>NC_064920.1:778766998-780058248 GCF_023897955.1 Schistocerca gregaria
CTCTTTCCCTCAGCAGACGTGGATTCGTTACACGTCTGAACTGAAACCACTGTAGAACGGAAACGGTGCGTTTTAGGGATACGGGTTCGTGTTCACAATATTACGTATTCACTCTCCTCTACAAGCTTTAGAAGTACGTAACGCAAGTTTCCGAACAACCTGTTTATCGCAATGATACGTCAGATAGCACTGGAGGCAGCGTATTTATTCCCGTGAAGAATCCGATAATATCTAGTGACACTTTAACGGATTCTAAATGTCAAATAATCTAGTTCAGGTTAAGTATCAAAGGTGAGTTAAACATGGTAATTACTTTTAAAGAGCAACTGAAACAGGAGCTGTAGCGGCATAGCGCTTCAGAGAGAATTTCCAGATTACTGTGAATAATTCTGCGGTTGTAACAGAGATTCCATTCTGCCAGATACAATGGGAGAGTCATGTGATCACAACTGGTGTCAGACACGGGTTTGTGCCACTTTATTCTGAAGCATTTTCCGAAATTTACTTTGAGCAGATGGAGAGCCAATCGTGACGGCGACGGCTTGGACCTCCTAGTGAAAGACACCCGAACTGTTCTAATTAGCTAACGCAGAGCAGAGGATCAGTGATCATAACACTGTGATAGCACCAGTGTCTACGGGTGTTACACAGAATGTTAAAAAAGGTAGGAAAATACTTTTACTCAGCGAGAGTGATGGAATACAAATTACAGAGTTTCTAAGTAATCCCAGCGCCAAAAATTCAGTGCTGAGGACAAAGGTGTAGAGCACAAATAGATAGAATTCAAAAGCAATGTTCAGTACTCCATAAACAGAAGTACTGAACAAGGTTTTAAGAGAACGGAGAGACTCGCCTTGGTTTAATAGACGAGTTCTACAATTGCTACATATTTAAGCGAAGTCAAAGCTTAGGTGATAAACAAAATCCAAATTAAGCGAAATTGATCTTAGAGAGATCAATTAGAGAAGACACATAAAATGACAGAGAGAAGGCTGAAATACTGAATTTGATCTTCTGAAACTGTTTTGCCGCAGAATATCGTAATAAGATTCCTGTTGTCAACAACCGTACGAACGCCAAAATGTCGGATATTGGGATAAGAGATCATAGACAAGAAGCGAAATTACAATCTCTTAACAGTGAAAAATCATCTAGACCAGATGAGATATCTATGATATTCAACATAGTTCACGTGAAATAACTTACTCCTCTTATAGAATTAGTTACCGTAAGCGACTGGAGCACCAGAAGGTACCAAACGACAGAAAAAAACGCTGGTAATTGTAGTGTTCAAGAAGGGTTGTAGAACAAATGCAAGTAACTACAGATCTAAATCGCTTATGTCTACTGTTGTCGAATTAGGAAACATCTTTTATGCTCACGCATTATGACGTGTCTCGAGAACGAAGATTTCTTATACCCAAATCAACATCGATTCCACAAACAGAAATCTTGTGAAACTCACCTCGCTCTCTTCATCCATGAAATTCACTACGATGTGGACAAAAGAGTTCAAGTTGATGCTGTGTTCCTTGGCGCAGGGATGCGTGTTATATAGTTGTGCACTACCGTTTAGTGAACACGAACATATTGAATATCGGACAGGATTTATGAATAAATTCAGGACTTACTTGGAACTCAATATGTCGCTCTTAACGTAACAACATCGACAGATGCATAAGTAATTTCTGGTCTACCTCAAGCAAGTGTGACAGGACTATTACTTTTTATATTCTAGCGAGTAATGTCCGGACGCTTCGAAATTAGTCGCCAGGTGACACATCATCCAAATCTGATATTCTTCAGGAGTTGTAATGGCAGAAATGGTCACGTATAGTGACTGCAAAGATTCCCGGATAGGGATGGTTTAACCATGACGTCTACAAACAAGGAATAGATACAAGAGGCGAGTTGATCAGATTGTGAATAGAGCAGATCCACAAAAAAATGTCAACACGGCCTGCAATTGTTTAAAGCATAGACCTTTTGTTTTGTATACAGCTTTCTGAAGTTGGTCTGTAATCTGACTGAAACTCCTTGTATAGATCAAGATTTTTAACGTACAGCTGGGTGTATAAGAAGTAACCTACATTGAAGATGTGAACCATCACCTCTTAAAGATAATAATATACAGACATTCCCGATAGTTAAGCACCGCAATGACGGCAAAGCATATAGTACACTCTACTAGGCCCATGCCTGGCGTCTTTGGAAATTAAAATATGTAGTAGAAAAGTGAGTTCTATACTTTAAATAGCTTTATGCTGAATCGTGTAAACCTTTCTTCAGGGACTAATGTTTGTTTACGTTGACTGCCTTGTTGCGTCTTTTATAACATATCGCTATGGACCAGATTGTGCACTTTAACAGCTGAATCCGTTTTATTTTGTTTCTTTCCCTGCTGTTGTTGACCACACTTTTTGTACTCTTCTGAACGACAAAACAAGTAGCATTCACGGAGAATATCCCAGCGGTTGAGCTTAGCAGCTAACCTCTCCGCAGAAGCTACAAATGACGAAATGTATTTCTGTGCCTGCTACCAGAATAAAGTAAATGTTTATTTCATCCCGCTGCGAAACGTGATATGGACGGGTGAGGAAAAAAATCCGAATCCGCTCAGCCACCTGATGCTAGCCCGGAAATCACAGCCTGAGATTTTTTTTATACCCACCATCTCTTGCCACGCTCGAGTTCAGTAAATCTCTACCAGCACCACGCAGCATTATTTATTCCATGCATTATATATTGTCGTATCTTTACCTACTCGGCCACTGGTGCCTCAGTCGCTCCTCCTGAAATATGTGTGCGCTGCGGTTTGAGAGATATATGGAAACGTATGCAGAAAGCTGCATATATTGCCGCCATTCCCTCAGTCCTCATACTTTCAGATATTTTCCAGCGATACCTCACAAGCCACCACGTTTTCCACTTTTGTGTAACACAGTAGACAGCAATATCACGATAGCATCATCGAAGGCGTCGGTCGATAGGAAAAAATAAAATAAAAAGTAATGAAAACGAAAACGAAATCGAAATCAGGAAATAATTTGGATGTTGTCGGTTCTGTATACAGAACCAATATATCAACAAAAACCACTTTGACACTATGTACTTTTCTCCTAGCACCGCAAGAACTTGAGAAATGTTACCCACGAGATCATCTGAAGAATTCTATATCAAGAATTTAGTAACGGTATGTCGGTTTTCTCACTGCGTTCTTGAACACATACATTCAGAGTTTTCTTCTAATGGGTGAGACCAGTCTGATGCACAGAGAAAGAACTTTGTGTTCCACCTTATGGCAGGTCTTGTCATGGGGAAGCCTCGTCAGAGAGGTCTGCATGAGCGTCTAGGGAAGTGATTCCAATGGTGGTTTCTGGTTGCCTTCCATTGACGATGATGAAATGTTGATGAGGACAACACAACACCCAGTCCCTGAGCGAAGAAAATCTCCAACCCAGCCGGGAATCGAACCCGGGCCCCATGGCGTGACGGACTGCCGCGATGACCACTCAGCTATCGGGGCGAAAGATGCTCAGAGAGACTGTTATTAACTTTAGTCATCATTCGAAGTAGAGTTGCGGTATTGCAAGATCGTTTGGTCGATTACGTGGGAGAACTACGAGGAACACTATCTGGCAAAAAGCATCAGGGGACATTAATGTGAGGTGTGTCTAATCTTCTCCCTTGTGACGGCTAGAATTCTCTAATTTAGAGCCAGATTCGCTAGTTTGTCAAATCCACAGTCTTGATGTATGGACTTATTTAGTAGTCGTTGTTTCCTCCAGAGTTGCCTGTCCGCAGATTCACTTGATAATTGATATGATACAGAAGACTGAAAAACAAACAAAAACTGTATTTAATGTTTGTTATTATTAACCTACAGTAAAAATAAAATAAAAACGAGTTACCTGCTGCACTGAAATCCGACCACGATCAGTGTCACACTCTTACTCAAGAACGGGTATTCACAGTGTTCTCAAGATCTATCAAAGCAAATCATCTCCTGTTGCCCTCTTCACTCTGCATTAATTCACTGAAAAACATGCCCACTGTGGGACTCGAACTTGAGAACTTTGTCTCTCAGGGCCAAGTAAACTACCGTCCGTTTTCCCCTTCTTTCCCTTTTAGCCTCGCCTTACTTTCTTCAAGTTTGCCTTCATAAGCGGGCTGCTATGCCGTAATTTTTCCCAATAAAACAGAAATGGTGTTAACGTTCACAAATCGTCTTCATCTTGGCAACGGAAATTACCATAATTTTTATCAAGAAAAATATCGTAAACAAAATCTTCTCTGACATCTTGCCACATAAGCATTGAAAGAAAAGCAGACATTTGGGGCATAACTGAATATAAACGTATTTGTGTATTTATTGTATTTGTAAATAAATGATCGTCTTTTTATTTTTATTCTTAGTCCCTTTATAATTCTTGTATACTGGTTTCGCTTTTCCATTGGACTACTGTCTATTGTCTCAGTCCATATATAACGGGAAAGGCTCGTTTCGTAACAATTATCTCAAATATGGCGTCATTTTGACGTCACAAGCAGCATCGATCGATCATCGCATGATCGGCTATCCACTTTCGTTAGCATTCGATACGGGCCTCTCACAAGGTTTCACGTTCTCGTACTGGACATTTACAAAACCACGTCATTTTTGGAATGGTTTATTACAATTATTGCTACGATAAAATGTCACGCAATCATTTATTGACGGTTAATGCCATCATATAAGAGTGCTTCCTTAGGAGTGTGTTATTATCGTCAATAATCTACAAGTTAACAATGAAACACACTTGTTTTATAATTAGCTGTATGCCGTTTCATTGTAACGGAACATTGGAAATCCATCACAAACATATCATCGTTATCATTACATGTCACTGAATAACGCATCAACGACACAAGCCTTCAAGATATAATATGACAACAAAGACTGGAGTTAAACGTCACATGGTTAGGTGCTTGCGTAATGATAATGTCGTGGTATCTGGAGTCGATAGTTCGCATCCCCTTTAAATGCATTTTTCTTCATGCTGTTATTTTCTTATGGATGTAATACAAGTATTTTCTGCAATACTGAATGTTATTTACATTCCTTTTTATGTGAGAAGGAAGGATGAAATAAATATTTAGCGATTTCCGAGTATGTAGTTAGGCAGGAACCTAATAGGACAGCTTAAATAATTGCGACTGCCACGAGCAACAATGAAATTCATATTCTTTCTTTTCACAAAAATGTGGCTCTTTATTTCCCAGTATGTGGCACCATTCGATTGTGTGGTTAGACAGGAACCTAAGACGAAAGTTTAAATTGCTGCGAGGAGCACCGACATTCATATTCTTCCTTGTCGCAAATATTTCTCTTTTTATTTACGAATTTGTGGCTGCTGTTCTATTTATAGTAGCCACTTTCTCCCCAATCCGTTTCCATACTTAACAGTTTATCACAACATACAGTTTATTCTAGATTTCAGTTGGAGCAATTGGAGGTAAAGCATAGACGTGTTTTTGAATCTTCCTGTGTTCTGGACCGAGACTCGAACTCAAGACCTTTGCCCATTGAGCTTGTCGCCAGAGCCTTACTTCCGCTACTACCGTGTCTTCTACCTTCCAAACTCCACAGAAGTTCTTCTACAATCCATACAAGACTAGCGCTTCTGGTAGAAAGGAAATTGCAGAGACATGGCTTAGCCACAGCCTGAGGGATGTTTTGAGAATGAATTTTCACTCTGCAGCGAAGTGTGAGCTGATGTGAAACTCCCTGGCAGATTAAAACTGTGTACCAGAGCAAGACTACTTGGGTAGACCAGTCGGGTAGAACACTTGCCCCGGAAAGGCAAAGATCCCGAGTTCGAGTCTCTGTCCGGCACATGGTTTTAATCTGCAAGGAAGTTTCATATCAGTGCCATTGTTAGTCTAATCGCTACTACATGGTTAAATATTTTGAAGTCTGAATACAGCAAGGTTATATGGCTATAATTCTCACTATCTTTACTGCACTTTCTTTGGGGGATTATTACTACTCTTCCTGCTCTTCCTGCTGCTTTTGTGGTGGCACTGAGGCCAAATGTAACATCATATTGTACCTACCTACCAGCGTCTGTTTCTGAACGTCCAGCAGGTTACATAGAATTCTACAGGCGGCCCGTCAGGGCTTAGGTCTTTTCTTTAGCTCGTGTGGAATGTCTTTCTGTTAATGGTTTCGTAAATGTGGTGTTTACTCCCTCGGCTATTTTTGTACACATCTGTAGTTTCTCCTCTTCCTGTTGACTGATCTGTTCTTCTGTGTGCTTCAAAAAGGACTAAACTACTTTAAAAATTCAAATAACGTTATTGAAAGAAGATGTAGAGTTGAGTTTGGTGTTTTTTGTAGGGAAACATATCAAGTGTTTTTACCTTGAACTAAAGATGTATGTGGCTTCCGTTGGTTATCCTGTACGCATCCCATCGGAAGTCAATTTCTTACCAAACTCGCTGTAGCATTGCAGGTGAAATTTGCTCAATGGTGGCGTAAATTCTTGCTCTAAGTTCAGCTAGAGTATCCACACAGGAGGTACAAACACGATATCCTTGATGAATCCCCATTTTGAAAAAATCAAGTGGTGCCTGGTCTGGGGAACGTGGGGGCCATGCAATCCGCACATCACGGCCAATCCATTGACCTGGAAAGCGGTCACGGAGAAAATCGCTGATGTCAGCCAGGTAAGTGTGGTGGTGCAACATTTTGCATGAAGTAAACATTTCGTTCTCGGTCATCGTCATCGATCTGAAGTATCAAAAATTGTTGTAACATATCCAGATACACAAAGCGGAAAACAAATGGGCCATACGTTTTGTTCTTGCTCAGTGCCCAAAATTCGTTCAGTTTAGCGCTATCACGAACATGTTGTAATTTTTGATGTGGGTTTTCACTGCCCCAAATCCTATACTTATGTGTATTAAACCTATCATTTACTGAAAAGTCGACTTGTCAGAAATGATAATTTTGTCCAAGAAATGTAATCGATTTAACGTATCCGCACAGAAGTTCTTGCTAGTAATTTTATCAGTATCTTTCATTTCTTGTACGATAGTCAATCTGTGCGGTTTCAGATGCAACGGTTTCTCAATACCTGTCAAATAGCCGTATGTGGGATTTTTGGATCGTGAGATGCACGCCGGGTTGATTTCGTACGGCTGTTGACAAAACGTCTCACCGACTCAACGACATCGTCAGATGTGCTTGGACGATCTGATGATTTCCCATGCTTTACCGATCACCCTGTTTCTACAAAACACTTACGCTACTCGTAAATTGCAGGCATATAAGGAGGATCTTTAGCGTGCTTGTAGAAATTACGCTGAACTGTTGTCGCCGACTCCGATTCTTCAAACCAAAACACACATCTAGCACGCTCGGGTCCAGTGAAGGCAGCCCATCATTAACACAACTGCCGCTAGTGCTCCTTACCGTGTGATTCGGCACTAGCGAACTATTTTCCTACAAATAGACATTACAACCACCTTTGTAGGTACTACGAATTAATTTATATGAATTTTCAAAGTTGTAAAGTCCTTTTTGAAACACGCTGTGTATGTTGGGTAGGTGATTTATAATGGCTTGCAGTATCTCCTTTTATTTTCGGAGCGTTCTCCCGTCTATTGTTTGTAGTTCGGCTACTAATTTCTTCTTTCCACTCCTCATGACTTTGACTATGTGGAAAGTGGCTGTGATTTCATCTTTGGTTATTAAATCCGTTAACGTTCTCAATCGATAGTATGTTGTTTTCTGCATCGTCAGTTTTCATACTTTTGCTTTCATCTTCTTTGCTTAGTTAGCGTATTAGAGTACATTTTGTTTGCTATAAGGATCTGTCAGTGATTTGAATAAAAACTCCTTGGTCCTGTTTTGAACTTCTCTCGCATTGTAACCGTAATTCAGTAATATTATCTTGTTTGTTCACTTGCCTTTTGCTTGTGTTCAAAGTGAAAGGAACTTCCGTTACCAATGTTTGCCGCTAGCCTAATTAGGTTCAAAAATGGCTCTGAGCACTATGGGACTTAACTTCTGACTTACAGGCAGGTGCAGGCCAGATTGCAAAAAAAAATGGTTCAAATGGCTCTGAGCACTATGGGACTCAACTGCTGTGGTCATCAGTCCCCCAGAACTTAGAACTACTTAAACCGAACTAACCTAAGGACATCACACACATCCATGCCCGAGGCAGGATTCGAACCTGCGACCGTAGGAGCCCCGCGGTTCCGGACTGCAGCGCCAGAACCGCACGGCCACCGCGGCCGGCGCCTAATTAGGCATAGAAATGTGAAACATATCTGTTAAATACACAGTAAATAGTTTTGATGGAAAAAACACAACCTATACATCTTTCTCACAGAAATGCATCGAACCCTTGTACAAGAAGACAAATATTATGGTGGATATAACTAGTTTCAATAGGAAATGGAAGTTCTTACAAACACAATGGAAACTTTAGCACTCATCAATAGTAAATACTTTACCAGACATAAGTTATCTCATCAATAATGAAAGTGGAAGTCAATTTTAAACTAAAACTGGATATCGGCCTCGTCCCATTTCATTAGATACTTTCTAAACAGCACAAATTTAACTAAAATTCACTTGCAGTAAGATTTACACATTCCTTTATAAGAAATGTTGTAACTATTTTCATGAATAAGGGCAGTCACAGTAATTTTACTTTCGTTAAGAAAGAGATTAATTGGGGCCCACGAGCTGATATTACACTTTTCGTCATACAATGTGCACAAAACACAACATTAACTTGTAAGGCAGTTAGTACATTCATTAATCAGTAACTTTATGCATTTTGAGCAATTTAAAATGTGGAACTATTGTATCTTGACCATCTCCATACTTTTATGAACAAACTAAAGAAAGCAAACTTTGGAAACACTCTTTCACAAGTTTCACTCACATTTTATGAATTTTATGACAGTTAATGCAGAAGATATTTTCAACAGGATTTTCAGATATGACTTTAAGATCATTTACTTCTAACTGACCTCGAAATCATGTTGCCTATTTGTCATCAGCGCAAACTTTAATATTTTCAGGCAGAGTTAGTTAATTCTTATAGCACTGACGCTAGAAATAAAGCAATTCAGTTACTGGGGAGGCTTTCATAAAAGCAACATTTACTTCTCCTCTCAACTCCAATAAAAATCCACAGTAATTTCAGGCAGCTTCTTTAGTACTCAGGTTCAAGCAAAAGTAAGTAAACACTTGTTTTGTTTTACCAGTTCTCATAATCAGGGTACTCGGAAATCACTATCTAAGAGGAGTGGATCCTAAGAGGTATCATGATAGGAAACAAATGAAGGTTGGTACAAAAGATTAACATGAGCTACCTTATATTTGCACATACTTTAGTAAATGTGGTGATCCAGACACTTAACAAAGATCTGACTTCTCCTCTCTGCTGAACTTATTGCGCAATGTTGGTGGTGAGTACATAAAAACAGGTGGACTTCTCGTTGTAAGTAATTTGCTCTGTTATCTTCTTGGAGATGATCATCAACATTGATGGTATTTTCCATAAACAGAGAATAATAACTCGAAGTACCGAAAGCTCCATTCGGCACCTGCGCTGTGCACATTCCAGTTACTAGCTGCCGACTGCATGGTTGCTAGTCTCCGACTGACTATCGTTTCCACCTTCTCCTTCGAACCCACCACGTTTTCTGCGCGCTAACTCACTTTTTCTGCAGAGAGGAAGTACACCAAGTTTTCATTTATACAAATCACAAGTCCTAAGTGTGACTCAGCATATGCATAGTTGTATATATATACCTTTTACAAAATCATTTCATTTACATATATTAGCAACTCAACAAAAAAATACCAATTGTTAAAGTAATCCCCCTCCAAATGAAGCAAAGTGTTTAAACAGTGATATTATACATCTTTCTACATCTTTGCAGCATATCAAAGATTAGGTATCAAAGGAAACGTACTTTATAGAAAGCATAATTAATCAGAAATATTTGATATCTTAACTATGGTGTTACAACCTCCTTGTACAGACGGCGTGTACCTGACTGCGGCTGGCGCTGTCGTGTTGCCAGTGAAGTTTGTGCTCGTGTTCCAACCTTACCTCGACACGAAGGTAAACAACCGTAGCGCTGCTCCAGCCGTCCGCACTAGCCACGCGCTGGGAACTCACTGACCGTGAGCTACGTGAGAACGGCTCACGAGCCAGTCCTCCTCGAAGGAACGATATTAGAAGGAAATGACTTAAGCCGGGTTCACACGCGCATCTAATGTGATGCCGCAGCTTATGGCTTGGTGTAGCGGCATCGTGAGCTACCGCTTACACAGGACGCCATAAATTCTACGTAGTTGCACAGCTTTCAATATCGTGTCAATTGAATTCATATGGGCGGGTATGAGAGTTCCAGTGCAGGTTGTGGCCTTAGAGCTGTGACAAGAGTTAAAGAGAAGCAAGAAGAAACCCAAAAATAGATTTTGCTCAAGAATAAATCAAGGGAGACAAACTCATTTATGAAAGAAATTGCGCTTAGAGAAGAAAATGCCTTCTGCAGTGGCAATGTAGCGAACTGTTCTCATGTGAATATCATTTGCAGCAGACATGCAGCTCTTCCAAAATTTCAGAATCTTATTGACGCGCTTTTTTTGTTACATATATTTAGTTTATTTATTTATTCCTTCGGCTGATATGTCATTGGTTTACAAATATTGCACAACACACACACACACACACACATACACACACACACACACACACACACACACACACAAACTGCTGCAGAGAACCAAACATAGGTGACGGTTCTTGTAGTTCTAAAAGCTGCGAAAGTATACCTGCAGACCATTGCCTTCACCTTTTTCAGAAATAAAGTAAAAACGCATTGAAATCGAATGGAGCACATCACCAATTCCTGCATGATAAATTCGACAGACTGTCGTGTTCGTCGTACTGCCACCAGGGAGCAGTGGTGGTTGGAAAGTAAAAAATGGCTCTGAGCACTATGGGACTCAACATCTGTGGTCATCAGTCCCCTAGAACTTAGAACTACTTAAACCTAACTAACCTAAGGACATCACACACATCCATGCCCGAGGCAGGATTCGAACCTGCGACCGTAGGGGTCACGCGGTTCCAAACTGACGCGCCTAGAACCGCACGGCCACAACGGCCGGCGGTTGGTTGGAAAGTAGCGCAACAAAGAACAACCAAGATCAACTTTTAGTGGCTTGACAAAAGTTGCGTCTCTTAAAAACTGGGAATTCGCACCTGCAACTGCAGTATGCCACTAGCTGTGGCGAAACTTTTGTTGCATGTGTAAACCCAGCTTTAGCCACAGCTTACGGGAAGTCTTTCCCGGATGAATTTTCATTCTGCAGTGGAGTGTGCGCGAACCTGAAATATCCTGGCGGATTAAAATTGCGTGCCAAACCGGGACTAGAACCTGAGACCTTGACCTGTCCGCTGACCGAGGCAAGTTATCCACGAATTTTTGTCGGTGTTTTAATTAGTGAGCTATCCAAGTTATCTATGAATTTTTATTGACAAATAATGGAGAAACTTCAAATTATCTGTATTGATATATTTTGACCTTCTTCACTGATTTAGATACTTTAGGTGCAACATTTGTTTTATAAAAACGTAATTGTAAAAAATATTTTTAGCAGTTCTCTCGTATTACATATAGCAGGGTTAGTTCATGGAAATACCGTCCCCCCCCCCCCCCACACACACACAAAATCTGTTACGTCACAGCGAATAAAAGATATTTTCAACTACACTCATTGTTACTAATATTGGGGATAATTTCTGAGCGGGAGAGAAGCAAGTGAGGAAATATTATCTTTCCTGCTTCAAAAAATTAATAGATAAGCCAACAAATTAAAAAATACCGATCACAGACGATCACATCTCGCAACACCAAAGTAAAGTACGTGAGGTGATTGTGCCTCCACACATCAACGAAATGCAGTGCTCTAAAAATCGAGTACATTTGTGTGGAAGAACATTAGGTATGGAGAAGGAAGAAAAGAATCGCAAGTAATAATTACAATTTAATACTGCTTAATAGTAGTAATGCAAAACGTGAGAACTATTTACAATCAGGACAAAGAACTTTCTAAAAAATACCAAGTTGTTACGTTGTCCATTGAGGTTGCTTTAAAACAAAGTGAGACGTATTTGGGATAAATAAGAATTTTATCACAGGCGCAAAAGATAGAATATAACCTATTTAATGCTGGAAAAACACCTAAAAACAAAAAGGACAACATGTAAAAGAAATGAGAAAACTGGATTCATATGATGATAGCTAGTAGCATATTACGAGACAATTTAGGTTACAGTCATCAAAGGCCCTTCCATCTGAAGCAGTCGTATGCTATCAATCGTTCTTAGACTGACAAAAAGAGAGGAGAATTCAAGAAAATTTATCACTCCAATTCGTACTAAAACTTTGGAAAAAAAAAGATTTTTAATGGCCTCGATTTTATGAGTAAAGACAGTAAATTCCGGGGTAATTTCTCTTTCCATTATCAACAGTTACTCTTTTGTACATTGGGGAAGCAACCCTTTAAAGTGACCGTTACCAAGCCAACTACTCTACCAGGAGTTTGCGATAGCATATTTCAAGTCTGGAAATGATCTGCTTTTGCCGAAAATGAAAACATCAACTAAATGTGTCATATCTAATGTATGGCATAAGTTATCAGTTTTCAGTAATGCGGCCCTTTTAAAATATAAGTTTTTCTTTGTCATTCTTCTGACCGCAACGAATTTTTCTCCAGCGCCTACCTCTTCACTTCGGAATAGCACTTGCACTCTACGTCTTCAATTATTTGTTTGATGTATTCCAAACTCTGTCTTCTTACCTCTCGTACATCTTACCCTCTACAGCTTCCTCTAGTATATCAGATTCCCTGATGTTATAATAGACGTCATGACATCCTGTCCCTTTTTCTTGTCAGTTTTTTCCATACGTTCCTTTCTCCGATTAGCCTCGCTAAAGAGCTATTATTTTTATTGTTATGATCTTGAAACCTTATTTTAAACATTCTTCCTGTTTGTCCCACATGCTTCATTTCACAATTCTGACAATTTGTTTTCTGAACTCCACTTTCCTCATCCAGTTCTACCCTGTGCCAGTCTTATGCTTCAGTCTGTGCTCCAATTTGTTGCCCGCTCTTAATGTAATTATAACCCATTTTTCTTTCAATAACGTCGCCAATTTGTATGATTCCCCAAGATGGCATGACTCTATATTTCTGTGGTTTTGTTGATATTTATGCCTTACTGCTGCATCAATCCTACTATTAAATCCGCATCAAAACAATCAACCGGTATTTGTCTAAGTGTTTTCGTTTCTCCACCTTTGTAGTGGTAAATGTAGCATTCTCAGTATTGATCATCAGGTAGTTGTACGATGGCTTCACAACAGATAACGAACAAATCCTTGTTTGTACCTACTCGTAAGCATAAAGCTTTGTTCTATACAAGTAACTGCTCAGAAACGAATGAAGTTCAATTAGCAGACACCTGGCTGTATGTCTACATTATGCTTTAAATCTGTTTAAATTGCCATTAAAGTGTACATGTTGTAGACAGTTGCATGATATAATAAGGGGCTATCGAAAGTTTGCGTTTGAAGAGCACACTGGCCCCTCGCTTACATGTCAGTGCTAATACACCCACATCGCAGTCACGCTTGGTTGCATATACAATGCAACATTGCCCTCAAACGGAAACGTTTTCATCGCCCGTTATAATTTTGCGCCAACGACTCAATCCAATTCTATCGTCCAAGGCGTTCTAATACATCGTTTATTGCCATTTGTAGCTTTAATCACAGTCCGTATGTGTTCTGCTCCAGATTGTAGGGGGTATAACTTCTCGTTAGCATAAAGCTTTGTTCTAACCAAGTTATTACCCATTGTCTGTGAAACACTGTAATATACCATTAACACTTTGCAATGGAATACCTGCTTTAGTGATTATCACTGAAAATTATCGCTAACCGTTGAAATAAGTTTGCTGCTGGTAGGAGACCGAAAACGGTCAATTCGCGACAAGGATCCCGTGTAGTGATCACTGAAAACGGTTTATACATTATGCGGGAATTATTCTTTCCTCTCTGAACGACTGTACGCAATTGGATCGTTTCTTCCAATGTCTGCCATTATATGAAGAATACTGTCATGAAATAAAATATTTTCTGTAAATATCTGCTGGTTGCTGCTAAACTTCTATTGGTATTGAAGAATCAAGTTTGTCAAGATCGCTAGCAATTCTTTTTATTTCTATGACCGATTTCTGCAGATCTACGCTGTGAATATAGGATCTTGTAACATTATTAGATGTAGTTGCAATAAAAAGTGGCGGGGAACATCAGCATGTCACAAATAAAATAACACACAGTTAAAACAATGTTGTGCAGATATGCCAGCATACACTTATCGTGATTTCTTCGCACACTACTGGCCATTAAAATTGGTACACCACGAAGATGACGTGCTACAGACGCGAAATTTAACCGACAGGAAGAAGATGCTGTGATATGCAAATGATTAGATTTTCAGAGCATTGCACAAGGTTGGTGCCGGTAGTGACACCTACGACGTGCTAACATGAGGAAAGTTTCCAAGCGGTTTCTCACACACAAACAGCAGTTGACCGGCGTTGCCTGGTGAAACGTAGTTGTGATCACTCGTGTAAGGAGGAGAAATGCGTACCGTCACGTTTCCGACTTTGATAAAGGTTGGACTGAAGCTTATCGCGATTGCGGTTTATCGCATCACGACATTGCTGCTCACGTTGGTCGACATACAATGACTGTTAGCAGAATATGGAATCAGTGGGTTCAGGAAGGTAATACGGAACGCCGTGCTGGATCTCAATGGTCTCGTATCACTAGCAGTCGAGATGACAGGCATCTTACTCGCATGGCTGTAACGGATCGTACAGCCACGTCTCGATCCCTGAGTCAACAGATGGGGACGTTTGCAAGACAACAACCATCTGCACGAACAGTTCGACGACGTTTGCAGCAGCATGGACTATCATCTCGGAAATCATGGCTGGGGTTACCCTTGACGCTGCATCACAGACAGACGCCTGCGGTGGTGTACTCAACGACGAACCTAAGTGCACGAATGGCAAAATGTCATTTTTCCGATGAATCCAGGTTTTGTTTACAGCATCATAATGGTCGTATCCGTGTTTGGTCACAGCACGGTGAGCGCACATTGGAAGCTTGTATTCGTCATCGCCATACTGGCGTATCACCCGACGTGATGGTATGGGGTGGCACTGGTTACACGTTTCGGTCACCTCTTGTTCGCAATGACAGCACTTTGAGCAGTGGACGTTACATTTCAGATGTGTAACGACCCGTGGCTCTACCCTTCATTCGAACCCTGCGAAACCCTACATTTCAGCAAGATAATGCACGACCGTATGTTGCAGGTCCTGTATGGGCCTTTCTGGATACGGAAAATGTTCGACTGCTGCCCTTTCCAGCACGTTCTCCAGATCTCTCACCAATTTAAAACGTCTGGTCAATGGTGGCCGAGCAACTGGCTCGTCACATACGCCAGTCACTACTCTTGATGAACTGTGGTTTCGTGTTGAAGCTGCATGGGCAGCTGTACCTGTACACGCCATCCAAGCTATGTTTGACTCAATGCCCAGGTGTATCAAGGCCGTTATTACGGCCTTAGGTGTTTGTTCTGGGTATTAATTCTTCGGGATCTATGCATCCAAATTGCATGAAAATGTAATTACATGTCAGTTCTAGTATAATATATTTCTGTAATTAATACCCGTTTATCATCTGCATTACTTCTTGGTGTAGCAATTTTAATGGCCGGTAGTGTGTTTTAATACTCTATGTATGTGTTATGTATTACAAGCTATTTACATACGCTTACTGCGTGGTGGCTGTTACTTATGATTAATATAGTCAGAAGGAACTATGAAAAAAATCTTGGCTTATGACTATTTATGTTTTAAATACCGGAGACGATGACTAAAAATTTATCCAAATCCGTTTAAACTACTAGGAAAATTGTGTATTGTTTAAGCTAAGGAAGTATTTACCATTCGTCCCTCCCTTTCACTTTCATGATGCTCTTTCAAATAACTTTGTGCAGAAAGCTGCCAGCCAATGTTAATTGACAGCCAATTCAGATGCGTAATATGCAGTAAAAGCCTCAGTCGTAAACAAGAGAAACGAGACGTCGTGGAAAAGTACGGTTGGGTTCCACGCAGGTTAACAAACTTAAAAATTTCCTTCCTTCATAGTGTTCACACTGCTGATTCCATATTTTTTAACAGAGATGATATGTATCATTTAACCGGCGGTCCACGTCAATGGGAATATACCGAATATACAGAAATTAAACAGTGATCTAGCACGGCTGAGCATCCCGGAATTTTAAGAATGATCTTGCATGAGTGATCTCCCCAGAACCTTTGCTCTTCAACTCATAAAGGAAAAACCTCATGCAGTACTTATTGCAAGTTCACCTTGCCATGTCCGGTTTTGTAGTATTAACGTTCGATACAACACCTGTTAGGGGTTGCCGTTATCGACCGCGGTCCGTATTAGTATCGTTGGACCAGCGAGTCGAGATCAGCACCGCTAGCTGCGCTCTGCGGCTTGTTTCCAGTTTCTAGCGAGCTCTCGTCCACTCTTGCTCGGGACGTCTAGTAGTGAAGTAGCGTAGCCTTCAGCTGATAGGATGCAGCCTCTAAGAAGGCCCTTAGTAACTTACAGCCTACGTGAGGCCTCAGTAGCTATCTGTTTATAATTATATGTATGCAGCCAAGAAGAATCCTGTACAACCAGTTAAGTACAATATATATTATTTTTTACCAACGACTTCTAATTATTTTAGGCGTTGCAGATCCAGACGTTTCTGACAAACCCGCTGTGATTTATATGTTTCTGTTCAGCATTGGCCACCAGTCAACATTGGCGACGAATCGTTCGTCGACATCATAGCAGGTTTAACGCACTGACTGTCGCGAAGCCGCCGGCAGAAACGGCAGGGGTTCACGCCCGGCGCTGTGTGCCCGCCCGCGGCTGCGAGCTCCACTCTCTTTAGCACCGTATCCAGAGCAGTACTACGTATTCATTTGTGTTTCTTAATTGAGTTGACGCCGGTATACAGGAAATATTGTTTCAACGCTCAGAATTCTGTTTTTCTTAGCAACTTTACACACCGCAGAAAGACAAACGTGTTAAGAGCCAGGAAACACAAGCGGCCACTCGAGACGGCAAGCAGAGAAAGACCACCAGAGGAGTCAAAGTGCAAAAATTGTGTACACGGCGTATCTCAATTAGTGGAGAAATCTGAAGGGGTGGAAGTACGCAGTGATAGGATAATAAGCTCTCCAGTAAACATAACACTGCAAACGACCCATCTGGCAGATAACTGCGGATGTGTGCTTACGAGCCGCCATTGCCTTCAGTAGCAAATATTGTCCTCGTTTGTATAAATGAAGTGAAAATGTAAGCTTTACCATTAAGTCTCCATCTAGTTTCACCTAGAGCCTACCTTGACTAGAGACAGGACTGTGTTTCACCGGGTTAGATGTTACAATTTACTGTAATTGGTACCTTGTACAGGACGCGTTCCGTGTGTCATAGCCACATTAGATACAACACTCCGCTCGTCTCTGTAGTGAGTTATGAATTCTTTAAAACAGCCCCGTGTCATTTCTTAAATTCCAAGAGCTCGTCCACCTGCACTGTTCGATGCGATCGCGCATTGTCATCGATAAATATGAAATCAGGGCTGAATGCACTCCTGTAAAAACGCGCATGTGGAAGCAGTACAGTGTCACAGCAACGTTGACAGGTGTGTGTAATATGTTCAACTATTTGGAGGTCAGTACGCCAATGTAACTTTATGCCACCCCACACCATAACAACTCGAGCAACTATCGTTTTCCACAATGTTCCTGGGTGCATTACGTATTCCCATGTCTTATGAGGGTTCGCCCAGAACCACTAGTCAGACTGAGCCTGCTCCCATCCGAGAATAGCACAAACCAAACGGTGCTGCACGTGTGCGACTGTCAACGGAACAAATTTTACAGAGCAGTGTAGCTCACACCTTGGTGGAAATATTTTCATCTGACATCATTTAAGCGACGGTGTATCAGTCTAAATTGGTACTGTCATCAGAAATTGACGTCATGTCCACTGCTTGAAAAGGATGAAGGCTGCCTTTCTACTACGGATTGGAACTATATTTATCAAATGAGTGAAAGAGATGAGTAAGAAACAGGAGGAATGGCGACTAATGTTCGAGGGAGGTAGTGGGAAACGTAAATGATCTGGCGCTTCTGTGGAAAAATGTTTTTATGTTTTCGAATTTTTCTTTCTTTTCTTTTTATTTGTATCAGTACGGGAGAGCTTTCCTTTCTTGTCACTGGAAAAACTGACAGCAAGTGACGCAAGCTGTACAACTGTGCTCGTTGCCACACAGAACGAAGAGCGATTAGACGTTGATTATGATAGTTCCAGAAAGAGTCGGATGAGATTGTGGAGCTTTCTAACCTGTAGACACGACGTGCCAGGGTTCGCGATGTAACTTTCTTTTAAAATAAGTAAAAGCTTTATGATTACTTTGATTGATTGTCTGAACTGTGGAATGGATACAAAGCTCGAATTATTGTGTAGAGTGTTGTAACAGCTAGTGGTGTACTTACACTGTGTTATTGTTTACAAAATTTTACACGAATTGACTTGGCAATGCAACTCGCAATAGCAATAAGTCACTGCAAAGTAAATTCAGCCTCTTAAACACTGAATTATCTGGTCCTGTTCAAAGCTGATAACTTTGGTCCCTGTGCACATAACAAATAAATTAAATTGTCTTACCTCTAAAGCAGTAACGGAGTAACGCGATACATTCTGGTGTCTCATGAAAAACAAAAATATGCTAGCTACAGGTTAAGCAGTGTACGATGCTGGCCGTAATACTTGAAATGCACATGAAATTCTTTTAACTGATAAACGAGAACAGTTAAGAAATTCCAACTTCTTTAAACAATATACGACCTGGACAGGGCTGCGGTACTGATTATGGTGAATTACTAACACTAACACTTTCAGCAAAATTATATTGCCAGTGAAGTCTGGTTTTTCAAAAAAATTTGTCAGTTGAAGTTAAATTACTCACAATTGATTCACAAAAAATGAGATTTAAACAGCAAGTATTATCTAACCTCATTAAACCAGTATAAATGCATATCATCAAATTACATATACCTCTGTTAACAAATCTTAGATGCACTACAAAAATGAAATATATAACTAGCCTTTTCATCAAAACAGTTTATGTACATTCTGGGGTTACTCAACAATTACAGATTATCAGCCAACTCTTCCATTGCGCTGGTAAAACAAAAATCATAATTATTTAACATCTTTACCGTGGTCGAATGAAGACTTCTGCTTCCATGTTCAACAATGTTGACATACCAACATTAATCTAGCACTTGGTGGCTTCACACAGCACACCTCAAAAACAGCCTACTCCATGGTCTTTCCCTCACAGCTAACTACCTACAACTCAGCGACAAGCACTTTATTACTCCAACACTATAATAATCTCAGACCAGAAGCAGTTATCTTTGGCTCTGTGGTCGCACACAGTCAGCGATCCGCATTATCAACCCTATCAGAGACATTAATCGTTTACAGTGTACTAGTTCCATTTTAATTTACATTGATATTATTGTCATTTGGGTACCACATACAAGTGCCCCCAGTAAACTCGTTTCAGTGAGGACAAAGTGTTCGAAACCCTGGATATGGTGAATTACCTTTTACTATCGTAAATTACTTCAAGTGAATACCGAAGTCATTGATTTGATAGAGCAGAAGCTAATTCATTCTGTCAGCCATTTGTGTCTAGCAAGTGCTCCGTCGTTTAGATGAGACTAACTACAACCTCCATTTCTTCACAATTATTTGGTTTGTGAATGTATATTCAGTGGGGTGTGTGTTGTAAAGGAAACTTGATGACAGTTTAAAACTGTGTACAGCACCGGGCTCGAGTCCCGACCTAGGAAACGCAATGGTTCAAGTTACTTTACGCACGTCACAGACGTAGTGTCCTAGCCGCCGTAACGTGTACTGACAAGAAATAAAAATACTTGCACAACAGAAAATTCCAGGTAGAAACAGACGAACAAGGACGTCGGAACGGCAATTGAGAGACCTCTAATATGTCGGTGGAAGAAAAACGAATGTAGTATGCCCGAAAATTAACACACTACGTCAATTCTTTTTGAACCTGCACTTTAATTTAAAAGTTTCTTATCTATGTTATTTTGAAAAATAACCTGTAAAGGACAGTATTCATTAAGTTGTACTGACAATGCCTGATATTGATCGATAGTATTACCCGTGACAGGCTGTAGCTTGTTTCTCTTCGCAGGGACCAATTATCAATATTGACCCAGCACTGTGAGGACAACTGGTAACCTATCGAGCTAATTAGCAACAGCAACTGACGTTTGTGTATCAGAGCGTAGCACGAGCTGAAATGACGCGGTGAAACCGGCTAAAATAAACTTGATGAAACGACATACCTGCTCTCTCTCTATCTGGAACGAAAATTATAATGATTAAAATGAATGTGCCCACGTTTTCAGTTGTCTTCAGCATGCACTCCGGATCGACGTCTGCGTAGGCGCTTTGAGTGCAAGTGGGTTGACAGTGCCTACCTCTCTTCCTGTTTCTGTGGATTAGAAGTATCTTTCATTAAATTTAATTCGAGTAGAATCTCGTAAGCAATTTATATCTCTCATTGGTTACACCATCCTCGTTATTTCTATAATTGTAGGTCTACAGAATCTGTGACACAGAGTAACTGAGTTTCAATATCATTTTCTAATCTAAGTTTTCCTCCAGTGTGCAGGGACTTTAAGGAAGGCAGTGCAAAAAGGTCTTGGGCAACCAACGAAAGACGAAAAATTATTAACGCTAGGCTGCATTAAGTTTTCGACTAAGTATTCTCTCGGATCAACGCACCTGGACCAGCGTTTTTACACCAAGTAACTTCCATCCCTGCAGTGCTAATCTGGAAGGCCTGCAAAACAACAGTCTACGGTTAGCAATTTATTTGGTTTTGGCACTAGATAGAGGTCATATATTGAATTTTTAAACAGTTTGTACATCAAGTTCCCGATTTTTAAATCGTCCAAACACCTTTTACCTTTTCGGACAGGTGCAGGAAGAACGTTTATTTTTAGCAGTTTATACGTACGAGGGCTTTCAGTAAGTAATGAGACACATTTTTTCCTATGTCTATTTCGTTGAAAACGTGCTGAATTTTTTATGGAGCGTCGTGGAATATTCCCGCTTCAGCTTCTATAGTTCCACGAAGTCCTGATAGGTGGCGGCGCTAAACTCAGCCTCCGAGGCTAACGAGAAAAGACAGGCCGCGGCGCGTACGTCACGGAGGTAAAACTGCGCTCGCTCGCTCAAATCAGTAGACAAAATACGTTTCTCCACCTGTTAACTCGTAACTAGGAATGTTTGTTCGAACGAAAACTGAATCTTCTACTGGAATCCGCTATTATGGAATCTTACTGTTATTATGGGAAGTCCATGGGCCTAGTTGTAATTTGTTACTGCTGTACTGGGGAACAAAAAAATTATCAGTTGCATAAGGCACCACTTCTATCATGTAATGAGCACTGTTAAGCAGAAGAGACTAAATGTTATAAACAAGCCGTTATACCATTTGTATCGAGAATTGATATTAAATAAAATTTTGCTGTAGTACTGTTAATCAGTAAGACTTCATAATAGCACATTACAGTGGAAGATGCTATTATCGTTAGTACTTACACGCCCAGCTGCGAGTTAACGGGTTTAGAAATGCACTTTGTCAGCTGAGCTGAGCGAGCGAGCGAGCGAGTTCAGGGCTACCTTCGTGACGCTCTCGCCGCGGCCTGTCTTTCTCGTCGGCCTCGCGCAGCCTCGAAGTGACGTCTGTAGCGGAGGTGCGTTCTGGGCAGAGACCTGTCATTGAGTTTCTTTTGGTGGAAAACCAGAGCTTCGTAGACATTCATAGGTGTCTGCAGAATGTCGACGAAGACCTAGCAGTGAACAAAAGCAAGGTGAGTCGTTGGGGCATCATCGCAAAAAGGTGGGCAGACCTGTGCAAAATCCCGCGTGCCGTCCGGTTGTACACAGCTGTGAGTCCTGCAATGTTAGAACATGGGGGCACTCTCATTCGACGTGACTGACGGATCACAATCAAACACCTCTCTGCTCAACTGGACGTCTCTGTTGGTAGTGCTGACACACTCGTCCACGAGTTGGGGTACTTAAAGGTGTGCGCTCACTGGTGTTCCTCGCCGTCCAACAGGAGGCCATAAAGAGCAACGAAGGACCATCTGTGCACTCCGCGGAAATCAGTACATGGATAATGGGGACTTTATTGATACAACAAGAAGTTACCTTAGACGTCGACAAGTTGAGTGATACCATGCGAACGTACAGGTCCTCCCAGTAAAGTGGCATATGGCCGTCTCCTTGGACTGTGATTATGTTGAAAAATAGGGTTTTGCAGCCAAAAGAGTGGGGAATAATATGGTATTGTGGAATCCCAAATAAAAAGAAACTGCTATAAAAAAAAAAAATGTGTTGCATTACGCACTGAACGCCCCTTGTATCTCCACGTCATGTTTTACCTCGCAAGATCAAAGATATTGTCACATTATTCCAACGAGATAATAGTTTTTCGCATATGGCTTGTACGTGTATGGGGAATGGGTGCATCATTTTGTGGTATACTACTTGGATGAGACCTGCTGCAATCATTTATCACTTATTCCATTATGTACACGATGTTATTTTCTAATCATTGCTAGAACACTCCAACACGAGCAGTGATATTTTTGACGCATGTCGTAGCTGTTAAAAAGCTTTTTAATCCAAATTACTGGGTGTCCAAAAAAAAGGCTCCCTGATTTCAAAATTAAATATCTCTCAAACAAAGATCGATAGAGGAATGCAGTAAACGGTACGTTTATTGTGAAAGCTGTAAGAAGTTTATACAGCAGTTTGAAATAATAGTTACAAAAGCTGCTGACAGATGGCGCTGTACGCTGTACAGCTCATATCAGCATACATAAGTGAAATAATCGTTTGAAAACAATCTTTGCAAACAATCTCATCACAATGTTTTCAAAATGTTCAGCATTGGCACTACAGAGGTGGTGCAAACGAAGAATGAAATTCGCCATCACATTTCCTAGTGTCTCAACCGAAATGGATTCACATGCCACAGAGATCGCCGATTCAAGCTCGTCAAGCGTGGCGGGATGCTTCGGGTAGACCATGTCTTTCACTGTGCCCCACAAAAATAAGTCACAGGGAGTCAAATCCGGCGAATACGGAGGCCAATCCATGCCTGCACCAGTAAATTTGGGATATTCCAAAGCAATGACTCGAATCCCGAAGTATTCCTCAAGAAAGCGAAACACTTGTTCGGTCCGATGTGGTCGGGCTCCATCTTGCATAAACCATTCAGTACCTGGTCGATCCTCTAAAGCTTGCTGTGTGGCGACAAATTGTTCCAAAATTGCAACGTAACGTGCACCAGTGAATGAAAAAAGGGCCAATAATGCCTCTGCTGCATACTGCAGCGCACACAGTAACTTTAAGAGAATACAGGGGTTTCACTTCACACCAATGTGGCTTTTCGGAACCCCAAAATCGCCTGTTCTGCTTATTCACGAATCCATTCAGGTGCATCTGTAAACCAGATGCAGCCAACATCAAATCCTTCACTATCAATCATTGTGAGCATCTGATTAGCAAAGGCAACCCTTTGTTGCACAGCTCGTACGGGTATGGCCTCGTGAATTTGAATGTTGAATGGAAACATGTGTAGGCTCTTTCTCAGTATTTTCTGCGTGCTTGAACACTTCAAACCAGTCTCAGATGCAATTCTACGGACGGATGACATTGGATTTCGCTGAACAGTTCCAGAAACTGTGGCGATATTTTCAGGCGTAATTGCGGTTTGCTTTGGGCAACATGCCCCACTAGATCATCAGTTATGCCGCCTGTTCGTAGAAAGTTTGCGAAGAGCGTACGAATGGTTTTCGCATCGGGTCCTTTTGGAACATTAAATCGTGCTTGTAAACTTCGCCTTGTTGCCGTAGGACTCTCTTCTAACCTGTGGTACTCTAGCACCTTAAAGACGCGTTGTTCAATGGAGTACATGGTTTTAATCTCTTCCTTCCGTACGCTAACCTCCTTACACGTTTCAATAGTGGAACTGATCGCTCTGGGCTTCGGATCACTATTTGTACTAGGCATTACGTATGGCGATTACAGCGCCATCTGTTAGCAGCTTTTGTAACTATTATTTCAAACTGCTGTATAAACTTCTTACAGCTTTCGCAATAAACATACGGTTTACTGCATTCCTCCATCGATCTTTGTTTTCGAGATATTACATTTTGAAATCAGGGAGTCCTTTTCTGGACACCCTGTAGAAGCCATTCAGAGTTGACTTCTCTTATTATTGTACCCTCAATTTTAAACGAATTCTGCGAACACGAAGTTGCGTAATGATTGTCACAGATCGACTTGATACAGGCAAACATACTACTGGCAGTTAAAACTACAAAACCAGGACGCATAGCACACAACGAAATTTTAATTGATAGCTGAAGACAGAAACCTGTTATAGAAGTCGGAAATCATTGTGAAGCACTTGTGCAAAGGTAAATGTCTTATTGTACGTGTACGGAATAGGAGGTAGAATATATTATTAAGTTTGTAGGTGATTTGTGGTGTAAAGGATGTGAAATTTAGAACACAGAGCTGCTACCACTGGCAGAAAGTACTACTGTACACTATGTGATCAAAAGTATCCGGACACCCCCAAAAACATACGTTTTTCATATTAGGTGCATTGTGCTGCCACCTGCTGCCAGGTAGTCCATATCAGCGACCACAGTAGTCATTAGACATCGTGAGAGACCGCGTAACTCTCGGACTTCGATCGTGGTCAGGTCATTGGGTGTCACTTGTGTCATTCGGCTGTGCGCGAGATTTCCACCACTGTTCCCGATGTGATAGTGAAGTGGAAACGTGAAGGCATACGTGCACCACAAACGCGTACAGGCCGACCTCGTCTGTTGACTGACAGAGACCACCGAAACTTGAAGAGTATCGTAATGTGCAATAGGCAGACATCTATCGATATCATCACACAGGAATTCCAAACTACATCAAGATCCACTGGCATAGGCAGACCTCTATCGACACCATCACACAGGAATTCCAAACTACATCAGGATCCACTGCCTGTACTATGACAGGCGAGAGATGAGAAAACTTGGATTTCACGGTCAAGCGGCTGCTCACCAGTGACACATCACGCTGTTGAATACCAAATGACGCCTCGCTTGGTGTAAGGAGCGTAAACATTGGACGATTGAACAGCGGAAAAACGCTTGTGTGTAGTGACGAATGACGGTACACATTGTGGCGATCCGACGGCAGGGTGTTGGTATGGCGAATGTGATCTGTCAGCGTGTGTAGTGCCACCAATAACATTCGGAGGCGGTGGTGTTATGGTGTTGTGTTTTCCATGGAGGGGACTTGCACCCCTTGTTGTTCTGCGTGGCACTGTCACAGCAGAGTCCTACATTGACAATTTAAGCACCTTCTTGCTTCCCACTGTTGAAGAGCAACTCGGGGATGGCGATTGTATCTTTCAACACGATCGAGCACCTGTTCATAATTCACGGCCTGTGGCGGAGTTGTTACACGACAACAACATCCCTGTAATCGACTGGCCTGCACAGAGTCCTGACCTGAAAATCCTACAGAACACCTTTGGGATGTTTTGGAACGCCGACTTCGTGTGAGGCCTCACCGGCCGACATCGATACCTATCCTCAGTGCAGCACTCCGTGAAGAATGGGGCTACCATTCTCCAAGAAACTTCCCAGCACCTGATTGAACGTATGCCTGCGAAAGTGGAAGCTGTTATCAAGGCTAAGAGTGGGCCATCACCATATTGAATGCCAGCATTACCGACGGAGTGCGCCACGAACTAGTAAGTCATTTTCAGTCAGCTGTCCTGGTACATTTGATCACATAGTGTGCATAGCCCGACTGGATAACCAGAGGTGATAGTCTTGTTTACCCAGAGACAATCCAGACCGCACACATGATGCTCGTCTCTCATGGAGATGATGAGAACAGCCTTACAACGTTCCTCGAAGCGTTCACACAGGGATACGCACGTGTTGATGCCGTGCTCAGAACCGTATTCAGCGACATCGTCGGGCACGCCACTGTCAGCGCGGCTCTCACTGCTGCCGCATCAAGTAATGCAGCAGAAATGGCCGCCCTGTTGACAGTCCGTAGCGCTCCATACATCGTCGCACTACCCGTATGTATACTTGTCCTACTGAAAAAAAAGTTAAAATGTGTGTGAAATCTTATGGGACTTAACTGCTAAGGTCATCAGTCCCTAAGCTTACACACTACATAACCTAAATTATCCCTAGGACAAACACACACACTCATGCCTCAGGGAGGACTCGAACCTCCGCCGGGACCAGCCGCACAGTCCATGACTGCAGCGCTTTAGAACGCTAGGCTAATCCCGCGCGGCTGTCTTACTGCAGACAAGCCCATTTCCTGTCTCAAAATGCGTGACATAGTTATAGGATGCTGCAACACCGACAAAATGTCTGTCCTATCGGAAACTCGCCTCCTGACACCTTTTATATCCAGCATGGCGTCGACTATCGACGTGCTGCAGCCATCAATTCCATGTACACATAAGAGTAGTGCACTGGGTCCAACACAAGCAGTAATATCGCCAGAACGATAGAGCACAGTCTCGACAAATCATGAACCTGCCACTTTCCAACATTCGCAAGTTCTCGCAGACTTTTGTCCTTACATGCCTTGGATTAGTAATCAAAACTTACTCGGTCTCGGGTTCGAAACTCACCGCGTCTTAAATTTGGATTAATAAACATTGGAGGCCGAAGACTTACGACATAAGAAGTCACTCTCATTCTGTGAACGGCCTTGTCAAAGAGGGTGGAGGTGTCCTTGGGATGAGAAACTGCCCCTAAAGGCGGAAGAATCAGCAATGATCAATGGCATCAAGATGCAAAAGGCAACGGAAACCACTGCATTAAAGGCACGTAACATTTTTACACAGCACGTGTGGCCTGTAATTGAACAATTCTCATGAAGAACTCTCCATTGGCAAAATATTTCAGAATAGCCCCCCATTCGGATCTCCGGGAGGGGGCTGCCGAAAGGGAGGTGACCATGAGAAAAAGGTTGAATAACCAACGAAAGGATAACGGTCCACGAGTCGGGGTGTGGAACGTTAGAACCTTGTACGTAGTGGGGAAGCTACTAAAACTGAAAAGGGAAATGCAAAGGCCGACCGGTGTGGCCGAGCGGTTCTAGGCGCTTCAGTCTGGAATTGCGCGACCGCTACTTCACAGGTTCAAATCCTGCCTCGGGCATGGATGTGTGTGATGTCCTTAGGTTAGTTAGGTTTAAGTAGTTCTAAGTTCTAGAGGACTCAGATGTTGAGTCCCATAGTGCTCAGAGCCATTAGAACCATTTTTTGAAATGCAAAGGCTCAGTCTAGCTACAGTGGGGATCAGTGAAGTGAAATGGAAAGAAGAGATGGATTTCTGGTCCGATGAGTATATAGTAGTGGCCTGTAATTGAAAAAGTCTCATGAAGAACTCTCCATTGGCAAAATATTTCAGAATAGTCCCTCATTCGGATCTCCGGGAGGGAGAATGTGTTACTGCGAGCAGTTGAGGTGTAGGGTTATTCTTATCAGAGTCGAAAGCAAACCAACACCGACAACGATAGTTTAGGTATACATACCTACGACGCAAACTGAAAATAAAGAGCTAGATAAAGTATATGAGGATACTGAAAGGGTAATATACACTCCTGGAAATGTAAAAAAGAACACATTGACACCGGTGTGCCAGACCCACCATACTTGCTCCGGACACTGCGAGAGGGCTGTACAAGCAATGATCACACGCACGGCACAGCGGACACACCAGGAACCGCGGTGTTGGCCGTCGAATGGCGCTAGCTGCGCAGCATTTGTGCACCGCCGCCGTCAGTGTCAGCCAGTTTGCCGTGGCATACGGAGCTCCATTGCAGTCTTTAACACTGGTAGCATGCCGCGACAGCGTGGACGTGAACCGTATGTGCAGTTGATGGACTTTGAGCGAGGGCGTATAGTGGGCATGCGGGAGGCCGGGTGGACGTACCACCGAATTGCTCAACAGGTGGGGCGTGAGGTCTCCACAGTACATCGATGTTGTCGCCAGTGGTCGGCGGAAGGTGCACGTGCCCGTCGACCTGGGACCGGACCGCAGCGACGCACAGATGCACGCCAAGACTGTAGGATCCTACGCAGTGCCGTAGGGGACCGCACCGCCACTTCCCAGCAAATTAGGGACACTGTTGCTCCTGGGGTATCGGCGAGGACCATTCGCAACCGTCTCCATGAAGCTGGGCTACGGTCCCACACACCGTTAGGCCGTCTTCCGCTCACGCCCCAACATCGTGCAGCCCGCCTCCAGTGGTGTCGCGACAGGCGTGAATGGAGGGACGAATGGAGACGTGTCGTCTTCAGCGATGAGAGTCGCTTCTGCCTTGGTGCCAATGATGGTCGTATGCGTGTTTGTCGCCGTGCAGGTGAGCGCCACAATCAGGACTGCATACCACAGAGGCACACAGGGCCAACACCCGGCATCATGGTGTGGGGAGCGATCTCCTACACTGGCCGTACACCTCTGGTGATCGTCGAGGGGACACTGAATAGTGCACGGTACATCCAAACCGTCATCGAACCCATCGTTCTACCATTCCTAGACCGGCAAGGGAACTTGCTGTTCCAACAGGACAATGCACGTCCGCATGTATCCCGTGCCACCCAACGTGCTTTAGATGGTGTAAGTCAACTACCCTGGCCAGCAAGATCTCCGGATCTGTCCCCCATTGAGCATGTTTGGGACTGGATGAAGCGTCGTCTCACGCGGTCTGCTCGTCCAGCACGAACGCTGGTCCAACTGAGGCGCCAGGTGGAAATGGCATGGCAAGCCGTTCCACAGGACTACATCCAGCATCTCTACGATCGTCTCCATGGGAGAATAGCAGCCTGCATTGCTGCGAAAGGTGGATATACACTGTACTAGTGCCGACATTGTGCATGCTCTGTTGCCTGTGTCTATGTGCCTGTGGTTTTGTCATTGTGATCATGTGATGTATCTGACCCCAGAAATGTGTCAATAAAGTTTCCCCTTCCTGGGACAATGAATTCACGGTGTTCTTATTTCAATTTCCAGGAGTGTATTACGCAAAGGGAGAAAAAAATCTAACAGTCATGGGGGCTGGAATACAGTTGTTTGGGAGGAGTAGAAGAAAAGGCTAGAGGAGAATGTGGGCTTGGAACAAGGAAGGAGAGAGGAAAAAGTAATCCGTCATAAATTTCAGCTGGTAATATCGAATACTCTGCTCGAGAATCACAAGAGCTGCAGGTATACTTGGAAAAGGCCGGGTGATACGGGAAGATTTCTGTTAGATTACATCATGATGAGACAGAGATTCCGAAATCAGATAGTAGTTTGAAAGGCATACCCACGAGCAGATATAGACTCAGATCGCAATTTAGTATTGATGAAGAATTGGCTGAAGTTTAAGAGATTAGTCAAGAAGAATCAATACGCAAAGAAGTGGGATACAAAACTACTAAGGAATGGCGAGATACGCTTGGAGTTCTCTAAGAACATAGATGCATCAATAAAGAATAGCTCAGGAGGCAGTACAGTTCAAGAAGAAAGGAGATCTCTAAAAAGTGCAATCACAGATGTTGGAAAGAAAAATGTATGCACAAAGAAGGTAACTGTAAAGAAACCAGGGGTAACAAAAGAAATACTTCAGTTAATGGATGAAAGGAGAAAGAACAAAAAAGTTCAGCGAAATTCAGGAATATGGAAATACAAATCCCTGCGGAATGAAGTAAACAGGAAGTACAGGGAAGCTAAGACGAAATGGTTGCATGAAAAATATGAAGAAATCGAAAAAGAAGTGATTGTCGGAAGGAGTGACTCAGCATGTAAGAAAGTCAAAACAACCTTGGGTGAATTTAAAAGCAAGAGTGGTAACATAAAGAGTGCAAAGGAGGAAAGACCGGATAAATGGTATGAGTACAATGCAGGTCTCCATGAGGTCGAAGATTTGTCTAATGTGTTACAAGGAGAAACAGGAGTCGATATAGAAGAGAGAGGGGATACAGTATTAGAATCAGAATTTAAGAGAGCTTTGGAGGACTTAAAATCAAATAAGGTAGAGGAGACCGATAACATTCCATCAGAATTTCTGAAGTCTGTGGGGGAAGCGGCAACGAAACGACTATTCACATTGGTGTGTAGAATGTATGTATTTGTCGACTTATCATCTGACTTTCGGAAAAATATCAGAAACACAATTCCGAAGACTGCAAGAGCTGACAAGTGCGAGAATTGTATCACAAACTGACGTTGCGGTTGGTAATGGAAGCAAGACTGAAGAAAAGTCAAGACACGTTCATAGGATTTGTCGACCTGGAAAAATTGTGCGACAATGTAAAATGGTGCGAAATGTTCGAAATTATGAGAAAAATAGGGGTAAGCTGTAGAGAGAGACGGTCAATACACAATATGTACAAGAGCCAAGAGCGAATAATAAGAGCGAACGACCAAGAACGAAGAGCTCGGATTATGAAGGAGGTAAGACTGTGATGTAGTCTTTCGCTCCAACTGTTCAATCTGTACATCGAAGAAGCAATAATGGAAATAAAAGAAAGGTTCAGGATTGGAAATAAAATTGATGGCGGAATGGTATCAGTGATACGATTTGCTGATGACATTGCCATCCTCAGTAAAAGTGAAGATGAATATCATGATATGCTAAATGTAATGAACAGTCTAATGAGTACATGATATGGATTGACAGTAAATCGAAGAAAGAGGAAAGAAATGAGACGTAGCAGAAATCAGGATTGATGGTCACGAAGTAAATGAAGTTAAGGAGCTATGCTACCTAGGTAACAAAATAACCAATGACGGACGGAGCAAGGTGGACATCAAAAGCAGACTATCGCTGGCAAAAAGGGCATTCCAGCCGAAGAAAACTCTACTAGTATCGTACATAGGCGTTCATTTAAGGGAGACATTTCTAAAAATGTACGTTTGGTGCACCGCGTTGTTCGGGAGTGAAACATGGACTTTGGGGAAACCGGAACAGAAGACAATCGAAGCTATCGGAGAGGAAAGGCATAGGTGGAAAACACTGACAAGGAGAAGGGACAGGATGGTACGACAACTGTTAAGACATCAGGGAATAACTTCCACGGTAGTAGAGGGAGCTGTAGAGGGTAAAAACTGTAGAGGAAGACAGAAATTGGAATAAACCCAGAAAATAATTGAGGACGTAGGCTGCAAGTGCTACTACGAGATGAAGAGTTTGGTTCAAATGGTTCAAATGGCTCTGAGCACTATGGGACTTAACAGCTGTGGTCATCAGTCCCCTAGAACTTAGAACTACTTAAACCTAACTAACCTAAGGACATCACACACATCCATGCCCGAGGCAGGATTCGAACCTGCGACCGTAGCAGTCACACGGTTCGGGACTGCGCGCCTAGAACCGCGAGACCACCGCGGCCGGCAAAGAGTTTGGCGCAGGAGAGGAACTCGTGGCTGTCTACATCAAACCTGTCAGAACTCTGACAATTAAAATTAAAATGAAATAGAAAAAAGAAACGGTAGATGTCATGTGCATGTTCAGATAAACGAATTATTACAATTTCAGAAAAACTGGCTGATATGTTCTCATATATTCAAGGTGAAGAACTTCACAAATTGAGCAAGACAGTAATGCGCTGGTCCACCTCTAACTATTATGCAGTTATTCGGCCTGGCGATGATTGATAGAGTTGTAGAATGTCCTCCCAAATGCTGTCCAATTAGAGCGTTACGTCGTCAAAATCCCGAGCTGCTTGGAGGGTTCAAATGGTTCAAATGGCTCTGAGCACTATGGAACTCAACATCTGTGGTCATAAGTCTCCTAGAACTTAGAACTACTGAAACCTAACTAACCTAATGACATCACACACATCCATGCCCGAGGCAGGATTCGAACCTGCTTGGAGCGCCCTGTGCATAATGCTTCAACTGTTTTCATTTGTGGAGAGTTCCGGCGACCTAGCTGGCCAAGGAAGGGTTTGGAAAGCACGAACACGAGCAGTAGAAACTCACCGTGTGCAGGCGAGCATTATCTTGCTGAAATATAAGCTCAGGATGGTATGCCACGAAGTGCAAGAAAACGGATCGTGAATTTCGTCTATATACCACTGTGCTGCAAGGATGTCCACCAGAGAGGACCTGTTATGAAATGAAATGAACGCCAGACCGTTACTCCTTATTGTCGGGACGAATGGCGGGTGAGAGTCAGGTTAATATCTTACTACTGTGCGAGGAGTCTCCAGACTCCTCTTCGGCCTGAAATCTCAATAATGGGAGTGTAATTGTGTTTTGTAAGAAGTCCCGCTTCGAAACGAACCCCGATTACGAACTAGTGTCTGGAGAGGACCCATTCGGATACGAGCTATCAACCTTACTACAGCCCGCCATACGGCGCGACAACTTGAAGTGATGATTTGGGTATCACTTTATTCCATGGCAAGACTCCTTTGATTGTAATACGCAGCATCCTTACACCACAGCTGTACGTCGACGATATTCTACCCCCCATTTTGTTGCCCGTCATGGTAAGCCTACTGGGCTCACATTTCAGTAAGATAATTCCCGCCCGCATCCGGCGAGAGTTTCAGCTGTTTGTTTTCGTGCTTGCCAAACACGACCTTGACCATCATGGTCGCTGGATATCTCCTCAGTTGAGAACGTTTGGAGCATTACGGACAAGACTCCCCAGCCAAATCGTGAATTCGACAATGTAACGCGCCAGCTGGACATATTTAGCCACAATACACTTCAGGACGGCATCCAACGACTGTAACAATCAGTGCTAGGCCGAATAGCTGCTTGTATAAGGACCACGGGTTTACCAGTGTGTTATTGACTTGCTTAACTTGTGAAGCACTTTCACTGGAGCAGCTCATCCATTTTTTATGAAAAAGTGCTCATTCTTTTTCTGTACATGTGGCATCACATCTGCCGATTTACGTCCCATTCGGACAATGTCTTCGAGACGCGTCTACAGAATGTAGATGGCATTTATCCTACTTACGTTGAGCGGTTGTGCTAACATACTGATCATTAGCATATTCAGCCAACTAGTAAACCTCAAGTGAATTGATGCTGTTTGTAAGTCATCTTCACAATGCAGCAATGCAAAAAAGAAATTAACCTCACTTTTCGCGACAATGCAGTATCAACTGTAATGCACCAATGTTACAACGTATAGAGGAGCATGCGAGGAAGGTTATAAATAACTGCTTCCTGCTGTATTACGTTGGTTAATGCTCCCTTTCCGAAGTGAAAGATGCTGTTGCTATTCAGTTGTGTTCGCAAGGCGGAGTGGTCCCCATTCCCTATCTCACAGAAAAGAGAAGTCCCTAAGGATGTCTCGTATCGAATTATGGTAGTGTGGATTACACAAGTATCGAGGCAGTTTCATAGACGCAACAATGGCAGATTTTATAAAACAATGGTCCTAATGACCTGTTCATAAGCTGCTGGTGAAAGTGTGTGATAAAATGACAAATACCAGCACACGAAGAACGTAGAACATTTTGCTCACTATAATATTTCACTGTTACATTGAATAACAATGTAGGTAGCGACTTATTCCAACTGAAAACCGACTGCATAACAAACTCTTACTTTGGTTAAAGGTCGGCGAGGAAGAAAGTCCGCAAGCTTCTACAGGTGTGCCATATCCAGCTCAGGCTACTCATAGAACTACCACTATGTGGGAATTCTGATGGCCGCGTTCACTCCCTGTTCCAGACATTATTCATGGGATTGAGACCAGAAAATTAAGCCAGCCCTTCGATATGCGATAGGATGCCAGAGTATTCGTCAAATGAGAAACCATACCTGCAGCCGCACAAACAAGACTGTGGTCACTTTTGAAGGCAGGCCTCTCCACAGCAAATACACATCATGAAAATGCGTACAAAGGGGAACACTTAGTCACCGAAGATACTGGAATGAACATCATGGTTCATGTTCACGGTAATCTGAATTAGTCAGCCCAAGTTATGGAATAAAAATATACCCCTATAGCATCACAAAAACACCTCTAGCCTGAACCACACGTTACAAATATTGGAAACGCCTCTTGCGAACATCGCAGAACATTGACGCTTGTATCATCTGAAAAGAGGAAATATGGTGACGAGACTCATTGTACGCCTCCAGTCAGCTACTGTCCACTCTTTTTTTTTTTGGGAGGGTGGGAGGGAGGAGGGTGTAGCGAGCGCCAATTGCCAGAGCAGTAATTTTAGTCAAATTTGAAGCCGAATAACTCTCGTCTCTGGTTCTTGATGATTAGAGCCTCTTTATAACCACTGTTCTTGAACCATGTTACTTTGGTGTGAATGGTACTCAGGTGGCTATAATTTCGCACCTTACAAGAACTCAGCCACATAATTTGCTATGATCTACAAACACAATTAGGACTCATGTGATAGGTAGTACATCGTATATATGAATATATAAAGAAGACTGACGTTGTCACGTACGGTCTTGTAAATAATAGTTAACGCTTATTGAATGAAAGGTGACGGAGTGTCTTTATTATAAAAACGGCGTAATTAATGATTGCCTATACTAGTAGAGGCTGGAACGCCAGTGGAAATGAAATGGCTGGCGGAACTGAAGACCTGGGTGGAAGGCCCACACATATGTTTTGGTCCTGCTTAAAAACAGGAAATAGCAAGATGGACGTCGTAGCACCTAAGCGCTGGAGCACAATAGAGTCACGACCCTCCGGTGTTGTAGCCGAACCTGAAGGATTATACTTCGGAAACGCTGAAAATCTTGGACGCAAGTGAGAGGAACGAAGAAGCGGCGCCTCGGAAACCACGTAGGCTGGGTTATTTCCAAGGATTTTTACTCAGAAGCATACGAGCATAGGTATATACTCGCAAACTTTTCGCACTGGACGACAAAAGACTAAAATATGGTTGGTCGGCGTTCGGAAGAATCTGTACAGAGGGACAATATTCTGTTGTTTCGGGAATATGACTCGTTTTCGGACTTACGATGGTGGGGAGCCAAGCCTTGCTGAGAAGCCAGCGCTGGAGAGACGCGGTCTTCTGTTGTGAGCGCCCGTGTGTGACGGTCGCCCGATATCAGCTTTTGTTGATACAGCCGGACTTGCTGCCTTTGCTTTCAGAAGAGTTCATAGTTAGAACTGTACTGTTGCGAACCTATACGATTCTGGACTTCACCTACGGGTTGGAAGTCGTTGTTGTGTACGCAGCGTTCAGTAATTGAGAGCACATCCTCTGCCTATACTTACGTTGAGACGTTTCTGAAGTCCGTCCTTGTGGTTGGGAGTTCCCGTTTCTCGTCTGTAGAACACAGAGAGCAGAAGACAGTATTAGAGTATATCAGTCAGAGGACCGCCTCCTGTCGTCCTAGTACTTGAAAGAGTTTATTTTGTGGCTGAAGTTCTTCCATGAACGCAGACGTGTACGAGAACCATCACTTAGACGCATCTGACGCGGTGCATACGGTTATAGGGGCTATAAGACTAAACAACTGTGGTCACGTAGGAATTGTAGTGTCTTCCTGTGTTAGGGTACATATATGATATCAGTCATTTCGTGTTATTTATATTAGATCGCGCAGTCATAATATTAGGGCAGAGTTGTTCGATGGCTCTGTAATTTTAATTAGGAAATATAAACATTTGTAATAAGGATTGTTTTTAACATGCAATAAATGTATAAGCAGCAAGAACGTTTATCATTTACTAGGATTAGTTGCCTTCATCATTCATTTATGTTTAGATGGTAATTTATAGGATCTGCTTCAGAGGGTAGTCAGACAGGGCCAAATCTTCATTTTTAGCGTTTGTTATTCTCCGTTGCGTATATTCATTTTACACCTGCCTGGAGTATCTTCTCGGACCTTGTCGATATGTTGGACAGTTGGCACTGATACACTTACTAGTCGCCCAATTTCAGTCATGCTGTGCTCATCGGCACGTCTAAACGTGATGGTTCCCCCCTGCCATTCTGCCATGGCCCCACGGCGACCGGTTATATTACAATGTATCCGTACAACCTAATGGTACATATATAAAATTTTACTGCCGTGACGTAAGTCAGATGTAGAGGGTCACTTGACCGCCAATTACCAGTTCTACACTGTGTACAGCGTTCCAAAGTGAGCAGTGTGCTCTTTTAAGGGATGACTAATACTTCGTCCGGTGAGCTTATTAAGTAAATACTGTACAGGGAGTTTGTAAATTAGCTATACAAAAAATAACATTTGATACTGAAAAGAGTAAATAGCTTTCAGACCGTTGAAAAGGCACTCAATGCAGTATATCATCAAATCTTATTCCCACTTAACACTGTTATTTCCCGACAATCCCTCTAGGCCGCATGTGCGAACGAGTTATTCCAACAATCATCATCGAGATGTGTAATGGTGTAGACAGTCCACAGTGTTGTCTGTGGCTTCATGAATCCAAATCCGCTACTACAGTGCAGTAAAATGAATCGTCATAATGTTCGGATATGGGGTGAGCAGTAACTACGTCATGTAATCTAACGTGCACAGCACTCGTCTAAAGTAAATGTTTTTTGTGGTTTAAGTTGTAACAAGACTTACGATCCTTTCTTTTTTGCCGAGTCAACTGTAACTGGCATATAGTACCTGGACATACTTGAACATTTTCTAACGTCTCATTTACGGCAGGATATGGGCACAGAATTCTTTTTCCAGCTAGATGACGTTCCTCCACATTATCATCGTGAAGTTGTCGCTTATCTCCCTAGAAATATATTTACTTGGATTGGACGTGATGGAACAATATCCTGACCACTACGGTAACCTGGTTTAACCCCAATGGACTTCTGTGTTGGGGTTTAATTAAAGACACAATGTTTGTTCCTCTACTTCCGAGAAACCTCGACGAGGTACTGCCGCTATACATGAAGACTTGCTTCATAGGATTTGGCAGGTAACTGATTACAAATGGGACATTCATCGTGTTTCGGAAAGTTGCCGCACTGAACATTTGTTGACAAGATATACTGCAGTCAGTGCTGTATCAGAAATTTCTAAACCTTAAACGTGGTTGCGAAGTACATACTTTAATAAATGATAATTCAGGTGTCTATGAAACCACCTGTAAAGATTGCCCTAGTTATTATATAGGACAGACGGGTAGAGCCATTAAAGCCAGATGCAAGGAGCACCTGTTGGGTACGAAAGGGAGAAATGTTCATAATTCTTCATTAGCTGAACACTTACTTATTTCAGACCATCAGATTTATTCTTTTGAAGGGAGACCAGAGTAAGAAAACAAGTGTAACTAATATTTTCACCTGTCAGGTTGTAACTGTATTTCTAGTATGGCGATCTGAGGAGAACTGTTTATTTAATGTTGAACGTGATAGTACAAAGATGTCTATCGGAAAAAGACGGAGACCTTTGGAAAAAGAAAAACACCTGAATATTCTGGGTGGTTACAATTAAAGTGCAGCTAATCACAGAGGTGTAGCGCGGGCTTCAGTTATCGTATGACAGCAAAAATTGATAGATGTTGTAAGGTGTTAATGCTGGTTTTGGCCACCAAGTATAAAATTTGGCACTGTTAATGCAACAAAGACGTACAGAAATGTTTTCGTATGTAATGGACTAGGTACGGGACGTGGACAGAAAAGGTCAAACAAATGGTAGAAGCACAATGTTGTTATTACAAATCGCCTGTTTCACAATTTATGCAATATGGGCACAAGAGACATCGACAAGATACTGTACAGCATCAGATTTGCATCTGGTGGGCAAAATTGGAACTAATTTTTTTCCACCGTAAATCGGTTCCGCATTACCACATTAGCATATCTACAAAGTTTAGGTACCATAGAACAATTATAACTCACATTTCGTGAGTAGATGCGCTTTAATTTTAAGAACTCGGTTTATCGTTCAGAGGGCAAATAAGTAGTAAGAACAAAAGGTGAAGCTAAAAAGCCGAAGGGAATGTATGGCACTGCTTGACTTGAAGGCAATTTTATACAAAGAGAGCAGGAAACAATTGAAGATAAGATGGACGTAATATAGAGCGAGAAGAATTTTACGCAGCACAGAAGGATCAAAGATGAAAGAAGGTCCCTGCTAAATACCACTACTCTTCAAGAAGAATGTAATAATTCCAATCCAAAAGAAGGAAGGTTCTGACAGGTTTGAATACAACCAACCAGTAGGTCTAATAACTCATGCATTTAGATTATTATACGAATTATTTATAGAAATACGGAAAAACTGACGGAAACCACAATTTGAAAATCAATTTAGATTCTGAAGAAATGTGGATACACGTGAGGCAGTACTGACCAAATGAATTATCTGAGAAGACAGGTTATAGAAATGCAAACATACGTTTATAGCATTTGTAGATATAGAGAAAGCTTTTGACACTCTTTGAACGGCTGAAGACAATAGGGATACACTACAAGTAAGGTTAATTACAACTTGTACTGAAACCAGGAAGCACTTAATAAAAGTCGAAGACATGAAAGGGGAAGCAATGCTTGAAAAGATAATAAGACCTGTTTCAGCCTGTACATTGAGCAAGTAATAAACGAAACCAAAGAGAAATTTGGAAAGGTAGTTAAAGTTCAGGGAAAAAAATAAAAGTTTGGTAATTTGCCAATGATACTATATTCTGTCGGAGACAGCAAAGAACATGGAACAGCAGTTGAACGGGGTGGATAATGTCTTGAAAAGAGGTTATAAGATGAACATCGACGAAAGCTAAGGGGAAGCACTGGAAATAAATCAGGCTTGTTGAGAGAATTAGATTAGAAAATGAAACACTAAATAAAAGTAATATACACACTACTGGCCATTAAAATTGCGACACCAAGAAGAAATGCAGATGATAAACAGGTATTCATTGGACAGAAATGTTGTACTAGAACTGACACGTGATTACAATTTCACGCAATTTGGATGCAAAGATCCTGAGAAATCAGTACCCAGAAAAACCACCTCTGGCCGTAATAACGGCCTTGATACGCCTGCGTATTGAGTCAAACAGAGATTGGATGGCGTGTATATGTACAGCTGCACATGCAGCTTCAACACGACACCACAGTTCATCAAGATTATTGACTGGTTTATTGTGATGATCCAGTTGCTCGACCACCATTTACCAGGCGTTTTCAGTTGGTGAGAGATCTGGAGAATGTGCTGGCCATGGCAGCAGTCGAATATTTTCTGTATCCAGAAAGGCCCGTACAGGATCTGCAACATGCGGTCGTACATTATCCTGCTGAAATGTAGGGTTTCGCAGGGATCGAATGAAGGGTAGAGCCACGGGTCGTGACACATGTGAAATGTAACGTCCACTATTCAAAGTGCCGTCAATACGAACAAGAGGTGACCGAGACGTGTAACCAATGGCACCCCATACCATCACGTCGGGTGATACGCCAGTATGGCGATGACGAATACACGCTTCCAATGTGCTTTCACCGCGATGTCGCCAAACACTGATGATGCTGTGAAGAGGACCTGGATTCATCCGAAAAAATGACGTTTTGCGATTCGTGCACCCAGGTTCGTCGTCGAGTACACTATCGCAGGGGCTCATGTCTGTGATGCAGCGTCAAGGGTAACCGCAGCCATGGTCTCCGAGTTGATAGACCATTCTGCTGCAAACGTCGTCGAACTGTTTGTGCAGATGGTTGTTGTCTTGCAAACGTCCCCATCTGTTGACTAAGGGATCGAGACGTGGCTGCACGATCCGTTACAGCCATGCGGATAAGATGACTGTCATCTCGACTGCTAGTGATACGAGGCCGTTGAGATCCAGCAAGGCGTTCCGTATTACCCTCCTGAACCCACCGATTGCATATTCTGCTAACGGTCATTGGATCTCGACCAACGCGAGCAGTAATGTCGCGATACGATAAACTGCAATCACGATAGGCTACAATCCGACCTTTATCGAAGTCGGAAACGTGATGGTACGCATTTCTCCTCCTTACGCGAAGCATTACAACAACGTTTCACCAGGCAACGCCGGTCGACTGCTGTTTGTGTATGAGAAGCTGGTTGGAAACTTTTCTCATGTCAACACGTTGTAGGTGTCGTTGCCGGCGTCAACCTTGTGTGAATGCTCTGAAAAGCTAATCATTTGCATGTCACAGCATCTTCTTCCTGTTGGTTAAATTTCGCGTCTGTACACGTCATCTTCATGGTGTAGCAATTTTAATGGCCAGTAGAGACAGTAAAGGACTTGGAAGAGCAGTTCAACGGAATGGACAGTGTCTTGAAAGGAGGATATAAGATGAAGATCAACAAAAGCAAATCGAGGATAATGGAATGTAGTCGAATTAAGTCGGTGATGCTGAGGGAATTAGATTAGGAAATGAGACACTTAAAGAAGTAAAGGTGTTTTGCTATTTGGGGAGCAAAATAACTGATGATGGTCGAAGTAGAGAAGATATAAAATGTAGACTGGCAATGGCAAGGAAAGCGTTTGTGAAGAAGAGAAATTTGTTAACATCGCGTATAGATTTAAGTGTGAGAAAGTCGTTTCTGAAAGTATTTGTATGGAATGTAGCCCTGTTTGGAAGTGAAACATGGACGATAAATAGTTTGGACAAGAAGAGAATAGAAGCTTTCGAAATGTGGTGCTAAAGAAGCATGCTGAAGATTAGATGGGTAAATCACATAACTAATGATGAAGTATTGAATAGAATTGGCGAGAAGAGGAGTTTGTGGCACAACTTGACAAAAAGAAGGACCGGTTAGTAGGACATGTTCTGCGGCATCAAGGGATCACAAATTCAGCATTGGAGGGCAGCGTGGGCAAAAATCGTGGAGGGAGACCAAGAGATGAATACACTAAGCAGATTTAGAAGGATGTAAGTTGCAGTAAATACTGGGAGATGAAGAAACTTGCACAGGATAGGCTAGCACGGAGAGGTACATCAAACCAGTCTCAGGAGTGAAGACCACAATAACAACAACAGTGTAGTTTTGCTTTTTAGGCAGCAAAGTAACTGATGAACGTCGAAGTAGAGAGGACATAAAATATATATTTTCTGTAGAAGGGGGAGAATTACTGATAAACACAAATTAATTTACATCTAATAGAAATTTATGCGTTGGGAATTATTTTCTGAAGGTATTTGTCTCGAGAGTGGACATGCGTGGAAGTGAGATGTAGATGACAAATAGTTTAAAAAAAAGAACTGGATAGCATCCCCTGAAATGTGGTGCTACAGAATAATGCAGAGGATTAAATGGGTAGATCGATTAACTGTCTAGCTGGGTTGGAGAAACAGAAATAGAGGCCTGACTTGACTGCTAGATGGGAGTGGTTGACAGGACACATCATGAGGCATCACGGAATCGTCAGTTTGATAATAGATGCAAGCGTAGGTAGTAAGAATTGTAGATGAACATCAAGGCACGAATGCAGGAAGCAGGTTCAAGTCGATGTAGGTGGCGGCAGCTACGCAAAGATGGAGAGAGCTGTAGACTAGCGTGAAGGGCTGCATCATATCAGTCCTCCGAGTGAAGACTACGCCAGCAGTAGGCCGGTACTGGCAGCGGGCAGGGCAGTACGGGAGGCTGCAGAGGCTGCAGCGCCACGTGACTGGAGGGCCGCCAGCGCAAAGTTGGCAGGCCGGGCCGCGGTGCGCGCGTGCCGTGCCTCCCGATGGCGGCGCAGATGGCGGAAGGGAAGAGAGCCAGCGCTCCTGCTTCCGGTCGCCTCAAAGGAAGCCTCCTTGTCCTCCGAGGAGAACAGCTGCTGTCTCTGCCCGCGTGTCCTCCACATCCTGCCCAGACAAAGCGGGCCCTTCTCGGCTCCGCCAGCTGGGGCCGTCCTCTTGTCTTTATTGTCGACGCAGAAGGCGAAGCTCTGCGTCTCGGTGTCGGTCTTTGTTGCCAGTTGTTCCTTGCAACTTTAACATTCTCCCTACGTAGCTTGTGTTTTCCCTAAAATTCTTATTTCTATTGTTCGCAAGCAGCGCATCTCGAGTGAAATTTTCTTGCAGTTGCCGTTAGCGGCCGACATCCGTTGGATTGCGTAAAGACGCGTCCGCATGCAACGATCTGTCTGCGCACATCACATCTGTGCACACAGATCGTTGCGTGTGGACAGGAGATTTGCACCGACATGAGGTGTGTGCAAACGTGGAAATTGGAGTTGGAGGTTTGAGCGAATCGTCTCAAATCTGTGGGTTCAAACCGCATCTGCGCAGGCAAGTTGTGAGCGTGTGGACAAGAGATCGCGCAAATCTGGCGCGAAACAGCTGCTTGTTCAGTCTAGTGTTCGTGCGCACGGAGCACTAAAATGGCTGAAGCTCGTCAGTGTTCTAGACAGTTTATCTACGTTCCCTGATCAGTGAATTCATTGAACTTTATAGAAATGACCCATGTTTGTGGAAGATTAAAAGTAAAGAGTACAGTGACATGAACAAAAAGACAGCTGCATACAGTGCATTAATTGAAAAATTACGAGAAGTTGACGCACGGCGAACTGAGAAACGGTAATGATAAAAATCGTTCTGGACTGTTTACTGTAAATAATTATCAAAAGCTCAAAAATCTAAAAGATCTGGTGTTGGAGTGGATGAAATATACCAGCCAAGTTTGTGGTATTTTGTGATTCAAACACGTCTAAAACAGCAAAAATATTGTGATTCTTTATCAGCAAAAATATTATTTGTAACTTGACAGAATTAATGTACTTGACGTGCCTTCATGAACTCATCCTTGACGACAGCGTAAATAGCTTCACTTGTGTTGGGTATAATTTCACTCAATGCTTGTTTAGAAATTGCAGTTGAAAATTTAAAGTCCTTATAGCTTCTTCCTGTTGCCAGGAATCTTAATGTCACCGTCAGCCGTTCATGGAGAGAAATTGCTCTTCTCATTCAAGTATTATTTCGTATAATATGAGAGGTTACGAGCGTGAAGAGACAGTTATAAGTTTCGACGTCCATCTGTAAATAATTACGCCAGTCGGGGTGGCCCTGCAACTCTCGCAGTAAATGTACGTGCGAAAATGCTTTCGCTTTAGCAGCCACTATGTTTACGATTTTGACCGCTCTCTCTGTTTCCTGCGTTTTGTCTGAATGTTTTTTGCAACACAAGTTGCGAACACGGACCACAACGGAAATTCTTCAATTCCTAAATTTCAAAATAAATTAATTACACTTCTAACGTTTTCGGCGAGCGTAGTCGCTTGCCACTGATATTTCTTTTCTACACCGACAGATGGCAGGTGAGCAGTAGATTGGAGTTTGTGTCGTGTAAACACAACACATTTGCAGCGATCTTTTGCATGTACCGACATCTGCGCCGATATCTGCGCAGACAGATCGTTGCGTGTGGACCGGCCTTAAGTTGCGTTTCGTCGCGTCTACGGTAATAACCTTTACTTTAAAAGAAAAACTTTCTAATGTTTTAAACTTGTCTGCACAACATCAACGGTTTCACGTAGTAAAATTATAAATAGCCGACCAGTTGCAATGGATAAAGAAATACTTTACCTAGGTTGCGACAAATATATATTTGTCTTCTTCAGAAGGCAATAATTTTACATTAGTAAGGACTAATGTACGATCGCCGTTTTTACAATTGTCGGCATAGATCCATGTGTCAAAAATAAAATATAGCCCTAGAATTAGGGTTTGTCACGTAAATATAAAATAGCTCATGGATCTTGCAGCGCTCACAACCGACAACGGTAAAAACGGCGATGGTACATTAGTCCTTACTAATGTAAAATTGCTACATTCTGAAGAAGACAGATTTATATTTGTCGAAACCTAGGTAAAGAATTTCTTTATCCATTGCAACTGGTCGGCTGTTTATAATTTTATTAAAAGCTTTCTTGATAATTAGCGTGCATCATTTTCCTCTCCCGACTTCTTCTTTAGCAGCAGACTTACCGGCTATACTATTGGGTTTTTCTTTAGAATACAAACTACTAGTGCCTGTGTTATTAAGAAATACGATGCAATGTTCCTTGAGACGGGCATGCTTATCCGACGGTTCATTGCATCATATTACTTAATAACACAGCCACTGCTATTTCGTATTTATTCGCCAATACTAGACACTCGATTCTCAGTAATTATCTCTTTCCTGGACGGGAACAACCGTAATACAGGATTGCAGGTTGTGACACAAATACGACGACACATCGAAGTTTCTGTCTGTCCGTGGTTCGTGCACAGGTAACCGAATTGGTTATGGCGACTGCTCGCGTAAAGCGGGAAATCCAGGGCTGAGTTCCTATCCAGCATAAATTTTTACTAACATCATTCTAACAAACAGTCGAAGGAGGTTCACTTTCAGAGCTGCGAATACTTAGCCTGTATATCTTGACGGCTGTAGTCGTTGCAGCGCGTTCCCTCGGACAAGCATGCGTGTCCAAAGGAACATTGCCTCGTATTTCTTAATAACGCAGGCACTGCTGTTTCGTATTTACTTGGGAATACCATGCCATCGACTCTCAATAATATGTCCTTCCTGGTCAGGAACAGTGCTGGTTGTAATACAAGGACGATGGCATATGGAAGTTTGGGTCTCGCCGTGACTCGTGCACGGATATACGAAGCGGTTAATGCAACCGCTCGCCTGAAGTAGGAAAACCAGGTTGGAGGCCCCATCCGGCACAAAATTTCATTGTCAGCATTCAGATATGCAGCCAAAGGTGGTTCATACTCGCAACTGTAGATACATTTCCTTTCCTGTTCAGAACTGATTTTCTGTGTCCAACTGGCTGAACACCACCCGAGAAACCAGTCAGATATCCAAGAATCAAAGAAATTTTAAAATGGAAGACTATAGGCTTCAGCTTTGTAGCTTTCGGTCATAAAGGAGGCAAATAGCCAGACATGATGCGTGATAACTACATATAACTACCACGAAGCACATTGGCTATTCTCTTTCACTACCTGTTATCGCCACCTAGTTAATGGCTCTGAGCACTATGGGACTTAACTTCTAAGGTCATCAGTCCCCTAGAACTTAGAACTAATTAAACCTAACTAAGCGAAGGACATCACACACATCCATCCCCGAGACAGGATTCGAACCTGCGATCGTAGCGGTCGCGCGGTTCCAGACTGTCACCTAACTAATACAAACCATTTTACTCAGTAACTCCAGTTTTAAATAAGCAACTGAAAACGTCCTTTCGTAAGTGAACACATTACTGCTTTCCAAAAATGTGTCAAGGCAGTCAGGGGACACCAGGAAAATCCTGAAGAAAACTTCGGCAGATGGTCGAAACTCGGGTTTTTGTAAGAATTTTGAAGCTTGACATAATTTGGCTCGACAACCTGTAATATTTTACCTTCAATGACATCATCATCATCATCATCATCAACATTTAAGACTGATTATGCCTTTCAGCGTTCAGTCTGGAGCATAGTCCCCCTTATAAAATTCCTCCATGATCCCCTATTCAGTGCTAACATTGGTGACTCTCCTGATGTTAAGCCAATTGCTTCAAAATCATTCTTAACCGAATCCAGGTACCTTCTCCTTGGTCTGCCTCGACTCCTTCTACCCTCTACTGCTGAACCCATGAGTCTCTTGGGTAATCTTGCTTCTCCCATGCGTGTAACATGACCCCACCATCTAAGCCTGTTCGCCCTGACTGCTACATCTATAAAGTTCATTCCCAGTTTTTCTTTGATTTCCTCATTGTGGACACCCTCCTGCCATTGTTCCCATCTGCTAGTACCTGCAGTCATCCTAGATACTTTCATAACCGTAACCTCAACCTTTTTGATAAGGTAACCTGAATCCACCCAGCTTTCGCTCCCATACAACAAAGTTGGTCGAAAGATTGAACGGTGCACAGATAACTTAGTCTTGGTACTGACTTCCTTCTTGCAGAAGAGAGTAGATCGTAGCTGAGCGCTCACTGCATTAGCTTTGCTACACCTCACTTCCAGTTCTTTCACTATTTTGCCATCCTGTGAGAATATGCATCCTAAGTACTTGAAACTGTCCACCTGTTCTAACTTTGTTCCTCCTATTTGGCACTCAATCCGTTTATATCTCTTTCCCACTGACATTACTTTCATTTTGGAGATGCTAATCTTCATACCATAGTCCTTACATTTCTGATCTAGCTCTGAAAAATTACTTTGCAATCGAATCTGCCATCACAACTAACTCATCCGCATATGCAAGACTGCTTATTTTGTATTGACGTATCTTAATCCCACCAAGCCAGTCTATTGTTTTCAACATATGATCCATAAATAATATGAACAACAGAGGAGTCAGGTTGCAGCCTTGTCTTACCCCTGAAACTACTCTGAACCATGAACTCAATTTACCGTCAACTCTAACTGCTGCCTGACTATCCATGTAAAGACCTTTAATTGCTTGCGAATGACAATGACCACGAAATCGTGCAGACTTGTACGCCCTTTATGTTTTGTCTTCGGTTAACTGGTGGAACAGCGGATGATCTGGATATGTTCTGTCTCGATGAACAGAAACACGGCAGGAGACGGCCAGTTCAACTTGAAGCGAAATGTTAGCAATAACGTCGCTTGCGGTAAACTGCACTCAGTTGGGTCATCGTTAATTTTTTTCCAATTAGTTCTTTAGTATCTGATTACGGTATTGTACACACGTGCGTCTACATCTGCATGTATACTCCGCTATCCACCAAGTGGTGTGTGGCGGAGGGCACAATTCGCGCCAAAGTCATATTCCCCCCCCCCCCCCCCCCCCCCCTCCCTCTGTGTCCCACTCGCAGATCGCGGGAGGGAAAAACGATTGTCTGAACGCCTTAGTACGAGCTCTAATTTCCCTTATTTTTGAATGGTTATCATTGCACGATTTGAAAGTTGGTGGTAATAATATATACTCTATGTCCTCGGCGAAGATCGGATTTCTGAATTTAGTGAGCAGCCAGCCCCTTCCGTTTCGTGCGTCGTCTATCTGCAAGTGTGTCCCACTTCAAAGTTTCTATGAGATTTATAACGCTCTCGCGATGGCTAAATGTACCAGTCACGAATCTTGCAGCTCTTCTTTGGACCTTCTCAATCTCTTGAATTAGACCCAATGACGAACAGTACTTTAATACTGGACGAACTAACGTATTGTAAGCAATCTCCTTTATTGAAGGACTGCATCGCCTCAGGATTCTACCAATAAACCGCAATGTAGAGTTCGACTTGCCCGTTACTTGTGTACTCTGATCATTCCATTTGAGATCATTTCGAATAGTCACACCTAGATACTTGACGGATTTACCGCTTCCCAAGACTGGGCATTTATTTTGTACTCGTACATTAATGGGGATTTTCGTCTTGTTATACGCAGTAGGTTATCCTTACTAATATTGAGAGTTACCTGTCAGTCATTACACCACGCATTTATTTTCTTTAAATCGTCATTAAATTCGTTCACAACTCTCGTATGATACTACGTTCCTGCAGACTACAGCATCATCGGCAAACAGTCGTGTACGTAGTGTTGCGAAACTCCACAGTCAGAAAGCTGCAGTGTTCTGCAAAACGTAAGAACGAGATAGATAAACATAACATATTAACGACTCGGCTGAAACGAATGAAAGGGGAGGTCATGAGGTCAGAGATCTGCTAGTAGGGCACAGAAAGATGGACATCGTATGGAGTGGCATGCGGTTAGTGTGACTACAGGACCAAATAAGGCTGGCGCCAACACGAGGCTGTTGAAGGAACGGGAGAAGACAGTGTGTGTCAGTCTGCCAACAGCTACGGTGCATTGCGATAGAGTTCTTCTGTACAACATGGTCCGGAGACAACACCTGGAGGACTTCACACGGGGAAGAGTAACCAGCAAAATGAAGGAGGGGCCAAGTGTGACGAGTGAAGCGTGGGACGAGTGTAGCCCAGGAGTTTGGTATTGCTCACGTTGTTTCAGGTGCGTGCTGAGCGCTCCGAACCGCAGGTACTGTTGCACCAAGAAGAGGCAGTCGTCGACTACGGTCAAGTACTGCAGCAGAAGACCGACACAATCTGTTAAGTGGCAAGAAGGGACCACGTTAAGCAGCTGGTGCAATTGCAACCACATTGAACAGGATTCCAAAGAACGCAATATCACAGGACACAGTGGCACGGCGACTTTATGGAGCTGGTGTCTTTGCCCGAGGTTTGCAATGGCGCCAGTAGCATAGATACTGGACCAACAAGGTGTGGTGTCGCGCGTTTGTCGCGGATGAGATAAGATTCAGTCTCAGTTGTGATGGCGTACTCTTGTATAGGCAGAAGTGGAAACACATTATTCACCTAGGAACATTGTAGAACATGACCGTTTTGGTGGACCAGACGTTATGTTTTGGTAAGGCATAATGTGGCATCGGCGTACTGAGTTCGAAATCTTTAAATACGGCGCAATCACCGGTCAATGTTATTGTGATACTATTCGTTTCCCACGTATGTCTTTTCAGAAGTCTATTAGGCCCTGACGTCAGTTTTACGCAAGGTAATGTGCGACCGCATCGAACCGTGCGGTGGACCGAGAAGATATTCAGCGAGTGGACTGACTTGCTATTTCCCCGCCTTCAATCCCATCGACAACGTGTACGATGCGCTGGGGAGATAGTATTGCAGCCTGTCCACATACACCAGCAGCGGCCGTCCAGCAGTTAACGGCGTCTGTGGGGGGAGGGAACGACTTTCCACACTATATGGTTCAAATGGCTCTGAGCACTACGGGACTTAACATCTGAGGTTATCAGTCCCCTAGAACTTAGGACTACTTAAACCTAACTAACCTAAGGACATCACACACATCCATGCCCGAGGCAGGATTCGAACCAGCGGCCGTAGCGGTCCCGCGGTTCCAGACTGAAGCTCCTAGAACCGCTCGGCCACTCCGGCCGGCCCACAAGAACTCTTTAACAATCCTGTGGTCAGCATGGGCGAAGATTTGATAGGGTGCATAGCCGGCCATGTTGATCACACACCCTATCAAGAACCATATATCCCCTTGTGTAATTTCTAGGAGACCATCGGAAGTCGCCGTAGCTTGTTTGTAATTATTGCCTTTGAATAAACATATCTGTTTTATTCATTTCCTTGCGTATTTCTTTAAGTTACCCTCTGTACTACACTGCAGCCGTTACTTCTACGTATGGTCAGAGTTTCATCAAGCTGTGTTACGTGGCATAGACGCGTCATGCGGATGTTACTTTCGTCCTGAAATTTCGCACATGAGTGTCTAGGTGTGCGAGCTGAAAATAGAAGGTCTATGTGTAGACACGATCAGAAAGTGAATAAAAGTAAATGTTTTAGTATGCTTCCAACAAACCTAACTGAAATTTTCAAAACATGTATGAACGATTGTCTGAGAAGAAATAACTTCCGAAATGGTTGTGTCTGCGTTTCTCATGTCTCAGGACTTACCATAAAAGCAGGGTTGTTTACCATCAGATACTGTCGTATTCCAACAGGAATCGTCCAGATTCATCCATCATCCAAATATCTCGCGACAAAATTTCGCAAAGGTCACTTGTTAAGCAAGAGACGATTTCACAATAAAATTTATTCTAACGATTATAGTAATTCTAGGACAAGTACCGCAAGTAATAATCACCTCACATGAAACTTGCTTCCTTAAAATAAAACTGACATGTATTAAAATGAAAATCGTATGAGCTCTTTAAAACAACATAGGAAATAAATACTCAGTTTACGGGACTATGTTGTTCATCGACCAAGAAAAGTGTCTGCGTCTTAAAAGTGGACATTTGTGCAATATAGCAGGATCCTTGATGATATCGGTTGCAGACTCTGGCTCTACTACGAGAGAGACAACGCTCACATATTTGCCTTAAAGGTTCTTCTGTGTCGTCGGGGCTTGGTATGCGGTTCCTATTTTCGCTAGGAACATGGGGTAGGACGATTTTGGATGAGGCCGGACCAGCGGACATTTCTATAGCCATTCTAACATCGGTCTTACTGTAGCTATATTACGGTCTATGAAGCTAGTTTTGAACGACGAACAGGAGCTGGCGACCAGGCAAATTGTGCGAATCGATTAATTCCATTTGCAAAAGATTTTAGAAATTAATGCTCAGCTAACAGCATCATTTCATCATTTTTATGTGCTCCGTTCGAGTTTTACGTGCAAAAACATTCACTCTCGTTCGGATCTCACGTGAAAAAACTGTCACCCTTAAATAAGTCCTGACTGCAGCGAGACTGATGATTCACATTTGCTCCACGAATGTTTGTAAAATCGTTCTTCGTTTGGATTTTATGAGCAAAGAACACGTTTTTCTGGGAGGTACTTGAAGAGCCACGCTTTTGTAGTTTAAACTTTTACGAAGATAGATAAGAAGATAAAGTCGAAACAATTTTTGGTTTATCCAATATATTTATCCCTTGTCGAGATGCAATGGTTTCAAGTCCAGCTAAATGCAGCACCAAAAATTCGTTCTTACGTGAATTGAATGCACGGAAACAGTTTAAAGTGAATAAAATCAGTAAAAAACGTGTTCTTACGGCGAACTGAAAGCTGGCTGTCAACAGCCTAGCTTTATTCGGATTAGACGTGTAGGAAGACGCTTTCTGTAAGTTTTTTTACGCGTTCGACTTCCGTGTTTCCAACCTGTGTGAATCTGTTCACCTTTTTTAAGAAGACAGACATGTAGCCTGTTGAATGGTCATCCTGTTGTTTTGTGTGAGTTCTGTGTGTTGGTACGAGGTAAGGAACATGGTTCGAAAGGCAATCAAAATTTTATACCGGATCAGTCGTTGACAAGGCACCAAGAATCTACATCGGTTGCCAAGGTATGGCGGTGTAATGCCCAAAATTACGGTAGAGCAAAAGCTGGGAACCGAACTGAAGAACAGTCCTATCACGGCACCAAAAAGCGAATATGTCCTGGGCAGATTTAGGTATGTGAAAGAAGGGAACTAACTTTTCCTGGACTCGCATTCGGAAGGACGACACTTCAATCCCGAGTCCGGCCATCCTGATTTAGGTTTTCCGTGATTTCCTTAAATCGCTCCAGGCAAATGCCGGGATGGTTCCTTTGAAAGGGCACGGCCGATTTCCTTCCATAATCCGATGAGACCGACGATCTCGCTGTTTGGTCTCTTCTCACAAAGAACCCAACCCAACTAGTTTTTTGATTTATCTGTCACTTCGAAGACGTTTAAATCAATACGTCTTGACATATTCACGCTATTTTTCTGGTTAACCCTACTTCTCCAGCTCAGTGAGCTCTCTTAACTGTATGATACTGTGCCAAAAATCCAGAGGATCCGCCAGCGATAGTAAACATATATAATATCATATGGAATTCTAATGACAAGTTGCGTCATATTGCACGACATGACAAATGCCATGTTGGATGAAATGATTGCTTGTTGCATGATGGCATGTTGGATTAAATAACGGCATAACATCCTGTATCATGTTAATTTACTTAAGAGATTGCATTACATCATATGACACGGATAGTAAAACTAACAAGTAAAACAGCTCGATTATGTCAATGTTTTTTGAGGTAAATATCTTTTAAGCTACCAGATAAGTCGCGTTTTTGGTTCTGTGAAGGGATCATGTTTCCTTCTGGCGGATGTATAGAATATTCCGACCAAAATAGTGTTGCTCTCTCCATCTTCTCATCGCATATTAATCTCTCTCTTGCCATTACATATTAATGTGGCATACATCGTGTGATGGATCTAGATCCTATAATGATTCCACATCATGAAGGACATTTGGAAGAATGCCAAATCATCTTCTTCTTCTAAGTGGGATGTCGTACCTCGCCCACCATGAAACTCGGCACACAAAATCTCTTCGGCTGGCACACCATCACAGCTCTACATTAGCGGAATTAAAAAAAAATCATTAATTGAATGTGTAGAAAAGTCGATAACGGTAGCAAATGTAATTACAGTAATTTACATTTAAAGTCAATTTAATAATTACGTACATTGTGGAAGCGAGCAGATAAATTACGGAGAATAATTACATTTTAACAAAGGCTTGACTTCAATGAAATTACGTATAACAAAAAACAGGGTATAAAAACTCTGAAATCAGCAGTAGGGAATTTAAGCTAGAAGACAGTTGAAAGACCTGTGCCATAAATTTTTTAAGTGATTAAGAAATTCGCAACGCACGTGAACATTCAGTAATAGATGTCGTATCCCGTTATCAACTTTGATGGTAAAAATTAAATTAAATTAAGATTGCCATTTAGTTCAGTAACGAGTTTTTTTGTTCGTTTTTATATTATAATACCTCTCAACTATTCATGAACGGGTTCTATGCGTTAAAACAACTTCGTTATAATGAGCCGTTAATATTTATTTTCAGTCCACCGGAAACGGATATGCAAAAATAAGTCTTTAGGACATGGTCCTTCCCTACTTTATGAGTCGTAATCTCGTGCAAGGACATTGTGGGAGAGCTGTATAATTTTTCAAATTTATGCTCACGGCTATCGGCAGTGAAGTAGTGTCATACTTCGACACATTTCATATGTGTGACATTATAAATCTACATCTACATCTACGTGTGAAACGTCCCCTTAGAAAAATTGTACACGACTGTGCTTAAACTGACACACAATAGTTTTTAGCGCAACGCAATCTGACTTTCAATAATCCCTACAAGAGAATGGCCCTGACTAACATTAACCTATATGTTTCACAAATCACTTACCTCACAAAAATCTTCGTTATTCGAACTACTGCAATACAGCGAGCGCCACTACTGCCAGCTAACTAAAAGATTCAAACTACGGAAGTCACTAACTACTGATAGGCACAGTTAGCAAATGAAAGATTTTAATAGAGAACAAACAATGTATTTACCTTTATAGTCATAATATATATATATATCAGTTCATGACACCAATTCTTACAAATTTCAAAACTCCGCCATCTCTCTCCCCACGTCCACCACCGCTGGTGGCTCACCTCCAACTGTGCAACGCTACGCGCTGTTAGCATCCAGCTGCCGCTGCCCAACACTACAATGGCAGACAACAATGCAAACCAGCCACAGACTGCACACGGCACAGCCAGTGATTTTCATACAGAGTGCTACGTGGCGTTACCAATAAGAAAACGTAAACAGCCTACTTACACGTGATTACTCTGCTATTCATATTAAAGTGCCTGGCAGAGGGTTCAATGAACCACCTTCAAGTTGTCTCTCTACCGTTCCACTCTCGAACGGCGCGCAAGAAAAAAGAGCACTTAAATTTTCCTGTGAGAGCCATGATTTCTCTTATTTTATCGTGATGATCACTTCTCCGTATGTAGGTGGGTGCCAACAGAATGTTTTCGCAATCGGAGGGGAAAACTGGTGACTGAAATTTCATGAGAAGAACCCGTTGCAACGAGAAAAGTCTTTGTTTTAATGATTGCCGCTCCAATTCCCGTATAATGTCTGTGGCAGTACTTCGCCGTAATACAAAACGAGCTGCCCTTATTTGTGCTTTTTCGATGTAATCCGTCAGTCTCATCCGATGCGGATCCCACACCGCACTGCAGTACTCCAGAATAGGGAGCACAAGCATAGTGTAAGCAGTGTCTTCAGTAGACCTGTTGCCTCTTCTAAGTGTTCTGCCAACAAATAGCAGTCTTTGGTTCGTTCTACCCACAACATTGTCTATGTGATCGTTCCAGTTTAGGGTATTTGTAATTGTAATCCCTAAGTATTTAATTGAATTTACAGCCCTCAGATTTGTGTGACTTATCGCGTAATCGAAATTTAACGGATTTCTTTTAGTACTCATATGAATAACTTCACATTTTCCTTTATTCAGAGTCAATTGTTACTTTTCGCACCATACAGATATCTAAATCATTTTGCAATTCGTTTTGGTCATCTCATGACTTTACAAGACGGTAAATGACAGCACCATCTGCAAACAATCTAAGACGGCTACTCAGAGTGTCTGCTATATCGTTAATATTGATCAGGAACAGTACAGGGCCTATAACACATCCGTGGGGAACGCTGGATATTACTTCTGTTTTACTCGACGACTTTCCGTGTGTTACTACGAAGTGTGACCTTTCTGACAGAAAATCACGAATCCAGTCCACAACTGAGGCGATACTCCGTAGGCACGCAGTCTGGTTAGAAGACGGCTGTGAGAAACATTGTCGAAAGCCTTCTGGAAATCTAAAACTACGGAATCAGTTTCACATCCCCTGTCGATACCGCTCATTACTTCATGAGTATAAAGAGCTAGTTGTGTTTCACAAGAACGATATTTTCTGAATCGGTGCTGACTATGTGCCAATTAATCGTTTTCTTCGAGGTACTCCATAATGTTCGAATACAGTATATGTTCCAAAATCCTACTGCAAATCGACGTTAGTGATATGGGACTGTAATTCAACGAATTACTTCTACTTCGATTTTCGGATATTGGTGTGACTTGAGCAATTTTCTAGTCTTTAGGTACGGATCTTTCTGTGAGCGAGCGGCTGTATATAACTGTTAAATATGGAGTTATTGTATCAGCATACTCTGAGAGGAGCCTGACTGGTATACATACTGGACCGGAAGCCTTGCTTTTATTAGGTGATTTAAGCTGATCTGCGACACTGAGGATATCTATTTCTATGTTTCTCATCTTGGCAGTTGTTCTTGATTGGAATTCGGGAACATTTACTTCGTCTTCTTTGGTGAAGGAGTTTCGGAGAATCGTGTTTTATAACTGCTTTAGTGGCACTGTCATCAGTGACTTCACCGTTGTTACGGCGCAGTGAAGGTATTGATTGTGTCTTGCCACTGGTATGCTTTATGTATGACCAGAATCTCTTTGATTTTCTGCCATATTTCGAGACAGAGTTTCGTTGTGGAAGTTGTTGAAAGCATCTCGCATTGAAGTACGTACTATATTTCTAACTTATGCAAAACTTTGCCAGTCTTGTGGATTTTGCGTTCTTTTAAATTGGGCATGCTTTTTTCACTGCTTCTGCAACGGCGATCTGACCCGTTTTGTGTACCATGGGGGATCAGTACCTTCACTTATTAATTTATCTAGTATATATCTTTCAATTGCTGTGGATACCATGTCTTTGAGATCATTCCACAACTTTTCTACCCTTACATGATCAATTAGGAAGATGTGCAAACGGTCTCTTAAAAAGGCGTTTTACCAGCTTTTTAAACAGATATACTTTTGGTTTCTTATTGATGGTTGCAGGTGTTAGGGCATTCAGCGTAGCAGCAATTGCCTTGTGGTCCCTAATCCCTGTATTCGTCATGATACTTTCTATTTGTCCAGGATTATTTCTTGCAAAGAGGTCAAGTACGCTTCGAATGGGCTCACGAACTAATTGTTTAAAACAATTTTCTGAGAATGCATTCAGTACAATTTCGGATGACGTTTTATGCCTGCCGCCGCCTTTAAGCGTATAATTTATCCAGCATATCGAGGGTAGATTAATTGTATGAGTGGGGTACCTATTTGAAATGAGACTCAAGTTTTTTTTTTTAATTGTCCAGCAACTATATCTTCTGAGTCGCGGGGTCGATAAAACGACCCAATTAATAGTTTAGACCGACTGTCAAGTATAGCCTCTACCGATAATATTTCGCAGGAACTATCAAGTTCAGTTTCACTACAAGGCAAACTACATGTGACAGCAATAAATACTCCACCACCAACTGTATTTAATCTATCCTTTCTGAACACTGTTATATCGTTAGAAAAAAATTTCTGCTGAACTTATTTCCAGCATTAGTGAGCTTTCAGTATCTATAACTACACTCCTGGAAATTGAAATAAGAACACCGCGAATTCATTGTCCCAGGAAGGTGAAACTTTATTGACACATTCCTGGGGTCAGATACATCACATGATCACACTGACAGAACCACAGGCACATAGACACAGACAACAGAGCATGCACAATGTCGGCACTAGTACAGTGTATATCCACCTTTCGCAGAAATGCAGGCTGCTATTCTCCCATGGAGACGATCGTAGAGATGCTGGATGTAGTCCTGTGGAACGGCTTGCCATGCCATTTCCACCTGGCGCCTCAGTTGGACCACCGTTCGTGCTGGACGTGCAGACCGCGTGAGACGACGCTTCATCCAGTCCCAAACATGCTAAATGGGGGACAGATCCGGAGATCTTGTTGGCCAGGGTAGTTGACTTACACCTTATAAAGCACGTTGGGTGGCACGAGATACATGCGGACGTGCATTGTCCTGTTGGAACAGCAAGTTCCGTTGCCGGTCTAGGAATGGTAGAACGATGGGTTCGATGACGGTTTGGATGTACCGTGCACTATTCAGTGTCCCCTCGACGATCACCAGAGGTGTACAGCCAGTGTAGGAGATTGCTCCCCAGACCATGATGCCGGGTGTTGGCCCTGTGTGATTCGGTCGTATGCAGTCCTGATTGTGGCGCTCACCTGCACGGCGCCAAACACGCATACGACCATCATTGGCACCAAGGCAGAAGCGACTCTCATCGCTGAAGACGACACGTCTCCATTCCGCCCTCCATTCACGCCTGTCGCGACACCACTGGAGGCGGGCTGAACGATGTTGGGGCGTGAGCGGAAGACGGCCTAACGGTGTGCGGGACGGTAGCCCAGCTTCATGGAGACGGTTGCGAATGGTCCTCGCCGATACCCCAGGAGCAACAGTGTCCCTAATTTGCTGGGAAGTGGCGGTGCGGTCCCCTACGGCACTGTGTAGGATCCTACGATCTTGGCGTGCATTCGTGCGTCGCTGCGGTCCGGTCCCAGGTCGACGGGCACGTGCACCTTCCGCCGACCATTGGCGACAACATCGATGTACTGTGGAGACCTCACGCCCCACGTGTTGAGCAATTCGGCGGTACGTCCACCCGGCCTCCCGCATGCCCACTATACGCCCTCGCTCAAAGTCCGTCAACTGCACATACGGTTCACGTCCACGCTGTCGCGGCATGCTACCAGTGTTAAAGACTGCGATGGAGCTCCGTATGCCACGGCAAACTGGCTGACACTGACGGCGGCGGTGCACAAATGCTGCGCAGCTAGCGCCATTCGACGGCCAACACCGCGGTTCCTGGTGTGTCCGCTGTGCCGTGCGTGTGATCATTGCTTGTACAGCCCTCTCGCAGTGTCCGGAGAAAATATGGTGGGTCTGACACACCGGTGTCAATGTGTTCTTTTTTCCATTTCCAGGAGTGTATTTGAGCTTCAGTACTTTCTATTAGCGCTTGGACCTGTGTTTCTTTCCCAACACAGCTACGACAATTTACAACTACAACACCGATCGTTTCTACAACTACTTTACTGTGTTTTACCTGCCCCTTGTACACGGGGGCTTTCTGTGGTTCCCTGAGGCCCTCTAACCTAAAAATCCGCGCAGTACCTTTACACAGACCCCTCTGCCCGTGTAGCCGCTATTGTGTGTAGTGGACTGCTGACCTATTAAGCGGAACCCGGAAACCCACCACCCGATGGCCCAAGTCAAGGAGTCTGCAGCCTACACGGTCAGTGAACCGCCTCAGCCTCTGATGCAGACCCTCCAATCGGCTCTACACCAAAGGATCACAGTCGAACCTATCGACGATGCTGCAGAGCGAAAGTTCTCAATACTATATATAAAAATAATTAAAACAGAAGTAAGTTACACATGTCGTTCCACGCTAAGACATTGCGCAACAACAGTGGCGCATTGTCAGAAGAAAGTTCATGTCTCGGGTTTCCCGCAGACAGAGTTCTGCTACGGAGTGGATGACAGGTGCATGATGTACGAATGAAACTGCACGGTAACTGATAACTTATTCCACCGCTAAAGTACGCGAGACAGTACGATTCTTTTGGGGAAAACGCCTAAATTTCATTCACAGTCATCGTGAAATTCTGGTGGTATCCGGACAAAATGCCATGTCGTGTGGAGCCGCAGTGAAATAGTGCCAACGATTTGGCCAAGGCGGTACAGATGTGAGTGATCCTGATCAGGAAGCCCAGCCCCTACACCATGCGATTTCCATCTTTTCTGCATATTGGAAAAATTTCTGGAGAAAGGGAAAGAGAGTTTGAAACGAGGAGGACGTCCGCACAGCTGTTCTCGAATGGTTCCGTGACCAAAGAGCGGATTTCCATCGTCGAGGAATTGAACGATTGATGGAAAGCTCCGACCGTTGTTTTTAGAGTCTTTGTGACTATAAGTGGCAGTCAAATGAAACGAAACACCCGCCACAACGGGACAATGGAATGACTACATTCAGATGTAAGCAGCATAAACGTTATCCCACTGGGGAGCGAGGTGATCAGCTGAAGCTTCATAGAACGCGTTCGGTCGCTGACGCTTCCACACTGCACTTCCCCGTGTCAATGAAACCGACGTCCGTGCATGTCCTTCTTCAGGTCACTAAAGATGTGAAAATCGCACTGTGAAGTATAAAGGCTTCACGGAGCATGTTGCAGTGTTTCCCACACAAGTCGCTACAGCGTAGACTTCGTCCGATTGGCAGTGTCGGAGGCGGGTGTTAGCGTGCTGCAGGGTGATTCCGTCCGACAGTATTTGCTGGTGTTCTGACTTCACGGTGTGACACAGATGAGCCATGGTAAAAATTGCTGTTTTGAAGAGCGAGCCGCAGCTCGTAGTGTGAAAATCCGCCCTCCGTTTCTGGCGGTGGCGCCGCTGTGGCAATCGCAGCTTTTGTGTATCCCTCTGGTGGGAAAGGGGAAAAGTTGCCTGTTCACGTGCATTTAAGGGGCGCTACCAATCTCGGAGGGTTGGAGTCAGTTGGTCAGCCGGGTCAGTCAGTGTCTGTCTGTCGTTCGGAGTGTTAGTATGTGTTAGGCCGCCACTCTGCTCGAGTTTGCTCAGGCAATGGGCAATGGCGGTTGGATCGATCGATTGGTCGGTAGCGCACTGAGACACAAGGTGACTTCAGAATGAGATTTTCACTCTGCAGCGGAGTGTGCGCTGATATGAAACTTCCTGGCAGATTAAAACTGTGTGCCCGACCGAGACTCGAACTCGGGACCTTTGCCTTTCGCGGGCAAGTGCTCTACCAACTCAGCTACCGAAGCACGACTCACGTCCGGTACTCACAGCTGTACTTCTGCCAGTATCCGTCTCCTACCTTCCAAACTTTACAGAAGCTCTTCTGGGAACAAGATGACTTGTCCGCCTTGAGCGCCGGCGCATGTGAGGTCGCCACGTGAGTCCAGTGGGCCGCGCCGTATAGCGAGGGGTAGTGGCTTCGCGGCCGACACGGGAGCAACAGGAGCCAACCCACGACACCGGTCTGGTCGGTGCGAGCTGCGACGCCGTGAGACGGGAGATCGGCGAGCCTTCCTGCGTCCGTCGGAGCGGCTGGCAGCGGACGGTTCGGGACAGCGTTTTGGGGGTGCTGCGCCAGGGCTTCGCCAGACATCGCAGTTTGTTAGAAGTTAAGTGACTCGTGATATGTTGTTTCATTTACTTGTTCAATTCTACTTGTTTTCTTGGTCAGTCTCTCGTCCCCAGCTTGCTCGTCTGTCTCCCGTCCGCATTTGTTAGGCAGTTAGTGTCTGTCTGTCTTTCTGCCGTACTTTAATAGCTGCCTCTGTCATGTTTGTCGGATTCATTGTTAACGAATATATTGCTTAAGCTGTAAAGACGGAATTTGTGAAATATGTTTTTATCTTGCCTGTCGTCTTGAGAGGCGGTATATGTGTAATGTAGAGCATGTTTGTACGTTTCATGTAAAACTGCGTTTCATGGATTTTTATTTAAATGGTCATTTTAGTACATAAAGTTGCCACTCTTCCACCGTAAGAGTTCTTTGAAAAATAAGTTGCACTTTCGGTGGCAAATAATTTTAATGTGAGTGTTTTGTACCATTTCCATTCCTCTTACGGGGTGCATAGTTTACGTGTTTGTGTGAGTTGTTAAAATTTTTAGTTTAAAGGAATCTGGCGTGTTGCAGATTTGCACCAGTATAGTCTTTCAGAGGTTGTTGTGAGCAGTTGTGACTACGGCCGTGTAAAAAGGCAGCAGCGGCAACGTTGTCAGCCCGAAATCTCATACTGTCAATATTTGTTCTTTCTGCCTCTTAATAAATTGTAAATTGATATTTACAGGCTGCTTTCTGATTATAATTTTAAATCGGTTAAAAAAAGGCTTTTAGGAATAAAATTTCCATTTATTGAAAAAAAAATTTTTCTAAGTTGTTTCTTCAGTTACCATTAGCAACTACTTCCACGCTCACATAGTGTGATTAATTGTGTTAATGTTCTTGTTGAATCGCTAGTAAATAAAGTAAATTCTTAAGAAAAGGTTTTCAAAGTAAATTCACGGTTCAACAGTTCCTGCAAAGTACCTAAATAGCGCTGCGCATTGATTGTGGTTGTACGTTTGAGGAGGAGCCGAGGGCCCCTGTAGTCTAAGAAGAAGGTCATCCTGATCATACAAGAACTGGTGTGAACAGCTTTGGTTTTTTTTTTGGCAGAGTGTGATATCTCCGCTGTTGGCTTTGTGGCTTGCCCAAGGACTGTCACCCGCCCCCAAACTCCCTATCGGACGAAGGTTATACTTCAGTGATTTTGTTGGGAAACACCGCAACATGCTGCGTACAACCCGTATCTTTCACCGTTTAATTTCCACATCTTTGGCGACTTGAAGAAAATCATGTGTGGACACCGGTTTCAGTTCGACGAAGAAGTACGACAGTGGGTACGGTTGTCGACCCGTCAGCGGCCGATCGCTTTCTACGAAACAGGAACTGATCGCCTCGTCCCCCTGTGAGATAAGAGGTCTTAACGTATGTTGTGATTACTTTTGAATGGGACCATTCCATGATTGCGTTGTGGATGGTGTTCAGTTTTCTTTTGAATGTCCCCCATAAGCTGCAAAGTAAGTTAGTGTATTTGTCACTTTGAAGCGTACTGCAGTACTTACTGCCCTGCAGTTATAAAGTGCAACTTACTTTTAGAAGAGCCATCAATAGTAGCCAGTCAAGACCTATCGTACGGCATAACCTAGGACGCTGTAAGAGTAACCTGTTGAATCGCCTGTCATTTGAGTTGTTTAAATTTCAAAGATAATTTACAAAGGGCGCAACGGCAAGCATAGTTAAGGAAAACAATTTTCCTTTTTTTGTGTGCAATGTAGTGGAAAATTATTATCCCAGAGTTCGTCAGTCGCATTTGTTGGCGACTGTGGCGATGTTTAACGGTCTCTTGGCGATCCATGACATGGTATTTTCCACGAGTGAGGGTTCTGTAGCTTCACCTGCTATGCAGGTGGTGTGGGTTGGGTTCCTGTTGGACCGTGAGGCGAACGAGAAACGAGGCGAGGTCTTTTAAATACAGAATATTTAAATTCGATCGCCAGAGCACTACCAGCTCCCATAGTAAATAAACAGAGCTTTGTTGTAATATAACACGAGAGAAAAAAATAGAGTATTATGAAAAGGATAGTTGCTGCTCGCCATATGGCGGAGATGGGAGATGCTGAATCGTGGAGAGGCACAACAAAAAAATTGTTGGAAAATGAACTTTCGGCCAATCGGCCAACAATTCCTTTGTCAAAAATAGACAACACACACACACACACACACACACACACACACACACACACACACACGCACGCACGCACACAAACGCCATTAATACACGCATGACTACAGTCTCTGGCAGCTTCTGTTTTCGGACCTGGCAACCCTAGCAACGACATACTGATATGTGGGCTCACACTGCTAAGTTATTTGGAAGTATGAATCGATTTTATAATTACCAAAACAACATGGCATTCCCTCTTGACCGGCAAAGTTTCATTTCGTTTACTGTGCCCCTTCTCGATTCTTATGGCCTACAGTGTGCGATATTGCCATTTTATGATGAAAACTTAACGTAAAAACGCAATATAAATATCAGAGCGTCTTTTGCAAAATCCAATGTTGTAAACGAGACAGCATTTCAAACGCAACTTCTAAATACGTGTCAACCGTTATAACACATCGCTATTAGACGCCCGAATGCTGATGCTTTGTGGCAATATGAACCCTGGCAATACCAAGGGATTACCCATAACGCGCAGTACCAACCATAAGAACACACCTTAAAAAAAGTTTTCAAAAAATGGTTCGTTGTTGTCGACTTATATTAACAACATACACTCCTGGAAATTGAAATAAGAACACCATGAATTCATTGTCCCAGGAAGGGGAAACTTTATTGACACATTCCTGGGGTCAGATACATCACATGATCACACTTACAGAACCACTGGCACATAGACACAGGCAACAGAGCATGCACAATGTCGGCACTAGTACAGTGTATATCCACCTTTCGCAGCAATGCAGGCTGCTATTCTCCCATGGAGACGATCGTAGAGATGCTGGATGTAGTCCTGTGGAACGGCTTGCCATGCCATTTCCACCTGGCGCCTCAGTTGGACCAGCGTTCGTGCTGGACGTGCAGACCGCGTGAGACGACGCTTCATCCAGTCCCAAACATGCTCAATGGGGAACAGATCCGGAGATCTTGCTGGCCAGGGTAGTTGACTTACACCTTCTAGAGCACGTTGGGTGGCACGGGATACATGCGGACGTGCATTGTCCTGTTGGAGCAGCAAGTTCCCTTGCCGGTCTAGGAATGGTAGAACGATGGGTTCGATGACGGTTTGGATGTACCGTGCACTATTCAGTGTCCCCTCGACGATCACCAGAGGTGTACGGCCAGTGTAGGAGATCGCTCCCCACACCATGATGCCGGGTGTTGGCCCTGTGTGCCTCGGTCGTATGCAGTCCTGATTGTGGCGCTCACCTGCACGGCGCCAAACACGCATACGACCATCTTTGGCACCAAGGCAGAAGCGACTCTCATCGCTGAAGACGACACGTCTCCATTCGTCCCTCCATTCACGCCTGTCGCGACACCACTGGAGGCGGGCTGCACGATGTTGGGGCGTGAGCGGAAGACGGCCTAACGGTGTGCGGCACCGTAGCCCAGCTTAATGGAGACGGTTACGAATGGTCCTCGCCGATACCCCTGGAGCAACAGTGTCCCTAATTTGCTGGGAAGTGGCGGTGCGGTCCCCTACGGCTCTGCGTAGGATCCTACGGTCTTGGCGTGCATCCGTTCGTCGCTGCGGTCCGGTCCCAGGTCGACGGGCACGTGCACCTTCCGCCGACCACTGGCGACAACATCGATGTACTGCGGAGACCTCACGCCCCTCGTGTTGAGCAATTCGGCGGTACGTCCACCCAGCCTCCCGCATGCCCACTATACGCCGTCGCTCAAAGTCCGTCAACTGCACATACGGTTCACGTCCACGCTGTCGCGGCATGCTACCAGTGTTAAAGACTGCGATGGAGCTCCTTATGCCACGGCAAACTGGCTGACACTGACGGCGGCGGTGCACAAATGCTGCGCAGCTAGCGCCATTCGACGGCCAACACCGCGGTTCCTGGTGTGTCCGCTGTGCCGTGCGTGTGATCATTGCTTGTACAGCCCTCTCGCAGTGTCCGGAGCAAGTATGGTGGGTCTGACACACCGGTGTCAATGTGTTCTTTTTTCCATTTCCAGGAGTGTATTTTTTATCTGCTTGTCAGTAGGATCCAGAACCTGAAAATATCTTTCATTTCACTGTTAGCAATACAACGCATTTTTAAAAATGTTTATTACGAAGCCCGGGTTACTTTATGGCCACCACAAGAATGTTAAAAATGCTGATTTCGTTGATTGTTGTTGACGTTTATTCTCAGCGCACTGTTTGAAAGAGGTGGTGAAGTGTAGGTGAGGTCCTCAACCTGAAAATATTGAATATGATGTTTGTTGTGGAAAGCGACTTCTACATCTAAACTTAAATTTTTTGGTTAGGTGTGAACGAAAATTTTAAAACATTTATGAAATATCGTAGAAGAAATCACAAGAAACAATGTATTGGGTTTTTTTAAGTTTTGCCGCCCCATGTGCCGACCGGTTCTAGGCGCTTCAGTCCGGAACCGCGCACCGCTACGGTCGCAGGTTGGAATCCTGCCTCGGGCATGGATGTGTGTGATGTCCTTAGGTTAGTTCGGTTTAAGTAGTTGTAAGTTCTAGGGGACTGATGACCTCAGATGTTAAGTCCCATAGCGCTCAGAGCCATTTGAACCATTTTTTTTTTTAAGTTTTAAAATGTAAGATGATTGACTAGATTACAGTATTTTCGTAAGGTGGGCATAAATTTATCCCCCTCCCGCCTTGGTACTGCTAGGGGTTGAACTTTTTAGTGCCAGTTGTTACAGGTACAATACGATTTTAGATAATTTAAATTTAAATATTTTAAACATAGCTGCAAAACAGCAACGGTTTCACGTAATAAAATTATAAACAGCTGACCAGTTGCAATGGATAAAGAAATTCTGTGCCTAGGTTACGACAAATATAAATTTGTCTTCTTCAGACGGTAGCAATTTTACATTAGTAAGGACTAATGTACCATCGCCGTTTTTACAATTATCGGCATACATCCATGTGTCAAAAATAAAATATAGCCCTAGAATTAGGGTTTGTCACTTAAATATAAAATAGCTCATGGATCTTGGAGAGCTCACAACCGAGAAACCCTGGTCGGCTGTTTATAATTTTATTATTAATTTAAATTTGATGTTTCGGTTTTTTCTCTGTTGTGTTCAATTTGAACACCAGTCTGATCCAACAGAGACTGTATGGGAGGTTTCGAAACAACAATCGGCATCGAGTCGTGACTTTAGGCCACACACCGTAGGACGGGTTAATAGACTGTGGCCATTTAACGGGGTGCAGAATTCCGCAACCGCGCTGCGTGTGTAGCAGCGAGTCGCACGGCCCGCAGCCAGCTGCTGGTAACGGCCGCTCTGCGCTCCGCCATATGGCGCACGCTAGGCGCTCGCTGGCCGCCGCAGCAACTGGTGGTGGCCGTACAGAACTGAGCTGCACACACCGTACCGTACCGTGTCGCGCCTCAATTGCTGGCCATTCTGCAACCCGCCCTGCCTTCCGCTCCCAGGCATTTGCCTGCGGCAGCTGGCCTCGCTGTCAGCGCCGTTGTCGCGCTGTGCTACACGTAACGACCGGTGCAGGTTCGCTGAACAGACTGGGTGCCTGTGTTAAGCACACCGTCTTCGGTTGCAATCGCAATCACACCGATATCGTCGGATACCTCTCCTACGACCGACCTCTGCTGAAAACTGTCAATCTTTCCAAATCAGTACGCCATCACGTGCGCGGTTATCAATGTAGCCAGTTTCATCGCCCGCAGGAAAAGATTTCGGACTACAATCTCGTGAAAGTCAAACCAGCTTAGATGTTTCGGTGATGATGGCCGATGCGACACGGAACATGGACTGAGAGAAACTGATAAGTTCAGTCAAAGGAGGAGTTTGAGGCAACCTGAGGATGTAAAATATAATAATCGGGATATACCTGTAGTTCGGATGCAATGTACTGAAATCACATGTTTATTAGAAACCAGAAGTAGGCAAAAGCTTTATCGAAAGCTTTAGGTGTAGATTAATACCATGAAAAATAATTTTTTTCAAGTGACAAGCATAAAGTATCTTATGTGACTTCGTAGGCTTTCCCGGCGTAATAAGTCTTGAAAGTCTCTTCTTGTTTGCTACCAGATGTAATATCAACTCGATTCAATATTTCAGCGATCAAACTGTTCGCAATTTTCAGGAGAACGCTGCTCCTGCTAATGAGTCTCGCGTACTATGTAGGCCTCCGTACCGTACACGGAGGCCTATGTAGGACGTCGATTAGCAGCCTGGCATTAGTTCTCAGCGGGACTCATCACCAGAAACAGAGTTCTCCTGAAGATGGCAAACAGTTAGATAGCCGAAATACTGAATCGAGTTGATTTTAGGATCCGGCAGACTTTCAAGATACAGCGTATCTTGTGATTAAAGTTACTGTAGTGGATGTTTTTGTGTCGTATTACGGGATAACAGCTGTCTACAAATTATTATTTTATGAAAGTAGGCCGGTGATTCTTTTACATGAAATGGTTTGCAAATGTGGTGTACGTATGTGTTTCCACTCTTTATTGCTGTAAGTGTTCAAAGTATCTTATTCCAAACTTTATTTTTGTCTTTCACACGTATATTGAATGACTGTCATTGCAAGTTAACTGACCTGCACATTTTCAAATACATTCAGCAAAACAGTTTTTGAGTACTTTTAGAGGTGTGATTTGAGCTCTAGTAAAAATTCTGATACTCACATTAAAGATGCAGTTGTGGCTAGAAGTGACACTTTGATATTTGACATCTGGAGACTACATTTTTTCAATAATTAGGCCTATAACACTTTCTGAAACTACAATTTCGACCTTTTTGTGTGATATGCTGATTTATGTCTACGGTGCTCTAAACTCTGATTTAAAAGCTAATATTTTCACTCTTCCACCACCAAATACTATGTAATTTTTAATTTATTCTATGCCGAAGTTTGGAGATAATGTGTATGCTTCGTCCAAATGCACTAAAATATGCTCTAGTGTAGTTGAGTTTGTTTTTTAAAAGCTATATTCAATCTGAATAATGCCACCAGAAATCTTGTTACCATGTTTCTCAAATCCGCTGGGAAAGTGTTTAAAGAGCAGGAAATCTGATTATCTGAATAAACTGCCGGTATTGCATTCATTTTCATCAGTTTTAGAATAAACTGAGATGATGTGAAACCACAAATCTACTTTTCGTTAGCCGACCGCGGAGCCCGAGCGGTTCTAGGCGCTTCAGTCTAGAACCGCGCGACTGCTACGGCCGCAGGTTCAAATCATGCCTCGGGAATGGATTTGTGTGATGTCCTTAGGTTAATTAGGTTTAAGTAGTTCTAAGTTCTAGGGGACTGATAACCTCAGATATTACGTCTCTCAGTGCTCAGAACCATTTGAACTTTTCGTTAGATAAATAACACTTGCTTCCAGAATGAAGTCTGGAAAGTAGGTGACCAGGTACCTGCGGAGGTAAAGCGGTGAGGACGGCATCGCAGTTGTGTTTGGGTAGCTCAGTCTTCAGAACATTTGCCCGCTAAACGGAGAGATCCCGAATTAGGGTCTAAGTCAGGTACACCGTTTTAATCTGCCAGGAAGTTTCATTATTTGCTTACTCGCACAAAAATTTTACCCATCCGTCATGTAAAAGAAACATATATCTTCACCACGTAAATGAACAGTTATGTGCTCATAATCTCATTGACAAACCCTTTGCACACCGACGTCGCATGTCCTGCCACCTAGCATTATAAATCATACCTTGAACAACGTGTTTTGGAGAGATCCTTAGTGCGGTGTAATACTGATGCTACGTATTTTCGTAAGACACATGGGTATGAATATGTGAAACATCAGTTACGGCGGGTTAGCTTCAAAGGTGGTGGTCCCTTCTAATGTTAATCGGCGGTGAAAGAAAGGTAGTGGCGTTACAAAGTTAACGCCTTTTTAACTTTCGTGGCATCGCATTTTTCCCTTCATCTTATGTGTTCTCAAAACGTGTCTGGAAATTTTAATAACAGAAGACAGAGTGTATAGAATTTATTTTAGAGCCAGATGTAACACAAGTACATGGATTTAGCATCTTTTTAGGAGCAAGACCGCATTGCAATACTCGTCTCCAAGCACACAGATGCGATATCTACCCCACCCTTGGAGGTTAAATATCTAACCTACTGCATACATATAACAGATTATAACCTAACCTCCCCGAACCCTTCACGCCGGCCGGAGTGACAGAGCGGTTGTAGGCGCTACAGTCTGGAGCCGCGCGACCGCTACGGTCGCAGGTTCGAATCCTGCCTCGGGCATGGATGTGTGTGATGTCGTTAGGTTCGTTAGGTTTAAGTAGTTATAACTTCTAGGGGGCTAATGACCTCAGAAGTTGAGTCCCATAGTGCTCAGAGCCATTTGAACCATTTTTGAACCTTCACAAACTGACGAATGAGATACTACGCACCATGACGAAGCTGTCGACCGATGTTATCGGGTAACCTGTGGCGACGGTGTCTGACGACCGTTTTCGGTGTCACTGAGACCGCGCCCTTACACGTATCATCGGGGGAATAGCTCGTCTTTCTCCTAAAAGAACGTGAGGTGTGAGTTCTACCGGAACTGTTACAAATGAGAGCGTCATTTATAGGACGAAGTGAAAAGTTCTCTGCTTGGTAACGAAAGACTCAGTAGCTTTTGGATACGAATGCACAAATTTTTCGCATTAGGCAGCTTATAAATCAGTTCTCTGCGTTTGCATTGGCTTCAGTGATTTTCTGCTTAGGAAATTATTTTATAAACGAAATTATTTTATACACGCCGTAAGATGTATATCTTTGTAACGCTAGAGGCTAGCGTTGTTGCCTCTGGATCACGCGGTTCCGGGTTCGATTCCCGGCCGGATTAGGGGATTTTCTCTGCCCGGGGACTGGGTGTTTGTGTGGTCCTCATCATTTTATCATCATCATCAGTAACAGTCCCGATAGCTGAATGGTCAGCGTGACGGACTGCCGCCCTAAGGGGCCTGGGTTCGATTGCGGCTGGGTCGGTGATTTTCTGCGCTCAGGGACTGGGTGTTGTGTTGTCTTCATCATCATTTCATTGCTATTCAGCGCACAGGTCGCCCAATGTAGCGTCGAATGTAATAAGACCTGTACTGAAGCGGCGGTACCTGCCCCGTAAGGGGCCTCCCGGCCAATGACGCCAACCGCTCATTTCCATTCGTAACAGTGGCTAGATATGACTATGTAAAAAGTTGGACTGTGTAAAAATTGGAACTTTGTACGGACGCACGTGACCTCGCAGTTGAGCGCCCCACAAACCAAACATCATAGCGCAGCCCTCTTATAAAATAGAGTGTTGTGTGCTGCGACTATTCGTTGAAGATCAATATCGTTGCAGAAGTCCACTCTGAGTTGATGGAAGTCTACGGTCAGAAGGCACCATCATATAAAACGGTGGTTAGGTGCCTCTAGAGTGGTCAAAAAAATCTGAAAGACAGAGAGCTAATTGGTTGAAAATGATTCAAATGGCTCTAAGCACAATGGGACTTAACATCTGAGGTCATCAGTCCCCTAGAGTTAGAACTACTTAAACCTAACTAACCTAACTACACGTCCATGCCCGAGGAAGGATTCGAACTGGCGACCGTAGCAGGAGCGCGGTTCCAGACTGAAGCGCCTAGAATCGCTCGGCCGCAGCGGCCCGCTAAGTGGCAGACATTTGTCTGCGAAGACCCTGGAATCACAAGAGAAGCTGAGGACTTGTTGCTCGAAGAGCTGTGTGACCATTCTAGACGATCAGGTAAAATGTGAAAAGAGGACGTCCTCTAATTATTTGAAGGATTTTCCTGAAAATTTGCACCTTCGTCCCCACTTCCTGAGATTTGGTGGGACATAACCGTCCTCCCCCACCCTCCACCCCCCTCTAGTGAAGTTTACCTGTAGTCAGGTAAAAATACGTAAAAATGAATTTATTTCCTTTAAACAATCATTAAAACACATTAATAAAACGTGTTTTTAAAATTGGTTTGGTCCACTAAGCACCACATAAAATAACTGAAGTATTCTTTCTTTTCTCCTTTCTTCCTTTTCTGGAATTTTTAATTTTTTCCCTGCGATTTTCCCTTCTTTCTTCCATCCATATTGCATCCACCTTTTTCTTTATTTTCTCTTGGAAGTCCTTGAAACCTTTTACTTTTGCTCTGAATCCTTCTCTGTCTCATATTCCTTCCTCTATTATTTCCATTTCCTTCAGGCCTGTTTTAGCTTCTTTTATGCACATCATTGAAGTTTTGGGATTTCTGCCAAAGAAGTTAAAAATTCTTTTTGTTATCCTGTTTTCATCTAGCCTTTTTAGATGGAACTCTTCTCTTCCTCATCGCGTCTGATATTTGCTCTATCTTCTCATAGGCGTGTTTATTACTTCTTAGTTTCCGTTTACCATTCTCATGATTTGGTTCCAAGTTTTCCCTGATTATTTGTCTTTCCTTTTTTTCTAATTCACTTGATTTTGCCATTTATAAAGTGTATTAGACAATGTTTTTAACACGTGTTATAAACTCTATTTTAATTTCGTCAATCCTGAGTAGTATTAGGATGGTCAGCAGACCGACACAGACGGATAACAAGGCTCCACAAAAATAGTAGTAACCGTTTTGACGGACGCCTGTTTTACTAACCTGTTATTGGTGTATAATATAAACATTAAATGTCATTCAAACTTTACTTACTTTGCAGATGGAAGACAACACTGTTCTTACGTTCGTATAGACTGATCGGTTACGTAGCTTTTCATTCTCTTGATTTACGTGACCACTAACTGAATTCTTGACCGTGAACTTCGGCATAGCTTGCCTCCGCAGACGATTAGTTTCCTTCTCGCGGTTGTGTTTCTACATGTCAGCGTATCGCTTAACAGACACACTGTTAAAGTTGTCACACAAATCCATCTCTAACACAGTTACGTCTGCTTTATATGCGTTGCACAATATGACGACTGACTCAGTGACTTAAACGCAATGACTTCGACCGGCGCTGCAGAGAACCCCCAGAACGAAATCTGACCCTTGTGCGGAACTTGTTTCAAATCGGCGAATGCCGGGCATGCAGACATGTAAGCCATTCATTTCAGTTCAGAGAGGCCATAGGGATTTCTGAGCATTTCAATGCTGTCCACACTCAAGATTAATTATATAAAATAACGCATTGCCCATTCAATAATGTACATTCTCTGAACTAAAAAACTGACGTTAGGTCTTCATAGCCCCCGCCCCCCCCCCCCCCCCCCCCCCCCCGTCCTTCAAATGACATTTGGGGAGATTTATTTCCATTCTTCATGTTCTCCAGATCATAGTACAGTGAGCGAAAAGTATCAAAGCGCTGCTCACTATTTAGGGTCTTCACTCCGCTGGGATAATTGGAGGGTCTCATTCCTGCACTGCAGGGCCGTCCTCGCAGGCAAACTGCACTGTAAACTAAGAATTCAGCAGAAGCATGCCAATTTTCAAACAATTCAGAATGAAATGGTTCAAATGGCTCTGATCACTATGAGACTTAACTTCTGAGGTCATCAGTCCCCTAGAACTTAGAACTACTTAAACCTAACTAACCTAAGGACATCACATACATCCATGCCCGAGGCAGGATTCGAATCTGCGACCGTAACGGTGGCGCAGTTCCACACTGTAGCGCCTAGAACCGCTCGGCCATCTCGGCCGGCCAATTCAGAATCCCCAAGATTGACGAAGTGTTACATAAGCTCGAAATTTAGCGCGATTTCCAGTGCGAGATGCCTTTAGTAGTGCACAAAACGGAACTCTTTCAAATTCTGGCAGAAAATCCAAAGAAATTCTGGTCGTATGTAAAGTACACCGGTGGTAAGACGCAATCAGTACCTCCACTGAACTATAGAAATGGTAATGTTACTGTTCACTTTAATAATCCGGCCAGCGGACGAGGTCGATAGGGACCTGGCCCTTCCAGTTAACGATAGTCAGGCGCTACCAGGGGGACGAGCGAATGGCAACGTGAGTCTCACCGACAGTAACACGACCTAGGCCAAGTGATCCGGGTCAGTCTAGCGCACATGTTGATGAAAAATAATGCCTAACTGCTGTACGGATAACGACCCTCCTCTGGCCATTGACTTTGTGATGTGATTACTGAAATTTTCCAGGCGTAATAAGCATTTCCACGAAGTTTAGGCACTGCAGCCGGAATGTCGACTTCTTGCCACAATATTTCGGCTGCTGATCGTTCAGCCATCTTCAGGTGAGTGTTTTTACCTGGAGACTGCTAGTTCACATTGGAGCCTATATACCGAAACTTGGCGCGGAGACGCATGCGCGAAGGTAGTCGCTGTTTTAGCGACATGTCTCGAATGTCTTGGCCTCTTCGAATATAGCTCCAGCGATGGCGCGCAAGCGCATGAGTAATGTGAGGCTAGATGCACACTGTCTGTCGGAATTCACATCTTCCACGCTCTGTTCGCGTTGTTTAACCAATAGCCATAGCCGAGCACTGTATCTGCATAGGATATTCCATGCACTATTCTGCCACGGAAACCTTGGCCTCGATAAGATACTTTTTGTAATCAGTTATTAAGGAATCGGTAGAAATACATTCAGCGCAAGATGTTATTAATCGTGATCGTAGCTTTCAACTTGATGACGTGCGGAACCAGGTGAATTCTTTGATTGCCTCGCAAAGGTAACATTTTATGACCAATGACACGTCTAGCAACAGTTAACTCCGCGAGTGTTGTTTCCGACAGAGAGGGCACAGGTAGTATCACATTACGTAGGCTCCTGCGCGTCATAGATGGAGTAATATTCGAAGGAGACGCGAATCTCGACGGAGGGCACTTATGTAGGGGCTACCTTTGCTCATGGGGCTCCGCGTCAGTTTTTGGAATAAATGTAGCGATGTGGACTAGTAGTGTCCAGTGCAAGACATTTATCTGCATACAGCAGAACGGTTGTCAGCCGAAATATCGTGGCGATAAGTCGACCTTATCCAGCTACAGTACGTAATCTTCACAGAATACATTGACTTTCTGGCTCTATGTTTTGTTGTTTATTCAGTGCTGCCCTCATGACGTAGTTGATTTTGTTTACTAATTACTCTTTCTTACCAAGAGCGATTAGAAAATTCATAACCATTCAAAACCCCGCCGAACCAAGGCACCCGTTACAATACTGTAGTTGTGTCAGCCCAGTTCAGATGATTTACTTAGCCAATGACGAGTGCTGGATGTATCATTATGATACCAAGACGAAAGAACAAAGTAAGCGAAATATACTGATTCAACACTGCTGTAAAAACACTGTACTGCGATATTTTGGTGTAGTGCTGCAGGACACAGTCACGTTTCCTGCTCCTATGCACCTCCTGATCGCGTAGGCCTCACTAATATACACTTAAACGCCAAAGAAACTTGTATAGGCATGCATATTCAAATACAGAGATATGTAAACAGGCAGAATATGGCGCTGCTAGCAATGCCTACATAAGACAATAAGTGTCAGGCGCAGTTGTTACATCAGTTACTGCTACTACAGTGGTAGGTTATCAAGATTTAAGTGAGTCTGAATGTCGTATTATAGTCGGCGCATGAGCATCATCTCCGAGGTAGCGATGAAATGGGGGTTTTCCCGTACACCCATTTCACGAGTGTACGATGGATATCAGGAATCCGGTAAAACATCAAATCTCCGACATCGCTGCGGCCGGAAAAAGATCCTGCAAAAACGGGACCAACGACGACTGAAGATAATCGTTCAACCAGACAGAAGTGCAACCCTTCCGCAAATTGCTGACGATTTCAATGCTGGGCCACCAACACTGTCACCGTTCAACTAAACATCATCGATATGGTCTTTCGGAGCTAAAGGCCCACTCATGTACCCTTGATGACTGCACGACACAAGCCTTTGCGCCTCGAATGGGCCCGTCAACACCAAAATTGGACTGTTGATGACTGGAAACATGTTCCAATCGGACGAGTGTCACTTTAAATTGTATAGAGCGGATGGATGTGTACTGGTATGGAGACCACCTCGTGAATCCCTGGACCCCCGCATGTCAGCAGGCGACTGTTCAAGTTGTTGGAAGCTCTGTAATGTTGTGAGACGTGTGCAGTTGGAGTGATATGGGACCCCTGATACGTCTAGATATGACTCTGACAGGTGAAACGTATGTAAGCGTCCTGTCTTAGCACCTGCATCCATTCACGTACATCGTGCATCCCGATGGACTTTGGCAATTCCACCAGAACAGTGCGACACCCCACAGGTCCAGAATTGCTATAGAGTGTCTCCAGGAGCACTCTAATGAGTTTGAACACTTCCGCTGGCCATAAAACTCCTCAGACATGAAGATTATTGAGAATATCTGGGATGCCTTGCAACGTGCTGTTCAGAAGAGATCTCCATCCTTTCGTACTCGTACGGATTTATGGACAGCCTTGCAGGTTTCATTCTGTCGATTCCTTCTAGCAATACTTCAGACCCTGGTCGAGTCCATGTCACGTCGTGTTGCTTGTATGTGCCTTTTGGTCACTTGGGCCTAACCAGTAGATCTCCACCGGGGATTCTATAGTTATGTGCTTCATTCAAGAGTAGACTGTGTTTTAGTACTGAGCCGGTCTGTGATTGATTGTCAAAGACCTCGGGGCGCATTTGCTACCCTGCTACCCCACTTGGAGCCGATAGAGTCGCGACTATGCGAAATAAAGGAGCATCCATGGCGCGGCCAAATGGTCTCTGGGTTCTGCCTACTAGGTGTACTCTATGTGTTGCCGGACGTGAGGTGTCGCAACGCCGATTCTGGTTTTACTGTGGGCTGAGGGAAGATTCTGCAGAATCTGTGTGGTGCTGCTCTGGCAGTTGGCTGCTTGGTGTCTTTCTTTGGCCGACGTAGAACACCTTGCAGTGGAGTAACTTTGGTAGCTATACTGGATGGTTGCTAGATACGGCCTATTGATAGAGAAATTGCACAGCGTCGATCAGAAACACCAGGTGGAGTTGTCGGCCACTCCTCGTATTATACACCTGCTGTGGATGCTTCCCGAAATACGTTTGCTGATGGAGAACAAAGCAGCGCTTGATTGTATGGTGAGCGTCTCGTTTGGATGCAAATAATTTTTCACCGGAATTAGGAAAAGAGGAGCGTATGTGCTCTGAACGTTCCCGTTTGTGTCTGGCCTTTGATGTTCCTGAATTCGACTGCCCCTAAGACTAATGTCGATTTAAGAATTTGTTGTTTCAGGAATAGAGGTAAAACTGTCTAAAATTCATTATGTGTTTGTTGAGACAATACATTTTAACCGTACTTGTTGTGTTGGCCCACTTATTTTAGTGCCGTTAAACTTTCTGTATTTCTCTTGAATTTAAATGTTTATGATGCTTGATGTAAGTTACGAAAGATACAGTGAAGAAAAGCTAAATTAACTGTATACGTAGTTCGATATTACATTTTCCCGAAAAATCTTGAAAGTAAAAATTCTGAGAAAAAGCCCTTAAGATTCACATTTCAAAGTAATATCAGTAGAACGAACTGCAGTAATTACGGCCGAAATGTACAGAAAGCGAGGAACGGATAAGAATGGCTACATCGACAAGGTATTGCGTTTAGTGTCTGATGATGATGACTGACTTATTTAGTTCTGACTAAAAACGTTATGTTCAGGATTCCATACCTGAGTGGTCCTACGACTTACCGGATTAATTTTAGCTGCAACCTGTCATTATTAGGGACACAGGAACATTTCCTCTGGTGAAGTATGTGTGTGAAGTGTCTTAATCTTTAGTTTATTCTTCAAATGACCGATAAACTGGATTCAGTTTCATATTTCTAGTACACTAAAAATTAGAGCGCCCTATAAGTACACATTTGGTAACAGCTTAATCCATTACTTGAAGCACGTACAGTAATTGAAACTTCATATACATGTGGTAAGGTCTTATGGGGCCACACTGCTGCGCTCGTCGGTCCCTAACGTTACGCACTACTTAACCTAACTTAAACTGGCTTACGCTAAGGACAAAACACACGCCCATGCCCGAGGGAGGACTCGAACCTCCGACGGGGGGAGTCGCGCGGACCGCGACAAGACACCTGAGACCGCTCGGCTACCAGGTGCGGAAGCTTCAGATACATGTGCGAGGACGTTCTAACAATATGCTTCATACGCCCACGCGGAGAATGTAAAGGATTATCAGAATAGGGAATGTGATGAGATGCAAGGTTTTGGTAAACATGTAGGGGTCACGAAAAATTCCATGCCCTATTTAAAACAAACTCGATATCCCTAGCACAAACGTTTCAATCATTTCTCTTCTTCGAGAAGATTATCAAGCGACATTTTCACGTGAGAATATTTGATGGAAATTAGCGTTTGGCGTCAATGGCTGGGATGTCCATTGCGGGGCAGGTCCGGCCGTGTTGGTGCAGGTCTTATACATTCGACGCCACATTGGACGACCTACGCCCCGGATAGGGAGGAAATGATGACGAAGACAGCACAACACCCTGTGCCTGATCGGAGAAAATCCCCGACCCAGCCGGGAATCGAACCCGGGCGGCAATCCGTCACGCTGACCACTCAGCTATCGGGGCGGACGGAATATTTCATAATTTGGTGGTGCCCTAATTCACAATAAGGTGGCGGAACGAGGACAAATTTATCAGCAAGGAATATCCCCCCGCCACCAAAATGGAATATTTTGGTGAGGGTTTGTCTCAACCTACAACTATCAGGTCGTTGCAGCTATCGGTCTGTGAAAAATTTCCTGTACGCTACCACATGACTATGTGATTTCTTCCTGTAGACTCCAGGGACGTTTTCATAATTGACGAGGCGTAAAATCCACAGCCATTAAAAACTTTCGGTATTATCTGCTTGAGACTACATGGAGAGGATGAAAATGCAGCAATGGGGTGCGGGTAAGAAGCGGACAGGATTTACCCCATGACGTTTCTTATACCTCACACTGAGATCGATTTTATCTACGGTTGGGCTAAAAAGTCAGACTACCGTTTCTTAGACGGTGAGATGATCAGTGGTGGAGTAAATATAGGCTTATCAAAGTGTCCAGCAACTCTTGATACTTAAAATGAGACGCTCTTCGTAGGTCTATTTTCTAGGATTCCGTGCCTCAGTCGGTAAAAAAAGGTAACAGTTACAGGACTGCTTTGTCTGTCATCTTTCTGCCTCTTTGTCCGTCCGCCCAACTGTTAAGAATCCTTTTTCTCAGGATAGGGTAGAGGTATCAAGGTCAAATTTATGTCACATACGAAGGTCTACATTTCCTTGGCGGTGTAAGAAATTTAAAGTTCTAAGTCAATGCGATGTAGAGATTCAGCCATTTATGTCGTATATTTGAAAACTCTCAAACTCAGTCATCAAAACCTATAGCGTACTTCAAGCTGATCTAGAATCATGAAAGTCGGTAGAAAGCATTTATCATCTGTCAAAAGCATGTTAGATGAACATTACTGCATGCAAACATAAAATGTGTTTTAGTAAGTAAATAAAAATGTTTTATTGAATCTTCTTTCTGTACATACACAAACTGATGGCCCCTGCTCGCTTCTTTTTGTGTATCCTATGTAGTCTGAGCAACTGCAGCAGAGATTTAGATACGGTGTTTTAATTCCCGGTAGCACTACTTTGCCAGTATCGATATCGATAACAGGAAAAAATAGTTCAAAGTCTCGATTCCCAGCGTGAATTAACTGTATACGCACATTTTGTAACTTTGTACGGAACTCTTAATGCGCGAGTCTTATTCACGCTCCTTGCAAAAACAATGCGCATGCTACACATTCCACAACTTACGTACAATTCGCAAGGCTAAACCAGAAAAGCTAGGATTGAAAAAATGAATAAAAAATAAAACTGTACGCGTAATTTTAAAGAACAGAATGATTCCCATAATATGATGTATGAAGAACCTCATTTACCTTCCGCTAGCATTTGTTTACTTGATTCTCTTGTAGCAATTGGATCAGAAAACGGTTAAAATCTTTCTAGTCTGAGAGCACATAGTCGTCCTGAAGAGGATGATTACAAATGTTAATGGTTCTTAACAATCCCATTTGCCGATGTTGCACGTTAAATAGATTTTCTCAGACGAGCTTTAGCAGTATGAACACCACCCGTGTTGAACGTGCTGTCTCCATTGCGGCAGTGAGATTAAGACTTGAGGCAGCACGGCCAACCTCCATGAGTTTGGGTAATCAGAAGGCTATACCCACAGTGCTGTGTAAAGGCTGCCGCAGGGAGCATTAAATGCGGAGAGCAACACGGCTGCTTGGCTGTGAAAGGCGCGATGTAACAGCTTCGTGCGGATGTGTTTATCAAGTTACGATGCAGCCTTCGGGCTACACGGCACTGCTGTATTGTTAGCGCTGGGCACAAAAACAGAACAGCAATCTATTACGCCAAATAAACAGCGCAGAGCAATGTAAGCAAACGGCGTTCAGCAATATCTTGCAAAAGCATTCCTTTGCACCAATATATCCCCTAAAAATCTTCAGCATTGGTTGGCTAAAGCTCTGTGCATATATTGGATTCTTTGTCTAGCTGCCAGGCATTTGGGTAATACAGTACGAAATTATTTTATAAACGCCGTAAGGTGTATATCTTTGTCGTTCATGAAATGAAGCAAAATATAAGTTCTGACATGCTCTCGTACAGTTTTTTTTTGAGACATCAGTCCCCTGACTGGTTTGATGCAGCCCGCCAATAATTCCTCTCCTGTGCTATCCTCTTCATCTCGGAGTAGCACTTGCAAGTTACGTCCTCAATTATCTGTTGAATGTATTCCAGTTCTAAACATTCATGGTGGTGTCTGTTTGTTCTATATCGTGTCTCCCTACCACTTTCGCGCGTGTTTTTTAGGGAATTGACTAGTTTGAAACTGGGACCTGTTGCTGGTAAGGAGACGCCAGACCACACATGACATGTAGAATTCAGAAGAGTTCAGTGAGACTGGCGATGATATAACCAAATACTAAATGATCTCAGCTTCAGTTCCCCTGCACTCCCTGTAAAAGAATCTTAATACTAACTAAATTTAGTGGAAAGGGTACAAGGCTTTCCTATTTTTAGTTAGCTGGTAAAATAACGTCGAAAAAGCAGTTAAATTTACCATTGGAAATTTTATTCTACTCACAAAACATCGTTTATAAATTGTACTATTGATAAAAGGAAATGTTTTAATACAGGATGGTAAAAATCAAATGCGTTCAACAAAAATGTGAATGAATATTCCCTGAATGGGTTTCCAAGTTCTACAATCGATCGAAGGATGACCTATGCCGTATCACATCTATAATCTAGGTTTAATTTAAGTTTCACAAAAGAGAAAACTATCAAAATGATCTACAGTGACCCTCAGTTATCTTTAGTTACTTATCAAACTTGTCGTAAGTTACAATGGCTAATGTGGCTTCTCAATAACTATATAAAAGAAAAATCATCGAGTTTCAGATTTGTTCTTCAACTGGCAAATGTGAACACCATGAGTTTTAATTGACGATCGACAATACTATTACGCAAAAAGGGGGTGTAACAGATGAGACTTCTGCAGTTCTGAGTGAAGCCTTGTGCGCTCAAAAATGCGGCATCGCGTGAGTTCATTACCTCGTCGGTGTTTAAGCAGTGTCAGGGCGGCAGCGGCCGGCGCAGCAGCCATCCAGCTCGCCGTCTCGGAACCAACTCTCCTCTAACTTCTCCTTGCTACAATTTTCCGAAGCTAGTTTTAAAAAAAAACAATCTGGCTATGTTTTCATCTGACCAGTCAGGGTCTCAATGTTAACCTTAAGCTCCGCCTACAAAAATTCTGTCTATCCAATGAGAAACGTTATACTTTTCGTGGTGGGGCAATGTTTTTAAAGTTTGCAACGTAACAGAGACGCTAAAAAGTCTCCCGCTAAAACCTGCAGCTGGTGTGGTCCTTTTAGCGTTATCGTAAGATCTATACTGTTCTTCTGGAGGGCTCTATCTTTTAACATGGGCTGTGGAGTGATCCTAATGTAACAGACACGCAAAAAGTCTCATGCTAAAACGTGCGGGTGGTAGCCTTAGAGGTAGGCTGCCGACGTGGGTGTCCAGTCCGTCCCTTATCGTAGGGCCTTCTAGCTTAACACGGTTCTGCTCTCGGCTTCTGTCCTCGTTTCTCCCCTCGGAACTGCGTCTGTCTCACGGTGGGAAGGTAAAACATGCATTTAGGCATTCTTGTGTTAGTCTGTGGTATTCCATTTGCTCACTCGTTCCTCGTATTACTTTGGTTAATTTAATGTCACGATTTATTCGGAGCTATGTGACATACTACTGGATTTGCTTATCATGTCACGGTTTTCATGGAAGGTGTTGGATTTGCCTGACACCTTACACAGTCTCTGTCTTCCTCCACAGTTCTTACCCTCTACAACTACCTCTAGTACCACAGAAATCATTCCCTCAAGTCTTAACAGATGTCTTATCATCCTTTAACCTCGTCAGTGTTTTCTACACATCCTTTTCGTCTCTGATTCTGTGCAGATTCTCCTCATTTCCTACCTTACCAGTCCACCAAATTTTCTACTGCCTTCTGTGGCACCACATCTCAAATGCTTTGAGTCTCTTCTGTCCCCGTTTTCACAATCAGAGAGTGCTGTGCTCCAGACGTACATGCTCAGAAATTCCTTCCTCAAATGGTGGCCTATGTTTGACACTAGCAGACTTCTCTTGGCCAGGAATGCCCCTTTTGCCAGTGCTACTCTGCTTTTGATGTCCTCCTTGCTCTATCCGTCACTGGTTATTTTGCTGCCTAGGTAGCAGAACTCCTTGACTTCATCTACTTCGTGACCATCAATCCTTACATTAAGTTTCTCGCTGTTCTCACTTGTGCTACTTCTAATTACTTTCATCTTTCTTCGATTTACTCTCAGTCCATATTCTGTACTCATTAGATCGTTCATTGCATTCAGCAGAGAGTATAATTCTTCTTCACTTTCACTGAGGACAGCAATGTCATCAGCGAATCATATCATTGATATTCTTTCACTTGAATTTTAATTCCACTCCTGAACCTTTCTTTTATTTCCATCATTGCTTCTTCGATGTACAAATAAAACAGTACGGGGAAAGACTACAGCCCTGTCTTACACTGTTTTTAATCTAAGCACTTCGTTCTTCGTCGCACACCCTTGCTATTGCCTTTTGGGTCTTGTACGTATTGTATATCACCCGTCTCTCCCTATAGCTTACCCCTTTTTTCTCAAACTTTGAACATCTTGCACGATTTTCCCAGGTTGACAAATCCGATGAATGTGTCTTCAGTTTTCTTTAGTCTTGCTTCTATTATCACCCGCAACATCAGAATTGCCTCTCTGGTGGCTTTACTTTCCTTAAAGCCAAACTGATGGTCATTCAACACATCCTCAATATTCTTTTCCAATCTTCTGTATATAATTCTTATAAGTGCCGTGGATGCATGAGCTGTTAAGCTGATTGTGCGATAATTCTAGCACTTGTCAGCCTTTTCAGTCTTAGGAATTGTGTGGATAACACTTTTCCGAAAGTCAGATGAAATGTCGCCAGAGCATACATTCTACACTCCAATGTGAATAGTCGTTTTGTTGCTAGTTCCTCCAGGATGTTAGAAATTCTGACGGAATTTCTTTCATACCTTCCGTCTTATTTGATCCTAAGTCCTCCAAACCTCTCCTGAATTGTGGTTCTAATATCAGATACCCTATCTCTTCTAAATCGAATCCTGTTTCTTCTTCTATCACATGAGACATATCTTCCCGTTCATATAGGCTTTCACTGCACTGTTTTCCACGTATCCGCTCCCTCCTGTGCATAAAGTACTGCAGTTCACGTTGCGCTCTTAATATTGCCACCCTTGCTTTTAGTTTCACCGAAGGTTGTTTTCACTTCCCTATATACTGAGACAGTCCTGCCGACCATCATTTATTTTTCGATTTCTTCACATTTTTCCTGCAGCCAGTTCATCTCAGCTTCCCTACAATTCCTATTTATTTTATTCCTCAGTGACTTCTACTTCTGTACTCCTGGATTTCCCTGAACATTTTTTACTGCCTTCTTTCATCAAAATGGCTCAAATGGTTCAAATGGCTCTGAGCACTATGGGACTTAACATCTGTGGTCATCAGTCCCCTAGAACTTAGAACTACTTGAACCTAACTAACCTAAGGACGTCACACACATCCATGCCCGAGGCAGGATTCGAACCTGCGACCGTAGCACTTCTTTCATCGATCAACTGAAGTATTTGTCCTGTAACCCAAGGTTTCTTCGTAGTTATCTTCTTTGTACCCATGTTTTTCTTTCCAACTTCGTAATGGCTCGTTTTAGAGGTGTCAATTCCTCTTCAACTGTCCTGCCAACTGAACTATTCCTTATTGCAGTATCTACGGCCTTAGAGAAGTTCACACGTATCTCGTCATTCCTTATTACTTCCGTATCCCACTTCTTTGTGTAGTGATTCTTCCTCAGTAATCTTAAACTTCAGCCTACTCTTCATCACAACTACATTGTGATCTGAGTCTACATCTGCTCCTGGGTACGCTTTATAATCGAATATCTCATTTCCGAATCTCTGTCTGATCATGATGTAATCTAACTGAAATCTTCCCCTATCACCCGGCCTTTCCCAAGTACACCTACTTCTCTTGTGATTCTTGAACAGAGTATTGGCTATTACCAGGAGAGGTGAAATTTATTACGTAACTCAATTAGTCTTGGTCCTCTCTCATTCCTTGTTCCAAGCTGATATTCTCCTGTAGCCTTTTCTTCTACTCCTTCCCCTAAAATTGCATTCCAGTCCTCCGTGAGTATTAGATTTTTATCTACCTTGAAGTAATGTATTACCCGTTCAATATCCTCATATACTTTGCCTATGCCATGCATACCTGAATTATCGTTGTCGGTTTTCTGTCGATTCTGATAGAAATAACCCTATCACTGTACGGTTTACAGTAACACTCTCTCTACCATACCTTCTTATTCATAACGAATCCTACTCCCGTTACACTATTTTCTGCTGCTGTTGATATTACCCTATACTCGTCTGACAAGAAATCCTTATCTTCTTTCCATTTCAATGCCCCGACTCGTAGAACAATATCCTTTCGTTGGTTATTCAACTTTTTTCATGGTCAACTCTCCCTTGGCAGTTCCCTCCCGGAGATCCGAATGGGGAACTATTCCGGAATATTTTAGCAATGGAGACACCATCACGAGACTTTTTCATTACAGGGTACTTGTCCCATGGATACACATGTATCTGTAATGCAGTGCTCTACATTGCCTTCTGCGTTCTCGTGCCGTTGATCATTGCTGATTCTTCTGCCTTTATGGGCAGTTTTCCATCCCAAGTAAAAGAGAGGGCCCTGAACCTCCGTCCGTTCTTCTTCCCCCTTGGGCAAGGCCGTTGGCAGAATGAGGGTGACTTCTTATGCCATAAGTTTTCAGTTGCCAATGCTAATTATTAATCAAAATTTAAGAGGTGGCAGGTTTCGGTGTATGTGTGTGTGTGTGTGTGTGTGTGTGTGTGTGTGTGTGTGTGTGTGTGTGTGGAACTTGTAGAGAATATCATGCAAAGGGAAGTGGAAGTTGATGAATGTGAGACGGGTGATCTGATACTGGAAAACGAGTATTTGACAGAGCACTAAACGGCATAAACTGAAAGAGAGCTACTGAAGTAGGAGGACAATTCTTATATGGTAAGGAGGTTGGATATGGGAGTCGTGAGTACTATGAAACTTCAGATTGAGAGGCCACGTGATAGTATTGTCGTGGAGGGATTTTATAGCAGGTAAGAAAACTAAACAGTCTGAAAGAGAACAAGAGTATGGAGGAAAAGGCATTGAACAAATGAATGAAGGCTTTTGCGTGGAAATGAAGAAGAAACAACAAAATAGAGTCATTTAAATGTGGTTCTGACACCAACTCAAGGAGATACGATGACGAAATCGATCATGCATGTTCACTCGAAGGTTCTTTGGGTGCTGAGTGATCTTAATAGTGTGAAGAAACACTTGCTGGAATGTCCATGCTGTTCACCATATCTGGCAACGGCAAAAAAGTTTCTACTGTAATAAAGATGTTATGGCAAGTGTAGGTGTTCCAAAATTGCACTTCCAGGGTGAAATGTAACTAATGTAGAACACTTGATCTCAATACACGAATAAGAAATGCATTATTGACCACAAATAGTCTTTCGCTGGGATGTCAGTGAAATACCTCATCCAAAATATAACTATATAAATTTTTATCCTTCGTAGCCTAATATATTTTTTCACTGCCAAGCCAGAAAATTACTGACCGCATGCCTAAAATTAAAGAATCAGGAAAGTACTTTTTTTCTTCGTAAAGGTGGTAATTTTTATCCTTTGTGAGAAAGAGATCAAAGAGTATATTTTATTTGAATCGCAACTTTCAGATTTTAGGAAAATATAATTCGTGACAGTCGTAATACCTGTGTGTAGTTGTGCGCTAGCAAAGTTTTAGGATACATCAGATGAGATAAAACTGTCGAGTTACAGCCGTATTGCTGGAGACAGCGTGCGCAAAGGCCGTGACTCGGGGGCGGCAGCGCGGTGCCAGATAGCGGCGGCAGTCAGGGCCACAGGCGGGGGGAGTAATCCCAGCAGCGGGTGGGCCGGAACAGGTGTCTGCGCCCGAGCCGTCGCCGGTTGCATAAATCAAGGAGCGCGCCGCCCACTAGGGGCGAGTCAGCAGGCAGGGCAGTCACCGAGAGTCACCCGCACACCCGTCCGTCACGAAATGTAGTGCAAGCGCCTTAGCCGAAGGGTTCTCTCGAAACGAGTCGGATGCGTTAACTACTTCATCACTTCGCTCATTAACTGTAACAGACAGTGAGGTGGACCACTGGTAAGACATGGCCCACGTATTTGGGAAGATTTCGGTTCTAGTTCCCGTTCGGGCCACCAGATTTAGGCTTACAGAGATTTCGCTCAATTGTGTGAGGCACATTCCGAAATGGTAACTATGATGGTGCACGTATGGTGGGTGATTTCGTAAGTGAGGTAGCCGGAGTGTTTGGTGTTTAAGTGACAGCGTATCGATGATTTATACCGCATACAGGGAAAGAGGAAAACTGTCTTTTGCTAAATCACAAGCCGGAGGACACTGGCCGAGCGGGATTAGCCGAGCGGTCTAAGACGCTGCAATCATGGACTATGCGGCTGGTCCCGGCGGATGTTCGAGTCCTCCCTCGGGCATGACTGTGTGTGTTTTTCCATAGGATAACTTAGGTTAAGTAATGTGTAAGCTTAGGGACTGATGACCTTAGCAGTTAAGTCCCGTAAGATTTCACACACATCTGAACATTTTTTGGGGGACATTGTGTGTTGAGTAATGGCGACAGACGGTCACTGACGATGACTGTGATGATATATAGGAGGACGATATCTCCAGAAATCATACAGAACTGAATGTCGCACTCGCGAGCCCTGACAGTACCAAAACAAAACGAAGGGAGCTACTGAAGCAGGGAACTGCAGGGCGAGCTGGAATTACAAAACACTCATCAGTAATGCAAATGACCGTAGCAGGAAAACGGGGTGCCGAAACCATAAAAACTGGACTATGGAGAAAGTTATTTCGTCGGATGGGTCTCGTTTCACACTGTTTCCAACTTCTGGCCGATTTTACGTTCAAATTGAAATGGTTCAAATGGCTCTGAGCACTATGGGACTTAACATCTGAGGTCATCAGTCCCCTAGAGCTACTTAAACCTAACTAACCTAAGCACATCACAGACATCCATGCCCCAGGCAGGATTCGAACCTGCGACCGTAGCAGTCGCCTGGTTCGGTACTGAAGCGCCTAGAACCCCTCGCCTACAGCCGCCGGCGAGTTTACGTCCCAAGAGTAAAACATGGCCATATTGTGGTATACTGTAGGCCCCAGGGCTAACCTGGCAGTTCGCATTACTGCCAACGGTTATGAGGCCATTTAGGATGATCAGTTTCATCCCATAGTACAGTATTTGTGATGCTGTCTTCTAAGATATCAGGGCCCCTGTACACACAGCTCACATCATCTAGGGCTGGTTTCGTGAGCACGAGAACGAATATTGTCGCATCTCGCCTGCCCACCACCGTTTCCAGATCAGTGTTATTCAGCCTTTGTGGTCTACTTTGGAGAGAAAGGTGCATTATCGTTACGCAGCTCTATTATCGTTACCTGAGCTTGCCATTGATTTGCATTAAGAGTGGTATCAGATTCCCTTGAAAACCCTACAGGACTCGTATTTATCCCGGCTGGAAGCTGTTTTGATTGCCGAACGATTTCATACACTATATTAGGAGTGGTATTGTATTGTGTTTTGAGCCGTGCGTGGCTCATGTTCCCACCATCATGTATTTTACACCCTGTTTTTAACGTACCTCCACCTCACTACGTTAATTTAAATTACTGGTGTCACTGAGTTGCTGCTTTGACTGACCGTAAGCGGTGCTAGCAGCGCATATCCATATATCCCCTCTCGTAGTATCTTTGCTTGATTGCTATTACTTCCTGGTCGTTTTCTGTCGTAAGCCATTTCTGGTCGCGAGTTCCGTCGGCCAGTCAATTGGAACGCGTCTGGAGCGCAGTCCGGACCTGCCAGTCGGGGAGTTGCAATGCGCCACTAGTGTAGTCGGTTTGAAGCTGTGAGGTCTGCGTCGACATGACTCGTCCGACCACGCCGCCAAGCATCACTTGAGCTGGGCCGCGGTCTTGGTGGATCGTCGGTCGGTGTGTGTGTGTGTGTGCATCGACTCCCGATTTGTCCTCGTGCGTGCTTAGTCACTGTTGGGTATCGTGCAGGTCTTCGTGCAAGTGTTTGTCAGGTTGTGTGTGTAGTTGGCCTTATTTCCAGTGGCGATTATTTTAGATGTTGTCGGCATTCTGCGGGTAGTCGGTCGGCTGGTGTCGACCAGCGAGGATATCCCCGAACGGTGTAGTCGGGTGGGTCCACTGACGGTTCCTGTGCAGTGTCGGAGCGTGTGTGGAGCTGTCCGATCGCTACGACCTTCGTGGCTCACCGACCCAGGACGTCAAAGGTGAGTGGTACCCAAGCCACGTCCGTTCATGCTGTGTCGTTCGTTTCGGTGGTTCGCTGTTGGGGAGGTTTTCCTGTGAGCAACACCGAGTGTCTGTAGTGGTGAAATCGAGCCGCCATGCGGTGGAATTAACTATATTCAAGTGCACCAGTGGAATTTTCTGCCTTGTGGCCGTTAGTGTTCCGTTTACCTGCCCTGGCCACTAACGTAATCTGAGGCAGCGACCTTCCCTCACCTGTTGTCGCTGTCCAACGTGGCGTGTAGTTATGACAGCTTAATACATATTTAATTGTGAATAATCACTTCTGTAACAGTTTGGGATTTGAGTTTTATGTACCGATTGGTGGCTAGAAAGTCGTTTGGTCGGTCCGTCCGTGACTGTCTCTTGGTTGGATTACCGATGGATCAAGTGTTGTTGGGCCCACCACCTGTCTCACCTAAGTGAACGTTAATGTTTCGAGGGCAGCCCCCTCCCTTATCCCCCCTTGAGCCGTCTGAGTGCCGTTGTCTATACTGTCCTCTTCATGTGTGTTTAATGGTCTGTTGATAATCTATTATAGCCAATTCTTTAAAAGAAATGTAAATCAATTGAGCCTTCAGCCGCTTTAAACCTTATTTTTAAATTTAGTTATTGTCGTTGTGTTGCTTTTCCATTTAGTGTGCGTTCGGCCATTGAAAACAAAAAGGTTAAGGTAATTTTGAATTTTTGGAAATTGTTGGCCTTCAACTGCTTAAAGCCTTATTCTCAATATTTCCCCTTAAGCGAAAACATTGCGAGCTTCTGCCTTAAAAGATTATGATAGTATATTTTAATATTTTGAAATTTAATAATGACTTTCAGTCGTTTGCATTGCACCTTATATATGATTGTTCTATCCACTTTGGTCTTGAGGCTTTCCGCCTAGCTGTGACATATATTTTATTTGTAATTGTAACCGCATGTCTTCAGTCACTTGAAATTTTTCTTGTTGCTTTTTAAGATTTCTTGTTTGGAGGCCTTCGGCCGTGAAAGAATTGGATTTTGACAATAACTTACAACTTTGAAATGAAACTGACCGACACCCTATTTGGCCCTTTCCACAATCCTAATCATCTGTTCTGCCCAGCGGGTTTAGCGGGCGTTTCATGTATTTCTATATATTTGTTCACTGCCTGTTTCTTACTCATCCTTCTTTTCTTTTGCTACTCAAAAATCATTTTAATAGCCAAAACACAGAACAAACGCTGTGAATCACTAACAACAATCATTTCAGTATGAGACACAACTTTTTCTCTGGTATCAGCGCTTGTTACTCTCCATCATTTTTCGGGTGTTGCCATGGGAATGAATTACAATATATGAATATCTGGAACACAGGTGCAGGCAAAAGATCCTCTCAATCTCTCCAGCCTATAAAGTTTCCTGTCTACAGTGGGCTTATAGCCTTTAACAAGGAGTTGTGGTGGACTGGTTCCGAGTTGTTAGATCTTACGGGTCATATTTCTCCCCATAGATGAAGTAAACGCAGTGTAGTACTCGTCACATAGCTAAGGGAGTCTTGTGCGAGAAAAGCGTGCAAAGGATTGTGCCTGATGAAGATTAGTGCTTTGATTCAGCTGAGACGAATCAGTATGTTGAGATACTGGAGAAACGTTTCACTGATTCGCCGTTTTCTCATAATCTTAAAGTGATGTGTAACATAATACCCACAATAAGCAACAATACTCGAAACCAACAAACAGAAATAATAACAAGATTGAATCTCAGGCTGTTGGGAGTTCGTTGGCGTTAGGATGGTGCCCGACTTTGCAGGGATTTTGTTTTGTGCGTGATGTGGTCTCTGAATAGTGACAACATCTATACGTGGATTCCCACAGTAACCATATCTTATTTACGATTGTGATTTCAAGCATACTGCATTCTGAGGATTCATTTAATTTGTATAAAGTGTCATGAAGATCTATCAAGAGTAATCGTAAGTCAGGATTGCTCTCTACGTTCCTCGAATCTTAATCCCATTGAAAATCTCTGGTATCATCCGCAACTATGGGGAATAATTCAAGCACTGCATCCTTGTAATTCGGACGTTATAGTCTGATTTGTGCATTTTTGATTGGACAAATCGATGTTTAACATTTAGAAACTCGCGTATACCGCATGACATCTGTTATCAAGATTCGTGTATATGTTGTAGCCTGTCACTGCGTAATATTTTAAACTCCGAAGCATCTGTATCTTTATCGTGTACATGGGTAGCTTAACAGCGCACTACCCAGGTATGGAAGTGCTACAAGTCGTTTTCTGAGGAAACGGCGAGTGGCCGAAAGGAAGGAGTGGTAGACGGAAAAACAGCAAACAAATCCGGAAAAAACAAAGCCAGAGTTTCTAAAGCACCAAAATCAAGAACTGTCCACAGCGTTTGAATCAACCCATAATAGCAAAGCGAGAGGAAAAAGCAACCGTCAGCGAAAGTAACGTCTGTGATATGAAAAATTCGGAAACATCGATACAACTGGGAAAGGAAACTGCTCACAGTTTCCTCGTAGCGTACGCCGCCAGAGGGCTTTGCCAGCTGACACGAAGGACGTGAAACCAAGCGACATGGATGACCAACATCGGAGCGTCCACCTCGATCTCGATGTCTGAGTCTAGCGAGAATACTATATCCCTCCACCCTTTAATAGGTGGCTCGCCGGGACGATGGGAACGTTGTGATGTTAGCATTGGCAGTGGTTCCAGAGCGTCTCAAAATTCTGGCATCCTGTTCATTTGATGTCTGGTCTCACTTGTTGCTGCGGTTACTGCTGAAGCGTTGAGACAGTCGGTGAATGCAGTGTTGAAGTGACTCAAGCTCCATGAGTTAGCAGTCCTGCTCCGGTTCGAATGTCACCTGCTGCAACTGCTACTGTTGCTAGTGATGTGGCAGGTGGGGGTTGCTATGGCCCTGTGGCTATGACTGGCAGCATAGGCAGCCTACAGGGAAGACCTAAATGCTGATCATTGAGAGTGGTGGAACTGTAGGTCTCTGCACAAGCTCAAGAAGCACGGACGGCTCCCTCGTGTGGCACGGCCATAGCTGGTTCTGGTGAAAGATCAGGCGCTCCTGCATTGCCACAACGAGTAATTATAGGTTCTTCTTGTTCCGAAGAAAAATGCCCAGTACTCAGCTTCTGGCCGAATGTATGAGCCAACACAGTGGCACTCTGTTGGTACTGGGATGTGTAATGGGCTCAGACCTCATACTGCAGGCCGCAATAGATTTGCTTGAGTAGCCAGCGTACTTTGTCCATTGACGGGAGTGGCCAAACACGTTTCAAGAAACGTCCTTAGGGCTTCTTCAGAGGGAAAGGATGTCAGCGATTTCCTCATATGTGGCCTGGAAATTTATATCGTTCGCCATACTTCTGAGTTCGGCACCAGTCGGAAAGGGGTGGTGGTCATGTAGGAGTACTGTATTCCAATGAATTGGCAGATTGCCTCAGATTATGCCGAAACAAGCTGGGATGTAAACAATGCATCGAGTTACAGTTTTCATCCCCCCATCCCCCCTCCCCCCCCCCTCCACAGAGTGGGAAATATGTTGCAACTGAAGGATGCGGACATTGAGTGGAGGTAGAGCAACAGCACGAAATTCAGTATTCTCTGCGGACCATAAGACTGCTCCCTTAACAATATTAAGCCTATGTTTCGTCGCAAAACGATTCCACAACGCCAACTTTGGGAGACTATCAAACTAACCACTTTACCGCTGGCGTGACTCTACACAGGAAAGGGTCCTAACTAGAAGTCACTGCTATTTCTAGATTGGTGATAGGGAAAGCTTACAAAGTATGGTGCGTAGTTTCGTCTAGGGCAAAACACGCTACTTCTGGACAGTGCAACCAGTGGGAGTCTTGATAATGCGTCGGCCTTAAGATGCTGTGCACTGGGAGTGCCATAATGGTAATTGCTAAGCAACAGTGCCCAACGCTGCAAATGCTGCGTTGTTTGGTTTGGAAGGTGGGAATGTGACCAAAGGGAGTTTCTAGAGGCTCCTGATTTGCGAGCATCTGGAACCTATTCACATAGAAGAAAACATAGAATAATTAACGCCATACACAATTCTCAACGACTCCTTCTCAGTATCTGAACGATTTTGTAGTGTCTTAGACGCAAAAGCTGTTGGTTGCTCTGCGCCATCGGCATTCTTAGGCAACAAGTCAACCCAAAACTGGAATGACACACATCGGTTTTAAGGATCAGGAGCTTGCTCGGCATGAATCTCGCTGAGCATGGAGCCGAATTTTTATTTCTTTTTTTTCAAATTCATGAATTATTTGGGACACTGTTGAGACAAAACGAATGGCACGAATTTCTTCCTTAATTGGTTGAATGAATGCGCGAAGTGAAATGGTTCAAATGTCTCTAAGCACTATGGAACTTAATATCTGAGGTCATCAGTCCCCTAGACTTAGAACTACTTAAACCTAACTAACCTAAGGACATCACACATATCCATGCCCGAGGCAGGTTTCGAGCCGGCGACCGCAGCAGAAGCGCGGTTCCGGGCTGAAGCGCCTAGAACCGCTCGGCCACAGCGGCCGGCTGCGCGAAGTGAGCTTCCTTGGAAAGGAACTTCGCAAAGTAGTTCACTATGCACGGAAAAGTTTGCAGTTCCTTTAAGTTTCTTGGAACCGACAGATTTTCAATAGCACCAGCGTGCTCTGCAGTCGACGCGACCAGTTTCCCGTTTAACATTTGCCCCAATACTGCATGGACAGTACACAGAACTTGCATTTCTCCAGTTTATGATTGATCACGATACCTTGCAGCCCCTGAAATAGTGTTTGTAAGTTTAATATGTGTTCCTCCCTGGTAAGACCTTGTGCAGCGCCACGCGAGATATAAACATGAGTCTTTGGGCCGCTACAAGCGTCTGCATGAGCTGAGCTTCCCCAAAGAGCTCAGATAATGGATTACGAACTGATGCACAAAGTATTTAACAATACGCTGGAAAGGGATTCACTAAATTCTAAATTAAAACCGTGTTCGAGGTGAATATATTATAATCAATAACAACACAATAACGTTGACACAGCAGAAAGGCTCGGCATCGGCAGGAATGGCTATTACACCTCCAAGCTACGGGCTTGTTTTGACGTACATGGTTGGAAGAATTAGGGCCTACTTCGGCGAACCAAGCAGGCACCGAACCCATGTAAATACCCCCTTTTTTTGCCAAAGGGATCACAATGTGGTAACAACATCAACGAAGAGAGGTCTATGCCTCTCGACAGAGCGACATGGTCCTCCAGGCAACCACCACGAGATTTGGCTTCCACCAACCACAGTCCTGCTGTTGGCACTATACAGCACATTTGGCTCATTAGAGTGACTTGACCCTGTATCTGGTTGTAACAGATTAGCCACGAACGAGAGGTTTGTAGTTGGAGATGAATTGCATCACGTCCGTCTCGTGGTATTTCTTCATTTCTCACGACCTTGCATCATCTGAAGATGTGTCCCTCTTACAGCAGAAGATGATGCTCTGTCATGGATTTTTGACGATGAGATGCTGGAACTGTGAGAATCATAGGAAATTCTGGTACTATCGTTCGGTAAAGACGACAACACTGTTAAATTTATACACGTGTATTGCCACACATGACACTAGTGAATAGCGATAATAGCCAACACTATTGTTCATACTGCCTAACAGCATATTTGAGGAATGAATCAGAATGAAACAACTAAGGAACAGTTGGCTATTACCATTACACACACGACCACACTCTGTGGCCTCCGCCACTTTGCTCTTCTAGCGAAACAAATTTCTCAACAACTGGCGACAGCCGGTGTGGTCGCCTCCAGCCAACAGCTACCAGCAGTGACTCCAGAGTTTCTGATTCAACATTTCGGCCGATCGAGGGCTAGAAGGTTATGTTACCAAATATGAGTCCAGTCCTCTCAACTAATACGAAGCGAATTTACTGTTTCCACGTTACCCATCATAATAGCGTCTACACCTCGTAAAAGGCTTCCCCAGCTGCACAGTATTATACTTGTATTGACTCTGATTTGTCATAAATACTGCATCTTATAGCCAAGGATGAAAAAAACGAAACCGGTATTTTAGTTCTGATTACCGGTATTTTTAGGTATTTGTTTGGTCTCAGTTATAACACGTGGTTTTTTATTGTTTACTAATGAACGAATAAAAAGCCTAAATATGAATTAACCATAGCAGCAGCGCTAAGATTTTTAGTTTCTGAGTAAACCAGTTTAAAGAATGGATAATATTAATTCTAATAATTTGCGTTGGTTTGAAACACTGTGTTATTAAAGAAAACGTGAAAAACGATAAACGCTCTTTTAATAATAATGGCGACAGAAATGGGCAAAAAGCACACGACCCAGAATTTGGTATAACGGTGATGAGACAATAATGTCCGTGTATCGCCAATATCTGCGTGTGCTGGACTTGCCCCACCTCTTCTACACGGCAGTTTCTCGCTCTAGTCGCCGGACATACGTTGTATTACTGAGTAGCACCAACCCTAGACTGAACATATTTTTACAAAGTACAACGCTTCATTTGCTTTCACACATTAAAGATTTGTCCGTCATTTATATGAAGTAATAAACGAAGAAGGAAATTATTGTCACAGTAATAAATAAAAAATTTAACAACAACTCATTCATAGTACACGATAAAAATAGAAAGCAGCTGATGTGCTGCCTGTGTCTACGTAACACGACTTTATTTGCTTGTAGTTCGTGAAAACGGACAACGGAACACGAAAAATAGAGTCTTCAACTTCAGTCTCCACCATTTAGCACTGACTATTCGTAACACCCAAGCAATGGTATGATATCCGACTACAGTACGATTTTCGAGAAGAGTTATATAAAAAAAATAGAATTAGTAGGAGAATACTGGTGATTCTTTTTTGTCGTATTCGGTCACATACTACTTTTTCAGGAAAACAGATAACGGTGGATGGACTAAGTTTTCCTTTGTTTTCCCATTTAATATACTTTTTTGATTGAACGTATTTTGGAATTGAATCAAAATTATTGTATCTTTGTTCGATTTCTACGTTCGTTAGAGAAAATAAAAGGAATGAAATTCAGAAATCGGTTAATACAGAAACCGTCTATTTTGAGCAACTTTACAGTAACGTTAAACTGGTCTTTAAAAAAAAGTAACAGAAATCCGGTTGTTTCCACGATAACCGCCATCCCCATTTGCAGCCAGTGGTTACAACTGGGCTCACTTAAGTTACAGCCTTCATCCCCGGAGGGCCACTGGTCGAGACCAGTGCAGTGTCTCTGCTCAAACAACTATATCTGGTTGGGCATACTGGTGCATTCGCTGCTGGTAACCGCCTCTCTCTGCAGCATTCACGGCGGGTTTCTGCAGCTACCGGCACCCCCTGCCTTGAGCCGGCAGAGACGTGCCCAGACGGTTCACACGCAGCCACGGCCTCCGCACGTCAGCGTCTCTGCCCAGCCGCTGTCGTCTGCACACGTACAGTGGGCGTGGCCACGGCACAGTACAGCTGAGTGCTCTAGTTTATTATTTATTTTCTTAAAATCTTATGGGACTTAACTGCTAAGGTCACCAGTGCCTAAGCTTACACACTACTTAACCTAAATTGACCTAAGGACAAACACAGACACCCATGCCCGAGGGAGGACTCAAACCTCCGCCGGGACTAGCCGCACAGCCAATGACTGCAGCGCCATAGACCACTCGGCTAGTCCCGCGCGGCTCTAGTTTATTCCTCTATAAAATGTTTGACTAGTAACGACTTTTCTATGAGCGACTATTAGCCATCATCCTGACAACAGCCCATCGCTTGCCTCTATGAGGATCATCCACCCTAGACCTCTACAGGTAGGAAGATTGATTGCTGAAAGGTATCTGTAACCGCTACAATTAATTTAATCTTTCTTTCTCGGGCCATGTGAGAGCGATACATAAGGGCTGAGAAACAGCACTAGATCAGCGGTTCCCAATCTGGGCGTAATTAATCTTGAAGGGGTAAAATGAAACCTTCTGAGGGATAAAAACAAAACGGCTTCACTGTTTCTGTCACGAAACTAAATTATTTTCAGAAGATCATTACTATTATAACTATTTCGTAAGACTGTAATATTGATTAGTGGTAGCAAAAGGTTACAATTATTACATTTTTTAGACCCTAGCATAAACCGTGAAATATGATGGAGGCTACAGACAGTAAAACGAATGTATGAAAATCTCCTTCCACCCACAGTCCAGATAATACACACATATTTTGCACTTTGTACCATGCATCAAAACTACGATATACAGGGTGTTACAAAAAGGTACGGCCAAACTTTCAGGAAACTTTCCTCACATACAAATAAAGAAAATATGTAATGTGGGCATGTGTCCGGAAACGCTTACTTTCCATGTTAGAGCTCATTTTATTACTACTCATCAAATGACGTTAATCATGCAATGGAAACACACAGCAACAAAACGTACCAGCGTGACTTCAAACACTTTGCTACAGGAAATGTTCAAAATGTCCTCCGTTAGGGAGGATACAGCACTGGAGAATGGCGTATTGTATCACAGCCGTCCACAATACGAGCACGAAGAGTCTCTACATTTGGTACCGGGGTTGCGTAGACAAGAGCTTTCAAATGCCCCCATAAATGAAAGTCAAGAGGGTTGAGGTCAGGAGACCGTGGAGGCCATGGAATTGGTCCGCTTATACCAATCCGTCGGTTACCGATTCTGTTGTTGAGAAGCGTACGAACACTTCGACTGAAATGTGCCGGAGCTCCATCGTGCATGAACCACATGCTGTGTCGTACTTGTAAAGGCACATGTTCTAGCAGCACAGGTAGAGTATCCCGTATGAAATCATGATAACGTGCTCCATTCAGCGTAGGTGGAAGAACATGGGGCCCAATCAAGACATCACCAACAATGCCTGCCCAAATGTTCACAGAAAATCTGTCTTGATGACGTGATTGCACAATTGCGTACGGATTCTCGTCAGCCCACACATATTGATTGTGAAAATTTACCATTTGATCACGTTGGAATGAAGCCTCATCCGTAAAGAGAACATTTGCACTGAAATGAGGATTGACACATTGTTGGATGAACCATTCGCAGAAGTGTACCCGTGGAGGCCAATCAGCTGCTGATAGTGCCGGCACACGCTGTACATGGTACAGAAACAACTGGTTCTCCCATAGCACTCTACATATAGTGACGTGGTCAACGTTACCTTGTACAGCAGCAACTTATCTGACGCTGACATTAGGGTTATCGTCAACTGCACGAAGAATTGCCTCGTCCATTGCAGGTGTCCTCGTCGTTCTAGGTCTTCCCCAGTCGCGAGTCATAGGCTGGAACGTTCCGTGCTCCCTACGACGCCGATCAATTGTTTCGAACGTCTTCCTGTCGGGACACCTTCGTTCTGGAAATCTGTCTCGATACAAACGTACCGCGCCTCGTCTATTGCCCAGTGCTAATCCATTCATCAATTGTGCATCTGCCTACTCCGCATTTGTAAACATTGCACTGACTTCAGAAGCACGTTCTTGATGAACACTAACCTGTTGATGCTACGTACTGCTGTTCTTGTTGCTAGTACTGTAGAGCAATGAGTCGCATGTCAACATAAGCACCGGAGTCTACATTACCTTCCTTCAATTGGACCAACTGGCGGTGAATCGATGAAGTACAGTACATACTGACGAAACTAAAATGAGCTCTAACATGGAAATTAAGCGTTTCCGGACACATGTCCACATAACATCTTTTCTTTATTTGTGTGTGAGGAATGTTTTCTGAAAGTTTGGCCTTACCTTTTTGTAACACCCTGTATACATCACACATGTTTAAATATCTAGTGTTGTAGATAGTTCCCGCAGGGGACCAGAAATTGCTAATTATTCACTTCGCAACCATAAATAAAATAACTGACAACACAATGAAGCAGTAACTATGTTACGTCCCCGTGCCTTTTTGTAGCTACTTTTTTGCCTACAGCCGTTTGCGCTTCGCAGGAAAGCCGTCAAAAGCGCTGTGAGCTGGCAGGGATTTCTCTAATCTCACTCAACTGTGTAGTAAAGAGTAAATGTATTAAAACTTAATGCATGATGCAGCAATTTTCTCGCTTCTCAGTGTTTGTGACCTCATATATCTTGAACTACGTGTCGTACAATGACGTATTTGTGTAGGTACATTCAGTGGCATATCTGGATACTGTTTGCGAAATTGACTGCGAATAGAGTTAGAAGCACAGAAGTAATACGCTTAAGCCTCATGCATGACGTGAGACTATTTCACGTAGGTCGCGTCATATGCCCCGAACTATGTTGGGACGGTGTTTATTATCTCCAGACCGATTGTTGCCTGACGGTAAGGGGTATTTGTACGTGTGGCTGAGATCGCTTCAGTGGTTCAGGATGAGATGTGGAACACACACACACACACACACACACACACACACACACACAAACACACACACATCCATTTCTGTTAAATTTGTGTGTCATCAGACACGAAGCACTGACATCTTGAAGTCTTCCAGTTTCTGCCTGTTCAGAAGTAAGGAGTCCAGCAATCAAGCAATTTGTGAACAATGAGTATAGTGCACCCATTTCAACTTGGGTGATTTTGAACGGGAGTCCAGGACGCGAGTGTCACTAGGCAGAGGAGTGGTACAGAGGGTTCATGTTTTTTAACAGGTGTCAAGCAAACTGTGGATGGTTAGCTTCGTTTCTGAAGAGGACGTGTAGGTAGTACTCGAAATGTAGTGAAAACTCCTCCGTCATTCTGTAAAACTAGGTTGTCACAAATTAGCCGTAACAATGTTCTCTTTGACTCACCAGTTCGTGATTTAATAAAACACCTATTAAAACAATATCAGTCATCTATCAGCAGTTTGGAGATAAGGTTTTTCAAAGAAAATTATTTTTCACTCTAAAATTTAGTTGGTGCCACTGCTGACGATGGTGATGGGACCGGGTAATATGACTGCACACAGGGTCAATGGTCTCAGAATGGTTGGGAACCACTACTCTAGATTCTTCACATAATACGCATTGATGGAACCTCGTAAGTAGGCTTTTGTGGGATAATTGGGATCTATCTTCAAACGTGTGCCAGTTTAGGGTTCTCATCATTTTCGTAAGAATGTCTCGTGTGTCAAAAAAATCTATGACAATCCATGTCGTCTTCCTCTGTATACGTTCAATATCCCTTGTTAGTTCTGGTAGGACCACACATACTTAGCAATATGCCTAGGGGAGACAAGTGACTTCTTGAGCTGCCTCTTTTGTACACTGCCAGGGCCTTCTAATAACATGCCAACGAAACAAAGTCTTACCTGCAACTGAACCTATTTGATCATTCCATTTCATATAACTAACAATTAGTACACTCAGGTATTTATATAGTCAGACTGACACGAGTGGGGGCTTATTGCCGTTTTACTTGTATGTAGGCTGTTTAGGTTTTTATGTTGGTGACGCCACATAACGCTCTGTATTAAAATCGCTGACTGCGCAGTATGCAGTCTGTGGCAGGTTGGACTCGTTGCTGCAAGTTTTACGCAAGCGTAGTGTTGGGCAGTTGAATGTGAACAGCCTGTAGCGTTGGGCAGTTGGAGGTGAGCCGCGAGCATTGGTGGATGTGGGGAGAGAGATGCCAGAGTTCTGAGATGTTAATATGAGCGGACTTTCTGGACGCGTGTCCGCGAGAAAAAGGAAATTTGATAAACTGGATGTCACTATATATATATATCGAGTTTTGAACACATTATTAAGGTAAGTACATTGTTTGTTCTCTATCAAAACCTTTCATTTGCTAACTATGAGCCTACCAGCATTTAGTGCCTTCAGTAGTTAGAATCTTTTATTTAGCTGGCAGTATTGGCGCTCGCTGTATTGCAGTAGTTGGAATAACGAAGATTTTTGTGGTGTAAGTGATTCATGAAGGTTATAGGTTATTGTTAGTCAGGGCTATTCTTTTGTAGGGATTATTGAAAGAGATTGCGTTGCGCTAAAATATTGTGTGTCAGTTTAGTAATGATCAGTATAAGTAAAGAGAGAAGAGTCTCAGTATGTTCAGTTTCAGTCTGGAGTTTGAAAACCAAGTAACGTAGAAGTTTTACCAGCACAGTCATTCTTTACATTCAAATGGGGAAGTTTCATACTTATAGGATACTTCTTTCCTGCGTGTCTTAAAGTTGACAATTTGACATTTTTATAGATTTAAAGCAAGTTGCCAGTCTTCCCATCGGTTTGAAATCTTGAACTGACTAGCAATTTGTGCGCCTTACTTTACTCAGTACAGCATTAAAGATAACTAACATCTCCAAAATCCAACTTCACTATCAATATTTTTTGTCTGGTCACTAATATCCAACAGGAATACTGTGACTCTCAATACACTTCTCTGCGGTGCGACTGAAGTCATTTCAATTTTTTCTTTTTCCCACACTCCCCATTCAAGATAACACGCTGCGACCACTTTACACCTGTCGAGTCACAAATTATGTTTCACACCCCGTATGATCGTCCTTTACTTAATGATCGTTATTGTGGTACCGATACAAATGCTTTTCGAAACCACGAAATGCTGCAACCACTTTATTACCTTCACCATGGTTTTCATCTGAAAAAAGCGCAAATTCCGTGTCGCTGGACCCATCGTTTTTGGAATGCTTGCTGACAGGCATGGGGAAAGTTGTTGCAGGCACCTGATAATGTTGAGCTCAATATATGGTCTAGGACTTTACAGCAGTATCGTTAGAGTCACACCGTCATTTCCAACATTTAGAGACGATGTAGCGCTTTTCATTCACTTCAAAAAATAAAGCACTAAGAACGTCTGTACCTTTAGAACACAAAGCAAGAAGCACTGCAGCTTACTGAAATTACCTCCCGACTTCTAGTGAAGTACTGCTGAGACGAGGCATTTGCCGTGGAACGCCTCGCCAGTGGATTTCTGGATCGCCGCTTTCACCGAGTGCGCAGCTCGCATTGTGAGTAGCGGCGGTTCAGTAACAAAGCCGCCGTAATTGGCACCATTACGACCGCAGGCCATGCCGCGGCACGGGGCTTATCTGATAAGTCGAAACTGGAACTCGCTCTAGAATTTAATCCTGATTAAGGGCCCTGTTGTCGATAATTTAACCGCGCATTGGCTTTAGATAGAGATAGCTTCCCGCAGAGTACACAAAAGCGAGCTGGAAACTCATCTAAATGCAAAGTGTTAGGTTTTAATTTGGAGCTACCGTGTACCAGTTGCTGCTCTGCTCGATTCATAGCGGCATTGTGTAGATTCGCACAGATTTGCCAAATTAGTTCACCATGATTATTTGCTAAATTTGGAAAAAAGGCAAGAATCACAACTTACGACTTGAACTGGATTCACCGTCTAATGTGCCAAATACTTTAAGTCACAAGGGCCATGTTGGTAAAAATTATGACATTGTGCCATTCAACGGAATAACATGTACATGCTAAAAATGTAGTGCATTCTAAAATAGGTCAAATCCGCACAAGACATATAGAGTTAGGCTCCCTTTCTACCACAAACAATATCGCTTCATACTGACATCCGATAACCTTTCACATCATGGATTTTCTGAGTCACCAATTCGTGTTTAAACAACTAAATACAAAAAATAATAAAAAATAAAACAATACTTTGAAACCACAATGTTATCAACCCCTGTCGTCATTATTTTTATTTTCAACACAGAAATCTTGTTGCCCCCACGACACTGAACACTCCATTTGAAACGTCCCCTTAGAAAAATTAATGAATTACTGTGCTGATAAACCTCTTACATTATTTGATTTTCAAACAGCTGAGCAGAACTGAACGTACTCAGCCATTTCGCTCTTTACCTATTCTGATCTACACTAAACCGACACACAATATTTTCAGCGCAACGCAATCTGACTTTCAATAATCCCTACAAGAGAATGGACCTGACTAACATTAACCTATACGTTTAACAAATCACTTACCTCACAAAAATCTTCATTACTCGAAATACTGCAATACAGCGAACGCCAATACTGTTAGCTAAACAAAAGATTCTAACTACTGAAGTCACTAACTACTGATAGGCATAGTTAGCAAATGAAATATCTGGATAAAGAACAAACAATGTATTTACCTTAATGGTGTTCAAAAGTCATAATATGTATATCAGTTCATGACATACAGTGTTAGAAATTTACTCACTCTGATGGACACACGTCCAGATCATCGGCTCTCAAAACTCCATTTCTCTCCCCACATCCACCACTGCTGGCGGCTCACCTCCAACTACGCAACGCTCCGCGCTGTTCACATCCAACTGCCCAACACTACAATAGCGAATATTACAACAATGAACACCAACCACAGACTTCACACAGCACAGCCAGTGATTTTCATACGGAGTGCTACGTGGCGTTACCAATATAAAAACCTAAACAGTCTACTTATACATTGTTTCGTTAAACATTCTTATCGACGTTATTCTGTCTCTTCCTCATCCAAAATAACTATACAGACAAGTATTCTGGTAGCAACTAGGAGGTTCCGAGAATTAATGAAAACTTTTTCTTTATTGTATGAGCTTGTTACATAAAACAAACAATCTTATACGAGGGCGTGCTCATAGACAATGCCTCCACATTTTTAATGTCAAAACTATTAAGGATTTTTAAATGAAACAAACATTATTAACATTCTAGGTCTATGTTTTTCATGTATAAATTATTATTTATCAACATAGTCACCCTAGCGACGAGCACTTTCTTCCCAACGAGACATCAATTTGTTGATACCGTCACTGTAGAATGTTTCACTTGGAAGAACTCTTTGATATACACCGAGTTGACAAAAGTCATCGGATGCCACCTAATATCGTGTCGGACCCCTTTTTGTACAACTTAATGGTTCAAATGGCTCTGAGCACTATGGGACTTAACTGCTGAGGTCATCAGTCCCCTAGAACTTAGAACTACTTAAACCTAACTAACCTAAGGACATCACACACATACATCCCCGAGGCAGGATTCGAACCTGCGACCATAGCGGTCGCGCGGTTCCAGACTGTAGCGCCTAGAACCGCTAGGCCACTTCGGCCGGCTGTACGGCTTAGTGCATCAATTCGACGTGGCATAGATCCAAAAAAATCGTTGGATGTCCCCTATGGAAATACTAAGCCATGCTGCCTCTATAGTCGTCAATAATTGTGGAAGTGTTGCCGGAGCAGGATTTTGTGCACGGACTGAACTATCCAATATGTCCCATAACTGTTCTATTGGATTCATTCCGGCGACTTAGGTGGCCAAATCATTCGCTCGAACTGTCCAGAATGTTCGTCAAGCCAGTCGCGAACAATTGTGTCCGGCGACATTGCGCACTGTCTGTCATCCATCAGGAATCGGTCGTTGTTTGGGAACATGACGTCCATCAATGGCTGCAGATGGTCTCTTAGTAGCCGAATAGATTCATTTCCAATCAACGACCGTTTCAGTTGGACCAGAGGTGCCTTGTTGACAGTTTGGGTCCATAGCTTTGTGGGGTCTGTGCCACACTCGAATCCTAACATGCGTTTTTACCAACTGAAATTGATTTCCATCAATCCACGTTTTTCCAGTCGTCTGTTGTCCAACCGATATGGTCACGAGCCCAGGAGAGGCGCTGCAGGCGATCTCGTCTTGTTAGCAAAGGCACTGGTGTCGGTCGTCTGCTGCCATAGCCCATTAACGACAAATTTCGCCACCCTATCCTAATGGATGCGTTCGTCGTAAGTCCCACACTGATTTCTGCGATTACTGCGTGCAGTCTTGCTTGTTTCTTAACACTGACCAACTCTATGCAAACATCGCTGCTCTCAGCCGTTAAGTGAAGGCCGTCGGAAACAATATTGTCTTTGGTGAGAAGTAACGCCTGAAATTTCGTATTCTCAGCATTTTTGACACTGTAGATCTTGGAAAGTTGAGTTCCTTAACGATTTCCGAAACGAAATGTCTCATACGTCTCGTTCCAACTATCATTCCGTATTCAACGTCTGTTAGTTCCCGTCGCGCGGCCATCATCATTTCGGAATCTTTTCTCATGACTCTCCTGAGTACAAATGACAGCTTCACTGCCCTTTTACACCTTGTGTACGCGATGTTGCCTCCATCTGTATATCTGCATATCGTTATATCAGATACATTACACACCGCTACGCAGTTTGGAGCCCTCTAGCGGCGAGTGGCTGAAAATAAGCAGACTTGAAGATTAAAGCCGTTGAATGTTAATAACGTTTGTTTTATCAAAATGTCTTAGGGTTTTCATATAAAAAATTCGGACGCATTACTTTTCAGCACACCTTCGTATATAGTTTTCGTGATATCTGATACTAACGCCCCGTGATAGACATTAACTATTCCTTTTTTTCGAATAGGCATTGAAGGCCCAATGGTACCGACCGGCCGCCGTGTCATCCTTAGCCCATAGGCGTCACTGGATGCAGATATGGAGGGGCGTGTGGCCAGCACACCGCTCTCCCGGTTGCATGTCAGTTTCCGAGACCGGAGCCGCTGTTTCTGAATCAAGTAGCTCCTAAGTTTGCGTCACAAGGGCTGAGTGCACCCCGCTTGCCAACAGCACTCCGCAGACCGGATGGCAACCCATCCAAGTGCTAGCCCGGCCCAACAGCGCTTAACTTCGGTGGTCTGACGAGAACAGGTGTTACCACTGCGGAAAGGCCGTTGGCTATTGCTCTTATCATTTCTTCTTATTCTTCTCCTTAGCGTTTACCGCCTCTGCAAAGGACTCCGCTGTAATCACTAGTTGACCAATTCATTCCATTTAAATTTGCAGTCTGACACCCTTCCTGTCGCAGCAAATGTCAGTTACGTTAGGAAGGAAGACGTGTACACCACATGTAAACTTTTTACTGTGTGTGAACCTATTTCAGCTGTTTCCGTATGATATTTTCTACAACAAAAAATGAGAAGTAGCCTACTATTTGCCTAAGGGTGTGTGGGATGCAGCCTGAAAGCCTCATCCAGGTTGGCCGATGCGACAGCCATATTTCTTAATCCGCCGCGCTGATTCGGTGCAAGTTTGGTTCGCTTTCCTACTTCGCAAACAAGCGCGCGATGCTTTACGTTACGCGAGCAGGTCAGCCAATGTTGCTGTCGCTTGGAAATTATTAGTACATTCTTCACGACCATTATTATGCACAAATTACACCCTTTCGACAAAGTGGAGGTCTTATTAACGCACCTTTAGACCTGTTCACGCAAGCCTTAAATAATAAAATACCGCCAAATGGTATTTTTTGTGATGTTTCTAAGGCGTTTGTTTGCGTAGATCGTTTTACGCCCTTAGAAAAACTTACGTGGGACTGATGGTTTAACGCAAAACTGGTCTGAGTAGTACATAACAAACAGAATGTAAGAATGTTGTGCTAAATAACTGAAACGCTAGAAGGGCGGAAAATTGTACTGACTAGGGAGAAATCAAAAATAGTTACACAAGATTCAATTTTGGGTCCACTCCTTACATATCCACTTAACAGTCATCAAGTAGAGTTGGTATTTTGTGCAGGTGATTATAAAGGTACAACAAATCCCATTAGAGACAAAGTGACAAAAGAGATTGTTAATCATGTTCTTCAAAGAATTATTAAATGGTTCTCTAAAAATTGACTCTCCCTCAATCTTCAGAAAACACTCTATATTCAGTTCTGAACAAAAAAATACTGCCATACTAAAAACTGATATAGCACATGAACAGGAGTCTGTAAACAGGTAAGACTGAACGACATTTTGAAGTGCACATGTTGATGAAAACTTAAATTTGAAGAGGTGTATTAATAAACTGTTCAAACAATTAAGTACAGCTACATTTGCTCTTCGTATAGCTGCTAGTCTTGGAAACATTCGTCATGTTTCGGTCTCTTCAAGGAGTAACGTGTTTAACTGCACCATCACAAAACACATATTCGCTAGTGCAACCCATCACATATAATTTACCACGGTGTGAGAAAAATACTAATCCTGTACCTATAGCACTAAAGAAAAATTAAGTTTTTTGCTCATTATTGAATCTCTCAGAGGCTCAGAAAGAAGTTCAGTGTTCATAAAATGTCAGACAGGTAGCAAAGCAAGTTTTAAATCTAAGATAAAATCGTTAAATAGTTGCTTCTATACCTTGGAAGAATTTATATTTAAATACTTGTTGCCTCTAAAAAAAACACCTAGTTTTAAGTATAGCTGCATGGTTGTATGAATTTGCTCGTCGTACGTACCCTATAATCTCACTCGCTGCACATCGTTTCGATAAAATACTTGTTGAAATGGTCTGTAGAACATATAACTAACGAACTAACAGGCACTGCACCGAGAAACACGAGCCGATGCAGTGAGCGGCCACGTAGCTTTATAGTTGCCAGAAGAAGAAACAGTGACAGTTACATATGGGGAATTGCATTAATATCATGACACTGTCTCATCAGACTGCCGAACTGAGATGTATCGTAGAACTACACACGATAGTTTGACGGGTTTTGATACTACTGTCCTTGGTACCTTGTTCATTACTGCAAAGTATGGTTTCACTGATAAGCTGAATGTATGTGTTGTAGTTCACTCATGGGTTTTGGGCTTGGGTTTCTTATGACTATGGTATGCTTACTTCTGCTTATTTGGTGTTGTCTCCTTGGTGAACTGAAGATGGTGAACGAATATAGCGACGTTCTGTTAAATTTTCAGCTACCCAAGCGGTGTGTGAGTATTAATAAGTTGCTCAGAAAACGTTGACTAGAAACTCCTGAATCTTTAGGGAATATTTAGAGGACCAGTATTTGGGACACACAATGAAAGCACGTTTCGCAATTTGTTTTGCGTGAAAGCCATTAAGAAAGAAATGGACTACGAGAACACATAAGGGCAGCAATTTTTAGGCCCGCTGCATTAGCGAATGAAACAGGAAAGGTAGAATTTAAAAACGGCATAGCGTATACTCCATTATGTACTGCGTAGTGTATTGCACTGGCTATACTTTGTTCATCATAAGAATAAACCTGATGTAAACAAGCACAAACGCGATGATTGATCAGCAGCCGGAGCTCACGTTTACTGGTGTTGTTACGCTCTTGGTAGTAGGTTCTATTTATGTATTAGATATCTTGTCGTATGACAGCATAAATGAAACTTTAAGATATTCTAACGTATTAAGACCCATCAACGATTTTCTTAATCATGCTTTAGCTACGTAGTTTTTGTTTCAAAAATCGTGTATAGTGGCAATCTGTGTGCTGTCGTCCTCTTATTGTTGCGTTCTTAATGCGTAGTGTGCTAATGGCTGACGTTGCTTCCTGCTCCGTAGTGCAATATGAGCGTGGAACACCGTTAAAAAGTGGCAAGGAGAAAGTTGTTCTTAATGCTTTTTCCCAAGTATACAGAACAAAATCAGCTTTTAAGTTTTTAGAGGAACTGTGTCTGCAAAAGTTAACGTGTCTGTGAGCAGGGGATGTATCGATGCATCTGTAGTGTTGTGCAATAGTAATTTGGTACAGCTATTCAAATCTCGGTTTGGTCTTCCGTTTTTCGTTCAGTGTGGAATGTATTGATCTTTTAAATGTGAAACTTGTCAGTTACATACTAATAAACAATCATCTAATCATAATTTTAATGAAAAATGTCTTCCGCTCCAGGTTAAGCGAAATCCAATGAGACTTCAGCAAACCCAGAAGAATACATGGAATGTTTATATCAGGTTCATTCTTATGATGAACGCAGTATAGGAAAGAAGTGTGACATTATGTACAATAGTGCTTCATCTTTGTGTATCTCCTAATAATTTTCCGTTGAAATTTCAGTTATCATATTTCATTGTATTTCTACTTAACTTTGTAATTAATACTGCTATGAGCGATATGAAGTGTCGAATACCCTTATCACATACGAGTCAAGCAATCAGAAAGTAGCACTGATAAACAAATGATGTGCTAAAAGGCATACGATCATAAAAATTTTCCACTTTCTAAATGTAATGCTGTAGCAAAGAATTAATGTGTCTTCAGGTCTCACAGTAGGAACATTTAGTCCTCGTAGAGACGCGGATATGAAATATTCATCTCTAAATTCATGCCAGGAGCCAGATGAAAATCCGACGCTCTGTATTTCGTCTTTAACTGCCGCAGCGCTTTTCGGTGAAAACTCTCAATAGCTTGAGCCAGGAGCCACTTGTTGATCAACCTCGTAAGCCATAAATTCTTAATACTGGCTCAGCCTGAGAACACTCAACAACTTCTCTCCTGTGGCTTTCTGTATCGTAACCTACACTAGCTAAAAAAATAATCTTACACACTACTGCCAGTAGTAAAACTTCCTTGTTGTTTTGCGTATGTTGGTTTTTACACATCAAAGAAAAATGGGAACAAAATCGACAACGCTAATTGCCGTTTGTCAGGTGCAAGTACGGGCAGAAATAGTATCAAACGTGGTACAGTTTACACAAGACACGAAACATCAGCAGACAACAAAAAATATTCCACCCCTGATCACGTTTGAAACTTAGAAAACATATGTGTTACAAACAACATAAATTAAAAAATGTATAGTAAGTCAAACAGCCGGATGGTGTAGACAATGCTAGTGATCGGCCTGTGAGAACAGTCGGAAGCGTATTTTCTTCGACTTGGAAAGCTGATCGGTCATCTGGTTCAAGGAAATTTGTAAACATCAAGGATATTTAGAGGTACACATCACACTAACTGCACCTGGGAAAATATCGAAGTTCATGAGTTCAACTAAAGACATACGAACCATCAATGTCTGCGCGACTGGTTCGGCGTACCTATCCAATCAAAAATTTTCTGCTCTCATTTTGTAAGCTTGAAACGTCCCCTTAAACTGACACACAATATTTTTTTTAGCGAAACGCAATCTGACTTTCAGTAATCCCTACAAGATAATGGCCCTGACTAACATTAACCTATACGTTTCACAAACCACTTACCTCACAAAAATCTTCATTACTCGAAATACTGCAATACAGCGAGCGCCAATACTGCTAGCTAAATAAAAGATTCTAACTACTGAAGTCACTAACTACTGATAGGCATAGTTAGCAATGAAAGATTTTGATAGAGAACAAACAATGTATTTACCTCAATAGTGTTCAATAGTAATGATATCCAGTCTTACAAATTTCAAAACTCCGCCATCTCTCTCCCCACATACACCACTGCTGGCGGCTCACCTCCAACTGCGCAACACTACGCGCTGTTAATATCCAGCTGCCCAACACTACAATGGCGAGTATTACAACAATGCCAACCAGCCACAGACTGCACACAGCACAGCCAGTGATTTTCATACAGAGCGCTATGTAGCGTTACCAATATAAAATCCTAAACAGCCTACTTACATAGCCCCCATGCTCCCCAGAAAAAAATTTAAAAATTGTTTTGGGCACTGCCCAATAATGATTTGATAAAATTTTTCATAATTATGATTACAATAGCAAAGAAATCAAATGCACACACCTACTGATACAATGCTGGTCAAAAGCTAAAATTTTCTTGCAGTCCATAAAGACTGTCCTGATCATTCATCATAGTAAAATAGCAGTGTTTTTCTCAAAGACTGAGCAATAAAAGAAAATGCACTCAGAAGTAGTGCATTTCTAAGCAGTCTTGAAGAAGTAGTGTTGTCCTTCCAAAGGAAAGACAGTGCTGACTCTTGACATGCAGACAGGTAATGGGCCACAACAGAGCAAACCCACAGCAGAGTCAGTCGACGTTCTGAAGAATATTGGTAGGTAGGTAATCGCAGAACAGAGCCACTGTAGTCCTGGTAGAGATTACGGTATTGGTGGGCCACCATAGGTGCAGACCCACTGCAGTCCTTGTAGAAATAATGGTATTGGTGGGCTATCGAAGGTGCAGACCCATTTCAGTCCTTGTAGAGATGGCTAGCAGCCATCTGTTGCGACTGTGCAGGTGCACCATCGAAGAGTCTTGCGGAGAATATAGCAAGTCCATCAACCACCACTTGTGCACGCACAAAGTTTTTGGAATTGTCCTTAGAACCAGCAATGCTGTTAACCAGTCCCATGCTGAATAATCAACACACGTGCAAACACTAACAGTCCCTACTTCACACATATTGTCCATATACTATGACCAACAGAAATGTGTGCAGTGAAATGTAATTTACAAGTTACTTAATTTGAAGAACTGGTGTCAATTACAATTTTATAACATAAGAATACAATAACAAAGGTACAAAATACACCACTAAAACATAATAATACAGATAACATTTGTAGTAATACAGGCTTTACAAAAGAATAGAAATAAACACGTACATCAGTGTTACAGGAATTATGACATAAGTAAATACATAAAAGGTCAGAATAGCTTTTGAAACTTCAACTTCACACATGAGCATTAAAACAGAACAGAATTAATAATGTCCTAGCATCTTTATGAAGTAAATAACAAATTATCAGAAAAATTCTACAATATAACTCTTATTAGATAAACACATAAAGACACGAAAAACACAAATTCACACAGTGTAATAACACAAAAATACAGGACAAGTTTTGTTTTCAGTGTAACATTTGGTACTGCAGTCCAACCCAAAACTTCATTCCACAAATCGTCCCTCTTATTCAACATTTGCTCCAGCCAAAAAAATCCTATCCAAGCATGCTTTCTGTATTTATATGTTCACATATTTCTTACATCATTATTTATTTTCCAGTATCTTACCTCACCATTAATTTCCAAGAAAATCCTACCTATACCTGGTTTCTGTACATTTTTCATATAACTTCTCAATGCAATTCTTCCAATTCATCACAACTCATTCTCTTATATAGTCTACCCTTTCTTAAGCTAACTTAAATCTACTGAGCTCAGATGCTAAACTAAGGGACAAGGCAATGCACCAGCACAAAACAATTAATACAAACAGCAGTGAAAAAAATGGAAATTGTCAAAACAAGCAGCAGCAAATGTAATAACTTATATCTAAACATGACAAAGCTTAAGCAGAAAAAATATTACATTAAAAATGGCCATGTTTAATACCTATGTCACATCTTAACACTAGAGTGATGCATCACAAAAACTTACTCTGCAAGAAAGTTACCAAGTTAAAAAAATTAATTATACAATTCCTGTTAGGGGAAATGTCTATTTGTATTCCTCCTTTTTTACGAAAGTACATCATAAAATTATTCTTTACTGGGTCTGTAGACAGAAAATAATTATATTAATATATGTACTAAATTGTATTTTAACCAATGCTGCAGTGCAGCAAGAAACTAGATATTAAACAAAATGAGCAAATATATATATAAAGCAACATATGAAACGACATTCACTAGGCAAGTGGCGTCTCCAAAGGCAAAAAAAATTCTCTCAACTACGAAGACAATAGATGTAAAATGTTTCTCATCATTTCGTTAGGCATTTTAGTAAATATCATAAATTAAGAGCTCCACAGTACAATCATATGTTCTCAAGTTTGAGCGTGTCGTATTTGCGACGCTTTCTACAAAGAAATGTCAATACCGAGGATAATGGCCTCTTTTTCTTTTTTCGCCTGTGCCTCTGAAAGGCACACACTAATGACTTTTTCTCCAGGCAGGTGGCACAGCTGGTCGCCCACGATGCATTACGTGCAGGTCACTCAACTTTCTTATCGAAATATTATGACAGCAGTTTGCACTACAGCGACAGTCTCATATAAAAATTTCACAGGTCGAGAATTTGCGTTTCAAATCTGTACAAACAAAATCCTGTAAATATAAAAGTGTCCAAAAAATTTTTGTCGGCATTGTATTACATTCACGCATTTACATACATTTCATAACTCTTAAAGTACGATTGTTGGCTTCCAACAACCTTTTTCACAAACCAGAGTCCCTAACCACTATTAATTATTCCTTACCTTATTCGTCGACACATCTTCAATATTTCATCATAATAAATACATAGCATAATCAAATTCCTCACATAGCATCAGCTTATTGATCATAAAAATATCTCAGCAGCATAATACACATAGTCATCGTAATAATAACATCATAACACCTAAGTCAAATCTCAAAATCGTCGTAGCTTTCTCCAATAACGTCAAAACCTAAAAAAATTCTCTGCTCATTTCAATAGTGTCATCTACCTCAAACTTACTCATGATCCCATACCAAACACATCATTCAAAGCTCTCATAGTATCACAATGGTTCCGAAAAAAGTATGAACAGTTCACAAAGTACAGACAAAATACAATTTCATAAGTGTGAAATTATCCAACTGCATAATTGCGTAAACATCTGTCACAGATGTAGTAAAAAAATGTTTGTTTCTCTGTTAAATAATCAGATAGCTGTGTAATTCTGTGTTGGAGAAATTTGGTACCGATGTGTAAAGTTGTATAAGAAAATACCATATTATCTAGGGCTTCTTGTGCTTGCCAAACACATGGTACACAAAGTAAGTATGTAGCCCCCTTAGGATTGATGTAATTATACCCTCAGATGTTACAGATTACAGCAATGGAATGAAATGTATCACAGAAAACTTTTTTTGTAATTCAAAAATCTTGAAAATAAATGGTTCAAGTACAAAATTAATCAGTCAAATGTGTAATGTAGCGATAAAAGTGCGTCTTGCTGTAAGATAATTTTGTGGAAGTGTCGTAGTTATTGTCCTCCGAAAGCTAAGTTCTGCAGAAGTCAATGTACTTACCTCACGATAAACAAAAGTGAAATGCTTTGCGTATAGATATTATAGTTAATATGCTTATTGCTGTGATGAAGAAAGTACTGTGCTGTAATGTACTGTTGTGCTACGGAAAAGGCTGTCTCATTGTAGCTATACCACAAAAGTTACTACTAAAACATGTTTTACTTTCCGCAATAATACATAAAACTGTGCAGACAAGAAACAGAAACACCGCAAAAGCAACAATGTAAATTGTGTCACACATTATAGCGTCGTGATATAATGGTGTAGCTGTCAAAGAAACCAAAGACTAAGTCATCTTTAATCTCACAAAAACTACTTCAAATTAGGAATGTCTTTTCAAGTAAACCAAAATGTTGCATTAAAGTCTCATTAGCAGTATATGTTCTAAGTACGTAAGCCTTGTAGTCGTTACGTAATCGTGCAACTAACAATCAAGAATGTACACCACAGTAACACTGTGTCCTCTGTTCAATATCACAATGCAGTGGTAGTTACCGTCTAAATATGTTCCCTAGGTTCTAGACTGGATAGTTAACTTCAAAACATTATTGCATGATAACAGTTTCAAAGTGTGACAAATAGTACTTGTAGCGTGAAGTGAAAAATTTTATAGGAAAGACTAAGTTAAAAGGCAGATTATCTCTCAATAAATGGTTCTTCATGTGAAATGTGGTGCAATCCTTTACTCTTCATAGTAGACAGAGTTTAAACTTCAAAGCAATTATCATGTTGTATACGTCGGTAAGGAATGCTAAAATTTTTCTCATGGTTAGAGTCTATGTTATTTTTCGCTGAGCCAGCTCGCGCACGTGGCTGCCTTCGGTGCGAGTCATTGTCTGTCTCTTTGTTGGCGCGCGTCGTTACTGGGAAGGAGACCTAACTTCTACAAATTCACCTTGACGAGAAGGCACTGCCCTGTTTGAAGCTCGCCAGTTCTGATGCAATTCAGGTCTGTCGTTACAATCATATCGTCTGTCGTCATGTCGGTAATTTATGTAATTAATTTCTTGTCGGTCACGTGGTGGAGAATTTCTGTCAGTGGCTGGTTGGCATTGTTGTAATACTCGCCATTGTAGTGTTGGGCAGCTGTATATTAACAGCGCGTAGCGTTGCGCAGTTGGAGGTGAGTCGCCAGCAGTGGTGGATGTGGGGATAGAGATGGCGGAGTTTTGAAATTCGTAAGACTGGATGTCATGAACTGCTACACTCCTGGAAATTGAAATAAGAACACCGTGAATTCATTGTCCCAGGAAGGGGAAACTTTATTGACACATTCCTGGGGTCAGATACATCACATGATCACACTGACAGAACCACAGGCACATAGACACAGGCAACAGAGCATGCACAATGTCGGCACTAATACAGTGTATATCCACCTTTCGCAGCAATGCAGGCTGCTATTCTCCCATGGAGACGATCGTAGAGATGCTGGGTGTAGTCCTGCAGAACGGCTTGCCATGCCATTTCCACCTGGCGCCTCAGTTGGACCAGCGTTCGTGCTGGACGTGCAGACCGCGTGAGACGACACTTCATCCAGTTCCAAACATGCTCAATGGGGGACAGATCCGGAGATCTTGCTGGCCAGGGTAGTTGACTTGCACCTTCTAGAGCACGTTGGGTGGCACGGGATACATGCGGACGTGCATTGTCCTGTTGGAACAGCAAGTTCCCTTGCCGGTCTAGGAATGGTAGAACGATGGGTTCGATGACGGTTTGGATGTACCGTGCACTATTCAGTGTCCCCTCGACGATCACCAGAGGTGTACGGCCAGTCTAGGAGATCGCTCCCCACTCCATGATGCCGGGTGTTAGCCCTGTGTGCCTCTGTCGTATGCAGTCCTGATTGTGGTGCTCGCCTGCACGGCGCCAAACACGCATACGACCATCATTGGCACCAAGGCAGAAGCGACTCTCAACGCTGAAGACGACACGTCTCCATTCATCCCTCCACTCACGCCTGTCGTGACACCACTGGAGGCGGGCTGCACGATGTTGGGGCGTGAGCGGAAGACGGCCTAACGGTGTGCGGGACCGTAGCCCAGCTTCATGGAGACGGTTGCGAATGGTCCTCGCCGATACCCCAGGAGCAACAGCGTCCCTAATTTGTTGGGAAGTGGCGGTGCGGTCCCCTACAGTACTGCGTAGGATCCTACGGTCTTGCCGTGCATCCGTGCGTCGCTGCGGTCCGGTCCCAGGTCGACGGGCACGTGCACCTTCCGCCGGCCACTGTCGACAACATCGATGTACTGTGGAGACCTCACGCCCCACGAGTTGAGCAATTCGGCGGTACGTCCACCGGGCCTCCTGCATGCCCACTATACGCCCTCGCTCAAAGTCCGTCAACTGCACATACGGTTCACGTCCACGCTGTCGCGGCATGCTACCAGTGTTAAAGACTGCGATGGAGCTCCGTATGCCACGGCAAACTGGCTGACACTAACGGCGGCGGTGCACAAATGCTGCGCAGCTAGCGCCATTCGACGGCCAACACCGCGGTTCCTGGTGTGTCCGCAGTGCCGTGCGTGTGATCATTGCTTGTACAGCCCTCTCGCAGTGTCCGGAGCAAGTATGGTGGGTCTGACACACAGGTGTCAATGTGTTCTTTTTTCCATTTCCAGGAGTGTATTTTCATAATATATGTGGAGAACTACGTCAGAAATCTTCAGCTGATCCGCATTTTGATTTTTCCTGATTTAGTAAACGCGTAATCAAAGTCCCTAGAGTATTTATAGTCATCTATATAATGTTGTTCTCTTTTGATGTAGGAATGAATTATAAAAGATGTGTCTCCATTTTATTAATAGCGTAGGAAAAGTAGAAAAGAGAAAAAAAAATAATCATAGAAGTTCCAATGACAGTCTTATACCGGTTTCGAACTAAATTATTTCTTCTAGCAAAGTGATACCTATTATATCCTGTTTTGCTTTTATGTTTTGTCTCTAATATAATCAGTTTGGAAGTTCATTATGATGGCAGTTTCAACCGCCAAACTCCCTTTCAGATATCTCACTGAGGAAGAGGAAGATGGGGTTTGACATCGACACACGTCTGTTTCGACTGTGATTGCGTACAGGCGCAGCTTATACATGACAGAAGCCGTCGAATACTGTATGATCAAGAAATCGTTAAATTCCTACTGACAATAAGAAATGGCAAGTTAAAAGAGTCAATAGTAACGTGAGCGACGGCATTTGCATAGATTTGAATCCTCACAAAGTTACACATTCGAAATAGATTAAATGAAACCACTTAATTCACAGCTATCTACCTGAACAAATTGGTTTCTATTTGAGAGGGAGAGAAAAAGAAAAGAGCTGTTAAACCTGGTAATGTTTCGAAGCGACTGAAAGTATCAGTTTTCGGGTGATTTATTTGTTCTAATACAAGTGTGAAATTTGGTAATCTGAAAGCTTTAGATTCTATTTCAAATTTTATATTTCATGTATAATAATTCGTAAGGAGTAACTGATAATATAAGTGTAATCTGAAAGCTTTAGATTCTATTTCAAATTTTATATTTCATGTATAATAATTCGTAAGGAATAACTGATAATATAAGCGTTCAATTACGAAATTAACAGGCAATTAAATCTAAGAGCATCTACATCCACACGATTATTCCGAAATTCACAATTAAGTGCCTGGCGAATGTTTCATCGATCCAACTTCAAGCTACTTCGCTACCGTTTCACTCTCGAACAGCCCGCGGAAAAAACGAACACTTAAATTTTCGCGTGTGAGCTCCGATTTCTCTTACTTTGTTAAGATGATCATTTCTCCCTACGTAGGTGGGCGTAGTGTACTAATAAATTTTGTCGTCATAATTCTTTTTTCAATTTCGTCGTCTGTAAAGTTATTAGTATATATTTATGTCTGTATATAAATATGTTTGTATTATTGTGGCGAGTCATCTATATCTACCTTCCCTACGGTAGCCCGTTCGCAACGGTATTCATTTGAATGGTTCTCACTTGGCTCTATTGGTGTTATTCTAGAAACAATCGCAACGGCACGCAGAAAGATCGAGCGTAATTCCGGAGAAGTTAAACGTAAGTTTCTTATTCTACGAGCTGGTTATGGAAAACTTACATTAAACGCTGCAAAAAAGGCAGACTGATCGCATGAGTAGCTCGAAAGCAAGTGCGATTTGGACGCGGTGTCCCAAAGTCTGCTACAGGAGAAAGAGGCTGTAGAAGAATTATGTGGATCAGTAATGGGATCAGGCTGTGACAGAGCACTGAATGTTCAACTTACTTCTGCTGGTTTCTTCACCGTATCGCTCGTTATCTCTGGTGCAACTTCACAAACCTAACATTACGTGTTCTCCTGTGCACTCCTATCCGGGTGCTCCCATTCCTATCGTCCTCTTTACAATTTCCTCACTGGAAAACATTGGTGTCATGAAGCGTGTCCATTCTAAAATATAGCGCTGGGGTCCCTCTCATCAGAGCTGCACACAGTAATGTTCATATTTATACCAGTGTACACAGAGCGTTTATATGTAATTTCTTCAAAGTATTGGTTTTAGTTGATAGCACCAATAATGTGTTAGCATGACGAAATGAAGGGCAGCGTACACAGTTTGAAGGCAATGATGTGTGTCACATTTGAATTTTTCAGCATAAATATTCGGTCTTAAAATATATAACGTATTTTTACTTTGTTGTCATTTCATTTCTCCCACGTTAACAGGCACAAATGGATACTCACAAATATAAACAATTTTCGTTTTTCCGTGAGAGGTAATATAAAGTTATAAATGAACTTGCAGAAAAATTAAAACGGTGAAAATATGTACGTTATGACAAAAAAAGCTTGATGTTTGGAGGAAAGAGAAATGAATAGCTGAGGATGTAATAGTATTATGAGGTGTAGCATGTCTATAATATTTATAGTCATGGATTTATTAGACGTAGTTGATAGTGTGAACCAAATAAACTACACTGCAGAAACGTAGCGTAAGCAATGGATAGATGTTTTGTGCCGATATCACAATGGAGGCTCAGGTAATTGAAGTGATTTTAATTTATGTTGAATCCACAAGAAACGTCGCAAATGCTTACATCCTTATTCTTGTATTTCGTTGTACCTCACAGTGGAAGTTACCACCAGTGTGAAAGTAAGAGCCGAAGAAACGAGAGAATTGGTCGTTTGTCTAAATTCGCTTCGTAACTAAACTTCTCCTGCTACTTCAGTGTCAAATTGCAATCGTGGTGCACGTACGTGTATGACTATGACTTTAAAAATGTTTCTGCTAACTAAAATTGCAGTAACGAATGCTGTTAGTTAGTTTATCACTGTTTCCAAATATGTTTCTTTTAACGTACCGCTACAGCAAGTTATGGTACATTATGACCGTTTTTCAAAACACCCATCCTACAGCACAACGATATAAGAGACGGAAGTCGTAAAATGGATGTTGGAACTTCATATACACTACCTACACACAACACTGCTTAATGTGTTCAGAGTTGCTGACATTGTTTATCAATTCCCCGAGAGATATGCAGAGAAATCTTTCCTACCACGGAATTTATGAAGGAGGAGAAAGATACTACAACCCCTGTCTCCAGCTGACCTTGCTGATATGTCGTGGCGCTTTCCTTGATTTTGTTCACTGTGCACCATAATAATAGCTGATTTTCTTAGGCGATAAACTGAATCAAACACCTTTTCTTAAAAGAACAAATAAATTAGGCACAGTATATCAAGGAAAATCCATGTGGGAGTAATATTTACGATTCACTCACCATGGTCGATTACCACACATTTCCTCGCAACGCCCGGTATGGTATAATTATAGGGGCGCCATCACAGGCACCCGCATAGGGAGACAAGAGCATCGATACATCAGGAACTTAATGACGATTATTTTGATCAATAATGTGTAGCACACTCGTTTATCCTTATTATTTGAGTCGAGTGGCGAGATCGATACCTCGTACCCGGCAAACTTCAGCACCATATTTGGGTATTTGGGGAGTTATCGCCCTCTGGCGGAGGAATGGTGAGGTGACAATGAGGCCGATGGTTTGAGGGTTTGGTGGGTGGGGAGATCATTGGACAGGTCGGCGCACGAGGCGAAGCGCACTCTTTTTGGATTAGCGTGGCTGGCTTTCCCAGAGAACGCGAGTTCCAGCAGCGGGCCCCATGTGTTGCCACTGACGATACAGAGCTCTGTGGCAACTGCGGCGTGCCACCCGTTACTACCGTATTCCGACAGGACCGTCTGATGAGTAGTCTGACTAACTCTTGTCCGGCTTGCTTGTCCTGCTCTGTCAATGACAGAGCTAGCGATTTGCCGCTACCTGCTTTAATGGCCAGTGTAGACGTTGGATAAATGTGGTTCTGTGGAACCGCAGAGTTCGCCAGCATGTCACGATAAATGTGCTCTGTCAGTGGTGTGCATGCGTCATGCGACTCAACACTGTATGAAATGGTGACTCTGTCGACAGCGTATTTATCCAACATCATAAGTCGAGTTCTTTCATTATAAGGATTTGTTTGTGCATAACTGTAGACTGGACACCTAGTATATCTCAGCAAGTATTGAACTTAAGAACTCCATTACAATCGCTATACTAAAACAGATAAAGTATCACACAAGAAATTCATTCGCTATTGAGGATACAATGAGGTTCCAGCTGAATAATTATTGGACATATGCGAACATTTCTGCCGGGTAGGGACTCGAACCCCATTTTCCCGCTTTAAGAGAGCGGTTGCCCTAACATGGCATGCTTGCGTAACGGACACTGAGGTAACATAAGTCATAGGATAGCGATATGAACATACACAGATGGCGGTAGTATCGCTTAGACAGGCCATAAAAGGGCAGTGCAGTGGCGAAGCTGTCATTTGTACTCGACTGACTGAAAGGTTGAAAGAAGATTACTGTTAATGAAGCAAAAGATCCACGCAGTGGACACCAAATGAAAAAGCTCCTCATTATGTTTATGATCTAGACTGCCATAAAAATTAGAAGGAACTGTTAATCAGAACTCAGGGAGAAGTTGTAGTCTAATTCACAATCGATTTATTGATCTTAAACAAGACAACAAAATTATTAAAGAAACATCATACAAGAAATATTTATTTAACAAAAGCCTTACTAAAATGGGATCTTTGGTGGACAAAGTGACCTGCTAGGGATAGACACACGACACTGACCACAACACTCCTCGCTCTATCTCACTTCATACGCGTGAATCCAGGTTATGGCATCAAACTACGCCACCACCGAGCATCTATATTCTACCATACACACAAAAGAAAAATATGGTTCGAAAGAACAGGGTGCTGAGAAATAGATATTACAGCCCTCCGTCGCAGCAATGAATGCTATACCATCCTACTTTGCAAGACGGCACACTACAATGTGTTCGGCGACTGAAGTCATGGAAGGCGTCAATCCTTTATTAAATTCGCGTTCCCGAAAAATGCAAGTACACGGTCTCACGTTCAGTTAATTCAGAATGCAGGTACTTCCCTAAGAGCCTCTGAAATCCTGACGGATTCCAGTGTGCAGGTGGACTAGTTTGCTGGTATGCCAAACAAATTTGACTCCATGCCACGACTGTGTGTACCATAATAAGTCAAATGATTAGATGGCCGACTCAAGACAAATAAGTACACTCACGTGTCACTCGTTGTGACTGTGATGACATAAGCAGTACCTCTGATTGTTCAGAAGGTGACTGGCACAGGCTGTAAGTCGCACCCTAGCAAAGGACACAAGTCTCACCGTTTAGGTAAGAGACCTGCAGTTCTTTACTAGCAAAGACCCAGTACAAGACTTGTACAAGTGTGCCGATCTCCCTTTCTCCCCGTTTTCTCGTTAGCTCGGTTCCAAAAGCACATTTCTTATTTTTGACTTCGCCCAATTTCACACAAGGCAATCACAAGCTGTAGCCCAGCATTCTAAGCTCGGTGAATGCTCTTTTGCACTGCAAACTGATTTAACCAATCAGAGTCTTAAAGTTAATTGGCAGAAAATGGAAAAAAAATTCAGCTTCGTGGCCTCTTTCCCACACGCTTGTTAACACAATACAGGGTGGAAGCACAGCGCTCCATAAACAGCTTGTTATCTCTCCTGTTGCGTCCATTTCAAAGTTTGCAAAGAACGGGCATAAACTCGCATTGACAAAACATGTTTTGAAACAGAGTCTGGACGACTGGCCCCAGTTACCCTGTCCCACGGACATTTGCAGAACGTTTACATTTCTTTTGGCGCCTTGCTCGCTAACAAGGCCTAAAATGCGCTGTCAGCGACTTTTCGGCGCTAGGCCGTATATCTGGATGTGTTTTGCACAATGCGACCACTGGATGTGGCCATCTGGAAATGTCTCTTCATCGTTCCCCAGAAAAAATGCGCTTTGTCGCCTCACCAACGCCGTGCTTTTACTGCAGTCGTTTATATCGGCACCGTGTTCCTTTGAACGCAGGCAAAGCTTACCATATTTCTTTCCCTAGAGCACGCAAACAAGGCCATAAACTGTTGCCCACCATTTCATCACAATGTATGAAATCAAATCGCTGTAGATAGATTTCCCTACACCGAAACAGAAGTGATAGTGCCCTACAATCTCTCAAGGTGCCTGACGCGATCCTTGCCCACACAACGGGAATTAACAGACTTCAAACGCAGATATCTGGAGTTAGGAGCATTGACATTCCATTTCGGAAATCGTTAGAGAACACAATATTGCGAGATCCATAGTGTCAAGAGTGTGCTGAGAATACCGAATTTCAGGCATTACCTCTCACCGAAGACAACGCTATTGTCAACTACCTTCATGTGATGACATTTGCGTGGAGCTGTAAGTGCTAACAGACAAGTTCATGGTCACATCTATATCTACAGCCATACTCTACCACCGCGAAGTGCATGGCAGAGGGTACATCCTATTCTACCAATTATTAGGACTTATTTCAGTTCCATTTACGTATGGAGCGCTGGCACAATGATTGCCTGAATGTCTCTGTGTGTGCTGTCATCATACTAATCTTGTCCTCACGATCCCTATGTGAAAGATACTCAAGGGGTTGTAGGTTATTCCTAGACTGCTTATTTAAAGCGGCTTGTTGAGACTTTCTTAATAGACTTTCTTGGAATAGTTAACGTCTATCTGCAAGAGTCTGCCAGTTCAGTATTTTCAGCATCTCTGTAACACTCTACCATGGGTAAAACCAGTGACCATTCGTGCTGCTCTTTTCTGGATACGTTCAATGTCGTCTGTTAGTCCTATTTGGTATGGCTCCCACACACCTGAGCAATGTTCTAGAATGGGCCCACAACCGAGTGATTGTAAGCAATCTCCTCTTCAGACTGATTGCTCTTCCCCAGTGTTCTACCAATAAAGCGAAGTCTACCATCGGCTTTACCCATGGCTGAGCCTATGTGATCATTCCATTTCATATTCCTATAAAGCGTTACATCCAAGCATTTGTATGAGTTGGACGACACCAACTGTGACTCATTGATGTTATAGGATACTACGTTCTTTTCAGTTTGCGAAGTGCACAGTTTTACGTTTCTGTACATTTAAAGCAAATTGCCAGTATGTGCATCACTTCGAAATCTTACCAAGACCTGACAATATTTATGAATCTTCTTTTAGACAGTTCTCAATTACAGATAATAACATAATCTGGAAAAAGTCTGAGAGTGCTATTAATTTTGTCCGCCATGTCATTAATATACGACACGAATAGCAAGGATCCCAACACACTTTCCTGGGGCACATCTAAAGTTACTTCGTCATCTGACGATGGCTCTCCATCAAAGACAACATGCTGCGCCCTCCCTACCGAAATGTCCTTCATTCAGTCATAAATTTCACTTGATACCCTTTATGACCGAAATATTTCACAATAAGAACATGTGCAGTACTGTGTCGCTTTTCCTAAATCAAGAAATACGGCATGTACTTGACTACCTCGATGCAAGGCTTTCAGTACGTCATGTGGAAAAAATGCGAATTGGGTTTCACGTGATCGATGTTTTACGGAAACCATGGTGGCTGGTATTGAGTAATGTTCAAGGTACCTCATTATGCTTGAATTCAGAATATGCTATTAGATTCTACAACAAATCGAAGTCAAAGATTTTGAACGGTAATTTTGTGGATCACTTCTACTACTCTTCTGCTAGACTGTCGTTACCTGTGCTTTCTTCCCACTACTAGACACAATCTATTGTTCGACGTATCTACTGTAGAATATAGTTACAATAGGGACTAAGTCAGCCACAAATTCTATACAGGATGTGATAGGGATTCCATCGGGCCCTGGAGCTTTGTTCGATTTTAATGATTTTAGTTGTTTCCTGACACCACTGACGCAAATACAGATTTTTCATCTTTTCAGTGGTACGAGGATTAAATTGGAACAATTCTCCAGCATTTTCCTTTGTTGTAATGGAACATTTGAAACCAAAGTATTTCAGCTTTTGCTTTGCTGCTTTCAGTTTCAGTTTCTGTCTCATTCGCTTCGGAATGGACACTTTAGTGCTACTAACAGCCTTCAGATTCGACCAGAATTTCATTGGGTTTTGTGAAAGATCATTTGACAATACTCTCCTACGGTAGTCACTGAAGGCTTCACGCATTACCCTCTTGACAGCCAAATGTATTTCATTTAGCGTCTCTCCGTCTCTAGTCGTATGCTTTGTTTTATGGCTAGAATGTAGTAATCTGTTTCCTTAGAAGTTTCCTTAGAGTGACTTTATACCATGGAGGGTACCTCCCACTACCTACCTAGTACATGCCTAAATACTCTTTTTAAACATAAGTCATAGCTCCTCTACACGCTCCTGCCGTGTGCTGAAAGGTTCTTCCTCATTGACATATGCCACTGATGATTTTTTGTCTTGTTTACTGAACATATACATCTTTCCCTGTGTTTTAGTCGCCCGTAGTCTTTCGTAATCATAGTTGCCACCACTGCGTCATTATGACTGATACCGATTTCTTTGGGTCATCGTGAAAGACGTCAGTACTATTTCTTGCCATTAGATTCGATATACAGAGGGGTCCAAAAAAATGTATCCACTGTTTAAAAGTCCATAACTGGCAAACAAATTGACGGAGTTGTCTCATTTTTGGTGAAAGTGTAGCTTATAGTCCAACTTAAAGATGTCACTGTAGGTGTTCGAAATGGTCACCATTAACATGCACACACAAACGATGCCGCCGAACTGCAGCACGAACTACTGACTGTAACGTGTTCAGTTGGGTATTTGCACATGAATGTATGATGGATTCTCGAAGTTCATCCAATGTGCGTGGCTAACAGCGTCCTTTAGTGCTCCTTACAGGTAAAAGTCCAGAGGAGTTAGGTCTGGGAAACGTGGTGGATACTCCACAGCTCGTCTACGGCCTATCCATCTTTCACAGGCACAGTTACTGGTGAGGTGTACCTTCAGAAGCTTCAGACATCCATTTTTCCTGCCATCCGAGACTTGTATGGAGACGGAAGAGTTTACTGTCAACAAGATGGTGCCCCAGCCCACTATCAAAATCGTGTTAGGGCGTATCTGGACGAAAATCTACCAGGAAGATGGACAGGCCGTAGTGGTGCTGTGGAGTATCCACCATGTTCCCCAGATCTAACTACTCTCTAGCCGGCCGCGGTGGTCTCGCGGTTCTAGGCGCGCAGTCCGGAACCGTGGGACTGCTACGGTCGCAGGTTCGAATCCTACCTCGGGCATGGATGTGTGTGATGTCCTTAGGTTAGTTAGGTTTAACTAATTCTAAGTTCTAGGGGACTGATGACCACAGCAGTTGAGTCCCATAGTGCTCAGAGCCATTTGAACCATTTGAACCTAACTACTCTGGACTTTTACATGTGGGGTACACTAAAGGACGTTGTTTATCGACAAAAGCCACACACATTCATGTGCAAATATCCAACTGAACACGTTGCAGTCAGTAGTTCGTGCTGCAGTTCGGCGGCATCGTTTGTGTGTATATGTTAATGGTGACCATTTCGAACACCTACAGTGATATCTTTAAGTTGGACTTTAAGCTACACTTTCACCAAAAATGAGACAACTCCGCCAATTAGTGTGCAAGTTATGGACTTTTAAACAGTGAATGCTTTTTTTGCACCCTTCCGTATTTCCGTCGTTAATTGGGTTCCGAACTTTGTGTTGCAGGTAGTTCCCAGATAAGGCATTTAGTAATGTTTCACAGGATGTCTTAACACACCATCAAAAAAAAAAAGTAATAGTTGGATGCCTAGAGTCTCCACCAACGAGTACACTATAGTATGATATCGGCTGGACTCGAGACGAGTGGAAAACCGTGGATTGGTCAGACGGGTCCTGATTTCACTTGGTAAGATCTAATGGTAGGGTTCAGTTCTGGCGGAGACCCCACGAAGCCATGGACCCATGTCGTTAACAAGACGCCGAGCAAGCTGATGGTGCCTCCATAACTGTGTATGCTGCGTTTTCATGGAACGGACTGGGTCTTCTGGTCCAGCTGAACCGATCATTGACTGAAATGGTTATGTTCGGCTACTTGGAGACTATTTTCAGTCATGTCACCGGGCTTCTATTGCTGTACGACAACTGGATAGGTTGCGAAATGTCATGGACTGCCTCTGCTGCAGCGTTTGTAACTCACCGGAAAAATCTTCCAGTAACGCTTGTACTGCAATGAATTAGTTAATTACCACTTTTTGAAATCGTAATGTACTTTATACTCTATGCTACAAATGTAACCACATTAGTTCGCGGCCGTCCATACGGATTGATGTGTGACGTGATTATTAGCACTCTGACCGTCGCTGCCCTAGAGTATAATAACGAGTAATGAGATGAGAGCGGGCAGCGAGCCACCGTACAGGCAGGTGAAGAAGCGCACGCCACAACCGTAGCTGGCGCGGCCGTGATTCCGCCGAGACAAAGCGCGGCTGCTCTGAATGGCCTCTACAGCCCTTTGTGCGGCCGGCTGGCTACTGGCTGCGCCTGTGTGCAATTGGGGCAGAGCACTCCGTAATGCGCTGCTAACAGTCGCTCCGGACACACCGGCTGCATTCTCCGCGCAGCTACTGACCGTGCTGCGTCACAGTGGTCCGTGAGTGGGCATAGACAACTCTCGCACAACAAACTGAATCGTTTCTGTCAACTGAAGCACACAGAAACCGTCCGCAATGTAACATAACAATCCCCAGTTTGCCAGAATTGTACTTTATCCTCTTCCACACTAATTTAACTGGTAGACAAACAATTGGAGGCTGAGTAACACATAAATACCCAGCCTGAAGGTACAAGTGTTCCAAAGTCGGATACTAATAATGCAGGGATTCTACTCTTCTTTCGTACACTACGGAAAAAATCTCAATAGCAAATTACATTAATGAAGCTTCAAGAATAAATTTCCCTAGGTAACACATTAAAGTAATTAATATAGCAAGATTGCAGGTTAATGTAAGCACGAGATAACCCGTTGCAAATGTGAAATCTTTGTACGTTGTTGTTGTTGTGGTCTTCAGTCCAGAGACTGGTTTGATGCAGCTCTCCATGCTATTCTATTCTGCGCAAGGAGAAAAGAAAACTGGCGTTCTACGGATCGGAGCGTGGAATGTCAGATCCCTTAATCGGGGAGGTAGGTTAGAAAATTTAAGAAGTGAAATGGATAGGTTAAAGTCGGATATAGTGGGAATTAGTGAAGTTCGGTGGCAGGAGGAACAAGACTTCTGGTCAGGTGAATAGGGGTAATGCAGGAGTAGGTTTAATAATGAATAGGAAAATAGGAATGCGGATAAACTACTACAAACAGCATAGTGAACGCATTATTGTGGCCAAGATAGATACGAAGCTCACGGCCGCCACAGCAGTACAAGTTTATATGCGAAGTAGCTCCGTAGATGACGAAGAGATTGATGAAATGTATGAGATAAAAGAAATTATTCAGATAGTGAAGGGAGACGAAAATTTAATAGTCTTGGGTGGCTGGTATTCGATAGTAGGAAAAGGAAGGGAAGGGAACGTAGTAGCTGAATATGGAATGGGAGTAAGGAATGAAAGAGGAAGTCGCCTGGTAGAATTTTGCACAGAACGTAATTTAATCATAACTAACACTTGGTTCAAGAATCATAAAAGAATACTAGTTCTGCAAGGTTCGCAGGAGAGCTTCTGTAAAGTTTGGAAGGTAGGAGACGAGGTACTGGCAGAAGTAAAGCTGTGAGTACCGGGCGTGAGTCGTGCTTCGGTAACTCAGTTGGTAGAGCACTTGCCCGCGAAAGGCCAAGGTCCCGCGTTCGAGTCTCGGTCGGGCACACAGTTTTAATCTGCCAGGAAGTTTCGTAATAAAAGAAGGTTGTGCACATGGAATAATCCTGGAGGTAGTGGAAGGTATCAGATAGATTATATAATGGTAAGACAGAGATTCAGAAACCAGGTTTTAAATTGTAAGACATTTCCAGGGCCAGATGTGGACTCTGACCACAATCTATTGGTCATGAAGTGTAGATTAAAACTGAAGAAATTGCAAAAAGATGGGAAATTGAGGAGATGGGACCTGGACAAAATGAAAGAACCAGAGGTTGTAGAGAGCTTCAGGCAGAGCATTAAGGAATGATTGACAAGAATGGGGGAAAGAAATACAATAGAAGAAGAATGGGTAGCTTTGAGAGATGAAATAGTGAAAGTAGCAGAGGATCAAGTAGGCAAAAGGACTAGAGCTAATAGAAATCCTTGGGTAACAGAAAAGATATTTAATTACATATCTGGTGATCGAACAGGCCAAGACGGCGTTGGGTTACAGCAGCGGTATGTGCGCGAGCGCTTTGATGTTGGAATACAGCCCCTGGAATGCTGTCAAACAGGTCGCTTCACTAGCCTGACGTTCAAATTTGCAGTCAGGGTGCGTGGGATAACCACAAGAGTGCACCTGCTGCAATACGAAATCTCACGTCAGACCATAGCTCCAGATGTAGGTACAGTGTATCAAGCTCGCAGACAAGTTGGTTGCAGGCCCTTGAGTGGCCTACTTCTAGCCAAAAAATGACCATCACTGACACCGAGCAGTACCAGTCTCCATCAGAAAACGCAACGGACCTTCTGGCACACCGTAGTGCTTCTGCAGCAGCAATTTGCAGCACTTAGCATCACAAATGCAAAGAACTCTTACATATAAATTACTTCAAGGATAGCTCCGAGCCAGATACCCTGTACCATGCATTCCACTGACCCCAAACCACCGCGGCTTCGGTGGTGTTAAACGAGAACTCATTGGAGGGCTTACCAACTTTCGTCTCTATCGCACAACTCTTCCTTGGTGTTTCAATTTATTTTTCCGTCAGTGTATTTGGATCTATTGACAGATGAACCTACTTTATGTGACCTTGGCAGCTAACGACACGAGTCCCAGAGCCTTGCACAGTTGTCCAAGAGCCCCATAGTCCCATAGTTTTGTTGCCTGTAGATGATGCGCTGGGTTCCCCCGGCCTGTGTAAAACGTGCTGAACAAAATACAGAGCCACTTATGATTCGGAGCTGTACATCTACACCTACATCTACATCTACGTGATTACTCTGCTATTCACAATAAAGTGCCTACCAGAGGGATCAATGAAGCTGTCTCTCTACCGTTCCACTCACGAACAGCGCGCAGGAGAAACGAGCACTTAAATTTTTCTGTGCCAGCCCTGATTTCTCTTATTTTATCGTGATTATCATTCTCCCTATGTAGCTGGGTGCCAACAGAATGTTTTCGCAATCGGAGGAGAAAACTGGTGATTGAAATTTCATGATAAGATCCCGTCGCAATGAAAAACGACTTTGTTTTAATGATTGCAACTCCAATTCACATATCATGTCTGTGGCACTATCTCCCCTATTTCGCGGTAATACAAAATGAGCTGTCCTTCTTTTTACTTTTTCGATCATCCGTGAGTCGCAGCTGATGCAGATCCCACACTTCACAGCAATACTCTAGAATTGGGTGGTGTAAGCAGCCTCTTTAGTAGACGTGTTGCATCTTCTAAGTGTTCTGACGATGAATTGCAGTCTTTGGTTTGCTCTACCTACAACTTTATCTATGTGATCGTTCAGATTTAGGTTATTCGTAATTGTAATCCCTAAGTATTTAGTTGAATTTACAACCTACAGATTTTTGTGATTTATCGCGTAATTGAAATTTAGCTGAATTCTTTTAGTATTCATGTGCATAACTTCACACTTTCCTTTATTCAGGGCCAACTGCCAATTCTCACACCATACAAATATCTTATCTAAATCATTTTGCAATTGGGTATGGTCATCTGATGACTTTACAAGGCCGTAAATTATAGCATCATCTGCGAACAATCTAAGACGGCTACTCAGATTGTCTCCTATATCGTTAATATAGATCAGGAACCGAAGAGGGCCTATAAACCTTCCTTGGGGAACGCCCGATATTACTTCTGTTTTACTCAGTGACTTTTCTGACTTACTACGGGCTGTTATAACACCCCCCTGCTTCCCGGGATATGCGAAATTACAAGTTGACAATGACCGTGAATTATGAATTTTGAGCCGTGTCGGGATAAGGCATCCGAATCCGAAGTAAATAATGATTAATCCGAGTAAGGATTGGAAGGAACCTACTTGGTGTTATTGTCGGGTGGAATGTAACAGTAACACTTCGATTATAAAGTGCTTGTTATTAGCTGTTCAACTTCAGAGAAAAGCACAGTCACTGGCAAGCCTTCTACATTTTTATCCTACGAAATTTACGTAGATCTTACTTCCCTGGCTGTCGGTGGATCGACGGAAGTCCACAGCAGCCACACAATGCGGCATGGGGCTTTTACTGTTGCGACTTGGGCCCACAGTGCGCTTCACATTTAAGTCCTCGTTTCTTCAGCACTATGCCCATTAATCCATAATAACTTGCCCGGCCATGCTTCCAGATATGCCGACCATTACTTTCCCAACATACTTAGATCCACACACTAGCCGTTAGATGTAACAGAGCTAGGACTAGCAGCACTCGACTCTACGTCTTACTCCGAGTACGGCGTTACTGGTGCTACTACTCGCTGGTGCGCTCCCGCGCCCAGAGGCACGACAAAACAATCTCTCTGACTTCAATGTTAACTAAATATGCCCTGCCTTGGCAGTGTTAAATATAACATAATTCAAACATAGTATTTACAATACATAGTATTTACAACTGAGGCGATGTTCCGTAGGCATACAGTTTGGTTAGAAGACGCTTGTGGGGAACGGTGTCGAAAGCCTTCGGAATATCTAAAACTATGAAATCAATTTGATATCTCCTGTCGATAGCATTCATTACTTCATGAGTATAAGGAGCTAGTTGTGTTTCGCAAGAAAGATATTTTCTATATCCGTGCTGACTATGAGCCAATGAATCGTTATCTTCGAGGTACTTCATAATGATGGAATACACAAATTTCGCCCACTAGGCCACTATGGTGATGTATATCAGGTTTGCTAGAAGTACCTTGCCGTTGGTGGGGCGGCTTGCGTGCCTCAGTGATGCAGATAGCCGTACAGTAGGTGCAACCACAACGGAGGGGTATCTGTTGAGAGCCCAGACAAACGTGTGGTTCCTGAGGGGCAGCAGCCTTTTTAGTAGTTGCAGGGGCAACAGTCTGGATGATTGACTGATCTAGCCTTGTAACAACAACCAAAACGGCCTTGCTGTGCTGGTACTGCGAACGGCTGAAAGCAAGGGGAAACTACGGCCGTAATTTTTCCAGAGGGCATGCAGCTTTACTGTATGATTAAATGATGATGGCGTCCTCTTGGGTAAAATATTCCGGAGGTAAAATAGTCCCCCATTCGGGTCTCCGGGCGGGGACTACTCAAGAGGATGTCGTTATCAGGAGAAAGAAAACTGGCGTTCTACGGATCGGAGCGTGGAATGTCAGATCCCTTAATCGGGCAGGTAGGTTAGAAAATTTAAAAAGGGAAATGGATAGGTTAAAGTTAGATATAGTGGGAATTAGTGAAGTTCGGTGGCAGGAGGAACAAGACTTCTGGTCAGGTGACTACAGGGTTATAAACACAAAATCAAATAGGGGAACTGCAGGAGTAGGATTAATAATGAATAGGACAATAGGAATGCGGGTAAGCTACTGCAAACAGCATAGTGAACGCATTATTGTGGCCAAGATAGATACGAAGCCCACACCTACCACAGTAGTACAAGTTTATATGCCAACTAGCTCTGAGATGACGAACAAATTGAAGAAATGTATGATCAAATAAAAGAAATTTTTCAGATAGTGAAGAGAGATGAAAATTTAATAGTCATGGGAGACTGGAATTCGGCAGTAGGAAAAGGGAGAGCACGAAACGTAGTAGGTGAATATGGATTGGAGCAAAGAAAAGAAAGAGGACGCCGCCTGGTACAATTTTGCACAGAGCACAACTTAATCATAGGTAACACTTGGTTCAAGAATCATACAAGAAGGTTGTATATATGGAAGAAGCCTGGAGACACTAAAAGGTATCATATATAAAGGTTGCACTTAAAGACCTAAGTCGAAACAAGGCCCCGGAAGGTGACAACATTGCATTAGGACTTCTGACAGCCTTGGGAGAGCCAGTCCTGAAAAAACTCTACTATCTGGTGAGCAAGATCTATGAAACAGGCGAAATACCCTCAGACTCAAGAAGAATATAATAATTCCAAACCCAAAGAAAACAGGTGTTGACAGATGTGAAAAATACCGAACTATTAGTTTAATAAGTCACAACTGCAAAATACTAACGCGAATTCTTTGCAGATGAATGTAAATACTGGTAGAAGCCGACGCCGGGGAAGATCAGTTTGGATTCCGTAGAAATATTGGATCACATGAGGCAATACTGACCCTACGACTTATCTTAGAAGAAAGATTAAGAAAAGGCAAACCTACGTTTCTAGCATTTGTAGACTTAGAGAAAGCTTTTGACAATGTTGACTGGAATACTCTCTTTCAAATTCTGAACGTGGCAGGGGTAAAATACAGGGAGCGAAAGGCAATTTACAATTTGTACAGATACCAGATGACACTTATAAGAGTCGAGGGACATGAAAGGGAAGCAGTGGTTGGGATGGGAGTGATACAGGGTTGTAGTCTCTCCCTGATGTTATTCAATCTGTATATTGAGCAAGCAGTAAAGGAAACAAAAGAAAAATTTGGAGTAGGTATTAAAATCCACGGAGAAGAAATAAAAACTTTGAGGTTCCCTGATGACATCGTAATTCTGTCAGAGACAACAAAGGACTTGGAAGAGCAGTTGAACGGAATGGACAGTGTCTTGAAAGGAGGGTATAAGATGAACATTAAAAAAGCAAAACGAGAATAATGGAATGTAGTCGAATTAAGTCGAGTGATGCTGAGGGAATTAGATTAGGAAATGAGACACTTAAAGTAGTGAAGGAGTTTTGCTATTTGAGGAGCAAAATAACTGATGATGGTCGAAGTAGAGAGGATATAAAATGTAGACTGGGAATGGCAAGGAAAGCGTTTCTGAAGAAGAGAAATTTGTTAACATCGAGTATAGATTTAAGTGTCAGGAAGTCATTTCTGAGAGTATTTGAATGGAGTTTAGCGAAGTATGGAAGTGAAACATGGACGATAAATAGTTTGGATAAGAAGAGAATAGAAGCCTTCGAAACGTTGTGCTACAGAAGAATGCTGAACATTAGATGGGTAGATCACACAACTAATGAGGAAGTATTGAATAGGATTGGGGAGAAGAGAAGTTTGTGGCACAACTTGACCAGAAGAAGGGATCGGTTGGTAGGACATGTTCTGAGGCATCAAGGGATCACCAATTTAGAGTTGGAGGGCAGTGTAGAGGGTAAAAATCGTAGAGGGAGACGAAGAGATGACTACACTAAGCAGATTCAGAAGGATGTGGGTTGCAGTGGGTACTGAGAGATGAAGAAGCTTGCACAGGATAGAGTAGCATGGAGAGCTTCATCAAACCAGTCTCAGGACTGAAGAGCTCAACAACAACAACAGAAGTACACACGTAACGGTTGTGAGCGTTAGCCACCTTTGAGATTTGACGTATTGTACTGATGTTAGTCAAGAATGCTTTCAAGGTGATGAAGGCGCCATTATCAACACCTCATTGAGTTTGAACGAGGTCGTTTAATATGGCTACGAGTAGCTGTATGTCCGTTCCGCAAAACTGCAGAAAGACTTGATAGGAATATCCGTAGATGACTGCTGGCTGTGGCGCTTTCAAGAATGTGCGATCACAAGAAGACCAGACTCCGGACGGCAGCGTGGCGCTACCGAGAAGGAACGCCTTTGTATACGGCGTACGTCTCTGACGCACATCTCACTGCATCTGCAGCCGTAAATCTAGCAGCAGTTGGCACTACAGTGACATAACGAATTGTTACAAATCTGTTACCACAAGGACAGCTCCGTGCCAGACGGTCTGTCGTGTCCATTCCACCATTTGCGACTACAGTAGTGTCAAACGAGAGCTCTTTGGAGAGCAGAGTAGACATCTGTTCTGTTTTCTAATGAGAGCTGGTTCCCCCTCAATTCCAGTGATGGCCGATTGTGGGTTAGGAGAAGGCCCTTCATGGCTTGAAACGAATCTGTCTGTGCGGTAGACACACTGAACCTACACCTGGAGTTATGGTTTGGGGTAGAATTCCGTGTGACAGCAGATGCAGTATCCTGATTATTCCACGCTCCCTGACTGCAAATTAGTGCCTCAATCTGGTGATTCGACCTGTTGTGCTGCCACTCATGAACCTAACATAGTCTACAGAGTGTCAAAAAATTGCCTTGACCTGTTCGATCACTAGATCTGGGTGTAATCGAGCACTTACAGGACATAATCGGAGGACAACTCCAGCTTCCTCTACAAACAGCGTTGAGCGTCACTGTATTCGCCAACCAAATGCAATAGTTATGGAACTCCATCCCTCAAACGGACATCCGACACCTGTAAAACACAATTCCTGTATTTCTGCATGCTTGCAGTCAACATTCTGGCTGTTGTACTGGTTATTGATGTAACAGCATTCCACGTTTGCCATGGCATACATTAATCTGTGTTCTTATAACATTTATCACTTAAATAAGCTATAAAAAGGAATTATTTCCGAAATTCCATTACTCTAGATTAATATTTTTTTGGTTTCGTGATTATTTTCCGGCAGTGTATGTTTCGGAACCTCACAACAGGCAGTACCTAGCGAGGACTTTGTTCCCAGGCGGGTGACACCGTTCCACATGAAATAGCTACCAAGCTGGGAGCTCCATGTTTAGCTTCTGCCCAAATTGAAGGTCTTGGGCACCACCTTACGAAAACGACATCGTGAGTTAGTGACCCTCAGTGATCGATAAACTTTTCTTGCCAGTATGGAAAGCTGATCAGAATTGGCAACTGCATTCGCGGCTGGGTATGTGCATTTCCTATTAGTGATTTGAGATTGGTCAGAAAAGGTCTCTTACTAAATAGTGGGACTATTAGTTGAAGCTTTAATTCGACGGAAGAGGCGGTTTTGCCGAGGTTTGATTAAAAATTACTAACGGTATTTGATTCTGTGAAAAACCGATGCTTCGATTTTGGAGTGACTTTCCATACATAGCGTTGAAATGTGATCCTGACTTTCGTTTGTGAATATTTCTACGCACGTTTTTAGGGACCAGTTGGTGGCATTGTTGTGTGAAGGTTAGTGGTGTTCATTGTCTAATCATCTTGTCGGATCCTGGAGTTTTTCTTGTCGTCAAGGTTCTGGTAGAGCACGTCCTATCACAACAAAGGAAGGACGCCTTATTCTGCACCACGCAGATAATAACCCCTTCACGTTCGCACCTGCTCTCAGACAACAAGTAACTGACTCTCTGCAAACATACTGTGTTGTCGTGCATCAATGGTCCGAGACACGAAATTACCGCCCTGTGTATAGGCTGCCGTCGATACCGCAACACAAACGGCTGAGTCTGAAGTGGTGCCGTGACTGGGGAACAAGGAATGCTGATGAAAGATGCTGCGCGGGGTTCAGCATGAATCACGGTTCTGCTCCACCACAACAACCATCTTCGGCAAATATGGTAACAGTCCAGTCAGATAGTCCGCTCTTCCAATGTTTTGGAATGGCACACCACTGTTACCACTTGTGTAGTTATGTGGGGACGTTACTCTAAAATATCAAGCGCCAGTTACAACAGATGGGGGCCAACTTGCTTCACAAGGAGATACAAATTTATGACACACTTGTCAAGCGAATCAGCGCATGAATGCAGGCTAGAAAAGGTCTGACGTCAGCCTCATAATTGGGCTCTTACTGTCAAGTTCTTTGTAGATTTGACTCTGTTTCGTGATGAATGAAATAACATCAAAAACCTGGGAAGTTTCATTTCATGTCCTTTTCCCCTTTTGCGTGCTTCATATTTTTGGCAGGTATTGTGTAGACAGGTAGTTTACAATGTGCCAAAGTGGTGTATCCGAAATAGATAATGAGCAGTTTGGCGTTGGATATTTGCTGCGTATCAATCTGGCGATACAACTTCAGATAGATAGCCACTTAAGCTATGGCGCATGTATACTGTGTGACTTTTCAATTACTCCCCCCTCCCCCCCCCCCCCCGCCCCCTTCCGCTGAAATCGTCCTAGAATATTAAACACAGTTTGTTAAGACACTTACAAAATTTGAAACTAACGTATGCGTAAATTGTATCTCAAAATTTGGTCAGTTTTAACGGTGAAAAATTAATAATTGAAACGTTTTGTTCTATGGCCTAACAATGAGGCTACTGTGATTCTAAGAATTACGTTTAGATCGAGTTAAGAACGTAATAGATTTCTGCATAACGTTTACAAACGTCTTTTTTGTTATCGTCTCGGCAAGGTTTTAGTTACTAATGTTAACGAAATAAAAAGTTTCAAAAAGTTAACCGGCTGAGCCCGAGATGTAAAAGACCGCTACGATATTTCATTAACATATCACAAGTATCCTATACTAATCTGTCCGTCTCAACTTTCGCTGCACGAAAAGGGAACGTCGTAAACAGTTATAGTTCACATCCTGTTCGTAAAAACACGACGGGCATCCAGTATGTAAGTTCCCCAAAACATTACACACAGTTTAATAAGACATTGCACAATGCTTATTTGACTTTCCTGCACAGTCGCCATGTTTTTCCAAGCATATATGGTAAAAGAACCGCGTCCAGGCACCCTGATTAGCCGGCCGCTGTGTCCGAGTGCTTCTAGGCTCTTCACTCCGGAACCGCGCTGCTGCTATGTCGCAAGTTAGAATCCTGCCTCGGGCATGGATGTGTATGATGTCCTTAGGTTGCGTAGGTTCAAGTTGTTCAAAGTCTAGGGGACTGATGACCTCAGATGTGCCGGTGAAAATGGTTCGATGACCCTTCTGCCTCGCACTTAAATGTGATTTGCAGAGTATCCATGTAGATGTAGATGTAGATGTTAAGTCTCATGGTGCTTGGAGCCATTTGAATTGAATGCCCTGATTTAGGTTTTCCGCGATTTCCCTAAGTCGCTTCAGGCAAATACAGGGATAGTTCCTTTGGAAGCGCACGGCTTACTTCATTCCCCATCCTTCCGTAATCCAGTGGTACCGATAACCTCGCTGCTTGGTCCCCTCAACGCAAATCAACCAGCCAAGGTTTCCCAATCCAGTGCTGTACCTGGTCGGGTCCAGTGCTCATAACAAGCTGTTCAGTGTTGATGTGACTTCGTCATCGGTACCGCGCGGGGTAGCGCATTGGTTACCACTATGGACTCCAATTCGGATGGTTAATACCCGTCTCCGGACATCCCGGTTTAGGTTTTCCATAATTTCCGTAAGTCGCTTAAGGAAAATGACGGGCTGGCTCCTCAAAATGTCAAAAGGCCACGGCAGCTTCGCTTCTCCTTTCTTCCCTGATTAGAAATTGTGTTCTGTCTCCAGTGACGTCGTTGTCGACGGGATGTTAAACATAATTTCCTCTTCAACATCGTTGTTAAAGTGCTTACTTTGAAGTTCACGTATGAGTTGCGGTAACATCTGAAAATCACTTGGGGCAAGATATGGTGTATATGGAGGACGCGGGAACACGTCCCAACTGAATCTTCTGACTCTGCCTGAGTCACTCGAGCTGTTGGAGGCCGAGTATTGACATGAAGTCAGAGAACTTTGCGATTCCAGGACGTTGTGTTTTGATGGCAGCTCGCAGTTTCCGCAAAACATTATAGTACCTCTCTCTTTCTATTGTGGTGTTTCGAGCGAGGTAGTGAACGAGTAAAACCCCTCACTGTCTTGAAAGACCGTTTGCATAATTTCCTCTGCCGAATATGTGATCTTCGCCTTTTTTTGGAGCACTTTCGGCAGGTTTTCTCCAAGCCATACCCTGCCGCTTTGTCTCAGGAGTCGAATGATGGACTGAGGTCTCATCCCCAGCGATAAGCCGTACCAACACCAGTTCTCCCTCTTTCTGATGCATTTCGAGTAAGATTCTGGCTGAAACCATCCGTTTCTGCTTGTGGGAAACACCCAGCACACACGGAACCCATCTTGCACAGACGTTCCGCAAATGAGGTTAGTGTGTCAGAATGATTGCGATGGGCGAGCCTCAGATTGCATCTCCAGAAGATAGCCGCATTAGAAAGCTGTCATTGGTAACGCAGCCATTTTCCTCCACAACACTGCGGATTGCAATAATGGCATCATAACATGTCGCTGTAGTGGGTCTCCCTGTGTGCTGTTCGTCAAGCACAGCTTCGCGCCGTTCCACAAAATGTACGCGCCAACGTCGAACCATTTGACTGCTCATAGAGCTTCCCCTGTAGACACAGGTTAACTCTCAATGGATACTGACGGCGCATAGTTGTTCGACAAAGAGCAGCTCACACGCAGACACACTTTTTTAATGGTAACTCCAAGCTAACTGGCAGAGAACTGGGAAAATATTGCTGTATGCATCACAAGCAGGTGTGAGCGTTGTCAGCAGACACCAGTCGAATTCGCCAGCCCTCTGGTGTCACGGGCACAGTCTCTTTTGCAGAGAAATAAAATAGGAAAACTTATTTATTGGACGAGTCTCGTACAAACGCTTTTACTAAAAATGCTTGTGGGAGGAGGGCGTGGTATCACCACTATTACCGAGGCCCCTTGCCCACCCCGTTCTCCATGCATCCACCGCGCCTAGCACCAGCTTTCTAGTATTGCAGGTGGTGATTCCTGGTTGGTGCTGCGAGAAGTCCCTCGCTGAACGCGTCCCCTCCTCGTGAGCGGGCTGTTAATGCCGTAGCGCTGCGAGTTGCAGCCGCTCGTAAATCGCTCCACCGATATCGACGGCCGGGCGGTGCGCTCAGACCCTGCGTTACGGCGGCGACCGCTTTACTGTTGTGCGGTAGGCAGCCGACACAGGGCAGCGATACGCCGTGTCCAGCACCCGGCGAAGCAACGCGACGCCGTAAATTAACACCGGACGCCAACTGTCGCCGCAGCTGTAAACAGTCCGAGCACACATTTACTGGCTACAAAGCGGTTCGCCCACTGCACACGTGAATACTGCTAAAACACGCAAATCTGTCCGAAATTGTTTCCCAAATGCGTCGTAGCAAACAACGACAAATTGCACGCTTCCCGTGATAGAGAGACCTGGATTAATCATAGCTGGGGATGGAAAAATATGCTTCAGTCGATGATCGTATTTTTATTTCCTTGTGTCCGCCGGCCATCTACCGTTGACTGGCTGTCCTACAATCAAAAAAATCGCACCACACAGTTAAAAATACTCTCTGTGAAACGTTTATAAAATATTATTCTATGTGATAGAAATACAGTACAAAGTGCGACCTTTAAATATTGACTATCCCGCACCCAAGGCGCACACGTATCAACATCGCCAGTCTGTCATTATACCGTTTATTAGTTAGATAGAAAGTACTGCCAGGAGTGACAAGCAAACTCCATATGAACAAAGATACACAATGCGCACCGTAAAAAAACATTAATCCAATGGTTCAAATGGCTCTAGGCACTACGGTACTTAATATCTGAGGTCATCAGTCCCCTACAATGAGAACTACTTAAGCCTAACTAACCTAAGGACATCAAACACATCCATGCCCGAGGCAGGATTCGAACCTGCGACCGTAGCAACCGCGCGGTTCCGAACTGAAGCGCCCAGAACCGCTCGGCCACAGCGGCCGGCCCATTAATCACCCCTAGCGGTCAGAGCGGCGGACTGCTAACAGAAGGGATCCAGGTTCGGGTCCGAGTCGGGTCGGGGATTTTCTCCATTCAGAGACTGGGCGCTGTGTTGTCCTTACGTTCGCATAGTCATAACTGACATTCCACTGTTAAGATGGTTGCATGGGCACGTCCTAAAAGCCGATAAAATACAAAACACTTACCATTTTTTCACAGACTGTAAATATAAAAAACTCTGCATATCCACAACTGAAACGTCCCTTTAGAAAAATATATATATCAGTTCATGACATCCAGTCTTACAAATTTACTCTCTATGATGCACACACGTCCAGATCATCCGCTCTCAAAACTCCGCCATCTCACTCCCCACATCCACCACTGCTGGCGGCTCACCTCCAACTGCGCAACGCTACGCGCTGTTCACATCCAACTGCCCAATACTGCAATAGCAAAATTTCCAACAATGCAAAGCAGCCAAAGACTGCACACAGCACAGTCAGTGATTTTCATACAGAGCGCTACGTGGCGTTACCGGCATAAAAACCTAAACAGCCTGCTTACATAGCCCCCAAGCTCCACACAAAAAAAATTTACAAATTGTTCAGGGCACTGGCCAAAACAAATTTGAAAAAAAATTCATACTTACAATAACAAAGATATCAAATGCACACGCTTATTGATACACTGTTGGTCAAAAGCAAAGATTTTCACACAGTCCATAAAGACAGTGATTTTCTCAAAGTCTGAGCAGTAAAAGAAAATGCACACGGAAATAGTGGATTTCCATGCAGTCTTGAATAAGTAGTGTTGTCCTTCCAACAGAAAGATAATGCTGACTCTTGACTTGCAGGCAGGTAATGGGCCACAACAGAGCAAACCCACAGCAGAGTCAGCCGACGTTTTGAAGAATATCAATAGGTAGGTCTCACAGAGCAGACCACTGTAGTCCTGTTAGAGATTTTGGTATTAGTGAGCCACCAGAGGTGCAGACCCAGGACGTTTCATAACTACCAGCTGCTCCCGGCGGAGGTTCGAGTCCTCCCTCGGGCATGGGTGTGTGTGTTTGTCCTTAGGATAATTTAGGTTAAGTAGTGTGTAAGCTTAGGGACTGACGACCTTAGCAGTTAAGTCCCATAAGGTTTCACACACATTTTTCTCCACAACTACACTGCAACACCAGAAGATACACAGATTTGTGCGTATACTATCCGAAATAATTTTATTTATGATGATAAAAATCCTCCACACTTAAATAATACACTGACGGAAAAAATCCCAGCACGAACAAAGAGTTGTGTGACATAAACGAAAATTGGTAGGGGTGTTTCTACATCTGCAGGGCGACTTCTAGTATCACCACTACGATGATGCCAAGCAGGTTTGCTTTCAATAATAGTCGTGAAAATTAGCTACCTTTGAGGTTGGACGTGGTGAGTTCGTGTTAGTGAAGAGTGCCTTTAGGACGACAAAGACGCCATTATCAACATTTCACTGAGTGAACGAGGTCGTGTAATAGGACTACGAAAAGCTGGATGTTCCTTCTGCGATATTGCAGAGAGACTTCGGAGGAATGTAGCCACTACACACGATTACTGGCAGCAGTGGGCACCAGAACGTACTGTCGTAAGATGACGGTGCTGCGGACAGCCGCGTGGTACAATGGAGAGGAAAGGCCATAGTGTCTGGCGTATGACTGTGGCGCACCGCACTGCGTCTGCAGCAGCAATCCGAGCAGCAGGTGGCACCACGGTGACACAACGAACTGTTACAAATAGGTTTCTTGCCAGGCACTGCGTAGTGTACATTCACTCTAGACCACCGCCATTTGCGACTGCAATTGTGTCAATCGAGAGATCATTGCAGGACAGAGTGGATGTCTGTTGCGTTTTCTGATGATAGCTGGTTCTGCCTCAGAGCCAGTGATGACCGTGTGTTAGAAGTAGGCCAGTTGAGGACCTCAAACCAATCTGTCCGTGTGCTGTGCTGCAGTGCGATTTCGTGTGACAACAGGAGCATTCATGTGGTTATCCCACGCACCATGACTGCAGATTTGTACCGCAATCTCGTGATTCGACCTGTTGTGCTGCTGTTCATGAACAGCATTCAAAGGGAGTTTTCAAACAGGATAACGCTGGTCACATGCCACTGTTTTAACCCAACATGTTCTACAGAGTGTCAACATATGTGAGATCCGTACCAGATAAGATTGATAGAGGAGATGGAGAAGATCCAACGGAGAGCAGCGCGCTTCGTTATAGGATCATTTAGTAATCGCGAAAGCGTTACGGAGATGATAGATAAACTCCAGTGGAAGACTCTGCAGGAGAGACGCTCAGTAGCTCGGCACGGGCTTTAGTTGAAGTTTCGAGAACATACCTTCACCGAGGAGTCAAGCAGTATATTGCTCCCTTCTACGTATGTCTCGCGAGGAGACCATGAGGACAAAATCAGAGAACCCACACAGAGGCATACCGACAATCCTTTCCACGAACAATACGAGACTGGAATAAAATGGAGAACCGATAGAGGTACTGAAGGTAGCCTCCGCCACACACCGTCAGGTGGCTTGCGGAGTATGGATGTAGATGTAGATGTATATGCTGCATTGGTCAACTCGGTCGCCAGATCTGTCTCCAGTCGAGCAGATTTGGGACATCATTGCACGAGAATTCCAGCGTCATCTTCAAACACTACAAACAGCATTAACGTCCCTGTATTGACTGACCAAGTGCAACGGTTATGGAAATCCAGCCCACAAACTAACATCTGGCACCCGTGAAAGACAATACAGGCATGTTTGTATGCTTGCATGCAACATTCTGGCTGTTATACAGTGTATTAATTTACCGGCGTTTCACATTTGCAATGGCTTATCTCGTACTTTGCATGGGGGCTTAATTATAAAATGAATGCAATAATTTTAGTAGCTGTATGTCCGGTTACGAAGTCTCGTAACCGGTTGGCCCTGACTAGAATCAGTACGCAATCAGACTGCATAGCATAACAATAAAGAATGAAAGGAAATTTCCGTTAAAACAATTGATTAAGTCCCCTGCGACTATAAAAGCTACGAAACAACAAAGCACAAGGGTAACTGTTCTGTGTGTAGTAGTGTGACTCAACGTACATGTATCTGGCACAGTTCTTCCTCAATGCGAAAAGATATTTTAAACACCATTTACAATGAAGTAATTAAAAAAATCAGAAATACTATAATTGCACATAGAAAACAGAATTACAGCCTAATACATGAAAACGAGCCAGATGCTTTGTTCACTTAAACTGTGACCAAGAGCCATTGTTATTTAGGAAATTTGAAATAAACAATTTTTTGTTACCTGCATATATATTGACGAACAGTACACTGTGATCATTGCAACATCTTCCATCTATACATTACACCAACTGAACAGCGTCAACTCTCTCGGGCAGCAGAAGAACAACTGCACACGACATGCTCTCCAATAGTACAGCTCTCGACATCCTCTCAACAAGCATTGCCCACGACAACCTCTGAAATACCACTGCCCTCGACATTCTCTCAACAACTACTGCGCCATTGGAGGCGGCGGAATAATATTCTTTGGCGCAATCTCTGGCGCTGTGACTCAGTGTAGCCACCTTTCAACTTACGTTAACCAGTCATGTTGCAGTATTAATCACTTAAATATGGTACCTAGATAAATGTATTCCAGGAACGTCACTACTCTACATTAATTATCATTTAGTGTTGCTATTTTTTGCCGTCACTACAGGACACTGGACAAGGCTTATTACTTGTATTTTAGCCTTACGGCGCCTACTGGCCGGATTTCGTTATCCCCAAGCAGCTCCACTCAATCGGGTTACTTCCAGGTCTTTCTGCCATTCAACTCCAGGAGATGAACGCATGCATTTGCCTTGGCCATTTCTTCCTCGCACTAATAGCACTACGCTGTGAAGTGCTACTTCGTGCTAGGAACACCGGGAAGAGTAACAGCTGCTGGAATACATCAGGCATACTGGGAATAACATTCGACCTTGAAAACAGCATACGAGAACCAGACCACAACAGACTTAGGGAAAGACCGTCCCATCTCCGTGCCGGTAAAACGCACCTTGCCCGGGACACCAGAAACCAGCACAGACATAGACGATTGTAAAGGGCGCAGACAACGGACGCAACCACGGTGTAACTCATCGAATCGGTAAATCACAGGGGTATCACGCAGAGAACGAAGGGAAAAACACCGGTGACAAGAGTGTCTTTAGGGACGGGAAACCGTTCATGTTTCAATAAACATCCCCTCTCCGAACGTCCATAGTTAGTCTTTAGGCCTTTTGAAATTTGGTGGCGTCAATGATTCTTCGGACTGAGTTTGTACTTTAATTAGTAATGTGGTCCCTTCCTACATCGGTTTAACATAGACACACAAGGACTGTTTGCAACAAACTTAGTACACATGCACTGGATTTTTCTATAGACCATGGTTCTCGTCACCATTAGCATATTGCGTCGCTTAAAGCGCACCGACGTTGTTTAGAATTCATGGCAACAGCACAGCTGCTGTGTAACTCAGTGTGCGAAATATATTCTGTGTCATTAGACATTAGGAGCAACTTAGAGAAGGCCGACAGATACTGAATTTCCCATCTCGAGCGGTTCTAAAATTTTAGAATTTCTATACATCAGTGTATTTCATTTTTCCGCAACCATAGCAGTGCCTTACCAGTATCCACAGGTATTCATGCACCAGCAGCCTTCTGACATTCATGTCCTCTCAGCATAAAACGAATGTGGGACTTCCAGTATCGACTATTGAGGGTAGACTGGGAAGAATGCAAAGGCTTACCACCTGCGACAGAGCCATGACTAATACAGCACTACGCTATTCAAACCAAACTGCTGATTGATTATAGCTTTACCTATGCAGTGCTTGACATAAACTGTACTTCTTACTTAAGAAGAGAAAAAAAAAGAACTCAACTTATTTGTCGATCTACGATTTACCTTCGCAGTGCTTGAGATAAAATGTACTTTTTACTTAAGAAGAGAAAAAAAAGAACTTATTTGTCGATCTACGATTTACCTTCGCAGTGTTTGAGATAATATGAACTTTCTACTTAAGAAGAGAAAAATAAAAGAACTCAACTTATTTGTCGATCTACGATTTACCTTTGCAGTGCTTGAGATAAAATGTACTTTTTACTTAAGAAGAGAGAAAAAAAGAACTCAACTTATTTGCCGATCTACGTAGGCACCTTTTGCGTAAAACAGTGTCTCACATTGTAAATAGTTGTTGATAGGAGTAATCCATTTAACTACAAACCTGTATCATTGACGTCGGTTTGCAGTAGGGTTTTGGAGCACATATTGTATTCAAACATTATGAATCACCTCGAAGGGAACGATCTATTGACACGCAATCAGCATGGCTTCAGAAAACATCGCTCTTGTGCAACGCAGCTAGCTCTTTATTCGCACGAAGTAATGGCCGCTATCGACAGGGAATCTCAAGTTGATTCCGTATTTCTAGATTTCCGGAAAGCTTTTGACACCGTTCCTCACAAGCGACTTCTAATCAAGCTGCGGACCTATGGGGTATCGTCTCAGTTGTGCGACTGGATTCGTGATTTCCTGTCAGGAAGGTCGCAGTTCGTAGTAATAGACGGCAAATCATCGAGTAAAACTGAAGTGATATCAGGTGCTCCCCAGGGAAGCGTCCTGGGACCTCTACTGTTCCTGATCTATATAAATGACCTGGGTGACAATCGGAGCAGTTCTCTTAGACTGTTCGCAGATGATGCTGTAATTTACCGTCTAGTAAGGTCATCCGAAGACCAGTATCAGTTGCAAAGCGATTTAGAAAAGATTGCTGTATGGTGTGTCAGGTGGCAGTTGACGCTAAATAACGAAAGGTGTGAGATGATCCACATGAGTTCCAAAAGAAATCCGTTGGAATTCGATTACTCGATAAATAGTACAATTCTCAAGGCTGTCAATTCAACTAAGTACCTGGGTGTTAAAATCACGAACAACTTCAGTTGGAAGGACCACATAGATACTATTGTCGGGAAGGCGAGCCAAAGGTTGCGTTTCATTGGCAGGACACTTAGAAGATGCAACAAGTCCACTAAAGAGACAGCTTACACTACACTCGTTCGTCCTCTGTTAGAATATTGCTGCGCGGTGTGGGATTCTTACCAGGTGGGATAGACGGAGGACATCGAAAGGGTGCAAAAAAGGGCAGCTCGTTTTGTATTATCACGTTATAGGGGAGAGAGTGTGGCAGATATGATACACGAGTTGGGATGGAAGTCATTACAGCATAGACGTTTTTCGTCGCGGCGAGACCTTTTTACGAAATTTCAGTCACCAACTTTCTCTTCCGGATGCAAAAATATTTTGTTGAGCCCAACCTACATAGGTAGGAATGATCATCAAAATAAAATAAGAGAAATCAGAGCTCGAACAGAAAGGTTTAGGTGTTCGTTTTTCCCGCTCGCTGTTCGGGAATGGAATAGTAGAGAGATAGTATGATTGTGGTTCGATGAACCCTCTGCCAAGCACTTAAATGTGAATTGCAGAGTAGTCATGTAGATGTAGATGTAGATATAGATGATACTCGCAATGATATTGCCCGACGCTCCAGGCAAATACTGCTTGAAAGGTGCTGAAATAATTGAGCCAGATTAAGTGAGTATGTCATCATCATTTATTGTATTAACAGGCCTTTAAGCCTACTGCAGAAAAACAAAGTAATAACCACACTAAAAAAGTGGAAAACAATACTCTGTAAAAAAAATTATGAAAGAAAATATTATAAGAAGCATAACAAAAAAGGTCAGGCAGTCATAGCATATGAGATATCTGTTGCAGCTGGCCGTCTATCGTTGCCGGTGTAAGGTCTTATGGGACCAAACTGCTGATGTAATCGGTCCCTAAGCTTACGCACTACTTAATCAAAGGTAAACTTACGCTAAGGACGACACACACACACCCATGCCCGATGGAGGACTCCAATCTCCGACGGGGTAAGCCGCGAGGGCCTTGATAAGGCACCTCACACCGCACGGCCACCCCGTGCGACACTGGATTCTTCCACAGAGTCCTTAGACAGCTCCTTGGGCGTTTTCCAGCAGATTGATAACGGAAGACTCGGTATGGGAGGGATCTATCAGCTCGAAGGATGTGATCAAACCACTGTAGTCTGGCGTGCCCCGCTATTTCGCCAATGTGTGTGGCTTTTCAAACAGCTGGTTGAAGTCTTCCCCCCTTCTCCGTTCCTTTCCATGGTATCGCAGACGGGTCGCTAGATGTTTCTTAGTACCTTACTCTCGAAAGAACAGATTTATTATTCGTTGATGCACTTCTCTCGTCCCTTCATTTATATTAGTTAGTATGGAGCCGAGGTTCATGAATTCTTGAACTCGTTGAAAGGTATGTCAGTCCACACTAATGGAAGGAAAAAGAGCTAGACGACGTGATACCACCAAATATTTGTTTCTGTCCGCATTCACCACCAGCTCTATCTTCCTCGCATTGTGGGTAAATCTGGAAGCATCAGCGCTAACTTGCTTTAGAGTGTCGCCAAAGATCACAAAACCGTCAGCAAATGCCACGATTGTATCTGCCCCCACCATCTCTATTTCTGTGATTGGAGCATTTCCACGGCTTCCTTTTTCAAGGCCAAGTTGAACAGTTGGTTCAAATGGCTCTGAGCACTATGGGACTTAACATCTATGGTCATCAGTCCCCTAGAACTTAGAACTACTTAAACCTAACTAACCTAAGGACATCATACAACACCCAGTCATCACGAGGCAGAGAAAATCCCTGACCCCGCCGGGAATCGAACCCGGGAACCCAGGCGTGGCACTATCACAGCATAGGCCTACATTGATTATTTAAGCATCTTCTTCCTTCCCACTGTTGAAGAACAATTCCGGGATGGTGACTGCATCTTTCAGCACGATCGAGCACCTGTTTATAATGTACGTCCTATGACTGAGTGGTTAAACGACAATAACATCCCTGTAATGGACTGGCCTGCACAGAGTCCTGACCCGAATCCCATAGATCACTTTTGTGATGTTTTGTAACGCCGACTTGGTGCCAGGCCTCACCGAGCGACGTCGATACCTCTCCTCGGCGCAGCACTCCGTGAAGAATGGACTGCCATTCCCAAGAAACCTTCCAGCACCTGGTTGATCGTATGCTTGCGAGAGTGGAAGCTGTCATTAAGGCTAAGGGTGGGCCAACACCATATTGAATCTAGCACTAACGATGGAGGACGCAAGGAACTTGTAAGTCACTTTCAGCCAGGTGTCCAGATACTTTTGATCACATAGTGTAGGTGGGTTAAGAGAGTAAGCAAACACTGGAATAGCCAAAGCAGGTCCATAGGTTCCACGAATAGCAGAATTCAAGCCGAATGCCAACCACGCTATATCCCATACAATTCGTGAATGACCATGGAAAAAGGTGATTGTAGATTTAAAATACCAGTTAACATGTTCCGTGAAGGAAGGATGTAGCTAATAGTGAATGCATATATTATGAGATATGGAGTTCCCAAAGCAGAATATTCTAAACTTTGTAGACTTAAAAGAGGGGGAATTATCAGTAACCAAGACCCTATGGAGCCCCGAAATATAATATTAAAAAAAAAAAAACATTCGCCAAATGTTGAATTGTTATTGAGGCTGTCATCCATTTGTTGAGTATAAGCAAGCAAAATGGGAGAATCCTTATACAACAAATACATATCTGTAATATTTTTGTTACGAGGAAGAGGACGCAAATATTCCACAAAAACCATTTCGACGGGCTTCTCTTCATGAGTTGAATGAAGAAACCACGACTACTAATAGGCTTGAATAACCTACCTTACAGACTTCACTCTCATTGACCATACGTTTTTTATTTAATGTGGGCCTGGTGAATTACTCCTTAATTTTCACGGAAGTTCCCAACTATAGACCAGGTACGAAGGACTCATAAAAACACTGGAAAATTGTACGGACAACTTCATTCGGGAGACAAATTTCTAATTATCCATCGAAACGGCTGAGATAACAAGGGAATCGTTTACTAAGCTGATTATACTGAAGTCGGTCTTCAGTCAGAAGCTACTGTTTAACACTGCTTATATGTGGGATCTGGTGTTGTTTCTTTAAGTTTCCAAAGAGCGAATGTATTTTGGCTGAAACATTCAAAACGTTTCGAGTTACATTGCTCATGTAGATTCCGATGATGTAACGGAGACATCATCTGCTATTCTAGTGCAATGCCATTCCTTCCTCAAACTGATACAACGGAGCAACAGGCTACTGCGGATTCTGTTCCGAGTAGTCAGACGATGCAGACAGCCGCAGAGGCTGCGTTGCCTGTCTCTCCTTTATCTGATGATGATCATCGCTCTCCGATTGTGTTTCTCAAATTCCATTCAGTGAATGGGGACGTTTCGTCCCCCCCCCCCCCCCCCCCTGCCCCCCTCCCCTCCTCCACCCAGTCCTCAATTGATGAGCTACCAATCCTTCCGCGTCGCGCCGAAATAAAACAAAGTATTGGATCTGCACATTCCGGTGAAGTGGATTCAAAATTCAAATCGTCTGTGCTTTACGATCGTCTCCGCCTTCTGCCGGTTGTGGAGAGCGAGCGGGACGTGATGCGTAAATTCTGTTCTAGTTCAATTTTCATGCCTCACGTGCGTTAACTAATGCAGGAGCATACATTTATTATCTTTATTGTAGGATGAGCTTTCCATTCAGCTTGTCTCGTTAAGACAGTTTATTTATGTTTCCCAAGATGATGTGTGTTTGCAAGAAGTGTTATTTGTTGTTTTCTCTCGCTGGGTATTCTACGGTTTTCAATGTTGCACCCGAAAGTCCTACTTGCATGGCCGCATTTTATAGAGACAATTTTCCGTTAACGGCCTTTGAAACGCTGGACAATGTTATAAGATGTGGTTTTCATGATCTCGCCTTAATTTTTCTTTATGCTCCATCTGGATCACTCTATTTTTTATAAGGAAGATCCCATTTAATTATTTCGTCAAAACCTGCCAAAAATTTCACTGCGTCTTACGTCCTGTGGATCAGAATCTCAGTTATAACTATTGTCGTGAACTTAATGATTTAGTGACATCGTTGAATCTGAAGTATGCTTGGATCTGCAGATATCCCACATTAGTGTGTTGTACGTATTGCACAGCTACTTCTACTAGTTGAATGGACGTTTTTATTTGTCTGATTCCCTGTGTAGTCAACTTGTGTCAACTGGTGTAATTCCTGCCAGCTTCACTGATCATTGTGTTGTCTCAATGGCTCTTAACCACTCCCACAGCGAGTACATGTTTTTTGCTCTATTTGGAATCTAAATATTTTACGGCTGGCGGGTCTCTCTCTAGATGATATCATCGCTACCGTGCGGGAGCGGGCAAGCCGCTTGCAAGTGGGTTATTCTTCAATTATGGAATGGTGCGTTTCCGCTGCCAGACCTCGGCTTCGCATTGAGGGTGAGCTCGGGAATTTTATTATGCTGTCCTTGATCTTTAATAGTGCTCGAGTCATCACTTTAAGAGTGACGGAAGTACACCGCGTGAAGACGAAACTCTTGTAACTCAAAGATGGTCATCGGTTGCGTCTCCAGCCACGTTCGATTCTCCAAGTCTCTGTATACGGGTTCGACTTCGAATGCCATTTCAAAGTACGTGTCTCACTATGATTCGTTCTATAGATGGACGTGAGTGGTCATCCCAAACTGATACAACGAGGAACTTTCCCTCTATTTTTCCTATCTTTACACTGGAGTGCCATTAGATGGTGTATCGTGTGCTGGTTTTAATTCTCCCCCCATGATAGTGTTGTTGCGTCAACTCTTCATGAGGAGTTCTTGGTAGGTTTTCACCACGATAAGGTATCTGACATAGTACTGCGCTCTTCTTCCAGCAAATCGCCGGGTTTGGATGAGCTTCCCAAAGAATTTTATCTTCGGTTTTGGGCCCTGAGAGGGTACACGATAACATCTGTGGAGAATGAATTGGTGCAAGAGGTACACATTCCGCCGTCCCATAATGTTAGAAAAATTGTTTAATTCTCAAAAAGACGTGACATGCGTCCCTGGATCGGGTCCGATCAATAAGGCTACTCGATCTTGGTTATAAAATCGTAGCACGGGCGATAAATTGCAGTTTGTAGGCTTCTCTTGCTGACATTGTCGCGCGTTATCAATGTTGTTTCTCGGGTTGTACTCTCTTGACTCCCATTGCTGAATGTCGTGATCTCGTCTTGATGGCTTTCACTGTTCCTGTGTCTGGAGTTTTTTTTTTTTTTTTTTTTTTTTTAAGTCGTGCGTTTGACCAGTTAGTCAAGATTTTCTATTGCGAGTATTGACAGCTGTTGGTTTTAATGACGCTGCTCGACGGAGGTTCACCTCTCCAGTTACTGGTATTCAGGCGTCTATTGACGTGAATGGCCGACTTACATCCCCCACAAAAGTGTGTCGAAGTATCCCGCAGGGAAACCCTGTATCTACGTCGTTATTCGTGTTATTTCTGGAACAACAATTACGGGGTATAGTTGCGCGATTGGGTGGCTGATGGTTATTGAGAGAATGGTTCATCGTTCGCATGTATACCGATGACGTTATGGTACTTCTTCGTACTAATGACAACATACCGGTGCTCAAGGACTTTTTGAATGCATTTTGTCATCACACCGGAAGTGTCGCTTACTCAGACTGTGGCGTTTTGACGTAGTTGAGATTCCATGGGCTGCGGTGGTCGTTCGCCATCGATCTTTGGGTGTTATTGATCTTTTCGATAAAGATGGCGGCGTTAAATTAGAAGTCCGCTACCGACAGGAATCAGGGAGCGACTATTAAAAACCAGCGTCTCTCTCTCTCGTTACTTCATCAGGTTCGGACGTTGGAAACTTACGTGCCGAGTGAAGTTTATTTTGCTACCCAAATTTTTCCCAAAAATTACGACGATTATCGGGCAAGTTCATCGGCCGAAACTCTATTTTCGGGGTGCGCTATGAGGTTATGGCAAGACCCTGGCAGATGGGAAGTTGGGCCTGCCTGCAGTTCACATCAATCAATTGAATCAATTGTAGCTCGCCTTTGTGCCTGTCTTCGACCTGCGATGTTGGTAGGATAAATGATAAAGCATATTTGTTAATTTCGCTTGATGTATGTTATTTGTGGGTTGATCGCGGTTTTCTTTTTTGAGTATCAAGTTGTAACGTTTCAACAAAAAGGTAAATATAGATAAAAAGAATATAAGAAATTGCCAGTACCATGTGTGGGACTAGCACAGGGCCAGGCGTAGGGAGGGGGGGGAGGGGGGGAGGGGGGGAGGGAAGACATTGAGGCCAGGCCTGGGGTTCGACCCCTGCCCCCCTTGTCTCCACTTACCCTGAAGACGAATGTGTCCGTTCTTTCCTGCAGCTGCAAGGGGAAAATAACCGAATCCAAACAAATTGCCAATAGGCAAAGGTCCCGAGAAAACCTGGTGGAGGTAGTGCAAGGCACATGGCTGAGAACCGAGAGGAGTTAGGATAAAAACCCAGTCGGACCACAAAAATATTTCAGCTTTAACTTTTGCCCAACGTTCAGCTCTCCATGATGTGCAGATTCGCCAGAAACGACATTGGCGCTTTGTGTGACACTTCCTGGCAGTGACAGGAGGAGCGACGGGAGCCGAACTAAACAGTGATTGCCAGTAAATGGCCAGCTTACACCAGTACAGGGCACAAAGCGGCCCACCACCAACCCAAAAAAAAAAATTAAAAAAAATCAGCCTGCTTTGCACTGATAGGCAGATTGCAATACGTTGTATAAAAGTGATGAGATTCAGTTAACTGAACCTGTCGCTTCAATTTTAATCATAACTCTATTCACAGCCCCATTAACAAACTTACCACTACACCATGCAAATGGTATAGCCGTAGACAGTGCTACCCGTACGAAGCTGATACTGTTCTGAGAACTTTTTCTCTCGTGTTACAAACAATTTACCGAAGTTGTCTCACTACTCAGGAGGAGGACGTTATCAGCAGAAATAAAACTGGCGTTCTACTGATCGGAGCGTGGAATGTCAGATCCTTTAATCGGGTGGGTAGGTTAGTAAATTTAAAAAGTGAAATGGATAGGTTTTAATTAGATATGGTGGAAATTAATGAAGTTCGGTGGCAGGAAGAACAAGACTACCGGTTAGCTGAATACAGGGTTATAAATGAAAAATGTAATAGGGGTAATGAAGGGGTAGGTTTAATAATGAGTAAAAAAATAGGAGCGCGAGTAAGCTACTGCAAACAGAATAGTGAATGCATTTTGTAGCCAACAACAGCAGCACAAGTTTATATGCCAAGTAGCTCCGCAGATGACGAAGGTATTGAAGAAATGCATCACGAGACAAAAGAAATTATTCAGGTAGTTAAGCAAGAATAAAATTAAATAGTCATGGGAGACTGGAATTCAATAGAGGGAAAACGAAGAGAAGGAAAGTAGTAAGTGAATGTGGAACTGGGGTAAGAAATGAAAGCTAGCTAAAACTTCGTTTAAGAAACACAAAAGAAGATAGCATACGTGGAGAAGGCCTAGAGACACGGGAAGGTTTCAGGTAGATTATATAATGGTAGACAGAGATTTAGGAACCAGGTTTGATATTGTAAGACAATTCCAGAGGCAAATGTGGATTCTGACCACAATCTGTTGGTTATGAACTGTAGACTAAAACTGAAAACAACTGAAAAATGGTGGGATTTGAGGAGGTAGGATCGACAACCAAAGGTTAAAGAGAGTTTCAGAGAGAGCATTAGGGAACGATTGACAAGGATGGTGACAGGAAATATAGTAGAAGAAGAATGGGTAGCTTTCAGAGATGAAATAGTGAAGGCACCAGAGCATCAAGTAGGTAAAGACACGGAAGCAGGTAGAAATCCTTGGGTAACAGAAGATATATTGAATTTAATTGATGAAAGGAGAAAATACAAAAATGCAGTAAATGAAGCAGGCAAAAAGGAATACAAACGTCTCAAAAACGACATGGACAGGAAGTGCTAAATGGCTATGAAGGGATGGTTGGAGGACAAACGTAAGGATGTAGAGGCATACATCACTAGAGGAAAATTGATACTGCGGACAGGAAAATTAAATAGACCTTTGGGCAAAAGAGAACCACCATTATGAATATCAGAAACTCAGATGGAAAACCAGTTCTAAGTAAAGAAGGGAAATCAGAAAGATGGAAGGAGTTTTTAGAGGGTCTATACAGGGTCGATGTACTTGAGGGCTATATTATAGAAACGGAAGAGGACGTAGTTGAATTGGGAGACACGATACTGCATGGAGATTTGACAGAGCACTGAAAGACCTAACTCGAAACAAGGCCCCGAAAGTTGACAACATTACATTAGGACTTCTGACAGCCTTGGGAGAGCCAGTCCTGACAAAACTCTACTATCTGGTGAGCAAGATCTATGAGACAGGCGAAATTCCCTCAGACTTCAAGAAGAATATAATCCCAAAGAAAGCAGGTGTTGATAGATGTGGAAATTACCGAACTATTAGTTTAATAAGTCAAAGCTGCAAAATACTAACGCAAATTCTTCCCAGATGAATATAAATACTGGTAGAAGCCGACGCCGGGGAAGATCCGTTTGGATTCCGTAGAAATATTGGATCACATGAGGCAATACTGACCCTACGACTTATCTTGGAAGAAAGCATTTGTAGACATAGAGAAAGCTTTTGACAATGTTGACAGGAAAACTCTCTTTCAACCTCTCAAGGTGGCAGGGGTAAAATACACGGAGCGAAAGGCTATTTACAATTTGTACAGAAACCAGTTGGAGTTATAAGAGTCGAGTGACATGAAAGGGAAGCAGTGGTTGGGGAGGGGGTGAGACAGGGCTGTAGCCTATGCCCGATCTTATTCAATTTGCATACTGTGCAAACAAGACAATAAAAGAAGAATTTGGAGTAGGTATTAAAATCCAAAGAGAAGAAATAAAAACTTTGAGGTTTGCCGATGATACCGAAAACACCAAACGACCTGGAAGAGCAGTCGAACGGAATGGACAGTGTCTTGAAAGGAGGATATAAGATGAACATCAACAAAAGCAAAGCGAGGATAATGGAATATAGCCAAATTAAATCAGGTGATGCTGAGGGAATTAGATTTGGATATGAGACACTTAAAGTAGTAAAGGAGTTTTGCTATTTGGGGAGCAAAATAACTGATGATGGTGGAAGTAGAGAGGATATAAAATGTAGACTGGCAATGGCAAGGAAAGTTTGTCTGAATAAGAGAAATTTGTTAACGTCGAGTATATATTTCAGTGTCAGGAAGTCGTTTCTGAAAGTATTTGTGTGGAGTGTAGCCATGTATGGAAGTGAAACATGAACGATAAATAGTTTAGACAGAAGAGAATAAAAGCTTTCGAAATGTGGTACTACAGAAGAGTGCTATATATTAGATGGGTAGATCACGTAACTAATGAGGAGATACTGATCAGAATTGGGAAGAAGAGGAATTTGTGGCACTACTTGACTAAAAAAAGGGGTCGATTGGTAGCACATGTTCTAGGGTATCTGGGGATCAGCAGTTTAATATTGGAGGGCAACGTGGAGGGTAAAAATCGTAGAGGAAGATCTAGAGAAGAATACACTAAGCAGATTCAGAAGGATGTAGGTTGCAGTATTTATTCGGAGATGGAAAGGCTTACATACGACAGAGTAGCATGGAGAGGTGCATCAAACCAGTCTCCGGACTAAAGACCACAACAAATGTTCGATGGTATTCATGTCCGGCGATCTGGGTGGCCAAATCATTCACTCGAATTGTTCAGAAAGTTCTTCAACCCAATCGGGAACAATTGTGGCCCGGCGACATGACGCATTGTTATCCTTAAAAATTCCATCGTTGTTTCGGAACATGGACTCCATGAATACCTGCAAATGTCCTCTAAGTAACCGAACGTAAGCATACTAGTCAATGATCTGTTCAGTTGGACCAGGGGTTCCACTCCCTTCCATGTAAACACAGACCACACCAGTTGCCTCGTTGACAACTTCGTTCCACGGTTTCGTCGTGTCTGCGCTATATTCGAACCCTGCCATCAGCTCTTACCAGTATAAATCTGAATTCATCTGATGAGGGCATGGTTTCCCAGTAGTGAATGGTCCAACCCAAATGTTTACGAGCCCAGGAGAGGCAATGTCTTGCTGTCAGCAAAGATACTCCCGTCGTTCGTCTGCTGCAATAGCCGATTATCGTCAAAATTCACCGCATTGTCTGCATTGCCCTAACGGATCGTTCGTCGCATGTCCCACATTGATTTCTGCTGCTATTTCATGCAGTGATGCTTCTCTGTTAGCACTGACAGTTCTTCGCGAAATGCCTGCTCTCGGTCGTCAAGTGAGGGTTATCGGCCACTGCGCTGTCTGTGGTGAGAGGTAACGCCTGAAATTTTGTATTATTAGCGTACTCTTGGCACTGTTGATCTCGGAATATCGTAACAATCTCCGAAATGGAATGTCCCATGCGTCTATCTTGAAATATTATTCCGTATTCAAAGACAATCATCACAATCACGACGAATATCAGAGTTCACAAGGATCACCTGAGTCCAAGTGAGAGCGCTGCCAATGAACTGCTCTTTTATACCTTCTGTAAGCAATACCAGTGGCATTCATATATGTGTGCATCGCTATCCCATGACTTTTATCACTGTAGTGTATGAGATATAACTCTTTACATTTGGGAGTCAATTCTCTCGGAAAAGGTGCTGTAGTTTTATTTGTTTTTAACAGCACATTTTCAAGTTTGTTCACACTTATAAATCCTTGTCAGCCGTTATGAGATACGGGAGCAGACCTTTCAAAAATAGATAGCCCATTTAATTTGATTTGCTAGGTAGTCAGTTTTCGAGTATCATTTTCTATCTACGTGTTTGTTCCTTAACGTTGTGCACTGATAACAAGGGTAATAATCTGTCTGTCACTATTTACGGAAGTATTGCAGAGTAATAACCGGCTGACTGCTCCATTTCTAAATGTAAAGCAGGTCGCTGGGCATATCGCTTCTTGATGGCAACATCGCTGCTGATTTCTACTGCATATGATAATGCTACTCTATCATGCCTACAGCAATTTGAAATCAGTATCTCATGATCCATCAATGGTTCATCTCTGATGCAGATCGTATCCGTGCAGTGCCTGATTGCATGTTCAGCTTCGTGGAAAATCTGTCATCGGGTGAAACATGACCCTGCATCGTTACCAATGGAAATCCCTGATTCAGTGTTCCTGTTACCTACGGAGTAATAGTTACCGTGCAGTATTCGGTAATTCATGCAGACCAGTGCCTGGGGCAGAACTTCTCATTTAGTACGCATCGCTGCGATGTAGATATCTCTATCTGAAAATAGTATACGACCTAGATGCTTCCCTTTGCCATCTGCTATATGATTATATACATGTAGACTCTTGCTGTCACGCGCATTCAATATATATATATATAGGGTGAGTCACCTAACGTTACAGCTCGATATATTTCCTAAACCACATCAAATACTGACGAACCGATTTCACAGACCGAACGTGAGGAGAGGAGCTAGTGTAATTGTTTAATACAAACCATACAAAAATGCACGGATATATGTTTTTTAACAAGAACCTACGTTTTTTACATGGAACCACGTTAGTTTTGTTAGCACATCTGAACATATAAACAAATATGTAATCAGTGCCGTTTGTTGCATTGTAAAATGTTTATTACATCCGGAGATATTGTAACCGAAAGTTTCAGCTTGAAACCTCCGACGTTCAGTTGCGTGTTGTAACAAACACGGCCCACGGTCGGCGAGCAGTATCTGCAGGGACATGTTTACGATGACTTATGTGGTATCAGCATGATGGTGTATCTGCACATTCCGCAATTAACACTCTAAACATTCATGGTGGTGTCTGCTTGTACCATATCGTGTCTCCCTACCACTTTCGCGCAACGACGCTCTGAGCGTGTTTTTTAGGGAATTAACTAGTTTGAACCTGGGACCTGTTGCTGGTAAGGAGACGCCAGACCACACATGACATGTAGAATTCAGAAGAGTTCAGTGAGACTAGCGATGATATAACCAAATACTAAATGATCTCAGCGTCAGCTCCACTGCACTCCCTGTAAAAGAATCTTAATACTAACTAAATTTAGTGGAAAGGGTTCAAGGCTTTCCTATTTTTAGTTAGTGGTAAAATAACGTCGAAAAAAGCAGTTAAGTTTACCATTGGAAATTTTATTCTACTCACAAAACATCGTTTATAAATTGCACTATTGTTAAAAGGAAATGTTTTAATACAGGATGGTAAAAACCAACTGCGTTCAACAAAAATGTGAACGAATATTCCCTAAATGGGTTTCCAAGTTCTACAATCGATCGAAGGATGACCTATGCCATATCACATCTATAATCTAGGTTTAAATTAAGTTTCACAAAAGAGCAAACTATCAAAATGGTCTACAACTATCAAAATGGTCTACAGTGACCCTCAATTATCTTTAATTACTTATTTAACTTGTCGTAAATTACAGTGGCTGATGTGGCTTCTCAATAACTATATAAAATAAAAATCATCGCGTTTCAGATCTGTTCTTCAAGTGGCAAATGTGAACACCATCAGTTTTTAATTAACGATCGACACTAGTATTACACAAAAAGGGGGTGTAACAGATGAGACTTCTGCAGTTCTGAGTGAAACCTTATGCGCTCAAAAATGCGGCATCGCGTGCGTTCATTACCTTGTCGGTGTTCAGGCAGCGTCAGGGCGGCAGCGGCCGGCGCAGCAGCGATCCAGCTCGCCGTCTCGGAACCAACTACCTCTTAACTTCTCCATACTACAATTTACCGAAGTTAGTTTAAAAAAAACTATCTGGCTATGTTTTCATCTGACCAATCAGGGTCTCAATGTTAACCTTAAGCTCCGCCTACAAAAATTCTGTCTATCCAATGAGAAACGTTATACTTTTCGTGGTGGGGCAATGTTTTTTAAAGTTTGCAACGTAACAGAGACGCTAAAAAGTCTCACGCTAAAACGTGCAGCTGATTTGGTCCTTTTAGCGTTATCGTGAGATCTGTACTGTTCTTCTGGAGGGCTCTATCTTTTAACATGAGCTGGAGGATTGTCCTAATGTAACAGACACGCGAAAAAGTCTCACACTAAAACTTGCGGGTGGTAGTGGCCCTTTTTGTGTTATCGTAAGATCTATGCTGCTTTTCTGGAGGGTTCTAGCTTTTAACATGGGCTGGGGGTTGTCCTTGACGGACCTGAGACGCGAAACAGCCTCACGCTGAAACGTGCGGGTGGTGAGCCCTCGTGGTTAGCTGGAGACGTGGGTGTCCGTCCCTTATCGTAGGGCCTTCTAGCTCAACACGGTTCTGCTCTCGGCTTCTGCCCTCGTTTCTCCCCTCGGAACTGCGTCTGCCTCACGGTGGGAAGGTACGACATGCATTTAGGCATTCTTGTGTTAGTCTGTGGTATTCCATTTGCTCACTCGTTACTCGTATTACTTTGGTTAATTTAATGTCACGATTTATTCGGAGCTATGTGACATACTAGTAGATTTGCTTATTATGTCAGGGTTTTCATGGAAGGTGTTGGATTTGCCTGACACCTTACAACACTAGACTGACCCTGGACAGGATGTTCGACGGGCGTTTCATAGGACGTGGAGGACGCATAAATTGGCCAGCCCGTTCTCCTGATCTTACATCTCTGGACTTCTTTCTGTGGGGTACGTTAAAGGAGAATGTGTACCGTGATGTGCCTACAACTCCAGAGGATATGAAACAACGTATTGTGGCAGCTTGCGGCGACATTACACCAGATGTACTGCGGTGTGTACGACATTCATTACGTCAGAGATTGCAATTGTGTGCAGCAAATGATGGCCACCACATTGAACATCTATTGGCCTGACATGTCGGGACACACTCTATTCCACTCCGTATTTGAAAACGGAAACCACATGTGGACGTGTACCTCACCCCTCATGGTAATGTACATGTGTGTCAGTGAAAAAGACCAATAAAAAGGTGTTAGCATGTGGACGTAATGTGCTGTTCCAGTCTCTTCCGTACCTAAGGTCCATCACCGTTCCCTTTGGATCCCTACGTAATTCGGTGCTCTCCGATACACACGATCGAATAGCAGAGTGGAACCCAAGCGTCAACTTCAGGTTACAATATCTCCGGATGTAATTCACATTTTACAATGCAACAAGGGCACTGATTACGTATTTGTTTATATGTTCAGATGTGCTAACAAAACTAACGGCGTCCCATTAAAAAGACGTAGGTTTGTGTTGAAAAACATACTTCCGTGCATTTTTTTTATGGTTTGTATTAACCAATTACACTAGCCCCACTCCTCACGTTCGGTCTGTGAAATCGATTAGTCAGTATTTGATTTGGTTTACGAAATATACCCAGCGGTAAAGTTAGGTGACTCACCATGTATATATATATATATATATATATATATATATATATATATATATATATATATATATATATATATATATATATGGAAAGATTCCTCACACACAAAGAAAGAAAATATGTTATGTGGACATGCGTCCACCCTCCGTCGCATGGAATCCCTGATGCGCTGATGCAGCCCTGGAGAATGGCGTATTGTATCACAGCCGTCCACAATACGAGCACGAAGAGTCTCTACATTTGGTACCGGGGTTGCGTAGACAAGAGCTTTCAAATGCCCCCATAAATTAAAGTCAAGAGGGTTGAGGTCAGGAGACCGTGGAGGCCATGGAATTGGTCCGCCTCTACCAATCCATCGGTCACCGAATCTGTTGTTGAGAAGCGCACGAACACTTCGACTGAAATGTCAGGAGCTCCATCGTGCATAAACCACATGTTGTGTCGTACTTGTAAAGGCACACGTTCTAGTCAGGACACGTAGAGTATGAAATCATGGCGGTGAATCGAGGAAGTACAGTACATACTGACGAAACTAAAATGAGCTCTAACATGGAAATTAAGCGTTTCCGGACACATGTTTATTTGTGTGTAAGGAATGTTTCCTGAAAGTTTGGCAGTACCTTTTTGTAACTCCCTATATATATATGTGAGTGTGCCTGTGAATCATGATGAATAACAACTCACTTTCTTCCTATTGGTACAGACATACTTCGTGATAATAGCTTACACTGGCACAGCTCTCTTGAATGATAGTTGTAACAACATGCGAAACGTCCATTTCATGAGTAGGACATGACACGACCACTTAAAAGAAGAGCGTGACTAAATGTGCTATTTCTTCACGCAACACTGCAGTAATCATCTAACATTCACAGTGATGTCTGTTTCTTCTATATCGTGTCTCCCTACCACTTTCGCGCAACGACGCTCTGAGCGTGTTTTTTAGGGAATTGACTAGTTTGAACCTGGGACCTGTTGCTGGTAAGGAGACGCCAGACCACACATGACATGTAGAATTCAGAAGAGTTCAATGAGACTATCGATGATATAACTAAATACTTAATGATTTCAGCGTCAGCTCCACTGCATTCCCTGTAAAAGAATCTTAATACTAACTAAATTTAGTGGAAGGGGTTCAAGGCATTCCTATTTTTAGTTAGCTGGTAAAATTACGTCGAAAAAGCAGTTAAATTTACCATTGGAAATTTTATTCTAATCACAAAACATTGTTTATAAATTTCACTATTAATAAAACGAAGTGTTTTAATACACGATGGTAAAAACCAACTGCGTTCAACAAAAATGTGAACGAATATTCCCTGAATGGGTTTCCAAGTTTTACAATGGATCGAAGGATGACCTATGCCATATCACATCTATAATCCAGGTTTAAATTAAGTTTCACAAAAGAGAAAAACTATAAAAATGGTCTACAGTGACCCTCAGTTATCTTTAATAACTTATCTAACTTGTCTTAAATTACGGTGGCTGATGTGGCTTCTCAATTACTATATAAAAGAAACATCATCGCGTTTCAGATTTTTACTTCAAGTGGCAAATGTGAGCACCATGGGATTTAATTGACGATCGACACTAGTATTACGCAAACAGGAGGTGTAACAGATGAGACTTCTGCACTTCTGAGTGAAGCTTTATACCCTGTTATGCGGCATCGCGTGCGTTCATTACCTTGTCGGTGTTCGTCAGGGGGCCGCGGGCAGCACAGCTCCGCTCACCTCGCCGACTCGGAACTAACTCTCTCCTAACTTCTCCTTACTACAATTTACCGAAGTTGGTTTAAAATAAAACTATCTGGCTGTGTTTTCATCTGAGCAATCAGAGTCTCAATGTTCTTCAAGTGGCAAATGTGAACACCATGAGTTTTTAATTAACGATCGACACTAGTATTACACAAAAAGGGGGTGTAGCAGATGAGACATCTGCAGTTCTGAGTGAAACCTTATGCGCTCAAAAATGCGGCATCGCGTGCCTTCATTACCTTGTCGGTGTTTAGGCAGCGTCAGGGCAGCGGCGGGCGGCACAGCTCCACTCACCTCGCCATCTCGGAAGCAACTCTTCTTTTTCTCCTTACTACATTTACCGAAGTTGGTTTAAAAAAAAAAACTACCTGGCTGTGTTTTCATCTGAGCAATCAGAGTCTCAATGTTAACCGTAAGCTCCGCCCACAAAACTTCTGTCTATCCAATGAGAAACGTTATACTTTTCGTGGTGGGGGAATGTTTTTAAAGTCTGAAACGTAACAGAGACGCGAAAAAGTCTCACGCTCAAACTTGCAGCTGGTGTGGTCCTTTTAGCGTTATCGTAAGATCTATACAGTTCTTCCGAAAGGCTCTATCTTTTAACATGGGCTGGGGGGTGGTCCTAACGTAACAGAGACGTGAAAAAGTTTCACGCTAAAATTTGCGGGTGGTGTGGCCCTTTTTGTGTTATCGTGAGATCTATATTGTTTTTCTGGAGAGCTCTAGCTTTTAACATGGTCTGAGGGGGGTGGGGGGGGGGGGGTCCTTGACGTAACAGAGACGCGAAAATGTCACACGCTAAAACTTGCGGGTAGTGTGCCCTAGTGGTTAGCTGGCGACGTGGGTGTCCAGTCCGTCCCTTATCGTAGGGCCTTCTAGCGTAACACGGTTCTGCTCTCGGCTTCTGTTCTCGTTTCTCCCCTCGGAACTGCGTCTGTCTCACGGTGGGAAGGTATGACATGCATTTAGGCATTCTTGTGTTAGTCTGTGGTATTCCATTTGCTCACTCGTTACTCGTATTACTTTGGTTAATTTAATGTCACGATTTATTCAGAGCTATGTGACATACTAGTAGATTTGCTTATTATGTCAGGGTTTTCATAGAAGGTGTTGGATTTGCCTCACACCATACAACCATTGGATCTCTTATTGTTTTTGTGTGTCTGTTTTCGTCAGTACTTTTTCCGTTGGTTGTATGTCGTTCAGCTTGCGTTTAGTCTTGCATCGATCTCAGCGTTTCTGTGACACGATCCCCTTTCGGTGTTAGTAATTTGTGTTAGACGCTGCAAACCATTAAAATTGCGGAATTATAACGGTGGCATGCGAAAGGCTCCAAATGTGCATGACGTGTACTATATGTTAGGATATGAATTTATTAATTATTCATCATGTGGTCTTTTTAAACGCAAAACACAAACAACAACACGTGAAACAGACTTTTAAATTTTTAGAATATGTTATTCCAATGCTTCTTTCGTTATAGGCAGGAAATTGTCGAAAGCCCCATATGGCCCATAGCGACATTCTGTAACTATGTGCGAACTGTTTTCCAGACTGCTCCACAATCACATTTTGCATATGGAACGTTACCCCACGTACAGCGCGAACAAAACAGTACCTTTCTCAAATGATGTAATTTCCTGTCATCATTATTTAATCCGGTAGTAATGACTGATTTGTTGTTCTAACAGTTACTGTTGCATCGCTAGCGGGCATACTTCACTCTTCAGTTGGAGTAGCTGTTTCACATACACACCCATCACAGTACATGTTTACTAATGGAGCGATATACCTGGAGTGAGTACACTGATATGACCGGTGCTTGCTACGGGGTCTTCTACATCCACAATGCACATGTTGATCTACCTGTCACAGGTACTGGCGCTCATAAACTGGCGTTCTGCATGAATGTCTGAGTAGGTATTGTTGTTGATTAATTGGACCATTTCTTCTACCTAGGGCATGAAATGGCGGCATTTTTGCATTTCCAGGCCACAGCACTGCTAGAATTGCTGGATGACGTGCCACTCGCTTGAAGTGTGGTTGCAACATAATGGGGTGCAGGCACATTCCAGTCGTCCCGTGCGTCAATTCTTGAACCGATAGCTTCCAGAAAAGTGGACTGGCAAACTTGGTCCTGTACAACAGCCTACTCTGGACTTTTCTCGTGTGGCGAGAAATGCACAACCTTGTTCCCAAAACCGCTGTTGTATCGTAAGCGGGTTTGGATAGTAGCAGCAGCAGGAGAAACTGAGGAGACTCCTGCAGTATTTGACCATGTAAGACAGAATATGTTCCACTGGTGTAACATTCGTTTACAAGGTGGTGGAAGCATTAACGAGTAATTATGTGTTATTAAGAAGTAATTATGTTATTTTGATGTTGATGTTATCTCTTTGTAATGAAGAATGAAGAATTGTTTTACCTTTGTCAGCTACAAGTAAGATTTGATGTCATAAAATGGTGCCTCACACGAAAACGCGTTAGAAAAGTGTTTTCAGTGTCCATGCAACTTCCAAGAGTTTGTTGGTCTAATCAACTTTCATTAAGAGAAAGCTCCTTCCACAAGCTTAAAAATCCTCACAGTAAAATATGACATTAAGGAAAAATATTTGTTTTGATGTCCGGTGCGACCTCCCGAATTTGTCCATTTAAATAATTGTCACCCTGTATGAACAGAATCTCGCCTGTGCTGTGATCGTTCTGTTAATTGTTGCCCATGTTCTGCGCGATTTGTCGCAGGCAGGGGGTTTCTTTCTTACGCGGGGCAAGTTCTGGCAGAATGGAGATAAAGCCTCTGTGCAGTATCGTTCCCATGACTCTGTCAAGTTACACGTGTTTAGTTGCATGGTTGTTTTCATAAATGCTTTTCTTGATCGAAGCCAGTCCCTCTCTCTAGGATAACTGTGTCTTGAATGACAGGGAGCTGCACTTTGCCTTGTACCCAGGGAAGAACTGCTTTTCGCCGAAGGCCAGGATGCAGCGTGTGGTTCAGTATGCGCACCCGTCCTACGGAGTTTGACATTAGAACACCACAGGATATGAAACACACGTGTCTCACGAATCGGCACTGACAATGTGAACTGTGTGATGTTTTTGCACATTATGTTTCGGGACTACGTCATACCATCACCAAGTGCTATAAACAAGGAAATTAATCAATAAATTGCAGTACAACATGTACCAACAACCATATACAAATATTTATATGCCCCCCCCCCCCCCCCCATGAACCATAGACCTTGCCGTTGGTGGGGAGGCATGCGTGACTGAGCGATACAGATAGCCGTACTGTAGGTGCGCCCACAACGGAGGGGTATCTGTTGAGAGGCCAGACAAACTTGTGGCTCCTGAAGAGGGCTAGCAGCCTTTTCAGTAGTTGCAGGGGCAACAGTCTGGATGACTGACTGATCTGGCCTTGTAACACTAAGCAAAACGGCCATGCTGTGTTGGTACTGCGAACGGCTGAAAGCAAGGTGAAACTACGGCCGTAATTTCTCCCGAGGCCATGCAGTTTTACTGTACAGTTAAATGATGATGGCGTCCTCTTGGGTAAAATATTCCGGAGGTAAAATAGTCCCCATTCGGATCTCCGGGCCGCGACTACTTAAGAGGCCGCCGTTATCAGGAGAAAGAAAACTGGCACTACAGGGTGTTACAAAAAGGTACGGCCAAACTTTCAGGAAACACTCCTCACACACAAAGAAAGAAAATATGTTATGTGGAGATGAGTCCGGAAACGCTTACTTTACATGTTAGAGCTCATTTTATTACTTCTCTTCAAATCACATTAATCATGGAATGGAAACACACAGCAACAGAACGTATCAGCGTGACTTCAAACACTTTGTTACAGGAAATGTTCAAAATGTCCTCCGTTAGCGAGGATACATGCATCCATCCTCCGTCGCATGGAATCCCTGATGCGCTGGTGCAGCCCTGGAGAATGGCGTATTGTGTCACAGCCGTCCACAATATGAGCACGAAGAGTCTCTACGTAGGTATCTGGGTTGCGTAGACAAGAGCTTTAAAATGCCCCCATAAATGAAAGTCAAGAGGGTTGAGGTTAAGAGAGCGTGGAGGCCATGGAATTGGTCCGCCTCTACCAATACATCGGTCACCGAATCTGTTGTTGAGAAGCGTACGAACACTTCGACTGAAATGTGCAGGAGCTCCATCGTGCATGAAATACATGCTGTGTCGCACTTGTAAAGGCACATGTTCTAGCAACACAGGTAGAGTATCCCGTATGATAACGTGCTCCATTGAGCGAAGGTAGACAAAACTAAAATGAGCTCTAACATTGAAATAAAGCGTTTCCGGACACATTACCACATAACATATTTTCTTTAATTGTGTGTGAGGAATGTTTCCTGAAAGTTTCGCCGTACCTTTTTGTAACACCCTGTATACGGATCGTTGCGTGGAATGTCAGATCCCTTAATCGGGCATGTAGGTTCGAATATTTAATATTCGAAATTAATAAGGGAAATGGGTAGGTTAAAGATAGATATAGTGGGAATTCTCGAAGTTCGGTGGTATGAGAAACAAGACATCTGATCAGGTGAATACAGGGTTATAAATACAAAATAAAATAAGAGTAATGCGGGAGTAGCTTTAATAAAGAATAAAAAAATAGGAGTGAGGGTAAGCTACTACAAATAGCATAGTGAACGCCTTATTGCGGCCAAGATAGACACGAAGTCCACGCCTACCACAGTAGTACAAGTTTATATACCAACTAGCTCTGCAGATGACGAAGAAATTATTCAGATACTGAAGGGAGACGAAAATTTAATAGTCATGGGTGACTGGAATTCGATTGTAGGAAAAAGCAGAGAAGGAAAGTAGTAGGTGAATATGGATTGGAGGTAAGAAATGAAAGAGGAATCAGCCTGGTAGAATTTTGTACAGGGCATAACTTAATCATAGCTAACACTTGGTTCAAGAATCATAAAAGAAGGTTGATTACAAGGAAGAAACATGGAGATACTGGCAGGTTTCAGATAGATTATATAATGGTAAGACAGAGATTTAGGAACCAGGCTTTAAATTGTAAGACATTTCAAGGGACGGATGTGGACTCTGACCACAAGCTATTGGTTATGAACAGTAGATTAAAACTGAAGAAGCTCCAAAAAGGTGGCAATATAAGGAGATGGGACCTGGATATACTGACTAAACCAGAGGTTGTACAGAGTTTCAGGGAGAGCAAAGGGAACAACTGACAAGACTGGGAGAAAGAAAAACAGTAGAAGAAGAATGGGTAGCTTTGAGGGATGAAGTAGTGAAGGTAGCAGAGAATCAAGTAGATGAAAAGACGAGGCCTAGTGGAAATCCTTGGGTAACGGAAGAAATATTATATTTAATTGATGAAAGGAGAAAATATAAAAATGCAGTAAATGAAGCAGGCAAAAAGGAATACAAACGTCTCAAAAATGAGATCGATAGGAAGTGCAAAAAGGCTAAGCAGGGATGGCTAGAGGACAAATGTAAGGATGTTGAGGCTTATCTCACTAGGGGTAAGATAGATACTGCTTACAGAAAAATTAAAGAGACCTTTCGAGAAAAGAGAACCACTTGTATTAACATCAAGAGCTCAGAGGGAAACCCAGTTCTAAGCAAAGAAAGGAAAGCAGAAAGGTGAAAGGAGTGTAGTATACAAGGGCGATGTACTTTAGGGCAATATTATGGAAATGGAAGAGGAAGTAGATGAAGATGAAATGGAAGATATGATACTGCGTAAAGAGTTTGACAGAGCACTGAAAGACCTGAGCCGAAACAAGTCGAGACAAGGCCCCCGGAGTAGACAACATTCCATTGGAACTACTGACGGCCTTGGGAGAGCCCGTTGTGACAAAACTCTACCATCTGGTGAGAAGGATGTATGAAACACGCGAAATACCCTGAGATTTCAAAAAGAATATAATAATCCCAATCCCACAGAAAGCAGGTGTTGACAGATGTGAAAATTACTGAACTATCAGTTTAATAAGTCACAGCTGCAAAATACTAACTCGAATTCTTTACAGACGTATGGAAAAACTGCTAGAAGCCGAACTCGGGGAAGATCACTCTGGATTCCGTAGAAATGCTGAAAGTCGTGAGGCAATATTGACCCTAGGGCCTATCTTAGTAGCTAGATTAAGAAAAGGCAAACGTACGTTTCTAGCATTTGTAGACTTAGAGAAAACTTTTGAAAATGTTGACTGGAATACTCTCTTCAAAACCTGAAGGTGGCAGGGGTAAAATACAGTATTGTGAAAGGCTATTTACAATTTGTACAGAAACCAGATGGCAGTTATAAGAGTCGAGGGACGTGAAAGAGAAGGAGTTGTTGGGAAGGGAGTGAGACAGGGTTGTAGCCGCTCCCCGATGTTATTCAATCAGTATATTGAGCAAGTAGTAAAGGAAACAAAAGAAAAATTCGGAGTAGGTATGAAAACCCACGGAGAAGAAATAAAAAGTCTGAGGTTCGCCGATGACATCGTAATTCAGTCAGAGACAGCAAAGGACTTGGAAGAGCAATTGAACGGAATGGACAGTGTCTTGAAAGGAGGATATAAGATGAACATCAACAAAAGCAAAACGAGGATAATGGAATGTAGTCGAGTTAACTCGTGTGATGCTGAGGGAATTAGATTAGGAAATGAGACACTTAAAGTAGTAAGGAATTTTTGCTGTTTCGGGAGCAAAATAACTGATGATGGTCGAAGTAGAGAGCATATAAGATGTAGATTGGCAATGGTAAGGAAAGCGTTTCTGATGAAGAGAAATTTGTTAACGTCGAGTATAGATTTAACTATCAGGAAGTCGTTTCTGAAAGTATTTGTATGGAGTGTGGCCATGTACGGAAGTGAAACATGGACGATAAATAGTTTGGACAAGAAGAGAATAGAAGCTTTTGAAATGTGGTGCTGCAGAGGAATGCTGAGGATTAGATGGGTAAATCACCTAACTAATGAGGAGGTATTGAATAGAATTGGAGAGAAGAGAAGTTTGTGGCACAACTTGACCAAAAGAAGGGATCGGTTGGTAGGACATGTTCCGAGACATCGAGGGATCACCAATTTAGTATTGGAGGACAGCGTGGAGGACAAAAATCGTAGAGGGAGACCAAGAAATGAATACACTAAGCAGGTTAAGAAGAATGTAGGTTGCAGTAGGTACTGGTGATGAGGCAGCTTGCACAGGATAGAGTAGCATGGAGAGCTTCATCAAACCAGTCTCAGGACTGAAGACTACAACAACATATCGTTCTATGGTCCAACATACCACAAACCTCGAATGCTATTAAGCACCGTTGAAGGTAAGATCTCAGCAGCGAAGATGCACTGTCACACATAATACTCCTCTTAAAACATGTCATACTGACGTGCTATACTCTCAAGGTACAGTTTTAAACCAAAGCCAGCTGCTTTCACCTATCAGAGATAGTACTTTCCTGCAACGCATACGTCACAGCCCCACGATGCTACCGTCTATTGTGAACATTTCGTTTTAAGTCTTTGAAAATTCTGAAGACCAATACTACGCCTAAGTTCGTACACGTACACCGTAATTACTCTACTACGCAACCATTGGGGTTACTCTCGTCTGGTTTGCCTCATCTCGCTGTTGTCGTATTACAGAATGTCTCCATCCATAGAATGGATGTACCTTTCGAAGTGCAGTATCAGTGAAGCACGATTCTCCATTTGCTTTAAGAGATTAAAAAACGCTAGGGGGCACACAGACGTGTGACATAGTATGAGGATGAAGCTTAACAATTCATTCACAGTTTACGATACAAACAGCCGCGCGGGATTAGCCGAGCGGTCTAGGGCCCTGCAGTCATGGACTGGGCGGCTTGTCCCGGCGGAGGTTCGAGTCTTCTATGGGGCATCGGTGTGTGTGTTTGTCCTTAGGATAATTTAGATTAAGTAGTGTGTAATCTTGGGGACTGATGACCTTAGCAGTTAAGTCCCATAAGATTTCACACACATACAGTATAAACAGAAAGTAGCTGTTGTGCTGTCTATGTATTAATATGCCTTCGTCTGTCTGTAGACCTTGAAAACGGATAAATTAACACGAAAAACAGTTCTCCAGCACTAGTTTTCACACTGTGGAACTGACTGTTCGCATTGCCAAGATAGTGATATGATCTTAGATTACAATACGATTTTTTACCAGAGTTCTAAGAATTACAATCAACAGGAGAATACTGGTAACTTTTTGTAGTATGCAACTACCTATCACTTTTTGAGAAACGCAGAAAAAGGTAGATGAAAAAAACTTTTTTTTAATTGCTTATTTAATTTAATTTTTTCATCCTACCTATCTTGAAACTGAGGAACTTTAAGTTTTTCAAGTTTTGTTCAATTTCTTTTTATTAAGGGAAGTAATAGGAATAAAAAAGCGAAAATCTGGTATTTTGAGCAGTTTTAAGTCAGTTGAAATAGCGTCGAAAATAGTCGATAACCACCGACCCTAGGTCGCGTTGGTCGCAGTGCAGTATCGTACAACTACGACACTCACCTTGAATCAGGAAATGGACTTATTTGCAGCTAGACAAGTATCGACGCGGGGAGCGTGACGACGTCTGAGCACCACGGACTACTAGCACGGCGACGTTTGTTGCAGCTTCCGTCGAAGCGGCAACAGGGAGAGGCGAGGTAACAGTGGTGCATCCAGCAATACCACTGGACACAGCCAGCGCACCACACACCAGTTCCGAGTCCAGTATGAAAATAGACGTATTGTTCTATGGAGACTCCCAGGAGAAATAACGTCACCATGTTGTATTCGTTATCGTCATGAGGCCAGCACCTAGTGTGATAGTATGGGGGTGACACTGAATACGCAAATATGATGGAATCTGGTTCGCATAGCCGATAATTTGGACACCAGTCGTCACATTTCTGACAAGTTGCTAGTAGCTATGTCTCACTTTGAAGTTTCCGTGAAGTTATTGCAACAAAATGAAGTACAACTACACATTACCCAGACTATCCTGACCCACCTCGATAACAGACTGTGTTCTAATGTCACCGTATCCTGCGCTTTGTCCGCATAGCTCACTCAGTGAAAACATTTGGTCGTCGGCTGGCAAACGACCGACACGCCAGCTATCGCGATTGGAAAACTCCGGTATAGAGTTGAAATGAAATGGAATGACACACTTGTGCCTCTCACCGACGCTGAGTTCGACCCAATACCCATCTGAGTTACAACTGTTGAGAGCTGGCAGCTCTGTGCACTAAAGCTTGCACCCTGTCTATCCCCAGATCACCTACAGTTTTAACTATGTATTCTTCCTGTTATGATGCCTATATGCAGACTGCAGCGACGAATGAAATTTTGTACCAAGGCCGGGATACGAACTTAGGTCTCCTGCACAGTAGGCAGATGCGTTAATTGCTACGACACCCTGAAAGAATGGCGTCGCACAACTGCACACACTACCCTACTCCTCAACCTAAATTCCCATTCACGCCTCAGCCCAGTTAGTATTCCCCCTAAATCCGAACACCACTGCATAGGCTCTACAACTGTACTGGAATATCAAGGCACCATTGAAGGCAATGAGGTATCCTGCCTGAAACAAAGGCATATCAAATTTAGCTACATGGCCTTTTAAAGCCTGTAACGTCTATGGTGTGTTCACGCAGACTGAAGAGACGAATGAAAATTTGCACCTAGGCCGGGACTCGAACACGGGTCGCCTTCTCACTAAGCAGATGCAAGTCGGTACAAATATGCAAAGCCACGGTGCTAACGTCGCGTAATGTTTACCACGTCTGCCTAGTGAGCTACAGACTGGGGCTCAAATCACGGTCTATGTGCAATTTTTCGTTCGTCACTTCAGTCTGCATATATACCGTATGTGATCAAAATCATCCGGACACCTGGCTGAAAATGACTTACAAGTTCGTGGCGCCCTCCATCGGTAATACTGGAATTCAGTATGGTGTGACAGCTTCCAGTCTCACAGGCATACCTTCAATCAGGTTTTGCAAGCTTTCTTGGGGAATGGCAGCTCATTCTTCACCGAGTGCTGCTCTGAGGAAAGGTATCGATGTCGGTATGTGAGGCCTGGCACGAAGCCGGCGTTCCAAAACATCCCAAACGTGTTCTGTAGGATTCAGGTCAGGACTCTGTGCAGGCCAGTCCATTACAGGGATGTCATTTTCGTGCAAACCACCCCGCCACAGACTGTGCATTATGATCAGGTGCTCGCTCGTTTTGAAAGATGCAATCGCCATCCTCGAATTACTCTTCAACAGTGGGAAGTAAGGAGGTGCTTAAAACTTCAATGTAGGCCTGTGCTGTGATATTTCCACGCAAAAAGCAACGGGTGCAAGTCCCTCTATGAAAAACACGACCACATTATAACACTAGCGTCCCCGAATTTTGCTGTTGGCACTACACACGCTGGCAGGTGACATTCATCGGGCATTCGCCATACCCTCACCTTGCCATTGGATCGCCATATTCTGTACCGTGACTCGTCACTCCACACAACGTTTTTCCACTGTTCAATCGCCCAACGTTTATGCTGGTTACACCAAGCGAGGCGTCGTTTGTCATTTACCGGCATGATGTGTGGCTTGTGAGATTGTGAGCATCCACTCGACCATGAAATCAAAGTTTTCTCACCTCCCGTCTAACTCTTGTTCTACTTGCAGTGGATCCTGATGCAGCTGTGTGATGGTCTGGATAGATGTCCGCCTATTACACATTACGACCCTCTTCAATTGTCGGCAGTCTCTGTCACTCAACAGACGAGGTCGGCCTGTATGCGTTTGTGCTGTACGTGTCCCTTCACGTTTCCACTTCACTATCACATCGGAAACAGTGGACCTAGGGATGTTTATGAGTGCAGAAATCTCACGTACAGATGTGTGACACAAGTGCACCCAATCACCTGACCACTTGCAAAGTCCTCGAGTTCCTCGGAACGCCCCATTCTGCTCTCTTACGATGTCTGATGACTACTGATGTCGCTGATATGGAGTACCGGGCAGTAGGTGGCAGCACAATGCACCTAATATGAAAAACGTATGTTCTGAGGGTGTCCGGATACATCCTAAATGTCATACCTGGGAAGGTGTCCGGAAACACAGTTTCATTTTATATTTATCCTACTGTATAGTATGTGCACAAAAAGTAAAACATCATTATTTATCTATCTTCCTTAGTGTTAAAGTTTTAATGGACAGCTTTGTGTTCCTTTATTGCTCCAACACTCTCAAACTACATCAGACGTGGAACTAATCCATTATACTTTTTCTATGTCCTGGATTACGAAAAATTTCGATTGTACATAATAAGTCTTATTCCATTTATTTTTCTTTCTGTTTGACTTTTACTTTCTTTTACAGCTGTTATTCCAAAGATTTTCAACTTGCTTCTGTCTGGTGCCTTTGTGACGTAATTAGGTGAAACCCTCATCAGATGTTGCATCGGTATCCACATGGCAGCAGAATGACAGCTAGTGCCCACCTGGTGGTTTGTTTACGAGCAGCATGTCAGCATGGGGTTCACATGCCACTCAAGTCATTTGCTGCACAAAAGTGAACCAAAGAACTGTACAAGCGTGGAGAAGAGGTATTTCTTTCACACACGGTGGCATTTTATGTTGTTCACATTCCTTGTGATATTTCACGAAGCAGTAGAGATATTCGATAGTCAAAAACCTCACATTTTCAGAACTGCGTAATACAACCAGCACTTCCAGAGGTACAGCTACTCAAAAACGCATTTCACTGCCATTGTTTGATATTAATAAACCCTGTCAATAAAACTGATACTTCACTCAGCAAGCTGTCAACGCACAGGTCTCTATCAAAGCTATGTGTAAATACACTAGAAGACAAAAAACGACGCCCCTCGAAGGAATTATCGGAATAGGACAGAAATCGGTAGGTGTAATGTGCACGTACAGACTAACAAAAGATAACAGTTCCAGAAAAAATGGGAAATTTATTCAGGAGAAAGAGCGTTGGTCCACCTCTGGCCCTATGCAAGCAGTTATTCAACTCGGCATTGACTGATATGATGGAGTTGTTGAACATCCCTCTGAGGAATATCGTGCCAGATTCTCTCCAACTCGCAAATTAGATCGCCAAAAACACGAGCTGGTTGGAATGCCCTACTCATAATGCTCCTAACGTTCTCAGATGGGGGAGATCATGCGACCATTCTAAACATAGGGTTGGACAAGCACGAAGACAGGCAGTAGAAACTCTTGCTGTGTGCATGTGGGCATTATCCCGAGGAAAGTAAGCCCAGGTTGGCTTGCCGTGAAAAGCTACAAAACTGGGTGTAGAATATCGTCGATGTACCGCTCCGCTGTAAGGATGTCGCGTATGAGAACCAAAGGGGTTCTGCTGTGAAAAGAAATGGTGCCCCAGACGACCACTCTTGGCTGATGGGTCGTATGGTGGGCCACATTCAAGTTCGTATCCCATCGCTGTTGGGGTATCTCCAAACACGTCTTCGCTGGTTGTAGGGGCTCGATTTGAAGCCCGACGTAAGACATTTCTACTTCAATCAATGATACTGCAGGCCGAAGTCGTGACTGGGGCCACGGCGGTGGGATACGAACCTGAATGTCTCCCGCCACACGGCCCTACAACCACGAGAGATTGTCTGCAGCGCCATTGATTTTCATACCAGAACACCATTGGTTGTCATTCGCGGCAACCATACGGCACTGCGATGCATCGACGATATTGTACGCCACGTTTTGTTGCCCTTCATGGTAAGCCATCCTGGGCTTACATTTCTGAAAGACAACGCCCGCGCGCACAAGGTGAAAGTTACTAATGCTTATCTTCGCGAGCGCCAAACCGTACCATTTCCGGTGAAGCTCTTTCTCTTGAATAAATCAGCCAGTTTTTGTGAAATTGTATTTATTTGTTTGTCTGCACTTATACGCCACATCTGCCAATTTCCGTTTCATTCGGGTAATTCCTTCGTGATGTGTCCTTCCTTATATCTTAGAGTGTGTATTCTCTTACAACACTCACATGTTTGTTTAGTCAGCCATAGGCCTCAAAAACTTACCATATTTTTTCAATCACTTTTGAGAAACCACGTAGTTAACAGAACGTTACACATTGGAACATGCACTACAATTAATACCTACCTATAGGAATAAATATGAAGGTTTATTATTGTTTATGAGTAAAGATAAAAATCAGAGGGCACTAAATGCATAATACCAGTATCGTCAGTTATGCGAGAACCAGAACTGCTACTTCAATTATGAGACCATAATTAGCAAGAGCTTGGTTTTTGCCGTAGGGAAGACGCCCTATTTGTTGTATCAGCATAAAATTAATACATATTTTATTGCTCAGGTATGAGTACTTCACTCAAATGCTATATTAAATCACGATATCGCAGGGGTCATTTAATTTAGACTCACATCTTAGTTTAGATCTGTTCAGGGATTAATTGTGTATGAAATGGTACGATTACTTATTACATAAGTGTTGTTCAAAGATACGAGGTTTTCGAGCTGGTGAATCAGAATAACGACAGTTAAAGACCCAAAGTTGGGATAAAGGGCTTAAATGAAGAGACAGCAAACCCATAAATATATTCTTGCAGTGTTACGTAATCAGCAGAAACTGTTTTCGAAGAAGCCAGATGTTATTAGATGAGTATACTACGAAAGCAATGTTTGACGGCAGCTGCAATGGAAATGGGAGTCTTGCGTGTCAACGTCTTCGCCATTTCGCTCTGAATGATTGCGTAATGAACCACCCTTTCCCCACTACAGTCTAACACGCTATTGTGGAAAGCTTGCTATCATCCACGTTCGATAAGATATCGTCAATAAGAGCCACCACTTTTCTTGCAACAAAGCGCATAAATCTTGACCCGCAATAATGGTAGAACACACATCGCACTAGCTCATTCGAATGGTATTTAAAGGAAAACACATGTTGATTATCAACAACGTAATCAATGGTTAGCTCTTCTTGCAAAGTTTATGAGTCGCATGAGGTGGGAGTAAGCAGAGGAAGAAGTACACTTACAGAGAAGAGATAGTGAACTGCCAGTTGCATTATCGCTGGACACCTGCGGTTGAGTGCGCTGCAGAGCAGAACTTAGAAGAGGGTCGAGAGAGACAGTCGAAACGAGTCGCACTGCGGCTTCTTTGTTGACAATTTTCGTAAAGCAGTAGTGGTGAAGTATGTAATGGCTCGACGTACATTTAGTGTGGATGGACGGAGTATATGGCGTTAAATGAGTAAAGTACAACAATCACAAGAGGAAACACATTAACATGAAGCGTTGGCTCAATTTCATTTGTTACGAAGTTATAAGGAGAAGAGCCAACGAACAATGCCTTACATTGCACAGTTTTCATCTCACTCTGAAGTAAGATAAACTAGTTATGCACAGTTTTCCTCTCACTCTGAAGTAAGATAAACTAGTTACTTGATCAGACTTGTATACGACCAGCCAACGTCGTAGTTCAAGTTTTTGTTTGTATATTACCGAGTTACATCAAAGTCATAACCTTCACTTTTACCTAAAACAAAAATTTTCAGTAAGATCCATCCTATCCATTACTGATGATCCGAGACTGTCTGAATGATTGAACAACTACTACAGCGCTTTTAAAAAATAAATAGTGGTAAGTAAACTTTCAGCAATTTGCAAAACAATAACTAACATAAGTGTTTCATTCTAGTAAACAGTAATTTGACAGACACTGCCTAACAAAGTATTAGTAAAAGATATTTTATTGTATTTTTCATTCATAAATAAATTTTCATTTTAAGCAACTGCAATTATTCAGAAGTTGTGTGTTAACATCTTGAGCCAGTAATAGTAGTAATAGCACAAACTGATAAGATTAGATTAAATTCAGTTTTCGTTCCATAGAGCCAAGAAATGAGATGATTCTCATGGGTGTGGAACATGTCAGAAAGTATAACATAAAATCATAAAACATTTAAATATAACATTTACTACCCAGATAATTTGTCAAGAGTTTGTCAAAATAGGTGAATACAATGTGGTAAACTGGAACAACTAATATTTACAGAATTAATGCACTGTTAGAATGAAACATTGTTATGTACTATTAATAAATGTATGATACAAAAATACCGAGTCTTGTCTGTTGTGACCAAGTGCTGTCAAAACTGAAATCTAACAAACATTTTTACTTAAGCTGGCTTGACAGTATCTGTTAAGATATTCGTCTATAGAGTAGAAGGAGTTCCCTATCAAAAAGTCTTTCAAACTATGTTTACACCATGCTTTATCTGAAACCAAGTTTTTAATGGTTGCTGGCAATAATTGAAAATGTGTGTTCCTGAATATTGTGCCCCTTTTCAGACCAAGGTAAGGGATTTTAGGTCTTTATGTAGATTGTTCTCATTCCTACTAATAATACATGTTGGTTGGAAATAGGGACGTATTACTTGCAACACATTTCATTAAGGAATAAATATACTGAGAAGTTCCTTGAACAGGTTTCTACATGATGTTCTTGAATTTACACCGCAAATTATTCTTATCATACACTTTTGCACCCTAAAAACTTTTGCTCGGTTTGATGAGTTACCTCAGTATATGATCCCATATACATAATAGAATGAAAGTAAGCAAATTATGCAAGTTTTTTTATATTTGTGTCTCCTACATCTGACACCATTCTCTCTGCAAATACAGACTCGTTTGGACGCTTAAGCAATTCTGTGGTATGCTCTTCCCAAATGAATTTATTATTGAATTGTAATCGCATAAATTTAACACTGTCAACCACTCCGATATGCATGTCTTCATATGTTATACAAATGCTGGAAGGAAATCCCTTACAGGTTCTGAACTGCATATAGTGCATCTTCTCAAAGTTTAATGAGATTGCATTAGCTTTAAACCATTTATTGTTCACAAATGTTCAAATGTGTGTGAAATCTTATGGTACTTAACTGCTAAGGTCACCAGTCCCTAAGCTTACACACTACGTAACCTAAATTATCCTAAGGACAAACACACACACCCATGCCCGAGGGAGGACTCGAACCTCCGCCGTGACCAGCCGCACAGTCCATGACTGCAGTGCCTTAGACCGCTCCGCTAATATCGTGCAGCTAAACCATTTATTAATGACAGTGGACATTTCATTAGCGGCTACTTCTAAATATGTACTTGACATGCTACTTATTGCAATGTATGTATCATATGCAAAGAAAACAAACTTATCATCTAGCAGTGTAACCGATGAGAGATCTTTAATGGGCACAAGAAAAAACATTGGACTCAAAATGGAACCTTGAGGAACGCCACAGATGGTTAATTGCTAGTCAGACAAAAACTGACTGCTTACTGCACAGATATTTTGCAATGACAGTCTTTGGTTCCTGTTAGATAGATAAGACTCAACCATTTTGGGGCATTGCTGGTGACACCATAATATTCTAATTTACTTAAGAGAACAATGCAGTTCACACAGTCAGAGGCTTTTGACAGGTCACAGACAATGCCAGTAGGCTCTAATTTATTATCTAATGAATTAAGTACATTCTCACTGTAAGTGCAAATAGCTTTATCTGTATCAGAACCCTTAAGAAATCCAAACTGTGACTTGACAATATGTTATCTGCAGTCAGATGCTTAAGGATGGACTTGAACAAAACCTTTACAAATATATTTGAGAACGCTGGCAAAAGTGAAATTGTTCAATAGTTAGATGGTTCTCTTTATCCCCCTTCTTGTAAAGAGGGTTAACGTTGGGCTATTTTAACCAGTCTGAAACTGTTCAGCTGACAAGAGATTGACTACACAAATAACTTAAAATAGAACTCAGCTCGCATGAGCACTTTTTGATTAACATCACTGATATAATACCCACTGGAATACTTAGATCTTAAGGATTTTATGATAGATGTTACTTCGTTGGGAGATATGAGTCTCATTTTCATTTTACTGAAGTTATTTTTAAAGACTGGTCTCAGATACTCCATTGCACTGTTCACCAAACCTGATAAGCCCAAGCTATCAGTAAAACAAACGAAGTACCTGTTTAAGAGGTTTGCAACACTACATCCATTTGTTGTCAAGGTCTCATTTATTTTGGGAGTTATCTGTCCCTCTTCATTTTGGCTCCACCTGTTACTGTCTTCACTAAATCCCATACAGTTTTTATTTTGTTGCCCGATGAAATTATGTTTTTCTCATAATAAAGCTGCTTCGATTTCTCGATTACTTCCTTCAATATTTTGCAGCATTCTTTGTAATGCATTACAATTCTAACATCAGAACTCTTTCTAGGTAGTATATAGTCTCATTTTTGTCCCACATGATATCTTTATTCCTTGTGTAATCCACAACTTACTTTTTGACTTCTGTGTGATTGGAGTTACCTTTAGGTGAAAACAGTTTTCAAATGAGGTGGTGGCTTTATCGATGAATGCTTTCTATTTTCCATTTGAGTCAGAAGTATTGTAAACATCTATCCAGTTCATGTTTTAAGCAATTTCCTGAATTTCTTAATTTTTGACTTATCTATTACCCTCCTGTACTCAGATTTAATAGATTTTTTATCCTGACAGGTTTCAAAATTTAACACGAGATGCTGCATGTCATGATCAACTAGCCCATTTACTATTGGTTTTGTGATATGACTTTTTTCCCTAGATTTGTCTACAAAGATATTATCAATAGCAGTCTCAGAGCATTTACATATCCTAGTTGCAAAGGTTCACAGTATGAACTAAATTGAATGATTGTGTTACTGACTGCAATAATTGTTTACTGACAGAGCTTTTTAATAAATCTACATTAAAATGTTTTATACCATGAGATGGGACAACAGAGTTTCTAGATTTTTTTATGAAGAGGTTAAAATTTCCTGAAGGTGAGCTGTATATACCTGGCATTATAAAGGACGTATTATGAAATACTGCTTCTGTTGCACAAGCTTCTAAGTGGTGCTCTGAGCAATGTTTATTATCAATAGTCTTGAAATCAAAACAGTTTCTGACAAAGATGTCAACTCCTCCTTTCTCTATATTTTATCTACAGAAGTAAGAGGCTAACTTGAATCCTGTAACATTTAACATATCTATACCAGTGGTCACATGATATTCATGGAGGCAGATTATATCAACTAGTTTGCTCAACTCTAATTCTTCAACACAGATAAGCAACTCATTAAGCTTACCCCTTAGTCCTGGGGTACTCTGATGCAATAAGGATAAATGATTTTGAGCACTGACTGAATTACAACTGGATGAACCTAATTTTTGAGTATCTCTCGTTCCAATTAGAGACTTTTGGCATGAACTGTGTACATTAGAATTTGTTTTCTGGCTGCCTGTTTTATCAGTCTGAATGTCATCTTAAACCTGTCCCTAACCGTCTTTTGTTTCTGCCTTCCCTACCCTAAAAAAAACTGCTCTTCTGTCACTTGTAAGCACTGTTACTTTACCACCACTTACTTTACTTCACCATGAGTAGTAAATAAAGCTGAAGTTACAAGAAACCAAGGAGCCAGTAAGATTATATCACGAACTTTGCTATTCCGTTACAATCGAAATTTTGACATTATAAGTTATGTAACTGTAGCACACAGGAAAGAGATTATTGAATGACGCTATATCATTGCGATAACTTCTAAGCTAAATGACAGCATTCAGTAACAAATAGACGTTAATAAGATTATGAGTAAAAGGAAGACAGTACGCATTACAGAGAGTGATGTCACAGTCATTTCATTTACGTAACTGTTTACTAGTGATTAGATTTTACTGTCTGATTATTAGTAACTGGTTTCCATGAGCTGCTACCTAATTGAAATGTATTTGTTCACTGTGATATATCCATTTGAAAAGACGCTAGAGCAATGTTCACCAATTGTTTACTGTTTTCGCCTTGCAACAAGACCAAGTGTTCTGACGAAGTTTTTAACTATTAACAGACACTGAAAATAACGAGAGCAATTTTGCTTGCATAGAGAACTGGCGACAGTTATTTTCATTAATTCATTAACGGAACTTATAACATTTTTCAAATTTAACAAAGTGTTGTAATTCCACCCAGCCAAATTTTATGTTCATTTCAGTTTTTAATTCTTTTCATTGCTACAACTACAGGGCGTGGGCGATTCGGTTATAACTGCACCTACATTTCATGCATTTCATTTATTCTTCAGAGCAAATGCCTTCCTCGCGCAACAGGATACTTAAGTTACACGTTCCGTGTAAGTCCTAATTAGCCGGAAGTGTAATGGGTGATTATAATTTGTCAAATCTCTGTTAGACCGTTCCTATGGACCATATTTTTTTATTTGTCATTAAACTCTATTTAACTTGTATTAAATTACTCTCATGGTATTTGTCTCCCACTTTCCACATACTATAATAGACGTCCTCTGGCGGTGTCTGCTCGCGGTGAGATGAGCGCCTGGCTTATAACCTCGTGTCCCTGACGATGCTTGAGCATCTTCTCGCACCTGCAGGTGTAATTAACAATTTCGTCGCACTTAATAACTGAAATTATGATCAAACTACTAATAGAAATTAAGGACAGGTAGAGAGATTAAAAAGACACGTAAATGAGGGCCGTAGACAGAAATAAACACATGCTGCGACATTGTCGCGAATAAAACAGTCACCCGAATATAGAATAAATAATCCTTTACTTTGCGTCTATGCTCCCAATTTTTTTTCTCATCAAGCCACCGGATTCGGTCTATAACGACCATCTTCATATCTGAAGCAAAATACTGTATAGGAAGACAGAAAGACAGTATGAAATTGTCTACAGCTTGAAACAATAAAATAGACTGTAATGAAATGTTTTACTGACATTCATACACATTTTTAAGTATGAAGAGGCATACCTGTTTTATAGAAGCGTGTCCTAATGTACTGCAGCCACAGTGACATCGTCAAAATCAGCTCCATCATCGTCACATATATATAAATAACAAGAGTCATCTTCTCAGCTGTACTACTGTTCAAAACAAACTGCCGTACAGTAGCCAACAGATGTCGCTACTGTAGGCATACACACATTCTTCAATGATTAATTGAACAACGTAAAATAAAGGGGTATACAGTCGGCAAAGTCTGTAATGGGCTTACAAGGTATTACAGTAATAAAAAGCGATGAAATGAAACACGACGAAAATTAGATTGTTATAAAGAGGAAGAGTTCTAGACAGTAATTGACATAAGCTCAAGTGCCAAAATTGTGAAGTAAAATTCATGAATGAATATTACTGTGTGATGATATGGTTGTGACCAGCACAGGGCATACCTCCGGGAAACAGAGTCCAACGGGACGCGCTCACTAGCAGACGCTGCAGACTGCGCCTGCACTAAACGTTCCCTCTGCCGTCAAGCGGCCTGTGACGTCCAGGGCAATGTACGCCACAGTGGATCACTTTGCTATACGAATCTGTTCGTAGCTGCAGTAGCGCTGTACTGACTTTCTCGCTGTGTGATTCGGTTTTATGCTTTATTTATCTTGCTGTTGATGAACGCCGCTTTCTTTACGAATCAGTTGGCTCGAAACTGGCTCGTGTGAAGTAGTTTGCACCAATCTGTAATGTAACTCATGCCATCCCCGGCCAATCCGACGGCGTTTCATGGGAGTGAAATGACACCCAACTATAGCTTCGCGGGACACACATTCCTTTGAGTGTGGAATCGAATCCGAGCACAGCTTTCCAGTATTCTCGTTCGATCTGTGTAACGGACAGTGCTCGTTTTAAATTTGGGTTGTAGTACACTGTTGTTTACGCTCTACGAGTGTGGGCGTTCTTTGTCTGCAGCTGGAGCTCTGACCTTTTGCAGATAGTGTTGTCCACCCCGTCACAGACTTCTGCCACTTTCGGAACTGTTTCTCAGATCTTCGCCTGCGGTAGTGCGCAGACCACTTGCTGCAATTGTAAGTTTCTCTATGAGAGAGTGAGACCTTCTGATTTAGTTTGGTTACAGCCATCGTGCTGTTAGCCGTTTCGTTGCTTTTATGTCCTTATTAACTGCTGAAGTCTTTTAATCTTTATTGCTGATGTTGGGTCGTGTGAAGAGGTATCTTAGTCGTTGGCTGCGGCTTCCGTTACTCTGCGGAGTTTACTACTGTGTATTTGTTTAGAAATGTTGCGGTAAGTCATGTATTAGTCTTGATACTTATCAAAGTATAATTCTTACGCCGCAAGTTACTCAGTGACAACGAAGATTAGAAAGAAGAGTATCTGCATTTCCCATTACTTTGTCCAGTAACACAAACTCTGTCATTGCCAAGTCGTAATAAGGTGTACGTTAACTTCTTGTAATGCGGATCTACAGCTTGCGTTTGTAACTGCTTTTAATCTGCTTTCGCAATTTCGTCTTATGTGCCACTGTCAAACTCAAAGTTCGATGTGTTATTGTGGCACAGAAATTGGATGGAAATACCTCCGTCCTGGTAGGGCCGTGTCACCTTATTGTGATAAATTCAACGACTGTTATGAGTAACACGAGTAACATGGTACACAGATCTGTGTTATTTACGAAGTTCTGATGAAAATCCGCCAGGGATTAACCGAGCGGTCTTGGGCGCTGCAATCATGGACTGTGCGGCTGGTCCGGCGGAGGTTCGAGTCCTCCATCAAGCATGAGTGTGTGTGTGAGTCCTTAGGATAATTTAGGTTAAGTAGTGTGTAAGCTTAGGAACTGATGACCTTAGCAGTAAATTCCCATAAGATTTCACACACTCACGCACATCTGATGAAAAGTAATGGCTCCGAAAGTTTTATGTGAACTCCCTTGAAGCTTTACAAGTAAAACCATCGTTTTTAACATTCTAAATCGTTATTCTTCATGTCTACATATTTATTTCTCAACATAGTCACGAACACATTTCTCCCAGCGAGACACCAGTTTTTTGATAACGTCACTGCAGAACGTTTGAATTTGTTGACGGAACACAGCTTCATCGCTGTCAAAGTGAAGTCCGCAAAGGTGTTCATTAAATTCTGGAATCAGATGAAAACTGGATGGGGCCAAGTGTGAACTATATGTAGGATGACTGATGACAGTGAACCCAAGGCATCGAATTGTCGCGGATGTCGCAGAGCTTGTGTGTGGTCTGGCATTGCCATTCTGAAGGAGAGGGTCTTCCATGTGTGGACAAACTCTTCGAATTCGAAGCTCGATTATAACACGATCTGTCTCATGCACCGATATAGTTACGTTTCACACCCTCATAGCGCAAGCTACGATTCGGAGCCATCTAACAGCAAAGGGCTGCAAATTAATAGACATGAAGAATAGAGATGTACACTCATGCTCATAAATTAAGGATAATGCTGATACATGGTGAAACAACGCTCTGGTCGGCGGTTTAAATCACCTCGGGGTATGACCATGCGGTGCATTTGACCTGCGGCGTCGCACGGTGGCGCTGGCAGCAGTCCACATACGCAGAGGTGTGTTGGTGCATGTCAGAGTACGGTGCAGCGAGTAAGTGTGCAGACGTTTTCAGACGTGCTAATGGTGACAGTGTGTTGATAATGGCTCAAGGAACACATATTGATGACGTTATGAGGGGTAGAATACTAGGGCGACTGGAGGCTGGTGAGACACAACAGGTCGTAGCACGGGCCCTCAGTGTGCCACAAAGTGTGATCTCAAGATTACGGCAACGATTCCAGCAGACAGGAAACGTGTTCAGGCGCTGCAGTACAGAACGTCCACAGTGTACAACACCACAGGAAGGCTGATATCTCACCATCAGTGTCCGCAGACGGCCACGGAGTACTGCAGGTAGCCTTACTCGGGACCTTACCACAGCCACTGGAACACTTGTCTTCAGACACAAAGTCTACAGACGACTGAACAGACACGGTTTATTCACCTGGAGACTTGCAAGATACATTCCACTGATCCTGGTCACAGGAGAGCCCGTAAAGCCTGGAGTCAAGAAAACAGTACATGGTCATTGGAACAGTAGTCCCTGGGTATGTTCACGGCCGAGTCCAGGTATAGTCTGAACAGTGATTATCGCCAGGTTATCATCTGGCGTGAACCAGGAATCAGATACCAACCCATTAATATCCTTGAAAGGGACCTGTATGGAGGTCGTATTTGATGGTGTTGGGTGGGATTATGATTGATGTACGTACACCCCTGCATGTCTTTGACAGAGGAACTGTAACAGGTCAGGAGTATCGGGACATCATTTTGCACCAGTATGTCCGCCTTTTCAGGGGTTCAGAACTTCCCACCTTATTCCTGATGGATGATAATGCATGGCCCTACGGAACTGCCATCCTGGAGGAGTACCTTGAAACAGAAGATATCAGGCGAATAGGGTGGCCTGCCTGTTCTCCAGATCTAAACCCCATCTAGAACGTCTGGGATGCTCTCGGTCGACGTATCGCTGCACGTCTTCAGACCCTACGGCATTTCAGGAGCTCCGACAGGCACTGGCGCAAGAATGGGAGGCTATACCTCTGCAGCTGCTCAACCACCTGATTCAGAGTATGCGAATCCGTTGTGCGCCCAGTGTACTTGTGTATGGTGATCATATCCCATACTGATGTCGTGCTACATGCGCAGGAAACAGTGGCGTTTTGCAGTACACGTGTTTCGGGACGATTTTCTCAACTTATCACCAATACTGTGGACTCACAGATCTGTGTCATGTGTGCTCCGTACGTGCCTATGCTATTAGTGCCAGTTTTGTGTAGTGCCACGTCGTGCGGCACCACATTCTGCATTTATCGTTAATTTATAAGCATGATTGTAGAATGTTAACAATGCTTGTTTTATTTTAAAAAAACTTTAAGAGTTTTCACATAAAAAGTCTCAGGCATTATTTTTCAGCACGTCCCCGTACGCGCACTTTGAAAATGTCTGAATTCAACCTGCTTGGAAGTAACACAATCTAGCGTCACCACTACTTTTTGGCATCGCTGAACAAACACCATTTTCGCAGCTAATGCAAGAGGCCATAGAAGCAGGTCAGACAGGAGCCGACCAAACTCAGTTACAGTAGCGGCTATCTGCTGAAGTGTCAACCACTGGCTCCAAGGCGCCGGGTCGATTACTACATATTGTTATGGAGAAGAGGCAGCAGAGGCATAACAGCACTGTTGCATCAGAAAGACAGAGCTAGTGCAGCCTCAGGGACCTAGTTTTTTTTCACATCTGAGCCATGGTTTGTTGTGTCTCACGTGATAGAAACCGATGCCGTAGCAGAACGAGGACGCTCAAAATCGACACAAATACTCAGTCTGTTAACGAGTAGTCCCGAGTGATGACCTACCACCATCTACGGGCCTATGACTCTACGTGGTTCTACAAAACACCACATCCGGACTCTCCTGCTGATTACTAACTGCCACCCTGCTACGTGCACCAAGTCCGACACTGTGGACTTAGCCCCCTCGAACCTACACACCACCTGGAGACCACATTCAGCTGCTGGCAGCCTCCTACCTCGGGGATCTACAGTTCATGCCCCCGGCCGGACAACCACTGAGCCACATCGCTAGTGCGGGCAAACTCCTTGCTGCCTGGCTCTGCTTGTGTGGACGCACGATGATGCTGCTGCGAGCCGTCTCATCAACGCTGAGGCTACTGAGTGATTCGGCGTGTCTCAGCGCGCCTAGATTAGATTAGTTTTTCATTCCATAGATCCGTGCTGAGGAGATCCTCATGGATGTGGAACATGTCATTTTTTTTTTAAATACGAAATAACAATGCTAATAGTATGAATATATACATCATTTGTTTTTATTAAAAAATTCGTCAATGGAGTAGAAGGAGTTGGCCACTAATAAGTGATTTAGGCTCCTTTTAAACTGATCTTTATTTGTAACTAAATTTTTTTATGTTTGCTCGCAAATTATCGAAGATGAGTGTTCCTGAGTAATGGACCCCTTTTCGAACTAAAGTAAGTGCTTTTAAGTCCTTGTGCAGATCATTTTTGTTCCTGGTATTGTATGTATGAACTGAGCTGTTTGTTGGAAAAAGAGACATATTATTTAGGACAAATTTCATTAAGGAGTAAATATACTGAGAGGCAGTAGTTAGTATACCCAGTTCTTTGAAGAGGCTTTTACATGGCGTCCGTAAATTTACTCCACAAATAATACGTATTACACGCTTTTGGACTCTGAAAACTTTTCTTTTACTTGAAGAGTTACCCCAAAATATTATGGAATGAAAGTAGGCAAAGGACGCAAGCTTTTTCATTTTTATGTCGCCTATGTCAGCTAACACTCGAATTGCAAATACAGATTTGTTAATGCGTTTCTGCAGTTCTGTGGTGCCGGCCGGCGGTTCTAGGCGCTACAGTCTGGAACTGCGCGACCGCTACGGTCGCAGGTTCGAATCCTCCCTCGGGCAAGGATGTGTCTAATGTCATTAGGTTAGTTACGTTTAAGTAGTTCTAGGTTCTAGGGGACTGATGACCTCAGAAGTTAAGTTCCATAGTGCTCAGACCCATTTGAACCAGTTCTGTGGTGTGCTCCGCCCAATTGAATTTATTATGAAGTCTTAATCCCAGGAATTTAAGACTATCAGCCTCTTCTATCTGCCTCGTTCGGAGCAGTCGACAGCATCTCATAGCCTGTACAGCGACGAGGCCAGCGATCCCGCACGTTTGCTGCCCACAGCAGCAATGGTTTTACCTCTTCACGGGGCACCTACAACTTGTCCTGGGAACGACTTCTCCGAGCATCATCCCGATTGCCATAGTTTATTATATAGTAAAGAAATGCACTGGTGTTCTCATGTCGGTAAGACGGAGGACAATGTTCTACTGCTATCCTGCTCATGGTGGTGTAATACCTGCTATCCCACAGCAGCAGCTCAGTTCCCCACATCACAGTGTCCATCCCCGCCCAGCCATCACAACACTTGAGGCATTACTGCCACGGGTCTCCTCCGACTGTTGACAGACGGCTCACTTGAAGGGTGCTATCTCGAACTGCCGTCGTAGCTCACCACACATAAAGGTGAGGTCTCACCCCGGGCACCGCTCACATTCGGACGGCCCTGCCTCTGGGAGCCGCTGCCCTCCGTCCCCTTTGCCCGTCGCCGCCAGCTGCGGACTGTTTCCCACAGCCGTTGCTGCCCTGGCAGGCAGAGCACGCGTAATTAGAGCGAACGAAACAGGGCGATTGTTCCGCCGGGCCGGGAATGAAAACGTTCCGCCGCGCACGGCGGCGCTCAGTGGAGACGACTAACAAAGCGCTTGTCCCGCGGAGGCCGGCCGCCCGGAATACAGATGCGCCTTCCGCGGTCCCGCCTGGCCCCGTGCCGGCTATCCCGTGCTGTGGCCGTCGCTGTCGCTATTGATCCCAGGCCTCCTTTCCAAGTTTGCGACGCCAGCGTCCGACAGGGCCGAAACCTGTGTCCGCCACACTGCGCCGCCATCAAGTTCTGAAATGCCGGGCCGGCGCAACTTCCGCTTCACGGGAGCCGCCGGGCTGCAGCGCCAGCGCCTTGCGCGCTCCACCGGGTCGTCCCACCAACTTTGGACGCACAGAGTCGGCCCACGCTTTAGTTCCCTAACGATTTACTTGCTTCCCTAATATTTTCCGACTTGGCACTGAGAGCAACAGCAAGTTGTCAGAATGTAATGCGTACTACACATTTTCGCTTGAACTGTAAAGTTTATTATAAGACGAAGCTTAACAGTCGTGTATTAACTTGTTATACCAGGTGATCAAAAAGTCAGTATAAATTTGAAAACTTAATAAACCACGGAATAGTGCAGATAGAGAGGTAAAAATTGACACACATTCATGGAATGACATGGGGTTTTATTAGAACCAAAAAAAAGACACCCCATATTGCTAGACGCGTGACAGATCTCTTGCGTGCGTCGTTTGGTGATGATCGTGTTCTCAGCCGCCACTTTCGTCATGCTTGGCCTCCCAGGTCCCCAGACCTCAGTCTGGGTGATTATTGGCTTTGGGGTTACCTAAAGTCGCAAGTGTATTGTGATCGACCGACATCTCTAGGGATGCTGAAAGACAACATCCGACGCCAATGCCTCACCACAACTCCGGACATGCTTTACAGTGCTGTTCACAACATTATTCCTCGACTACAGCTATCGTTGAGGAATGATGGTGGACATATTGAACATTTCCTGTAAAGAATATCATCTTTGCTTTGTGTTACTTTGTTATGCTAATTATTGCTATTCTGATCAGATGAAGCGCCATCTGTCGGACATTTTTGAACGTTTGTATTTTTTTGGTTCTAATAAAACCCCATGTCATTCCAAGCATGTGTGTCAATTTTTACCTGTTTATCTACATTATTCCGTGATTTATTCAGTTTTCAAATTTATATTGACTTTTTGATCACAAGGTATTTTCGCTTTTTTATCATACGTAGATTAACGTTCCCGGGCCCCCCTTACTTCAGATCAGCCGTCCTACATGTTAAATTCAAACTTATTTAATTTTTAGTGCCAAAAAAAAACATTTATATCAGCTTGGAAAAGTATCTTCACATAGTTAACAGCGTTATGACCCACTTTCCATAGGAGTATAAACAATACATCCACAATCTCATACATATCTTGAAAATCAATCACAAATACACGGCAGAGATTATCTGGCGTGGTACGAAAGATTCGCGTTTGTTTCTCTTCTAGTTGCATATAAAGAAAAGGAAGAATAGGTGCTGTAATTAATTTTGCGTTTTCGGTCCCAACGCGAGCGATAACGGGGGGGGTGGGGGGGGGGGGCGGGGTTTAACAGTATCTCTAGATTCTTCCCTTAATATTGGTTCCCGAAATTTCGTATGTGGACTTTCGCGGGATAATTTGTGTCTATCTCAGTGACTGCAAATTCAGGTTTTTGAACACTCCTTTGATGCACTCCTGAGAGTTAAACAAAGTTGTGACCATTCGTGTTGCCATTCTTCGTATAGTTCAATTTCTCCCGTTACTGCTATTTGGAATGGGCCCCACACACTTGTTAAGTCCCATAGTGCTCAGGGCCATTTGAACCATTTGAATCCATACACTTGGGCAATACTCTTTAATGGGATGTACGGGTGATTCGTAAGCAGCCTCCTTCGCAGACTGGCTATTGTTTCCAAGCACCATGCCAATGAACCGAAGTCTAACGCCTGTTTTACCTATGACTGATCAAGCTACACTCCTGGAAATTGAAATAAGAACACCGTGAATTCATTGTCCCAGGAAGGGGAAACTTTATTGACACATTCCTGGGGTCAGATACATCACATGATCACACTGACAGAACCACAGGCACATAGACACAGGCAACAGAGCATGCACAATGTCGGCACTACTACAGTGTATATCCACCTTTCGCAGCAATGCAGGCTGCTATTCTCCCATGGAGACGATCGTAGAGATGCTGGATGTAGTCCTGTGGAACGGCTTGCCATGCCATTTCCACCTGACGCCTCAGTTGGACCAGCGTTCATGCTGGACGTGCAGACCGCATGAGACGACGCTTCATCCAGTCCCAAACATGCTCAATGGGGGACAGATCCGGAGATCTTGCTGGCCAGGGTAGTTGACTTACACCTTCTAGAGCACGTTGGGTGGCACGGGATACATGCGGACGTGCATTGTCCTGTTGGAACAGCAAGTTCCCTTGCCGGTCTAGGAATTGTTGAACGATGGGTTCGATGACGGTTTGGATGTACTGTGCACTATTCAGTGTCCCCTCGACGATCACCAGAGGTGTACGGCCAGTGTAGGAGATCGCTCCCCACACCATGATGCCGGGTGTTGGCCCTGTGTGCCTCGGTCGTATGCAGTCCTGATTGTGGCGCTCACCTGCACGGCGCCAAACACGCATACGACCATCATTGGCACCAAGGCAGAAGCGACTCTCATCGCTGAAGACGACACGTATGCATTCGTCCCTCCATTCACGCCTGTCGCGACACCACTGGAGGCGGGCTGCACGATGTTGGGGCGTGAGCGGAAGACGGCCTAACGGTGTGCGGGACCGTAGCCCAGATTCATGGAGACGGTTGCGAATGGTCCTCGCCAATACCCCAGGAGCAACAGTGTCCCTAATTTGCTGGGAAGTTGCGGTGCGGTCCCCTACGGCACTGCGTAGGATCCTACGGTCTTGGCGTGCATCCGTGCGCCGCTGCGGTCCGGTTCCAGGTCGACGGGCACGTGCACCTTCCGCCGACCACTGGCGACAACATCGATGTACTGTGGAGACCTCACGCCCCACGAGTTGAGCAATTCGGCGGTACGTCCACCTGGCCTCCCGCATGCCCACTATACTCCCTCGCTCAAAGTCCGTCACCTGCACATACGGTTCACGTCCACGCTGTCGCGGCATGTTACCAGTGTTAAAGACTGCGATGGAGCTCCGTATGCCACGGCAAACTGGCTGACACTGACGGCGGCGGTGCACAAATGCTGCGCAGCTAGCGCCATTCGACGGCCAACAGCGCGGTTCCTGGTGTGTCCGCTGTGTCGTGCGTGTGATCATTGCTTGTACAGCCCTCTAGCAGTGTCCGGAGCAAGTATGGTGGGTCTGACACATCGGTGTCAATGTGTTCTTTTTTCCATTTCCAGGAGTGTATTTCATATCTCTGGAAACCGTTACACCAGGGTACTTGTACAAGTTGGCTGATTCAGGTTGTTAACCGTTGGTACTTTAGTCATAGGATACAATGTTTTCTCGTTTTGTCCACAACACAATTGTACTTATCTGAATATTTAAAGCAGTTTGCCAATCTTTAGACCACTTAATATTTGAGCAGCTTTTACCATTATCACTTTCGTGATACTTAACTGCATCAGAGTATGAGATTACAATTAATAGGTTTTGTGCGGTCATTGACATACATAAATAGCAAGGGTCCCAACACAATTCGCTCAGCCATATCTCCAGTAGTGTGTGACACAACCAGGACGTGTAGTAGCATTTCACAGTTATAACATGTCAGAAGGAGACCTATCTAGCACAGAGATACGTATCAATTTAAAGATTGTGAATATATACTTCATAAACATGCCGTTTGATGTAGCCTGACACAATCTATGCCAATGACGATGAACTATGTCCGGCCTGGAAAATAAGTACTTCTAAAGTGCAGCTCACGTGTCCAACAAAATATTTTTTATCAAACAGTTGAACGTACTTCTACATCTGTCGATGTCTCCATCCAAGATAATGTCTTGCGTCCTCCCTACAAATAAATCCTCATTTTATTTCACTTGATATCCCATACGATCATACCTTCGATAGCAAGCTTAGGTGCGTTAGTGAGTCAAATGGTTTTGGTAGTCCAGAAATACTGCATATGCCTCGCTGCCTTGATACATGGCTTTCTGGACGCGTTTTTTGAAAAGCACACGTTGTGATCAGCATGATGATGCTTTCGCAATCCCTGAGAGCTGAATGGAGGAAGTCATTCTGTTCGAGATGCTTCATTATGTTTGAGCTCAAAATATGTTCCCGAATTCTCAATAGATGAGAGTCAAAGAGACTGTACAGTAGGTATGTCGATCACATCTGTTACATCTATTCTAGACTGAGTACGATGTATGTTGTTTTTTTTCGGTTTACTCGGCACAATTTTTTTTCAAGGAATCTACGTTACATTTTTTTTTCTTAATGGAAGCTACCTTAGCTGCAAATTCTATGTAGAATTTGACAGGGATCCAGCTGGCTCCTGCAGCTTTGTCACATTTTAGCGGTTTTAGCTGTTGCTAAGGGCCACTGGCACTCCTAGCTATGCTACCATCTTTTTAGTAGTGCAAGAAGTAGAATGGTTCAGTACGTCTTTATTTTCCTTTACAATACATAAATGTATTCTGCATTACTAATTGTTTTACTCATATTTTTTTAGTTATAACGTAGTAATTAATTCCAAGCGAGGAAGAAAAACGAGAAGATAAAGGAATAGTATATTGAATATGAAGAGGCAAACGTCTAATAACATTTTTTCACCAATTTAAGCTCTGCCAGATGATATTTCAACCAATATCTAAGCTATATTGCAAACAACAGTGAAGAAAATAAAACTAGCCATGTTAATTAAGCTTCTTAACTTTATAAATGAGAAGTTGAATGTCGCGTATGTTAATTTATTCAGCTATCCGGTTTTAGCCTTACAAGGCCAGCATCAGACAGACTGTCGTCGTAAGGCACGAACGCAGGGTAAATGTCATTTTTGACAGTACAGTGGCAATACAAGTCAAAAGTAAAACAGTAAATAAATATAAGGGAGGTAAACCAGAAAATAAATTAACACTAAAATCGAAAAAAAGTGCCTTTATAACCGTTGAAATTTAATAAATAACCGCAATAAAATGAAATTCCTACTTGAGAAGAGTAATGAAGAACCGCTTGAAGAGGAAGACAATTACAGCAACGGAATACATATTCTGTTTTCAGAACTGTGACTTCTGTATTTTACTCCGTTTCTGTATCACTCTCCATATGCAATATCTGTTCTCGAGAGGATTTCCGCTGATAAAATCCTGTTCCAGATTTGTTACCTACTAATGAAATACAATCATTTGATTTCCATAATAGCCAAATTACGTTCTGTTCATATTTCGACTTTTTGTTACAATAAAAGTTCTTGCGTGTTTTAGCCCTTCTATTCCGACGTCGCCCAAGTTGAATCAGTATATGGAGTTTGTTACAAGCAGCTTCTTTATTTCAGAAGACGACTGCGCGAAAACTACAAGACACACAGAAAAATGACACATATCAGTGGATAGAGCATCTCTCCAGGTTTCGTGTAGTAATAAGACGTAGTTCTATAGCACAACATGTGTGGCAAGCGTTTCACAATTCACTGGGTAGACGAAAATCTCTGGAAAGCTTATAAGAATGTTACTTGGTAGGTTGCGCTGAGAAATAACTGTTAAGAAAAAAATTCGATATGTTGCGTCATTTCCAAGTTAATTAGCATCGAAGTTAGCCAATGAAGCCGTTGACCGCGAAAATTCTGGCGGTCCGCCAGATACAGCTAGTAAGGTATTGCAGTGCCTGGGTTATTTGGAAGTACGATGCAATAATTCGGGATAACACAGGCACTGCAATATCGTTTTTATCCGCCGACACATGGCAAGCAACCCTAAGGTAAAAATACCTCCACTGTACGGGAATATACGTAGTGGACATCGAGCCATCATCATGTACGTTGGTCATCCGAAATCCTGCTCTGGCTGTGGCCAGGAAGGTCGCGTCCGAACTGACTGTCTTGAGCAACGTCTGGTACAGCTACCTCGGGACACCAAGCACTCGCCAAAGCAGATGACATCGCTGCCTATTACGAACGTGGAAGCGCTACGGAGAGACTTCGGCTACGTGCATGACAGTTCGTTACCCACAGAGTCTAGGAGTATTGCTCCCGATCCCACGTCACTGACAACCCATCTTCAGATATGGTAGCGCGTCCACAAGAGGATCCCACTAAGCAGCATCCATCAGCAGACGTGGAGGCACAGCCACGAAAACAGTGATTGCCGAAGAATCAGCGGCTGTCCACGAAAGACGAGCAGCACAACCGAAGCGACGAACAAGATAATGGGAGTGATCATTAATTGCTTCCACCGACCGGAGAAGACGACGTCACAACCACAGGGTCCGTGCTACAGGCCGCGGAGGATCCACAACATCGAACAGACGCGATAGATACTATTATGCAACAGGATGATGTCCCACCTGTCAACAGTAGAGACGAACGCCAGTCAACAGCGAGAGTCCCTGTTTCACTAGCTGCGACATAGTCGTGATCCAATACCGTCACTTTTTTTTATTCCTGTCTTTGATCACAATATCAATTCTTTTGACGATGACTACTTTAGGACATGGTGTAGAAAAGATCTGAGGATGGTCGTTACTGATTGAAACCGGTCATCGTCAAAAGATTTAATATTGTTATCAAAGACTGGAATAAAAAATATTCGAGGGTCCCTGTTGTGCGTTCATAGGTAGCACACCGCACCTAGTACGCGGCGCTCGAGGGCCACAGTTACGACACCTGAAGATGGGCTTATAAGAGCCCGAAACCGGTCGTGTTTGGGCAGAAGAAATGGACCAAACAGAAGAAATGCACGGGATCAACGTTCAGCTATTGGCTCCTACCGACGACTCGGGAGGGAACCTCAGTGCGTATTGGTACAGTTAATATCTGTGGTGTTCGCACCCCAGTGAAGATCCAAATTCTGCAAGATATGCTGCGGGCAACGAGAGTCGATATAGTTTTTATGCAGGAGGTACGAAAGACTACCCCAATAGAGTTTTATGGTTATGACGTCTATCGTTTAGCAGGTTTTTACGGTAGCGATGGCACAGCAATCCTGTTACGAGGAGGAATTTTGGTAGGAGAGGTGGAATAATTACCCTCGACTCGTGGTGTTGCCCTCACTATAGGAGATGTCCCCTTGATGAACGTTTCGGCACCGTCTGGCTTGACGATGAGACACGAACGCACAATCTTGTACACACCTGGGAAATGAAGTACAGCTACAGCCCCAGATATCCGTATTTTTCCATCAGTCGACTAGATAGGGTGTGTGTGTCAGGTGGGATACACACGGAGACGATTGACGCTGAGGTGTTGCCTACTGCCTTTACAGAGCACGAGGCTTAACACGTGGACCATCGTTCTGCCAAGACATAAAAACATGGCACAGAAGGAGTCCATGCAAGCTCAATGTTATCACCTGCGGTGTCAGAACGATTTCCGGGCGGCTGCAGGCACGTGGCGTCAGTGTCAAAGGCGCCGACGTGCGTACGATTCAGCACTAAAATCGTTGCTCAGCTGTGTCAAACCAGCTATACGCATAACGTTCATACGATGTGGCCACGATAAATCACGTTTCCAACGGAAGACTTCAAAATTTTATTTCGCAGCCCTATTTGATGAGCTGGCGACGCAACCACCGTCTCCCAACAGTCACCAGCTCGTTCAAAGCGTAACTGCCGCTTCTTACGGCAGTGAAGATGGGAGGCTCTCGGCACGTTGGCTGAGGTGAGTGTCTGTTCTGTTAGACGTTGAATGGCATTGCGTGGTACCTAGAACTTTCTCGAAGCAACCAACCCAGTCAACCGACGTTGGCAGACGATACTGCGCTTTGTACTTCCTTGTATTCGTCGCGCACTTTTCTGACAGCATTTTACTCTGATAGGCTCCTGTTTTCTTCCATTTTGTTCAAATGAACTAAACTTGTATTCCTTTAGGAATTTATTTAATCATTTCATTATTCTCGCCAATTGCGACTACTGATAGGATATTATTGTGAATACATTATTCTTAGGCTCCAGAGTTGAGCTAAGATTATTGTAATTTCCTAGTATTTCGCCGAAATACGGCACAATCCCTTGTTATGTTCTAAACTGTGATAATTATTCACAAAATGTTAAGATTTCAGTACAAAAAACTTACTTTGTTAAATAATAATTGTTTATTTTAACACTTCTACTTTCATTTCGTAATAGTAATCGCAAATGTTTTGTTGTTACAAAAAAAAATTTACGATACCAACACGATACTCACGAGGTTGAATTATATCACTCTGAATCTCCCACGAGGCGAGAAGCTAGTTAGAAATATCCTTGAGATTCAAAAAACACAAATTAAACGCTTTTCAGCACGCTACTAGTCTACTGACCTGACCTTCACTTCAAGCAATAAAAGATAAAATAAAATAGAATAAACTAAGAAGTGAAGTGATCATCTTATGCGTTCGATAGTATTGTGTGCATATGCTGATAAAAATTACTTTTGTTCTAAAAACTAAAAAGTGACGTGTATGAAATAGTTAATTCATTTACTTTTAGTTAATGATAGGAAGTGATACCACTAATTAATCCATGTACTAATAATTGTGTGTGATATTTAAGTCATCAAAATAGCCAGTCTCATGCTCATATTTAAAAATAAAAAAAATCAAGAATAATTGGGATACATTAAGTTGAAGAGATTCTGCTTAATAGTCACAAAATGCTAATTTGTAGGAATTACGATAAAAACTCGAAATTTCGTCAATCTGCTATTCAGAGACAAAATTAGTTTGAAGTATTTATTCAATTGCTGAATTATTACAAATATATGAGTATATTTAAGCTTATTTTACATCCATTACATGATTACAATTTACGTTAGCCGAAGCATAAATTTCCATAACTCCATAATTACATCCACCCATATTTATAAAATACCGTAGTTAAAGCTTTAGTATATACGTCAAAAGGGAAAGCGGAAAAACTTCGTCTGCTAAACCACAACGCTTACGACAGTATGTGTTGATTCAGCGTGACAGACTGTCATTGCAGAGGACTGTTACGAAAAATAAGGGGTCGACAGCTGCGGAAATCACTGAAGAACTCAATGTCGCACTTGCGAACTCTGTCAGCACAAATCCAATATTAAGGGAGCTCCACAATCAGGGAAGTGTAGGACGAGCTTGAATTTTAAAACCACTAGTCTGTGGCGGAAATGCCTGTAACGGATGAAACATGCTGTCAAATCCATAAAACCTGGGCTATGGAGCAATGGAAGAACGTCGTTTGGTCGGACAAGTCTTGTTTTGTACTGTTTCCAACTTCCGACAGAACTTATGTCACAAGAGTGAACTAAGGGTGAAGAGGGGGGACGGTGGTAGGTGATGATTTGGGCAACCTTATTGTCATATTCCATGGGCCCCACGGTTGATCTGCAAGGTCACATTACTGCCAAGGAAACTGTGACCATTTAGGCTGATCAGATCAGTCCCGTGATATGTTTGTCCCCAAATGGTGGCCCTGTATTCCAAGACGACAGGGGTGAGTTCACACAGCTCACATCATCCAGGACTGTTTTGTGAGTACGAGGACCAATTGCCGCATCTTCTCTGGCCACCAAAGTCACCAGACCGCAATATTACAGAACGTTTTAGACCTCTGTGGAGAGACGTTTCAAATGGTTCAAATGGCTCTAAGCACAATGAGACTGAATGTCAATCCCCTAGACTTAGAACCACTTAAACCTAACTAACCTCAGGACATCACAGACAACCATGCCCGAGGTACGATTCGAACGTGATCTGTAGCAGCAGCGTGGTTCCAGACTGAAGCGCCTAAAACCGCTCGGTCACAAAGGCCGGCGAGAGAAGTTTGCGTGAACACTATTAACGTGTAAATCAACATCTACATCCATACTCCGCAAGCCACCTGACGGTGTGTGGGGTGGGTAGCATGAGTACCTCTATCGGTTCTCCCTTCTATTCCAGTCTCGTATTGTTTGTGGAAAGAAGGATTGTCGGTATGCCTCTGTGTGGGCTCTAATCTCTCTGGTTTTATCCTCATGGTCTCTTCGCGAGATATATGTAGGAGGGTGCAATATACTGCTTGACTCCTCTATGAAGGTATGTTCTCGAAACTTTAACGAAAGCCCGTACCGAGCTACTGAGCGTCTCTCCTGCAGAGTCTTCCACTGGAGTTTATCTATCACCTCCGTAACGCTTTCGCGATTGCTAAATGGTCCTGTAACGAAGCGCGCTGCTTTCCGTTGGATCTTCTCTATCTCTTCTATCGACCCTATCTGGTACGGATCCCACACTGCTGAGCAGTATTCAAGCAGTAGGCGAACAAGCGTACTGTAACCTACTTCCTTTGTTTTCGGATTGCATTTCCTTAGGATTCTTCCAATGAATCTCGGTGTGGCATCTGCTTTACCGACGGACAACTTTATATTATCATTCCAATTTAAATCACTCCTAATGCGTACTCCCAGATAATTTATGGAATTAACTGATCCAGTTGCTGACCTGCTATATTGTAGCTAAATGATAAGGCATCTATCTTTTCTATGTATTCGCAGCACATTACACTTGTCTACATTGAGATTCAGTTGCCATTCTCTGCACCATGCGTCAATTCGCTGCAGGTCCTCCTGCATTTCAGTACAACTTTCCATCTTTACAACCTCTCGATATACCACAGCATCATTCGCAAAAAGCCCCAGTGAACTTCCGATGTCATCCACAAGGGCATTTATGTATATTGTGAATAGCAACGGTCCTACGATACTCTCCTACGTCACACCTGAAATCACTCTGTTATCTAGGAACTCTTCAATACAGTCACACAATTGGTGTGATAGTCCATATGCTCTTACTTTGTTCATTAAACGACTGTAGGCACAGTCTTTACCCGTGATCTAGGGGTAGCGTGTTTAATTCATAATCAAAACGTTTTAGGTCCCGGGTTCGATCCCCGCCACTGCCTAAATTTTGATAAATAATCGGCATTGGCGGTCGACGACTTCCGGCATAAGAAGTCAGCCTCATTCTGCCAACGGCCTTGTCAAAGACTGCGGAGGAGCGGATAGAGGTTCAGGGCACTCTCTTGTCCTAGGGGTTGGGAAACTGCCCCTAAAGGCGGAAGAATCGGCAATGATCAACGACATGAGGATGCAGAAGGCAATGGGAACCACTGCATTAAAGACACGTAACGTGTATCCACTGGACATGTGGCCTGTAGTTGAAGAAGTGTCATGATGACCTCTCCATTGGCAAAAGATTCCCTAACAATCCCCCATTTGGATCTCCGGGAGGGGACTGCCAAGGGGGAGGTTACCACGAGAAAAAGATTGAATAATCAACGAAAGGATAATGTTCTACGAGTCGGGGCGTGGAACGTCAGAAGCTTGAACGTGGTAGGGAAACTAGAAAATCTGAAAAGGGAAATGCAAAGGCTCAATCTAGATATAGTAGAGGTCAGTGAAGTGAAGTGAGAGGAAGACAAGGATTTCTGGTCAGATGAGTATCGGGTAATATCAACAGCAGCAGAAAATTGTATAACAGGTGTAGGATTCGTTATGAATGGGAAGGTAGGGCAGAGGGTGTGTTACTCTGAACAGTTCAGTGACAGGGTTGTTCTAATCAGAATCGACAGCAGACCAACACCGTTCAGGTATACATGCCGACGTCGCAAGCTGAAGATGAACAGATAGAGAAAGTGTATGAGGATATTGCAAGGGTAATGCAGTATGTAAAGGGGGACGAAAATCTAATAGTCATGGGCGACTGGAATGCAGTTGTAGGGGAAGGAGTAGAAGAAAAGGTTACAGGAGAATATGGGCTTGGGACAAGGAATGACAGAGGAGAAAGACTAATTGAGTTCTGTAACAAGTTTCAGCCAGTAATAGCGAATACTCTGTTCAACAACCACAAGAGAAGAAGGTATACTCGGAAAAGGCCGGGAGATACTGGAAGATTTCAATTAGATTACATCATGGTCAGACAGAGATTCCGAAAACAGATACTGGATTGTAAGGCGTACCCAGAAGCAGATATAGACTCAGATCACAATATAGTAGTGATGAAGAGTAGGCTGAAGTTCAAGACATTAGTCAGGAAGAATCAATACGCAAAGAAGTGGGATACGGAAGTTTTAAGGAATGACGAGATACGTTTGAAGTTCTCTAACGCTATAGATACAGCAATAAGGAATAGCGCAGTAGGCAACACAGTTGAAGAGGAATGGACATCTCTAAAAAGCGCCATCACAGTAGTTGGGAAGGAAGACATAGGTACAAAGAAGGTAGCTGCGAAGAAACCATGGGTAACAGAAGAAATACTTCAGCTGATTGATGAAAGGAGGAAGTAAAAACATGTTCCGGAAGAATCAGGAATACAGAAATACAAGTAGCTGAGGAATGAAATAAATAGGAAGTGCAGGGAAGCTAAGACGAAATGGCTGCAGGAAAAATGTGAAGACATCGAAAAAGATATGATTGTCGGAAGGACCGACTCAGGATACAGGAAAGTCAAAACAACCTTTGGTGACATTAAAAGCAACGGTGGTAACATTAAGAGTGCAACGGGAATTCCACTGTTAAATGCAGAGGAGAGAGCAGATAGGTCGAAAGAATACATTGAAAGCCTCTATGAGGGTGAAGATTTGTCTGATGTGACAGAAGAAGAAACAGGAGTCGATTTAGAAGAGATAGAGGATCCAGTATTAGAATCGGAATTTAAAAGAGCTTTGGAGGACTTACGGTCAAATAAGGCAGAAGGGATTGATAACATTCCATCAGAATTTCTAAAATCATTAGGAGAAGTGGCAACAAAACGACTATTCACGTTGGTGTGTAGAATATATGAGTCTAGCGACATACCATCTGACTTTCGGAAAAGCATCATCCACACAATTCTGAAGACGGCAAGAGCTGACAAGTGCGAGAATTATCGCACAATCAGCTTAACAGCTCATGCATCGAAGCTGCTTACAAGAACAATATACAGAAGAATGGAAAAGAAAATTGAGACTGCGCTAGATGACGATCAGTTTGGCTTTAGAAAAAGTAAAGGCACGAGAGAGGCAATTCTGACGTTACGGCTAATAATGGAAGCAAGGATAAAGAAAAACCAAGACAAGACACGTTCAGAGGATTTGTCGACCTGGAAAAAGCGTTCGATAATATAAAATGGTGCTAGCTGTTCGAGATTCTGAAAAAAGTAGGGGTAAGCTATAGGGGAGACGGGTCATATACAATATGTACAACAGCCAAGAGGGAATAATAAGAGTGGACGATCAAGAACGAAGTGCTCGTATTAAGAAGGGTGTAAGACAAGGCTGTAGCCTTTCGCCCCTACTCTTCAATCTGTACATCGAGGAAGCAATGATGGAAATAAAAGAAAGGTTCAGGAGCGGAATTAAAATACAAGGTGAAAGGATATCAATGATACGATTCGCTGATGACATTGCTATCCTGAGTGAAAGTGAAGAAGAATTAAATGATCTGCTGAAAGGAATGAACAGTCTAATGAGTACACAGTATGGTTTGAGAGTAAATCGGAAAAAGACGAAGGTAATGAGAAGTAGCAGAAATGAGAAAAGCGACCAACTTAACATCAGGATTGATGGTCACGAAGTCAATGAAGTTAACGGATTCTGCTACCTAGGCAGTAAAATAACCAATGACGAACGGAGCAAGGAGGACATCAAAAGCACACTCGCTATGGCAAAAATGGCATTTCTGGCCAAGAGAAGTCTACTAATATCAAATACCGGCCTTAATTTGAGGAAGAAATTTCTGAGGATGTACGTCTGGAGTACAGCATTGTATGGTAGTGAAACATGGACTGTGGGAAAACCGGAAAAGAAGAGAATCGAAGCATTTCAGATGTGGTGCTATAGACGAATGTTGAAAATTAGGTGGACTGATAAGGTAAGGAATGAGGAGGTTCTACGCAGAATCGGAGAGGAGAGGAATATGTGGAAAACACTGATAAGGAGAAGGGACAGAATGATAGGACATCTGCTAAGACACGAGGGAATGACATCCATGGTACTAGAGGGAGCTGTAGAGGGCAAAAACTGTAGAGGAAGACAGAGATTGGAATACGTCAAGCAAATTATTGGGGACGTAGGTTGCAAGTGCTACTCTGAGATGAAGAGGTTAGCACAGGAAAGGAATTCGTGGCGGGCCGCATCAAACGAGTCAGTAGATCGATGACGAAAAAAAAAAAGGGGGAACAGTATCAAACGCCTTGCGGAAGTCAAGAAACACATCTACCTGGGAACCCGTGTCTATGGCCCTCTCAGTCTCGTGGACGAATAGCGCGAGCTGGGTTTCACACGATCGTCTTTTTCGAAACCCATCCTGATTCCTACAGAGTAGATTTCTAGTCTCCAGAAAAGTCATCATGCTCGAACATAATACGTGTTCCAAAATTCTACAACTGATCGAATTTAGAGATATAGGTCTATAGTTCTGCACATCTGTTCAACGTCCCTTCTTGGAAACGGGGATGACCTGTGACCTTTTCCAATCCTTTGGAACGCTACGATCCTCTAGAAACCTACGGTACACCGCAGCAAGAAGGGGGGCAAGTTCCTTCGCCTACTCTGTGTAAACTCGAACTGATATCCCATGAGGTCCAGCGGCCTTTCCTCTTTTGAGCGATTTTAATTGTTTCTCTATCCCTCTGTCGTCTATTTTGATATCTACCATTTTGTCATCTGTGCGACAATCTAGAGAAGGAACTACAGTGCAATCTTCCTCTGTGAAACAGCTTTGGAAAAAGACATTTAGCATTTCGGCCTTTGGTCTGTCAGCCTCTGTTTCAGTACCATTTTTGTCATAGAGTGTCTGGGCATTTTGTTTTGATCCACCTACCGCTTTGACATAAGACCAAAATATCTTAGGATTTTTTGCCAAGTCAGTACACAGAACTTTACTTTCGAATTCATTGAACGCCTCTCGCATAGCCCTCCTCACACTTCATTTCGCTTGGCGTTACCCAACTTACCACTAATCTGGAGGAAGAATAGAATACACTAAGCTTACGGGGATACCGATACGCATATACACAGATGGCAGTAGTGTCGCGTGCACAAGGTATAGAAGTGCAGTGCGTTATCGAGTCCATCATTTGTACTCAGGTGATTCGCGTGAAAAGTTTTCTGGCACGATTGTAGCCGCACGACGGAAATTAACAGACGTTGAACGCGGAGTGGTAGTTGGACCTAGAAGCATCGGGCATTCCATTTCCAATATTGTTAGGAAATTCAGTATACCGAGGTCGACAATGGCAAGGGCAGGCTGAAAATACCAAATGTCAGCCATTACCTCTCACCACGGACAACCCAATGGCCTTCACTTGACGATCCAGAGCAGGGACTTTCGTGCAGAGCTGTCAGTGCTAAAAGACAAGAAACACTGCGGAAAGTACCTGCAGAAATCCAATATGGGACGTGCGGCGAACGTATCTGTTAGGGAAATGTGGCGATATTTGGCCTTAATGGCCAGACAACCAACGCGAGTGCCTTTGTTAACAGCGCATGGCCTGCAGCGTCTCTCTTGGGCTCGTGACCATTTCGGTTGAACCGTAGACACTTGGAAATTGTGGCCTAGTCATATGAGTTTCGATTTCATTTGGTAAGAGGTGATGACATGATACGATTGTGGTGCAGAGCTCGCGAAATCATGGACCCAATTTGTCAAAAGGCACTGCGGAAGCTGGTGGGGTCTCCATAATGGTGTGGACTATGTTGAGGTGTGAATGGACTGGGTTCTTTGGTCCAACTGAACCGATCACTGACTGCAAACGGTTATGTTCGGCTATTTGGAAAACTACTTTCATGGAGGTGAATGCGCAGTGTCACTGGGCTGCCATTGTTCGAAATTCATTGACATTTTAATTTCATTTACTTCACGTCTACGGTCACAAATTTTTTGTCATCAGGCCGATTTCCGTCTATAATGACCATCTTCAGATCTGTTTTCTAAAAACATGTCCTGATATACTGGAGCGATTGTGGCATCGTCATATACATTTGACGATGCTGGCGCAGAGACTGTATATTTAGCATTTGACGATGCGAGTATGGCTCCAGTGTATTAGGATATGTTTTTATAAAACAGACCTGAAGACGGTCATTACAGAACGAAACCGGTAGTCTGATGACAAAAAATTTGTGACCACAGACGTGAAGTAAAGGAAATTTATTGTATATTTGGGGCACTGTTCAATTCGCGATCATGTCGCAGCTTGTGATCAGTGACTCTTGGTTTGGGGAGTATGCGACCCATGAGCTGCGGGTTGGACGTCCCTGCTGTAGGTGCATCATGGCTCAATATTTCTGTAGGGGCGAGTCCAAGCTATGCCATTCAAAAGGTGAACCGACACGATATTAGGAGGTATCCTCCCACGGCTTTTGTCGTCTTAGTGTAAGGTTCCCTTGGGAACCCTCAAGGCCGGTAATTAACCGTTATAGGACAACTAAAAGTTGTTTTGAAAAGCAACAGATTTCAAATGGTTCAAATGGCTCTGAGCACTATGGGACTTAACTTCTGAGGTCATCAGTCCCCTAGAACTCAGAACTACTTAAACCTAACTAACCTAATGACATGACACACATCCATGCCCGAGGCAGGATTCAAACCTGCCACCGTAGCGGTCGCGCGGTTCCTGACTGTTGCGCCTAGAACCGTTCGGCCACCCCGGCCGGTAATGCCAACATATTTTCTAGAGTGTATTAGTCATGTAATATGTAGTGCTTTCGGTGTTTCCAATTTTTTTTCCAACCTCTGTAGTTTCAAAACCTGAGGTGTGGATTTCTTCTGTATAGGATTATAACGATATGGAGACGATAACAAAAAGATATTGTAACAACAATGTCAATCTACTAGCACTACGTAGTAGTGACAGTGAACCTGGTAGTTATGGTAGTAACTGGAAGCAAGCGAATATGGGTCTGAAGTTACACAGTGCTTGTATCGAAGCAGCTAGTCGTGAGTCTTCAGTAGGTAGATGTCGGTAACTCGCACACCCCCTGCATCCTCGTATTGTGGCGGTGTTGCCTTACAGCCCGAAGCCCGCGGAGGCACTGCACTAGGCCATTACAGCAAGGGCAGGCCGTTGCCCTGGCGCCGGCGCGGACGGCCGGGTTTTATTCGGCTCTTCCTGGGCCGTTCACGCCCCACATTATGCAACGCGGCCAGCGTGAGCTGGCAGCCAGCCGGCCCGAATTGCCCCAGGCCAGAGCAGCCGCGATATTGCTACCGGCGCTTCGCTCCGCGCCGCTCGGTCTGCGTCCGGTGGCCCCTCCGTCGCCTCCAGCCTCCGGTAAGGCATTCAGCAGGCAATAACGGCCCAGTGCTGCCACTACGCAAACATACCAGGCGGCGAGGAATTGCGGTTCACTGGGCCAGGATCCCAGCCTGGAAACGCAGTTTCATCACAGCTCCTCCCATCGTGTCACATGGCTTGGGATGCGGAATGACTTTTACGTTATTTGCTACACGGGTGACTGATAGAAATCATTATGTGGCCGACATTCTCACAGAATAATTTTCTTATTCCTGTTTTATTCTATCAAATACAATCTGTTCATAACACTACCAGAGTGAAAAATGGTCGTAACAAAGTACGAAAAAGGAAAATATTTCTGGGCAAATTTAGGGATGTAAAAGAAGGGAACCAGTTTCTCTACTTGTCTAGCAGCTTCAAAGACATTTAAATCAAAACCTCTTGACATATTTGCAATTTATTACTTGTTACTATTTGTGCCCTTGTGTCAAGTAAAGTAACAGATATATGATGTGCTGTCGTATAAGATGACACACACCATCATGTCATCCAACATGGCATTTGTTAGGTTATGCAGTATGACAGAAAGCGCGCCATAAAAATTTAGGATTCATGCATCTCCCCTCTAGGACACTTCCTATTATAAAACCACTACGTCTTCAGGCCACGAGTGGCCTACAGGGACCATCTGACCGCCGTGTCACCCTCAGAGGAGGATGCGGATAGGAGGGGCGTGGCGTCAGCACACAGCTCTCCCGGTCGTTATTATGGTATTCTTGACCGATCACGTTACTATTCGGTCGAGTAGCTACTCAATTGGCATCACGAGGCTGAGTGCACCCCGAAAAATAGCAACAGCGAATGGCTGCTGGATGGTCACCCATCCAAGTGTCGGACATTTAGGTGATATCACGGGAACCGGTGTATCCACTACGGCAAGGCCGTTGCCCACTTCCTGTTATAGGTTCACCCCAATTTTGATATTCCCTATTGTAGGTGTATCACACTCAGTAGAAATACGCCAATTTGTGTGTAATTGATCTTACACCACACACCATGCATGTAGCAGGGGATGGGTCTAAGAGAGCACACTGTGGAAGCGAAGCAAGGTTAACTAGTAAAAAAGCGCGAAATATCAAGATATTTTGATTTAAATGTCGTTGAAGCTGCCAGAGAAGATGAAACGCTAGTGCCCCTCTTTTACGTCCCTAACTCTGTCATGGATATATTCGTTCTTTTTCGTGGTACAACAGAAACATTCCTCACTCTGATTGCGAACTTCTACTCTGCCATAATTTTCACATTAGACTACACCTAGTTTAGCAACCGATGTATATTTTTTTTTACTGTCTTTCGAACTGTATCCCTGATATCGTAGTAACGAATAAAGATTTCACTAAACAACAGAACGACTATTAATTATAAGTCCACTGACGGAAAAAATTACAGCATGAAAAATTAAGGTAGAATAATGAAATTTCGGGAATGAATTTGTCTACTTAACATATGAAGGACTTATTTCAATAGTGGTACAACTCCATTTTTTCTCATTCTAAGATTGTTGTTGTTGTGGCCTTCAGTCCTGAGACTGATTTGAAGCAGCTCTCCGTGCTACTCTATCCTGTGCAAGCTTCTTCATCTCCCAGTACCTACTGCAACCTACATCCTTCTGAATCTGTTTAGTGTATTCATCTCTTGGTCTCCCTCTACGATTTTTACCCTCCACGCTGCCCTCCAATACTAAATTGGTGATCCCTTGATGCCTCAGAACATGTCCTACCAACCGATCCCTTCTTCTAGTCAAGTTGTGCCAAAAACTTCTCTTCTCCCCAATCCTATTCAATACCTCCTCATTAGTTATATGATATACCCATCTAATCTTCAGCATTCTTCTGTAGCACCACATTTCGAAAGCTTCTATTCTATTCTTGTCCAAACTATTTATCGTCCATGTCTCACTTCCATACATGGCTACACTCCATACAAATACTTTCAGCAACGACTTCCTGACACTTAAATCTGTACTCGATGTTAACAAATTTCTCTTCTTCAGAAACGCTTTCCTTGCCATTGCTTGTCTACATTTTATATCCTCTCTTCTTCGACCATCATCAGTTATTTTGCTCCCCAGATAGCAAATCTCCTTTACTACTTTAAGTGTCTCATATCCAAATCTAATTCCCTTAGCATCACCCGACTTAATTCGACTACATTCCATTATCCTCATTTTGATGTTCATCTTATACCCTCCTTTCATGACACTGTCCATTCCGTTCAACTGCTCTCTCAAGTCCTTGGTGTCTCTGACAGAATTACAATGACATCGGCATTCTACGATACAGAGTCCTCAAGTTAAATGACCGCTGAAAAATCTGTAGTTGAGATAGCAGAAATATTCTAGTAGAAATACTTTAGGACTCTGTATCTCAGAAGAAACAAAAATTGACTTCTATCACTACTGAAATAAGCCCTTCATATTCAAGTCATTAACAATGCAAGATCAAATGTTAGTGTAAGCGCGAGATAAGCCATTGCAAATGGGAAATGCTCGTACATTAATAACCAGTGCTAACTGCCAGAACGTTGAATGCAAAAATGGTTCAAATGGCTCTGAGCACCATGGGACTTAACTTCTGAGGTCATCAGTCCCCTAGAACGTAGAACTACTTAAACCTAACTAACCTAAGGATATCACACACAACCATGCCTGAGGCAGGATTCGAACCAGCGACTGTAGCGCCTAGAACCGCTCGGCCACCCCGGCCGGCGTTGAATGCAAGCATGAAAACGTGTATGCATTGTGAATCAAAGGTACCGTATTTGTGTTTGTGGTATAGAGTTCTACGCATGTTGCACTTGGGCGGTCAGTATCGGGACGGTTAATGGTGTTTGTGCATGATGCCGGAGTTGTCGTCCGGTGATGTTCCGTGTGTACTCTATCGGAGACAGATCTAGTGATCGTGCGGGCCAAGACAACATGTCGACAGTCTGTAGAGCATGCTGGATTGCAACAGTGGTATGTTAACGAGCCTTATCCTGTTGGAAATCCCCTCCCTCGAATACTGTACATGAATGGCAGCACAGCAGGTAGAATTATCAGACAGACATACAAATTTGCAGTCAAGGTGCCTGGTATAACCACATGAGTGCTCCTTGTTGTCATACGAAATCTTACCACAGACCGTAACCCCAGGTGTAGAACCAGTGCGTCTAGCACGCAGATTTTTTTCAGGCCCTCAACTGCCCTCCTCCTAACGAACACACGGCCATCAGGGACACCGAGGCAGAGCCTGCTTTCATCAGAAGACACAACAGACCTCCACCGTGTCATTGAGTCAGCTCTCGCTTGACACCACTGAATTCGCAAATGGCAGTTGTCTGAGGTCAGTTCAATGCACACTACAGGGCATCTGACTCGGAGCTGTCCTTGAAGTAAACGATTTATAAGTTCGTTGTGCCACTGTGGTGGCTACTGATACTCATATTGATGCTGCAGATGCAGTACGATGCGCCAGGGCCAGACGCCGAACACGGTGGTCCTCCCTCTCGGTAGTGCCACGTGGCCGTCCGGAGCCCGGTCTTCTTGCGGTCGTACCTTCTCGTGACCACCGCTGCCAGCGAGCATGAACAGTGGCTACATTCGTGCTAAGTTTCTCTGCTATATCGGAGAAGGAACAGCCAGCTTCTCATAGCTGTCTTACACCATCTTCTTCAAGGCCAGTGAGGTGTTGATAACGGCGTGTTTGTCATCTTAAAGGCATTCTTGACTAACATCAAATCATCACGTTCAAACTCAGAAGTAACTAACGCTACGACCGTTACACCATGTGCTTGATGATAATTTGATTTGCATTCTCTTAGTGATTTTACTATCACTACTCTTGTGCGACTGGCGTGAAATCCGAACATATATCATCTTTCGGCTGTAGAAACACGCCTACCGACTTCCGTTTATGTCGCACAACTCCTGCTTGGTGCTGAGATTTTTTTCCGCCTGTGTATGTCTTGGACAGAGTTAGCTGTTCGACATCTAGCAACTTCAAAGACTTTTAAATCAATCTTCACATATTCTATTCGTACCTAATTGTCTTAGCGCCTCCTCCACCCCCCCCCCCCCCAAAAAAAAAAAACCTCTTTTAGTCATTCCATGTATGCTCTTCAGTCATATGATATTATATATTGTTTTACTATGGCTAGCGAATTTTCTCGATTTTGGATATAGTATCAGGATCTTTAGCTTATCAACTGCATCATGCAGGTCTGCTAACGCCTTGCAGTTAAGAGAGTTTCTTGAGTCGGGGAAGTATGGTTAACTCGTAAAAACGCGTGAATATGTGAAGATGGTTTGATTTAAATGCCTGAAGCTGCCAGATAAGTCGAAAACCTAGTTCCCTTCCTTTGCTCCCTATCTCTTCCCAGGAAATATTCGCTTCCTTTTGTGATATAACAGAAGCATTTTTCATTCTCGTTCCCAACGTTTACTCTACCATAAATTTGACATTAGATCGCCGTAGCTTGGCGCTCGATATAGATTTTTGTTGATTTTGTTAGTTGGTCAATTTGGTTGAGGGTACAAAACGACGCAGCCATCGGTCCCATTGGATTAGCGAAGACTGGGGGAGGAAGTCAGCCGTGCCCTTTCAAAGGAACCATCCCGGCATTTGCCAGAAGCGATTTAGGGAAATCACGGAAAACCCAAATCAGGATGGCAGGACGCGGGTTTCAACCGTTGTTCTCCCGAATGTGAGACCATTGTGCTAGCCACTAAGTCACACCTGGTTTGGTGTGTTGATTCGGGCCACGACGGATGCCTTATAGTTTTTTATTGTCTTTTGAATCATGTTGCTTGTATCGCGGCGACTGTTAAATCTTTCAAAAATAGGACGAGCTTTAATTATATGTATTTATCTACCTTTTTACAAAGTTCGAACCGATTCGCACAAGTCTGAACCCTTAAAGTGGCGCCCGTAAAGAAACTCACATAAAACTTTTGTTTTGCACATAAATTCCGAATGAACACAGATTTTTAAAATCGAGTTTTCCATTTTATGGTAAGAATGCATTTTTTATTTACTTGATTCCTTTCAAAACCGTTTCCGCGCATTCGGTTCACACAAGAACGAATTTTACGTGCTACATTTAGCTCGACTTAAACCATCGTGTCTTGGCAATGGATGAATGTCACTGGATGAAAAACATTTCTTTTTGATTTTATTCATTTATCCACCTTCTAGCAAAGTTTGAATCTATTCGTAGATCATTTAGAGTACAGAAGTGACGCACTTCAAAAACTTACCAGAACAACGTTTTTCGCACGTAACATCCGAACAAAGCTAATTTTTTTCAAACAGTTAAAACTTATCTTAGATCGAGGTTCGATACTCCGGTGAACCAAGCTCTAGCCACCAGTCTCACTTCAGATCGCAGTTATTTAACCGTGACTGTTTTTGCACGTAAAATTCGAAGGGCGGACGTACAAATTGTGCCATTAGCTGGGCAGTAATTTCAGCCCAATTAAAATGTTTTGCAAAAGGATTTTATCGATGTGCACAATATGCCTGGCGGTCAGCTCCGGTTCAGCGTTCAAACCTTGTTCAGTGTATTAAAACGTAGCTACAGTAATACAGGTGTTCGAATGTCTATACAAATGGCAGCTGGTCCGCATTAAACAGAAAACATTTTACTCCATGTTCCTAGCTCAAATAGGAACCGAGCACCACGACTTCCCCAAACGGCGATTCTATGAACTGTATATTCATACATATTTCTACATTTAATTTATTTACAGTTGCGAATACAAACAACCAGCAGCTATAAAGGGAATGCGGAATCGTTCACGGATAGCCAAAGCGACCTCTCGCGTAAAGCGGAAAATCCGCATTCGAATCCCTGTTCGGCACAGATTATCACTGTCGTTATTCCTAATTCATAACGGCTGTACTCGCTGCAATGTCCGTTCCTTCGGACATGCACCTTTCTTCTTAACAACGACGGCTCGGGTGGCCGAGCGGTTCTAGGCGCTACAGTCTGGAACGGCGCGACCGCTACGGTCGCATGTTCGAATCGTGCCTCGGGCATGAAAGTGTGTGATGTCCTTAGGTTAGTTAGGTTTAAGTAGTTCTAAGTTCTAGGGGACTGATGACCTCATAAGTTAAGTCCCATAGTGCACAGAGCCATTTGAACCATTTTCTTAACAACGTACACACTGCAATATCGTATCGTGCAGAAGCGCTGTAAAGATCATAATCTCATCTGACAAACTGTTAGTCACATTGAAAGTTGTCTCTTATATTGCCAGCTTCCAAGATTCAGGTTTCACGCAACTGTTACTTGCGATCAGTATTCTGCTGCAGTATCTGCGCCCACTACACGATTATACGTGTAATCTATACTGTTCGGCTACACTGGTTTATCTTGACTTTGGTCTTTGAGGCAAGCGGGGCTTCAGCGAATTAAATTGCAAGGTGTGAGGTAAGGGGCGAGTCGTGGAGCCCTGAAAATATTTTAAGTTCGGAGGAAGCAGTGGCCGCGCCTGCCGCTTGGCGGGCGCTGGCCGCTCGGCAGGCCGACCACGTGGTGGCAGTCTAATATTTTTTTGGAATCTAAAATTTAAAAACCTCTCTCACACCGGCCTGATTTAGCTTCACTGATCAGGATAGTAAAAACATGTGTATATTAGGGGAATTTTCATTCACAAAGCAGGCTTATCACAGTTCAATACTGTTCTATCCTGATTAAATTGAGCTTAACTTAAGTCCCACAAGGCAGTGAAGCAAATTGTCTGTCGATCTCCTGAAAACATTTGTAATAATTATTAACTTTCGGTGAACACATGGGGAAGACCAGAGATCTGCTGGTGAGACCGTGTTAGCCTATTTATTGAAAGTAATAAGCTGGATATCTGGAGCATACAAAACGGCACGTTCATCCAGTGTAAATCAGACGTTCACCACTGATAGCGTGCAACACAGCGTAGTAAGCAGACACTGTCAATAATAATCAGTTAAATAATACGCGAACACACTTAATTTAGTTTAGTTCATGTATTAAATTCCTTCTCATACAGAATCTCATCAAGATGGCGACTAGCTCAACAATACATACATACACATCTTCGTTCTTTCACGGCTAATCCGCAAGATCTGAATCATTCTTTTCATAAGAGAAAACATAGATAGCAGAGAAGCTATTCCATGAAGTAAATGCACGCTCCAAGGAATAACAGGGCTTGAAACTACTTTCCATCGATAATCATCGTATATTAAAGTTTAGGAATCGGTAAGATAAGAAGAGATATTTCGAGATATGTACTGAGTTATATAATTCATAAAGAATTTCTGAAAATATCGCGGAGAGACCGCTGCAAGAGACATTACAGCAGACGCTGGCCGAAGCAAGAGGGGCCCAGCCGCGTGGCTCGGAATTCCATGGTGACGCTCTCTTGATGAAGGAGACACGCCGGGAGTGCCAAAGATGGAGGACTTTGTGGAACCATCATGGCAGACATTTCACAGTTCGTATGGAAGCCTCGAAAAGAAACATGTACATTAATATTATTTGCACGACGATTCTGATGGTGTAATCAGATTTTCAATATTTTTATTAGTTTAAAGTTTAGTATCTGACGGTAAATTATACAAGTAACACCCAGAAACGAACTTCCAAAATTTAAACGCTTCATCCGATTTTGTCGATCGACGTGTCTTTAGAAAGCTATTACTGTAAACCTAAATTGGTATAAATTACAGACAAGTAACTTGAATGGTATATGAGTTACTGGAGGTCAGAGTAGCCGATTACTATCGATCGCGTCAGGCCATAATCACTCTACAGTTACACGACAAAACGGTATCAGCATGCTTATAAGTATATTTATTCGTCTATGTCTTTCTTTATATCCGATATATACTATTCATGAAGAAATTTGTTAAATTTTTCCTGTGTTTTAGAAAGCACAAAGACGTTTGGCTACTGGCCTACCTTTTGTTCTGTTCCTTCGATATATGTTTATTTGATTTGTTTATGTATTTAATAATGTGTGTTAGAGCGTGTTTATGGTCCAGCCGTAGGAATATTTATTTAATTCCTAGTTATTTAAATATAAATCAAGTACTTCGAATGTGTTTTATGTTTGTGAGTGTACGTTAGCTTGGAGACGTGGAGGGAGCGCTCTTGCCAATCACAGCACTCGTTGCTAAGAGAGGCAACAACCGAAGTTCTGGCAGGGTGGAAGTTGGGGACAGTTCGGCACAGGACACGGTGGAGGGGCGGACGTACAGTGGCGAGAGGGACTTGGAGAGTGTGGAGCGGTTTGCGCGTGGTTGCGAGAGATAGAAATACTTCGGAGTACCGTCTTGTGCACTTGTGAGATTTCCGTGGCTTCTACAGTGAAGACGTAGTTTGCGTTCAGAAGTGAATATCTGGCGAGCTGTGTTGTTGTTCATAACTAACTACATTCTGTAGGAATCTATTGCTTCCCTGTTATTCAACTTATGTTTTATTTAATTGCTGGACCATCGGCACCAATAAGTGTTTAGCAGAAATATACCGCGTTCTCAAAAGTACTTCTACTATCGTACTCTTCATTATAGTCATTAAGATAGTACCTGCGGATTTTATGTAATTGCAATCTCTCATTTGTAAATTTGTATGTTACATTCATAATTCGCAATTTCCGAGCGATAGAAACCTTCGTCCATTCGATTCATGTCTGTATTCTTATCGTATACTGTAGACTCAGCAGTATTTGGCCTGTAATGCGGCAACTACATATCCCAGCCCCTAGACAACGAAACCAGCCAAAACTTTCAATATTGCAGCTCTGAGTCGGAGGGAACGTAATTGAGGGCCACCTCACATCCTTTCATCATTTTTTTTTTCTCTTGAAAGCCCGCATAGGTGACTGTAAGGACAGAGTGCCCTGCAAGTTTGAAGACACCCAACGATTTCCTTGTTCGTTCTTCATGATTCTGTTCTGTGGTATGATACGAAAGTAGACTCCCATGAAATATACTGAAAAGGATATAGAGCGAAGTATAAAAGCAGCCAGGGTTTGTATCAGTGGTAATAATAAAACAATTGCGATCCGCATTTTCTCTGCAGGTGCCGGTAATACCGCAGCAATTTGCGAGCTTGGCGAGCCATGTCTGAAATCTACTATCGAGCCACAATGACGTGTAATGGCGGACATTCAGCTCCCGTTTCGCGTGGGCCAGTCTCACGTCTTCTGTAAGGTAAACTGGTTTGTAGCCAAAACGAGTAGAAGTTTTTATTCACCCCATGTTTTCTTGAATTTTGATGGCTTTAAGAGTAATATGTAACCGAAGTATTTATCTGGCAGTGGCGCAGGCCCCAACAGTTGAAGTCACACTAATGTTGATGTTCTATGTAAGCCATTTGTGTTCTGTGAATTTTCATAATAAGAGATTTATGTCAAATCTTCAGTCTTTATTTACATTCCACTCCTACATCAAATTAAATGCAATTATTCATATATTCCTCGTTTAGCAATGAGAAACGAGCATAACCTTTTGCCTTCAGCACGATAGTTACTTCGATGAGAAACATTTCTCATGTTGTACAAGCAGTTACGAAAGATGTAAATCATTTGCGTTAATCAAATAAGTTAGATCATTTTCAGGTTCCACAAGGGACGTTTGTTTCAAGAACTTCCGACCAGCAGTTATTATGCCATGTTCCATACGGAAATGCTGTTTTAATAGTAGAGTATAGCAAAGTATTGTGAGTTACTGTCGGGAGCCTGATCGTAGTAAAGCTTTTGCTTATTCGATGTAATCTAGAAAATGTTTATGAAGCAGATGTTAGATTCAGTGATAAGCAGTTTGCCCACTAAACAGAAGTAAATTGCGCCGAACTGCCAAAGAAACTGGCACAGACATGCGTATTAACCCTTTCGGTAACGAATAATTTTTTCCTGAAAAAAAAATCATAGATTTGCTATCCAGTTCTTAGAATTAAATTATGATTTTTCAGATGCATAAAATATTCCGATGTTCTCATCCAAGGGCGGATACAGCGTGTCCCCAAATGAGGATATTGTGTTCAAGTAGGTGCAGTATGCATCGAAAAGTCAAAGTATTTTATTTGATTTTATTTCAACAAAATACATAAATTACGCAAATGTTACTTAAGTATTATATACATAAACTATGGTTTTACACTTGTGAAGAATGATAATCAAAGAAACATTTTTTTCTGATCAGACATAAGTGAACGTTACATTTTACACAATAAAATGTGGTTTTGCTTTTGCAACCCGGTTTCTTGCACCAGTGAAATGATTATTTGTCACTGACTTCTGGGAGATGCCTAACGTCCAGACGAACATCAGCTTCTAAACGAACTTCCGTGTTGGCTCGTTTCGAAGTTCTTGAACATGGCACTGGACTCTAACAAGTGGGACGCCCTGCTTTTCCTGGCAGATGGCTTAGCTATATTTGTCAATACTTTGGTCACAAAGGCCTTAAGTAAAGCAAATCAGGGGTCTTATTTTTAGGTACACCTAATTATGATGCGTTTTTCTTGTACTGAATCCATGTATTTAAGCATGCAATATCAATTGCATGAGCAAGGATGCGAAGCGTCTACTTTCGCGATCTGATAAATGTGCGATAAATTGTGATCAGAAAATCCATCTTGTCGACCCCTCCCATATGTTCATTTCAACTCTGGCCGGTAGATTTCAACAACTTTCTCCAGAAACTATAATAAAATATGTTATTACGAAAAGAAAAACTCATTAAACTTCACATCTAAGTAACCCAGATGAAAAAGCCGCTAAATTCATACTATGTCGATTTTGAGGTGGGCACACGGACGTAAAGATGCTTTCAGCGCCTAAGTCATGGAACATGTTTTACGTTGCAAAACCAGCTACAAACCGTCAAAAATCGTGTTTGGTTTTAAAAGCAGCTAACTATTGTATTCGGGTACAAAGCCCGCTAAGTGCCTAGCAGGCGTGGCTGTTGCCTTGCCATGTCCGGATGCAAAGCACGCGAACAGATACCAGACTTACCAATGTGGACATTCAAAGCTACCTTTCAGTCTGTTACCATTAGAATGGATATTTTTCTTATTCAGCTTTATGTTGGCTGCACTACAACAAATTCGTATGCAACAACAACATTTTCGCTCTCAATTCATAGTCGTTTGGATGGGACAAGAGTTTCGTGATTACCTCAGTGTCACTTATCATGCAGTTAGCGGGCTTTGCGTCTAGGCTACTCAGCTTACAATATACCGTGTGATATAATACGTCTAACATTACCTCCATTACTGTTCATAATTATCGACAGGATCATCGGATAGATCGTCAATTTCAGATGGATTAAGAAGCTCTATAGCTTCTTCTTCTGTAAGTGGTATTCGTCTATCTTGGAATCGGGGCATTCTGAAATCATCGTAAGATGACTAAAAAGGCAGCGAATTAACGTCCAAAAGTTCTATGCTATTGCAACCTTTCAGTCAGAATGTCCTCATTTGGAGACATATTTAAAGTTATAAATGTCACCTTTCGTTCTGAAAGACACCTTTTGTTTTCACCTTCAAGAAAGCACCTTTATAAGTACAAATAAATGTTTTCACCTAAACTCAAAAGATATAAACCGGCTGATAGGGGGTTCAAAGATTACTGGGAAGTGCCCACGTGACTGTGCACATTCAGTTTTATTTTGTGGTATCACAGACTGGCTGGAGATGTCGACACTGTTCTCAAATAAACACCCAGCTTGTGAGAATGTGAGGACGACAATCACAAATAGTAAAATTTAACGAATCTTAATATACTAAGCATTTATTTAGTGTGTCCTTATATGAGGACGCCATGACCGAATGGGTTAAAATACAGGCAGAACATGGTGCTGCAGTCGGCAATGCCTATATAAGACAACAAATGTCTTGCGCAGTTGTTAGATCGGTTAAGATCGATTACTGCTGGTACAATGGTAGGTCATCAACATTCAAGTGACTGAACGTGGTGTTACAGTCGGCGCACGAGCGATGGGACACAGCATCTCCGAAGCAGCGATGAAGTCTGGATTTTCCCGTACGACCATTTCACGGGTGTACTGTGAATATCAGGAATCTCAGACATCGCTGCTCCTGGAAAAAGATCCTGCAACAACGGGATCAACGACGACTGAAGAGAATCGTTCAACGTGACAGAAGAGCAACCCTTCGTCAAATTTATGTAGATTTTAATGCTGTGCGATCAAGTCTCATCGCGCGAACTACTCAACGGAACATCATAGATACGGGGTTTTGAAGCCGAAACTCCAGCAGTGTACCCTTGATGACTTGAGAACTGCGCGACACAAAGCTTTACGCCTCGCCTGGGCCCGTCACATTGGACTGTTGATGACTAGAAACATGTTGCCTGATCACACCAGTCTCGTTTCAAATTATATCGAGCGGATGGACGTGTACGAATATGGACACAACCTTATGAATCCTTGGACGCTAAATGTCAGCAGGGGACTGTTCAAACTGGTGAAGCCACTCCGTCAGTCTGTTCAAAATATTTGTCACTGAATAAAAAGTACGTCGACGTAAGCACATGTCGACAAAGCAGGACTTCACTCTCTGAATAAACACCATGGAATTTGGAATGTGATGTTCACTTTTATTCAGTGACAAATATTTTGAACAGACTGACGGAGTGCCTATGGGGAGCCCACTGTCCCCAGTTAGTCGCCAATCTTTTTATGAAGGATTTTGAGGACATCGCGCTGAAGACGGCGTCTTTAAAACCAACCTGTTTCTGGAGGTATGTCGACGATATGTTTATGGTGTGGTCTCATGGGACAGAAGCTCTTGGCCGCCTCCTGAATCATTTTAATTCCCTTCATCCTCCCATCAAGTTTACCATGGAGGTGGAATGTGATAGAAAGCTTCCGTTTCTGGATGTTCTGGTATACAGAAGGGATGGTGGTACACTGGGACACAGTGTTTATCGAAAGTCTACGCACACTGACCGTTACCTGCATGCTTCTAGCTGCCATCCATAGTTCCAGCGTACGGGGGTCCTGCGGACGTTGGCGAGAAGAGCTTATGCCATTTCAGACGGAGAAAGCTTGACACAATAATTGGACCATCTCACGGTTGTGTTGAAGCACAATGGCTATACAGACAAACAGATCTGTCGTGCTTTCCAGTTTGGACCTTCGCCTGAAGCACCAGAAGATACCTGCAAATCGGTGGCTTTTCTACCTTTTGCTGGGAGCATTTCCTCGAAGGTAGGAAGAATTCTAAAAATATATCAAAAGTATTTTTCGTCCGCCTGCCAAGATTAGAGCACTTCTAGGCTCTGTTAAGGATGACTTGGGTTTGAGGAAGCCCGGTGTGTACAAGATCCCTTGCCACTGTGGAAAGGCTTATATTGGTCAGACAATCCAGACCATTGAGTACCAGTGGCACACACGGTTGCTTCAGCCTGAGAAAGCTGCAGTGGCGGAGCACTGTATCACCCAGGGACACAGAATGCTGCTCAACCCGGAAACGCGCGACTGCTACGGTCGCAGGTTCGAATCCTGCCTTGGGCATGGATGTGTGTGATGTCCATAGGTTAGTTAGGTTTAAGTAGTTCTAAGTTCTAGGGGACTGATGACCTCAGATGTTAAGTCCCATAGTGCTCAGAGCCATTTGAACCAGAATGCTGTATGACGAGACACAAATGGTTGCCTCTGCATCTCGCTATTGGGACTGTGTTTTAAAAGAATCCATAGAGATTCGTTTATCTGATAATCTTATTAATAGAGACAAGTGTTACCTTTTAAGTAAGACTTTGAACCCGGTATTATCAAAAAACAACGGTTTATGTTTCGATCGTCGGATAATTTTTAATTTTTGATAGCGATATCTCGATTTCGCCTGTTTACACCACTGGTGGCGTGGTATGTTCACTTGCGCTAAAGGGCAGTTACGGCACATTCTAGCGCACGCGTTGTGGGGCTTCTGCGGCCTATATAGGGATCGCCGCTTGCACTGAGAAGTCTGACGGATCGCCCAGACGAGAAACATCCCACGACGTCCCTATATCTCACCAACTCAGGAGGAGAAGCTGCAAGGCTGGACACTCCATACACACACGGGTTGAAGTCCACCCCCACTGAAGATCCGTGGCACGCGCTGAGAAGTCAGTTCCGGCGATACTGTGTACCAGCACTCTCACCTGAAGATGGCGGCCAGTTGGACCGCGGAAATATTGTGTCAAAATGACGTTATGGTCCAGCTGCACACCCGAGAAGAATATTATCAATTATTATGCCGGGAAAGCCTTCGTAATCACGTACTTCGTTCTGTGTAATACGTATCCCCATTTTTTGCTGTGAAGTTGATCACTAGCCTCATTTCTAGAATGAGATTTTCACTCTGCAGCGGAGTGTGCGCTGATATGAAACTTCCTGGCAGATTAAAACTGTGTGCCCGACCGAGACTCGAACTCGGGACCTTTGCCTTTCGCGGGCAAGTGCTCTACCAACTGAGCTACCGAACACGACTCACGCCCGCTATTCACAGCTTTACTTCTGCCAGTACCTCGTCTCCTACCTTCCAAAGGTCCCGAGTTCGAGTCTCGGTCGGGCACACAGTTTTAATCTGCCAGGAAGTTTCAGCCTCATTTCTGTTTTTTTATTTTTTTTCTCATTACTTTAATCTCTCTTAGGGTTTATTCTGGATCCAAATTTAGCACCCAATAGACTGTACATTGCATTACACAGGTCATACAATTCATCCTAACTTTCGTTAAGGACAAAAATGTCATCGGCGTATGTTGTGGTATGTTTCCTTCCACTCTGAATGTTATAGTAAATCCTAAACTCTTCCTCTAAGGCCAAACTAATCGTCACCTAACATATCCTCAATTGTATTTTCCATTCTTCTGTATATTATTCTTGTCAGGAACTTCGATGCACGAACTGTAGAACTGATTGGGTGACAGTTCTTGTATTTATGTGCCTTTGCCATCTTCAGAATTATGTGGGTGGTATTCTTCCGAAAGTCCGATGGTGTGTATACAGCCTCATGGAATCAGCAAAGAGGGTAATGTTCCACGATTTTATGGAACTGTGAAGTTGCCCAGTGAGAACAGTAACTACGTAATGTCCAAGAGTGTGTCATAGAATTATAACCATGCACTTTCTTCAATTGTTGAAAGTATGACTTAAAAAATGTTATAGTGTTAAAATGACATTTCGTGAGAAGTCACCCACCTCCATGCACAAAATATTTTCGTTACTACTAATTGCTGAATGTTCACAGCTTCCCAAATTTATTGATCAATTAAAACTTATCTACTTGTGCTGCCAATTTAGTGTCATCTAGAGGAGAAAACGCCACCCTTTGCACAGTGGAAGCAAGCCGAATCGATTGTTAAATTGCCAGGTTTTAGGATCAGCTATTCTACACGATTTATAAAATGAATCCCAACAACCGAAAAGCAAGTTACATGCAGGTATTTACTGCACGACCCAGTCCACTAAAGACTACTCGCGGCAAAATAACTCTCAGTTCGCTGTGGCAAAATGATATAAGTTACAGACTTGGAAATTTGGTGAATACTTCCGAATCCAAGACAAAATGTAGATTTTTTTACAGAAAAGATTTTGAATTTATATAAGACGATAACAAGGGGGGTAAAGTCATATCGCTTTTTATAATGTATTTACCGCTTAAGATAAAAATTAATATCACGTAATTTTTCCTTCATAAAGTGAATCTATTTGTTCAATAATTTTTTGTTACGAGCGAAATTTTTAATGCGCTTATCTTTGCTAAATATTGTTTGTTTGCGTTCACCACGCTATCTCCTTCCATATATGTACAAATTCTCTCTGTGGTCTGTGGTTGACTCCTCCTGCTACACGATGAGAATTTACAAAACATATACTGCAATTAGCAGAAAAATTGGTGCATCGGAGAACTCGTGAGGCCAACTAGAAGAAATTGCCCCATGGCATCCAATTACCGTTATGGAAGTAGTCACGTTACGTTGGTTGAGCAGTTGGCGCAGTGCCACAGAATGTGTAGCAATTTCCGTCGTTTTTGTTGGGGATTTAATGTGCTTATTCACAATTTGGCTTCAACATTTGCGGACAGGGTCTTTAAAAAATGAAGTCGGAAAAAGCAACATATTATTCCTCATTATTTCTGCGTCGACATCTGTACCACCAATAAAGTTTTAGGCAGAAAATCATTAGTCTGTCACTCCATCGGTATGGAAACGACTCAGTGGTGATGATATTGATGATATTACTTATACAGCTCCAACAGCGGTTTATGTTTATTTATTTATTGTTCCTTGGGACCACATTAAGGAGAAGTCTCCATGGCCATGGAACGAGTCAATACATGAAATTATAACACGATTGTAGAAACAGATCAAATGAAATATAAGAAACATATTCAGTTTTAGATTGTACAAACAGATAAAATGAAATATAAGAAACATATTCAGGTGACAAGTCGTTAGTTTAAATAAAGAAAATCAAGAATGTAACACTGGAATTTGCTTAATTTTTTAGCTCTTCCAGGAGCTCCTCGACAGAATAGAAGGAGTGAGCCATGAGGAAACTCTTTAGTTTAGACTTAAAAGTGTTTGGGCTACTGCTAAGATTTTTGAGTTCTTGTGGTAGCCGGGGTGTCGAAGTCCAGTTGTCTGAGCGTATTGCCGAAAGATGTTCGTATTTAGTCTCATGTCTAATTACAATATGGTTGCCACGAAATGGCACTGGAACACAAAAAGTAAATACTTTTCAATTCTGCTCCTCTTCAGTCTACTTCATCGCATGCTGGCAGACGGCTTAAAATTAGGAATACGTAAAATATTTTTTATTACATACAGAAAAATTGATTTCCTTTGCCTAACTACAACATGGTAGGCAGACACGCCGAAGTCTTTCTTCAGAGACCAGAGCTCTACAACCAGGTATACAGAGGTCACTGGACTCATACAGCAGTAAGTGTAGGTGTCACGGCAAACACGAGCCGTGTACAGCAGTGTATAGGAAACAGTTTGTAAGATTCCTGCTGAGTGAACAAAGGTGATTATCGTTTCGTTTCATATTAAATGCGAAATTCTTGAACGATGCTGCACGTTTATCTCGTTTGCTTTAGTAACGCTTTGTGCATAGTCGCAGTAAACAAATAAATATAAGAATATGAGATACTCGGAAAAGACATTCGAATATAATCGGAGGAGGACACAGTGTGGAATCACACTGTATGAGTGACGATGTATTATTATACAGGATGTCTTGGAAGGAATGTCAGGGATATGACAGAAACGATCATTCGAAGCAAAATACTCAAGTGAACGGAGACTCAAAAATGCATACTTTATACGCTGTAAGCACTTGTTCAGAACACGAGATGCGTTTCATAGTAGTGAAGATGAACACGTGCTCATAGCTCGTAAGTTATCAGCTTTAGAGCCGAGCTTTACTGGACATTTTTTCTTGTTTTTGTCGATACTCCCAAAATAAGGAAAGAAGAGAGCTTCGTTACAAGAGATTAGTTTCGCAAAATCTACGCTGAAAAAGTGCTCAGAGCAGTTAAGGCGTGCAGTTTAGACCTCAGGTTTACTAGACTGTTTTGCTTCGAAAGATCGTTACTGCCATATTCCTCAATATTGACCATTTCTTCTGAGACACCTTGTATAAGTGTTAGGTCGGCTGGCAGCTGTGGGGGTAATGACCTTGCCTGCTCTTGGGATAAGTTTGCTACTCCTCGAGAAGGGAAGGCGAGCAGGTAGGCGTTTCTACCGGCGCGGCCAAGCGTAATGCTCCTCTTACCTCTGTTTCTCCTCGCCAATCGGAATTCGGTAACGGGAAACAAACTGGTTAGTTACTAAAACAGCAGGCAACTGGCAACAGGATCCATCAAAACTTACATGTATGACTGTTTTGTTTCATAACAAGGTAGTGGCTGGAAAGAAAGAAAAATAGGAAATAAGGGAGTACAGCCATAGCAGGTTCAACGAACTAGCCAATGAGTAGCCAGGCGTATGGAAAGCAATACGGTTGTATTCGTCAGTAAGCAATGAAACTGGTCTAGAAAGAGATATACTGACAAAATATGGTAGGTTGACTGCACGAAACAGATACTGCATCTTAATGATTTGTGAGAACAATCAGAAAATTTAATCACAAATTGAAAATAGGGTCTGTGCCTACCACTAGCGAGGCAGTTAGCACTATCATCACCGTTTTTCACTATATTTATATCTCTGATGTGAATAAGATTTGAACACACTTCAAGTCTAATGACCAAGGTTGACGTAATAATAAATGGTTGGACAAAGGAAGGGTAGGCATAGTGGAGATGAGAATTCGTATAGATCACTGAACTCCTGCCATAGAACCATTATTTGACTTGGCTGCGAGGCTGGAGAGCAGATGGCAGCATCTACCTTTATGGTAACTACGGTAGCACTGTATTACAGATATAAACTCAACGCCGCCGTTGGTAGAAATAGTTTCCCCTGTTCGCCAGTAATAAAGATTTACATTAGTCTTTAACAAAAAAGAGATCGAGATGGACGCCTTGACGCTACGGCTCTTCTACCAGCAGTTCATCCTCTTTGTCCTTTGTGTCCACCACGATCTAATTAGAACGAAGCGCAGGCACGGAGTGAGAGAGAGAGAGAGAGGCGAAAGGTGCTCTCGCAGTGTGCTAGTTCGGTTTTCAAAACCCAGGAGACTGCCGAGGTCAAGGAGCCAGGAAACCTCTAAAGCCAAAAGCCCACCCACTGTACACAGTAGGGACTGCTGGAGGTGCATCCTTCTGGAAACGACTGCGTGCGGGGAAGGAATGACTCAGTGAAGTAGCCGTATTGACACGAGCAACTGCCGCTGCTCCTTAGTCGCCCTTTCAATTGATGAATTAACAATTAATGCCATGGAACCGAAAATTAGGGTACAGTTACTACTGCAGTTGGGATGTTATTTTCTCCGCCGGCCGATGTGGCCGAGCGGGTCGAGGTGCTTCAGTTCGGAGCCCCGCTGCTGCTGCTGTCGCAGGTTCGAATCCTTCTTCGGGAATGGACGTGTGCGATGTCCTTAGGTTAGTTAGGTTTAAGTAGGGAAATGATGAGCTCAGATGTTAAATCCCATAGCGCTCAGAGCCATTTTGATAGTTCTCCCTCCTAAGTCCATCGAAATTAAAAATGTAAAATTCGGCTATAAAGTTTCGTTGCTACTCAAGGAAAAGTTCTCAATATTTGAGGAGCTACAATTACATTTTACTTAATTCTTCGTATTGTACAGCTGTTTATATGCCACATTAAGTACAACATGTACATCAAACAACGTTTATTGTATACTTTTGCAGTAAGTTCGAATCTAAGTACAATGATTTGTACATGATTTACGTTTGAATGAAAATGTTGTCGAGATATCCATATGTGGGCTGATATAAGCAAAGCTACTGCGAGTGCATCATGCTCGTTTGATACATCGGTACGAGAATATTGTCCATCGCATGCCCATTATCGCTAAGGCATTTATCTGTTTCACATAAGTTGGTTTCAGTAAAATTTTCTTGACAAATACACCGCTACATTACTATACACGTAGTGTGTAACTATACTTGCACACCACAACTTTGGAAAACCTCATTTCACATTGCGGCACGGATATGTGTGTTTGTGACAAGCTGTTAACAAAGAAGTAAACCATTTATAATTAAAAGTCAGTACATATCACTGCAGACTCCAAGCCCATTTTTAACGACTGACTTACTGGTGAACTGGTTATCACGTTCGCAGACACTGAATGCAAGTTTACCTCCGAATAAAAATTCAGGGAGAACACATCCATTAAGAGACAGACTCCTGACGTACTGACGAAAACTATGTCGGAATCTGAATTCGAATGCTATCAATTTGAGAGGATTTGATTATCCGCTCAATATAGAGGTAAAAGATAAAGTCAGGCAAAAATGCAAACAAAAATTCCTTCCTACAGGAGGTTCAAACGGCTCTTCTTCCTACATGAGGTTCATAACTACAAAAATTAATGTGTTCGGGCGGTTCGAGTCAAGGCAAGAGGGGAAAACTTTGTGCCCAAAAGACGGTATCTGTTCCCAGTGTCCCAGCAGGCACACTTTGACGATAGACCTTCCAGCAGCTGGAGGTAAATTTACTTTTTTGAAGTGAGACACATACCAGTGTGCAGACCTGCAGAAGCCATAAAACGTCAGAGTGCAGCCGCTACTACCTCGGTTTGGCAGCTTCTCTTCCACTCAGTGGTTGCAGGAAGACAGCTCCGATGCATGTGCGATATACTTTTGGCACTTGCTACCTACAGTCAATGTAATGTTTTCCTGCCCACTATGACCAGGCTGTAGGGGCATCGATCGTGTATCGGCTCCACCATTTACAATCAACGAGCGTGACTCTTTCGCGCTCTTGCAGTGAAACGACGCGACACACACTGCCAAATGGCAACTCATCACCGTACCAACTCCTTTCCGTTACCTCAATCGCCATCTCATTGTTTCAGCTCTCTCTGTTGTGTCTTAGGATTATCACGTAAATTCATCTCTCTCCTGTGCTTCGAGCTCCAATTGTCTCTTAAGTTCTCCTTATAATTATGTATTTTGATTCCTGCATTCTTTGGTTACTACCTCATTATATCCGCAGTTTATGTGGTCAGCAAAGCCTGAGCTCTGCTAAATGTCGGTAAAGTCCAGAAGCATATATTCTATTGTTTCACATTCATTTGTTTCACTTACAGCTATATCCCCCGTGCACTTTCCTCAGTGACCCAGTTAACTGCGATCCACTACAAGTACGAAAGCTGTTGGCAGCTTCCTATGGTCGCAAATGAGTTACGGATGAGTCGGCAAAATTATGAAATTGCTGTAACACAGCGCAGTACCGTTCTTAATGCGGTTTAAGAAAAACTTTGGCATTTAAAGCAGTTCCCAGTCGTTTAGGAGTGGGTAAATACAGGCTCTGTGTGGTTTTCAAGGGAATGTTATACCATTCTTCATTAATGACGGAGTTGGACAGGGATCACGCACCCTTCTCTCCATCTAAGATCACAAAGGCTGAATAAAAATGAGATATGGTGACTATGATGGCCAGAAGAGATGTGCAAGTTCATTCTCGGGCTAACAAAACCAGTCCTGGACGATGCGAGCTATGTGAGCGGGGGCGCTGTCGTCTTGGTACACACCAACACCATTGGAGAAAAAAACACTATACCATGGGATGAACCTGATCAGCCAAAACAGTCACATTAACGTGACATTGCAGAGTACCCATGTCACCCATGGAAAATCACTATATGGCTTCCCGTTTACGCCGAACCTCCGCCGTATTTCACTCCTGTGACATAAACTCAGCCAGAAGTCGGAAACAATGTAAAACAAGACTCATCCGTCCAAATACCTTTCATCCGTTGCTCCATAGTTCAAGTTCTGTGGTTTCGGCTTTTAGGCGAATCTGCGTCACTGTTGAGTGGTGCTGGAGCTGTAACTCGCCCTGCATTTCTGTGCTTACTGAGCTCCCTTCGTGTTGGTGCTAATAACATTCCGGGTGCGTCATTCAGTTCTGCAGTAACCTTTGTAGATTCGTCCTCTTATTTTTTGTCGCAGTCAGTCTTCAGTGAACTTCTGTCACGTTCACTTAACATACACTTTCATCCGCGTTGTGACTTACATGTTTTTGCGTATTCCCTGTATGTGGTAAAATCTTCTATATGGTGCATCTTGACATACCACGCACTAACCTATCTTGATTACTGTAGCACCAACCATACGAGTCACAATTTGCGCATGTTCGAAACCACTTGACTCCGACATAATGCGCTCACAAGTACACAGGGTACTGTTTTTTCCACTACTGACACCTGCAACATGTTACCAGGTCTCGCACGTGGTCAAATGCAACAGCCCAATCTTAAGGTTCCGCTGTTATCAGCATTTATATTCAAGCTTGCATTTCTCAAGGGATTTCCATATTTAAGAGTACACTGAGGCGACAGAAGTCAAGGGATAGCTATGTGCGCATATACATACGGCGGTAATAGCACGTAAACAGCGTATAAAACGGCAGTGCATTGCCGGAGCTGTCGTTTGTACTCTCGTGATTCATGTAAAAACGTTTCCGACGTGATTGTCGATGCACTACTATAATTAACAGACTTTGAAGGTGAAATGGTAGTTAGAGATAGACGTGTGGGACATCCCATTTCAGAATTCTTTAATAAACTCAATATTCCAAGATTCACAGTGTCAACAGTGTGCGTAGAATATCAAATTTCAAGCTTTACGTCACACCACGAACAACGTAGCGTCCGACGACCTTCACCTAACGACCGAGAGCAGCGACGTTCACGTAGAGTTGTCAGCTATAATAGACAAGCAACACTGCGTGAAATAACGATAGAGATCAGTGTGACACGTTTAGGACAATGCGTCCATGTTGCTGTTGTGGTCTTCAGTCCTGAGACTGGTTTGATGCAGAGCTCTCCATGCTACTCTATCCTGTACAAGCTTCTTCATCTCCCAGTACCTACTGCAACCTACATCCTTCTGAATCTGCTTAGTGTACTCATCTCTTGGTCTCCCTCTACGATTTTACCCTCCATGCTGCCCTCCAATACTAAATTGGTGATCCCTTGATGCCCCAGAACATGTCCTACCAACCGATCCCTTCTTCTGGTCAAGTTGTGCCACAAACATCTCTTCTCCCCAATCCTATTCAATACTTCCTCATTACTTATGTGACCTACCCATCTAATCTTCAGCATTCTTCTGTAGCAACACATTTCGAAAGCTTCTATTCTCTTCTTGTCCAAACTATTTATCGTCCATGTTTCACTTCCATACGTGGCTACACTCCATACAAATACTTTCAGAAATGACTTCCTGACACTTAAATCTATGCTCGATGTTAACAAATTTCTCTTCTTCAGAAACGCTTTCCTTGCCATTGCCAGTCTACATTTTATATCCTCTCTACTTCGAACATCATCAGTTATTTTGCTCCCCAAACAGCAAAACTCCTTTACTACTTTAAGTGTCTCATTTCCTAATCTAATTCCCTCAGCATCACCCGACTTAATTCGACTACACTCCATTATCCTCGTTTTGCTTTTGTTGATGTTCATCTTATACCCTCCTTGCAAGACACTGTCCATTCCATTCAACTGCTCTTCCAAGTCCTTTGCTGTCTCTGACAGAATTACAATGTCATCGGCGAACCTGAAAGTTTTATTTCTTCTCCATGGATTTTAATACCTAGTCCGAATGTTTCTTTTGTTTCCTTTATTGCTTGCTCAACATACAGATTGCATAACATCGGGGAGAGGCTCCAACCCTGTCTTACTCCCTTCCCAACCACTGCTTCCCGTTCATGTCCCTCGACTCTTATAACTGCCATCTGGTTTCTGTATAAATTGTAAATAGCCTTTCGCTCCCTGTATTTTATCCCTGCCACCTTTATCAATGCGTCCATATTGAGTGTTAATGGACTATGGCAGCAGACGACCACCGCGAGTGCATTTTCTAACATGACATCACGTGCAAAGCCTCTCCTGGGCTTGTGACCGTATCTGTTGGACCCTACAAAACTCGCAGACCGTGGCCTCATCAGGTGAGTCACGAATCCAGTTTTTAAGAGCTAATGGTATGATTCGAGTGCGATGCTGACGCCACGAAGCTATGGACCCAAGTTGTCAACAAGACGCTGTCAAAGCTGGCAGTGGCTCCATAATAGTGTGGGCTGTTGTATATGGAATGGACTGGATCCTACGGTCCAACTGAACCGGACGTTAACTGAAAATAGTTATGATCGGCTACTTGGAGGCCATTTGCAGACATTCAGCAACGGAATTTTTATAGATGACAGTCCACCACGTCAACGTTGTTCGCGGTTGGTCTGAAGAACATTGTAGACAATTTGAGCGAATGATTTGGGCACCAATACTGACGCCATGAATGCCATCGAAAGTTAGTGAGACGTGATCGGGAGGTCACTTCGTACACAAAATCCTTCGCCTGCAAAACTTTCGCAGTTATGGACGGGTATAAAGACATGGTTTAGTATTTCTACAGGGTTTCGTAGGTAATGCGAAACATTTTTAGATGAAACCACTGACCGTCTTGTCTGACAGTAGGATAAATATGTTAATAGTTACGGCGATTACCTTTGAAAAAATAAACAATTAATTTTTTACATCTGTGTCGTTACCATTGACTTACATATTCACTCATGTTCAGTAAAAAAAAAAAAAAAAAAAAAAAAGCGAACATCTTGAACGGCTACGGATAGGACGTTCATATTCATAGGACAAGTAAATTAGTTTGTTCTGCAGAGATGATTGTCATTTGAACCTTGTCGGCCGGCAGGTTCACTGTCAACATCGATATCACGGCGAAACATTACCTACCGGTGAAATGTACACTATGTGATCAAAAGTACCCGGACAACCCCAAATACATTCGTTTTTCATATTACGGGCTTTGTGCACCCGCCTACTTCCAGATACTTCATATTAGTGACCTCAGTAGTCATTAGGCATTGTGAGAGAGCAGAATGGGGCACTCCACGGAACTCACGGAACGTGGTCATGTGATTGGGTGTCACTTGTGTCATACGTCTGTACGCGAGATTTCCACACTCCTTAACATCCCTAGGTCCACTGTTTCCGATGTGATAGTGAAGTGGGAACGTACAGCACAAAAGCGAAAAGGCCGACCTCGTCTCTTGACCGACAGATACCGCAAACAGTTGAAGAGGGTGTAATAGGCAGACATCTATCCAGACCATCACACAGGAATTCCATACTGCATCAGGATCCACTGCAACTACTATAAAAGTTAGACGGGAGGTGAGAGAACTTAGATATCATGGCCAAGAGGCTACCCATAAGCTACACAGCACGCCGGTAAATGCCAAACGACGTCTCCCTTGGTCTAAGGAGCGTAAACATTGGACGATTGAACAGTGTCAAAACGTTGTGTGGAGTGATGAATTATGGTACACAATGTGGCGATCCGATGGCAGGGTGTGAGTATGGCGAATGTCCGCTGAACGTCATCTGACAGTGAGTGTAGTGCCAACAGTAAAATTCTGAGGCGGTGGTGTTCAAGTGTTTCTCATGTTCTTTTGCGTGGCACTATTACAGCACAGATCTACATTAATGTCTTAAGCACCTTCTTGCTTCCCACTACTAAAGAGCCATTCGGGGATGGCGATTGCATCTTTCAAAACGATCGAGCACTTGTTCATAATGTACAGCCTGTTGTGGAGTGGTTACACGACAATAACATCTCTATAGTGAACTGGCTTGCACAGAGTCCTGACTTGAATACTTTAGAACACCTTTGGGATAAAACTTCCTGGCAGATTAAAACTGTGTGCCCGACCGAGACTCGAACTCGGGACCTTTGCCTTTCACGGGCAAGTGCTCTACCATCTGAGCTACCGAAGCACGACTCACGGCCGGTATTCACAGCTTTACGTCCGCCAGTATCTCGTCTCCTACCTTCCAAACTTTAGAGAAGCTCTTCTGCGAACCTTGCAGAACTAGCACTCCTGAAAGAAAGGATATAGCGGAGACATGGCTTAGCCACAGCCTGGGGGAAGTTTCCAGAATGAGATTTTCACTCTGCAGCGGAGTTCGAGTCTCGATCGAGCACACAGTTTTAATCTGCCAGGAAGTTTCATATCAGCGCACATTCCGCTGCAGAGTGAAAATCTAATTCTGGAAACATCCCCAGGCTGTAGCTAAGACATGTCTCCGCTATATCCTTTCTTTCAGGAGTGCTAGTTCTGCAAGGTTCGCAGAAGAGCTTCTGTAAAGTTTGGAAGGTAGGAGACGAGATACTGGCAGAAGTAAAGCTGTGAGTACCGGCCGTGAGTCGTGCTTCGGTAGCTCAGTTGGTAGAGCACTTGCCCGCGAAAGGCAAAGGTCCCGAGTTCGAGTCTCGGTCGGGCACACAGTTTTAATCTGCCAGGAAGTTTCATATCAGCGCACACTCCGCTGCAGAGTGAAAATCTCATTCTGGAAACCTTTGGGATGTTTTGGAACGCCGTGTTCGTCCCAGGCCTCACTTACAGTGCAGCACTCTGTGAAGAATGGTCTGCCATCCCCCAAGAAAGTTTCCAGCACCTGATTGAACGTATGCCTGCAAGAGCGGAAGCTATCATCAAGGCTAAGGGTGGGGCAACACCATACTGTATTCCAGCATTACCGATGGAGGGCGCCGCGAACGTGTAAGTCATTTTCAGCCTGGAGTCCGAATACTTTAGATCAAATAGTGTACGTGCATCTCTAGTTGTCGCCATAAACCGAAGGTAATGGATCAGTGTGGCTTGACCGGACGTGCAAGTTACCTCGCAGACAGACATATACACGAACCGTACAGTCAAATCAAGGAGTTATTAAGAGGCGCATGATTGGCATGAGAGGATGTGATCCGCCCATCGGCGAAAGTGCTGCTGTTGTAGGACGAAGTGTTTGGGCAGTGCAACAGGTGTGCGCAGAACGGTTCACGGAAGGCCGCAGACCACGACGAGATGGGTCAGACGGCACGATCCAGATCACACCCCGAGAAGTGGCTGCATTCGCACAACACATACAACGCCAACTCAAGGCCTCACGGTGTGGGTTGTTGCCGGGTACAACCAAAAATCACAGTTGGTGCGTGTCCCTGGCACTGTGACCTATTTGATTGACATCCTGCGGCCACAGCCATACCCCTTGTGCACAACATCCCAGACGCCATTTTCAGCAAAGCTATGTACGATTACACGTTGTTGCACCAACATGTGCCTTCTCTTTGTCACAGGGTGTCAGCCATTTGTCCTGGCCCTCAGATAACCAGACTTGTCACCAGTCGAAAATCTGTGGGGTAAGAAGAAACGACGGCTGCAGCACTGTGACATAATGTGAATCACCTAAGATGAACTTCAGAACTAGTTGAATGTATCAGGACTCTATTCGCCCCGTATACGCGTCGATGCTATCGCGCATGGAACAAGTTGTCGGGGTCCATGGTGGACCCTGCGCCTACTAGGCAACAAGACACATGCTGAACCGAGATGACTGAAATGCTAATCATTTGTGCAGAACATACTAATGTACACGTCCTGTTAATAGGCACGTCCTATCTGTATTCGTTCAAGTTGTTCTGTTTTTTTTTTTTTTTCAGCTTGACTTTATTACCGCGTTTGAACCGCCCTCCAGCCCCCCCCCCCCCTCTTTACAACTCCTGGTATGATAGCAGCAGCTGCTCCTTCAAGTCTTAACAAACGTCTATCAGCCTGCTCTCCTAATAGTGACTTCCATACATTTTTGACGACTGTGTGCTGTCATCAGGTCTGAGTCTATCTCATTAGGTCACTTGATTTTCAGTATCCCTCTGAAGCACCACATCTGAAATGCTTCGATTTTCTTTTATTAGGGATTACGTGCAGTCCATGATTTAGTTCCGTTCATTGCTGTAATCCTGCCATATTCCTTAAATTAAGGCATCTAATGTCTTTTAGCTACGAATGCTCTTTTCTCCTTTGATAGTCTACTTGGTAATCTTCTCTTATTTCGTCAATCAAGTGTTGCTTTCGTGGGAAATTTCTGTACTCGTCTATTACGAGGTCCCCAGTTTGGATGTTAAGAAAGGCGCTAATCCCATTTTTACTATATTTCAATGCTGCCGCCTTTCTTTCGTTTACAATGATCCCAAATTTCGTACTCAGTGGTCTGTTCATTCCGTTCTATAGGTCTTGTTGTTCATCACGACTTTCACTGAGTTTAGCAGTGCCATCAACAAATCTTATTAGTGTTGCACTATCAACCTGAATTTTAATACCAGTCCGGAACCTGTCTATTTTTTTCTTCATTGCTTCCCCGTTACACATGTCTAACAGAGAGGAGAACGGCTCCATCCCTGCCTTACGCCCTTTTTGATCCGTGCAATTCTCTCCTATCCTCCATTTACATCGTTCCCTCTTGGTTCTGGAGCATATTGCGTAGAATATTGATAGTAACCTCAGACGTTTCGCAGATGAAGTTATCTATAACGAACTGAAGTTTGGAAGAAGTTGCTTCATTTTGAATCGCAACGTTAATACACCCTATCTGCTGCCTCTTCAACTAAATCTACATGTAAATACATATACTCAAACCGATGAGAAGTGTATGACACAGGATACATCTCATTGTACGAGTTATTAGCGCTTTATCGCATTTCATTCAAGTACGACGCGCGGGAATAATGACTGTTCAAATACTTTTGTTCGTTCCGTAATTAATGTCATACTAATGAACCCTACGAGAGCGATTTATACGCGTTTGTAATATATTCCTAGAATCAACAATTAAACTTGTTCTTGAAACTACGTGAGTACATCTTCTTGGGATAGTTTCTATGTATGTTCAAGAGCCTGCCAGTTCAGTTCGTTTAAGATGCCTGTGCCACACTGCCACGGGTCAAACAAATTCTGCAACCATTGGTGTTGCCCTTCTCTATAAACGTTAAATATCCCCTTTTAGTCCTATATTGGACGGACGCCACACACTTCAGCAGTAATCTAGGATGGATCGTACTAGTGATTTGTAAGCAATCTCCTCTACACACTGACTTCATTTCCCTAGTATTCTGCCAATAAAACGTAGTGTGCTATCTGCTTTAGCCATGAATAAGCCTTTGTGGCCGATCCATTTCATATCCTTACAAAGCGTTAATTCCAGGTATTTGTATGAGTTAACTGATTCCAATTGCGATTCATAGATACAATAATCACAGTATAACTGCTGTTTTGTAAAGTGTACTACTGAACATTTTTCAATATTTACATTAAGTGGCCAATCTTATTAAGTTCTGAGAGAATATTTGTGCAGCTTCTTCCAAACTTCACTTCGTTATAGATAACTTCATCTGCGAAACGTCTGAGGTTACTATCAATATTCTACGCAATATTATTAATATATACCAAGAACAGAAATGGACGCAACGCACTTCCTGCTGCACACCCGAAGGTACTGCTACGTCTCTCCATGTCGCTCCATCCAAGACAATTTTCTGCGTCCTCCCAAACAAAAAAATCTCTATTGAATCACAAATTTGGCTTTATACCGCATATATCATAATTTTGATAGTTAGCACAGGTGTGATACTGAGTGAAATGCTTTTCGGAAAGCGAGAAATACTGACTTACTGCCTCGATTCATTTCAGTATGTCATATAAGTCGGATTCCACATTGTCGATACTTTCGGAATCCCTGCTGGTTGGCATGGAGGCGGGCATTCTGTTCGAAAAATCTCATTACGTTTGACCTAAGATTATGTTCTAAGACCCTACAATAAATGGATGTCAAAGACATTGGACGGTAGCCTTGTGATTCAATTCTGCTACTGTTTTTATAGGCTGGCGTGACCTGTGGTTTCTACAGACTATTAGGCAGGATTGTTGTTCGAGAAATCTACAATATATTTTAGTTAACAAAGGGCTGTTTCAGCCGCAAGTTGCATATAGAATCTGATAGAGATTCCAACGTGTCATGGGATTTTGTACAATTTTAATTATTTCGGCTGGTTATCAATGTCACTGACTCTAATACCTATCTCACTGGGATTTCAGTGGCACGAGAATTAATTTGAGGCGATACTACTGGGTTTTCTTTTGCAAAGAAACATTTGAAAAAAAAAAAAAACCTTCTCATTTCTACTTCTGCTTTACTACTCTTTTTCAGTTCCTGTCTCCTCCATGACTGACTGGACACTTACTTTGCTGCCACTGACCGCCTGTATATACGACCAAATATCTTTGGGTTTAGTGAGAGATCTTTCGACGCTATTCTGCTACGGTAATAATTAAAAGCCTCACGAACGGCTCTCTTGACAGTGAAATACGTTTCATTCTTCACCTCTCTATCTGTATCCCTACGCTTTGTTTTACATCTATTATGTTTCTTCAGAAGTTTCTTTACACAGACTGTAAACCATGGAGAGTTCCTCCTATCATGAAGTCTCCTACTGGGTACGCACTATCCAGTGTCCACTATCCTTTTAAACTTGAGCCATAGTTCCTCTATGTGCTCCTATCCTGGACTAGAAATTTCAAGTTTCTCATTGAGGTTCGACACTACTTTTTATTTCTCTAGTTTGCTTAACATATAAATCTTTCTTCAGGGCCAGCCGCTGTATCCGAGCGGTTCTAGGTGCCTCTGTCCGGAACTGCGCTGCTGTTACGTACACAGGTTCGAATTCTGCCTCGGGCATGGATGTGTGTGATGTCCTTAGGTTAGTTAGGTTTAAGTAATTCTAAGTCTAGGGGACTGATGGCCACAGATGTTAAGTCCCATAGTGCTTAGAGCCATCTTTCTTCGGATTTTAGTTCCGTTTGGAACTTCGGCATTCATTGTAGCCATATCTGCCTCATGCTCACTGAAGACTGTTCCGCTGTGAACATTCTCAAAGGAGTCAGATCTATTTGTTACCATGAGATCTAATATATTTCCATTATGTGTGGGGTCTGCTCCGTTCGAGATCGGTTTAAAGGAGGCATTTATCAATGCTTTTATAGGGTGTTTAGTAATGCTTTTATAGCAACCACAATACGCGGGCGCTTACAGCGCAAGCTGTCGCTGTTCTGTTCGGTCGATGGGACTGGGAAGTACTGTACCATCCACCATACTCCCCGGAGTTAAGTCCTTGTGACTTTGATTTGATTCCGAAGATGAAGGAACTACTTCGTGGCATTCGCTTCAGAACTGTTCCAGCGATTCGACAGACAGTAGACTGCTCCATTCGCACCATGCTCTGCTAACGGTATACTACGCCTTCCATATCGCTGGCAACGGGCTCTACACAACGCTGGTGACTACTTTGAAGAACAGTAACAGGTGCAAACATGTTACTCTTTTGTGTCGGTTGTGAATAAATAGCTGCCACTATTTAAGTTCCAACAACCCTCGTACAAAAACATGCCAGTTTGCAGCGGTGTCGGTCACATTCTACCTGGACTCTCAATGACTGAGTCTTACTTCCGTTATGAGCTCCTCTTACCCCCCCTCCCCCAACAGCAGCCAAGATTTCTGGATGCGGCCTCGTCAGCGGTGATACAGCGACCTGACTATCGCCCCGCCCGCGATACTGTCCGACGACCAGGAGTGAGAGCCTGGAGTGCCCTTTCACATCATAGCAGGAACCATGTGTTGGTATCCGCTACACCCTTACAGCATAGCGATATTCTACGCCCCGCTTTGTTGCCCCTCATGGCAGCCATCCCCTTTTCAGCAAGATAATGCCCGCTCGCTTACTGTGATAGTGTCTATTGCTCGTTTCAGCGCTTACCGGACCGTACCCTGGCCAGAAAGGTCGCCGGCCATCTTCCAAATTGAGAACATTTGGAGTATTATGGACAGGGCCATCCAACCAGCTGAGGGATCTGATGATCTAATGCCCCAATTGGACAGAATTTGGCACGATATCCCACAATACGACATCCAACAACTCTCAAATTCAGTGCCAAGGCGAATAACTGCCTCGGTAAGGGCCAGAGGTGGATAAGGTATTGATTTGCTCAGTTCGTGAAGCTCTTTCTCTTGAATAAATTATCCATTTTTTCTCATATCGGGATCATTTATTTGTCTCTACATGTACGTCGTATCTAAAGATTTCCGTCCCATTTGGATAAATACTTCATGTGTGTCAGTTTTTTCATTTATATATTTGTTTGTATACGTATTTATTCTTTACCTTGGAGTGTTTGTGCCCACCCTTGATAATGAGTCTTGCTCAAACAGTTTCGCTTCCAGGTTCAGTTTCTATCTCGGTGTATTTGAGTTTCTTTTCTACTGCGACGGATACACTTCCAATTTGCCCATCCTTTTGGTACACGGTTAAATTTTTCCCAAAATTCTGACTGCTGTCAACTTCGACGAGAAGCGTTGATCAGAGACAACGATATCGTCAAGAGTGTCCCAGGAAGTACGACAGGATTGCTATTATTTTCTATGCACATAAATGATATGATGGACAATGTAAACAGCGGTCTGCGGCTCTTTGCTGATAAATCCGTGGTGTGTGGGAAAGTGTTGTCATTTTGTGACCGCATGAGTATACAAGATGACTTAGACAAAATTTCTAGTTGGTGTGATGAATGGCAGCTGGCTCTAAATGTTTAAAAATGTAAGTTAAAGCAGATGAGTCGGAAAAGAAACGCATAATGTTCGAATACAGTTTTAATAGTGTGCTGCTTGACAACGTCATTTCGATTAAATATTTACGCATAATGTTGCAAAACAATGTGAAGTGTAGTGAACGCTTGAGGACTGCAGTAGGGAAGGCAAACGATCGACTTCGGTTTATTGGGAGAATTTTAGGAAATGTGGTTCATCTGTAAAGAAGACCACATTTAGGGTACTAGGGCAACCCATTGTTGAGTACTGTTCTAGAGTTTGGTATTCGCACTAGGTAGGACTAAAGGACACATCAAAGGCAGACTGCTACATTTATCACCGGCAACTTCGAACACCACGCAAGTAATACGGAGATGCTTCGGGAACTCAAACGAGAATCAGTGGAGTTAAGACCACGTTCTTTTCCAGGATCACGATTGATAAAATTTAGAGTACCGTAATTTCAGGCTGACTGCAGAGCGTTTCCACTGCCAGCAGGGTGCATTTCGCGTAAGGGCCATGAAGATAAATTAGAGAACTAGGGCTCGTACTGATGCGTACAGACAGTTTTTTCCTCGCTCTATTCGTAAATGGAAGAGAAAAGGAACTGACTAATAGTGGTAGAGGGTACCTTTCAACACGCACCTAACAGTGGCTTGTCGAGTATGTTTGGCGTTGCAGATGCAGAACTTCAGGTCTTAAGCTGCTTTCTGCATCTAGTGTTACGCGAGATACACACGTTTTTAGGAGAAGCCCAACTGATCGTCATCTAGTAGACTCTAAATTTTATTTTCTATTCCTCTGTATATTACCATTGTCAGCAGCTCCTATGCACAATCAACTTAGCTGATTGTACGATAATTCTCGCATTTCTCTGCCCCTTCTATCCATGGTATTGTATGGATGATATTCTTGTGACAGTCCGATGACATGTTCCGAGTTCCATAGATTACACTTAAACCGTTTGGTTGTTATTTAGCCCAGTTATTTTATATATTCCGAGGAATGTTATCCATTCTACCTTGTTGGTCGCCTGTCTTCCAAAGTTCTTGCCGGTCAGTGTGGCTGAGCGGTTCTAGGCGCTTAAGTCTGGAACTGCCCGACCGCTATGGTTGCAGGTTCGAATCCTGCCTCGAGCTTGGATATGTGTGATGTCCTTAGGTTAGTTAGATTTAAGTAGTTCTAACTTCTAGGGGACTGATGACCTCAGATGTTAAGTCCCATAGTGCTCAGAGACATTTGAACCATTTTGAACCAAAGCTCTTCCAAAACCTAACAATAGGCTTCATTTGCTTTTAAAATCGACTGCCATATCTTCTTTTATCGCTCCACCAGAGATCTCCTCCTCCCCCCCCCCCCCCACCCACTTGTGCTCTCTCTCCTGTGCATTTTGCGCTCTTAATGTTATGTTCTTACCTTCAGTGCCAATTATTTTGATTTTTATGTATCGTGAACGTCCTCTTCCTGCAGTTATTTCGCTTTTGTTTTGTTGGTGTTGTTAATAACATATTGCTGGATTCCTTTACTTTCGTGTACATATTTCTATTTGCTTCCTTCATCGACTAACTTAAGCATTTCGTATGTTACTTTTCTTGTAATATTACACCTGTCCGTTCAAAGTGGTAGCTGTTTTAAGCAATAGTCAATATTATTCAACGGAACTGCCTCGTGCATTACTCGTCACAGGTTTGGGGTCCTCAGAGAACATCCAAGGCACAACATTATTTCTCAGTATTTCATTACCCCACATCCTTACACATAGGTTCTTCGTTAGCAGTTATTTGACCTTTAGCCTAAACTTCGTCATAATTAAATTATTATCTGACTCTGTAGCTACTCTTGGCCGGCCGGTGTGACCGAGCAGTTCTAGGCGCTTCAATCTGGAATCGCGCGACCGCTACGATCGCAGGTTCGAATCCTGCCTCGGGCATGGATATGCGTGATGTCCTTAGGTTAGTTAGGTTTAAATGGTTCTAAGTTTTAGAGGACTGATGACCTCAGATGTTAAGTTCGATAGTGCTCAGAGCCATTTGAACCATTTTATAGCTGCTGTTCAGTATGCCTTACAGTACCATGTTTCTAAATGATTGTTTCACTATGATCTACTTTGTATCTTTTTGTGTCACCACATTTTATCCCAGTGTACCTTCTCATCTTGTGATTCTTGAATAGCATATTTGCTGTTAACATCGTTGTTTATTACAGAAGTCAAGCAGTCTTTCTGCTCCTCCATTTCTAATGTGGAGCCCCGTTTCTCCTGCAGCTATGTCTTCTACTCCTTCCTCTACCGTAGCGTTCCACTTACTAACTTGAATAACCGTTTGGTTGTCACTTCCCCAAGTTATTTTATACACTCCTGGAAATGGAAAAAAGAACACATTGACACCGGTGTGTCAGACCCACCATACTTGCTCCGGACACTGAGAGGGCTGTACAAGCAATGATCACACGCACGGCACAGCGGACACACCAGGAACGCGGTGTTGGCCGTCGAATGGCGCTCGCTGCGCAGCATTTGTGCACCGCCGCCGTCAGTGTCAGCCAGTTTGCCGTGGCATACGGAGCTCCATCGCAGTCTTTAACACGGGTAGCATGCCGCGACAGCGTGGACGTGAACCGTATGTGCAGTTGACGGACTTTGAGCGAGGGTGTATAGTGGGCATGCGGGAGGCCGGGTGGACGTACCGCCGAATTGCTCAACACGTGGGGCGTGAGGTCTCCACAGTACATCGATGTAGTCGCCAGTGGTCGGCGGAAGGTGCACGTGCCCGTCGACCTGGGACCGGACCGCAGCGACGCACAGATGCACGCCAAGACCGTAGGATCCTACGCAGTGCCGTAGGGGACCGCACCGCCACTTCCCAGCAAATTAGGGACACTGTTGCTCCTGGGGTATCGGCGAGGACCATTCGCAACCGTTTCCATGAAGCTGGGCTACGGTCCCGCACACCGTTAGGCCGTCTTCCGCTCACGCCCCAACATCATGCAGCCCGCCTCCAGTGGTGTCGCGACAGGCGTGAATGGAGGGACGTATGGAGACGTGTCGTCTTCAGCGATGAGAGTCGCTTCTGCCTTGGTGCCAATGATGGTCGTATGCGTGTTTGGCGCCGTGCAGGTGAGCGCCACAATCAGGACTGCATACGACCGAGGCACACAGGGCCAACACCCGGCATCATGGTGTGGGGAGCGATCTCCTACACTGGCAGTACACGTCTGGCGATCGTCGAGGGGACACTGAATAGTGCACGGTACATCCAAACCGTCATCGAACCCATCGTTCTACCATTCCTAGACCGGCAAGGGAACTTGCTGTTCCAACAGGACAATGCACGTCCGCATGTATCCCGTGCCACCCAACGTGCTCTAGAAGGTGTAAGTCAACTACCCTGGCCAGCAAGATCTCCGGATCTGTCCCCCATTGAGCGTGTTTGGGACTGGATGAAGCGTCGTCTCACGCGGTCTGCACGTCCAGCACGAACGCTGGTCCAACTGAGGCGCCAGGTGGAAATGGCATGGCAAGCCGTTCCACAGGACTACATCCAGCATCTCTACGATCGTCTCCATGGGAGAATAGCAGCCTGCATTGCTGCGAAAGGTGGATATACACTGTACTAGTGCCGACATTGTGCATGCTCTGTTGTCTGTGTCTATGTGCCTGTGGTTCTGTCAGTGTGATCATGTGATGTATCTGACCCCAGGAATGTGTCAATAAAGTTTCCCCTTCCTGGGACAATGAATTCACGGTGTTCTTATTTCAATTTCCAGGAGTGTATATTCCGAGGAATGTTATCCATTCGACTTTTTTGGTCGATTGTTAGATTTTCACAATATAGGCTATAGATAGCTACATTGACCCTGAATATATTAACAATTCCATCTGTTAAAAAGCAAATAAAAACAATCTCGATCGCGTTTTCAGATTTTTACTCCTCAGCAACCGATTTTAGCCTTTTCCTCAGACCAACTCGAGGCTTTTCCCCGACATGGTAACCGATGGTGGTGGCAGAAGGAGCGAGAGCCGTAGACGTAACGATGGGAGGAACGATGAGGAAAGGGCCGAAACATGTTGCTAACGAATAAAAACCTGAATACGCGATTGATACTGTTTTTATTTGATTTTTAGCATTTAATACCCATCGATACTTTGCTCCAGTACAGCATGCTTTGTAAAATTTTAAATTCCAACTGTTCGTTTTCGAAGGAACATAATAACCCAGCGGCGCCCGCATCCACATTCACGCAGTTCGCCAAGCAGCGTAATTGTGAACCCCAGGAGAGCCAGCGTTTAACCCGTAGTTGGCCGTTTATTTGCAACTGCCAAATGGAGCGGGACGGACCAGGAGTTGATAGATAGGCGGGAGCAATTAATACCTGCCGGAGCGCTCGTTACAGGTCCGGCTGTCCGCCCGCACCGGTGCCCTCGGACGGTTGTCGCGTCACTGCAGCGGGAGCGGCACTCTGTCTTCCGTTGTCGCGTCACCCCCCACAGCTGTGGCGACAGGGAGCAGATGGTGGCCGTGTTCTAGAAACGGACGATCGTTCACCTTTCAGCTGGATGAACACCGTCGGTATGAACTGGCCAAACAAAAGGACAGCTTCAGTTGAACGAGTACGTATTCTATTGATACTGGAAAATAAACACACACTGACACAGTCATACCGTCAAACGACCTGCACCGAGGTGAAAAAAGCCGTGGGACGGGGATGACCACGTATACAGATTTCGGAAGTTTCGAATACACAAGGTGTAATAAAAGGGCAGTGCATTGGTGGAGCTGTCATTTGTACTTAGATAATTCACGCGAAAAGGTCTCCGACGAGATTAGGACCACAAGACGGGAATTAACAGCCTCTTGGCGAGGAATGGTAGTTGGAGCTATAGTCACGGAACATTCCATTTCTGAAATCTTTATGTAATTCGATATCTCGAGTTCCTCAGTTTCAAGAGTGTACCGAGAATACCAAATTTCAGGCAGTACCTCTAACTTTTTTCGATGTGAGGTCCACCAGTTATGCAAATCACCGTTTTTCCTCAGTACCCAAACATGTTTCGAAACCACTGTGCCATAATCAGTGGCGTTTCGTTTTTCTATTTATTCTGCAATCTGAACATGTTGTTAAATGGTTATAAAATTAAGCCGGCCGCTGTGGCCGAGCGGTTCTAGGCGCTTCAGTCTGGAACCGCGCGAACGCTACGGTCGCAGGTTCGAATCCTGCCTCGGGCATGGATGTGTGTGATGTCCTTAGGTTAGTTAGTTTTAAGTAGTTCTAAGATCTATGGGGACTGATGACCTCAGATGTTAAGTCCCATAGTGCTCAGAGCCATTTTTGATTATAAAATTATGTACATTTTTACTTCAAGGAAGAGATCAGTTCTTTTTGTAAACACCTTTACATTTAGTGTGCATGAACTTTCTGGATCACTTTGTGTTAATTACCACAGGTAGCTAGTCATTTGCGACCAAACGATGTTGATGAGAAAGTCTTTTGCTGGGAGTTAACCTGTCTTCTAGAATGTAATTTAGTTTTTCGCGCGTATTTTCGTATTTACTTTTTTTTCGTGTGGCAAGCGCTTTCATTCTCCACATCATGCTGAGATGTTGTGATGCATACGTAACTATAACAAGTATTTTCCACAAATAATATAGTAAAATACTTTTTCACTACACCAGAACACAGTGTGATTGTGGTTTGTTATGTGTCCCAGCACAGTCAGTGTTCATTTGTTCACCACAGAGTTCGGCGCCCAATTTGAATTTTGTTTGCACTTTATCTGTGTGTGTGTGTGTGTGTGTGTGTGTGTGTGTGTGTGTGTGTGTGTGTGTTTGTGTTTTCTGTGTGATTGCTTAACTTTGTATGTTGTCTTTTATATGGTATTCCTTTTGTGTGTAAATGGTGCGTCATTGCAGATTTTAGTGTATCTATTTTTCGTGTGTGTGTGTGTGTGCGTGTGTGTGTGTGTGTGTGTGTGTGTGTGTGTGTGTGTGTGTGTGTGTGTGTGTGTGTGTGTGTGTCTGTAGACTTTATTTGTTTGTGGTGTTTTTATTTGTAAAGTTCCTTTAATATGTTAAATAGTGTGCCCTTGCAGAGTGTAGTCTATTCTTTTAAAACCTGTTTTCCTTGTGCTATTGCCTTCTGTATATGGAAGCTTTCCTCAATGGTCAGTTTGCTGTAAAGGCTGTGCCTGGGTTTCAGTAATCTTAAGTCAATTTCTATTGTGGTTGGTTGATGATTGTTGGCTATAAGGTGGTCAGCAAATCTGCTATGGGAGCTGTTGCTTTTTAAAGCTCTGACATGTTCCGAATATCTTCTTTTGAAGTTTCTGCATGTTTGTCTTATGTACACTGACTTGCAAGTGTTGCATGTGAGTTCATATATTCCTGATATGTTAAATTTATCTATGGATGTTTCTTGTGTTCTTAACTTTTACTGTGTTGTGTTCTCCATTCTGTACCCTTTTTGGAGTCCCTGTTTCTTTAATATGTTGCCTGTTCTGTGAACAATCTTATTATCGTAGGTGAGTATGTGCCATTTCGTTTTGTGTGTGTGTTGTTGCTCTTTTGTGTTTTTTGTGTGGTCATTGCTTGTGTTTTGTGTTGTTTTGTGCTGCGTGAGGATTTGTGTGTGTGTGTGGTGTGTTCATTTTTGTACTGTTTGCATATTTTTTGATTTAACTTGTCTACCATATTAGTAGTATAACCATTGTCTACTGCTAAATAACTGGCGGACCTCACATCGAAAAATTTTTAACTGCAAACATGGCCAATACAAGGAGCTGCATATCAAAAGATGGATAGTACCTCTAACCATGCCCTCCACTGTACTACCAAGAGCAGCGGCGTTAGCGTAGAGTTGTCAGTGCTAACAGACAACCAGCACTGCGTGAAATAACCGCAGAAATAAGTGTGGGACGTACGACAAACGTATCCTTAGTGACAGTGAGGCACAATCTGGCATTAATGTGCTACGGCAGCAGGCAACCGACGCGAGTGCCTCTGCTGAAAGCACGACATTGCCTGCCTATAGGTCTCGTGACCATATCAGTTGGATCCTAGACGACTGGAAAACGTTGGTCTGGTCAGATGAGCCCCAGATTCCTGTTTGTACGAGCTGATGGTAGGGTTCGAGTGCGGGGCAAACCCCACAAAGCCATTGAGCAATCTGATGTGTTAACATGGCATGCATTCCATCCTCTGATTCAATTGCACCGATCATTGACTGCAAACGATTATGTTCGGCTACTTGGAGACCGTCTGCAACCATTCCCAAACGACGGTGGAATTTTTATGGGTGACAATACGTCATATCCCCAGGCCACAACTGTTCGTGATTGGCTTGAAAAATAGTGTGGATTGTTCGCGCGTAATTTGGCCACACCATCGAACATTTATGGGACACAGTCGAGAGGTCAGTTTCTGCACAAACTCTTGCAGTGGTTACAGTTTCTCCATTATGGACGGCTGTAGTGGCTGTATGGCTCGATATTTCTGCAGGCTATGGAAGATACAGCTGAGGCACATCCTAGTCTAAAGTGCTTGCCAATAAAGTAGCAACGCTAGGAGGCCGCATTCAACAAGCATCAAATTGGTAGGAAGTGTACTAGATACTTGGGTATGCAAATGATCAGCATTTCATCGCAACCGCACAAAGTAAATATGAGGAAATGCCGTATACATTCCATACACACTGCGCAACAACTTAACGGGTCACTTTTTCGAAGCACTGTAATTGTCTCTCACTGCAGCTACGGAGGTTGGAAGTTGTCTAAAAGGTGACTAAAAGCTTTCTCCGTAATGGCGAAAGCGTGGCTTCCTGTGATATCACCCTGGGGCTCGGCGATGCTTGAAACGGCCGACGTCTCGATACATCCCAAAAACCGGCCAGAGCTCACAAGTTCATGCGAGGTGTCACTTTGGCACCAAATTTCACCACAATTCTGCGCACAACCTCTGTGGACCTGTCACACTCCTTCTGACAAACACTTTATCCCTTCTTTCGATACCTAGGGACCGGCCGGGTGGCCGAGCGGTTCTAGGCGCTACAGTCTGGAACCGCGGAACCGCTACGGTGGCAGGTTCGAATCCTGCCTCAGGCATGGATGTGTGTGATGTCCTTACGTTAAGTTAGGTTTAAGTAGTTCTAAGTTCTAAGAGACTAATGACCTCAGAAGTTAAGTCCCATAGTGCTCAGAGCCATTCGATACCTAGGGGTGGGAACCGCGACGCCCAGCGTTGAAATCACGCCTAGGAAAACATTTCAGACAAACAATCGCTCAGTATCGACACGAAAAGGCTGCAGGAGCTGGGATAACGAGCGTCAATGGAACCAGTCATTTCCTTGGGAAGTTGAGTCTCACAAATTTCGCGGTCGGAAACGACAGTTCAAATCGCGATTACCAACAACAGGACATTCTTGACGCTGCTTACATACTGGAAGGGTCAACCATTCTCGTGGCCTGCAACCCAACTGAACGTGGTCGTACCCCTTTGGAATGCAGCGCGACCTGAATTTTTCTCTGTTATAGAGAGTGGGTCAACTAGGGTCTGTTCAAAACCATTCCACGAAATTTGAATGTGATCCAAAGCAGCAAAGGGTATTTATACTTTTTCAGCTCTCTGTTTCGCGCGGAGGAGGGGGAAAGAGGAAGACATTGACTCATAACTGAAAGAATCGGCAAAGGATCCCTCAGCCCCCACCCCCAGGTCGGCAACACATTCAGTGCTTGTGCATCGGTGTTGGGAGCTGTGTCCCTTTATAAAGATCCCAGTCATCTGTTCCGAGTGTCGACGTGACAGGAGTCTCTTTCGACACACCTTAGGTCACGCATGCGGCCAGCAAGCTTCAGTTCAGCGTCGTGGCGGTACTCAGTTATGGCTAAAGAGGGCGCGAAGAATGAGGGCTGGAAAAGCGTAAACACTCTTTACTTCTTCGGATCACTTTCAGATGTCTTGGAATCGTTTTGGACAGTCCCTAGTTGTTCTACCTAGTACACCTGACGAAAAACTGGCATCGCGCTACACTCCAAAAGGGTGCAATCATGTTCTTATGGGCTGCAGGCCAACGATGTCCTTATAGAAGGTTGAATACTCCAGGAGGTGTCAGCAAAGTCAAAGGTGGTCAAGAACGAGTTCCGGTTGTTCATTGCACTGGGTAACTGTCGTTTTCGGCTGCTGAATGCTCGGTAACAACGCCAAAAGGGAAGAGATGTCTTCATTGACGCCCTTTACATCAGCTCCTGAGGCCTATTCGTGTCAATATTGAGCGGCGGTGTGTTTTAAATGTTTTCCTCGACCACCATAAGAAAACCACGTTATTTCAAGGCTGGGCGTTGCGATTATGTTCCCCGTCGACGAGTTATCGAAAGAACAGGTTAAATGTTTTCAAGCAGGAGTTCGACGATCCTGTGACACGTCCACAGTGGTGTTGGGCATAATTTTCGTGAAATTTGGTGCCAATGCGATACTCGCATTAACTTCGCGTTTGTCGGCACCTAGGATAAGACACTCACGAGCCCTAGGATAAATGTCACAGCGCGCTACGCTTCTGCATCTGTACAGAGGGAGTTTTCAGGCAAAATTTCAAACCTCTGCGTCAAAATACAAGACAATTATAAGGTTTCGAAAAAGTGACCCTTTAATTGCGTTGCGCATTGTATAAGAAATGATCACATAGCGGGGTTTTCATTCAGATATCGTATTTGAATGTATCATTCTTTCCCAACGCCTCCTGAAATTCTGTGGCAGCAGGATCATAGCTTGTTTGGACTACAGTTCATAGCTGCATGATGTACTCACATAGTTTCGTGCGAATATGGAAAATGGAATGGTTGAGTTAAGGGTGGTCATATTCAATAGTATGCAGCATCTCAACAGCCCCATGCACCTAGCGCCCAAAGGGACAGATATATTGTAAACTCAACTGTGCGGGATCGTACTACCATGTCACGTACTTTGAGTGAGAAAGTAGTATTCTTTTCAGTAAACTAATTTACAGAGGGAAAGTACGGCCACGCCTGGAGCGTCACGGACTATCAGCGTAGCGTTTATTGTTGTGGCTTCCCTTGACGCGGCAGCGGGGAGAAGTAGGACTACAGTGGCGCGCTTAAAGACAACACTGGCGTCAGAAGTTTCTGTCACGTTATCTTCCAACAACATGAGGCGAAAAGTGCGTATTGACTTGCCATCCTAACTTACATTTCTAAAGAGGGTTTCCCTGGCCATCAGGTTCGCCAGAACTCTCACCCATTACAAACATATTGTTATGGGGCAGCAATGACTGGCACATCAGCACTCGCCAACCATTGCGACTGATGAACTCTAATATGGATTGAAGCAAAAGGGAATGCCGGGCTCGTGTCTGTCATCACGTTCAGGTCGATGCGATACCCAGCCGTGTTTGAACCTCTGTTGCTGCCATATCTCGTACAGTATTAATCATGTATGTATCTTACTGTTCTATACACACACGATAATACCGTCCTTGTGTTACAGTTAATGGCAGTTACATGCACTGACGAACTACACTGTTGTTGTCTCACTCGCTTGTGTGAACACTGTGACGCTTTAACGTCTCTATTTCGGATAAAGAAGCATGTTAAGTAACTGAATCTACAGAAGGAGGCGGTTACGTGATGTTTGGTTTGTGGAGTGCTCAACTGCGCGATTATTAGCGCCCGTACAAATTTCCAAACTTTGCTCAGTCCAATCTCGCCACTTTCATGGCCGGCCGCTGTGGTCGAGTGGTTGTAGGCGCTTCAGTCCGGAACCGCGCGACTACTACGGTCGCAGGTTCCAATCCTGCCTCGGACATGGATGTTCGTGATGTACTTAGATTAGTTAGGTTTAAGTAGTTCTAAGTTCTAGGGGACTGATTACCTCAGATGTTAAGTCCGATAGTGCTCAGAGCCATTTGAACCAATTTAAACCACTTTCATGAATGATGGTGAAATGTGGAGGACAACATAAAAACCAGTCATCTCGATGCCGGTGAAAGTCCCTGACCCAGCCGGGAATCGAACACGGGGACCCCTGCTCGGGAACAGTGGTTACGTGATTCATAGGCATGTCACCTATCCAACATTACATACCTTCAATTACGGCGACGCCGTGGCGCAAGGAGAGGCACCATTTCGTAGAAATGAATCTCATGTCTAAGTAAATACTCGAAGTGACTGTTCCTCCAATGGCTCAATATTGCGTAGTCCTAGAATGATTCAGATGACACACTAAAATGGTCCATCTTGCAGGTGTGCCAAGTCCTTTGTTCCAGAGAAGTGTTCCACAAGCTAAACTACTGGAGCACGCCCCACAAGTTGCCTCACTGATTCTTCTGGTACGCTTTCCTCTTTCAATTCCGACACACTCAACTAGTATGTGTGAGAGAACGCGATTGTCTTGTAAAGTCATCAGATGATCAAAACGACTTGCTAAATGATTTAGAGAAGATAACTGTATGGTGCGAAAAGTGGCAGTTGACCCTGAACAAGGAAAAGTTTGAAGTTATTCACATGGGTACTAAAAGAAATCAGCTAAATTTCGATTGCGCGATAAGTCACACAAATCTGAAGGCTCCAAATTCAACTAAATACTTAGGGATTACAATTACAAATAATTTAAATTGGAACGATGACATAGATAATATTGTGGGTAGAGCAAACCAAAGACTGCGATTCATTGGCAGAACACTTAGAAAGTGCAACAGGTCTACTAAAGAGACTGCTTGCACCACGCTTGTCCGCCCTATTCTGGAGTATTGCTGTGCGGTGTGGGATCCACATCAGGTGGGACTGACTGATGACTTCGAAAAAGTACAAAGAAGGGCAGCTCGTTTTGTATTATCGCGAAATAGGGGAGATAATGTCACAGACATGATAATCCCCAAAGATAGGGCAACATTAACTATATATCGATGCAACTAGCGGACAGGCAACGCTTGCGAAACCGAGTGGCGCCAGCCAACACGAGAAGAAGACAAACAATCACAACCATGCCAACTGAACGATACACACATAGGCGTCCCGCCCGCAGCTCGTGGTCGTGCGGTAGCTTTCTCGCTTCCCACGCCCAGATTCGCGGGTTCGATTCCCGGCGGGGTTAGCGATTTTCTCTGCCTCGTGATGACTGAGTGTTGTGTGATGTCCATAGGTTAGTTAGGTTTAAGTAGTTCTAAGTTCTAGGGGACTGATGACCATAGATGTTAAGTATCATAGTGCTCAGAGCCATTTGAACCTTTTTTTCATATATAGGCATCCCCGTTACTGCCACATTCCTTGACGTCAAGAAGGCTTTCGATTCCATTTCGCTCCAAAGTTTATTGAACGAAATACGTACTTGCAGAGAATGAAGCGAATTCAACGGCACTTCACTCTCCAAAATCCGATTATTAGCTTCGGAGCAATTACAGTATTTATAATAATGTGTTTGTTTGCAACGCCCTCTTCCGCAGCAGCTCTTGCCATTATCTATTATTGGTTTCTTTTTGTTAAGCTTATTACAGTTAATTAGAGAATTTTACACCAGCTATGTTTCGCTTTTATTTGCAGCGTATCTCCTGTGGTTGTGTTTCCACAATGACCACAAAAGATGCTTCGTAAATAAAAGCGAAACGCGGCTGGCGTAAAATTCCCTTCGATTAATTGCTTATTACGGAGAAAACATTAATAACTGATAGTCTTAACTGGGCTGTATCTTTTCCGAACATGAAACCGACTGCTGTCGTATGCGGAAATTCGTGATTTCACACCCAATTAAGGAAAAAGGGCACATCGGATAAGAAGGAAACAGAGTGTTGCTCCACCAAATATCAATGTAAAATGGTGCAGAGGAAACGTAGTTATCATTCTGTCAGTGCAGTTCGCCTGAGTATAATGCTGATTAGTTTGAAAAATAAAGAAAGTCAGACACGGCTGGCAATGGCTATAAGAATTACTGGTAACGTACGAAAATTTTTGCCAGAGTGCGACTCGAATCCGGAAATTTGGCTTCTCCCGAGCAATCGCCTTAACCGCCTCGGCCACGTAAACACACCTCCACGCCCTACCTGAATCTAAATATGTCCCAGTGTCTACGTTCCATAATGCTCGCATACAAACCGCATGATTCCCGCACAGCGAGAGACATTATTTTGCTCGTCAGATTTCCTTCTTTTGTCTGAAATACGGTAGATCAGGGCCTTTATTTTACAGTGCCTGTGTAGTTTGATACATTGTTTCTTTGGAGATGCATGTGTGTCTGAAGGAACATATACTACTGACGCCAAACAATGTCTCTCCCTGTGTGGGAATCATATGATTTATAAGCGAGCCCTCTACGACATAGATACTGGGACACAGTGAAGTTTGAGACTGCGTGCCCAAATGGCCGACTCGATAACCGGCATGGTAGCTCAGAGTGTTCGGTCAGAGGGTTAGCTGTCCTCTGTAATAGAAAAATTGAGTGAGTGGATCAACGGTGAACTTTAACGGGTGTCATAAAGTCACTTTTGTAATGGCATGCCTTTCCTGAACAGATTTCATATAAATCTTTTGTTGAAAACAAGGTCCACGTTTCAATTTTTCGAGTTTATATTCATATTCTTTGTTCTGAACTTATCAGACTGTGCATCACGTCTTTCTTCCTTAGTGGCGACCAGTATTGCATTTCTTAAGAACGCCAATTACTTTGTTACAGATAAAACACACTGGTTTGCCGTCTTTCTCCATAACAAAGTACTTAAGTCCTCACATTGTATTGAAGATACCCACAATCTATCTGGTTTTCTCTTTTCAGTTTCAACGAACATACTGTATGTACATGCACTCGAAAGAAAACCTTTAAATAAGAACATAACAAACACAACCAGGAAGTCGCAGACAACTGTGCTCCTACTGGCATTCTTTATGCAAAAGTGAGGGCAATAATTAATGTTAGCGGTCTGTCTTACAATAGTTAAACAAGCGGGAGAATCGCACGCAACTATATATATATATATATATATATATATATATATATATATATATATATATATATATATATATTAAAGAGAGCTGTGGTTCATGGTGTGGGTTCCTGTAGTCATGCCCTAGTTCATGAACCACGGGCAACGTATGAGTGAGCAAGTAAGTGGTCCCGACAGTCGGGATACCAGTTACCTTGGAATAAGGCTGGGCATCTTGGGCATATTCTGAGTCGTGGTCACCTTTGTGCTCATATGGCAAAGACTACCAAAACCACCGGTTAGTCCCTCAACCGTTAGGGGTAAAACCCAATAGGACTCGGGGCAAGTAAGGCTAGCAACCTGCTTCCCTGGTACTTTAAATATGATGCTGGCAACAATCAGAGCAAAATGCCTCGGACCTTTGGAGGTGACGGAGTCCCACCTTAAACTGACAAACCAGGGACTCCTAAGATACGACTTCGCAAACAAATGGTAATGAGATGGGGAGCTATTAATATCAATGGGGCTACTCAGGGAAGAAGGTAGAGCTGGCAAAGGCTGCAAGTAAGATGGGGCTGGACGTTTTAGCTGTTAGTGACATTCAGGTAAGGGGTGAGAAAGAAGAGGAAGTGGGAGAATACAAGGTCTACCTGGCAGGAGTCAAAGCAGGAATAGCACAATGGGGTGTAGGGCTGTACATTAGGAAAGAAATGGAACCCAACGTAGTTACAATAAGGTATGTAAACGAACGACTGACGTGGATAGATTTGACAGTGTCTAGCAAGAAAATTAGGATGGTGTCAGTATATTCGCATTGTGAAGGGACAGATCAAGATAAGATGGATAGTTTTATGAGGCACTCAGTGATGTAGTTGTTAGGGTAAAGGACAAGGGCAGTGTTCTACTCATGGATTGGAAACCGAACAGAAGGGTATGAAAAGGTTATGGGTAAATTTGGAGAGGATATGGAGGCCAACAGGAACGGGAAACAACTCCTGGATTTCTGTGCCAGTATGGACTTAGTAATCACAAACTCCTTTTTTAAACATAAGAACATTCACCGGTATACTTGGGAAGGCAGGGGAACCAGATCTGTCATTGACTATATAATAATAGATCAGGAATTGAGGAAGGCTGTGAGGGACACACGTGTATTCAGGGGATTCTTCGATGACACTGATCATTATTTAATCTGCAGTGAAATTGGGATTGTGAGACCGAAAGTGCAGGACGTTAGGTCCATATGTAGGAGGATAAGAGTGGAGAAACTTCAGGATAAGGAAATCAGGCACAAGTACATAACAGCGATCTCAGAAAGGTACCAGTTAGTTGAATGTAGTCAATTACAGTCATTGGAAAAGGAATGGACAAGGTACAGGAACACAGTACTAGAAGTGGCTTAAGAATGTCCTGGAACAGTAGTGTGTAAAAGTAGGATGAAGCAAACAGCTTGGTGGAATGACACAGCCAATGAAGCCTGTAAAAGGAAAAAGAAGGCGTTTCAAAAATAGCTACATACTAGAACTCTGGTAGACAGAGAAAGTTATGTTGAAGAAAGAAACAAAGCCAAACAGATAATTGCAGCATTCAAGAAGAAATCTTGGGAAGACTTTGGAAACAGGTTGGAGACTATGGGTCAAGCTGCTGGAAAACCATTCTGGAGTGTAATTAGCAGCCTTCGAAAGGGAGGTAAGAAGGAAATGACAAGTATTTTGGACAGGTCAAGAAAACGGCAGGTGAATCCTGTGGATGCCTTGAGCAGATGGAGGGAATATTTTGAAGAGTTGCTCAATGTAGGTGAAAATACGATCAGTAATGTTTCAGATTTCGAGGTAGAATGGGATAGGAATGATGATGGAAATAGGATCACATTTGAGGAAGTGGAGAAAATGGTCAATAGATTGCAGTGCAATAAAGCAGCTGGGGTGGATGAAATTAAATCAGAACTCATCAAATACAATGGAATATCAGGTCTTAAATGGCTACATAGGATAATTGAAATGGCCTGAGAGTCGGGACAGGTTCCATCAGACTGGACAAAAGCAGTAATCACATCAATCTTTAAACATGGAAACAGAAAAGATTGTAACAACTACAAAGGTATCTCTTTAATCAACGTTGTGGGTAAAACCTGATCTTTAGCTTACCGGAAATAATGGAGAAGTGTTATGAGTGAAACAGGGAATTGTATCTATGCTTTATAGATCTAGAAAAGGCATATGACCGTCCTAGGAGGAAGTTATTGGCTGTTCTACGAGATTATGGAATAGGATGCAAACTTTTGCAAGCAATTAAAGGTCTCTACATGGATAGTCAGGCAGCAGTTAGAGTTGACGGTAAATTGAGTTCATGATTCAGAGTAGTTTCAGGGGTAAGACAAGGCTGCAACCTGTCCCCACTGTTGTTCATATTATTTATGGATCGTATGTTGAAAACAATAGACTGGCTGGGTGAGATTAAGATATGTGAACACAAAATAAGCAGTCTTGCATATGCGGATGACTTAGTTGTGATGGCAGATTCGATTGAAAGTTTGCAAAGTAATATTTCAGAGCTAGATCAGAAATGCAAGGACTATGGTATGGACGAAAGTAATGTAAGTAGGAAAGAAATATAGCGAATTGAGTGCCAAATAAGGGGAACAAAGTTAGAACATGTGGACGGTTTCAAAGTACTTAGGATGCATATTCTCACAGGATGGCAACATAGTGAAAGAAATGGAAGCGAGGTGTAGCAAAGCTAATGCAGTGAGTGCTCAGATACGATCTGCTCTCTTCTGCAAGAAGGAAGTCAGTACCAGGACTAAGTTATCTTTGCACCGTTCAATTTTTCGACCAACTTTGTTGTATGGGAGCGAAAGCTGGGTGGATTCAGGTTACCTTATCAACAAGGTTGAGGTTACGGATATGAAAGTAGCTAGGATGATTGCAGGTACTAGTAGATGGGAACAATGGCAGGAGGGTGTCCACAGTGAGGAAATCATAGAAAAACTGGGAATGAACTCTATAGATGTAGCAGTCAGGGCGAACAGGCTTAGATGGTGGGGTCATGTTAGACGCATGGGAGAAGCAAGGTTACCCAAGAGACTCATGGGTTCAGCAGTAGAGGGTAGGAGGAGTCGGGGCAGACCAAGGAGAAGGTACCTGGATTCGGTTAAGAATGATTTTGAAGTAATAGGTTTAACATCAGAAGAGGCACCAATGTTAGCACTGAATAGGGGAACATGGAGGAATTTTATAAGGGGGCTATGCTCCAGATTGAACGCTGAAAGGCTTAATCAGTCTTAAATGATGATGATGATGATGATGATGAAAGAGAGCTTCCCTTCTACTCAATCTCGGACCAGACTAAGTGCCCTAGTGGGCCAGATCAGACCTGCGTGCCGTATCTTGGAGACCACTAGACTAGAAAGGCAATGTTCCCGTAATTAACTTCGTATAAAATCATGCATGTTTTACAATTCACCTTCAGAAATATTTTCGGTTGCACCTCTGTGAACGTACAAGTAACCATAATTACCATTGTCTAATGCAGATAAAACGACGCTACATGCCCTATACAGGGTGATACACTAACTATTGCCACTAAGAATAACTTACTTCGAAATAATGATAGCAGTTGAAACGTTTGTGGGACAAAAGTTGCATGGGACAACGGGGGCCATGATATGACGTTGGTTTTTTGTTGCTAGATGTGGTCGCTTCACAGATATGAAGGTCAACGATTTTTTAATGGGATGATACAGTCAGGTACACTACTGGCCATTAAAATTGCTACACCTCGAAGATGACGTGCTACAGACGCGAAAGTTAACCGAGAGGAAGAAGATGCTGTGATATCTAAATGATTAGTTTTTCAGAGCATTCACACAAGGTTGCCGCCGGTGGCGACACCTACAACGTGCTGACATGGGGAAAGTTTCCAACCGATTTCTCCTACACAAACAGAAATTGACAGGCGTTGCCTGGTGAAACGTTGTTGTGATGCCTCGTGAAAGGAGGAAAAATGCGTACTATCACGTTTCCGAATTTGATAAAGGTCGGATTGTAGCCAATCGCGATTGCAGTTTATCGTACCACGACATTGCTGCTCGCGCTGGTCGAGATCCAATGACTGTTAGCAGAATATGGAATCGGTGGGTTCAGGAGGGTAACACGGAACGCCTTGCTGGATCCCAACGGCCTCGTATCACTAGCAATCGAGATGACAAGCATCTTATCCGCATGGCTGTAAGCCACGTCACGACCCCTGAGTTAACAGATGATGACGTTTGCAAGGCAACAACCACCAACAGTTCGACGATGTTTGCAGCAGCATAGACTATCAGCTCGGAGACCATGGCTGCGGTTACGCTTGACGCTGCATCACAGATCACAGACAGGAGCGCCTGCGATGGTGTACTCAACGACATACCTGGGTGCACGAATGGCAAAACGTCATTTTTTCGGATGGATGCAGGTTCTGTTTACAGCATCACGATGGTCTCATCCGTGTTTGACGACATCGCGGTGAACGCATATTGGAAGCATGTATTAGTCATCCCCATATTGGCGTATCATCCGGCGTGATGGTATGGTATGCCATTGGCTACACGTCTCGATCACCTCTTATTCTCATTGATGGCACTTTGAACAGTGGACGTTACATTTCAGATGTGTTACTACCCGTGGCTCTACCCTTCATTCGATCGCTGCGAAACTCTACATTTCAGCAGGATAATGCACGACCACATGTTGCAGGTCCTGTACGGGACTTTCTGGGTACAGAATATGTTCGATTGCTTCCCTGGCCAGCACATTCTCCAGCTGTCTGACCAACTGAAAACGTCTGGTCAATGGTGGCCGAGCAACTGGCTCGTCACAATGTGCCAGTCACTACACGCCATCCAAGTTCTGTTTGACTCAATGCCCAGGTGTATCAAGGCCGTTATTACGGCCAGAGGTGGTTGTTCTGGGTACTGATTTCTTAGGATCTGTTCCTCCAAATTGGTCAAAAATGTAATCACATGTCAGTTCTAGTATAATAAATTTTCCCAATGAATACCCGTTTATCATATTCATTTTTCTTGTTGTAGCAATTTTAATGGCCTGCAGTGTACTTATTTTCCGATAGCGGCTACCGAGACGAATCAAATGATGTGCAACAGTAAGGTCTTTGAAGGTCAACGAAGGTCTAAAAGGTGACATGAATGTACATTTACAGAAGATGATCGAAGTGATAGCAGAAACTAAGCTATGGTGGTAGGTTCACAAACAGAATTATGTGCGCCACACTGTTTACTAATGAAAATCAATAATACACCATCCAAACATTCATGGTGGTGTCTGTTTGTACTATATCGTGTCTCCCTACCACTTTCGCGCAACGACGCTCTGAGCGTGTTCTTTAGGGAATTAACTAGTTTGAACCTGGGACCTGTTGCTGGTAAGGAGACGCCAGACCACACATGACATGTGGAATTCAGAAGAGTTCAATGAGACTAGTGATGATATAACCAAATACTAAATGTTCTCAGCGTCAGCTCCACTGCACTCCCTGTAAAAGAATCTTAATACTAACTAAATTTAGTGGAAAGGGTTCAAGGCTTTCCTATTTTTAGTTAGCTCGTAAAATAACGTCGAAAAAGCAGTTAAGTTTACCATTGGAAATTTTATTCTACTCACAAAACATCAATAATAAATTGCAATATAGATAAAAGGAAATGTTTTAATACAGGACGGTAAAAACCAACTGCGTTCAACAAAAATGTGAACGAATATTCCCTGAATGGGTTTCCAAGTTCTACAATCGATCGAAGGATGACCTGTGCCATATCACATCTATAATCTAGGTTTAAATTAAGTTTCACAAAAGAACAAACTATCAAAATGGTCTACAGTGACCCTCAATTATCTTTAATTACTTATCTAACTTGTCGTAAATTACAGTGGCTGATGTGGCTTCTCAATAACTACAGGTATATAACAGAAAAATTATCGCGTTTCAGATTCTTACTTCAAGTGGCAAATGTGAACACCACGAGTTTTAATTAACGATCGACACTAGTATTACGCAAAAACGGTGTGTAACAGATGAGACTTCTGCAGTTCTGAGTGAAGCTTTATGCGCTCAAAAATGCAGCATCGCGTGTTTTCATTACCTTGTCGGTGTTTAAGCAGCGTCAGGGCGGCAGCGGCCGGCGTACCAGCCATCCAGCTCGCCGTCTCGGAACTAACCCTCCTATAACTTCTCCTTACTACAATTTACCGAAGTTAGTTTAAAAAAACTATCTGGCTATGTTTTCATCTGACCAATCAGGTTCTCAATATTAACCTTAAGCTCCGCCTACAAAAATTCTGTCTATCCAATGAGAAACGTTATACTTTTCGTGGTGGGGCAATGTTTTTAAAGTTTGCAACGTAACAGAGACGCTAAAAAGTCTCACGCTAAAACCTGCAGCTGGTGTGGTCCTTTTAGCGTTATCGTAAGATCTATACTGTTCTTCTGGAGGGCTCTATCTTTTAACATAGGCTGGGGGGTGGTCCTTGACGTACCTGAGACGCGAAAATTTCTCAGGCTAAAACTTGCGGGTGGTAGTGGCCCTTTTTGTGTTATCGTAAGATCTATACTGTTTTTCTGGAGGGCTCTAGCTTTTAACATATGCTGGGGGGGGGGGGGGGGGAGAGGGGGGGGTGGTTCTTGACGTACCTGAGACGCGAAAACGTGCGGGTTGTGTGTCCCTATTGGTTAGCTGGGGCCGTAGGTGTCCAGACCTTCCCTTATCGTAGGACCTTCTAGCGTAACACAGTTCTGCTCTCGGCTTCTGTTCTCGTTTCTCCCCTCGGAACTGCGTCTGCCTCACGGTGGGAAGGTACGACATGCATTTAGGCATTCTTGTGTTAGTCTGTGGTATTCTATTTACTCACTCGTTACTTGTATTACTTTGGTTAAATTAATGTCACGATTTATTCGGAGCTATGTGACATGCTACTAGATTTGCTTATTATGTCAGGCTTTTCATGGAAGGTGTTGGATTTGCCTGACACCTTATAACCAGTAGTAATTTATTTATAAACACACGAGAAAAACACGGTCACCGCAAGTAGCAAACACTTGAAAATAATAACCTACAGTGAACTGCCTAATGCAAGAAATGACACAGCAGTCATATAAAATTACATGTAACCTACATTAAACTGAAATTTGTGCAGGGCTGATCATTGTCATTATTGTTAAAGAAGGAAATGCAGTTATGTTTGTCACTACTCAACAAGACTTACTCCATCGACTTCAACTGTTAACTTATTTCTCGACTCAACAAACCGAGGAAAGATCGTTATTAACGATCTGCCTAAGCTGTGTGGGCCGCGAAAACACATGTTATTATTAATCTAACCACCATGTCGCCTAACCTGAAATCTGACTGACCTATCCCTTGTTGCTGGCCCGATGGTTGTGGGTGCATGCGACGCAGTGTGGGTGCAAGTATTGTCCTCGCTTAAGGTACGTTGTCCAAGACGCGACGCACACTAGCGGCTGCGAGGGGTCGCTACGTGACGTCAGAAGTTGACTGCCGGCGCATGCGCACTTCGAGTTTGGGATGCGACGCTCGACTGTTGTGGCAGCTACGACGGAAGTCGGACGACACAATGACGTGCGACTGCCAGAAAAATGTCGAGCCAGTCAAGGAAAACTGAAATGAGCCGCTCACAGGATGTGAAGCTCTGTGAGATGGTCTCGCAACATCATTGCCTTTACGATCTGAAGAACCATAAATACAGGAACACTTTGTTCAGAGACATGATTTGGGAAGAAACTGGTGCACAGTTGAAACTGGCAAGTGAGAGAAATATATATTATTTTCCCATTAATGCAATTATTTCAGTCCTGTTATGAAAATCAGTATAATCCATGTAGATGTAGAATTAGAATGACGAAAATGAACATGCAGGTCAATTTTCGCATTACTCCTTTTTTGTGACGATAAAAATCGAAAACGGCAAGTACATTATAAAATGAACAATCTAAAGTACAACGAGAAAGTTGCATTTTACAATACCTTTTCTTTGAAAGTAAACGGTAGATTGGTGTCTTGATGATACCTTCCAGTTGTGAAAAACCACCACCAGATTGTTGTACAGCTTTCTATAATCAATAGGTGTTCGTTTTTGAGTAAGGCGTTTCTCAGCAGATTGCGCAAACGGTATGCTGCAATAAGTAATTTGTCATAAACACTTCAATTCATTGGTAAAAGATGGTGCTCAAAAAACGTGTGCCAAAAGTGCACAATTATTTTACGAGGCCCTTCTGGTCTGACACAGTTCACAACTGAAATTCGTATTTTGTAAATCCAGGAGTCATCTTCTGAGTTCAGCTTGGCAAGATTAAATTTTCATGTCATCCATAACGATGAAAAACGTAAATTTCTGACATTTGTTGGTTTTGTTAGGGCGTCTACTTCTACATGGGTATCCTCGTCCAGGTTCAGAAGAAAATAGTAGAGGTGAGTAATTTATCCTTTTCCCAAGGACGAGAAGATAAAATATTGAAGGCAGCATGTCTTTACTTTTAAGAAACCTAAATTTCGTGGCATTTTAAATGAAATTGTCAAGAGCATTTGGAGAAATATTAGTAACTCATACCGGAGAAATATATGACATAAAATGGTTTCATTAGGCCGAAATGTGTCAGAAATGCAGTCTCTATCGTGTGATGACCACATGATTCACGTTGCGCGTAGACAGAACTGGCGGCTAGTCGCGACCCTCCAGGAGATATATGAGCCCAAATCTCGGAAATGGAGATGGATATCATTCTGATCTCAACTTTAAAAATAATTTCGATATGTTAGCTTCTTTTCATCGGCAACGATGTATGACCTAACGTGAACCATACGCAAAGTAGCCAGCGACCACATTTTTCACTGTACACAATTCAAATTTTATGCAGTAGGTTGCTTGTAAATTAAGTATCGGAATAACTGTGACGAATATCGGAACAATAGACACCTCATTATCAGGCTGTGATGTGAAACTGTAAGAAAAAGGAGAATCTGTATCAAAAAACTAACTGTGGGATCCGATGTAAGTTTGTTCCATTAACATACAGTATTTTTTACAGCAAGAAAATCGGAATTCTTATTTTTCTTTCGTGTTTGATTCCGCCGCCGACGACCAGAGTTTGGGAAACAGCGACGACTCCTGTCTTATTGCGGCCTTGTCGCCGTCTGCCAGGGTAGGAAAAGAGGAGGGGGCAGCGTCGCAGTCGCAGCCAACTGTCGGGTCTTGCTCAACGTAGCTTTAGTGTGCAAGTAACGTAAGCAGATGGGCTGTTACCCTAGTATGTCTTCGCAAACCATCCACTGCAGGACGGAACATTTGTCTTGAATCAAGGTAAGTAGCTGTTCACCGAAAACTTCGTAACACCAAATACGAGCAACAGCTCTCTGCATACCAGACCGCTTTCTACACTCCTGGATATTGAAATAAGAACACCGTGAATTCATTGTCCCAGGAAGGGGAAACTTTATTGACACATTCCTGGGGTCAGATACATCACATGATCACACTGACAGAACCACAGGCACATAGACACAGGCAACAGAGCATGCACAATGTCGGCACTAGTACAGTGTATATTCACCTTTCACAGCAATGCAGGCTGCTGTGGAACGGCTTGCCATGCCATTTCCACCTGGAGCCTCAGTTGGACCAGCGTTCGTGCTGGACGTGCAGACCGCGTGAGACGACGCTTCATCCAGTCCCAAACATGCTCAATGGGGGACAGATCCGGAGATTTTGCTGGCCAGGGTAGTTGACTTACACCTTCTAGAGCACGTTGGGTGGCACGGGATACATGCGGACGTGCATTGTCCTGTTGGAACAGCAAGTTCCCTTGCCGGTCTAGGAATGGTAGAACGATGGGTTCGATGACGGTTTGGATGTACCGTGCACTATTCAATGTCCCCTCGACGATCACCAGAGGTGTACGGCCAGTGTAGGAGATCGCTCCCCACACCATGATGCCGGGTGTTGGCCCTGTGTGCCTCGGTCGTATGCAGTCCTGATTGTGGCGCTCACCTGCACGGCGCCAAACACGCATACGACCATCATTGGCACCAAGGCAGAAGCGACTCTCATCGCTGAAGACGACACGTCTCCATCCGTCCCTCCATTCACGCCTGTCGCGACACCACTGGATGCGGGCTGCACGATGTTGGGGCGTGAGCGGAAGACGGCCTAACGGTGTGCGGGACCGTAGCCCAGCCTCATGGAGACGGTTGCGAATGGTCCTCGCCGATACCCCAGGAGCAACAGTGTCGCTAATTTGCTGGGAAGTGGCGGTGCAGTCCCCTACGGCACTGCGTAGGATCCTACGGTCTTGGCGTGCATCCGTGTGTCGCTGCGGTCCGGTCCCAGGTCGACGGGCACGTGCACCTTCCGCCGACCACTGGCGACAACATCGATGTACTGTGGAGACCTCACGCCCCACGGGTTCAGCAATTCGGCAGTACGTCCACCCGGCCTCCCGCATGCCCACTATACGCCCTCGCTCAAATTCCGTCAACTGCACATACGGTTCACGTCCACGCTGTCGCAGCATGCTACCAGTGTTAAAGACTGCGATGGAGCTCCGTATGCCACGGCAAACTGGCTGACACTGACGGCGGCGGTGCACAAATGCTGCGCAGCTAGCGCCATTCGACGGCCAACACCGCGGTTCCTGGTGTGTCCGCTGTGCCGTGCGTGTGATCATTGCTTGTACAGCCCTCTCGCAGTGTCCGGAGCAAGTATGGTGGGTCTGACACACCGGTGTCAATGTGTTCTTTTTTCCATTTCCAGGAGTGTATGACTTCTTACGACGGGATAAGGAATGCGACACTCTGCGTGATCGCCACCTAAGCTCAGATGTTGTTGAGGATAGACATCTAATAGCCATGAACTTGTGGAATAGTTATTATTATGCTATCAGTTTCGGTACCTCATTGGCATCATTTTAAGGCCCATGTGGACAAAACGAGATAAGGCATCCAGTCGTTTATACTTACTAAAGAAATCGCAATATCAAACTGGTTTCTGTACATATCTTCGCAATAGACATGGACACTTTATACATCTAACGTCAGTGCTCTCTATCGGCCCTCAAAACCAATCGCAAGGCAGACGCAAGACGCAGGTCTCAAACAGAAGCTCTGACAGTAAAATTCAACTCCAAATAGTGCAGTCAGTACAGAAGAGCCACTCAATACTCTCCTGTCTGAAAAAGTTGCAGCCCCCAACTTCTCACGCAGGCGTCGAGTTCCTCTCCAATAAAAATGCAAATAAAAACCGAACATGTAACTCTAAGTGCCTCATGATTTCACAAGACCCTAGAAAAGACGTTTTCTCTCCTGGAACACTGTTGCCACAATCCTAAGGATCATGTTTCTTAACGAACGAGGTTTTCTGATGTCCCTTCAGTGAGCTGAACCCTGCCCCTGCGGAAGGCACAGTTTTATTACCTAGAGGGTCTCTCCGCATTGTTCACTCCCCGTTTCTCAGGAGAAAGCGTACGCTTGTGAGTCTGAAGACTGTGAGCAGAGAGAAAACCCCTGGCATTTTCAGACACAGGTGGACGCCATAATGCTCCAGGAAGTGTCTCGGCCACTGCGGTCTGCCCTTCTTCCCTGACCCACGCGATCACTACAGTAGGTTCTCAAACAGAAAGCCAGTAGGAAATTTCTCTTTTCCCACCAGCGCGGGGGCAGGTCACGCCAGCTACCTACTGTACCACAAGCACTGATGTTATACTAAATGCGAGTGTAAAGTAAGGAGATGAAATAACTAAAGAACCCACTACACATGAAACTAGTAATAACTCATTGTCTGTATGTAAACTAACCTGATGTCAAATAAGAACAAACTCATGTAAACACGACTTCAGTTTAGTGAGATATTGAATCCGAAACGACAAGAGGAGGCTGAGATAAGATATTACTGTACTTGGAGAAGTTGTGGGGATAATGCAAACAGACGTAGCCAGATCGTTAGGAGAACGAAAGTTCAAACAGAGCCCAAAATTTTCCTACCTGGGACGTAAACTGCCCGACCCATTTGAGTCCAGCTCACACGCGGCAATTCTCCATATCACTGGTCCATTAAATCCTCTTTCGGAGCGTTATTCCGTTATTTTATCTGTTAGTGTAAACAATGAATAGTCGGCATGTGTACTTGATCATTCAACAGGGTTTTCCCTTCTGCTTGGGTTTCTGTAAGTGGTAATTTTCTTGCAGGTCTAAGAGATGATTTTTATTGTGGACTACAATTATTTTAATGTATTCCTGTCTAGTGGTTGGTTTGTGGTAACGTACTCTTAGGTGTTCTGCAAATATGGAGTGGTTTGTCCCACACTTCTAGGTAGAACATTTGATGTCAGCACAAGGAACGCATGAGAGCCTGGAAGTATGGGACAAACCATTTCAAATTTGTAGAACATCTAAGAGAACGTAACCACTAACAAACCAATAGAGGAGAAGACATGAAAATAACTAGAATCAACAACAAAACACATCTCTTAACCCTGCAAGAAAATTACGACATACAGAAAATCAAAACCGAAAGGAAAACCCTGTTCAGTGATCAAGTACACATGCCGAACAATTGATCGTTTGCACTAATAGATAAAGTAATGGAATAAGGCTCCCAAAGGGGATTAATATAATACATTAGAGCGTCGATCAACCGAACGTCGTTCAACCGAACGACCGCTTAACCGAACTGTGTACTCGCTCGCACCTGTTACTCTCCCACCCTACCGTCCACCATCCCCCTCACTCCCCAACCAAGTTTCCCGCGGTAGTCGCCGCACTGGGCCACCGCTGGCGGAACATTGCTTCTAATGGGGCATTCACAAGGCGCTGCTGACCGGCCAAGCCGCCAGTCGCTGTGTTTCAACAATCAGCACACTTCTGTCGGCTTGGCACTGGCAGTAGAAGTAGCAGCAGTATCAAAGCTGTTCACAGCAACAGCTGCGCCAGCTTAAAGAGTTGAGGCGTGCCGCTCCGCGCAGTTTGAAGGATTGCACGCCCCCAAGAAGAGCTTCTCACGGTGCAAACAGGCACCTTCTGTTCTCTGTTACCACTTGTGTGCTGCTGCGTGAAGAAGTGATCTTGACGATACAAAATGCTTAAACGTAAACGTTTTTCCTTTCTATGAGGGACAAGTACGAGATTATTAAAAGGTTAGAAGAAGGTGAATTTGCAAATTGCGTATGTAATATGTATATATTTTTGTTTAATAAACTGTGCCACATACTAAATATTCCTACTGAAGTTGCCTTTGTATGTTACTTTGTAATACTAAAAGAGATGCCTGTTTTATGAATAAATTTGCTGTACAGTACTTCTTTTTCGCAAATAAACATGTACAGTTCGATTATCCGAACGAACCAGTTTCCCATCACCCATGTCCCTCAATTACTTTGGATAATCGACTGTAATAATAAAAATACCACCCAATATAATAATAATAAAACAACCAACACCATTTGACTCACTTATTCATAAAGCTCTCCACAGAACATTGAAACCAAAAGTCAAATCTGCTGTAACCAAAGCTTCCAACCACTCTCTAACAGCTATTACATTCATATATACTGTATACACACACATACACACATACATAAGTTACACTGTTCATCTCACTCTCCCTCGTACACACACACACACACACACACACACACACACACACACACACACACACACATTCACACACAAACACATACACACGCAGATATTAACATCATGAGTAGAAGTTGGTTTTGAATACATACTTCGTTAGGCTGGCAACATGTAGGTAAACAAACCAAAGAGGAGGAAACACATAATGGTTACAATATTTACGTTGTTAAAAGCACACTGTTCGAAGAAATAACTATATCTAAGGACAAAAGAATAATAGTATAGCATAAAAAAGAAGGATGAACATGGCCCACAATGTCAAAAAGTTCGGTATACAAATTTGTGTTTATGATTCGGAAATAAAATGGTAGTGCGACCTTCAGAGAGGAAACGAAAATCACAACAAACTGTGAGTAATTACTTATTTCTATAAAAAAACGCGACGTGAACTGTTTGATACTCTACAAATAACAAAACTGTATCGTTATAGATTCCAATCAAGATGCCTTAGACCAAGAAAAAGGAGACACACGTCCGGAAATATATATATATTAAGTTGGAGTGAGGAAAGACGGTTTTATTTACAAAACAAGTATTTTTTCATGCTGCCGATGGACAGGCAAACAAACATACGGTGCATATTTAGCAGAAAAAAATCATTGTACTATTACATTATTGGTGACGAACTGCTGGAAGCAGTATGTACCAAAAATATCTAGGAAAAGCCAAGCGGTGTGACTATTTAAGTGGATTGACCACACAAAACAAGTAATAGGAAAAGCAGTTGCCAGACTGGGAGTCTTAGGAAGAATCTTAAGGAAATATAATTCATCCACTAAAGAAAAGGCTTACAAGACATCGGTTCGACTGATTCCTCAATATAGATCAACAATGTGGGACCCTTGCCAGGCTGGAAGAGGTAGACAAGATGCAACAAAGAGCGGCGCATTTTGTCACGCGATCTTCCGACTGGCACGAGAGTGTTACATAGACACTCAACAAACTACAGTAGCAGGGGCTACAAGAAAGGCGTTGTGTAACACAGCAAGGTTATTGCTGAAATTGAGAGACGGTATGCTCCAGGAATATTCGGACGACATATTGATTCCTCCCACATACTCGTACGTCTCGCGAAATGAACACAACGAGAAAATTGGAGAAACTCTTCCAACGGGCAATTAGTGAGAAACAGAGGAGGTGACTCAGCTTGTAGTATGAGACGTACCCTCCACCAGACACCGTCATATGACATGTGTAGTACAAGTGTAGATGTAGATATAGAGACTACACATACAACAGAAGAAATATTTTAAATGGGAAACGTACAGAAAATCTCGTAAAATTTGGTTTCTTTCAAAGTTGGTATTATATGGAGTTCACCCTGTAATTATGACAGTTACAACGATCTAGCGAACCTGAGAACAATGAGCTCTCGATTCAGCACGATGTCCCACACAAGCAGGGCAAGACTGCTCAGCGGACGCTGGAAGTGTTAGGCCCGTCATGCTTTTGTTCCCCCAGCCCTTGGCCAGAAACCCGCACCGAAAAATTTACTGCGCCGTGTGGCGGCGACGGCGGTGGCGCCACTTGTTGCTATCCGGACCTCTTGAATAACGGCTTGTTTGCCCGACGTCTCCGGTTGCGCTCATTTTGAAACGCATCCGAAAATTATCACTGTTTGCCTTGGAGGGAGCGGAGACAAACTGCGCTCCAGATACAGGATAGCCGGCCGCTGTGGCCGAGCGGTTCTAGGCCCTTCAGTCCTGAATCGCGCTGCTGATACGGTAGCAGGTTCGCTTCCTGCTTCGGGAGTGAATTTGTGTGATGTCCTTAGGTTAGTTAGGTTTAAGTAGTTCTAAGTCTAGGGGACTGATGACCTCAGAAGTAAAGTACCATAGGGCTCAGAGCCATTTGAACCATTTTAACTAACAAGGATCTGTATAGCACGCAGCTATGCTGTGACATCCACTGTGACTGACAGTCCTTCACCGCCCACTATTCCAGGCTGTGTCAATGACCGCTCAACGACAGAGCTCACAAACACGAAGATATTTCCACTGACTCACGGAAATTCACCATTTCATGAATGAGATGATGTTACTGTAATGGTTGCTGCAACTGTTTCTAGCAATATCAGCTGTCAAAGCGAGCACTGAAACACCTCTGATTGCCTAACTTTATTTTAGTGCACCAACACTCCACTTTTACAGTTTTCTGACCTGCCTTTTGCGCTCTTACAGCAATGGGATCTAATAGTTAGGGATCTTATTTCTAACTCTGACTAACTATTGAAAAATGGTTCTTCTTGTAGAGCTCTAATTTTAGATCCAAGGCACCATCTTTTTTAGGATTCATATAGGCTACTCAGTTTAACATTTAACCCTGTTCAAGTTTTAGAAATGGACAGCAGCATGCCAGAGACGGTAAAACCTACTGTGCTGGAGAATTGTAGTACCTCTACATAAAATGAATGTGTCGTTGTTACAGCTGAACCAGTAAGGTAGTTAATTCCCCCCCCCCCCCCCCATACTTTTTGCAGAATTTGTGATCTTTGTTCGAATCCAAGTTAACTGTTTCCACACTGTTTACAAGTAAAGCCACATTCTGATTCCAGTTTCGCCTGTTAATGTTCGTAAACATTACTCAGATGTAATAGTTTGTCATTTAAAATCTGATTCCAGTTTGGCCTGTTAATGTTCGTAAACATTACTCAGATGTAGTTTGTCATTTAAAACAGATCAGAGTGTCATTTAAAAATGTATTGCAGAAGTCTACCTTAGAAAATGTTTCCCGTCTACAGTATGAAAAACAACAAATTGATCGAAAAAAAATGGAACATAATCAGATACTAGCAATGACTGTTCTGTTTTATTGCTCAGTGTCTCACTGTACAACAAGTTCGAGTATCAGGAAAGAGATCGTTTGGTAACAGCGGTGAACACCGTCAGACCTGAGAACGTGAACATGGAGATAATTTAATGCTATCCGACAGATAAATGTAGTGCTGCCAGGTTAATTTTAGTTTAAAATATAGGTTTAAGGCGTGCAAAGCAAGTTGGTTCACCTTTCACACCCAACACAATGGTGATTCTGCATGACTTGCATTACAGAAGACCTTGGTAGGCTTTCGGAGGAATGTGGCAGTAAATGTTTACGAAATTCCTGAAAACTGCTGGTTCAGAGCTGATGTCCAATAGCGTTCCTCCGTATTCATATCAGGCAAATCTGGTGGCCAAGACATCAACGCGAGTCCCCTCAAACCACCGTAGCACGAGTCTGACTTTCATCACAGACAGTTGTCTCACTGGAAGACGTCAAGCATTGAGGGATGCGAATACAGCAACTCTGCGATGAACACCAGAATGGAGCATAACGGAAATTAAGAAAGACATCACCTGCAGGAGTGACTCCAACTATTCAAGACGACAGAAATCAGAATAGGCACACATAGCGTAGTGCCACACAACAATATACATGCAGTAAATTCAGAAATTTATATGTGTGACAAGTGAAAAGAAAACAGTTTAACATGAAGTCGGGGCCGCAAAAGCAAAATTATTACACCTGCAGCGGCAAGATGCAAATTCCTGTAGTCAGCCAATTATCGATTTATCTACTGTACCTGTATGAAAGTGTTTTATTTAAATTAAAGAAAATACAGAAATCATGGCAAAAGCGTGTAACAAAATTCTGAATTGCGAGGAACCCAAAGAACCCTTACAAATCAATATAAATACCCCAATAAAAACCAAACCTAACAAACTAGACCCTCCAACTTTCCAAGAAGTAGAAAAAATCCTTAACGAACAAAAACTATATAAGGCATGTGGAGAAGATCAGTTTTTTGTTGAAATGTGGAAATATGCAAGTGACACAGTCAGGAACACCTTAAACATGGCTCTAACGAAAATCTGGGTAACAGAACGATTTCCCAAACATTGGACCACAGCTATCATCCACCCACTACACAAAAAGGGAGATAAGAGCAACCCAGACAACTACAGAGGAATCTCTCTCCTAGATTACACATACAAAATTCATCCAAGATCCTATATGAAAGAATCAAGGAGCAATTAGAACAGGAGTTAAGGGAATATCAGGGGCGTTTCAGACCATGGAGAAGTTGTGAAAAGCAGATAATTAGTTTAAAATTGATTATGGCATACTATGAGAAACGGAACAAACCTCTGGCAATAACATTTGTAGATTTTAAGAAGGCATATGTCTCCACAGACCTTCAGTATTAAAAATTTTAAGAAATTTAGGACTCTATCCAAAACTAATTAAAATAATACAACTCACTCTAACCAACAGCAAATCAAAAGTGAAGTTTAGAGGAGAAATTTCGGAACCATTCCTCATAAAAATAGGCCTAAGACAAGGTGACTGCCTATCACCGTTACTGTTCAACTGTGCACTGGAATACATAATGAGAGAATGGTACAAGGACAATCCAAAGAGGATAAGAATTGGAAGTGCAAAAGATGATATTAGCTTAAACTGCTTGGGATTCGCTGATGATCTTGCTCTCCTAGCCAACACCGTTCAAGAAGCCAGGCAACAAGTGAAATCACTACAAGAAATAGCAGAGAAAGTAGGCTTTAGAATATCATTTTAAAAAACGGAGATTATGCTAACTTATCCACCACTTGCAAACAAAATTATAATAGTAGAACAGGAAATCAAAATTGTTGATAAATTTAAGTATTTAGGCGAAATAATAACATAAATCTAAATGAGAAGCCATCATGGCAGAATAGAATAAAAAAACTGAACTACGCATATTACATTACCAAAACTACTTACAACAAAAAAGCCTATCTATAGATGCAAAATTAAAACACTATAAAACAGTTACACGACCAGAAATAACGTATGCAGCTGAAACTATCTTCAAAGCAACTAATATAGCAGAAATTGACAGAATACTAAAAATAGGAAGAAGAATAATTAGGACATATATAAATAAACAGTATAAAATAAATGGACATTGGAGAATAGCATCAAATGAAACAGTATATAAGAAATAGAATCAGTTATCAGCACAATCAGGAAGAAACGCATCTCATTCTTTGGACATGTGATGAGAGCTCCAGAAAACAGAATCAGTAAAAAAAATAATACAAAACTTGTGGAATAGCAAGAGCGGCATTAAATGGATCACAGAAATTAAGGAAGATATAAAAGAACTTCAAATTACAGTAGATGACCTAAAAAACAATACAGAGAAAACTAGAATACTGCAAGAATCGCAAACCAGACTACAAATGAAAACCAATAAAAGGAGCACAGGAAGAGTGGTCTCAGATGAAGAAAGAAAGAAAATATCTGAAAGAATGAAGAAATATTGGGCAGACAAAAGAGTAAAACGTTTTTCATATAAGAATAGACTCTAATAATTATATTACCTAAATATCATATTAAGTTATTGTTGAACCAAATTGTATTCCTGTGTAACAACTTTTTAGAACTTCGTATTTTTGACTAGAGTGGTCCAATGAAGGCCATAAAATAAATAATAATAATAATAATAATAATAACAAATCTTCTTCTTTTGTTAGTTTCTCAGTAAGGCTTTTGATCGAAAACCATAGTTTCTCGGATTCTTCTATGTGCAGTCTTTCGCTTCAAATAAAAAAAAGATTCTTCCGCATCTTATAGTCTCACACTGCAGCTTTTCGTTGACACTGTGAGCTAACACTACTTTATGTGGCACGAACTGGACAAGCCCTTGACCGGTTCCCAGAGGTACGTGGCATCAAATGTTTAACAATTCCTGTAAACTGTAGGCACAGAGCTAACGTCCAGAATCGTCACAGATGTGTCCTGATAAGGTGGACGTGATGCCGAAGACATCAACGTAAATACGCCTTAAGCCAGTAAAACAATATTGAACTTGCATCAGGTACATTTATCCCGCCGGAAGATATCGGGATGGAAGAAAGTCTTCGCCTGTACTGGAAAAAACAAAAAAAAAAAAAAAAAACCAAATATGAAATGGACGTACGCGGTTCAGTGCATACGTAGCCGAATTTTATAACAAATTTATGAAACGTTATTGTTTGTTCTGTGTAACTGCAGTGGTATTTTACAGCTTGCTTTACGTTGAGAACCTCAAACCTAGGTCTTCGTCATCTCATTCATGAGGCAGCAATTTGGTCTGCTGACTGATTTTACGTATGACCAAACACCTTTTAAATTTTTGGCAACTCCCCATGCAATACCTTCTTTCAGATCGAAAGAACATCTCCAATGCGTGTCAATACACCTGCTTTGAATTTGAGCAGTATTTGTTTGGCAACAAGGACTCAATTACTAATTGTTTTTGTAGGAACTTCTTAACCATTATACTAAATCATGTGGTCTAGCGGTTCTAAGCGCTCAGTCCGGAACCGCGCGACTGCTACGGTCGCAGGTTCGAATCCTGCCTCGTGCATGGATGTGTGTGATGTTCTTAGGTTAGTTAGGTTTAAGTATTCTGAGTTCTATGGGACTTATGACCACAGATGATGAGTCCCATAGTCCTCAGAGCCATTTCATTTCAACTAAATCATGATGGAGCCTCTCAGTCCCACGCTATTTTGCGCTAGCTGATACAGCGCATGATACAAAAAAATATTTAAATTTCGGCTTTGTGTAGTCCACATTCTCATCACCAGAACTGAATATTTGCTGCTGACGCTGGCTACTCGTGCAGTTCTCAATACTATTCTCCTCGCCTTTGTTACACACACACACACACACATACCCATATTCCTCAATTTTTTTCATCTCCAGTAATCGGTAATGGCTTGTGACCTTTGGCCTATAATCTCATTGTCTGGAGTAGAATTGTTTTCCTTGATGAGTCCTGTTTGGATCTGAAACCTAACGAAGACGCCCTGGGCAGTAGTGGGATACCAGCCTGACTGCCCCGGAATCATGAGTGATGGTGTAGTGTGTCATTTCTTTCCACAGCAGTACTCCTTTGGTTGTCATCCGCGGCACAGTGCTATGTCGACGAATTCTATGTTCCTTTGTATTGCCTTTAATAGCAAGCCGTCCTGGGCTTACATTTCAGCAAGATAACGAACGCCCGCACACGTTGAGAGTTACTAGTGCTTTTCTTCGTGCTTGCCAAGCCTATACCGTGGCCAGCATGGTCGTCGTATCTCTCTCTTATTGAGAACGTTTGCAGCATTATTGGCAGGACCATCCACCAATTCGGGATTTTTACTATCTCACGCGCTACTAGGGCAGAATATGTCTCGATATTCCTCAGGCAGGACACCCATCCGTCCATAAATGAATGAAAAGCCGAATAAGTGATTGCATAGGAGCCAGAGATGGACAATGCGTTATTGACTTCGTTAATTTGTAATGCTTCAATCGGTGTCTGGTGAACAACAGTAGTAATGAATGACAAAGACGTCCACAAAAATAAAATTACTTGTATTTCAACATATAAATTAGTCGCATAAGGCACATTTGCAAGGTGTCAGGCAAATCCAACACCTTCCATGAAAACCCTGGCATAATAAGCAAATCTAGTAGTATGTCACATAGCTCCGAATAAATCGTGACATTAAATTAACCAAAGTAACACGAACAACGAGTGAGCAAATGGAACACCACAGACTAACACAAGAATGCCTAAATGCATGTCGTACCTTCCCACCGTGAGGCAGACGCAGTTCCGAGGGGAGAAACGAGGACAGAAGCCGAGAGCAGAACCGTGTTAAGCTAGAAGGCTCTACGATAAGGGAAGGTCTGGACACCTACGGCGCCAGCTAACCAGTAGGGCCACACAACTCGCACGTTTTAGTGTGAGACTTTTTCGCGTCTCTGTTACGTCAAGGACCACCCCCCAGCCCATGTTAAAAGCTAGAGCCCTCCAGAAAAACAGTATAGATCTTACGATAACACAAAAAGGGCCACTACCACCCGCAAGTTTTAGCGTGAGACTTTTTCGCGTCTCAGGTATGTCAAAGACCACCCTCCAGCCCATGTTAAAAGATAGAGCCCTCCAGAAGAACAGTATAGATCTTACGATAACGCTAAAAGGACCACACCAGCTGCAGAGTTTAGCGTGAGACTTTTTAGCGTCTCTGTTACGTTGCAAACCTTAGAAACATTGCCCCACCACGAAAAGTATAACGTTTCTCATTGGATAGACAGAATTTTTGTAGGCGGAGCTTAAGGTTAACATTGACACCCTGATTGGTCAAATGAAAACACAGCCAGATAGTTTTTTTAAACCAACTTCGGTAAATTGTAGTAAGGATAGAGTTAGTTCCGAGACGGCGAGCTGGATGGCTGGTGCGCCGGCCGCTGTCGCCCTGACGCTGCCTAAACACCGACAAGGTAATGAACGCACGCGGTGCCGCATTTTTGAGCGCATAAGTCTTCACTCACTCAGAACTGCAGAAGACTCATCTGTTACACCCCTTTTTTGCGTAATACTATCCAGTGGCTCCAGATTGTTCTGAAGTACCTCACTGGTCCCACTGTATCAAAATCGTCTCTTCACTCATTTCAATTGCCTGATAACTTTTAATTCCAGTTATATGAAATCCTTGGAACTTGGACTTTTAGTTTGCGATTGAAACACTATAGCCGCAGTCACGAAAGTTGACTGCTCAGTGTCGCCGGTTACATCTCACCGTACTCCATCCTTGAAGCTGCATTTTTGCCATACGAGGTAGCAGCTACTTCGCTACTTCTGTGTGTTTGGTTTCTCTTGGTTCTCTGAATAGTTCTACTTTACTTATAATTTTGAGTGATACTGACTCACTACAGTACAAAATTGAATATGAGGGCTCGAAAAAGTACATTCTTTCGTTCTAAATGACAACAGTTTTACTTCCAGAAAACGTGACTATGTTGTTATGGAACGACGGGATACTGCCACCTCGAGAGCTAAATTTTTGCGGACTACACATTTACTGCATATGGAGGACAATAGGCCTGTGATTTATTCAGACAAAACTTACGTTTTGCAAAACTATACGAACACATATATTAGACATGGCTCCAAGGGAAATGTTGGCCCGAAAATGTCTACAATCACTTTTATACAGTGTTTTGTTTGATCGTTGTTATGGTATCGTCCAAAGACCGATGTACAGTACCAAAGTCAGCGATGCAAATCGATACCATAGAAATCACGCCGTCGACACACGGACCGTGCATCCGAACGTGGAACGTTGAGCGTGTCGAGTCTCTGACGTCATAGCGTGGAATAGCACGTTCGGGAAGACACACCGTCTCTCTCAGCACAGCAGCGTCCTCACATGGAGGTCAATATAGAGACGAGCATGGAAGCACTCTGCCGCAGTTCGTGACCTCATTTGAATCAGTCGGTATCATCGAGTGGGACTAAAGAGTTATTCAAATTTTGGAAATTTGTGGCAAGGTCTTACAGGATCAAACTGCTGACGTCATCGATCCCTAAGCTAACACATCATCTAATCTAACTTAAACCAACTTACACTAATGACGACACACACACACACGTGCCCAAGGGAGGACTCCTACCTCCGACGGGGGAAACCCGCCCGCACCATGGCAAGACTCCCTTAGACGGCGCGACTACTCCGCGTAGCCCTTATTCAAGTCTCGAAAAGAAACGTTCTTTTGTAAATATTGAAGATTGTGTTCTAGGAGCAGAGTTCGTGATGGTACGCATCAACGGATGCTTTAATAGTCTACGACAATAGAAAATATTCAAGCACACCTGTGGCAGAGGACCCTATCAAGATAAGTAAATCTTTTTATCCATTGATGTAACAAGGTGAACTGATCATTCATCTGTTTTGGTACCAATGAGCCATCTCCCAAAGCAATTAAAGAACCACAGTTATGGCCAGATGATTGTTATTTCGTCTGATGATAACAGTTGTAGTGATGAAGAGCCTATAAGAGCTGAAAATAAAATCGCTTCGGGCTGTAGGGTGTTTTATCAGTTGTATTAAGAAGAGCCATCGGAACAAGAATCCTGACAGCGGCTTGCGAGTTCATGCACACTGACGCACATTGAGTACCTCGCAAGTAAATCCTGTTGATAGGCATGTTACCAAAACTAATTTTATAAATTTCTTAACAACTTTTTAGTTGGAAGTCTTTAGAAGATCCAATACAACAGAAAAATTCACACCTCTCACATTTTTTTTACTTTCTATCTCAGAACACGTTTATATTTTCGTGATAAAGTATGTATCAGATGTATTTGTAAACTTTGAGTATACTCATGCTTATTTTCAGTTCAAATACGTTAGTGTTTCTGGTTGATTGCAGAGTTGAAGCAAAAATAAATACTTCCCTCGAAAATTTCTTGTAAAACTAGTTACAATCGCTCATCTCCAACAAGTATCAACACAAAATTTTTATTTAGGTGTAAGAAACGACGAAATTTCTCAAACAGTAATTTGTTGGATGGATTTGTGGTGGGTCGGGATCGCCGATGTCTGGGAGCGAACCCTGGTCCTTCACTACTTCTGTAGCCCCTGTCGGCAGTGGAAGTCTCTCTCCGTCAACGTTGTGTTTGTAGTTGGCTGAGTGCTGGATCCCAAGTTCTGCTTATGCCGTAGCTACCGTCTCTGTTGATCCGCCCATCGGCCACTCGTACTTCAGCAGCCTCTTTCAGAACACAGTCACAAAACGACGAGGTCTATCTAAAATTTGCTGAATCCCCTGTAGCCAGGTAATGTTCTACAACCACGGATTCTGTTGGTTGCTGAAGTTCGATGTGTCTTCTGTCATCCTAGTAGCTTCCTTTGAGTGTCTGCACAGTCTGTTCGAGGTATGCCTTACTACATTTACACGGAATACATTAAACAGCCGCGACAGATTAGCCGAGCGGTCTAAGACGCTGCAGTCATGGACTGTGCGGCTGGTCCTGGCGGAGGTTCGAGTCCTCCGTCGGGCATGGGCGTGTGTGTTTGTCCTTAGGGTAATTTAGGTTAAGTAGTGTGTAAGCGTAGGGACTGATGACCTTAGCAGTTAAGTCCCATCAGATTTACGGATCCGCAAATCGTCTTTCACAGTACCTAATAGGGCACGTGTTTTCGTGGGTGGACGGGAAACCTGTGGTGTCTAGGAAGCCTGCATACTTGTGTTTTATTACAATTCTTAACTTGTGCAATTTCACAGATGTGTTGCGAGTAAAGGGCGACATACCAAATGACGAATGTTATTCAGTATAGACAATCCCAAGTCTGCGTTGCATAAGGAGTCCAAGCGAAGCGATCTAGCGTTGACCCTCCTAGCCAGGTCACCAGTCTTGAAGCTGCTACTGAACTGGGCCCGTCTTCACACGGGGGCTTTTTATTTTCCTTTATTGAATTTCGATTCCCCCCAAGGGGGCGGGCTGGCAGCAGTTTAGTACGCTGCTATTCAGCCTAAAGAATTTTTAAAACGTAAGAAGATAAGAAATAATAAAAGCAGGCGATAAAACGGTGACTTAAATTTTAAAACGGCGGAAAATTGTGGAAAGTTAAAACAATAAAAGGGTGGGCGATGCTAATAAAATACACAGTAGACAGACAAGCAAAAACACAGGACAGTCAGGATTCTATTCGCAAAAGATATAAAGTCACAAACAGACACAGTATGGTGTTCGTTCGCAACACTTCGGAGAAGACGCACAACACTTAACAATCACTGGAAACACTGCACTAAAATGTCGGTAAGTAGATGACAGACCACAGCCAATGGCAGATTGGAGGGGGGGGGGGGGGGACCTGGACAGATAAGGGGAAAAAATGGGGGAGAGGAGAAACGAAAAGGGGGGGGGGGCGGAACCGACGGAGGGAGAGGACTCATAAGGAGGGGGGCAAGTTCAAGAATGGTTCGAATGGCTCTGAGCACTATGGGACTTAACATCTGAGGTCATCAGTCCCCTAGAACTTAGAACTACTTAAACCTAAATAACCTAAGGACAACACACACATCCATGCCTGAGGTAGGATTCGAACCTGCGACCGTAGTGGTCGCGCGGTTCCAGACTGAAGCGGGAGACGGGGGAGGGGGGGGGGGGCATGGCAGACGTGAGAGGGAACGGGGAGAGGCAGAGGAGGGAAATGCAAATGGAGGTGTCACATGGGGCATCTGCTTACTCGTTGTCGTCCTGGAGGGAGGTCCTGTTAGCGTGCGATTGGCTGACTTTTTCTCACAGCCTTCTCTTCCCTGAACATGACCTCACGCCGTAACAAAATCCGCTTAATGCTACGTTGGGTCAGGATTCTGCCGATTTTGTTCGATACTTTATCGGCATAAGGCAAACAAGCTGTTGTCTTATCCGCCTTGTTCCATTCGCTTGGCCTGTGCTTTCTGTCTGAAAACACGTCGAATTTATCTCCCGCCGTATTCATTCTTCTTTAATACGTCCTTTAATACGCTCCATTGGCAGGCTTTCTACGTCCGACATTGCATGGGCCCTGTGTACCAGTGTATGTAGTACACCCTCATGCTGTGAAGACTGGTGGCAGCTGGCAGCGTGGAGATACAGATCAGTGTGGGTGGCTCTCCTATGCACACTGTGCTTCATTTTACTCCACTTCACTTGCTTGAAACTTCCCATGATTGGCTTCACATCAAGTCCATGATTCAAGGAAACAACAGTCACTACTGTATTGATGAAATTGTAAGTTTGTTTCACTTCCCAAGACGGCCTCATTCCATCGTGTCTATAACTTGTTGTTAGATAAATAAGATGCTGCTGTCGTTTTAAACTATAATGCTAATAGAGTGTCATCGGTTCTTGTCACAAGCAGTAACTCATTATTTGTCGCTAGACGTTCTCCACATTTCCAAACAGACGTACAACTGCATTCGATCAATGAACGAAACTGTTTCTACGATGGCCAGTGTCTGATCAGACACTTAATTGCCTCACGAGAGCCACAGTACAAAGTTATTTTCAACGTGTACAGCAATTTTATTTTTATTAACACCGATTGATCACTTGCGGATTTTTGTGTAAGCGAGTTTTGATGTTCCGTTAATTAGGTCAAATCAGCTGAAAGCCGCTCATCAATAATCCTTTCAGCACACGTTACATTCGCTACAAGAGCTCTCTGTATCGCAATTAATCCGATTAAAAAACCCGTGCAAGCACTGTGTGCGCCGAATCCGCCTGAGCTAATGTCGCGGTCCCCGGCGATATTGCGCTCACAGCCCGCGTCGTGCAGCAAGCGCTTCACAGCAAAAACTTTGTAGGCTTAAAAATAAAAATCTTTTGTGTCATGTACGCATTAGTATCTTTGTCTATGCGTATACTGCACATTAAGTCTTTCACGAGCAATAACACTACTCAACAGCCATTTTGCATCTCGGATATGATACAGCAGTTAGTACATCAGTTATTATATTTTTATGTGTAGAATCCAAATCAGCCTTTTCCAAATGTTTTTAACGGCTTTTATTTTTTATTTTCCGTGTTAAGATGTTTACTGTTATTTTCTTTCAATTGCTAAGTTTTTAATTTTATTTTGCTATATTATTTATTTAGGACAGGACTGCTAGTATATACACAATTCCTCACTAGACGGCAGGTGTAATAGAGAAATGGCAGAAAAAGAACAGCATTGTCGTCACACATTTCGAACACCAAAAATAAATAAGTTGAAAATATGTTGTGAGGTGCACAGAAGCTTCAAAGGAACTGATATAGGCATGCGAATTCAGACGTACGTAAACAGGCAGAATAACGCACTGCGGTCGAACGCCTATGTAAGACAAATGTCTGGCGCAATTGTTAGATCGGTTACTGCTGCTACAATGGCAGGTTTTCAAGATTTAAGTGAGTTTCAGAGTGGTGTTCCTGTCGGCGCTCGAGCGATAGGACAGAGCATCTCCGAGGTAGCGATGAAATGGAGATTTTCTCGTACGACTATTTCACGAGTGCACCGCGAAGATCAAGAATTCGGTGAAACATAAAATCTCAGACATCGCTGCGACCGGAAAAAGATCCTGCACAAACGGGATCAATGACGACTGAAGAGAATCGTTCGAGGTGACAGAAGAGCAACCCTTCTTTAAATTGATGCAGATTTCAATGCTGAGCCGTTAACAAATGTCAGCGTGGGAACCATTCAACGAAACTTTCGGACCCGAAGGCCCACTGGTGTACCCTTGATGACTGTAGGACACAAAGCTTTACGCCTGGTCTGGGACCGTCAACACTGACGCTGGACTGTTGATGACTGAAAACATGTTGCAGGTCGGACGAGTCTCGTTTCAAATTGTACGAGCGGCTGGACGCGTACGGGTATGGAGACAAGCTCATGAATCCATGGACCCTGCATATCAGTAGGGGACTGTTCAAGCTGGTGGAGGATCAGTAATGGTGTGGGGCGTGTGTGGTTTGAGTGATACAGGACCACTGATACGTCTAGATACGACTCCGAAAGGTGACACGTACGTAAGGATCCTGTCTGATCACCTTCATTTATTCATGTCCATTGTGCATTCCGACGGACTTGGTCAATTCGAGCAGGACAATACGACACCTCACACGTCCAGAATTACATCAGAATGGCTCCAGGAACACTCTTCTGAGTTTAAACACTTCCGCTGGCCACCAAACTCCTCAGACATGAGTATTATTGAGCATATCTGGGATGCTTTGCAACGTGCTGTTCAGAAGAGATCTCCAGCCGCTTGTAATCTTACCGATTTATGGTCAGCCCTGAAGGCTCATGGTGTCAATTCCCTCCCGCACTACTTCAGATATTAGTGGAATCTATGCTACGTCGTGTTGCTGCATTTCTGTGTGCTCAGTGTATATACATTCAATAGTGTTGATTTCTAAATTTGCCGGCCGGAGTGGCCGAGCGTTTCTAGGCGCTACAGTCTGGAACCGCGCGACCGTTTCGGTCGCAGGTTCGAATCCTGCCTCGGGCATTTATGTGTGTAATGTCCTTAGGTTAGTTAGGTTTAAGTAGTTCTAAGTTCTAGAGGACTGATGACCTTAGAAGTTAAGTCCCACAGTACTCAGAGCCATTTGAACCTTCCTTGGCAGTAGGCCTACAACTCTTTCAACACAATTTGTGAAGCAGTCGATAGTTGCTACTTTATACCTGCTTACAATACAACAAAATCAATGCTGAGACAAAAATAAAACACAGAAGAGCATCGCTTGTTTAAAAAATTGTGAAGTTAACGTAACTACAAGCTATTACAAGGTTTAAAGAAAAATATTGATGAAATAGAGCTCATAAAATTTGCTTCCCGTTTTTGGTAACGTTTTACTTCCTTCTGTACATTACAGTGCCAAATTAACAAGTCCTTAACATCTACCAGATTGCCTTCCGTTCATTCGGTTAATTCATTAGTAAGAATGTTTTGCGATGCTTCTCTTTTTAGGGGTTTTCACCTTTCTTTCATACTCTGTTGTGGTGATCGAGACTATATTTACAGTTCCAGAAACTTCTTTGGTAATTTCTGTTCAAGTATGAAACTCGCAGATTTATTTTGTGTAACACAGCTTTGGCAGCATTTTCCTCCATACTCCTCACTTCGTAACTATTTGGCAATTTCTGCTTTCTGAATAATGTATTTCCTATTGAAAGGGTCTTATTTTGGGTGAAACCTAAAAATTGTTGGCAGTAGTCTTCACTTTAAAGGTTGTTGCACGCATTTTGTCTTCGATTATAGGGGATTATAGTAACCTGAGCACAGACTCTGAAAGAAGGGGTTTAATTTTCACAAAGATGTTGTTGAAAAGGTGAGCCTGCGGATACCTCACGTTCACTGATTAGCATACTCGCTTTATAGACTGACTGATGGCACAGACGGATAAGACCCAATGAATAAACCAAACTAGCATCTGGAAAAGCGGATAACGCAATTTTCAACGAGCATACCAGGGAAGATAACGTATCACAAGTCGCACTGGATTTTATCGTTCTCCTTTTTACTCATTACTTTCCTCAAATACATCTTGATATTGTATGTACATTGATATCCCAGGATTAAATACAGCTGGGTGGATGGAGAACGGTATGTGTGATAGTTAAATCACTTCTTTAACCAACAAGATTCTTTTGATCATGAACGCCGGTAATTATTCATCTAGAGGCAGAGGATTGCCACGAACAAGTCGTTGGAATACATTCAGGACACAATACTCCTGGTCAGACAAAAACGAATAATAATAACTAATTATTGAATAATCCCTTAATAGTCCCTTTACATATTATGGTGTTGTAATAGTTTAGGTACACTCTTCATTGGTTGTGGATACACCCTCAGGTTAGAGATCGCTGGACGGTAAAATTACGTAACTCATGAGCGCACTCATCCGGTTAAAATGGGCGGGCAACGGTTTATCCTACTCTCTTACAGTTAGTGAGGCAAGTAGAGAATGAACGCAGTGGACGTTGAAGGAAGCCAAGTCGAAGACACACAATTGCCATCATATTTGAAAGAATAAGAGAAAAATTCATACTGGATAGTAATACGGAATGTTTGTAGGTGTTCATTCGGCACTGGTTTTTACATACTACACACTGCAAGACACTAAAATTTAGTATCTGTGAGATTATGAACTCGTGGGTTTACAACAGACAACGACCGTCCTACAGAGCCCAAAGAATGTATACTTGAGAAAGTACTTAACCTCACATAACTCTCTCCATTCGCTACGTGAGTTGATGGTAGCCATAACAAACGATAAGTCCACAGTGCTTAATTCAATGGGATATGTGAAGACGGAATGATGGCTCAATTTCGAACAAGGCAGTGGCGATCAGACTACTCTCTCACACAAAATCTAATAAAGTAAACAGATAGGGGACCTCGGCTCACTCCCCTTACATAAAAGAGCTTGCAAGAGAATTATTAAACATTTCTGTGACCGAACTAACACATTCAAATACCTCTATCGAACTGGACAGCTCAGCAGAATTGTCCGTCCACTTACCCAGCTTCAGTCAAAGTGAGCGTTATGGCGCTGAAAGCAGCTCTACTTCTAAACTGTTGGTGGGAGGGTTGGAGGCCCTGCAACACTGGTGAACTACAACACGACATAGTTTTTATCCCGACGTATATCTTTCACACACCCCTCAACCTTTGTTCTTTGCTAAAGCTGCCACAACTTGAACCTCATTTCAAATAGGTACCCCACTAATAGAATTACAGTCGGTGGTGACTTTAATCTACCCTCGATATGCTGGAAAAATTATATGTTTAAAACCGGCGGCAGGCATAAAACGCCATCCGAAATTGTACTGAATGCTTTCTCGGATAATTATTTTAAACAATTAATTCATGAGCCCACTCGAAACGAAAATAATTGCGAAAGCATACTTGACCTTTTAGCAACAAATAATCCTGTACAAATAGTGAGTACCGTGACGAATACAGGGATTAGCGACCATAAGGCAGCAGCTTCTAGACTGAATACCGTAACTCCTACGACCATCAAAAAGAAACGCAAAGTATATCTATTTTAAAAAGTTCATAAAAAAGCTCTTAACACCTTTTTAAGAGACACTCTGTTCTCCTTCCAATCTCATCACGTAAGCGTAGAAAAGTTGTGGAATGATTTCAAAGAGATAATATCGACAACAACTGGGAGATATATACCACATAAATCAATACGTGATCCTCCATGGTACACAAAACGGGTCAGATGGCTGTTGCAGGAGCAACGAAAAAGGCATGCCAAATTTGAAAGAACGCAAAATCCCCTAGATTGGCAACGTTTTGCAGAAGTTCGAAATATAGTGCGTACTTCAATTCGAGATGCTTTCAATAATTTCCAAAACGACAATCTGTCTCGAAATCTGGCACAAAACCCAAAGATATTCTGGTCATACATAAAGCACACTAGCGGTAAGACGCAATCAATACCTTCACTGCGCGATAAGAACAGTGAGGTCACTGTTGACAGTGCCACTGAAGCAGAGTTATTAAACACGACTTTCTGAAACTCCTTCACCAAGGAAGACGAAGTAAATATTCCTGAATTCCAATCAAGAACAACTGCCAAGATTAGAAACATAGAAATAGATAACCTCGGTGTCGCAAACCAGCTTAAATCACTTAATAAAAGCAAGGCTACCGGTACAGAGTGTATGCCAGTCAGGTTCCTCTCAGAGTATGTTGATAAAAGAGCTCCATATTTAGCAATTATATACAACCGCTCGCTCACAGGAAGATCCGTACCTAAAGACTGGAAAATTGCTTAAGTCACAACAATATCCAAATAGGAAAGTAGGATTAATCCGTTGAATTACAGGCCTATAAAACTAACTTCGATTTGAAGTAGTGTTTTGGACAATATACTGTATTCGAACATTATGAAATATCTCAAAGAAAACGATTTATTGACACGTAGTCAGCACGGATTCAGAAAACAACGTTCTTGCGAAACACAACTCGCTCTTTATACTCACGTAGTAATGAGCGGTATCGACAGGGGCTGTCAAATTGATTCCATATTTTTAGATTTCCAGAAGGCTTTAGACACCGTTCCTCACAAGCGTCTTCTAACCAAACTGCTTGGCTATGAAACATCGCCTCAATTGTGTTGCTGGTTTCGTGATTTCTTGTCAGAAAGGTCACAGATAGTAGTAATAGACGGAAAGTCATCGACTAAAACATAAATAATATCCGGCGATCCCCAAGGAAATGTTATAGGCGCTCTAATATTCCTGATCCATATTAACGACATAGGGGACAATCTAAGCAGCCGTCTTAGATTGTTTGCAGATGATGCTGTCGTTTGCCGGAATTTAAAGTCATCGGATGGCCAAAACGAATTGCAAAATGATTTAGATAACATATCAGTATGGCGCTAAAAGTAGCAATTGACCCTGAAAAGGAAAAAAATGTGAAGTTATTCAATTGAGCGCTAAAAGAAATCCGCTAAAATTCCATTACGTGATGTTGTTGTTGTGGTATTCAGTCCAGAGACTGGTTTGATGCAGCTCTCCATGCCACTCTATCCTGTGCAGGGGTCTTCATCTCCCAGTACCTACTGCAACCTACATACTTCTGAATCTGTTTAGTGTATTCATCTCTTGGTATCCCTCTACTATTTTTACCTCCACGCTGCCCTCCAATACTAAATTGGTGATCCCTTGATGCCTCAGAATATGCATTACTGTCAAACCGGTTCAGCTGCTCTTCCAGGTCCTTTGCTGTCTATGACAGAATTACAATGTCATCGGTGAACCTCAAAGTTTTTATTTCTTCTCCTCTATATACTCCTTCCACCTACTCCGATTTATCTTTTGTTTCCTTTAGTGCGTACTCAATATACAGATTGAATAACATCGGGGATAGGCTACAAACATGACTCACTCACTTCCCAACCACTGCTTCCCTTTCGTGCCCCTCGACTCTTATAACTGCCATCTGGTTTCTGCATAAATTGTAAATAGACTTTCGCTCCCTGTATTTTACCCCTGCCAACTTCAGAATTTGAAAGAGAGTATTCCAGTCAACATGGTCAAAAGCTTTCTCTAAGTCTACAACCGCTAGAAACGTAGGTTTCCTTTCCTTAATCTAAGATAAGTCGTAGGGTCAGTATTGCCTCACGTGTTCCAATATTTCTAAGAAATCCAAACTGATCTTCCCTGAAGTCGGCTTCTACCAGTTTTTTCCATTCGTCTGTAAAGAATTCGTGTTAGTATTTAGCACCCATGACTTATTAAACTGATAGTTCAATAATTTTCACATCTGTCAACACTTGCTTTCTTTGGGATTGGAATTATTATATTCTTCTTGAAGTCTGAGGGTATTTCGCCTGTCTCATACACCTTGCTCACCGGATGATAGAGTTTTGTCTGGACTAGCTCTCCCAAGGCTGTCGGTAGTTGTAATGGAATGTTTTCTACTCCTGGGGCCTTGTTTCGACTCAGGTCTTTCAGTGCTCTGTCAAACTCTTCACGCAGTATCATATCTCCCATTTCATCTTTATCTACATCCTCTTCCATTTCCATATTATTGTCCTCAAGTAGATCGCCACCATATAGACCCTCTATATATTCCTTCCACCTTTCTGCTTTCTCTTCTTTACTTAGAACTGTGTTTCCATCAAAGCTCTTGATATTCATGCAAGTTGTTCTCTTTTCTCCAAAGGTCTCTTTAATTTTCCTTTAGGCAGTATCTATCTTACCCCTAGTGATATACGCCTCTACATTCTTACATTTGTCGTCTAGCCATCCCTGCCTTTGCCAATTTGCACTTCCTGTCGATCTAATTTCTGACACGTTTGTATTCCTTTTTGTCTGCTTCATTTAGTCCATTTTTGAATTTTCTTCTTTCATTAATTAAATTCAGTATCTTTTCTGTTACCCAAGGATTTCTATTACCCCTCGTCTTTTTACCTACTTGCTCCTCTGCTGCCCTCACTACTTCACCTCTCAAAGATACCCATTCTTCTTCTACTGTATTTCTTTCCCCCATTCTTGTCAATTGCTCCCTAATGCTATCCCTGAAACCCTCTACAGCCTTTGATTCTTTCAGTTTATCCATGTCCCATCTCCTTAAATTCCCACCTTTTTGCACTTTATTCAGTTTTAATCTACCGTTCATAACCAATCGATTGTGGTCAGAGTCCACATCTGCCCCTGGAAATGTCTTAGAAAACCTGGTTCCTGAATCTCTGTCTTACCATTATATAATCTAGCTGATACTTTCTAGTATCTACAGACTTCTTCCATGTATACAACCTTCTTTCATGATTCTTGAACCAAGTGTTACGTATGATTAAGTTATGCTCTGTGCAAAATTGTACTAGGCGGTTTCCTCTATTATTTCTTCCCCCCCCCCCCCCCCCCCAATCCATATTTACCTACTACGTTTCCTTCTCTCCCTTTTCCGACTGTCGAATTCCAGTCACCCATGACTATAAAATTTTCGTCTCCCTTCACTATCTGAATAATTTCTTTTATCTCATCATACATTTAATCAATCTCTTAGTCATCTGCGGACATAGTTGGCATATAAACTTGTTCTACTGTGGTACGAATTGGCTTCGTATCTATCTTGCCCACAACAATTCGTTCAATATGCTGCTTGTAGTAACTTATCAACATTGTATTTTCCTATTCATTATTAAACCTACTCAAACCTTCTCCTGGATTACCCCTATTTGATTTTGTATTTATAACCCTGTATTGACCTAACCAAAAGTCTTCTTCCTCCTGCCACTGAACTTCACTAATTCCCACTGTATCTAACTTTAACCTAACCATTTCGCTTTTTAAATTTTCTAACCTACCTGCCTGATTAAGGGATATGACATTCCACGCTCCGATCTGTAGAACGCCAGTTTTATTTCTCCTGATAACAACGTCCTCCTGAGTAGTCCACACCCGGAAATCCGAATGGGGTATTATTTTACCTACGAAATATTTTACCCAAGAGGACGAATGGTTAAAATGTCTCTGAGCACTATGGGATTCAACTTCTGAGGTCATCAGTCCCCAAAACTTAGAACTACTTAAACGTAACTAAACTTGGGACATCATACACATCCATGCCCGAGGCAGTATTCGAACCTGATACCGTAGCGGTCTCGCAGCTCCAGACTGTTGCGCCTAGAACCGCATGGCCATTCCGGCCGGCCCAAGAGGACGCCATCATCATTTAACAATACAGTAAAGCTGAAAGTCCTTGGGGAAAATTACGGCTGTAGTTTCCCCTTGCTTTCAGCCATTCGTAGTACCAGCACAGCAAGGCTGTTGGTTAGTGTTACAAGTCAATCATCCAGACTGTTGCCCCTGCAACTACTGAAAAGGCTGCTGCCCCTCTTCTGAAACCACACATTTGTCTGGCCTCTCAACAGATACTTCTCCGTTGTGTTTGCACCTACGGTACGGCTATCTGTATCGCTGAGGCACGCAATCCTCCCAACCAACGGCAAGGTCCGTGGTTAATGCGATCATAGCAGCAGCGTGGTTCCGGACTGAAGCGCCTAGAACCGCTCGGCCACAGGGGCAGCCTCACTAGTTTGGAGTAATGCTCTGCGGTGCGGGATCCGCATGAGATGGGATTGACGGATGACATCGAAAAGAACAAAGGTGGTCAGCTCATTTTGTAATATCGCGAATAAGGGGAGATAGCGTCACAGACATGACACGTTAATTGCAGTGGCAGTACTTAAAACAAAGGAATTTTTCGTTGCAACGGGATCTTTTCATGAAATTTCAATCACCACTTTTCTCCTCCGAATGCGAAAACATTCTGTTGGCATTCACGTAGGTAGGGAGAAATGATCATCACGATAAAGTAAGAGAAATCAGGGCTCGCACAAATAATCTGAGTGTTCGTTTTTCCCGCGCGCCTTTCGAGAGTGGAACGGTAGAGAGACAACTTGAAGGTGGTTCATTGAAACCTCCGTCAGGAACTCTATTGTGAATAGCAGAGTAATCACGTAGACGTAGACTTAGACTAAGTCAGCAAGGCATCTACGCTATGCCTGCTACTCTGGTTGCCTATGCGAACATTTACATTTGTACAGGACTGCAACGGAGGTGCAACAGTAATCTACAGAGGCCGTTGATCTGCAGAGTAGATTAAGTGCAACAAGAAAATCAGCGTTTCAAGTGCGCAAAAATGCGTTGAATTGTGAGTGTAATGAGATGGCTCTGACTATCCCGTTTCACTATGTTTCATGAGTCGCATCACAGTCCATTTTCCCTTTAACTCCTTTTGGTATTTTAGTATCACTGCTGCTCAATACTATTGTTGTTGTTGATTGTCTTGTAAAATTGTATTAGCTTGTTTGTTGTCTGTCCATTCTGAATGTTAGTTATACGTACTCTATTTTCAGTCATCAGAGAGAAGTCATCAACAAATCTTAACATTGTTATCATTTCCGTTTACCTGTTGGCTTATGTGTCAACTTTCCATACTTCTGACAGAACTTCTTCAGTCTATGGTAACAGTGAAACGAAGTATGTACTTCGTACGTGGAGATAACTTTCTTGTTTTTCAGTATTCAGTATTGTCAACGAGCTGTCACCTGTGGCTGCCCTGCGTATCAGTAGTTTTATTATGACGAGTGATGGTGAGTAAGTAAACAGCTGTAAGCGCAATAACGTCAGCTGCCCTCATGTGAGCATAGCTTGTGATGTCCCTACGCTCGATGTGTTGGCATGTGCAGCGGCCTTGCCGAACAGTGCATACAGAGGCACTGGCAGGAGCGCGCTGCTAAAGCAGTTACACATTATGCAACTGGTACATGGCGCGAAAACAGTGTGGATTAATCTTTGCAGTTCGCCGATTGTCCTCGGAAGGATGCCTTCCGCAGTCGAAGGCGAAACGTCAGTGGAGAGTCTTATGTATGGACCACGGTATCTTAGCCCGGAAATGTTAAGTGAAGACATTGAAGATTGTATAAGCATTGTATTCATTACTTTGAATCACATCACGTAGCACATATCAACCAATAAAATCATTTTCACAAAAATTCTGGAAGTTCAAAAGTCAGGGAGTAAGCAGGTTTTTCAAAAAGTAAATATTTTCCTCCAATTCAAGTAATGTTCTCCAAATCAATAAGTATCTTGTACTATACATTTTCTGAGAATGTATTCATTACTTTGAATCACATCACGTAGCACATATCAACCAATAAAATCATTTTCACAAAAATTCTGGAAGTTCAAAAGTCAGGGAGTAAGCAGGTTTTTCAAAAAGTAAATATTTTCCTCCAATTCACGTAATGTTCTCCAAATCAATAAGTATCTTGTACTATGCATTTTCTGAGAATGCCTATCTTCTTCCTCAATGTTCAAGCTATCTCCGTACCAAATTCCAACGAAACAGATATTTGTACTCGTATTTTACCTATGTTGTTGTTGTTGTTTTCAGTCCTGAGACGGGTTTGATGCAGCTCTCCATGCTACTCTATCCTGTGCAAGCTTCTTCATCTCCCAGTACCTACTGCAAACTACATCCTTCTGAATCTGCTTAGTGTATTCATTTCTTGGTCTCCCTCTACGATTTTTACCCTCCACACTGCCCTCCAATGCTAAATTGGTGATCCCTTGATGCCTCAGAACATGTCCTACCAACCGATCACTTCTTCTGGTCAAGTTGTGCCACAAACTTCTCTTCTCCCCAATCCTATTCAATACCTCCTCATTAGTTACGTGATCTATCCACCTTATCTTCAGCGTTCTTCTGTAGCACCACATTTTGAAAGCTTCTATTCTCTTCTTGTCCAAACTAGTGATCGTCCATGTTTCACTTCCATACATGGCTACACTCCAAACAAATACTTTCAGAAACGACTTTTTGATACATAAATCTATATTCGATGTTAATAAATTTCTCTTCTTCAGAAACGCTTTCCTTGCCATTGCCAGTCTACATTTTATATCCTCTCTACTTCGACCATCATCAGTTATTTTACTTCCTAAATAGCAAAACTCCTTTACTACTTTCAGTGTCTCATTACCTAACCTAATTCCCTCAGCGTCACCCGAGTTAATTTGACTACGTTCCATTATCCTCGTTTTGCTTTTGTTGATGTTCATCTTATATCCTTATTTCAAGACACTGTCCATTCCGTTCATCTGCTCTTCCAAGTCCTTTGCCGTCTCTGACAGAATTACAATGTCATCGGAACCTCAAAGTTTTTACTTCTTCTCCATGAATTTTAATACCTACTCCAAATTTTTCTTTTGTTTCCTTTACTGCTTTCCATATACAGATTGAATAACATCGGGGATAGGCTACAACCCTGTCTCACTCCCTTCCCAACCACTGCTTCCCTTTATACCTCTCGACTCTTATAACTGTCATCTGCTTTCTGTACAAATTGTAAATAGCCTTTTGCTCCCTGTATTTTACCCCTGCCACCTTCAGAATTTGAAAGAGAGTATTCCAATCAACAGTGTCAAATGCTTTCTCTAAGTCCACAAATGCTAGAAACGTAGGTTTGCCTTTCCTTAATCTTTATTCTAAGATAAGTCATAGGGTCAGTATTGCCCCACGTGTTCCAACATTTCTACGGAATCCAAACTGATCTTCCCCGAGCTCGGCTTCTACTAGTTTTTCCATTCGTCTGTAAAGAATTCGCGTTAGTATTCTGCAACTGTGACTTATTAAATTGCCAATTCGGTAATTTTCACATCTGTCAACACTTGCTTTCTTTGGGACTGGAATTATTATATTCTTCTTGAAGTCTGAGGGTATTTCGCCTGTCTCATACACCTTGCTCACCAGATGGTAGAGTTTTGTCAGGACTGGCTCTCCCAAGGCTGTCGGTAGATCTAATGGAATGTTGTCTACTCCTGGGGCCTTGTTTCGACTCAGGTCTTTCAGTGCTCTGTCAAACGCTTCACACAGTATCATATCTCTCATTTCATCTTCATCTACATCCTCTTCCATTTCCATAATATTGTTCCCAAGTACATCGCCCCTTTATATACCCTCTATATACTCCTTCCACCTTTCTGCTTTCCCTTCTTTGCTTAGAACTGGGTTTCCATCAAAGCTCTTGATATTCATGCAAGTGGTTCTCCTTTCTCCAGAGGTCACTTTAAGTTTCCTGTAGGCAGTAACTATCTTACCCCTAGTGAGATAAGCCTCTACATCGTTATATTTGCGCTCTAGCCATGCCTGCTTAGCTATTTTGCACTTCTTGTCGATATCAGTTTTGAGACGTTTGTATTCCTTAATAACACAGGCACTGCTATTTCGTATTTCTTCACCGTGCCAGGCCCTCGACTTCAATAAATCTGCTCTCCCTGTACGGGAATATACGTCACGTACGAGAGCAGGTTCTAACACAAGGACGACGACATATGGAAGTTTCGGTTTGGCCATGATTTGTGCATGGATAGCCGAAGTGGTTAAGGCGATTGCTCGAGTAAAGCTGGAAATGCGGATTCGAGTTCCGATCTGGCTCAGATTTTCATTGTAGTCATTGCAGTATACAGCACAATGTGATTCATATTCGCATCTGCGAACACATTTCATGTAAGTGCACTGGCAGACTAACTTTCAGAGGAATGATGAGCCTGTTTTGGGTAGCTCAATGGATAGGAGCTCTGTCAAGGAAAGGTAATTATCTTGGTTAGGAGTAACAGGGTATTTTGAACATACATCGTCACTTGCGGGAGAGCGCGACAGTAACAATGAAAAATCTGGACTGGCAAACGTTTGAAGGCTGACGTAATCCATCAATTGATAGCCTACAAACAGAATTTCAAGAAACAATATTAATTGAATGATACTAAAATATTGATTACGACCCCAAATATCGCACCCTTAGGGACTGCCAAGACACAATTTGACTAACTATAGCGCACCAGGGGCATTCAAGCATTCATTCTTCCCCTGCTCTATATGCGAATCAAACATGAAGAAACTCTAACATGAGGTACAGTAAGAAGTACCCTTTTCTGTGTGCGTCAGTGCTTTGCAGAGTATATACGCTGAAGAGCCAAAGAAACTGGATCACCTGCGTAATATCGTGTAGGGCCCCCGCCAGCCACGCAGAACTGTCGCAACATGACTTGGCATGGACTCGACTAATGCCTGAAATAGCGCTGGAGAGAATTCACACCATGAATCCTGCAGGGGCGCCCATAAATCCATAAGAGTTCGAGAGGGTGGAGATCTCTTCTGAAAATCACGTTGCAAGGCATCCCAGATATGCTAAATAACGATCTTGTCTGCAGATGGTTCAAATGGTTCTGAGCACTATGGGACATCTGCGGTCATCAGTCCCCTAGAACTTAGAACTACTTAAACCTAACCTAAGGACATCGCACACATCCATTCGTGAGGCAGGATTAGGACTTGCGACCGTAGCAGTCGCGCGGTTCCGGACTGAGCGCCTAGAACCGCTAGACCACCGTGGCCGCCTTGTCTGCAGAGTTTGGTCGCCAGCGGAAGTGTTTAAACCCAGAAGAGTGTTCCTGGTGCCACTCTGTAGCGATTTTGGATGTGTGGGGTGTCGCATTGTCCTGCAGGAATTGCCCAAGTCCGTTATAATGCACAATGGACATGAATGGATGCAGATCAGACACGATCTCTACGTACGTGTCACCTGTCTAAGTCGTATCTAGACGTATCAAGGGTCCCATTTAAATCCACCTGCACAAGCTCCACACAACTACAGAGCCTCCACCAGCTTGATAAGTCCCTGGTGACATACAGGGTCCAAGAATTCATGAGCTTGTCTCTCAGGCAACATGTTTCCAGTCATCAACAGTCCGATGTCGGTTGAGGAGTACAGGTGAGGAGTAAAGCTTTGTGTCGTGCAGTCATCAAGGGTACATGAATGGGACTTCGGCTCCGAAAGCCCATATCGATGATGTTTCGTTGAATGGTTCGCACGCTAACAATTGTTGATGGCCTAGCACTGAAATCTACAGCAATTTGCAGAAAGGTTGCACTTCTGTTGAAAGGTATGTGCTAAGGTCTGATCAGGGTAGTTCCAGAAAATAGTCGGTAGTTGCCAACCGCAAGGTGGAACGAGTATAATATATTTGAGTAGGAGGATCTTTGATGGTTAAGAGAGAGTCGCAGCTAGGTCCCCGGAGGAAGCAGACGTGTGGTGACAGCATTAAAGTAGGTCGCTGCCCCTGACCGAACTTTAGCACGTAAATGAGAGAAGATATATAATCATTTCAAATTGGATTTTGTTAGATAATGTTCAGAGTTAGGATTTGTATGTCCAAGGTTTGACGCTGTAAGCGTTTTGTGAATTTTGTTGTAAGAGTGATTCTTGCTACGAAAATGTTTGAAATAGTAGGTTTTGTGTATGACTAAAAAAATTTTAACGCTATATAAATTGAGATCAACATTGTGTTTAAATGTAACAGCCTGAATCATAATCCACATCCTTTATTTGTACTGAATATGAAAATGAGTAGTAAACTAAAGTTACCCACCAATGAAAGAACCAAGTAAACATCAAGGCCTAAAGTTAATTTTCCAGTACCATCTTAATGCCAGTGCTCAAACGGCATTATTCTCTTAAACTTGATTTCTTAGTCAAATACATGTGGCATTTCTGGCAAAATGGAAGAGAGCAAGAAACAAGTTCACAGACACAGTCATATGCAGGTCAGCTGAATAATTAATTTAGAACAACCTTATCACTGATACTTTCACAGAATAAAAGGATACAATTTTGGTTGGATACTTTCACTGTCTCGTTGAACGATTGTCTTCAGTCGTCGTTGAGCCCGCTATTGCAGGATGGTTTTTTGACAGCAGCGATGTCGGAAATTTGATGTTTTACTGAATTTCTGATGTTCACGATACACTCGTGAAATCGTCATTCGAGAAAATCCCCACTTCATTGCTACATCGGAAATGCTGTGTCTCGCTTGTGCGCCGACTGTGACACTACATTCAGATTCACTTAAATCTTGATTACCTGCCACTGTAGCAGCAGTAACCGGTCTAACGACTCTTGTTGTCTTACATATTCGTTGCCGACCGCAGCGCCGTACTCTGTCCGTTAACATGTCTATGTATTTGAAAACACATGCCTATACCAGCTTCCTTCGTGCTTCAGAGTATGTTGGTATAGATAGATGTACGTACGGCGGTGGTGCCGTGCGGCCTCCAAGATAGGTTGCCGGCGAGTGTGGCCGAGTGGTTCTAGGCACTTCAGTCTGGAACCATACGACCGCTACGGTCGCAGTTTCGAATCCTGCTCGGGCATGGATGTGTGTGATGTCCTTAGGTTAGTTAGGTTTAAGTAGTTCTGAAGTTCTAGGGGACTGATGACGTCAGATGTTAAGTCCCATAGTGCTCAGAGCCATTTCACTCCATAACAAGCTAAACTGTTCATGCACTGTGTGTACGAGTAAAATGGAAACAAATATGGAGAATATGTGTGGGGGTATGGCAGCATTGATCAGTGTATTATCAAAGCAGATTTGCAACTGGTCTTGTACCCTAGTATACCATGGGCTTTCGTTATAATCTGTCTTTTCTGTTTGTGTCTGTTAAAGTCCTAGCATGCCCATCTACTGGATTTTTAATGTTTTTGAACTTTTTAAGGGTTGCATTTTAAATGTTTATTTGCCCAACGGATTATTTTATCTGTTCATGTGAGGTAATCTAAGTGCTACGCTATGTACGTGAAAGAGCCTGCTACATGCAGGCTTTATCCTGGATCACCGAAATTCCTTTATCTTGAAACAGTGCTCTGCCACACATGCGTATGATCTGCTGTAATAACATCAAGATGTTGGTGAAGTCAGCTTCACGATGTTTGTATTTCATAATGTTGATTAAACAAAAATGTGAAGTTTAATTATTATTTATGAGTCATCATTATTGTTGCTAACTTGTTTTGGGCACCAACTCTTGTAATAAATAGTTATCATTGAGTGCAGCACATTGTTTCACTACGTTCAACATTTTGTTAAAATGAAACTTGTTCGATAATATTCTTATTCAGTAGTCAAACCTCTCTCGTGCTATTAGCATTCTGTCCAAAACTATTAGTAATCTCAGCATTTCCATATTACTGACCATCGCCGCTGTTAGTATACCTCTCTCGCCTCTCTGTTCTGTCCTGCTCTGACAATTCTGACGCCGCCTAGCGTCCTCTCTGGAGGTTTTAGCGTTCGGTCGTCGAACGCTACGCTTTTCAAAGACTTGTACCGCATGGCTTCATTTGATTTGCCAGGGAGTACAATTTTCTTCCAAAAAATCTCCTTTGCTTAAAGGAACTTTTTCTTATCGAACTTCTACATAACAAAAGTTGCCCAGCTGCTTGTAGGACTCTCGTACTGTGGGTTCCGTAAAAACTCAATTATGTACACAGACATTTCATCCATTCCGGGAACCGAGAATCTTGACGAATTTTGGCTGTTATCTACAGTGGTACAGGGAAGTTATCAGTTCCAGGAACGCCAAGGTTTTTGATTTAAAGTTTGAAGTCGGATAATAAATGACAAAAAATATTTTTTTCGTGTGATATAATTACAAATTAACAATTTGCGGATTGCTTCCTTTGCTTGTACTGTGAAACCTTGCTGCTTGCGAAACAACATGATCAACGGGAAATACCCAACAGGTTTTGATGAGTGAGTTTTCGTGTATCAAAATATGTGACATAAATCGCCGTATCTTTTGACTGCATTTACTTAGAAGTTTTAATTTTTTAGACTGCCATGGGGCCTTGGAACTTAATTTGCGACGTTAATTTCTACGACACACGTCACCCCGCTCATGAGAAAAAAGGGGTTTTTAAGAGTCGGGCCGACAGACCGACGTCAAACTGATCCTATTAAGGCAGGGGCATTCAACCTTTTGTCTTATGTGGGTCACACCGGAAGAAGAAGAGTATGTTCGGCTCTCACATAATATGCTTAACACTAAAAATAACCGCTGAACAGAAAAAAGGTTGTTAACACATACGGCGAGAGGTTCGAATGCAAAATATAGAATTTATCACAACTTTGCGCAAAAGGAATTTTATGGAATATTTTTTGTACGATCAAGTGATAGATGTTCACTTCTTGGGCCGCATTGATAATTGCTATGCGGTGCGGTTTGGACACCTCTGCTATAAGTGTTCCGTTTTTACCGACTGAGGTACGGAACATAAAACAGAACTGTGTTCAGCCGGGATTGATTTTTCTACACAACGTGCGGCGGAGTGGTTTGTTCTGTCCTTCACCTTCACCCATCTTTGAACTCGTTGCAGCAGATCGCCGGTAGGAAAGCCGAACAGAAACCTACCGTACTGCAACTCGAACCAGGCTGCATACAACGTCACTATTACAAGAATCGGGAAAAGTCTTAATTTTCAATGAAGGGTGGAAATAATGGAAAAAACTTCGGTATATTCTGAACCTTGATAATGTACAAGTTCACTGCCAGGCCCATACTTATCTTAACACAGTCTTGCACAAACCCTTTCATTCACGTTAGCAAGGTTACGGTAACGTATTTCCCAAAAATCTGAACAGCTACTAAGCACGGATTGTTCTTAAAAGCAAACGCTCGCCATAGTATTATGTTTATCGGTGTCGTATACACTCAAATTTTTAGTCGCCGATCTGCTCAATATGCGACGCGAAATTACTCTTTTCTCATATAGAAAATTAGTTAAAAATCCTTACTTTCTAAAAGAAAAAAACACACCGGAATAAAATAAATATGCTTTCACTTTGAAACAGTTTTGAAGCAGGTAGCACAACTAAAATGGGCAAATTATGACTCATACTACACACTACCGTACCATTGAAAGGCTGGGCTCCGACTCCTTGGACTGCTGTCAGCGTTCTATATCTCCAAGAGAAAAGATGTGCGAAGAATACTCCGTTATGATTGGTCGGTTTTCATTAAGGCAAATAGAGAAACAATATTCTCCCTTGTTAGTCCGCGCTTTTCATGACTAACCAATCAACATATAATAAACTTTCGAACTATACTTCTTCCCGAAGTAAATATTTCACATTCTGATATTTTGCTTATACTTTACATTATGAACAATTTTCATTTCCACTCGAATTAGCTTTCCTTTTATCAAAACCTTACTTAACATATTATGATACAAAATTCCCCGTCGTCTGCGTTCACACTGTCTTAAACTTTCTCACACTCGTTCGTACAGCGTTTATCAGTAGAACAATGATCTACATATTTACTTTAGACCACATTCACGCATCAGTCACACTACTGAAGGCACAGACAAAACTGTACAAACATAAATAAACAAAAAAGTCTTCAAGAAATAAACCGAACAATTAAAAAAAAACATTCTCTTGGCCTTTTTCTTGAATGGCTGTGTCCACTACAATCGTCTAGCCGACGAAACTTAAACTACGTACTCGACTGAACCCGCTTCAGACCATCTGTCACTGAGCACACATGAGTCATTCTCCCGATACATAGGCTCTAGTCAGGAGTGATATAAGGCAGCACGCCCCATCGGTTATGTTATTCGTTAGTTAATCAAAAATGTGAGGTGGCGTGGATGGTTTGCAAGATATGGTGGGCTTACAGTAATTAAGTTACTGTTGACTTGTAAAGACTAAACGGAATACCAACAAAGAGTTTGACACACACACGAGGAGCCTAATTCCAATGACATACTTCTTAAATCCAGCAGTGGATTAGCAATGCGTGTAAAGTTAACTTTAACTGAGAATAGGACGGGTAGTCAAAATGTTTTAACTGTCAGATCTGTGGCATGAAACGTGGTTATGGTGTTTGTCATCTCCACGTATTCACCCTTCAATGGGATGAATTTCTCCCAACGAAGTGTGACGTGTGACTTGAAGGGTAGAAGTTTGCACTTTGTCGATTGAGAAAGTGTTTGACATCAAAAATCTCCTCGTTATTCTGGAACTGGCTGGCATGCAATGGTTTCTTCATCCGAGGACAGATGAAAAAAACCTCTGGATGTCGTATCAGGAAATATGCGGCCGAGGTTAAATTTGATAACTCAAAGAAACAGCACGTCCAACTGTATCCTGGGCAGTATGAGATGGTGTTATCGAGGATCAAAGTTATCGAAAGCTTCTCGCACCGCCTCCACTTACCTGGTTATGAAATATCGATAGCATGCTTCTTTGATAGTTTGTCCTTACGAACATAATCTGCACAGCACAACATGGCAGTCCGGAAACCCACTCACCATCACGTTGCCCTACGATCCTCGAGTATTTGCCTTTTTTAGCGGTGGTGGATTCACTCGTTTCCACTGGCTGATTTGCCCCTTTGTAGCAGTGTCATTCTGATACAAACAGCACTATTCCATGGTAACTAGGCGCCTAAAGAAGTCGTACGGACTGAACTGACACAGGTCCAACATTTCCGCTGCTGCCTTGGTTCTTAAGGCTTATTCGATAGGCGTGAACAGTCATGGCGGCCTTTGTCATGTTGTAATTGACGTGAAAGATGTTGAAAACGGGCCGCTTAGAATGTGATACGGCCTTCGGGATCCAATATCTTCACTTGTCTTGCGATTCCCAGTTCTTCAAAGAGAGAGGGTCGGCCACTTCGTTCTTCGTTATTCGGACATGTCTGACCACTTCGGAAGTAAGTGTACGCGACACCACACTGTTATATGACGGTGCGTTGCTGCCACCCTTTTTCATGTGATAATTAAAGCCTTATGAGTAACCTCGTAGAATTTATTTTACGGATCGGTACCAGGACCTAGGTAGAGCGTATAGACAGATGAAACTCCAAACGCTGAAAGTGAATAAATGAGTGAGTAGAAGTGCGTAGCTCGAGTTCATACCAATAAAAGGTATTACCTAATAGCTTTTGGAAAAGTGGAGGGCCCTGGACAACCACTACACTTTTGGTGCGTAATTGAATCAATAACCTGCCAGTGGGTAGCAAGCAGCCCTTGTTTCACGTCATACGTGACAGCCGCCTGTCTGCTGAATGTTGCATGACCCTCGTGCTGCTGCTGGTGCTTATCAAACGTCTATCACGAGAGCGCGGGCTGAATATTTGACGTAACAACAAGTAACGAGGCCGCCGATGGGAACCTCCACATTTCCGCCAACCTGTCCAATATAAAAACCATAATGGCTGTTTTACCGAACTAGCATAGGTAGATACCCTTCGGTGTTGAGCGAAGCGGTACTCGAATCTGGCATTTATCACTAGCTACATCTATGTATTTGGTTTGCGAAAAGCTGCACTTTCACACTGGCTTCTACATACAGTATATTCTCGTTTCACGGAGCATGGAAAGAAGAATTGTTTGTATGCCACTGCGTACGCTGTAAATAGTCAAATTCTTTCTTCGCGTTTTCTATGGAAATGATATGCAAAATATTGAAGAATAATTGGTCATTCCACCACAAACACCCCCTCTTCAATCAGAAAGGGTTGTGAGGTATTTGGCGTGTTTCTTACAGCTTGTGTCATTTGACATATTTCAGCGTTTCTGTTACATTTCATCGCCCGCTAAACAAACATGTATCTCTCCGTATACGTTCGATATACTATGATGAACTCACAGCATTCACATTACACACCCTTGAGCAGTATTCCAGTGTAGGTGAGGCATATTCTGTCGTTTTAAGGTCTCCAAGTAAGAAAACGAAAGATGCTGTGAGGTTATATTTATGCTTCATACCTGTACTTCGTATGACAGGACTGTGTTCAACCTCTGTAACCGAGCAGGTAGAAGCTATTACGTTATCAGGTTTCTGAATCTGTAAAATGTAACTTTAACGTTCATTAGAACTCGTTGCCAGAACTTTCGTTTCTAGATATGACTACTTTTCTTATCAGATAATACTTCTCTATTGCATCATTTTCGAAACGTCTAGGGACCAAAGATATTACTATCTGCTTTGTTATGAGAACACGAATTGAAAAGTAAATGGCCTTATCGCAACGGGGTACATCCAAAGCAGCTTTGACATCTGAGGATTACTACCCATCAGTGCTATGTTCTGATAAAAAATTTAATTCCGTTAGCAAAATTGTCAAGATATTCCTCACAGCCATACTTGTTTTGGGAGACGTCGATCTAGTGCGGAATCGAAATAGTACTGGAAGCCTAGAAACACAGAATTCTCCTGTTTGCTGTTATGTGTGGACCATAAAACCTTACCTGCTAGAATCTCTGCCATGGTAACGCCTCCGCAGGAGCGTTTCGCGAGACCATCGGTTACATTCTCTGATGGTATTCTAAAGCGCCCTCGCTCGTTAATAGTGCTTGTTTGGTAAAAACATGGTATCCGATCGACTTTTTCTTCTTCTCAACTGTGGAGTTCCGAGGTAAGTAGGTAGGGGTACTTATCAGTGTCATATGCGCAACGGAAACTTTAAATTAACGCGATTTTGAAAACTGACCGTGTACTGATAATATCCCCCGTGGTTAAAGTTAGAGAATAAATTAAAACGATAATCATACCAGTAAAAGAAAGATAAAGGATAAATTATGATGCTACTGGAAGGATAAATGCTAGATAATCAAAATACACTCCTGGAAATGGAAAAAAGAACACATTGACACCGGTGTGTCAGACCCACCATACTTGCTCCGGACACTGCGAGAGGGCTGTACAAGCAATGATCACACGCACGGCACAGCGGACACAGCAGGAACCGCGGTGTTGGCCGTCGAATGGCGCTAGCTGCGCAGCATTTGTGCACCGCCGCCGTCAGTGTCAGCCAGTTTGCCGTGGCATACGGAGCTCCATCGCAGTCTTTAACACTGGTAGCATGCCGCGACAGCGTGGACGTGAACCGTATGTGCAGTTGACGGACTTTGAGCGAGGGCGTATAGTGGGCATGCGGGAGGCCGGGAGGACGTACCGCCGAATTGCTCAACACGTGGGGCGTGAGGTCTCCACAGTACATCGATGTTGTCGCCAGTGGTCGGCGGAAGGTGCACGTGCCCGTCGACCTGGGACCGGACCGCAGCGACGCACGGATGTACGCCAAGACCGTAGGATCCTACGCAGTGCCGTAGGGGACCGCACCGCCACTTCCCAGCAAATTAGGGACACTGGTGCTCCTGTGGTATCGGCGAGGACCATTCGCAACCGTCTCCATAAAGCTGGGCTACGGTCCCGCACACCGTTAGGCCGTTTTCCGCTCACGCCCCAACATCGTGCAGCCCGCCTCCGCATGTATCCCGATCCACCCAACGTACTCTAGAAGGTGTAAGTCAACTACCCTGGCCAGCAAGATCTCCGGATCTGTCCCCCATTGAGCATGTTTGGGACTGGATGAAGCGTCGTCTCACGCGGTCTGCACGTCCAGCACGAACGCTGGTCCAACTGAGGCGCCAGGTGGAAATGGCATGGCAAGCCGTTCCACAGGACTACATCCAGCATCTCTACGATCGTCTGCATGGGAGAATTGCAGCCTGCATTGCTGCGAAAGGTGGATATACACTGTACTAGTGCCGACATTGTGCATGCTCTGTTGCCTGTGTCTATGTGCCTGTGGTTCTGTCAGTGTGATCATGTGATGTATCTGACCCCAGGAATGTGTCAATAAAGTTTCCCCTTCCTGGGACAATGAATTCACGGTGTTCTTATTTCAATTTCCAGGAGTGTACAACTTATTTAAAAAAAGCCCAGGAGTTTACCGATGCAAATAATAATGACGAGTGAACTCAGTTTTGAAATAAATAGACTTAACTAATATCGGGAAACCAAAGTGGATAACGCGGTCTGAGAAATATTACACGATATCACTGACTTCGTCCGTCGCACCAGAAACTGGAAGAAGCTACAGCAATCGATTGATTGGCGGGTGACCTCAGTGAAGTAACCGTTATATGTGATCACAGCAATTTAACGTCTGTCCGTCCTAACAAGTCGTTGTCTTTGGCTACATTACCGTAGCAAAAGCGTGCTGGTTGAAAGCAATGATGATACTTGCTATAGGTGCCGCTGGCGACAAAGCTGCAGACCCGCGAATGTGATGACAGCTGTAACCTAAGACCTTAGACAGGAGACTGCTATCTACAACTGTAAAAACTAAGGTTGAATCTTGTCACTTTACTGCCACCAACAAACGTAAGATGCGAATTCCCAGCATAATGCGGAATTCAGGAAAGTCTTAAGCGCAAGAGAGTAACAGCAAAGCGCACCCAAGAACTGTGCGCCAGAAGCAAGATGAGGACTTCCATCATAAGGCGGAGTAGAAATTCGTCTTTAAATGTACAGCAAACCCCACAGCGCTCCTAATTGACCTCTAAGACAAAAGTTCTGCATCGCACTGAGGCTAAAGCAGAATTCTTCTGTGCCTTTGGGAGCAAAGACAAGAAAATTTTGCTACTCTTTCGAGAGCTGAGACAGGGTCTCCTGCTCCTTCCAGAGTCCAAACAGGTATCCCCGTAGATAAAACTGCTTGCTCACCAGTTCGCCTCTGTATGAATCCTTAAGTATAGGTGAGCGAATTATAGCTTAGAAACTATAGTGTATACAGCCTCTCTCCTCACACAGCTCCGGCCAATCACACTCAAGTTTCTGTCGAATTTTCCAGAAGGCTTCTCTCCTACCAACGCTTTAAGCAATCGTGGCTATCCGCTTGGCCGCTTCCAATTCGCTACACTACTGTTTGAAATAATCTGCGTCTGGGACTATACGGCGCCGGTCAACCTGCACCACTGAAAGCGAGCTTCCTTCCAAGAACCAGCTACTGCCACGCGGAGACGTACGTTACCTTGACTAGTCTGGAAGCTACACACTAACGTACACGTACTCTTATACATACGTTTCTGAAAAAAAAACACCAAGAAGGATATATCTAACCGCAAAAAAAAAAAAAAAAGAAATGCCGCTGGGCCCCTTGTCTGCCCCCGGCCCCTCAGCTCCACTAAGCTTACGCAGCCAGTCTATAAAGAAAGCCCATCACCAAACAGATACACTACTGGCCATTAAAATTTGCTACACAACGACGATGACGCGCTACAGACGCAAAATTTAAGCCACAGGAAGAAGACGCTGTGATATGCAAGTGATTAGCTGTTCAGAGCATTCACACAACGTTGGCGCCGGTGGCGACACCTACAACGTGCTGACATGGGGAAAGTTTCCAACCGATTTCTCATACACAAAGAGCAGTTGACCTGCGATGCCTAGTGAAACGTCGTTGTGAATCCTTGTGTAAGGAGGAGAAATGCGTACCATAACGTTTCCGACTTTGATAAAGGACTGATTGCAGCCTATCGCGATTGCGGTTTATAGTATCGTGACATTGCTGCTCGCGTTGGTCGAGATTCAATGACTGTTAACAGAATATGAAATTGGTGGGTTCAGGAGGGTAATACGGAACGCCGTGCTGGATCCCAACGGCCTCGTGTCACTAGCAGTCGAAGTGACAGGCATCTTATCCGCATGGCTGTAACGGATCGTGCAGCCACGTCTCGATCCCTGAGTCAACACATGGGGAAGTTTGCAAGACATCAACCATCTGCACAACAGTTCGACGACGTATGCAGCAGCACGGTCTATCAGCTCGGAGACCGTGGCTGCGGTTACCCTCGACGCTGCATCACAGAGAGGAGCGCACGTGATGGTGTACTCAAAAACGAACCTGGGTGCATGAATGGCAAACCGTCATTTTTCCGGATGAATCCAGGTTCTGTTTACAGCATCATGATGGTCGCATCCGTGTTGCTGAAGAATGCAGCAATCCAATGTTTAAGAATTCGTGGAGACTAGAAGTCTTGATTACAAATTTCTTTATTTAATTCAACTACCAGTTTCCATCATTATGGTCATCATCGGACTGATCTTAATTTTGGAATGACGTGTGTTGTTATGAGGAAGAGCAGTATGATAATTTACAGCAGTATACGTAGCTGCATTGGTTCCCTGACCTGATTGCACTGTAAGTTGCAACAGGCAGAAGACCTGCTTTGTTGCTGCTGCACATTTTAGCGATTTTGACCGAGATAATCTCACGGTGCAGTGCGCTTCTTCGACACGCCAGTGTAGAAGTTTGCACAGAAATCAGTAAATGAAAAATCTTCGCTATTCGCACGTTTATTTATATATGAAAGCCGACTTCGAATTTTCCTTTCGTGAGATCTCGTGCACAAGATTAGTATGCCGATATGAAATTCTAGATTCACATATTTTACTACCTACGGATTATGACTCGCAGGAACACTGACAGCAATGCCACCATGTTGAATACTGCATTTCGTGCAGCCACAGAACGTCGTGTTACAACTCAAACTGTGCACAATAGGCTGCATGATGTGCAACTTCACTTCTGACATCCATAACGACGCCCATCTTTGAAAACCACGACCTCATGCAGCGCGGTACAGATGGGCCCAACAACATGCTGAATGGACCGCTCAGGATTTGCATCACGTTCTCTTCATCGATGAGTGTCGCATATGCCTTCAACCAGACAATCGTCGGAGACGTGTTTGGAGGCAACCCGGTCAGGCTGAACGCCTTACACAAACTGTTGTGGGGCCTAGGTACGCCGTTGGTGGTCGTTAAAAGTGCCGTAACGATACATGAGTGCCATGCTCCGACCAATAGTGCAACCATATCGGCAGCATACTGGAGAGGCATTCGTCTTCATGGACGACAATTCGCGCCCCCATCGTGCACATTTTGTGAATGACTTCCTTCAGGGTAACGACATCTCTCGATTACAGTGGGCGGTATGTTCTCCAGACATGAGCCATATCGAACTTGCCTGGGATAGATTGAAAAGAGCTGTTTGTGGACGATGTGACCCACCAACCACTCTGAGTGACCTACGCCGAATCGCCGTTGAGGAGAAGGGCAATCTGGACCAACAGTGTCTTGATGAACTTGTGGATAGTATGCCACGAAGAATACAGGCATGCATCAATCAAAGGGGACGTGCTACTAGGAATTAGAGGTACCGGTGTGTACAGCGATCTGGAGCACCACCTCTGAAGTTCTCGCTGTATGGTGATACAACATGCGATGTGTGATTTTAATGACCAGTAAAAAAGGGGGAAATTATGTTTATGTTGAGCTCTATTCCAATTTTCTGTACAGGTTGTAAAACTCTCGAAGCCGAGGTGATGCAAAACTTTTTTTGATGTGTGTATATTTTCGCAAGATACGGGTATGAATATTTTGGACATAGCATATTTCGTAGCAAACCAGAATTTGTAGTTCACAGATACTGCAGAAAAAATATATCATTCCTGAATTTCATTGTATATCAACGCAAATAAACGTGCAGTATTGAGAATTTTCGGAAGTTGTCGTTGTCCCGTGGATTATCTAATTTTTAATAAATCGGCATTTGTGATTTAGTTATTGTACCTGATATTCCAACTAATATATTGTGTTACATCTAGTTTTCCCTTAAAGAGGAGTATATATTATATACTTTTATCGTAAATTAACTCTATTTTTGAGTTTGCTAATAACTATAACTAACCTCAAAAAGTTTTAGAACATTAGAAATTTTTACTACACGCTTTTTCTGTTGCTTTAATAGAAATCTCGCTTCGTGTATTTGTTTAAATTCTTTTAGGGAATTAGTAACGTTTTAGCTCAATATATTGAAAGATAATCGGTTGGGTTAATTTAAAGTCATTTGTTCAATCTCCTGTAATACATCGCACCAGCTAAAATGCAGCCTCACTGTGAATGTTGTTCCTGACCACAGAAAGAGTTGGTTGCCATTCATAAGCAACTGTCAAACGATTGGCGGCTGTAGCGAATTGTTGTGTCAGAAGAGGCCCTGAGGGTCAAGTACCTGTGTTACCAATACTAAAGCTACTTCAAGTACTGTACTCTCATTCTCGTCCACTCGACTGTGAGTGGTGTTCCAGTGGTATATCTAGGCGTCTTGTACGTGGTGGACGGAGACTATTGAGTGGTATATCCAGTGGTATATCTAGGCGTCTTGTACGTGGTGGACAGAGACTATTGAGGACTCGGAATCCTGTAACGAACCACTAACCAACAAGTTTGAGATGTTACCTTTCACTGAAATTGAAACAGAGCCAGTGAGGCTATCTTCAGTTATTTTGCGGGAATCCTGTTATGTCCTGGTACCAAGAGGAGGCAAACGCAAAAGGGTAGGGGTCTACTGATCATCGGCAGTTCAAACATTTGGCAAATGATGCTACCCCTTAAGTAAATGGCAGCAAGGGACAGGAAAGAACAACACGTACACTCATTCAACATTTTTCCGGCAGCCACTGAGGGAACAGCGTGCAACCAGCTGCACATTGTGGTGCAAGTTGGAAGAAAAGACGGCTGTCGTCTGGGCTGCGAAGTAATGCTTGGGCCATTACAGCGACTGGCAGAGATAGTTGAGAAGACCAGCCTTGTGCATGGAGTTTCAACGAAGCCCACAATTCGCACCATTGTCTCCAGAACTGATCGTAGCCCTGTGGTTCCGAGTTGAATAGAAGGACAGAACAAGAGATTACGAAGGTTATGTGACAAGCTAGGCTGCGACTGCCTCGAACTGCACGAGGCATCACAACAACGTTTCACCAGGCATCGCCGGTCAACTGCTGTTTGTGTATGAGAAATAGGCTGGAAACTTTCCTCATGTCAGCACGTTGTAGGTGTCGCCACCGGCACCAACCTTGTGTGAATGCTCTGAAAAGCTAATCATTTGCATATCACAACATCTTCTTCCTTTAGGTAAAATTTCACATCTGTAGCACGTCATTTTAATGGCCAGTAGTGTATATTAGGCGACACTCCATCCAACACAGATATCGATAGCTGGGGGAAACGCAGAAGTATCAATGTAATATCACAAGAAATATCTCCCACAGGTGAGAGTAGTAAAATAGTAGTGGTTAACTGCTGAAGCATTCGCAACAAAGTGCCAAAGACTGATGCACTCCTGAAAAGCAGTGAAACTCAAACAATAATCGGTACAGAAAGCTGACTGAAACATGAAATTGATAGCAGTGACATTTTTGGGGAAAATTTAAGCGTATGTCTGAATGCTGGGCAAATGAGAAATAGAGTTAGTGTATTTGTTTCAGTAGACAAGAAACCCTAACCCACCGAGACATAAATTGAAGCTGAATGTGATATTTTTTGGGCAAGACTCAATATCGGGATTGGATTAAAATGATATTTTGATCCTTCTGCACCCCATCAGATTAATTTCCTGATATAATCGAAAACTTCAGAGAAAACCTGAGTTTACTTGCTTGTAAGTACTGTACTGTAAGAACAGTAATCATCGGTGGAGACTTAAATCATCCTACAATTAACTGGGAAAATTACGGTTTTGTTAGTAGTGGTCGTGATAAGACGTCTTGTGAAACATTACTAAACTCTTTCCCTGAAAACAACCTATTATTGATAGTACGATTCCCATGGCAACAAATTGACCTGATCTCTTTGAGGACATCCACATCGAAACTGGTATTAGTGGCCGTGATGCGTTATGGCAAAATAATTACCAATGCACAAAGGATAAATAGAACAAGTAGAAAGACATATATGTACAGTAAACTAGATAAAAAATCGGTAGTGTCATGGTTAACTTCGTTTTGAAATGTTCCTTTCAAAGGAAATCCCAGTAGAGTGCCCCAGTATAATCGAAGTACCACTGAAAAGTTGAGCGAAATAAGTATTAGTGTCAGTGGTGTTGAAAGAGAGCTGTAATCGTTAAAATTGAACAAAGCTCCAGGCCAGATGCAAACCTTATCAGATTCTGTACTGAATTTCCTGCCGAGTTAGCTCCTCTTCTAACTATAATCTATTGTAGATGCCTTGAACAAAAAACAAACGGTGTCCTGTAGTTGGTAGAAAACACAGGTAACATCCGCCTACAAGCAGGTGGTAGAAGTGATACACAACATTACCGTCCAATATCTTCGACTTCGATTTGTTGTAGAATCTTAGAGAATATCCTGAGCTCAAACATATGAGGTACCTTGAACGAAATGGCCTCTTCAATGCAAGCCGGCAAGGATTCCGAAAATATCGATCAGGTGAAATCCAACGCGCAAATTTCACACCCGACATACTGAAAGCTTTGTATCAAGGCAGTCAGGTAGATGCAGTATTTCTTGATTTTCTCACGGTACCACACCTATGCTCACTATAAAAGTGGGATATCATGTGAAATTTTTGAACAGATTGAGGACTGTTTGGTAGGGAAACACCGCATGTTACCTTGGATCGAGAGTCTTAGTTATATGTAAAAGTAACTTCGGGTGTGCCCCAGGGAAGGTTGTTGGGACCCTTCCTGTTCATGTTGTTTATTAAAGGTCTTGCAGACAATGTTAATAGTAACCTTGTAACGTATATGCAAGAAATATATAACATATTCCCCATGTTCGTCTATGAACCTGACCTCGATAAGCAACCTGAGCTATCAGTAAACGAAATGTAGCCCGCATAACACTGTGTACGTGTTGTATGAGTGTCAGTTTTACTGTCATTTCAGCCCTCAACAGATCGTTACATGAAAAACTTAAAACTATCGTTTGGATAAGCTATCTGACTGCGTTTCTGAACAAGAATTTTCAAGTGATACAGAATCTGACTTGTGCAACGAAATTTACTGGACTAGAGTACATGACATGTTGTGGTGTGTCAGTGTCTCTGTTTCGGCCTTACGTTTCACGCTTACCTCTTTAGATAACTGTCTTTTTCCACGTGATATACAGCAATGCGCTGCAGCGGCTAAAGCTTATTGTTACCAAGAATAAATTTAATAAAAAGGAGTTTGCTTGGGTCCTGTTAACTACTAGATAACTTTTGAGGCTGGATTTCATTAATTAAGTCTATTTAAAACTTCAGAATCATCATGAGCTAGTATTAATAATGACAATGACAAATGACATGTGTGTCAATAATGGCTGTGTGCCAGATTAACAAATTATTTCAGTTTCAAAGCTACATTAACATTTAATAACCACAGCATATTATTTAGATGTGGAGAATGATTATTATTATTTGGAGACTAAGGAGGCTTCTTTCACTGACAAGTAAAACATTGTATTATTGCAAACTCGGACTAACAATCATAGCAATTGCTTTAGCGCTATGCTTGAAAATTTTATCTTGTATTCCATCTTCAAGCGTAGTTAAGCGATCTAAAGCTTTCCTGGCTATATAAATGAAATCCTGCCGAGTGTGGTAAGATCTGCCATCACCGACGTGAGGGCAGCATAACACGTCGTCTCCAAGCTCTTGAGCGTCACTACTCTTCCATTCTCGCAGACAGACCTCGTCTCACAACAAGCTTAGAATCGCGCTCTAGTATTTCTCCCTTAGATTGTTACTATTTATATTTGAGTGCTTATACAATGCAAAGAATAGCGTTAAGTTGGACATATTGTATTCAATGTAGTGGAAAGTTCTGACACATTCCTTACAACCTCAGATTTTTGCAGATGATGCACTTATGAAGTACTGTCTGAAAGTAGCTGCGTAAATATTCAGTCAGATCTTGGTAAGATTTTAAGATGATGCCGAGATTGGAAACTTGCTTAGCACTATGGGACTTAACATCGGAGCTCATCAGTCCCCTAGAACTACTTAAATCTAACTAACCTAAGCACATAACACACATAAATTGCCGAGGCAGGATTCGAACCCGCGACCTTAGAGATCGCGCGGTTCCAGACTGAAGCGCCTAGAACCACTCGGCCACACCAGCCGGCGACTATAATATCAATGAGTCCCCGTTGGAATCGGCCAACTGATACACATATCTTGGTGTAAAACTTTATAGGAATAAGAAATGGAATGACCACAAAGACTCAGTTGTGGGATAAGAGCCGGCCGGTGTGGCTGTGGTTCTAGGCGCTTCAGTCTGGAACCGCGTGACCGCTACGGTGGCAGGTTCGAATCCTGCCTCGGGTATGGATGTGTGTGATGTTCTTAGGTTAGTTAGGTTTAAGTAGTTCTAAGTTCTAGGGGACTGATGACCACAGATGTTACGTCCCATAATGCTCAGAGCCATTTGAACCATTTTTTGGGAAAAGTCTTCGGTTTATTGATAAAACTCTGGACAATTGCAATCAGTCTACAAAAGAGATCATTTACAAACCACTCGTACAACTGGTCCTAGAATACTGATCGATGTTGTGGAACCTTACCAAATAGAACTAACAGGGAATATTGACCGTATACAGAGAAGGGCAGCACGAATGGTCACAGGTTTGTTTGATCCATGGGAAGGTGTCACAGAGATTCTGAAGAAACTGAATTGGCAGACTCTTGAAGATAGACTTAAACTATACTGAGGAAGTCCACTAACAGTTTCAAGAACAGGCTTTAAATGATGTCTCTAGGTATATACTACAGCCTTCTACGTATCGCTCACATAGGGTTCGTGTGGATAATGTTGTATTAATTACAGCACGCACAAAGGTATTCAAACAAGCATACTTCCTGCGCTCCGTACGTGAAGGGAATGGGAATAATAACTGGTACAATGAGACGTACACTCCGCCATGAACTTCATGGTGGTTTACAGAGTAAAAATGTAGATGCTGACGTAGAAGCATCGGCCAAATGACATAACTGTCTCCTTAACCTTAATAAAAGCACATAAAGTTTTTAAGCTTGATTGGCATCTTCGCAAGATTTAAAAGCATGACAATACTGTGATGAACATTCATGGCCCAAACTGTAAGACCACCGTCCTTACAGCTGCAACACGGCTGAGGCAGCTTGACCATAAGTGTCGCTAACTGTAAGCACTGTTTGCAAGGGCGTTTCGCAGAGACAGAGATAAGATGTGTCAACATAAGCCAAGCTAGAAGGAGTTAAAAATAGAATTAAATAGAGGTGGAGCGCCAGTATTCCTTTATAATAATTTTGATGATGACAGCATGAAAAATACACCGAACACGGGGATCTCACTCCCACTAATACGATGTATCTGTAGTTCTGGCGGCAACACCTTATAATATCTTTGAGCCGTGTGTGCGTTAGTATCGATCACTGATACTCGATACACTTCTCTGCGTATTACACCGTGGGATTCGCTGGCGTCCCCTCAGAGGCAGCATAGCTGCTCGCCGATCACACTTAACTGCACGCGCAGTCGCTCTTCACCTTTCACAAGGAATCCCTGGAGTACGAAGTCGCTAAAGGCCATTGGTGTTTACGGCATTCGACGTTCCACATATTGCTTCCGGTGCAACCACAATATTGGCTGCTAATGGTAACAGGGAGTCGGGACTGGAGGTATCCAATGGCGAGCACAGCATGAAGGTAGGGAGCGTAGTTGAACTGCTTATGCAACGAGTAATCAACAGTGCTAGGGTGTTGATACAAAACAGAGTAATGGCAAACATAAACAAATCAAACATCAAACATATCAACAACAATAGTTGGAGGAGTTGACATTTCGTCAGAAAGGAACCTAAGGAACTTCGCAGCGTGAGAAAAACGTGGCGGGTGAAATATTAGCGTTTCTGCGTGATGTGTGAGTGGAATGTACCGTGCGGACAAACTACGTGTGGAGTACAGTGATGACGATACGTGGTTAACAAGTGAAAGTGATGCTGAAACATGTGTCGAGCTATGTTGTTCATCGTCCTTGACGGACAGTGAGCCACAAATCACGTCTCCAGTGAAACGTAGCAAATGGCAATCGTTGTCCGGGGAGCGGTTAGCAAACACATTTACGTAGATGGACGATCACCCACAGCACAGTAAAAAAGAAATTATGAACAGATTTCGAGTAAGGCCGCAGCAATATGACAGTGTAGAGCATAAAAAAACTACGGTTATTGAAGCCGCACTTGGTACAAAAACAGGTGTCTGCGCGGTTAAAGTATACTCAATGCAATTTATAGGATATGCATGATAGCGACCTACTACATTATGCACATAAAATTACACGCAACATAGATTACCTAATGTAGAGGAGAGCGGTGGATGGTTGCATAACTTCAAACAGAGCTACAGAAGTGGAAGACGTAAGATAACAGAATTTCAGTGAATGGGCCAACTTGCGACGCAGGGCAATCGGCCCGAAAATTTGTAGATGAAATAAACAAAATTATCGCATCTTTCTCTAAAGAATTTGTTTTCACCTCCGAGCACTCGGGATTTGAAGAGGAAATGCATATGAAAGGAACTCCGGGAATTAGAGGTACCAAGAGAGTTGTGTCGTGCCGACAGCTGTGGCCGAGCAGTTCTAGGCACTTCAGTTTGGAACCGGGCGACCGCTATGGTCGCGGTTCGAATACTGTCTCGGGTATGGATGTGTGTAATGTCCTTATGTTAGTTAATTGTGAGTAGTTCTAAATCTAGGGGAATGATAACCTCAGATGTTAAGTCCCATGGTGCTTAGAGCCATTTGAACCATTTTTTGAGAGTTGTGTCAGGGTCAACTAACATCAATGCCTTAACACAATCATATACAATTATGCCGACTGTTAATCTGGATGCTAAATTGTCTGGAAAGTTATTTGTTGGGCTGCGAGAAGCTAGAGATGCTCTGGCCCCTACGATTCTTTCTCGCGTGCGTGATCTTGCAAGGGCAGTAGTGAATATCTACGTCCCTGGAAGAAAGAGAGGGAAAGTCGGCGCAAGAGAACTACAACTACTAGTTTGGTATGAGCTCTGCTTTTGGCTAATAACTGGTCAAATCAACTTGCTGTAGCTTCATTCCCGGCCTGCGAATAAAAATCATACTCTTTTAGAACAATCTATCCCTCGTGAAAAGCATATGAAATTCCAATTTATACCACCTGGAACCACTGGACAAATTCAGCCTCTGGATGCATGTTTTTTTCGTGACTATATTTTCTTACTAACTGCAGTCGCGCCTTGAGGGATAGCCAGTTTAACGATAAGCTCCGCAATAGACTGTTTCGCAATCGGTTGCATGCCATCGCATTCCATCAGATTTTATGACCCCGTTACAGCATTCTATATGCATTCTTGAAGAGTGGATACCTAGCTCAACGTCTTGCATGGTTTGTAGCCCCCAAGGAACTCGCGTTGGATCTTGATGGTGCTAAAATTTGTGATCACTTGGGCACGCCATTTTTCATTTGGTGTTGGTGGTGCAAGTTAATGGTTTGTTTTGAATATTTCTTGAGTGTCGATAATGTCCATTTTATGGAGCGTGATACTTATGCCACGTAGAAGGTTGATCTCTGCACCGGCCTTGCATTATTTCCTGCGTAATTAGCAGCTAATATTTTTCCCATCATAGTCGTTAACGCAATATTTCGAAATGGACCTTACTGAAGACTGAACTTGCGTCGTCGCATTCAAGAATTTCCTCGTCAGTGTTTGTTTGTTGTTCCGCTTGGTAACTACGGTCACTCACCGAGGTCTGAATGCCGGTTCGCCATGTTATGAATGGTGACCCATAGTTGCAGAAAGTGTGCCTACAGCATCTGAAGAATTATTGCTTCCATTTGCCTTCATCGTTGTGGGTTTGCGTCTTCAGAATCCGCGTGTTTGTCATTTGTACTGCTTTGGTTTGTGGATGACGAGTTGCCAGTATTTGTTATACAGTCAAGTATCCGTACGGAAAGAAAATGGTGAGCACCTGTTCTTGCGTGTGATTCATGTACTGTTTGTGATTCGCGTAAACCCCTCTTCTTTGACAGAGGCTTTGCTTTAGAAATTTAGTTTGAGTTCTCGCTTATAAGGGTGTCTAGCTTGGATTAGTGACTGTCATATTCGTTTCAGTGCTCAATGTGCATCAGCATTCCAAGTCAGCACAAAATGCCGGAGCTATTTTTAATCCACTAATTAAAAGCAGTACCTTCTGAAACTGAAACTCTTTTACTATTTGAGCATTCAAGAGTGGGTATAAAAAATTAGTCTTTTTTTTTTTAATTGTGTTTTCTGTAACGGCTCATTTGTTAAAATTTTCATGAAATGTAAATCCCTTATTTGTTTATTCTGTTTTAAATTCTGGTGTTGTAAATCACCAACATTATTTTTTTTTTAAATTCATATTTACTGACCTGAAATAGAAAAGCTTACGTTATTCATATTGCAACCTGAAAGGGTCTTACGAAATCTTTCGCGAGTGCGATCTGCAGTTCTGTTTATGTCACCTTGTGCCTAAGAGGTGTTAATTTTTACTGTGCGTATGTTTTAGAGTACCTAATCCGACAGAGACTGCAAAGGACTTGGAAGAGCAGTTGATGGAATGGACAGTGTCTTGAAAAGAGGATATAAGATAAACATCAACAAATGCAAAACGAGGATAATGGAATGTTGTCGAATTAAATCAGGTGATGCTGAGGGAAAAGATGATGGTCGAAGTAGGAAGGCTGTAAAATGTAGACTGGCAATGGCAAGAAAAGCGTTTCTGAAGAAGAGAAATTTGTTACCATCGAGTAAAGATTTAAGTGCCCGAGAGACATTTCTGAAAGTGTTTGTATGGAGTGCAGCATGTATGGAAGTGACTTACGTACGATAAACAGTTTAGAAGAGAAGAGAATGGAAAATTTTGAAATGTGTTGCTGGAGAAGAATGCTGTAAATTAGATGGATAGATAACTGATGAAGAGGTGCTGAATAGAATTGTGGAGAAGAGAAATTTGTGATACAACCTGACTAAAAGAAGGGATAGGTTGGTAGGACACATTCTGCAACAGCAAGAGATCACCGGTTTAGTACGGTAGGGAAGCGTGGGGGATAAAAATCGTAGAGGGAGACCAATAGAGAAATATAGTAAGCAGAATCAGAGGGCTGTAGGTTGCAGTAGTTACTCGGAGATATAGAGGCTTACGAGGGATGGTGTAGCATGGAAAGCTGCATCAAGCCAGTCTTTCTGAGTTTAAAAAAGGAACCGAGCGATGGGTGGCCGAAACTCAAACTCGTCACTTTTTCACAATCACTGATTATTATGTTTCGGCTATTTGAATTTTGATTTAATACTATTGATGCCTTGTGTGTGTGAATTCCTAAGGTACCAAACCGCTCAGGTCATCGGTTCCTAGACTTACACACTCTTTAAACTAACTTGTGCGAAGTACAACACACACAGACACGCATGGCCGTGGGAGGACTCGAACCTCCAGCGGACATGGCGCCTCAAAACGCGCGGCCACTGCGCGTGGCATTAATGCTTTCATGGTTTACGTATCAATAAGGCATTGTATTAACTGAGCTACTGAATAAAGGAAAACTGTTGCAAATTTTGTTAATATTTATTCTCTCTCTGCTTATGAGACTTAAAGTTCATATGTGCAAAATTTTCAAAAACCAACTTGGAATGTCATTCTGGTTCTGTAATTGTCTGAATGCCGATGAAGCGAATACACGTAATTTTTTTCTCCTTTTTGGGTATGTTTAGTACAGCACGTTATCAGTTCCAGTTGCGTGCTGCGAAACACTTCAGAGCTGATGCAGGTCATGAGTTCCAGATGGAATGGCAACTTTACTCTTTTAATACTCGTTATGTGACGAATACAGAAATACAAGTCGCTGAGGAATGAAATAAATAGGAAGTGCAGGGAAGCTAAGACGAAATGGCTGCAGGAAAAATGTGAAGACATCGAAAAAGATATGATTGTCGGAAGGACAGACTCAGCATACAGGAAAGTCAAAACAACCTTTGGTGACATTAAAAGCAACGGTGGTAACATTAAGAGTGCAACGGGAATTCCACTGTTAAATGCAGAGGAGAGAGCAGATAGGTCGAAAGAATACATTGAAAGCCTCTATGAGGGTGAAGATTTGTCAGATGTGATGGAAGAAGAAACAGGAGTCGATTTAGAAGAGATAGGGGTTCCAGTATTAGATTCGGAATTTAAAAGAGCTTTGGAGAACTTACGGTCAGATAAGGCAGAAGGGATAGATAACATTCCATCAGAATTTCTAAAATCATTAGGGGAAGTGGCAACAAAACGACTATTCACGTTGGTGTGTAGAATATATGAGTCTGGCGACATACCATCTGACTTTCGGAAAAGCATCATCCACACAATTCCGAAGACGGCAAGAGCTAACAAGTGCGAGAATTATCGCACAATCAGCTTAACAGCTCATGCATCGAAGCTGCTTACAAGAATAATATACAGAAGAATAGAAAAGAAAATTGAGAATGTGCTAGGTGACGATCAGTTTGGCTTTAGGAAAAGTAAAGGCACGAGAGAGGCAATTCTGACGTTACGGCTAATAATGGAAGCAAGGTTAAAGAAAAATCAAGACACGTTCATAGGATTTGTCGACCTGGAAAAAGCGTTCGACAATATAAAATGGTGCAAGCTGTTCCAGATTCTGAAAAAAGTAGGGGTAAGTTATAGGGAGACACGGGTCATATACAATATGTACAACAACCAAGAGGGAATAATAAGAGTGGACGATCAAGAACGAAGTGCTCGTATTAAGAAAGGTGTAAGACAAGGCTGTAGCCTTTCGCCCCTACTCTTCAATCTGTACATCGAGGAAGCAATGATGGAAATAAAAGAAAGGTTCGGGAGTGGAATTAAAATACAAGGTGAAAGGATATCAATGATACGATTCGCTGATGACATTGCTATCCTGAGTGAAAGTGAAAAAGAATTAAATGATCTGCTGAACGGAATGAACAGTCTAATGAGTACACAGTATGGTTTGAGAGTAAATCGGAGAAAGACGAATGACAAGTAGTAGAAATGAGAACAGCGAGAAACTTAACATCAGGATTGATGGTCAAGAAGTCAATGAAGTTAAGGAATTCTGCTACCTAGGCAGTAAAATAACCAATGACAGACGGAGCAAGGAGGACATCAAAAACAGACTCGCTATGGCAAAAAAAGCATTTCTGGCCAAGAGAAGTCTACTGATATCAAATACCGGCCTTAATTTGAGGAAGAAATTTCTGAGGATGTACGTCTGGAGTACAGCATTGTATGGTAGTGAAACATGGACTGTGGGAAAACCGGAACAGAAGAGAATCGAAGCATTTGAGATGTGGTGCTATAGACGAATGTTGAAAATTAGGTGGACTCATAAGGTAAGGAATGAGGAGGTTCTACGCAGAATAGGAAAGGAAAGGAATATGTGGAAAACACTGATAAGGAGAAGGGGCAGGATGATACGACATCTGCTTAGACATGAGGGAATGACGTCCATGATACTAGAGGGAGCTGTAGAGGGCAAAAACTGTAGAGGAAGACAGAGATTGGAATACGTCAAGCAAATAATTGAGGACGTAGGTTGCAAGTGCTACTCTGAGATGAAGAGGTTAGCACAGGAAAGGAATTCGTGGCGGGCCGCATCAAACCAGTCAGTAGACTGATGACCAAAAAAAAAAAGAAACGTGACGAAAGTCTGCACTAAGTTTGATAAATGTCACACTGGCGTTTCACGGCCTAACACTACCCACTTGAGCCTGTAAAGTAGGTACTTGAAGCTGTTACATGTTAAATCCTAACTAAACTGCTACAGGAAACTGAGGCAGAGTCCCGGGATCTGCCGCCCGGAGCCCTGTTCTTGGGACGGTATTCCCCACAGATGTGGCCCCAGACGACAGCGAGGTCAACGTTCTGTGTTTCGTGTTCCCTCACGGTTTGCGGAAGAGGGGACGACCGCTGATGAGCCGGCGCTATTCCGCCGCAATTAAACTCGCTTCGAGCTCAGCCTCCGTCTGAAATAACGAGGATGTCGGGAGTGACGGGCTAATAGCGCTCCACATGCACCAGCTGGTCCCCTGCGTCAGAAACACAGCTGTCGCTAACAAGCAATTTCAGCTGACATTACGAATAACTATATTACACGCACAAATACGCATGTTGAAGAAAAACAAGCGTTTTCAATGTGTGCGTGCAAATAATGAGATATCAGTTGTTCCACTTCTTTGGAGAATAAAAAGTTCCTGGTACATCCCAAAGCTTGTGATTCGAAGAATGATGAGTACAGCTGCACCTACGTTCACAGAAACTTTTGGAAAGAGCTACACACAAAAGATAGCAATTTCTGGATTTCCACTGAAATCGAAGCCACGTCTAAAGTTGAAATACACGTTACTAACGTAACTGTCATCACGTCATTTCTCGTGTACGAGTTCATCACTGTTGTCTTATATTGTGGTTGATTACGAAGTCTTTCGCGACGGAGTCCTTCCATAAAAAGTTCTCGGTTTACTTGCCGCGTCAAATTTGGATAACATCACAAGCTTTCGATGACTACCTCCGTCATCTTCGTCAGGGGTAAAACTGACTGTCGTGGACCGGTCGGGTTTCCGCTTCTATAAGCAGTGGACGGCTTCTCATTGGCTGGTGGCTGGATAACGTCACGGTGAAAACGGCACGTACCGAGGTGGCGGCGTTTATATCCATAGATTTTCTTTGCGCGCATTATCCAGCGTTGCTTGCACCGCCATCCATCGCAACAGGTGGAGAACTGCGAGGAATGTGAGAAGTCTCTCTCTGCGCTCTTTCTTTATCAATTGCGCGCTTCCATGTATGAGTTTAGTGCGCACGGAGGATTTCAGACAGTCGCTCTTCCCGCGAACCATACGCGACTGGAACAGAAAAGGGAGGTAATGACAGTGGCACGTAATGTGCCCACCGCCACACACCGTTGGGTGGCTTGCGGAGTATGAATGTAGATGTAGATGTAGAGTGCATAGCCGGAGTCTCTGTTGAAATTATTTTCACAGAGTCTAATTTCAACTGTTTCCCTGATGATGGAGTCCCAATAGTTTGAAGCGTGAACAAGTAGTCTTGTTTCATCGATTAAAATCTTATGTTTATATAACAAACTGTGCTCAGCCACCGCAAATTTTTTCTAGATACCTGTTTTTCAGGTGAAGCTGATGTCCCACGCAGCGATCGGCAACAGTTCTTATAGACTGACCCACATATTTTTTGCCGCACTCGCAAAGAATGCTGCAAATTCCCGGCACTCTCAGGCCAAGATTATGTTTCACGGGTCACAACATCTCCTTAATCTTCCTGGGTGGCCGGAAGACTGGTCTGATTCCCTGCCGGCTCAGGACTCTGCCGATCTTGCTGGTCGTTGCACCGCAGAATGGTAGCCGCGCGATGTGTTGGTCCTCTTCCTCTGTTCGAACATCGTCCTTCCTTGGTTTCTTCGCCAGAATAGATCTGATATCACGATCGGAATATCCATTTTTTCTGAATACCGTCGTCAGATGGTTAATCTCGGAGCCGAGATGATCCTTCTCCGAAATAGTCCTTGCTCTGTGTCCGAAGGCATTCAACATAGCTCTCTTCTGAGCTGGGTGGTGAAAACTACGCACGTTTAGATATAAATCTGTATGCGTCGGTTTTCTGTACACAGAATATCCGAGACGTCCATCTGATCTTGGCTCCACCAACACATCTAAGAAGGGTAATTTCCCATCCTTCTCCACTTTCACTGTAAATCCTATGTTCTGATGTATACCTTTCAAATGATCAACAAACTGATGCAGTGTCTCATTGCCATGTGGCCAGATTAAAAATGTATCGCCAACATACCTGAAGAAGCAGGATGGACCCAAGGGAGCACTGTTCAACGCTCGTTCTTCGAAGTTCTCCTTCTTGTGGTTGTCGTGAATCACGGAGCAGCAGTCGGACGAAGTACAAGCAGCAACAGGGAAGTAACCGATTGTGTGACATTTCACGAACTGTGTAGTTTTTGTCTGTGTGTTTTGGTAGTTTAGTTTCTTGAGTTCCTGCTTGTTAATTTAATATTTGATAAACTTCTTGCGTTTCCATTACTGTCTAGAGTAGAGTAGCGTAGAGCGTGCCGATAATCCTTTGTCTTTGTAGTGTAGGTCTCCATGCTGTTTTGTATGAATAGGGACCGTGATTGCTGTGTGCGAATGTGAGTCCAATTGGTGACACTTCGGTCTCAGCTCCAGGTTATGATGGCTTCTTTTACGGAGCTTGAAACTGCAGTGGATGGGCGGCACTGTTGTGGGCCCGCCGTGGGGATCCAACGTATGTCAGCCCTCACCAGTGGTCGCCTCAGTTAATGCTCGCACTGAGGTTGATCCCTCACCAGTGGTTGAGATACATACGTACCTGTCACTTGTCGGATTAGTATCTAGACGTATCAGGGGTCCCATATCACTCCAACTGCACACACCCCACACCATTATAGAGCCTCCACCAACTTCAGCAGTTCCCTGCTGACATACAGGGTCCATGGATTCATTAGGTTGTCTCCATACCTGTACATGTCCATCCGCTCGATGCAATTTGACATGACACTCGTCCGACCTGGCAACATGTTTTCAGTCATCAACAATCCAATGTCGGTGTTGACGGATCCGTGCGAGGCGTAAAGCTTTGTGTCGTGCAATCGTCGAGGTTACACGAGTGGACCTTCGGCTCCGAAAGCCCATATCGATGATATTTCGTTGAATGGTTCGCAAGCTGACACTTGTTGATGACCCAGCATTGAAATCTGCAGCAATTTTCGGAAGGATTGTACTTCTGCCACGGCGAGCGATTCTCTTCAATCGTCGTTGGTCCCGCTCTTGCAGGGTCTTTTCCGGTCGCAGTGATGTCGGAGATTTGAAGTTTTATCGGATTCCTGACATTTACGGTACACTCGTGAAATGGTCTTACGGGAAAATCCCCACTTTATCACTATCTGGGAGATACTGTGTCCCATCGCTTGCGCGCCGACTGTAACCCCACGTTCATACTCACTTGATAACCTACCATTGTAGCAGTAGTAACCGATCTAACAACTGCACCAGACACTTGTCTTATACAGGCGTCGTCGATCGTAGCGTCGTATTCTGCCTGTTTACGTATCTCTGTATTTTAATACGCATGCCTATACCATTTCTTTGGCGCTTCTGTGTTATTTATGTCCCTCGTCCTATATTGGCGTGCCATCGGTTGTTGGTGTTTTAAACATCCCACTCTTCAGTATGAAGTGTTAGAACCACGAGGTGATGAGAGAAATGTAAAGTCTGATATATTTCAAAATTAATAAAGATGAATTACACTGATGGTGTTTATTTAAAAACTTCATTATAGACTGTTGTTGTTTTTAACTGAGAGAAATAATGTAGGAAAAAGAAATAATAAAATAATGACAATGTATTTAAAAGAAGTTGCAATTATAATACATGTTTAAGTACCTGCACTGCAGAATAACATTTAGGAGAGGGAAAATTTAGGTTTGTTGTAGGGTTTGCATTGTGAATGTAAGCTTGGATATTGGTTGGATTGAAATTATGGAGATGAGGGTAGGTGTTGGAGTGGATAGTGAAAAGACAGAAAGGAAGTGCGGTGTGGGCAGGGCCATTAGTATAAAGAGGAGAGCGATAAGCGAACTGGACAGGGAAGGACGATCCCTGATGTGGGGTGATGTTGTTGGAAAATTTTGATATTTGATAGGTTGGAAACATATGAACCTGCCCGGATAGCCAAGAGCGTCATTACGCCGCTTCTGGAATTAGGGGAGGAGCGCCGGCTCCAGATCAGATTAACGACGATGGCGAGTGTGCCGGCCATGAGGTCCCCCGCACTGTCCCCTCTCAGTTACACCACTCGAAAACACTGCCAGAACGTTATCACACTCTCACACGGGATGAACCTAGCCAGAAGGGGTACACAAATACTGCTCAGGGGGGTGGGGGACTGGCAGAGGGTGGGTGACAGGAATGTCAGCAGGGTCCACCCTCTAGCACTAACTCTGCCAAATCCAGATTAACATGCTGACGTCGTGAGGATAAGTGTTAAGGCCAGATAAAGGAAGAGGAAGATAAATAAACATTGCGTCTGGTTTCGTTGCCTGGGAGAGGATATTTAGTCTGTGTAGATATACAAGTTTCGTGGTATGTCTCGGTGTAAGTGCATTGACGTACATGGATTACAAATGAGGAAACTGTAGGATTATTGGAATCGAGTTTTCGGATAGTGTAGGATGAACGAAGATGGTGAATGGGAATTAGGAGATGTGGAAATTATATATGATAAAGGATTCACGTGGCTGAATGTAAACGGTTGTGGAAAGTAAGGCTGCGTGTGCGGTGATCAAGCATTTGGAAGGAGGTGTAGAACTGTAGTGGGGTAGATATCCATGCAAAAGTGGCGTGGGTGAGAATGAGTCGGTTCAAGGTTTAGCAGGTGTCGAGGGTAATTTAGGAGTGTAATGTCTATAGTCGCTGTGGTTGATGTGCTGTCATTATCAAAGTCTGAGTGTGATGTCCTTTCGACATTGCGATTCGTTGAATACGGAGCAACAATTTAATTGAACGAAACTGCAAGCCTGATGTCATAATTAATAGCTAAGCCGGTGTATAGCGCAATATAGCCGACAAGATTTTCGAATGGTTCTTGCAGCATACGCTGATAAATAGTAAATGTTGGTTAAATTAGTTATTCATTCTGGAAAAGAGTAATTTGTCGAACTCTTCAAGATAAGAAAGTAATTATTTCTAAAACAGTAGTGCACCTATATCTCTGCTCTGCGAAACAGTTTTTAGTATACTGTAGTTTAAAACCGTCTGCTACCTGTGCAGGAGAGCGCATCTAAGCTGGTGCCAATTAAGTACTAGCTATGAATTACACAACGCGAACATTATGTAAGAAATAGTGTTGAAGTATGGATTAAACACATAGAAGAATGTGTAAGCATTGTATTCAGTACTTTCAATCGTATCAAGTAGCACATCTCAACTCATAAAAGCACTTTCACAAATAAAACAAAGATCAATAGTAAAAGACTAAATAGCTTTTCAAGAGAGTAAATATTAATTGACATAATATTCTTCAAATAAAAGACTATCTTGTATCAAACACTCTCCAAGCTAGCCTACGTTCTCCCTCAGGGTTCAACCTATCTCCATACCACGTTTTATCTACACTCCTGGATATTGAAATAAGAACACCGTGAATTCATTGTCCCAGGAAGGGGAAATTTTATTGACACATTCCTGAGGTCAGATACATCACATGATCACACTGACAGAACCACAGGCACATAGACACAGGCAACAGAGCATGCACAATGTCGGCACTAGTACAGTGTATATCCACCTTTCGCAGTAATGCAGGCTACTATTCTCCTATGGAGACGATCGTAGAGATGCTGGATGTAGTCCTGTGGAGCGGCTTGCCATGCCATTTCCACCTGGCGCCTCAGTTGGACCAGCGTTCGTGCTGGACGTGCAGACCGCGTGCGACGACGCTTCATCCAGTCCCAAACATGTTCAATGGGGGACAGATCCGGAGATCTTGCTGGTCGGGGTAGTTGGCTTACACCTTCTAGAGCACGTTGGGTGGCACGGGATACATGCGGACGTGCATTGTCCTGTTGGAACAGCAAGTTTCCTTGCCGGTCTAGGAATGGTAGAACGATGGGTTCGATGACGGTTTGGATGTACCGCGCACCATTCAGTGTCCCCTCGACGATCACCAGAGGTGTACGGCCAGTGTAGGAGATCGCTCCCCACACCATGATGCCGGGTGTTGGCCCTGTGTGCTTCGGTCTATGCAGTCCTGATTGTGGCGCTCACCTGCACGGCGCCAAACACGCATACGGCCATCATTGGCACCAAAGCAGAAGCGACTCTCATCGCTGAAGACGACACGTCTCCATTCGTCCCTCCATTCACGCCTGTCGCGACACCACTGGAGGCGGGCTGCACGATGTTGGGGCGTGAACGGAAGACGGCTTAACGGTGTGCGGGACCGTAGCCCAGCTTCATGGAGACGGTTGCGAATGGTCCTCGCCGATACCCCAGGAGCAACAGTGTCCCCAATTTGCTGGGAAGTGGCGGTGCGGTCCCCTACGGCACTGCGTAGGATCCTACGGTCTTGGCGTGCATCCGTGCGTCGCTGCGGTCCGGTCCCAGGCGACGGGCACGTGCACCTTCCGCCGACCACTGGCGACAACATCGATGTACTGTGGAGACCTCACGCCCCACGTGTTGAGCAATTCGGAGGTACGTCCACCCGGCCTCCCGCATGCCCACTATACGCCCTCGCTCAAAGTCCGTCAACTGCACATACGGTTCACGTCCACGCTGTCGCGGCATGCTACCAGTGTTAAAGACTGCGATGGAGCTCCGTATGCCACGGCAAACTGGATGACACAGACGGGGGCGGTGCACAAATGCTGCGCAGCTAGCGCCATTCGACGGCTAACACCGCGGTTCCTGGTGTGTCCTCTGTGCCGTGCGTGTGGTCATTGCTTGTACAGCCCTCTCGCAGTGTCCGGAGCAAGTATGGTGGGTCTGACACACCGGTGTCAATGTGTTCTTTTTTCCATTTCCAGGAGTGTAGATCGATAGATGCAGAAAAGACATTATTTTTACTGAATGAGATTATAATGTGTAAGTAATTAAAAGAAGTATTATTATCTTTGTAAGAGTATAAAATACAATGCAATGCTCATTCTTCTGTCTAGTCTGTTTTGTTCTGTTCGTTCTTGAGTTAGCTGGAATAAGGTACGCAAGCTATTGTGCTGCGCTAGCATTTGTTTCTGTCGTAACGTAATTGCAAATATTTATTGGTGTAAACTGTGTCCTAGTAAGAATATATTAGTATAAAGTGATCTCCGTGTGTTATTTCGAGAACCTACGCCACATTTATCTTATGAAAAGAATATTTAATGAAAATTATTTAGCATGTTTCCAGCTGCTGCGGAGTATGGATGTAGATGTAGATGTAGATGTAGATGTGCTGACGCTGACGAACGTTGTCCTGCCTCGCCGGCAGGTGCTGCCACACAGTCCCTCCGGAGTCTTGTTAGCTAAGCACCCCCGCATGTCATGCGCTTAGGTGAGATAACCGACGCTTTACGTCCTGATGCTGAGCAGAAGTGCCCCGGTCACCACTCAGGACGGTGGCAGACGATGTGTAGGTGGCTAGCAGGAGCGAGGAAGCGCTCTCCTCCACACTCCCCCAGGTGGATCGGAGACTAGAGATGGGCAAACTCGTACGTCTTTGGGAACTAGTTCGCTGCTGATCGTTCTTTTTTGGGAGCCGTTCATTTTTACTCGTTCACCGTTCATTTGTGCTTGGTATATGGTTCTTACGAAAAACTGAAAACTAGTAGTGTAGGTGACTGAAGGATGCAGGGCACCAAGAGGTGGCACTTGCCTCCCACCTGGAGTATAGAGTTTTTATTCATTACAGAATTCTTACTCGCTTTTAGAAGTAATTTCTGTGATTCTGCAGAACCTCTTGTTTATCCAACTGTAGCGTTGTGTAGCTGATTGCAGGTAAATAATATAGGGTGGCGCACGGAAAACCGGCCACGAGTACAGACTGCTCGCCAATTACGGACGATTTGTTGACCGTTAGAAGCACATACAACAAACAGACAAACATGTAATAATTAGGTAGTGAAGAAATAACAAGCAAATGCAAGCAACAATGGCGAAACAATCGATGACGATGTGTAGAGACCTGGATAAGAGAACATGAAAATCTCACGCGGCGTGCATGGGCTATAACACATGTAGTCTTGTAAACCTGTTGGTGGCTGTTTCCCAACTTAATAGACCACATGTGAATTGTATAAAATTCTTCGCTTCGACTTCCACTACATAGTTATGCTACGTTGTAAACAATAATCGTTTACACCCTATATATGCTTCACGTTGTCTCTGAGCTCGTAGGCGAAGTAGACTTTATGGAAGCATAAAATAAAATGTGGTTTTGTCATCATACTTGCGTCACACGCTTAGTAAAAATTAGGTTAAGTTCGTAGCAATTAAGTTTTGGTTTGAAAGCTCCTTCTGAACAAATGTTTTTAAGATAATAAGTAAATACGATTTTATGGCAATCTATGTCTCTTCAAATGGAGAGATACCACTTTCCCTACTGAGCCAAAATGACCCACAACCCACTTTTTTTTTTTTTTCAAAGAAACCGAACTAGCAGGTAATGCAAACTGGAAACAACCAAACTTAAAAATAATTAGAGCCTTACTAAATGTAACGTTTTGTATATGAAAGATACACGAAAATCGTTTTATATGAATGTTCTTACACTAAAATTTAAGCAAATTATTGAAAGTTAGTTACTAAATGAAGTCGATGAAACCAAATAAATATATATGAATGACAAAAAAACCTGCTTTGTTATAAGTATGTCTTCTGCTGTTCATCGATATAATGAAGTGAGATGATATGCCCTTTTGTTACCTGAAAAGACGTACTTATTACATACAACGTAATTTTTATGTAATTTACGTAACTATAAAATACTTTTTGATTACCGGTCGTGGACGCTGAATAGCCAGACTCGAGTGCAAGAACAGTTTGTAACACATGTAAAATGGGCCAGCTCAGTGAACGAAACGAACAACTGGATACTGAACTAACTAGGAGCAGTCGGCAGTGGAACTGAGACAGGTGGTCATGTGAAGAACGACGGGTGCGGCCGTGAGAGACCGAGACTGAGACGAGCACGCGACCGAGGCTGGAACGAGAACTGCCGAAGTGACCGCCGCGACCGAAGTGAACTAGTAAACTATGAACCAATCGTTCCTCGTTCCCGGGAACTATAAATAGACCGCCGCGACCGAAGTGAACTATGAACGGATCGTTCATCGTTCCCGGGAACTTTTAGTAGACCGCCGCGACCGAAGTGAACTATGAACCGATCGTTCCTTGGAATTCGTTCCTCGGTCCTTTCGTGCATCTTGGTGAACCGTTCCTCTGCACCCGTTCGTTCGCGAACTACCCATCTCTATCGTAGACAGCTTGCAGAACGTCGGCCGAAGTTGCTCAGATGGCGGAGGCTGGACCCCAGCTCGCCGTAGCGGTGAAACTTTCTCCAAGTTCCGCAGCCGCCTCGTGCCGGAACTCAATGAGCTAATCAGCGGACACGTTGCTAACAGATTTCCAACTCCAAGAATTAGTTTTAGCTTCTCTTAAACTCAAAAGCCTGTCATTCGCTCTCGTTCGAGACGCAGACAGAATGGTGGCACGACTGAATGCTTTGAGCCCTTAAGCTCACTTATTTATAGCCGATAGTCTGATATAGTCCTACTAGAAGAGGATTACCATGTTCACTTCCTCTCACGTGCCCTGTCAGCTTTTCTTAGCTCGCTGTGCAGTGAAAAGGGTCTGCTGGGTGCGGTTAAATTTGCGATATGTGCAAGTTCTCTGATTTACAAAGTATTGCTTCACCATCGGTTACACTGTGTTGTGGCATCCACGGTTCTATGTGCTTCTTCCATGCCTGGTGTAGCAAGCCAGGCAGGCCCCAATGTTTTGACGTAATGTTAACAATACCGCCCAATGGCTTACTTGATTAGCACGTTTCCCGAGCTTCCCTGTACTGTCAAGCTGGAATTAAACTTAAGAAATTTACAAATTGTGCACTGAACTTTTTCAGAGTGCTGTACATCTCCCTCTTTCGAAAGATTCGTCCGGAGACTTCCAGGAAAAAAAGGCCGAGCGGTTCTAGGCGCTACAGTCTGCAACCGCGCGACCGCTACGGTCGCAGGTTCGAATCCTGCCTCAGGCATGGATGTGTGTGATGTCCTTAGGTTAGTTAGGTTTAAGTATTTCTAAGTTCTAGGGGACTGATGACCACAGCAGTTAAGTCCCGTAGTGCTCAGAGCCATTTGAACCAAAACCTTATCACAATACAATATCTAATCTAACGCTTATACTACATAATACTGGGGTTTTACTGTTCCCTTGTTCTATGCCGGCTAGCCACTCTACCGGCATCTGCTGCATCGTTTGTTACAGAAATAAAATACGCAGATACCTAGTAGAAACATATCACAACTAGTAAATGAAATACTTATCAATATATTCTTATGCTGACGATTCTCTTGAAAATTTTGAACGTGTTGTGGTGTCTGCTCCATCGAAATTTTCCCCTGTTGTGTTTCGATAAATTTGTCTAATGAACGCGTAGGTTCAGGGCTGTGGGTGGCATTAAGGTAAGTTAAATTCTGCGTGGGTAATACCCTTGGTGGCCCTTCCTGGCAACACAACGTATTCTGCGTCAGTGTCGTGAGAGTCTTACTAGTGAGCGTAGCCAAAAGGCTGGATCGTTCTCGACTAACTCACAAACCATATGGTTAATAATAATACTGCCTCACTGCAAATCTTAATTTTCTCAACCCCTCAGGTTTATCTTTTTCATAGCAATTTGTCAACACAGTTTCTGATGGGGAGACCGAGTAGAGTACCTCCCTACTTCCTGGAAGTAATAGCTTCTCGGCAAGACTTCGCTTTCGTTCCCCTAAAAGCGAACCTGCCTCACTTGTCTACATGTCAGTCTATCCCGGTCTGTGTAAACAGACAACAACACTCCTCTGAGAGCACTTCTCTAAATCAGCTAGCGATGTAACCACATGAGCTTCTCTGCTACGCCATGTCCTTATCATCCACAAAATCGCCATCTGAGGAAAGGGACCGTCCATCATCCCTCCTTCCTTCGAAACGAGTAACTGACGACAAGCAGAAACAAGAAACAACAGCAACAAAGACCTGACAATAACCCTACAATAATGAAATATGGACGTGGCAATGACATGAAGACATTAATTCCATGAAAAAACAACAATATGCAGAATAACTCTAGCCCCAACATAACAATGCACTGAATATAGCAAAATAACTAACTACGTGACCTCAAAGCATAAGGCATGTTTTATGCCATGCGCTGCTAACCGCTAGAGGTTCCTTTTCCGCCTGCTGCACCTTTGTGTACTGGGTCAGTCGCAGCTAATTGTGATAACGCATCCACCATACCCTTAAATGGTTTCACCCTACGATATACGTTTTGCTTGGAAAATGTATCTTTACGTTAAATGGTGGGGCCATCTTCAGGACCTGATACAGTCCGTGCTATTCGGTTAAGAAGTTCTTCGTCTTTCTTTCGTGAATAGTGATTGGTGACCAATACGAACTGCGCTATACGTCGCTGTAGCAGTCTGCCACTCCACCTATTCTCCTTTTGTACGTTTCTCCATAGTTCTCGTTTTCTTATTGCAAACTTCTTCACCGATTCGCATTTAGGTCCTAATTTAGGCCTGAAGACGTCAAGACGGACAGAGTCTTCGTCCTGTACACTCCTTCAAATGGTGATGTGCCTATTCTTGCATGAACCTTTCAACTGTGCATGCCAACCACATTTGGAAGATAGGTATCCCGGTCGTCATATCCAGTATTCACGTGAAAGCTTAGCATTTTCGATATCGTATTATGGGTGTGCTCCATGCTACCATGGAATGGGCTCATTTGTAACTTCTTAACACGCAACATATCACATAACTGCTTCAAAAGTTCTGAAATGAGTTTCGCACCCTGATCAGTGGAAAGGGTATTAGGTACTCTAAACTTCAATATCCAGGTGTTAACTAATGCCTATGCCCCACTACTGTTCTGTTGATCTGGAATTGCGATCACCAGTAGAAGCGACGAAGGATATTCGATGCTTGTAAGCATTTACCTATTCCCTACAGGTGTTCTATTATATGGTCCATAAATGTCAGCCCTCGTTAGCTGAGTGGCTTCGGTCAGAGGGTTAGCTGCGCTCTGTAATAAAAAAAACTGAGTTAATGGATCAATAACGAATATCAGTCAGGCTTTCGAAAGCACCATAGTACAGCAACTGCATTAATCAAAGTAACTGATGACATTAAACATGCTATGGACAGACGTGAAGCTACTATCCTAACACTGCTTGACTTTAGCAAGGCTTTTGACACAGTTGACTTCGATATATTACTAATTAAAATGAAACAGCTGAATTTCTCAATCAGCGCAATACACTGGTTCGACAGCTACCTCAAAAACAGAAGTCAACAAGTCGTTTGTGGGTCGGAAAAGTCATCATGGAAAAGCGTGCACTCTGGAGTTCCCCAAGGCTCCGTCCTTGGTCCACTACTCTTCTCACTGTATATTAATGATTTTCTTCAGTGATTCACTCCTGCAGCTACCATCTATATGCTGACGACATCCAACTGTACATAAGTGCAAGCCCCAAAAACATTGCTGGCGCAGTAGCGAGTATGAACGCAGATCTTTGCTCTGTTTCTCGATGGGCACAGAACCTAGGTCTGAAACTAAACCCCAAGAAATCCCATGTCACACTTATATCTCATCCAAAGTTAATCAGCCGGTACTTTCGCGAAACGGTCCCTAAAATACTCCTCAGTGGTACCCAACTACCATACCAAAAAACAGTAAAAGACCTTGGAATAATCTTGGATGAACACCTAAACTGGGAAGAACAAACAGTCACAGCTTGCCGGAAATCGCTCTCCTCCCTACATGCAATTCAAAAATTTAGAAAAATATTTCCAACCCATGTTAAACAAAAATTAGTCCAAACACTAGTCTTGCCTAATCTTTACTACTGCGATGTAGTTCAACACGGCACGAATAGTGAAAATTCTAGATGCCTCGAGCTAGTGATGAATGCTTGCGTCAGATACGTGTGCAATATTCGGTTGTATGATCATATCAGTCCTTCATACTCCCAGCTAGGTTGGATGCGCCCACATAAGGCACGCGATCTCCACACGATGTGCTTACTTCATCGATTTCTTAGCCACTGGTGCCCTCAATACTTATCTTCTCACATTAAACATCTATCATCATTCCACAATCGCAATACCAGATCGGATACGTCTATCATCTTGGTTGTACCTTTACATAACACAAAATCTTTCTCCGTGTCATTCTCCATCTCAGCCATACGACTATGGAACGCACTCCCCTGTGATCTGCGTCTTATCCAGAACTACTCAACATTCAAGAGGGAACTCAAAACTTACATATTAGGGACGGTATAGCCACCATTGTTGTGCCCCTAACATCTCTTTCTTTCTTCTCTCCATCACAGCTTCGAATTTTACCATTCTTTTTCTCTTCCTCAAACCTATCTACCTCTTATATATCTCTTTCACCCCATTCTATCGTCTTATGTCTCTGCTCGATGAGAATAACTCACAAGCTGCAAGAATATAACGAGAAAATTCCCAACTAACTGACATTCACAAAAGAAATGTATGTTTACTTTCATATACTTAGTCACTATTATTATTATTATTATTATTACTATTATCATTATTATTATCATTATTATCGTTGATTGTTATAATTATTTTTATTGTTATGACTATCACTGTACTACTGTTATAATCTCAAATTTTTTTCGTTTGACATCAATACTGCATAATACGTTAAATGTTCTTAATGTTATTTAGTAACTGTAACTCGTTCAATCTGAGTATGCCTGGTTAGGTGTAAGAGAGGGCCTGAAGGCCCTAATCTTGCCAGGTGAAATAAATGCATAAATAAATAAATAAATAAATAACGAACATCAACGGGCGTCAGGTGACGTCCGCCACGAACAATTGAAACGAACAAAATGAGATTAAAAAAAAGTGGCCAGCGCGACAGTCTGTCAATCCTAAGGGTTGGGTTCCATTCCCGTCTGGGTTGGAGATTTTCTCCGCTCAGGGACTGGGTGTTGTGTTGTCCTTATCATCGTCATTTCATCCCCATCGACACGCAAGTCGCCGAAGTGGCGTCAGCTCGAAAGACTTGCACCCGGTGAATGGTCTACCCAACGGGAGGCCCTAGTCACACTACATTTATTTATTTATTCATAAATGTCGAGATCAAGCGTTTGAAACAGCTTCGACGCCTCTGATAGCCTCTGCAAAGGAATTTTATGATGCGAAATATCTGCTCCCTGCACGCTTGGTACACATTCTCTACCTCTCTAATCCACGGCCCACTCCCTATTCCTCCACCAAAAACAGTATACAGCATGCCTTTTTGTTTCTCATCGGCCATTATGACCTGTCAATACATGGGCACCAGCCTGTTGTAACATTTCATTCTGAAAAAGTACTGGAATCACAACACATGCTCTGCTTTTCGTGACTCTGCACAACACATCCTCATTAAGATAAAATGGGGCTGTGATTAAAATCCTGACAATATTTATTCTCTGCCTGAGCATGTTACCTTTTTTAAACACTTTTGCCCAATGTACCCAATATGTCTACTTCGTGAGTTAATGTGTCCATGTTTGCGTGTTTTATACCTGGCTTATGGACAACCCCATAATCAAACTTACTAAGCTTGAAAACCCAGGCGTTAGACGACTAGATGGGACCTTTAGACCAAGCAACCATTTCAGTCATGCATGATCCGTCACGACTTTAAATCTTCTGCCATACAATTAACACCAGGAATTTATTATACTGTATATGACTGCTAATATCTCCTTTTCAGTTGTTGAATAGTTACCTTGTGCCTTATTCAACTGCCTCAAAATATACGCTACTGGATGACACAACATACAGCCAAATCATCAGAAGCCACACAGTAGAGCCTGAACTCTTTTTACAAATCTGGAGAAACCGAAATCTTTAGGTAATCTGATCAAAGGTCTGGCTGGTTTTGTAAAACATTTACAAATTTATGATAGTAGGTGCACAAATCGATGAACGACTGTCTCTGTATAGTCATCCGTGGTGCTGGAAAATTTTGAATTGCTCTTGTAAGACGAGTAATGTGTCTGCACATAACGCTCACTAATTACATATCCTAGATAGTTAACTCAAGTATGAGCAAAATCTGAATGAACTCCATTTGTACTGATAACATTTGTATGGCGTGTCTTTGGCCTACGCTCAAGTGCTGATAACCAGCTTTTAGATATAATGTACACTCCTGGAAATGGAAAAAAGAACACATTGACACCGGTGTGTGAGACCCGCCATACTTGCTCCGGACACTGCAAGAGGGCTGTACAAGCAATGATCACACGCACGGCACAGCGGACACACCAGGAACCGCGCTGTTGGCCGTCGAATGGCGCTAGCTGCGCAGCATTTGTGCACCGCCGCCGTCAGTGTCAGCCAGTTTGCCGTGGCATACGGAGCTCCATCGCAGTCTTTAACACTGGTAGCATGCCGCGACAGCGTGGACGTGAACCGTATGTGCACTTGACGGACTTTGAGCGAGGGCGTATAGTGGGCATGCGGGAGGCCGGGTGGACGTACCGCCGAATTGCTCAACACGTGGGGCGTGAGGTCTCCACAGTACATCGATGTTGTCGCCAGTGGTCGGTGGAAGGTGCACGTGCCCGTCGACCTGGGACCAGACCTCAGCGACGCACGGATGCACGCCAAGACCGTAGGATCCTACGCAGTGCCGTAGGGGACCGCACCGCCACTTCCCAGCAAATTAGGGACACTGTTGCTCCTGGGGTATCGGCGAGGACCATTCGCAACCGTCTCCATGTAGCTGGGCTACGGTCCCGCACACCGTTAGGCCGTCCTCTGCTCACGCCCCAACATCGTGCAACCCGCCTCCAGTGGTGTCGGGACAGGCGTGAATGGAGGGACGAATGGAGACGTGTCGTCTTCAGCGATGAGAGTCGCTTCTGCCTTGGTGCCAATGATAGTCGTATGCGTGTTTGGCGCCGTGCAGGTGAGCGCCACAATCAGGACTGCATACGACCGAGGCACACAGGGCCAACACCCGGCATCATGGTGTGAGGAGCGATCTCCTACACTGGGAGTACACCTATGGTGATCGTCGAGGGGACACTGAATAGTGCACGGTACATCCAAACCGTCATCGAACCCATCGTTCTACCATTCCTAGACCGGCAAGGGAACTTGCTGTTCCAACAGGACAATGCACGTCCGCATGTATCCCGTGCCACCCAACATGCTCTAGAAGGTGTAAGTCAACTACCCTGGCCAGCAAGATCTCCAGATCTGCCCCCATTGAGCATGTTTGGGACTGGATGAAGCATCGTCTCACGCGGTCTGCACGTCCAGCACGAACGCTGGTCCAACTGATTTGCCAGGTGGAAATGGCATGGCAAGCCGTTCCACAGGACTACATCCAGCATCTCTACGATCGTCTCCATGGGAGAATAGCAGCCTGCATTGCTGCGAAAGGTGGATATACACTGTACTAGTGCCGACATTGTGCATGCTCTGTTGCCTGTGTCTATGTGCCTGTGGTTCTGTCAGTGTGATCATGTGATGTATCTGACCCCAGGAATGTGTCAATAAAGTTTCCCCTTCCTGGGACAATGAATTCACGGTGTTCTTATTTCAATTTCCAGGAGTGTAGAAAAGTAATTATAACGACCTAAATTATCTAAGGTTTCATCAATATTAGGGGCTGGATAAGCATCTGTGACAGTTTGTGCAATAAGAAACATATAATAGCAGCAGAATCTATATTTCTTGGTTCCGTCCAATGACGTTTTAGGCACGATTACGATATTAATGCTCCAGAGACTGTCGCTACATTCCATGATCCTATATCGTAGCTGCTTTTCATATAACTCTCCCATGTCGACAGTTTTCTTATGGTTTCCATCCAGACTCGGCCTATCAAAGTCTTCATCCTCTAATACTTCCAGAGTGGCTATAACTATGCCTTTTGACAGACTAACTTCACCTCTGCCAAAGTTATCTTGTTAACTGAAACCATATAGTCTCCATTGTTATAAGTCACAGGCACTATGCTTCTGCGTACCACACAGTGCGAACCATCAAATTCTTCATTATTGAGAGTGGCTCAGCAATATACACAGTCCCAATAAAATCCACACTACCTTGCCCGTACCTGCCGGCCGTTTATTCTGTTGATCAGTCTTTAACGAACTCACGTGCAGTTCAGCTGGCATCTCCTTCATTACAGGTGAGCCTTGCTACATTATTTCGACTGCAACTTTATCATCCAAGTGAAACTGGGTTTTATTTAGCTCACCCATACATTACCAAGGATCAAGCCTCGCATAATACCTGTCGAGAAGATTTAGTGTGAGAATCACTAAAAATCCTTCACCCACATACGGCAAAACATCTATACACTCTGTACATTAGTATTCCCACTGGTAAATTCAGGTACCATTGTCCCTAATGACTCACACTATCATTGACCATGTAACTTCTGTTGTGATGGCGCCAGTCTTCTCCTGCTCACCAGAGACAGACTGATAATGGACACGAAGCCCACTGAGCATAATTCTGTCTGTGCCCTAACTTGTGCAGCGTTACGGTCTATTGGAATGTTTCTGGATGGAAGAAGCATTCCTGTAGGAATTCGACAGCAGCTTCTCCCGATGATGCTTCCCTTTGGTCCTCTTCTGATCACGTACGTAACACCCAGGTTGGTTAGACTGTAGCTGCATATGGACATTAAGCCAACACAACAACAACTCAAACATACTCTATTCAGTACACCACAAATTAGGTCTAACAACTGAGAACAAATACTGTATTAAACTTAAAACAAAGTGAGACTCACTGCACCCCTTTGAGCTAGGCGAATACTGCCGAACTGCAGATATCTAAAGTACCACTACACATATGCAGTTTACCAAGGCAGATAGTCGTATTGCTTGACACCAAACAACAGTGTCTGGGTTCAAGAGCTTTCCAGAAACCACTTCGCTCGCCAAACCTTAGTGTTTGAATGTAGAATCAACATTTTCTGACACAACCTGTGTCTTGAAGCATAACGACCACTTGATGGTACCAACTGTAACGTCTCGACGTACTCCGGCCACCTACGCACTAAGATGGAGGAAGGAAGTGGTGAGGGAGAGGAGAGATTTATCCTGGGGTGTGCAGTGAAACAGTGGTAGCCCTGACAAATATTCATTCAAGCGGCCTTATAGTCCTGCAGCACTCCAGTCCGCCTTAGGACCACACTGTGGACACGCAGACACAGCCGACTGCGCAATGCGACGACGCCCGGATCACACCGATGACAGCAAATATCCGGGTCGCCACCAGCTATCACGACTGTTGCTGCAGTGCATGAGACAACTAAACCTGCACAGGAAACAGTGACGGAAATTCAGAAATCACTAGTAGAATATGAGCAAACCACACTACCCTTAATAGAAAGCCCATCTGTGGCTGCAAACCTTACAGAAAATCACTCCAAAGCCAAAGAAGATAAGTCCAGTGAAACAAAATCAAATTCAGAAGTTGAAAAGAAAAATGGAAACATTGAGGACTCTAAGACAGGTGACGAAACGCAACTACAGATGCAAGGTAACGTTACCTCCGAAACTGATGTCTCACACGACTCAGTCAATCGAAAATACAGCAGACAAACCGAGCAGGAAAAAGCAAAAAAATGTGGTTAAAACCCGTATGACCTCTGTAGTCCAAGATAATATCCCTGAAGAGCCTGTTACAGAATCATGTCAGATTAAAAATGTCACCAAGGATCAACTTGATAAAGAATCAAGTCAAATTCTATCAGGGAAACGAAAGAATCACGATCTCCATCAGGTAAAAGTGAAAATAACATCTGAAGGCCTACGTTCTATGAAATCTGCAGAGTACCTCATTTCTACATTATTCACTCATACAGTTCTATTGATGTGGGGAAAAGTAAAACTAATGGAATGGGCAGACGATATAGACGATGAGGTGTCCGTACAGCCTAACAATAAATGTCGCATAGACATACTTTCTGGAACATTCTCTTTTTTAACATGGGTAAGATATCCATTGTTACTAAGAGAGCTGCTCTTAACAACCTCGTAAAGGGATGACGTATTATACAGTTTAAGTACAACAAGTCACAAGCGAACATCTAATCAAATTGTTCACTTCACAGTAAATTCTAGCACCGCTCGGAGTCTAGAACTGGTACCACCATTGTAAATCATCATGACATTGAACTAAAGAATGTAGAACTGTTACCGAATGGATGTGGAATCGCTTGTGCCATTCACGATGTAACTCTTGTGAACTTTTATGCTCCATCCGGCAGTGAAAACGAGTCCATAGAAGACGTTTCTTTGGTCAAGAATTTTACAGGTTACTTCAGAGAAATAAAATAAACTTGTCATCGGTAGCGATTTTCACTGTGTAATTAGCAATGATGATCAAAAACTTCTTCCAAACAAGTATAATGACCATAAAGCACTGGTTGACAGTTATCATCCTGCAAACACTTGGAGAATTTTGAACCCCACCAAAACCGACTACACGTATTATCATGCTAATGGACATAGCAGACTTGATAGGATATACGTGTCTCTTCTACCCAAGCTCAAATACTTGAATCGCTGATTGCAGAAACAATACTTGTACGCTTTTTGGTTAAATTGAGTTAATAGCTGATTTCCATGTTACGGACCTCCCCTATCGAATGAATGCAGAAACAACATTTGTCCATCATTCTTAATGAGACAAACAAGATCCCGACGTTATGGGTGAGAGGAGAAAGAACACTTGCCTAAGACTAGTGCTATTTCTGCAGCCAACGTTGGCTAGCCCGTTGTGTAATATCATCTCTGTGTTCGTACGGTTTTTCTTTGTGAAGCTCAGCAGTGTTGAACAGGGAAAATATGGATGTACATGATGGTGGTGAAAGTAGAAAGAGGAAAAAAGGTGTAAAGAATGTTGAGCATCAGCGTGAAATCATAGAAAGGTCGCGAATTAAAGATGTAGAGTACGAAAGCTACAGTGGAAAGTTAGTTTCAAAGAAAAGCATTGGTGTGGACTGCAAGTAAGTAATGTTCTAATACGGGAGCTTATACGTCAGTAAAATAGTAAACTAATGATTTATTGCGTGATTGAAATATCTGTGTAATTTTGTAGATGTCGTAGAAACTGCTTTAGACGAATTCCTGAAGAGGAAAAAAATTAAGTATTTTCACTTTTCTTCAACATGACGTCAACGGACGTACAAGGTTCTTATCTCCAAGACTGATTACTGTAGGTAATATTTCCTGAAGACGAAGAAGAGTACCAGAAGGAGGCAACTGCAAACCATGATGCAACAATTTTCAGTATTTTATTAATTCCAGCAGTGGCCAATCAGAGGTATGCAAGAAAGCTTTCTTAAGTATCCATGATGTCACGAACCAAAGGGTAAAGGTAAGTTCAAAACCATCGTACAATATGCGTTAGATGAGTATGTGCCAAGCAAGATCCTAAGAGATGGAAAAGCGCAACCGTGGTACAACAACCAAGTTAGAAAACTGCTGCGGAAGCAAAGGGAACTTCACAGCAAACATAAACGTAACCAAAGCCTTGCAGACAAACAAAAATTACGCGAAGCGAAATCTAGCGTGAGGAGGGCTATGCGAGAGGCGTTCAATGAATTCGAAAGTAAAGTTCTATGTACTGACTAGGCAGAAAATTCTAAGAAATTTTGGTCTTATGTCAAAGCAGTAGGTGGATCAAAACAAAATATCCAGACACACTGTGAGCAAAATGGTACTGAAACAGAGGATGACAGACTAACGGCCGAAATACTAAATGTCTTTTTCCATAGCTGTTTCACAGAGGAGGACTGCACTGTAGTTCCTTCTCTAGTTTGTCGCACAGATGACAAAATGGTGGATATCGAAATAGACGACAGAGGGATAGAGAAATAATGAAAATCGCTCAAAAGAGGAAAGGCCCCTGGACCTGATGGGATACCAGTTCGATTTTACACAGAGTAAGCGAAGGAACTTTCGCCCCTTCTTGCAGCGGTGTACCGTAGGTCTCTAGAAGAGCGTAGCGTTCCAAAGGATTGGAAAAGGGCACAGGTTATCCCCGTTTTCAAGAAGGGACGTCGAACAGATGTGCGGAACTATAGACTTATATCTCTAACGTCGATCAGTTGTAGAATTTTGGAACACGTATTATGTTCGAGTATAATGACTTTCCTGGAGACTAGAAATCTACTCTGTAGGAATCAGCATGGGTTTCGAAAACGACGATCGTGTGAAACCCACCTCGCGCTATTCGTCCACGAGACTCAGAGGGCCATAGACACGGGTTCCAAGGTAGATGCCATGTTTCTTGACTTCCGCAAGGCGTTTGATACAGTTCCCTACAGTCGTTCAATGAACAAAGTAAGAGCATATGGACAATCAGACCAATTGTGTGATTGGATTGAAGAGTTCCTAGATAACAGAACGCAGCATGTCGTTCTCAATGGAGAGAAGTCTTCCGAAGTAAGAGTGATTTCACAGGGGAGTGTTGTAGGACCGTTGCTATTCACAATATACATAAAAGTCCTGGTGGATGACATCGGAAGTTCACTGAGGCTTTTTGCTGATGATGCTGTGGTGTATCGAGAGGTTGTAACAATGGAAAACTGTACTGAAATGCAGGAGGATCTGCAGCGTATTGACGCATGGTGTAGGGAATGGCAATTGCATCTCAATGTAGACAACTGTAATGTGCTGCGAATACATAGGAAGATAGATCCCTTATCATTTAGCTACAAAATAGCAGGTCAGCAACTGGAAGCAGTTAATTCCATAAATTATCTGGGAGTACGCACTAGGAGTGATTTAAAATGGAAATGATCATATAAAGTTGATCGTGGGTAAAGCAGATGCCAGACTGAGATTCCTTGGAAGAATCCTAAGGAAATGCAATCGGAAAACAAAGGAAGTGGGTTACAGTACGCTTGTTCGCCCACTGCTTGAATACTGCTCAGCAGTGTGGAATCCGTACCATATAGGGTTGATAGAAGAGATAGAGAAGATCCAACGGAGGGCAGCGCGTTTCGTTATAGGATCATTTAGTAAAAGGCGAAAGCGTTACAGAGATGATAGATAAACTCCAGTGGAAGACTCTGCAGGAGAGATGCTCAGTAGCTCGTTACGGGCTTTTGTTAAAGTTTCGAGAAGGTGCCGTCACCATAGAATCAAGCAGTATAACACCTTCCATGAAAACCATGACGTGATAAGCAAATCCAGTAGTATTTCACATAGCTCCGAATAAATCGTGACATTAAATTAACCAAAGTAATACGAGTAACGAGTGAGCAAATGGAATACCACAGACTAACACAAGAATGCCTAAATGCATGTCGTACATTCCCACCATGAGACCGACGCAGTTTCAAGGGGAGAAACGAGAACAGAAGACGAGAGCAGAACCGTGTAAGCTAGAAGGCCCTACGATAAGGGACGGACTGGACACCCACGTCGCCAGCTAACCACTAGGGCCTCACCACCCGCACGTTTTAGAGTGAGACTTTTTCGCGTCTCAGGTACGTCAAGGACCACACCCCAGTCCATGTTAAATGCTAGAGCCCTCCAGAAAAACAGTATAGATCTTACGATAACACAAAAAGGGGCACTACCACCTTCAAGTTTTATCGTGAGACTTTTCGCGTCTCAGGTACATGAAGGACCACCCCCCCAGCCCATGTTAAAAGATAGAGCCCTCCAGAAGAACAGTATAGATCTTACGATAACGCTAAAAGGACCACACCAGCTGCAGGTTTTAGCGTGAGACTTTTAGCGTCTCTGTTACGTTGCAAACTTTAAAAAACATTGCCCCACCACGAAAAGTATAACGTTTCTCATCGGATAGACAGAATTTTTGTAGGTGGAGCTTAAGGTTAACATTGAGACCCTGATTGGTCAGATGAAAACACAGCCGGATAGTTTTTTTTTTTTTTTAACCAACTTCGGTAAATGTAGTAAGGAGAAAAAGGTTGCTTCCGAGATGGCGAGGTGAGTGGAGCTGTGCCGCCCGTCGCTGCCCTGACGCTGCCTAAACACCGACAAGGTAATGAACGCACGCGATGCCGCATTTTTGAGCGCATAAGGTTTCACTCAGAACTGCAGAAGTCTCACCTGTTACACCCCCTTTTTACGTAATACTAGTGTCGATCGTTAATTGAAACTCATGGTGTTCACATTTGCCACTTGAAGTAAAAATCTGAAACGCGATAATTTCTCTTTTATATAGTTATTGAGAAGCCACATCAGCCAAGGTAATTTACGACAAGTTAGATAAGAAATTAAAGATAATTGAGGGTCACTGTAGACCATTTTGATAGTTTTCTCTTTTTTGAAACTTAATTTAAACCTAGATTATAGATGTGATATGGCATAGGTCATCCTTCGATCCATTGTAGAACTTGGAAACCCATTCAGGGAATATTCGTTCATATTTTTGTTGAACGCAGTTGGTTTTTACCATCCTGTATTAAAACATTTCCTTTTATCAATAGTGCATTTATAAACGATGTTTTGTGAGTAGAATAAAATTTCCAATGGTAAACTTAACTGCTTTTTCGACGTTATTTTATCAGCTAACTAAAACTACGAAAGCCTTGAACCCCTTCCACTAAATTTAGTTAGTATTAAGATTCTTTTACAGGGAGTGCAGTGGAGCTGACGCTAAGATCATTTAGTATTTGGTTATATCATCACTAGTCTCACTGAACTCTTCTGAATTCTACATGTCATATGTGGTCTGGCATCTCCTTACCAGCAACAGGTCCCAGGTTCAAACAAGTCAATTCCCTAAAAAACACGCTCAGAACGTCATTGCGCGAAAGTGGTAGGGAGACACGATATAGAACAAACAGACACCACCATGAATGTTTAGAAAATGGCGACCCTGCCAGGATGGTAAAATACCATGATTGAAGGTCGACCAAATGCCTAACTAGGTCAGAAAAATACCTGCTGAAAAATTTTCGTTGTAAAATTTTTTCCTTGAAGTTATACATAGTCGTAAACAGTAGGTGTGGCGATGGATAGTAAAAGTATTCAACAAATTAAGTTATGAATTTTAATATTGTTAGAATTAAGTTTTCTCTCCAACGCAAGCGCGCAGGTGGCGGATACATCGTTGACAAGTTGGTTCTGACCCAACAAGTAAGTGAATTGTTTGTCAAGTCGTGTGAACAAAAAAATTATGAAAAGCGTGAGATCGTATGAGCGCATTTTGAGGCGAAGTAGAGCGCGTGAATTACCTTTAAAACAGAAAATAAGGGATTCGGAAAGATTGGCAATGGCAGATCGAGAACTTGGCCGAATTGTGGTAGAGACCCAGCATGAAAATTGACAGAGAATAGAGGACAGTACAACAGACGATGCAGTATCGCGAGAAATAGGACAGATAACGCACCATAACGAGGATAATGTACGCCAAAGCACAGAAAAACCTAGGTTTGCATCCGACAGAGGAGCAGGAAAGTAGAGAGACAGTCGATGAGGATTCTAACTTGCGTCTTGAATACGTAGAACCCATAGTACAAGTAATCAGAACTCCCTCACCACAGAGTACAAGGAATGCGAGCAGAAACGTGTCACAGCAGAGTTCAATGCAATCGGCTGCGAACCAACACTTGGCCGAAAACACAGAGCGTAGGACGTCGGAACAAAACGCAATAGGACCCACCAATCTGGCAGAATTATTACAACAAATTACGGAAACCATGACAAGGCAAAATAATGACATAGCGAATCAAATTCAAATTTACAATGCACAAACCACGAGACAAATGCGTGAGATTAAAGAACAAAACAAAAAAATTCAGTTACACCTAAGTCTTATTGAAGACGAGGCAAAAGAATCTCGAGAAGTGATAGGAAACTTAATAACAGGTTACAATCAATTGAGAACAGACACTGACAAGGTACAAGCGGACGTACAAACATTGCGTAATGACACTCAGGACGAGGTCAAAACATTACGTAACAACACACAGGGAGAAGTCACGAAACTAGAGAAACAGATAAATGTAATTAATAGACAAGCAGCAGGTACAGCGCGTAAAATTGTTGAAAACAGTGTGTTACACAAACGTATCACAAAAGCAGCGCTGAAAAATATGATAACCGCATAGTCAAAATAGAAGCGCAAACGAAGCGACAATTTCAGAAATTGCGAACAGAGTTGTTGCCAACCATTGAAGAGCGTAGTGAACAGGATCGAACAAGCACAGAGTCTGCAACCACATCCGTATCTGTAACAGCACCGAAAAAACAAGCAATTAACGAAGATATTACGCATTTGCGATTCCAATCACAGGCGGAAAGTAGCATATGTGAAATCAGACAGCCTGCACCGTGGTTACGCGAAAGTTACAGTGGACAATATCCAATGGGTCTACCACAACCGGAAAGAACGACGGGAGAAGTGATCAGAAACAAAAGTGGCGAATAATCGCGAATTTCATATAGAACTATGACGAAGTACCACAACGATCATTTCCTCACAGTCAGAAAATTCAAACACTTTCGAGAAGGAAACTCATTACATCCACGAAATTTTATTGATCAATTCCGAGTAGGATTACCAGAACACTGGACGCTAGCACACAAATTAGACTTTATATGTGCACACATGTCAGGAACAGTCGCAGAAACCATGCAGAATGTTGCAGCGACATGCCGATCGTACGAAGATTTCAGAGAGAAGTTTCTCTCACGATATTGGTCCAGCGAAGCACAGAACAGAGAGAAGTACGAATTATTACAGAACCCATATTTTGAAAATTCAGGAGAGAAGAGTCCCGTGAAATTTTTGGAAGTAATGGCAAACAAAAATCAATGCTTAGATGTTCCATACAGTGACGGAGAGTTGATTAAATTATGCGCGATGAAGCTACCATTGAAATACCAGCAATCATTAGTAGGTCGCGGAGGCAATGACCTCGAAGCATTTAAAGGTATTCTAAGGGAACTAGAGTTCATATTTTCGGAAGATGACGCAAGAAAAAGACGAAGCGCACATGAAAATGAAAGCAAAAAGCAGTGAAATCCACAAGACACAGTACGAAGAAACAATAATTACGAACCACGTGATAACTTCGCACCAAGAAGTGACAATAGATTTCAACAAAGAACCGGTTATGGATTAAGAAGAGAATATGGCAATAACTATAATTCACCCAGGAACGGCAACAACTATTACAGAGGAAATAACGACAACTGGAATGGGTACTGGAGAACCAATAGACCGACAAATTATCAACAAGGAAACCACCATCAACATGCTGAACAAGAAAAGCGAATACAGATAGAAGAGGTTGAGGTAAGACCACCAAAACCCGATAAACGTTCGATTTGACAGCTAAGCCCCCATGCCAAAGAGAATGACGCACCGACCCAGGACAATTGCAGCACCTTGAACAGAGAAGTAAAAATCTTGTCACCAGAAGAGAACAAGGAAGAAACAAATCCGCAGGGACCAGAAGAAAACGAAGACAAGAAAATAACAATCTCGTGTTGGACGAAATTAATTGGGAGAATACTGACGAGGAAGATGAATTACCAGAGGCATGCACAACGAATGTAGGAGGAAAGGACGAAGTAATGAGTATTGCAGAGCTATTTGATGTGGAAACAAGGGAAAGCGAATTCAATGAGGATAATGCGCAGTCAACAGAAGTTGAAAATAAGTTACGAGTGGGCACACAACCCAACATATATAATGAAGGAAGTTATGAAGCGATAATTAGAACATTTAGATGCGATTATGTGGAAGTAGCGACGAAAAAGGAGAAGATAGACGAGGATGAGGAAAAAGTAGAGGATGTAGAAGAAAGCGTAAATGAAGGAAGAAATAGAGGAGAGGAAATAAAAGAGAGAGAAGTAGCAGTCGAAGCTTATCCTACAGAAAGTTCGAATTCACAAGGGAAATTCCTAAAAAGACTCATGTATGAGTCAGTGGAGGATTCGTTGATGCAAGAGAAAGAAGAACAGAACCAACCCTTTCAAATTCAACTTATTGTGAAGGCCATGGTAAAGCATATTCCAGTCAATATTGTAATTGATAGCGGAAGTGAACTGACTGCAACCTCAGAAAATTTATTCATGCAGTGTAATGCCAATGAGGAATTGCCAGTTCTGAAAACACGTAAGATTAATGTAAAAGGTCCTATTAGAAACAATGCTGCGAAAGTTACGAGACAAACAAGGATAACTCTTTCGTGCAAAGGTCAAAAGATCAAAGCCAACTTCGTGATTATACCTAAACTAACTGTAGATTTGATTATAGGTGCAGATTTTTTAAATGAGAGACGAGCGATAATAGATATGGGGAAAGGTAGCGTAACATTCGGGAATGTCACACTTCTCTTTGAGCAAAAGCTAAAATTAGAAGAAATACCAGTTATAAACAAACAATTAAGAATGAAGCAAGATAAAGAGGATGAAGAATTAGAATGGTATGCACAAAAGGGCGAATCGCCTCAACTCATGTTAGAAGTCCATAAAGAAATCGACGAAATATTTGGAAGAGGTTCAAGGTATTTCGGAACACAGTAAAAGAGAATTAGAGGGTATTTTACGAGATAAAGCAGAGGTACATTTATCTAAGACTGGCAGTATTAAACACTTTCAGTACAAGTTTGACGATTAATTTTATTACTAGTAAATAATCAGCACAATATTTCAAGATTATGTTGCAGATAAGATCGTCAGGAGAAAGAAGAATGAAGAGAGAGGAAGGTAGGAAAAAGAAAGTAGTTTCAATAATAACACCAATAGTACCATAGATTAAGGTGAAGGGACAAAGTGTAGATAGTCTAACAGCATGAAATACTAAAATGGTATACACCACGACACTACATAAAAATAAAAAACGAATTTGAGGATTCTTGAGTAGACGTTAAGACTCCAAATATCTTAGAATTGTAACATGGAAAGGGCGCCGAAATTTTTAAAGCTTTTTAAGAAGGGGCAAAACAATGTACGTACTAGACATATGTTAGATGATTATAAGTAAAACTTTTTGTAAGAACCATTGTAAAAACTCCAGCAAGGAAGAGATGCAACGACCCACAAGTTGCAATGCAAGAAGTATCAAGAAAGAAAAACACGTAATTAGCAAGACACGAGGACAGCGAGACCAACAGAAGGCCCTTGTAGCTGAAATGGGCTGCTGTATATCTTCCAATGCGGAACCACAGAGTGTCGCAACCCTGCAGCGACGGGACGCCGAACGACGGGACGCCGAATGTCAGTAGGGACTGATGCATGGACAGACAAGCAGACACCCGACTTTCGCCGCTCGTAAACTTCGGGGCACCCCCGAAACAGCAGAGCGAGAAATAAACGACCAGACGAGAAGACCGTTTGGGCAAGCCACCACTGGCAAAAAATATGAGTAAAGGTCACACTACTGCTATTAAACAGCACGCTGATGCACGAAACTGAAGATAACTTCCACAAAGTAAAAATGACACGCCCAAACAACTTATCAAACTGTTACTAGGAGAAGAACTTCAAAGCGACTAGTTATCAATAAATATTTCCATATCCTGCCCAGAGAAGAACCAAGAAGCAAGTAAGAAGCAGAGAAAAAGCAGGAACAAGAGAAGTTGAAGATTCGCAAGATTGAGACCAAGAAAGAAGATGGGTGAAGAATAGACGACATACCTTCCCAAATCTCTATCCTATTGTAAACTAGTCGTCTGCGAAGTATTACAACGAAAAACGACCGCATTCAGCGACACATAACGATGACTTTCATGCATACAAAGCCAGTAAACCACGAGATTCTGCACTCACAGCTCCATTCCATTATGGGACATCCACAACAGCAACACACACTTGCAAAGCCAACAAGGAACGACGAACGAAGCTGTACATCAAATACTTGCCCACATCCATCTCGCTCAAGTCCATCACCTTTGTGCAAAAACATTCGCCAACCTAATGCTTGAACATTCATAATATTGTGTGAATGTGTGAAATCAAATTATGTGATATAGGAATTGTGCAAAAGAAACGTGTGAAAAACTAAATAAGTTAAGCACACCAGACAGCTAATAAACTACAAAATAACAGTCATTGACTATGGACTTAAGTAAAAAATAGACTACCGATAAAAATAAGTCATTAGTTCTGAAATGGACAAAACAATATGCCACTAATTTTCTCCTCATAAAAATAAAATAAACACTATATTTTACTTAGTTTCTCCTTATAAAAGCAAAGATTAAAAATTATCTTGTTGGATGTTTTCATTTTTTTAACGTATGTACCACTTATTAGGATAATATCTCAATACTTGTGTATGTATATTTCTTTGTCAAAGCAATTCTTGGAAATAATTCTTATTTGTTACAGTATCAATGTTGAAATGAGTGTCTAGAAACAAAAAAATATTACTTCTACATGATGTTTAGAAAATGTGTTAGGAATAGATTTTACTTAATTACTACATTTATAAAAATAATATTTCTAAGATACTCGATGTGAAAGACTCCTCACTTTCATTAAGAAACTTCTTAAAAAACAAACTTCACACTTAAATAAAGAAAGAAAGTAATTAAAAATTAATAATAGTATAAAAATATTCTTCTCTTGTAATTTTTAATTATAATCTGGAAGAATATAAAAACATAAATTAGTAATACAAACTAGCATAGAACAGAATAACATGGCTGAACAGTACGTAACAAAATTGAGATAAATTAGAAAATTTTTGACTGACTTAGACAACGATTCAATCATTGGCTAAGTTAAGTGCAAAAATTAAGTTCGAAGGGTGGTGATATGTAAGGTGTGAGGCAAATCCAACACCTTCCATGAAAACCGTGACATGAAAAGCAAAAATGTAGTATGTCACATAGCTCCGAATAAATCATGACATTAAATTAACCAAAGTAATACAAGTAACGAGTGAGCAAATGGATTACCACAGACTAACACAAGAATGCCTAAATGCATGTCGTACATTCCCACCGTGAGACCGACGCAGTTTCAAGGGGAGAAACGAGAACAGAAGCCGAGAGCAGAACCGTGTTAAGCTAGAAGGCCCTACGATAAGGGACGTTCTAGACACCCACGTCACCAGCTGACCACTAGGGCCTCACCACCCACACGTTTTAGTGTGAGACTTTTTCACGTCTCAGGTACGTCAAGGACCACCTCCCAGCCCACGTTAAAAGATAGAGCCCTCCAGAAGAACAGTATAGATCTTACGATAACGCTAAAAGGACCACACCAGCTGCAGGTTTTAGCGTGAGACTTTTAGCGTCTCTGTTACGTTGCAAACTTTAAAAAACATTGCCCCACCACGAAAAGTATAACGTTTCTCATTGGATAGACAGAATTTTTGTAGGTGGAGCTTAAGGTTAACATTGAGACCCTGATTGGTCAGATGAAAACACAGCCAGGTAGTTTTTTTTTTAACCAACTTCGGTAAATGTAGTAAGGAGAAAAAGAAGAGTTGCTTCCGAGATGGCGACGTGAGCGGAGCTGTGCTGCCTGCCGCTGCCCTGACGCTGCCTAAACACCGACAAGGTAATGAACGCACGCGATGCCGCATTTTTGAGCGCATAAGGTTTCACTCAGAACTGCAGAAGTCTCACCTGTTACACCCCCTTTTTGCGTAATACTAGTGTCGATCGTTAATTGAAACTCATGGTGTTCACATTTGCCACTTGAAGTAAAAATCTGAAACGCGATAATTTCTCTTTTATATAGTTATTGAGAAGCCACATCAGCCACTGTAATTTACGACAAGTTAGATAAGAAATTAAAGATTATTGAGGGTCACTGTAGACCATTTTGATAGTTTTCTCTTTTGTGAAACTTAATTTAACCTAGATTATAGATTTGATATGGCATAGGTCATCCTTCGATCCATTGTAGAACTTGGAAACCCATTCAGGGAATATTCGTTCACATTTTTGTTGAACGCAGTTGGTTTTTACCATCCTGTATTAAAACATTTCCTTTTATCAATAGTGCATTTATAAACGATGTTTTGTGAGTAGAATAAAATTTCCAATGGTAAACTTAACTGCTTTTTTCGACGTTATTTTCAGCTAACTAAAACTACGAAAGCCTTGAACCCCTTCCACTAAATTTAGTTAGTATTAAGATTCTTTTACAGGGAGTGCAGTGGAGCTGACGCTAAGATCATTTAGTATTTGGTTATATCATCGCTAGTCTCACTGAACTCTTCTGAATTCTACATGTCATGTGTGGTCTGGCATCTCCTTACCAGCAACAGGTCCCAGTTTCAAACAAGTCAATTCCCTAAAAAACACGCTCAGAGCGTCGTTGCGCGAAAGTGGTAGGGAGACACGATATAGAACATACAGACACCACCATGAATGTTTAGAAGTATATTGCCCCCTCCTACGTATATCTCGCGAAGAGACCATGAGGATAAAATCAGACTGATTAGTGCCCACACAGAAGCATACCGACAATCCTTCTTCCCACGAATAATACGAGACTGTAGTAGAAGGGAGAACCGTTAGAGGTACTCAGGGTACCCTGCGCCACACACCGTCAGGTGGCTTGCGGAGTATGGATGTAGATGTAGATGTAGATGTAAGGAGGATAAGCAATCTGCTTGCTTGTGGAAAGTCGCCTAGTGACAAGAGGGATAAAAATGCATCGGGAAATCAAATCGTTGGGGCAGAAATAAGTTTGATAATTGAGCACATAAATTCCTATCCCCAAAAAAATCACTCACTATGGCACAAGAGATCAGCGTTATTTAAATAGCAAACTTAATGTCAAAACCATGCATGAGCAGTTCAGATTACGACATCTGCTAGCAAGTACGAATTTTATTTAAAATTATTCAAAGAACGTTTTTCACGTATACTTGGCCGACCACAAGTTGACACATGTGGTACTTGTGAAACGCTTCAAAACAAATTACGAAACAAAACAATGAATGAAAAGGCTAAGAGGGTTGCCGCTGCAGAAATGATGGTTTATAAATCCAGGGCTGCAAAGTTTTCTGCTCGTATTTATGAAGTACAAGTATTGTGTCAAAAAGACGAGGATGTTGCAGTTATTGCCACAGATTTTGTGCAAAATCTGTCCCTTCCTACCATTCCAGTTCAAGAAGTTTTCTGCCTTCAGCAACTCAATGTTAATGTATTCAACATCCACAACCTGAAAACATTATATGCAACATTCTACATTTATCACGAAGGTGTAGCAAAGAATGGTCCCGATGAAGTCTTCACGTTTCTGCTGGATTACATACAAAACGAGTTGCCACCAAATATCGTGCGAAGTATTGAAGGACGACCGGCTGCAAGCCCGAAATTTGTTTGAACAAGTTAAAGTTGTTTCAACAGAGTTTGTACTGGCTTTCAAACAATGGTGGCCTAAATTTTACAAACGCAATGCCTTCTCTTTGGAAACAGTGAACAGCCAAGTGATCACAAGGAATGAGAAACAATCCTTCACCGTTTCAGAATTCATGAAATTTGAATACAACAGTTAGTCTAGTGGGAACGTCATTGCAAAACCATACATAGGAAGCCTGGTGACGCACACTTTTTGTTTACTTCTTGATTTAAAAAGAACAGTAACTCTACCGACGGCTGCAGCATACGAAAAATGTATACCACTAAACGAGAAGAAAATAGCTGACGTCAAGAAATTGGAGCTGTATATCCCTGAAGAGCGCCTACCCTTTTCAGAGCTCTCTACAACTGGCCTTCAGTAGACAGCAGAGGGCCTGACAATGAATAATAGACATGGGTACAAGCAATATCTCACTAACCTTGCTATTTATCTGATTGTAATTTGTAGTTAAAAGTAGTTGTTCAGAATCTGTGATGTACACATAAAATGAGAATGAAAAATAATATAGCTGGTATTCAGAAACTGTTATGTAGCCTAATAATAACAATTTTTGTATTGACCATAATAAATTTACAAATAAACTGCTGAATAACACAGACTTACATTCCTGGCAACCAATTGATTTCAGAAACAGCACATGTCCACGAACTTTGCGTATTTAAATCATAATATAATCTAATCATTACATAATTGAAAACAGTATCTGGACATCACCAGAACACGTGCCGTTAAAAATAAAATAGAGCTGTCAAAGAAAATAGAATACTCAGGCCCACAAACTTATTTTTCCGTTTTTCTCAAAATCAACGTGCATGGACTAATGATTCAATTATAACTGAAACATATCCGGTGATATTCTTAGATAATTGCAGCTCTATCTGCCTAATTAAATTCTCGAAAACACATTTTCGTCTTAAGAAAGGCCTTTGGAAGCTTAACACAAACCATTTGTAGGATCACATGATGACATAAGATTTACAGGTCACTTGGAATGAGGTACTCAGAAAGCGGTCCCACGCTAAAAGCACGTTGGACTGATGGCTCACGCAGGCTAAGCCTCCTAATCTAAGTTTGTTAATCAATTATAGTGCCGAGAAAGCCCATTGGCTCCCATGAAGCTCACGATTCTTTCGGAGTTGTCTGCAATATCTTGTTAGTAAAGTAATAGTCCAGCTGACCTTACTACCGAAGTTGACACAAATGAAGGCAAAAGTTCTATGTGACCACCGAAAGAAAACGGAAGGTACCTATATAAGGAGTCATTCGGTAGATGGCAAAGCAAAAGAACATGTTCCTATCTACCAGAAAGGCAAGAACTGTTTTAGAACAGAATGGAAAGAGCATAACGGCCAGAAAACTACAGATGAGAATGAAATAAAAACTGAATTCACCACTGAAATTGAAAGAAAGCGACCTCAACCCATCCTCAATATAGAGTTTTCTTTAAGGAATACCTCACGTCCTACGGGAAGTTCAAAATGGCTCTGAGCACTATGGGACCTAACATCTGAGGTCATCAGCCCCATAGAACTTAGAACCACTTAAACCTAACTAACCTAAGGACATCACAAACATCCATGCCCGAGGTAGGTGTCGAAGCTGCGACTGTAGCAGTCGCGCTGTTCCAGACTGAAGCGCCTAGAACCGCTCGGCCACAGCAGCCGGCTTTCGGGAAGTGACTGGATGCATCTTAAGGAGCCCTTCTCTTCAGACCAAACCGAGGAAGCAATAAAAACGAGTTCTACAGTAAAATCTCTCGGAGTGGATGGGGTTCCTCCGTAATTTTGTATGAAATACCTTAGTACTGTAGGGGGAGTTTTAGTAGATATTGCTAATGAAATCCGTAATGGTGTCTACATACCCGAAGAATATGTAAGAAGAAGCATCACGTTGATAGCAAAAACGAAAGAAACGCTAACCTTGCAGACCCTTCGTCCGGTCACATTACTCAACGCTGACTATGAATTATTCGCTCGGTACTTTGCTGGGAGATTAATGCAAATAATGAAAAAAAATGGTCAGTCCGTATCAAATGTGTTCCGTCCCCAACAGAAACATATATGATGCCTTACTAGCATATAGAGATCATATTCCGTACACAAAAACCGTCGTATCAAAGGAAGCAGCGATTCTATTAATAAACCTTAAAAATTCTTTCGATGGTGTTAATCAAAAATATCTAGAAAATGTCATGATTAAAATGTGTTCTTTCGATAATTTCACAAATGCATTCAGAATATTTTGGGTAACTCTGTGCCACAAATCATTGATAATGATAGATTAAGTAAGAAAATTTCTATCAAAAGATCATTATGAGAAAATCGTCCAGTATCTACGGGGTTATAAGGTAGCTTCAGATCCATTCCATCGTAACGCAGGTCGTGAATGTCAAGGAATTTCAATAGCAAATGAGTGCCTCACGTGCAGAGCTTACGCCGTTGAGTTGGGTGTTTTCAAGAGAAATTCACGAGATGTTGACATCTTACGTAACATCCTCTGACAGTACAAACAAGTTACAGGTGCTATTGTGAACCCAACAAAACTGTGATGTTGCCAATTGCAGATAATAAGTGTAATATACAGCGGAACTGGTTCACTGCCAAAAATCACCACCAAATGTTAGGCGTCATTATCGCAAATAACCCACGAAGAATGGAGGCTCTCAATTGGCGCACGACAGTGCAGAAAATAAGAGCGGTAGTAAAAATCCATGCTGACAGAAAAAGTGAAGCTGTGCAACACATGAACACTCCCAAAAGCGTCGTACTTAGCTCAGGCCCTCCCACTGCCCAAAAAATGGGGAGGGCTACACAGCAAATAGCATTGCTTGTCAAAAGAACTAAGTATGTAGTAGAAAAGGGACCACACTCGTCAACTGCTGTACTATTTCACAAATATCGCCCGAAATCAGAGATAGATCTGTTTACATTGTCAATATCCTACATTCATTAAACTTTGCCCGAAATTATTAACTCAATAAAAGCTACATACAAACAGAAGTCCCACAAGAAGGAAAAGTTCGTAACATGGCCATAGTTCACAAAGAAATACCAATTCCTAATAAACGGAAGCAGCGACTACCGCAGCACGACTGGAAAATCGCGTAAGAAAATTTAGCGAGGAAAATAATACCAGGGGACGCCAGATCGACTTGATACAAAGTGATAAACCGGACAACAGCGACCAACTCCTAGCTTTACTCCATCCAGAAATGATAATCAGCCGCATGTTGAAACTGTTATTCGGAGGACACAATCGAACATCATTTTGCATGCCCAAAATCTGTCGAGATATGGAACACAGCAAAGGACATGATTCAACTGATCAATAGAATGGACATGCGCAGTATACAGGTTTCTAACGCCATGGTTTGCTAATGGAAATAATGCAACCTCGGAAATCAAAGACTATGTATCACTCAAATATATTTAAGGTATCAATATTTCGAATAACAGATAATTTTCTTAAACTAAATTTTCCCTGAGACATTTAAGTCTCTAATTTATCTATGATAACGTTGGAAGCTGAAGAAGTGATTTAAAAGTTGTGCTCCCGCGGGGACTCGAACATGGGGCTTAGAGACTTAAATGTCTCTGGGAAAATTTAATTTAAGATCTATACGATCACATGTTGTACAGCACTTCATAATTACGGCCAATACTGGGATGGTATTTGAATGTCGGGGAGCCCTGGTAATAGTGACAATATAAGGGGAGATGTGGAGTTTGTGTTGTGGAGGGTATTTCATTTGGGCAGTACGAGCAGCTCTGTACACCATAATGCTGTGGTAGTCTAATGCTCAGCATATCTGCCTAGTAACCACGGATCGAGTCCTGGGCGCAGCACAAATTTTAATTCATTTCTTCAGCTTCCAACCTTATCATAGATAATTTACCTTAAAACATCCACGAGGCGGTAATGTACCAAACTAAACCTACCATAGAAGATGTTTGTAGAATATTTCTTGTTCATAGCAAGTAATATGTAAAAAATTCTTTTACAAACAAAACAGTGGGTTTTGATGTGTGACAATTAAAAAAAATATGTAAATAAGTGGAAACAGTATTGTACGTAATGAAGTCAATAACCCTAAATATCAGCAAAGTCATTTAGACAGAATAGTAATAATGTAACTTGGACAGAGTATTAGTAATGTTACTTGGACAGCAAAATACTTAAGAAGGAGAAAATGAGAAAAATGGTAATAAATTATTATTCCTTTGAAACTAAGTACATACCTAAATTACTTAAAACTGGTAACATTGTGCTGACAGAAATAGTCAAAATTTCCTTAGCAACAAGTGAATTGCCTGTTTCAAATGAGATATGAGATACCTACCGTACAACGTCATCCCTAGAAGGAGAAACTGTTTAAGTACAGGCCATTGACAACCCAAAGATCCCGGCAAAAATCAATAGTGCACATGAGGGCAGACTCAGGGGGGATAAAAGTTGAGTTAGTTCCTCCATTGACAACCCAATCATTGTCCAGGTAACAGAAGTAGTGTTTCCCTTCATCTACTGTCAGCTGTGCGGCATGTAGTTCTTATTTGATGAAAAGCCAGGCAGTAAGACAAAGTAATGAATCCACATTGTTTGCATAGTGGTAGACTTGACATGGTGTCCAGCCAAGCGCCTGTTCGCCCAGAGAAGCAAAAGTAGACTTTCAATTTTAATGCCATCCACGTGAGATGTCCTTTCAACATTATGTAATATTAAGTACATTTACAGTCTGTGCTGGAATAAAAGATAAATTAGGTATATGTACATTCTTAGGTAATTTTATTGCGAATCAGCTGCATGTTAAAACAAAATTTGCTTATGATACCTGGGAGTTTTGAACACATGACATAAGCGTGGACGAAATTTGTACAGTAATTCACAACTTGCATTAAAGTCATTCCATAGCTTTATAGAACATTGAACATTGTGTACTTCCAGGTTATTGGTCTCTGTACATTATATAAGATCTCAGTTGGTAAATAATCTTAACAGAAAAAGAGAGAATAAACTATAGGGTACCCTCCAACGCTTCAACTTGCAAAGAGGTTCTAAACAACAGCATGTAATTACAACACATATGACACAAGGATATGGAAAAGGAAACGTGCTTTTCATGGTTTTGGTAACTGCTATGTGCATATCATCAGAACAAATATCACGTTTGCGAAAAGTCAGTCACTCATCAGTTATCATCCTTAATTCTAAATTAATATCATATTACTGCTCATTCTTAGTGTCATCTTGCCATGTCATAAGAAAAACTGTAAGAGTTCCTTTGTGTGACAGTGGAATGGCCATCAGCTCAATGGAAATTTGAATCTTATCATTGAAAATGAACTGTCAGATACTGACTATAACAATAAAGCTACGTTCTTACCCATCATTAGCTTACTATTGTCTCATTGTATGTATCAGATTAGTCTTTGATTTCCTTAATTACTCACGAAAAATCTCTTTCTATGAGCTTCAACATACCTAGCGCTCTTTATTCCTTCTCATACCTTAACATATAAAAGTTAGCATTAATCCTACCTTATTCTTCTCAATATTATTTTCTTTTATCGACTTTATTATTTACACCTTTTCGTTTCACTAAAACTTATGTCTCATCATATATCTTTACATTATGCATTTTCCATATGTATTATAAATTTCATATTTTCACATCTTTTAATGCTTCGAAAAAATTATTATCTCATTATTTCTTTACCTAAAAATATTTCTTTCAAAACCAGGTTATTTTTTCGCTTTTGCTTCACAGATTATTACTTCTTTTCATGCCTTTGCCCAAGCTCTATTGCATGTATTTCTTCTTTACAGTAACGCAATTTATTAAATATTCCAGACACGACTGTCATCCATTAAATCAAGAAATTTTATGTCATCCACTATCAAACAAGGTTAACAAATAACTCAACAATAAAAGTGCTGTTGCATAAGCACACTACACCAAAATCAGAAGAAAAAGATTATTATTCTTTCTTACACTTTACTTATGACACATATTCCCAACTGTTGAATTTTCAACCAGTTCGTATTACTTAATACATATTCCTTTACTATAATTCAGGAATGTCCTTCAAACAATTTTAGAAATAAATACCTCTATTCCCTTAATCTAAAAATAGGAAAGAAAGGAAGAAGAGTTGATCTGGAAATTACAAATAAATCTCTTCTCATCTGGGAGGGAGCCACATATGACTGATATACCAACAAAACGTTGGCTCCCAACATCATTAGTCACTACATTTTCCTGCAAGACTGTTCCCATACCATGTGACCTTTTCTTCTTCCATGATATTCTCATCACAACTATTATCATCACTACCGATTGCTTCCATAATTCTCTCGTTACATTCTTCATTAACATTAACAGCAGAAATGCTCTCATCTTCCCATAATATTCTTCAACTTCTAATTCTCTTATGTCATCATCACAGTCTTCAGTCCGATGAACAGCCATAATACTCTAGTCTTTCCATTCACTAGTCTCATCCTCTGTTTCCCCATTTTTTTTCGTTATACCCTTCAATCCCATGACTAACAGTAATAGCCGTATCTTCCCAATTACTGTCGTCATCTTTCGATTCTCTAATCTCTTTATTACGCTCTTCCATCTCATAAATATCAGTACTATCATCCTGTCAATTAAAAATGTGTTTCCCTTTCTTTATTACCCTCACTATGATTTCGATATTTTGTTTACCCATCTTTTACCAGTAACCTGATAAAGCCACTCAAGTGGCTACTTCCCAGATTGTAATATCTTTCCTTAACTCATTCGTTGTTATCCATCTGTTACCTTTTACTTGTAACATTATTTCAACTTTCATTAATATTGTATACATATCTTGACAAAAATTACCTTGTTCGTTGCGTATATTTATGAAACCATCTGTTTTTCAACAGTCTCACCCATAGTACAAAAAACGTTTTGACTACTGTTATTCTCTTGTGGTGGTTTCTGAATATTGTATATTTATTCCCTTCCTGTCTGGTAGAATGTCCTGGGGTTTTATAAATGCGTTCTACTTAACGGTAATATCAAAAGTGCTTATTTCTCACATTTGCTAAATGCTGTGTCACTAACAACCGAAATGGGACTCCTGGAATCCAAGACAACAGACAGTGAAGTCTTTACAATAGAACCGGCGGTGAAATGACGCATTTTGTATGTTGTCATTCTCATCTAACAGAGTGTGTCTAACGTCTTCCGTGGGCACTATATTTATTCTGTTTGCTGAAGTGTTTTGTGTGTGCTGGCAGGCTTATTGTTTGTCAGCCACATCCTCATATTGTCGTTTATCATTATTATCACGGTAGAAGTGATTGTCGCTTCCGTAATTACTTTGATTACACAGGACGCGTTTCCTACTTCTGCGTCGGTGACCCCCTCGGCTATAAAAGCCACCTGTGGAATGCCAATTGTTTTCCCTGTAAGGCTGATGTCTCACTTAATGTCCTATTGTCATTTGGTCTATCACAAAATTACCCTTTCCAGTGCCAATGTTGTGTGGCTGGTCACGCCGTGGGCGGTAATTTGGTATTTAATTATCATTATAATGATAATTAGCCGGTGTCTGTTCATCATTACGCCGTGGGTGGTCATTGTGCCTGCGATTGTTGCAGTGGTCATTACGTGGTGGCCGTTCATCTTTATCAACTATAAGTTCTTGTAACAAACCCCTCAATGTTTCGATGTCTTCCTTGCAATTAGTAACATTGAACGAATAGATGCATGCTCAGATTGTTAATACACTGCGTGTATCATACATATCGATAACTTTATCAGACGTATTCATGTAATTTCTGAGTAAAGGTATGAATTTGTCAAAAGCTGCCTCTTCCGCATCATGCGCACGACAAAAAGTGTAAGACTTGAAAAATCATGTTGACCATAGTTCTTGAGCATAATAATGCTGTGTTTAGTAAATCCAGTGTTTTCTGTGCCATTATGCAGACAAAAATGAGGGATGTAAATAACAGTAAGTTTGACATTCAATCGGTGGTAAACACATTCTTGTGGCTCGCTCGTCCGCAAAGAAAATTCTATCATATGACAAAACGGCCATGTAGGTGGAGGAGAACAGTGAAATTGTTGTAATCACTCTCGACGGCGAATTTTGTTAGCAACATCTCTGAAAAATTTGAACTTGCTGACAGAGTAAAATCCATCATTACTGTGCAAGCATGAATTTTCTCAGGCCCCCCAAGGGGTTTCCCAAATGTCTTCTCTTTTAAGGGTGCCACGCACACAGGTAAGCCCACCCACATGCTATAGGTTAGTGTGCTCCTCACAATTTGCAAAATCAACACTGTCTCGCCTCTTGTCATTGCCTACCTTATCAATTTTATTTTAAATATGCGAAAGCTGGTCGCGTATTTTTTTACATTGCTGGTTAATGGTCATTTGACCTTGTTTAAAACGTTCTACGTGTCACAGGAATTCTCACTTGCATTTGTCGGCAAATGTGCCATATCTGTAGTGAGTTCCTCAACTTGTTTAATAACGATATTCAAATGCTGGTTAATGTCGCTTGACTATAAATCTGCTTGCAGTATGCGCATGTCGTGCTAACTGCCTTGTTCTTTCAGCTGTGCAGTTTCGACAGTATCTAACTGTTCCAGACTGGACTATAGCTTATTCACCTCAGACTTGACATATTCATTCACATCTTTCCTAACCTGCTTCGATAATTCCACAAATTTAACTAGCAATTCATCTCTAAGTCTTCTGCTGTTCTCTTCTAGAGTGCTACAAACATTTTCATAATTTTTTTGCTGTACTCTGCTAGCCTCCTATGCTTACTTTCTTTTCATCTCTTAATAAACCAGACGCAAACAGCAATGAAATCCTAAACTCAGATTGGAATGTATACCGCAGAGACAGGCTGGGCAGTGAAGGGGGAGGCGTGTTTATAGCGATAAGAAGTGCAATAGTATCGAAGGAAATTGACGGAGATCCGAAATGTGAAATAATTTGGGTGAAGGTCACGGCTAAAGCAGGCTCAGACATGGTAATTGGATGTCTCTACAGGCCCCCTGGCTCAGTAGCTGTTGTGGCTGAGCACCTGAAGGATAATTTGGAAAATATTTCGAGCAGATTTCCCCACCATGTTATAGTTCGGGGTGGAGATTTTAATTTGTCGGATATAGACTGGGAGAATCAAACGTTCATAACGGGTGGCAGGGACAAGCAATCCAGTGAAATTCTTTTAAGTGTTTTATCTGAAAACTGTCTTGAGCAGTTAAACAGAGAACCGACTCGTGGCGATAACATATTAGACCTCCTGGTGACAAACAGACCCGAACTATTTGAAACAGTTAACGCAGAACAGGGAATCAGCGATCATAAAGCGGTTACTGCATCGATGATTTCAGTCGTGAATAGAGACATTAAGAAAGGTAGAAAGATTTTTCTGTTTAGCAAAAGTGACAAAAAGCAGATTTCAGAGTACCTGATGGCTCTACACAAATGTTTTGTCTCAAGTACAGATAGTGTTGAGGATCAGTTGGCAAAGTTGAAAACCATCGTGCAATATGCGTTAGATGAGTATGTGCCAAGCAAGATCGTAAGAGAAGGAAAAGACCCACCGTGGTACAACAACCGAGTTCGAAAACGACTGCGGAAGCAAAGGGAACTTCACAGCAAACATAAACGTAGCCAAAGTCTTGCAGACAAACAAAAACTACGCGAAACGAAATGTAGTGTGACGAGGGCTATGCGAGAGGTGCTCAATGAATTCGAAAGTAAAGTTCTGTGTACTGACTTGGCAGAAAATTGTAAGAAATTTTGGTCTTATGTCAAAGCGGTAGGCGGATCAAAACAATGTCCAGACACCCTGTGACCAAAATGGTACTGAAACAGAGGATGACAGACTAACGGCCGAAATACTAAATGTCTTTTTCCAAAGCTGTTTCACAGAGGAGGACTGCACTGTAGTTCCTTCTCTAGATTGTCGCACAGATGACAGAATGGTAGATATCGAAATAGATGACAGAGGGATAGAGAAGCAATTAAAATCGCTCAAAAAAGGAAAGGCCGCTGGACCTGATGGGATACCAGTTCGATTTTACACAGAGTACGCGAAGGAGCTTGCCCCCCTTCTTGCAGCGGTGTACCGTAGGTCTCTAGAAGAGCGAAGCGTTCCAAAGGATTGGAAAAGGGCACAGGTCATCCCCGTTTTCAAGAAAGGACGTCGAACAGATGTGCAGAACTATAGACCTATATCTCTAACGTCGATCAGTTGTAGAATTTTGGAACACGTATTATGTTCGAGTATAATGACTTTTCTGGAGACTAGAAATCTACTCTGTAGGAATCAGCATGGGCTACGAAAAAGACGGTCGTGTGAAACCCAGCTCGCGCTATTCGTCCACGAGACTCAGAAGGCCATAGACACGGGTTCACAGGTAGATGCGTGTTTCTTGACATCCGCAAGGCATTCGATACAGTTCCCCACAGTCGTTTAATGAACAAAGTAAGAACATATGGACAATCAGACCAATTGTGTGATTGGATTGAAGAGTTCCTAGATAACAGAACGCAGCATGTCATTCTCAATGGAGAGAAGTCTTCCGAAGTAAGAATGATTTCAGGTGTGCCGCAGGGGAGTGTCGTAGGACCGTTGCTATTCACAATATACATAAATGCCCTTGTGGATGACATCGGAAGTTCACTGAGGCTTTTTGCGGATTATGCTGTGGTATATCGAGAGTCTGTAAGAATTGGAAATTGTACCGAAATACAGGAGGATCTGCAGCGAATTGGTGTATGGAATGGCTTTTGAATCTCAATGCACACAAGTGTAATGTGCTGCGAATACATAGAAAGATAGATCCCTTATCATTTAGCTACAAAATAGCAGGTCAGTAACAGGAAGCAGTTAATTCCATAAGTTATCTGGGGGTACGCATTAGGAGTGATTTAAAATGCAATGATCATATAAAGTTAATCATCGGTAAAACAGATGCTAGACTGAGATTCATTGGAAGAATCCTATGGAAATGCCATCCGAAAACAAAGGAAGTAGGTTACAGTATGTTTGTTCGTCCACTTCTTGAATACTGCTCAGCAATGTGGGATCCGTACCCAATAGGGTTGATAAAAGAGATAGAGAAGATCCAACGGAGAGCAGCGCGCTTCATTACAGGATCATTTAGTCATCGCGAAAGCGTTACGGAGATGATAGATAAACTCCAGTGGAAGACTGCAGGAGAGACGCTCAGTAGCTCGGTACGGGCTTTTGTTAAAGTTTCGAGAACATACCTTCACCGAAGAGTCAAGCAGTATATTGCTCCCTCCTACGTATATCTCGCGAAGAGACCATGAGTATAAAATCAGAGAGATTAGAGCCCACACAGAAGCATACCGACAATCCTTCTTTCCACGAACAATACGAGACTGTAATAGAAGGGAGAACCGATAGAGGTACTCGAGGTACCCTCCGCCACACACCGTCAGGTGGCTTGCGGAGTATGGATGTAGATGTAGAATATTCTCTTTCTCTCCTTTATTACGTTCTGCCTGTACTTTGCTATTTTTTGTAATTTCTTTCCTAAGGTCTTAATCACTTTTTCTTGTGCTTCGCTAGTTTCTGTGATGTGTTGGGGTTACATTTGTCCGTCGAAATTGCAAGGGATCCTTCCTACTAAGTTCAGCATTGCTATTGATGGATGGGAAATGTGCATCAGTTGGTGTTAGCGTTACAGGGGCAAGACCTGAGTCTTCGACCACTGAACTTGTATATTGCGATAAATCACATCCTCCAAAAATATTTTCACTGTGAAACAGCCCATGACATCCTCAGATTCATCTCCAGTTACTGACATATTACTACACTGATCCTGTCTGTCTCTCGTTTTGGCGCCTACCTCCCTTGCATTAACAATCTGAGCATGCCTCTATACCTTCAATGTTTCTGCATGTAATGACTCAATAGCTGCAGTATACCTCAGATCCCTAGCATTTGATTTGGATCTGGTAATTATTGACGTGTTAACATAATTGACAAAAGAAGTAAAAACGCAGAATTATTTCAAAACAGTTAATGAATGATTACAAGTTAATAGCAATAATACAATGCAGCACATAACCACGTCATTACTAATAGATGAAATACATTAATTTAGATAGTAGAGGCTGTTGTAGAGCAGAGCGCCTTCATCTAACCACGGAACCAAAAAAGGAAAATATCCTGAGCAGAAAGGTCGATAGATGAAAATTATCTGCTTAGCGCTAGTATTACATGCTGAAACTGTGCGTAACTGACCTTCTCACTAAAAGTCTGGAAATAATCTGAACTCTAAATCCTGATTACAGATTCAGATCTAGCATCGGCTATAAACGTTTCACGTGGCGGGCTGTGTACTTCAAAACGACGAGTTCGTTTGTATGGAACTAGTTGTATATCATTTTCTTTTACGGGCCTGAGTAATGATGAATCTATGTGAGATTCGTTATGTGATTGCAACTGAATAGCCAGGATCCCTAAAACAGTTACAGAAATTAGTGGTTGTTGCAAAGTACTATTTAAAGCAAAGGCTCTTGAAAAGCAGCTGGCAGCAGAGGAGTAATATTAATTCAACGACCAACTGAAGAAAGAGTCTGAATCCCTTGGACAGAAAGCGATTTTGTAACTTTATTGGGAGAACAGATAACCATCTTAAATGATGAAATTCAGTTGCAATTGACTAATGACAGTTACCAGTAGCCCATAAGATACACAGGGTACCTTTACAGAAGACACATTGCTAGAAGTTCTACAAGTGGTTAAATCATCAACCAGAAAAAACCTGTACAGTTTAAAAATAGTGTCATGTTGGGAAAAACGAGTCACTATATTTTGCTAACTAATAAAGGCGTTGTTTGAGACGGTGTCTACTTTGTTTTTCAGACAGTTATGCAATTGACTTCTAATTAAGAGTCAATACAATAACTGTGGAGATGTTGTAATTTTAATACGAACTGTAAAAACTTTAATTTCATATTGTTTTAATATTTCTGGTTCAAATGACTCTCAGCACTGTGGGAATTAACATCTAAGGTCATCAGTCCCCTAGAACTTAGAACTACTTAAACCTAACTAACCTAAGGATCACAAATTTAGCGTTGGAGGGCAGCGTGGAGGGTAAAAATCGTAGAGGGAGACCAAGAGATGAGTACACTAAGCAGCTTCAGAAGGATGTAGGTTGCAGTAGGTACTGGGAGATGAAGCAGCTTGCACAGGATAGAGTAGCATGGAGAGCTGCATCAAACCAGTCTCAGGACTGAAGACAACAACAACCTAAGGATATCACACACATCCATGCCCGAGGCAGGATTCAAACCTGCGACCGTAGCGGTCGCGCGGTTCCAAACTGTAGCGCCTAGAACCGCTCGGCCACCCCGGCCGGCTTTAATATTTCTGCACTAAGTACTTGCAGTAGAGTCATTAGTAACATGTGTATGTTCCGTAATGCATATGTCTTGTGCTGATCTCACATTTATTCCAATGTCAAAGACGATGAACAAACATAAATAAATGAAACTGCTGTAAACGTGGGCTATTGTGCAAACTCCTGCAGACATCCGTCCAGTACTGTAACAGTTATAATTTACAGCTGTTACGATGACGTCTGATTCAAGTGCTTTTCAAAAACCAGGTTGATGGCCACGTTGTGGAGAAACTGCCTATATTTCTCTAGACTGATTGAGTATACCATTAACTTCGTGTAATTCCCTGCTGTCCTCCTTCCGGCCTGTACTCATACTGCCCATATCCCTCTCATTTTAAATCACTATCAGACTATTGTTTCGATGGTCCAGGTATGTGAACAGACATTCAGTGCCATTTACTTGAAATGGTCTCACCTACTTAATACACTACCCTAGGTCTCATATCTCTCCATCTCATTACCTAATTCCTTAGCAAGTTTGACCCTTCTCATTTCTACATCTGTCCGCTTTTGTACTTGACAACCAGCTAGAATATGTATGCCGTAGAGTACCACTCTATTCGCAGAATTCTATGGGAGGAGAATGACTGTCGGTATTATTCTCTTTGTATCCAAATGAATAATACTTGTTTTTGTTTCTTGTAACAATTATATTCTTTCGCGCATGTTATTGTCCGGTTTTTGATATTCGCGATTAAAAAATTTAGTCAATTTGATTAATATCAGTTGTTTCTTCTGTAGCACTCTCCCCGAGCCTATCTTGCGAATTGTCGAACTGCATTGCATAGAAGATGGTATTTGATAGTAGCGTCAAAACCCGTACGACAGCAAATCTTCTTTAGCATAATATACGAAAAACTTAGGAGCACTGGTCATTAAAAAACTTGTTGGTCTTTTCCTAGATTGAGAATTATGGAAAACAGTTTTGATATATTGTATTACATTTGTGTTACATGGCACACCCTGAAAATGTCTTTAATTAAATACTGTGCATACATGCGAAGTTTTGGATAAATGTTCTGAACAATGTTGAAATCTTCAGAGGCATTTGCTAATGAGAATGTTAACTGGGTATGTCCCATTCAGATCGGCAAGGGTGATGATTGAATAACAGTCCGTTATGAATAAACACTAGTTTTATAGTATTATATATACAGTGTGTCTTATGCCTCAATGCTCAGTGGAATTATAACGATTTCAGCCGGAACACTGTTTTTCATCTTTATGCTCGATTTACTGGGACAGGTTTTTTGCGGAAACTGCAACTCTGTACCACTGAACTGAAATATTTCGGTCACTTTTAATTACTTCACATTTATTGCAAATTTTTCCGTAATTTTCTGGAAAGAGAGAACAGTTGCCTATTATTTTGCCTCATTGTGACTTTGCAGTAAGATTTTCGTTTCCTGTGATCAGATTTTCTTACTCCGACAGCGACACGTTTTTGGGTTAAGAATTACGGAATCCAGCAGCCTGGTCTACTCGTCATTGTTTTAAAATGAACATGACTATTTTTATAATGCAGTAAAGATGTTCAGCTTTACCTTTTGTTTTACCGTCACAGGCACGTTTTCACAGTAAATAAAAGGCGTGTTTGGTAGCTATATGGGACTCAATGCTGCCGTCCAGCCAACCGAACACTGCGAATGCTCGAGAATTTCTGTTATTCATTTTATGAATTATGCAGATTACAGACTGTTTCTGAGAACAAATTATTAACCAGTTTACGCTGGGGTACATACGTAGTTGGCGTTTATCAGCGTTTTTACAGCTGGAAGTACAAGGTTTATACAGCCGCCAGTGAAGCAACTACGCTGCAGTGACAATATCTACAATCCCTTGTAATCCTCCGCAGATATAAAAGAGCTAAGGAAATCGAGATATAACTATCCGTCCCCTTTATCAATTTAGCTCCCAGGAAATAAAGTATTTTAGAGTTGAAACCTATTGAACGATTTCGTAGTCCAACATGAAACACATGAGAAATATCTAGAACCTGGCACATAAATAGTAAACCTTATAGTCTGAAAAATAAGTTTCTAATGAAGCACGCAACAGGTTACTCTAGCTTTTGTGGTGTTAATATTAAACAGCAAATGTAATATTATTCAAAGCTTTTCTTCTTTCCTGGGGGTTTTTCTATAACGATTCAGGATCCGCTTTGTTTTTATTGCATTGTTTCGATTGATGGCTGTTAATAACCTTGATATTGAAATCACGTTTAATTTCACAAGGCTGCACAATTACACTGGATATTACGAACTGTGGAGTAGGGAGAGTCCAATTATCCATGGCGACAAGCGTAAACACAAAAACTCAATCACACGCAATGTAAATTATGCTATAGCGAGGGTCTGGAGAAGTTCTATTCGCTACGTCCTTATCTGTTCCCGCATCCTTGAAATTTCATCAAAGATTCGAAATCAAAATATTTTCATCTACGGTTTACAGTAAACGAAGGAAGGATGAGGACATGTATGTTTGTTTTCTTTGTTATTGTACCACACAGAGATTTTCATTAAGGAGGGACGATGAGCATTTTAATTACACAGTTAACTACTGAAGGAAACTAGGTAAATTATTTTCGCATCTTAATCTTCTTACTCTGCGTAACTAAAGTGTATGTGACAGCATAGTGAGACAAATATATAATCAAGAAAATAGTGATGTTCTTGACCTGAAACTTCCTCCCTATTAATTGACTTCATTATAAAGTATATTATTCCTAGTGTAGGGTATTTGACTTAAGCTATAGGTAATATAATATTTACCTCGCTTGAAAGTACAATCTGTCACATCCTGGTACAGGTCCAACCACCAGCTTTGGATGGAGGTGTGATCGGTGTGGTTCAGTCAGGGCGTTGACGACAGAGTGGATTGAGATCTAATTTACCTGTAACGAAGTGAGAGGCAAGAAGTCTCCTAGGATAGTAAATAGAGATGATGTTGGAACGGAAAGAAGAGGTTTGTTGGATTTGTCGGAAGTGAATATGTGTGCGAACAGTCTGTTGGATTTGTAGGAAGAGAATAAGTGTGCAAACACATCCATGTCCAATTTAAGAACAGTTTATTTCTCAATAATTCAACGCTACTCGGAGAGATGTCTTACAGCGGCTTTTTACATATCGGCGATTACGCTCCACTGCTCTGTATGTTAGTCCTTTCCAGCAACTCCCAATTCCTGAGATCTACTTTTCACTATCAGAGACAAGTGCTGTGTTTGCGACTCGTTCTCATGACAAACAATCCAATACTCGAATAAACATCAGAGGCGAATGCAAGATAGCGCTTGCTCATACCTATATTCTGACACACAGGAAAATATTAACTATCTCTCGCTGCGATTACGAAACTCTACACCTTACTCACACTAGGAGACAACAGTAAGGCGACACTTTTTCTTCTTTATATTCTGACACTCAGAAATACTATCATTCGTTTCTACCTCTATAGGCACAGTATACAGAGTATATTTTTTATTAACAGGCGGAAAAGTCAAGGTAATAACTGTGGCTGGATACTTATCGGAAGCCGGCCGGGGTGACCGAGCTTTTCTAGGCGCTACAGTCTGGAACCGCTCGACCGCTAGCTACGGTCGCAGGTTCGAATCCTGCCTCGGGTATGGATGTGTGTGATGCCCTTAGGTTAGTTAGGTTTAAGTAGTTCTAAGTTATAGGGGACTGATGGCCTCAGCAGTCAAGTCCCATAGTGCTCAGAGCCACTTTGCACTTATCGGAAACTCAGTTACCTCCCTCGAATGTTTACAGTCTTCTCACAGTGTACTGCAGTACCATCCAACTGCCAGTCTACAGTGACAGCTCCCGACGATTCAGCTGCACCCTGGTAACCACTGTGACTGCGAACGCCGAGACTGCCTCCAACTTTCGTTTATATACCTTATTTATCAGAGTCTTCGAGGAGTTCCTCTAGCATTGTTTCTTTCCTCTGCTGTTATTGAAGGTCCTCTTAATGACCATAATCTTTCCAGAAGTTACTCAAATACCCTTAAATAGTCTGGAAACACCCCACCCGGGCTATCAGTTCCTTGTTTTGGCCGCTGTTACACATAGAACTGTTCTTCTAAGTCAGTGGCCATGCCCGGCGCACACTACTTCCGCTACTACATGTGTTCACTATGTTTGTTCACTTTTCCACCATGCTCACAATGTTTTTCCAGCACTGTGCCTGTGTGTGGTATTTAACATTACTACTTAATCGCTTTTCCTTCCCTTTCACAGCGACCAAGACCCTTCTTATATTAATGAAATTTGACAGCCATGACACCTCATACACTCCTGGAAATTGAAATAAGAACACCGTGAATTCATTGTCCCAGGAAGGGGAAACTTTATTGACACATTTCTGGGGTCAAATACATCACATGATCACACTGACAGAACCACAGGCACATAGACACAGGCAACAGAGCATGCACAATGTCGGCACTAGTACAGTGTATACCCACCTTTCGCAGCAATGCAGGCTGCTATTCTCCCATGGAGACGATCGTAGAGATGCTGGATGTAGTCCTGTGGAACGGCTTGCCATCCCATTTCCACCTGGCGCCTCAGTTGGACCAGCGTTCGTGCTGGACGTGCAGACCGCGTGAAACGACGCTTCATCCAGTACCAAACATGCTCAATGGGGGACAGATCCGGAGATCTTGCTGGCCAGGGTAGTTGACTTACACCTTCTAGAGCACGTTGGGTGACACGGGATACATGTGGACGTGCATTGTCCTGTTGGAACAGCAAGTTCCCTTGCCGGTCTAGGAATGGTAGAACGATGGGTTCGATGACGGTCCGGTCACAGGTCGACGGGCACGTGCACCTTCCGCCGACCACTGGCGACAACCTCGATGTACTGTGGAGTCCTCACGCCCCACGTGTTGAGCAATTCGGCGGTACATCCACCCGGCCTCCCGCATGCCCACTATACGCCCTCGCTCAAAGTCCGTCAACTGCACATACGGTTCACGTCCACGCTGTCGCGGCATGCTACCAGTGTTAAAGACTGCGATGGAGCTCCGTATGCCACGGCAAACTGGCTGACACTGACGGCGGCGGTGCACAAATGCTGCGCAGCTAGCGCCATTCGACGGCCAACACCGCGGTTCCTGGTGTGTCCGCTGTGCCGTGCGTGTGATCATTGCTTGTACAGCCCTCTCGCAGTGTCCGGAGCAAGTATGGTGGGTCTGACACACCGGTGTCAATGTGTTCTTTTTTCCATTTCCAGGAGTGTATATTGATAAACCTTGAAAGCCATAACAAGAGTTAAATGTCTAGAAATTTATCCAGTACTGTATCAAAAGTTTTGAAGTATTTGCTGGATTTGGTTCCACAGTAATCATTCTGTGCATTTGGTCTGCTTGCTTCCATTCGATGTAAATTTAGGTTCTTCGTATGGACTAATTTTATATTCTTCGTTTAGCGTGTGCTGTATCTTGAGGTCATCCGTAATTGGAGGCCTAAATCTCTGATGTGTAAAGCTGTTTCAAATTCATCTGGTCTCTCACTGGGTGACATATGTTATATGGTTCCAGAGTGAAAGTTAGGGCAAGTTTGTCCTATATATTTAGTTCCACATTCACTGCAGAACATTTTGTAAATGCCACATTTGGTGAATTTGTCGCCCTTAGTTTTAACGTTTGAAATATTTTGTGACATTTGTTAGAGTGGGTTTACACACATTGACACTTTTTGTTGTTGTAAAATGTTGCCTAATTATAGGGTAAATGCTGTTGGTGTGTTATCTGCACTTTTACATTGTTTATTATTTGTCTTCTTTTCTTTCATTTCTCAGCCAAATTTCCTACTTACTTTGAACGCATAATGATCAGCTCTATATATTTGTATGACTTGTAAAAAGCTCATCTCTTAAGACCATGTGTATCATAGAATTGTATGCAGCTACCCTGTGTGAGTTTAGGAGCCTAGAGGTAGGTTTTATACTTATACCAGCGGAAATTTTAGAAGTTATCAGATTGCATATGTTGTGTCAAGGGAGCATTTGTATCCTTCTTGATGTAGTTGGACCGCATTTTACGATCACTCACACTGGCGGTTATACAGATAGCTTCTAGTAGAACAGATGAGAGCAGAGTTCATAAAGTGAAAGACTACCCAGAAACAAAATCCAGAGAGTAGCAAAAGTTGCTGTAAGCATGCACTAACAGTCCAGAGAACGATCTAAATTGAAAAACATCGTCAAGACGGCCAGGTTCAATCACTCTACTATGAATGACATATATCGAAGGAGAAGTCCAAGGCAACGTTATTTAGATGCAGCCTCGCACCAGTGGATAGGACCACATGACAGACCCATGTCCACGATCTTCACAGTTCATGTTGTTCGCATGACATAAGGCTGAAGTATCTGTGCCTTTTCTTCTCCGTGCTGATACTTCGGCTGGGTGTGGAATCCGAATCACTGTCTTAGTATCATATTAAACCATCCCCCCCCCCCTTATTTGGCACATTGGTCCAAAAATGTCCCGGCCTGTGCCAACTTTCTTGAGGAAAGTTGAGATAGATGCTCGTATCCTTTCAGAGGCCTTCATTGTACCCTTGTGTTGTGACTGACGGAGTCATATGTCGTCACTGTCTGTGGAATTAACACCCAGGGAATGGTTTCTGGAAGCCATCTGGTCCTGCCTGCTGCCTCTTGGATCTGCAAGAGAATGGGTGCAAGCCGTATTTCAGATGGGGGTAATGGTTCAGTCTCCGTGGAAACCTCAGTCTGAAACTTCTCAGTGTAGTGTTAGTGGTAGATAGAAGTGGTTCCATCTCCATTGGCTGTCATTGTTGATCACTTGTATTTCAGATGGGGGTAATGGTTCAGTCTCCGTGGAAACCTCAGTCTGAAACTGCTCAGTGTAGTGTTAGTGGTAGATAGAAGTGGTTCCATCTCCATTGGCTGTCATTGTTGATCACTGTCGACCTTCTGTTAGCGACTAAAACGAGGGCGGAGGTTGTAACAGTGACAGGCAGACTGTCAGGCAGGCTTGTCCTGAACATGCGTGAGTGATGCCCAGTGAGCTACTGAGGCGGAAGGAGGAGTGTTGCTGTGTCTCGTTATAACTCGAGCTGATTTCGATACCCATGTATTCCTGGCCAGCCACAACCTCAGACACTTACCGCCTCCTATTACCAACAAAACCTTGGGTACACTCGGTATACCAGAAAAAAGTGCAAGTTCATACAGCGCAGCCCATTTGGTAAGAAGGATGTTCTCATTGGAGGTGGGCCTGTGGAGTCTGGTGCAGTAAGTCGAAGAGGGCGCAGGAACTGCACCTGCAAAATATTTCGTTCAGGCTATGTCCATTCACAGGGGTGGACCAATACGCTTCAGGGAATCTGTTTGGGTGCTTCCCCTGAGTCATATATTGTCATTATCTTGTGCACTGCATTTTGAAACTCGTGATCATCCGATCGGCTTCCGAACTGAACGCTGGAAGGAAATGGACGTTACCCAAATACTCAATACTGTTGTGTTTACAAAAAACTGAAACTTAAATACTGCTAATTCAGAGTTGTCACCAGAATCTAAGATGGAAACTGTCTTCTTTATTACAAATATAATGAATAGAGCATGGATTGTTCCAGCTGCGTTGCTGGTAACCATCCACGCAACATATGGGAAGGTAAAGGGAGTGTCGACACCTAACGACATCACTGCTCCTCCGAAGCTTTCGCCGAAATCAACATGTATTCTCTGCCATGACCAGACAGTAGCGTGGCCAAGAGTTGAAATGGTGTATTAAGATGGCAGTTCTGGTCCATCTGTTCTATAATGGTGTCAACATCAGGCCAGTTCGCGTAACACCGCACAATTCCCTTAATTCTGCACATTCACAGACGTGTAGTGCGAAAGAGCTTCAGCATGCAGGGATGGAGCAAGGGTGAAGCTATCACCCTCCATTCAGATAATGGCAAACAGTAAGACATCATCACTTGTACTGAACCAGTGTAGTAACAAAAAATAAGTGCACCAGGCCAATCTGCACCCATAGGCAAGCGCTCCACCCAACGCCAAGGTACAGCAGACAACGCTCTGCTGCGTAGCGGATCACGGACTCTTTCTGTTGGTACTTCGTGGTGCCATACTTGGGAATTCGTCGAGCGTGTGTGACAAAATAGATCGCATCGTGCCTGTCAATCTCTTCATCTTGGCTGCACGGCGAGCAGGAACTTATATCTGCTGTTCAGTAGTATGTTGTTGATCTGTGATAGCTCTCGCAGTTATATTTACTAAGGAACAACGGCCACAGTTGCAACTACATAAACATCTACATGATTACTCTGCTATTCACAATTGTCTGCCAGAGGGTTCAATGAACCACCTTCAAGCTGTCTCTAACGTTCCACTCTCGAACGGCGTGAGGGAAAAACGAGTACTTAAATTTTTCTGCGCGAGTCCTGGTTTCTCTTATTTTATCGTGATGATGACTTGTCCCTATGTAAGTAGGTGCCAACAGTCTGTTTCCGCAAACGAAGGACAAAACTGGTGATTGAAATTTTATGAGAAGATCCCGTCGCAACGAAAAACGCTTTTGTTTTAATGATTGCCATTCCAATTCACGTATCATGTCTATGGCACTATCTCCCCTATTTCACTATAACACAAAACGAGCCGCCCTTCTTTGAACTTTTCTGGTATCATCCGTCAGTCCACCTGATGCGGATCCCATACCGCACAGCAACACTGCAGAATAGAGAGGACAAATGTGGTGTAAGCAGTCTCTTTAGACTGCGCCATTTAATCACAAAGTGTCGAATGGTGACTGAGTAGCGAAGTGAGGCGTTAGTGGTCAGTGATCCGCTGAAACTTGAGGCCGTAAATATTAACATGAAACATCTTGATACTGTATGTGATAGGCAATGCCTCTTTCTCTTTCTGCAAATAATTTTTCTGCGCCGCATTACTGTTTTACATACAAATGAAATCCACTGTATTTATAGGACAGCATTTCTCCCAAGCAACAATCTGAGACATCAGAGAGAATTAAGTTTTTGCCAGGATTGAACTTTTCCAATGTGGCCAATCTAAGGCGCTTCCTATAAGTTATGAGAAAGATTTCAGGTTTGTCTATGACTGCAGGTAATTGATCAAGCGGTAGGAAAACTGAGCCATATTAGGAATGAAATTCCCATATTAATTAATTTTGCCCAGAGACGAATGTAGTGCTCCGACGTTCTTAGGAGCCAGTAAGTTGCGACTGCTCCCTCATGATCTTTGTCGGTGTGGTGGAGACCTTCTTTACTTAATCCTTCCTCTAGGTTTTTTACACTCGGCTCAAAGAAACTACATTTTAGAGGCGACAGCACATGCCATTGTCTTGAAGCCGATCAGACAATGTCCGTAGATTTTGCACGTTCTGCTCCCACATGACCTCGGTAATTATCAGGTCATCTAAATAAATAACGCAGTTGGCGATACCTTGGACGAGTTGCTGAAGGCATCTGTGAAATGTTGCGGGAACGCTAACGACAACAAACGGCTCCTAAAAACTGTTATCATCTACATCTAACTCAAAACAAGCGTCAGAGAGATATATCTTGAAACAATATTGACACCCAACCAATCTTGTCACTAATTCCTGTGACGTTGCAATTGGATACAGATGTACATTGTCTTGAGCATTAATGCTTGACTTAAAATCGCCACAAATTCTATGTGATACGTTCGGTGTCTTCACTACTACCATGGATGTTGTCTACTCGCTAGACGATACAGAGATATTAGTTCCATATTTTGCAAGCTATCTAATTCTACTTTAACTTGATCACATATAGTGATAAAGGCACTGAACGTTTGCTACAAAACGTAGGAATTGCTGACTGCTTCAGAATACTTAGGCTTGGAACCCTGTTGCGCAACCTGACGAAAGTCCAAAAATTTACTTATATTGTGCGCATGACATGTCTTGAATTATGAAATGAAAAAGCGCAAAATTATATAGGCCAAAATATTACCGGTTGCCCAAGAATTTACAACCAGCGGGGTTAGTTTCCAAGATGAATATTTATACCTAGCTTGGACTACGGTCTGACCCCACAACGGAATCGACTGTCCGTCACACGTGACAACCCTGTGCAGAAAATACCACCGCAGTCGTTGCTCCATTGATTTCCACCTGCAGCCTGAGCTTCTGCAACCTGTTTGCTACTGCTGTTAGCACCGGCGAGATAGCGTGCAGAGCGCTGGCAGCTGTGGTTATTGTTGCCTACCGGCCATGGCAGACGAATGGCACATATCCAGGTTTGCAGCATGCAGCTTACGTCACGGAACAGGTTGTGACTGTGTCGATACCTTGGGCTGGAATCTGGACACTATCTGATTGCACTAACGTTTCTGCGACTCTTTTACAGGGACGTGGAGTAAACTTTTATAGGACGGTCCTTTCCCTTTTTTGTTAGTGAACGAAGCTCTTCTGCCTATCACAAATCGAGGCAGTAGACAGCTGTTGCCCAACTATTTAATCGCACTTCGCCGGACTACTAGACGGTCGGGTGCTGGCAAATCTGGTGACTTTTATTGGCTGTCATCAGTTGATCATAGAACCAAGTCGACATCAGAAGTAGCGTCAATCATAGATCGCGACTGTGCTGTTACTTCGTGATGTTTTTAGTATAAAGGTTGCCGACATCGAAATTCCCAATTTTAAGTATGTTACACGTACAAAAATAAATTGGATTTTTCACAAAAATAGGTTGAATGTGAAGATAAGTTTGAAAAAAAATTACAGTAACAAATCAAAACACTTCCACGTGAGCCACTGTGGTGATACGAAGAATGTTGAGTCTGTTTTCAGTTTTCATTCAGGTCCGCTGCAACATGTCCGAAGGAATGAAGTCAATGACTTCCACAATCCGAGTACGGCGGTACTGGATGTCCCACATTGCAGTGGCGAACACCCTGTCCACGACGTGGCCCCATAGAAAAAAATCCAACGGTGTGATGTCAGAAGAATGTGGGGGCCAATTCACGGGTGCACCTCGGCACATCCAGCCTCCTATAAATGTTGCATTGAGCTTTCCAAACATCCAGCGACCATTGAGGTCGAGCACCATCTTCCTGAAACCAAAGGTTTGGTTGAAAGTCTTCAACCTATGGAAAGACAAAGATCTCCATCACATCTAGGTACGTCGTTCCTGTGACAGTTGTTTCAGCAAAGAAGAATAGTCCAATTATCCGTATCAAACGTTCACTTTCGGACTATCTTGTACCTTTTCCCTGACACTGTGTAGATTCTGTGACCCCAAATTCGAACGTTATCCTTGTTCACAGTTCGAGACACATGGAATGTGGCCTCGTCGGATTCCGGTGGTTCGGTTAAGCATTTCACATGCAAATTCATATCGTCACTGCTTGTCATCAGGCTTTATGGCCTGCACTATCTGCACCTTGTATGAATGCAGACGCAATTGCTTTCTGAGGACTTTATGAACAGTTACACGAGGCATCTGAAGTTCTCTTGAAGCTTGACGAACTGATTTTCGTGACTCCGTTGGAATGTTTGGTGGATATTCTCAACTTGTTCTTCAGAGACCCATCAACCTCCTCCATGCCCCTTCGCAATGCTGCCAGTTTCCAGAAACCGGCTGTGTCACGGTTTTATACTCTTGGCGTCTGGTACTGCTTTCCTGTAAACACCACTAAACTGCATTTGCACCATAACAAAGTGTTTAAACTCTGCATACCAAAGGACAGTTTGTGCCTTCTCCTTAAATGACGCCATTTCCGTTTCTACAGACAACAATTCAACAATGAAAGTGCGCCAGTTCCTTCTGCACACAATGGACAAGTCAGATCTAAAGCAACAACAGATTTACTATTTTTAAATTTCTCACATTATAGAGAATTTCGGTGTAGACACCCTGTGTATTTCAAGATTGTATTACGTGACCCCCACGCTATCGCACTAACTTCTCTATTGGGAGCTAGACCTATTGGATCAAGGAGCATTAATCGTCCTATATGTGATGTTCCAAACTGTTTACAGAAAATAACCACACCTGTTTGCTAAGCCTTGCAAGTCATCAGGCAACGCTGCGTATGTTTGCTTATACTGCTTAAATTTGAATTACTTGCAATTACATAGGTATGGTGTCCGCAATAGTCAGTCAGGAAAACACAAATATCAGAGCTCAGACATCTGGGTTCTTTGTCTGGGGATAGTTTTCTCATCACTTTTTATGATTTATAACTAGAAGGCTGCCAGAATTGGCCCTCATGTTCGAGGCCAATTTCATGACCCACAGTAAATAAAAAAATGACATAAACAGACAACCAATCTCTCACTTGTCTCACCGAGCCAAATGGATTACTGGAGGGAGACGATGATTCTGCAGCATCAAACTCTTACAAACCTACCAACAAACTGTCGGATCCCTGATACGCAGAATCAGTGACGTATTTAGTTGCAATGACGAGCAAGCATGGTATTATAATCAGGAGGTCATAATGTTTCGGCTCTTCAATGTATAAATAACGACCACACGAGAACTGCCGTGCGGCTTAACGTTACGCTCCAGGAAACACTACACCAGAGTACAGCCTGCCGATCTGCTATTAGCTGGCAATCACTTAGTGGAGTTGCCCACCAATCACGCACTAGAGTAGCACAGGCACTAGCCTGCCGATACCCTGTTGCCTACCAATCACTTACTAGAGTCGCCTTCCAGTAGCCAACCAGAGTACCACATACAACAGCCCACCGCCCAGCCATCCCTTTCCATAGCAACTTCTCTTCAAATTGTCCAATAACATCCCAAATATGTGACGTCAATAGCCGCCACACTACTGGAGTAGTATGTGTAAGTAGGGGAAAACAGTCACCAGAAACCAGCGATTAACAGCTCCGAAGAAAACCACTGAAAAGTCGGTCGAAACGTTGGCAGCTTAGTGGCTTTAGAGTTTTGTATTGGCGCGGCCTAATACCTAAAATCGTTTTATTCAATTGTCCGTATTACTTGTAGAAATTTTCATGAGCAACGGCCAAATGAGACTAATTTGTAGTACGTAATACCAGAGATTAATTTAGAAGGGAGAGAGAGAAATTTAAAGGAACAGATTTGGAGACGCAAGTTATCACGGACGCAGCACCCATACTTACGCTTTTTTAACTGAGGTTCTGGAAGTAGTATAGTTAGAATAATTAAAGAAACGTATCTGAGAAGCGAGAAGTAGCGTTTTCTTTGTAGTGGAAATAGCACACAAAAATAGAAATCTCGTGCAACAAACGAAAGATAATTAGTTTTACCTGTGGGTCTGAAGTGATGTGAGCAGCAGTTACAGTGAGACTATTTTTAGGGCTTGCTTTTATAATTTGGACTGACGTCTGTGAAAAAAATGAGCAGATACGAATTAAAGAATGTCACTGCCTGTGCACATACCAGACACATCAGTACATAAGATTTTCTGTTCTCGAAAGAAAATTTCCCCCTGCCCCCCAATCCCCACACCCCTACACCCCGAATTATATGTACTTCAGATTATTTGCCTATTGGAATTAAACGTGTCGAATAACATTGTTTTGTTGGACAGTGCATCGCCGGTCAAAGATTATTATAAGCATACAGCAGCTCAGCCGTACAGTCTTTCTCCAGAGAAAGCAAGCTAGTTGATGTTATCGTCGTTTAAACAAAAATGCCTCATCCATCGTGTATGAAAACCAGCGAACGGACACGTGGAAGTCTCAAATGAAATTGTCATCATTGATCCAGGCTCCTCATGGAAGCTTGCAATAAACACTAATTTAGATTATGTTCACTGTACACAAACATAAAAAGACACTTTAAATTCATAAATACACTCCTTCACAATTCCGTTTTAAGGTAACACCAATCCTCCCAGTAGTAATTGTGTGGGTGATTCATTCCGCACCAATGACAGATGGTCTCATAATTTCCCGGTCAGACGAGTAGAAATGAAAGGTAAAAAAAAAAAAAGAATGTTCTGGAAAGTCCTCGCCAAGGATTCCCAGTCGTAATTATCTCTGCCAATCTCTACCCTGTTGGTCTATTTAGCTGAAACAAGTGAAGTCCACTGAAAGGCCGACCGGCCCTCAACTGATGAGACTCACAAAAATCTGTGGCACAGTATTTTGACAAAAGATCTTATTTTTAGAAACAAAATTTATTCATTCATTCAGCTACTCAACTGGCAATATATTGATAGCGGCATCATGTTGGCGGGAATTCAAAATACCGGCAATTAAAACAAAACAGCAGATCAGTACGGATCTGGCACGTTCAAAAGTATCCAAACAATCTTGGTTTTTTATACGATATTCAAAATTATCCAGATGACTTGTGTTATTTATGGAAGCAGGTAAGTTTGGCGTAAATTGCGTAAACTGGCTTCGTGTACAAAAGTAAACGAATAATTTGAATTTGACACCACGTTCAAAAGTATCCGAACGACTTGTGTTATTTATACAAAGAAACTGTAAGTACACATTCTCACACACCACACGACTCCTCATCATTTTGAATCATTGTCGAAGTCTCTGAACCATACATCACCACAGATCTCACTACCGTACTATCCACTGTCAGCTTCAGATTCCTACTGAAGCTTCTTGCTGTACTTCAATCAATGTGAAGTAGCTCCTGTTACCAGCTGTAATCCTTGCATATATATCTTCTCTCGTATCATTATTCTCAATTACTAGTGACCCAAGATATTTAAAGCTCTCAAACCTGTCATATTCTTTCCCATTCATGAGCTTCTTTCTCCTTCGCTATACCTTTTCCTAGATGCTAACATATACTTGGTCTTTGACTGGTTAATTGTCAGCCCAATCTCCGCTCCATATATTTCTAATTTTTCTAGTTTTTCTTCTAGATCCTGTTTGCTTCTGGGTAACAAATCAGTATCATCTGCATACGCTAAATTCTGCGTAACTCTGTTAAGTAGTGTTCTCTCAGGGTTGCTACTTTATGTCTTTCGCACTACCCTCTCCAAGGCGACATTAAACAGAATAGCGGAGAGCACATCAACCTGTCTCAATCCTTGGTTCACTTCAAATGCTTTTGATAAAGTGCCCTCAACCTTTGCTTCACATATTGTTCTTCTCAAAGTCATTTGAACTAGTCTTTTTAGTCGATAGGGCACTCCTGCGTCTTACATTGCCTTCTACAGTTGATCCCTTTTGATGTTATCATAAGCTTGTTTGAAATTAATGGACAGTTGGGGAACATCGGTGTTCTACTCATAACATTTGTCAAGGATCTTCCTGCTAGTAAAAATCCGATCTGTAGTGGATATATTAGTTGTGAAACCACACTGGTAGTCTCCTACATACTCTTCTAGATATGTACTTAGTCGCCCTGCCGTGAGTTTTCCTAATACTCTACATGCTATACAGAGCAGTGTAATTCCTCTATAATTCGCACAGTCAGCTTTGTCATGTTTCTTACGTGTAGACTGTTGCTGTATTCCACTGTTCCGGAATATTTTCATTCCGCCATATTTCCACTATAATCTCATACAAAACCCTTATTATCTTTTTGCGCCATATTTTATATCCACTGTAATATTGTCTCTTCCAGGAGCTTTATTGTTCTTAAGAGTCTTGATACTAGCTTTAACTTCTGACAGTGTAGGTTCCTCTACAGCTTCCTGGTACTGTTCTGCTCTGTTTATTTCCTGCTCCACCTCTTCTACCATAGCAGCATCTACTTCACCTTCATTTTGAGCTTCTGTATTTAATAATTCACTAAAATACTCCACCCATCTCTCTAAAATCTTTGATTCCAGTCACATTTTACTTCTTTTCCTTACAGAAAGCTGCTCTGAGTTGGAATCTTTCTTTACATCTTTCACCCTCATATAGAATTTCCTTCTTTCCTGAACAGTCTTTCTCTCTTCTAATTCATAAATCCACAATTTTCCAAATTCTCTCTTTTTCCTCCTACATTTGTTATTTGCTTCCTTTCTCTTCTTCTGGCAGTCTTCTACAGTAATCCTTGTTTTCCTTTGCAGCATTCTGTTTCTTCTCTCATTCCTTTCTTCCATCTTCTTCCTAAAATCTTCATCAAACAGGACCTAGGTTTTTAATTGCTTCGTTCTACCCAGTACAGTTTCAGCTGTCTTCTGTATTAGACTTTTGACCGTTTCCATCTTTCTTCTTAACTTGGCACCATAAAAATTGGCACAATAGTCTTCTTATAACCGTTAAAGAAAAATCAGAATATATCTTCATGTAGATCTACATACACTCATGCTCATAAATTAAGGATAATTTCAGAATATGGTGCCACAGAACGCGGGGCTACACAAAATTGGCGCTAATAGCATAGGGACATAGGGAACATACACGACACTGATCTGTAAGTCCACGGTACTGGTCATAAGTTCAGAAAACCGTCCCGGAACACATGTGCTACAAAACGTCACTGTTTCCTGCGCATGTACCCCGACATCAGTATGGGATATGATCATCATGCACATGTACACAGGCCGCACAAAGGGTTGGCATACTCTCGATCAGGTTGTCGAGCAGCAGCATGGGGTATAGCCTCCCATTATTGCACCAGTGCCAGTCGGAGCTCCTGAAGTGTCCTAGAGGTTAGGACATGTGCAGTGATATGTCGACCGAGAGCATCCCAGACGTGCCGATGGGGTTTAGGTCTGGAGAGCAGGCAGTCCACTCCATTCGCCTGATATCTTCTATTTCAAGGTACTCCTCCACGATGGCAGCTCGGTGAGGCGGTACGTTATCATCCATTAGGAGGAAGATGGGACTCCCTGCTCCCCAGCAAAAGGGTGCAAAATGACATCCCGATACACTTTATCTGTTACAGTTCCTATTACAAAGACATGCAAGGGTTTACGTGCACCGATCATAATCCCACCCCACATCATCAAACCATGACCTCCATACAAGTCCATTTCAAGGACATTAAGGGGTTGTAATCTGGTTCCTGGTTCACGTCAGAAGAAAACCCGGTTAGAACCACTGTTCAGACCATAACTGGACTCGTCCGTGAACATAACGTGGGGCCATTGTTCCAATGACCGTGTACTGTGTTCTTGACACCAGGCTTTACAGGCTCTCCTGTGACCAGGGTCAGTGGAACGCACCTTGCAGGTCTCCGGGTGAATAAACCGTGTCTGTTCAGCCGTCTGTAGACTGTGTTTCTGGAGACAACTGTTCCAGTCGCTGCGGTAAGGTCCAGAACAAGGCTACCTGCAGTACTCCTTGGCCGTCTGCGAGGACTGATGGTGAGATATCGGTCTTCTTATAGAGTTTTACACTATGGACGTCCCGTACTGTAGCGGTTGGACATGTTTCCTGTCTGCTGGAATCGTTGCCGTAATCTTGAGATCACACTTTGTGGCACACGGAGGGCCCGTGCTACAACGTGCTGTATTTGATCTGCCTCCAGTCGCCCTAGTATTCTACCTCTCATAACGTCATCAGTATGTGTTCTTTGAGCAATTTTCAACACGCAGTCACCATTAGCACGTCTGAAAACGTCTGCACACTTACTCGCTGCACCGTACTCTGACATGCACCAACACACCTCTGCGTTCGTGGACTGCTGCCAGCGCCACCGTGCGACGACCGCAGGTTAAATGCACCGCATGGTCATACCGCCCACTATAGCGTTGTTTCACCATGTATCAGCATTATCCTTAATTTATGAGCATGAGTGTAGATACTCCGTAGCCACTATACGGCCCATGGCAGAGGATACCCTGTACCACTACCAGTCACTTCCTTTCCTGTTCTACTCGTAAACAGAGCAACGGAAAAATGAGTCTCTATAAGCCTTTATATAAGACCTTACATTCTGTATCTTATCTTCGTTGTCCTTACGCGGTGGGTTTGTTGGCGGCAGTAGAATCGTGTGTCAGTCAGCTTCAGATGCCAGTTCTCTAAATTTTCTCAACAATGTTTCTCGAAAAGAACGTCGCCCTCCCTCCAGATATACTCATTTAGTTTCCAAAGCATCTGCGCACGCGTTGTTCGAACCTACTAGCCCGCCTCTGGATTGTTTCGATGTGTTTCTTCAATCCGACCTATAACGGATCACAAACGACAAGAATAGGTCGCACCAGAGTCCTATATGCGGTCTCCTTTACAAGTGAACCACTTTTTTTTCTAAAATTCTGGCATTAAAACGAAGTCGACCATCCGCTTTCCCTACCACAGTCATCACATGCTTGTTCCATTTCATATCGCTTTGTAACGTTACGCCCAGATATTTAAACGACTTGGCTGTGTCAAGCACTCACATTTTTCCTCATTTAGACCTATCTGCCATTCATCACGCCAGCTAGAAACTTTGTCTAAGTCGTCTTGCGTCTTCCTACAGACACTCACCTTGCCGTACACCGCAGTATGATCACCAAACAACTACAGATTTCCGCTGACCCTGTCTGTTAAACCATTTATGTACATAGAGACCAACTGTGGTCCTATCACACTGCCCTGGGGCACGCCTGACGATATCATTTCTCACTGTTGAACACTCACCATTGGGGGCAACATACTGGGTTCTATTACTTAAGAAGTCTTCGAGCCACACACACTCACCTACCTTCATTAACAGTCTCCAATGGGGCACCGTATAAAATACTTTCCTGAAATCTAGAAATATGGAATCTACCTGTTCCTCTACATCCATAGTTCGGAGTACATCATGTGAGAAAAGGGCAAGCTGAGTTTCTCACTAGCAATGTTTCCCAAAACCATGCTGATTCGTGGACATAACCTTCTCAGACTCAAGAAAGCTTAATACATTCGAACTGAGGACATATTAAAGGATTCTGCAGTAAACTGATGTTAGGGATATTGGCCTGTAGTCTCGCGGATCCGTTTTTTATCCTTCTTATATATTGGAGTCACCTGCGCTTTTTTCCAGTCACTTGGGACTTTGTGCTGGGTGAAAGATTCACGATAAATACAGGCTAGGTAAGGGACTAATGCCGTAGAATACTCTTTGTAAAGCCATACTGAGATTCCATCCAGACCTGGCGATTTATTTGCTTTCAAACCTTTCAGTTTTTTATCTTAATTCGATTGCAATTTTAAGAACCTGTGAACTCTTATAAATTTCAGTAACGATTCAGTTAGCTGAATGACCAATCTTCTCTCATTGCTGAACCTGTGGGATCTTACACGATCTAAGCTAGCAAACATAGGCCAACACTAAAAATTAAGTGCAGAAGATGAAGATGAACACTTATACATGATAAGCCAGAACACTGTGTTCACCTGCTTAACAGCTTGTTTGTTCCTCTTTGCAACGAAATACATCATTGATTCTGACTGGTCGGTTTGTGGACCCATGTGGCGTTAGATGTAATTTCCCTAATTCACGGACCGTTGATTCCCGTAAGCGGTGATGGCACCCGATAGCGACAAAGATGGGTTGCATAGGATTTATGCAGGCGCATTTGGTCATCGAGACAACAACGTGAATCCACTATAACGCTCTACAAACCACTGTAGGACGGTTCTGTCTCCAAGACACGGATAATCACACTGCTGAAAGGTGAAATTGGCGTCGGGGAAGACATCAAGCACGAAGGGATGCAGGTGGTTCGCAGCAGTAAGCGTGTTTTCCAGAACGACCACAGGCCCAGGCAAGGGCAGGAGAATGTCTCCCATAGCATAATACGGCTCGCATCAGCCTGCGTCCGGCGCTCTGCGTGTGCCGAGCCGCCGTTCACCTCGATGACGACGCTTCCAGAGACGACCATCGAGCTTGTATAGCAGAAATGCCTTTCTCCCGAAGAGCCGACACGTTTCCATTGAACGACATTCGAATCCCTTTGGTCCTGCACCCACTACAGTCATAACTGACGGTATCGTTGGGTTAGCATGTATTCTGCTGCTGAGCACCACATTCAACAATATACAATGAAAGGTGTGCTCCGAAACAGCTATGCGTGCACCATCGTTGTGCTCTTCTGACAGATGTGCCGCAGAGCACCATCTCTGCTACTTTTCAGAGCAGACAAGCCTCCGAACCCCACATCCTGTGCCGACCGGAGTGGCCGTGCGGTTCTAGGAGCTACAGTCTGGAACCGGGCGACCGCTACGGTTGCAGGTTCGAATCCTGCCTCGGACATGGATGTGTGTGATGTACTTAGGTTAGTTAGGTTTATTTAGTTCTGAGTTCAGGCGACTGATGACCTCAGAAGTTAAGTCGCATAATGCTCAGAGCCATTTGAACCAGCCCACGTCCTGAGAAGAGTTGTGGAGTCCAACCATTTAGCTGACCTTCTATCTCTTTCCGTTGATACTCACGACAGTAGCACGTAGAAATTCGGGCACCTTCACTGCTTTCGAGATACTCGATCACATTCATTCACACGCCTTGCATAATAATAATCTGCCCTTTGTCAAACTCGCTTATCTCAATGGATTTCCCCATTTGCAACCCATATCTTAGGGTGATCCCTTATCCTTGTCTGCTCCTATTATGTACTGCTGTTACCGTGTCACGTGCCCGCAACGTAGCCAGGCGATATTCAGCGTCGCGGAGGGCACTGGTCTTCGCTTACCAGGCGTCTGTGTGTGTGCATGTGCGTGTGCGTGGTGCGTGCGTGTGTGTGTGTGTGTGTGTGTGTGTGTGTGTGTGTGTGTGTGTGCGGAGGACAGTGGTCGTAAGGTTTTCGCTGATCAGCTTCGTGTGTGTTTGTTTATGTTGTAAGTAAGCTTTTTAGGTTTTTTATGTTGGTAACGCCACATAGCGCTCTGTATGAAAATCACTAGCTGTGCTGTGTGCAGTCTGTGGCTAGTTTGCATTGTTGTCTGCCATTGTAGTGTTGGGCATATGGATGTTAACAGCGCGTAGAGTTGCGCAGTTGGAGTTTAGCCGCCAGCGGTGGTGGACGTGGCGAGAGAGATGGAGGAATTTTGAAATTTGTAAGACTGGATGTCATGAACTGCTATATATATTATGACTTTTAATGACTATTAAGGTAAGTACATTGTTTCTTCTCTATTAAAATCTTTCATTTGCTAACTATGCCTATCAGTAGTTAGTACCTCAAGTAGTTTGAATCTTTTATTTACCTGGGAGTAGTGGCGCTCGCTGTATTGCAGTAGTTGGAGTAACCAAGATTTTTGTGAGGTAAGTGATGCGTGAAACGTATAGGTTAATGTTAGTCAGGGACATTTTTTGTAGGGATTTTTGAAAGTCAGATTGCGTTGCGCTAAAAATATTGTGTGTCAGTTTAAGCACAGTCATGTACAATTTTTCTAAGGGGACGTTTCAATGTGTACCTGTTTATCTCACAGAGTTCACCTCCAGCCTGGCACACAAGCACGCACCAGCACACACACACACACACACACACACACATACACACACAACGCAAAACAACAAACCCAACTTGCAAAAACTGTAGAGCACGTGTGTGCATTGAAGAGAATAAGAACTGTCATTTAAGAATCTATCTCATGTAGATACACTCCTGGAAATGGAAAAAAAACACATTGACACCGGTGTGTCAGATCCACCATACTTGCTCCGGACACTGCGAGAGGGCTGTACAAGCAATGATCACACGCACGGCACAGCGGACACACCAGGAACCGCGGTGTTGGCCGTCGAATGGCGCTAGCTGCGCAGCATTTGTGCACCGCCGCCGTCAGTGTCAGCCAGTTTGCCGTGGCATACGGAGCTCCATCGCAGTCTTTAACACTGGTAGCATGCCGCGACAGCGTGGACGTGATCCGTATGTGCAGTTGACGGACTTTGAGCGAGGGCGTATAGTGGGCATGCGGGAGGCCGGGTGGACGTACCGCTGAATTGCTCAACACGTGGGGCGTGAGGTCTCCACAGTACATCGATGTTGTCGCCAGTGGTCGGCGGAAGGTGCACGTGCCCGTCGACCTGGGACCGGACCGCAGCGACGCATGGATGCAGGCCAAGACCGTAGGATCCTACGCAGTGCCGTAGGGGACCGCACCGCCACTTCCCAGCAAATTAGGGACACTGTTGCTCCTGGGGTATCGGCGAGGACCATTCGCAACCGTCTCCATGAAGCTGGGCTACGGTCCCGCACACCGTTAGACCGTCTTCCGCTCACTCCCCAACATCGTGCAGCCCGCCTCCAGTGGTGTCGCGACAGGCGTGAATGGAGGGACGAATGGAGACGTGCCGTCTTCAGCGATGAGAGTCGCTTCTGCCTTGGTGCCAATGATGGTCGTATGCGTGTTTGGCGCCGTGCAGGTGAGCGCCACAATCAGGACTGCATACGACCGAGGCACACAGGGCCAACTCCCGGCATCATGGTGTGGGGAGCGATCTCCTACACTGGCCGTACACCTCTGGTGATCGTCGAGGGGACACTGAATAGTGCACGGTACATCCAAACCGTCATCGAACCCATCGTTCTACCATTCCTAGACCGGCAAGTGAACTTGCTGTTCCAACAGGACGATGCACGTCCGCATGTATCCCGTGCCACCCAACGTACTCTAGAAGGTGTAAGTCAACTACCCTGGCCAGCAAGATCTCCGGATCTGTCCCCCATTGAGCATGTTTGGGACTGGATGAAGCGTCGTCTCACGCGGTCTGCACGTCCAGCACGAACGCTGGTCCAACTGATTTGCCAGGTGGAAATGGCATGGCAAGCCGTTCCACAGGACTACATCCAGCATCTCTACGATCGTCTCCATGGGAGAATAGCAGCCTGCATTGCTGCGAAAGGTGGATATACACTGTACTAGTGCCGACATTGTGCATGCTTTGTTGCCTGTGTCTATGTGCCTGTGGTTCTGTCAGTGTGATCATGTGATGTATCTGACCCCAGGAATGTGTCAATAAAGTTTCCCCTTCCTGGGACAATGAATTCACGGTGTTCTTATTTCAATTTCCAGGAGTGTATTCTGAGCTCCTCAGCTGTCCGAATAAATCTGCTCTGAGATCTTCAAACGTGAGTGGAGATGGTAGGCTACAGAGAAAGTTTCTGTGGAAGGCCTTGGCTGCTTTAGAGTTGGATAACATACAGCTCTACGAATACCTTGTCAATTCAGCAGTAGCCTCAGCCTTGAAGTGTTTATTTCTATACCCAGTTGTAGACACTGCATGAAAAGACATACATCTTGCTAAAGACTACCGCACTGAGGAAAGAAGCCAATAGTTCAATGTTGAAATTGCATTCTATGGTAACACACGATTTCCAGCCTGGACGTATATTCGGTACATAAAAATATTCCCCAAAACCAAAGTTTGTTTTCTTTTGAGCAATGGATCAGGATGTACTAACATTTCAACGATGGGTTGAAAATGAGATGAGAAAAACTATTAACATTACAGCTACTCAATGACTTTCTTCGGTCGTTATGCCTCCAACGACCTACTTTCGAAGCTAATCAAACATCATAGCGACAACATACCACGAAAAAAAAATCATTATCTTGAAGTAAAAATGTTTTTCACCTTCTGTTGATAATGCTAGCTTAGGCTGTCGAACAATGGAGACTATTTAGCCTCCATACATCGTCCTATTACAGTAAAATTGGGACAAATTTCCCTCTTAACAGTGCAAGCATCAGAAACAGAAGAACTTTAACGTTTTTATTTGTAGTTACAACCGTTTCCACAGACTTAAGTAATCTCATAACTGCTTTACAATATGCCTCATTGGGATTACGCACTACAGAGTGCTCTCTCACATTTTTGTAACACACACACACACACACACACAGAGAGAGAGAGAGAGAGAGAGAGAGAGAGAGACATGGGTGCGCGTACGCACGCACGTAGACACACAATACGTAAGGAACATAAAAGAAAGCAGTATAACACGTGAACTGGAAACATACACGTGAAGTTGTCTGCTTTAATTTATACTGCATATTGAGAAGACACGTAATGCTGTTGTCAAACACCACATACAGCTGGCAAACAGAGACAGAATTACTTCGATAAGCGGGTAACACGTAAAAATTATAGTAAAGTGCAGAAGGAGCAATCCATACAGTATTAGGGGTGACACAGTCAGATGGATTAAATGTCCCGAAATGGAACGAGCAGGTAATGTGGCAGATTATTCCAGAGAAAAAAAGACCATGGGTATCTGGGAAACAATGAGCACATCAATATTATGGAAACGGAGGAAAAAAACCTGACACGATTTCATTGTCTGCAGAATGTGCAGGATGTTACACTTTTGCTTCGAATGGCAATACCTACTTTCCCCCCAGAGCGTACCATCATGTGCATAACATAACATGAACTGGCACACAAGACAGAAACCCTCTGGTATCTAAGGAGCAACAAGTGCTTGCTTACAACTCAAGGTAATTTATATGCCTCTGATAACTAAACAGTTTCATCACGTTTATCAACATGTGCTCAAATGCCAGGCTGCACTTAATTTTACAGCACCATTATAGTTATTGCTATAAAGGCACTCAGTATAACTCTTTCATTTGTTGTACATCTATGGGGTGATGAGGTGAAGACTTCTGACACCTGCATTTGAGGTTGCGTTACCTATTCCAGGAATGTACAAGACTTGCGAACACAAATACTTTCGTGCCGACCCAGTCAAATAGAACTATTCCCTGAATGCACGTGCACAGACCTCACCACCCGCCGACTAAACAAAAAGTTAGGTTTTAAAAGCAAGCGGCTCATTAGGAGTTGTATGTTATCAACGCTGTGCCATTATTCACCACTTCCTGGACATGTGCACATATCTCCCCAAAAGTATAAGTCCCACACATATTACTGTTAACAAACTTACGTCTTTCACCTACAGATTAAGTACTGTAAGTCAGGGATGCTTTCCTCATGCAATGTTTCAGAATCTGTAGCATCTGTGGGGAAGAATGCAGTGGCTGTCATCAAGCAGAAAGCCGCTCTCAGAAGACTGTGAAAGAGCAGATACCGATGAGATTTTTTTTTTTTTTTAAGTATGGAAAATTCTAAAGGTGGTAGTGGTAAAATACAGAGAGCGAAAGGCTGTACAAATTGTATAGAAACCAGGCGGCAGTTATAAAAGTCGAGGGGCATGAAAGGGACACAGTAGTTGAGAAGGGAGAGAGAGAGAGGGTTGTAGCCTATCACCGACGTTATACAATCTGTATATTGGGCAGGCAGAAAGGAAACAAAAGAAAAATTTGGAGTAGGAATTAAGGTCCGAGGAGAAGAAATAATTACTTTGAGGTTTGCCGATGACACTGTAAGTCTGTCAGAGAGAGCAAAGGCCCTGATATCAAAACTCATCTACTACGAGGGTTGGAACTTCACTAGTGGCAACTGTTTATTTACAGCTCATACAACATAGATACGTCTTTCAAAGTTTTACCGACGTACAAGGTAGTTACCAGCATTGTCCATAACCGGCTGCCAGCGATGTGGAAGTAGTAGGATACACTTAGCAGTGCCAGTTGTGTTGACAGTTCGAGCGGCGCGGTCTACTGCCCGGCGAATTTGTAGCAGCTCTGGAGCGAATGCCGTGAAGTGTGTCCTTCAGTTTAGAAATTGAGTTGAACTTACGAGGACTTAATTCAGGGGAGTGCAGTAGGTGGTATAGCACTTAGCAGCCCCATCAGTCAAACAAGTCAGTAACATCTCTCTATTCAGTTCATTTTTTTAACACAACCTACGACCGTGTTAGAGACAGGAGTGATGAAATTTTCTGCAGTACCTGACCATCATTTTGCAGGACAATGCTCAAGCACGTACAGCGCAAGCTATTACTGATTTGTTTGACTGATGGGGCTGCTAAGTGCTATACCACCTACTTCACTCCCCTGAATTAAGACCTCGTAAGTTCAACTCAGTTTCTAAACTGAAGGAAACACTTCACGGCATTCGCTTCAGAACTGCTACAAATTCGTCGGGAAATAGACCGCGCTTCTCGAACTGTCAACAAGACTGGCACTGCTAAGAGTATCCTACGACTTCTACATCGCTGTCAACGGGTTTTACACAATGCTCGTTACTATTTTGAACAGTAAAACTTTGTACGAGCTATAAATAAATAGTTGCCACTATTAATGTTTTAACCCTCGTAGTAGATGAGTTTTGATATCAGGGCCTGAAAATAACTGATAATTTTCGAAATAGAGAGGATATAAAATGTAGACCAACAATGGCACGAAATGCATTTCTGGAGAAGAGAATTTTTTAACATTGACTATAGAATTAAGTTTCAGGAAGTTTCTTCTGAAAGTATTCGTAAGGAGTGTGGTCAGGTATGGAAGTGAAACAAGTATGATAAACAGTTTACACAAGAAGAGAATAGATGCTTTTGGAATGTGGTGCTACAGAAGAATGCTGAAAGTTATATGGATAGATGACGTAACTAAAAAGGCGGTACTAAATAGAATTGAGGAGAAGAGAAATTTGTGGGAAAACCTGATTAGAAGAAGGAATCGAATGGAAGGACACATTCTGAGACGTAAAGGGATCACCAATTTAGTACTGGAGGAAAGCGTGGGAGGTAACTGTCGTAGAGGCAGACCAAGAGACGAATCCAGTAAGCAGATTCAAAACGATGTAGGCTGCAGTCGTTAGTCGGAGATGAAGAGACTTGCACAGGATAGAGTAGTCTGGAGATCTGCATCAAACTAGTCTTCTGTCTGAAGACCACAACAACATCAACAACATAGGCAGTTCTCGATAGGCTCAACTACATTGACGTCATTGACTGTTTGCATTAATAGTAACCCGACCATATTATTGTATTAGTGAAATACCTTGCGAAGATAGTGGAAGAGCATTGAATTTGTGTTAGTATTATGTCCCGCAAAAACTGGGGCGAACATTTAGAAAGCAAGTTTAATAATTTTGTTTGCATTCTGAATTTTTCCTGTTGTTTACAAAGAAGTGTGAACTGTCTCCAACGCATCTTAAATTCTACTAATGAAGTGGAAGGAGTTTCTGCTGAATGTACATTTAAAAGTCGAATATTAACAGGTATGATAGATAATTCAGATTGGATGTAGTGAGTTTACATTCTTTTTGATTACTGTTTAAATGTCTTTGAGAAGAGATCATTTGAAATTAACCAGCAACTAATGACAGTGCTAAGCTGTCAAAGATACTTGAAATATTTCGAAAGAGAGATTCCAATTGGGCGTTGAAAGAAGTAGTTGAGCTGCATGTTAATGTTAACGTAAGTGAAGTGTTTTATTCACGACCATACGCAAAACTACCAAAAGTGAGAGAAAATAAAGATGCAGTAACAAACATTCACCCATAGGGCGATACCTGTTTCAAGTGGTCAATTCTAAAAGGTTCCTCATCTGAAATAATTATCATGTGTGTCTAAATATTGGTCATATGCAAACAAATAAGGATTTGCTGACATACCATTTACTACGAAGCTGAGGTATCTTCTGATATCTGAAAGACAGAGAGAAAGTGTTGTTATTAATATCTACGGCATCTAGTATTCTGATATGAGTGGGCACTCATAAAATATAAGAAAGCTGAGAAATAATGTCGAGTTGTACCGCTGTATCTCACAAAACAACATCATGAGACACATGTAAATTTATTAATCTTGTAGATACCAATACATACCATTCCTATTGCATAAAAAACCTTTCAGGATTAGTTACTGTTCTCTAGCTCCATTGTGGTATGTAATCGATTTTATGTTACGTCATTCCAAAGAAAAGTTAGAAGCTGATCTTGCACGGCTTAAGCCAGTGAAAAGTATCATGCCCAGAGGCAGGAATGAGTATATGAAATTTACAAAGTTTAACAACAGGGCGAAGCCGCCCTTTAGAACTCATGCTGACACAAAATGCATGCTAGGACCAGATCCTACTGGTAGCCGTAGTAGTAACTCTGCGTCCTATAACATACACTGTTGTTACAAGGAAGCATATTCAGTTTTTAAATTGTACAGTGACAGCGACTGAACGAAATGGTCGACTGAAGAGCTATACGTAATTCCTCTAACTGTAAATGGGATTTTAGAGCAAAATAAACAATTAGCATTTCAATCAGGAGAAGTCTGACATTCTTGCCAAGCATTATGTAAGGAAATATATGTTAGACCTAGAGACCATAGGCATTTTACTGGTACGTATTGTGCTGCACATGCCAGTTGCAACATGAACTATCAGCGTTACTTTAGAGCCCCAGTCGTGTTTCACAATCTCAGCAATTACGACGCTCCTCACTTGATCACAAATCTATTTGATTTAACGATGATACATTGCTACGAATAATTTAAAACAATTTCGGGTCAGGTTTCTCTGCTGGCATCAAATATGGAGATACACAACTCATTTACAAAGAGTATTACAATAAAGCACCGAGAGAGGAGATGAAGTATATACTTCCGGTTTATAGATTCCCTTAATTTTTTGACATATTAGCACGAAAAAGGTGCATTGCACTTTATATTAAACTCAGGCTATTGAGGACATATTTTCTGACGATAGTGAGTTTAATTCAATTATTCATAAACGCATTTTTCCACGTGAGTACGTAAGTAATGAATTATTTTTACCTTGCGGTCATTTACCTCAAACTGAGAAGTTTAAAAGTTTATTAACAACAGAAACTCTAACAGAAACCGAGTACCAAAGATCTTGGCAGTGTATGGAATTCCAATTGCTAGACACTAAGATAGCATTCCGATTTACATTTGAAAACTGACGTGTTACTGCTTGGTGATGTGTTCGTAAACTTTTGTAGGTTTTGCCTTAGATTATATGAACCTTATCTAGCTCATTAGAGTACTTCACCTCGCTCCTGTTCTATGGGAAATCAGTACATCAGAATTGCAGCTTATTACTGCACTGAACATTTTTAGCTTACTCGAAGAGGCATTAGAGGGGATATATTTCATTTTTCATACAGTCATGCCACTTCAAATAATAGATTTGTAGCTAGTTATGAGAATGAAACATTGTGTGCCTTCTTGCGAATACCCTTGACAGCTGGGCGATGTTACAATGTCTTCCAGCATATCAGTTTGTGTGGCTTCCTTCCAAGGGCGTTGAAATTTTGAATGTGAAAAACGTTCCAGTCGATTATAATATACCCTGTTTAGAAGAAAATCTCCAATATTCTGAGGGTATTCACGATTTTATTCAGATTTGCCTCTATGTCCTGAAAATTTTTTATGAGAATTTAATTTCGGGTTAATATTATAACAAAAACTATGCTATTCACTACAAAAATCAAAAACAGTACTTGCAGCACAAATTTATACTAAAAACATCAATATAACTTTATCATATAGACAACTCCCTGTTTGAAGACATGCATTGAAACTGATGCATAAAAATGTATGAGTGCAAGCAACGATTTCGAGAAAAAATTTCAGAGTTATGAATAATATCGTATTTGCTAAAACTATGCAAAATGTTCTAAAGACGAGTGACAAAAAACTAGTGATATCTTGGGAAGATGGTATGAAGCAGCTATATAGACTGCAAAGCCTAATTTTCAAAGGAATGTTATATTTAACCAAAAATTACATGCTATTGATTTAACAGACTTAATGTAGTATTTGATAAGCCAAAAGTAATAGGAATTGATATTTTGAGGATTTCAGGGACACATCTTATAGATTATCGTTATGAATACACACTAAAGAAGCTTCCAGCATAGTATGTAAAACTCTGTTACAAAAATACTGATAGCCAAATGTAACATATTAAAACTCAGGCGATTTATGACGATATGAGGAGAGACGTACATACATGGTTTGATACTTTGGGTTTCTCGGTAAATAACAGATGTAATGTTACATCTGTAAATAAAAATGAGGTTGGGTGAACCTATTACAAAATTCGTTGTCTAAGAGCTAAGATTAATGCACTCAAGGCTGAATCAGAATGCGTAGCCTGCAATGCAAACAAAGTGAAACAGCTTTTTGCTGGAGAGTTCATCATCGTTGTAACCGGCAATATGAGTTGGTTTCCGACGTTAAAAGAACTGTACACTATGTTATTGCAGCCAGGGACCATGTAGTTTCCGCTGTTAAGCAGCACAAGATCATGATGGTTTTACTGGCAGATAGAGCGAATACCTTAGCTTGGGGTCACTTCCGCCTGAAAAATGATGGTGGCTGACTTCACTGTACATGTGTCAAAATGGTTTGTAACTGATTTTAGTATTGTTGTTGTTGTGGTCTTCAGTCCTGAAACTGGTTTGATGCAGCTCTCCATGCTACTCTATCCTGTGCAAGCTTCTTCATCTTCCAGTACCTACTGCAATCTACATCCTTCTGAATCTGCTTAGTGTAGTCATCTCTTGGTCTCCCTCTACGATTTTTCCCCTCCAAGCTGCCCTCCAATTCTAAATTGGTGATCCCTTGATGCCTCAGAACATGTCCTACCAACAGATCCCTTCTTCTGGTCAAGTTGTGCCACAAACTTCTCTTCTCCCCAATCCGATTCAATACTTCCTCATTAGTTATGTGATCTACCCATCTAATCTTCAGCATTCTTCTGTAGCACCACATTTCGAAAGCTTCTATTCTCTTCTTGTCCAAACTACTTATCGTCCATGATTCACTTCCATACATGGCTACACTCCATACAAATACTTTCAGAAATGAATTCCTGACACTTAAATCTATACTCGATGTTAACAAATTTCTCTTTTCAGAAACGCTTTCCTTGCCATTGCCAGTCTACATTTTATATCCTCTCTACTTCGCCCATCATCAGTTATTTTGTTCCCCAAATAGAAAAACTCCTTTACTACTTTAAGTGTCTCACTTCCTAATCTAATTCCCTCAGCATCACCCGACTTAATTCGACTACATTCCATTATCCTCGTTTTGCTTTTGTTGATGTTCATCTTATATACTCCTCTCAAGACACTGTCCATTCCATTCAACTGCTCTTCCAAGTCCTTTGCTGTATCTGACAGAATTACGATGTCATCGGCGAACCTCAAAGTTTTTATTTCTTCTCCATGGACTTTAATACCTACTCCGAATTTTTCTTTTGTTTCCTTCACTGCTTGCTCAATATACAGATTGAATAACATCGCGGATAGACTACAACCCTGTCTCACTCCCTCCCCAACCACTGCTTCCCTTTCATGTCCCTCGACTCTTATAACTGCCATCTGCTTTCTGTACAAATTGTAAATAGCCTTTCGCTCCCTGTTTTTTACCCCTGCCACCTTCAGAATTTGAAAGAGAGTATTCCAGTCAACATTGTCAAAAGCTTTCTCTAAGTCTACAAATACTAGAAACGTAGGTTTGCCTTTCCTTAATCTAGCTTCTAAGATAAGTCGTAGGGTCAGTATTGCCTCACGTGTTCCAACATTTCTACGGAATCCAAACTGATCTTCCCCGAGGTCGGCTTCTACTAGTTTTTCCATTCGTCTGTAAAGAACTCGAGTTAGTATTTTGCAGCTGTGACTTATTAAACTGATAGTTCGGTAATTTTCATATCTGTCAACACCTGCTTTCTTTGGGATTGGAATTATTATATTCTTCTTGAAGTCTGAGGGTATTTCGCCTGTCTCATACATCTTGCTCACCAGATGGTAGAGTTTTGTCAGGACTGGCTCTCCCAAGGCCGTCAGTAGTTCCAATGGAATGTTGTCTACTCCAGGGGCCTTGTTTCGACTCAGGTCTTTCAGTGCTCTGTCAAACTCTTCACGCAGTATCGTATCTCTCATTTCATCTTCATCTACATCCTCTTCCATTTCCATAATATTGTCCTTAAGTACATCGCCCTTGTATAGACCCTCTATATATTCCTTCCACCTTTCTGCTTTCCCTTCTTTGGTTAGAACTGGGTTTCCATCTGAGCTCTTAATATTCATACAAGTGGTCCTCTTTTCTCCAAAGGTCTCTTTAATTTTCCTGTAGGCAGTATCTATCTTACCCCTAATGAGATAAGCCTCTACATCCTTACATTTGTCCTCTAGCCATCCCTGCTTAGCCATTTTGCACTTCCTGTTGATGTCATTTTTGAGACGTTTGTATTCCTTTTTGCCTGCTTCTATTACTGCATTTTTGTATTTTCTCCTTTCATCAATTAAATTCAATATTTCTTCTGTTACCCAAGGATTTCTACTAGCCCTCGTCTTTTTACATACTTGATCCTCTGCTGCCTTCACTATTTCATCCCTCAAAGCTACCCATTCTTCTTCTATTGTATTTCTTTCCCCCATTCCTGTCAATTGCTCCCTTATGCTCTCCTTGACACTCCGTACAACCTCTGGTTCTTTTAGTTTATCCAGGTCCCATCTCCTTAAATTCCCACCTTTTTGCAGTTTCTTCAGTTTTAATCTACAGGTCATAACCAATAGATTGTGGTCAGAGTCCACATCTGCCCCTGGAAATGTCTTACAATTTAAAACCTGGTTCCTAAATCTCTGTCGTACCATTATATAATCTATCTGAAACCTGTCAGTATCTCCAGGCTTCTTCCATGTATACAGCCTTCTTTTATGATTCTTGAACCAAGTGTTACCTATGATTAAGTTGTGTTCTCTGCAAAATTCTACCAAGCGGCTTCCTCTTTCATTTCTTTGCTCCAATCCATATTCACCTACTACGTTTCCTTCTCTTCCTTTTCCTACCACCGAATTCCAGTCACCCATGACTATTAAATTTTCATCTCCCTTCACTATCTGAATAATTTCTTTTATTTGGTCATACATTTCTTCAATATCTTCGTCATCTCCAGAGCTAGTTGGCATATAAACTTGTACTACTGTAGTAGGTGTGGGCTTCGTATCTATCTTGGCCACAATAATGCGTTCACTATACTGTTTGTAGTAGCTCACCCGCATTCCTATTTTCCTATTCATTATTAAACCTACTCCTGCATTACCCCTATGTGATTTTGTGTTTATAACCCTGTAGTCACTTGACCAGAAGTCTTGTTCCTCCTGGCACCGAACTTCACTAATTCCCACTATATCTAACTTTAACCTATCTATTTCCCTTTTTTAAATTTTCTAACCTACCTGCCCGATTAAGGGATCTGACATTCCACGCTCCGACCCGTAGAACGCCAGTTTTCTTTCTCCTGATAACGACATCCTCTTGAGTAGTCCCCGCCCGGAGATCCGAATGGGGGACTATTTTACCTCCGGAATATTTTACCCAAGAGGATGCCATCATCATTTAATCACACAGTAAAGCTGCATGCCCTCGGGAAAAATTACGGCTGTAGTTTCCCCTTGCTATCAGCCGTTCGCAGTACCAGCACAGCAAGGCTGTTTTGGTTATTGTTACAAGGCCAGATCAGTCCATCATGCAGACTGTTGCCCTTGCAATTACTGAAAAGGCTGCTGCCCCTCTTCAGGAACCACACGTTTGTCTGGCCTCTCAACAGATACCCTTCCGTTGTGGTTGCACCTACGGTACGGCTATCTGTATCGCTGAGACACGCAAGCCTCCCCACCATGGCAAGGTCCATGGTTCAAGGGGGGGGGGGGGGGGGAATTTTAGTATATACATAAAAAAGTATAAACGTTAATGCGATCAGTAACTCTTTGACTGTGTGAAAATAAACACACATAATCAATTACTTTTATTTATTTCATCTTAAAGTTCAAGAGCAGGTAAGCCGTTAATTTGAAACCTTATGATGTTTGTAATTCTGGAGCTAATCTGTGTGAAATGGTACTACTCTCACATAACAGTACTCTATCTTGTGACACTGGAACTAATGAAAGAGTAAAGTATGAAGGGTAACAAAAAATTAACGGTATAATATTTTACATAAATATGTTTTTAATGAAATATAAAACGCATAGCGACGAAATTTACTGATGAGCAGTACACTACTAGGCACAAGCAAGGGGTGCAAATAGTCAGATAGTTCGGATAATTTTGAACATGCTGGCTAAACGCTCATGGGCTATTTTCCTTCATCGATCAGTATTTTCAACTTCCTGGCAACTTGATATCATGTAAAGGAGGCACGGCTTGTGATGTCATGATCATTGCGAATAGAAAAGAGGGCTGGCTTGTCACGTGATGATAGTGACATCGTAGATCGGAGGCGAGAGCAAATGGACTATTTACAGTTGTTGCATAATCCAAGTGTCAAAGGATGTATTTATGATACACAAGTGGATCTGTGTGCCTAGAAATGTTTTGCTCAACAACTGTACCAATACGCAGAGCTTTTAATAGTTCAAGGAAATCTGTTTGTCGAGAAATAGAATCTTATTGAAGTGTCATGCAAAAGAGAAGGTACAGTAACGTGAGTTCCTGAAGCCGTAATTTAAACGTAAAAGGATTCTTAGCCGAAACAGAAAAATTTAGGTAACCAGCAGTTACTCGTAGCTGCTAAAGCCTGGCAACCGAAGAAGCAAGGCTGTACAATATTTTGAGCATTACGAACACAGTTTCGCTCTGGAAAATTTACACGAGTCCACAGAATAAATAACGGAGCGTTCGCGTCGGATGATTGAAAGTTGGCACCGGACATTTTAATAATTAGACTCCAGCAGTAAATATAATGCATAAAAATAGAGAGAAAGTAGCTGAAGTTGTAAAGGAGAGGAAGTGAAACTTAGGTAGAAGATGTATGCTTCCTGACTAATATAATAGGTTGAACAATGTAAGATAGAAAGAAAGTTTGTAACAGACTGAAAACAAAACCATTATTGCGACACATCAGGGAAAAGAGGAAGAACATTTCTAAGAATAAGAGCCAGCAAAATCACAGTGGCTAACAGAACGCCAGTGATGTATATGAAATATAAATCAAATGAGAGAAGATACATAGAGCGACATTTGTGACGGTGACGAGTCTCCAGGGATCAGAACAGGCGAAAGGGTTGCTTCTTGGAGTAAAGAAGAAATGATGATCTGTCTTGTTTGTCTTTAAGGTGTAATTAATATGAGAAAGCTTAAACAGATATAGTTAACAACTGAGGGAATAATTTTCGACTAGTAGTTCGCGATATACATCTTCTTCGTGTCTAAAATTTTAGACGGAGACTGACGACAAAACTTGTTACATGGTGAGACCATTAATCTTAACGAATCGAATTTCTATCATCACGAACAACGGCCTGTTAAAAGAGACCTATCCCACAGGACAGAAACACTGTACAGCGTGTTAGACTATTACTAGGTGATGATCAAAAAGACAGAACAATGTCAATGCTCTTACAGCGTACGTTGTTGTTTTATATAGTAAGTAATCAGCTCATCAGAGAATTCATTGTGAGACACCTTCGATAGACGAATAACTACGGTGGTAGGGTAACACAACACAAAGTCCCAGTTAGCTAAACAGGAGACGAGTGTACTATAGTCCACAATTTTACGTAGAATTTTTTGTGTATTTTTTTTCCTTGCGTTAGCCTAGCCTGCTTCCGGCGCGCAATGTCCGCATTAGAGACTGGAGAAGTCGCTTCTGAACTCTGATGAAACGAGCCATGTTATCTTCTTCCTCCCGGAGAAACTCTCGCGATGGCCTTCGTTAGGAATTTAAGGCCGCTCCTCCTCCCAAACTGCCAACTACTTTGCCGAACCTGGCACAAGTATCGGGTAAGCAGTGCGCCCTGTTTCTCCTGCAAAGCAAATGAGAAAAGAAATCGGCTTCAGATGCTCAAAACTTCACGCACGTGACTTTACCGGTGAAAACTTTCGTACTTCTCCTCCTCTCGGTATCTGCATTGCTCACCAAACACCAATATACCTCCGTGTTCTCCATGTTCTGCGTAGTACGTCTGAATAAGCATAAATATTCGTTGATACAGGAATAATGAAGACCATCATTCTCTATGTGTAAGCTACCAAGCAGTGATTCATAAAGAATATCTGGTTCGCAGTTGCTTTGAGCAGATTGTTGCTCATGGGAAAATTACGCTTTGAATAACTTTCATCGATAAAATTATTCATGCTTTTCTTTCTTAAGAAATATTTCACCATGTGTGTAGGGCATAAGCAGTTTTACATGTCTTTCACATAAAGTTTCATATAACGAAGTAATAATATCGATACTTACAGTAACTCTGATTAACTGTATCTTTTATTGCCAATACTTACATGCGTTTGTATCTAAAACGATTCCGCGCATATCTGCTTTCCCAGTTGTCATTCTCGTTTTCAACGGGACGTGAAAGCCCATTCTTGCTTCCCTTCTTTCTTCCTTTATCCAGGTGTTACAACACACGTTAAGTAATGTTCATGATGGCATTTTGTACCTGAGAGTAGTCTTGGCGCTAAAGTTTTAACTTCATGAGAGAGAACATACTTCTATCACTCTCTGTGGCTTGTTTCTTCTTCATCACCTTCTTCTTCAATTACCGTCTTCTTGTTCAATGTTGGTGATCAATATCTCTTTTCTCATCTGTCCTCTCCAGATTGTAGAAAATTCGACAACGTAGTACTCAGTCACGCTCGTGATTGATATCACAGGTGCAGTCGACAATCGTTAACGGCTCTCGATGTTCGCATGCCTTCCAGATCTCTGGGTCCCTACACGTCTGTATAAAATCTTTGCAGATTATATTAGCTGAAGTAGTGCCCAATAGCTTGCGGGGCAGAGCAAGGTAATCGAAAAGGTTACCAAGAGCTGTCCTCAGGGTTCCATAAGTAGTCCAGTGGTTTGGGATTTTAGTATAGAACCCCTATCACAGCAGTTAAACGGGTCTGATGCTCTTAAAGGTGTTGGTGTTGTTGCATACGCAGATGACATCCTAGTAGTTGAGTCTGCAGAGTCCGAGGCTGCCAGTAACATATCTAGTAATGCAAGCTGGAAGTTATTCAATCGGAACTTGAGTTAATTTCTTTTGTTTTACTTTTTTTAAATTGATTCTTATTTTTCAAATTTTCCTGTTTTACTCCTACATTAATATTACCAATGACTGCTGTTAACATAATTTATTACCTCATCTTCCACATGGTTCCTCACAACAAATCCTTCTTCCACTTGTTTGCTCACACACTCCCTAGCTTCCACCTCACAACCTCTCTCTCTCACACACCCATTCTCACATAATCTAGTTTGTACACCTACTGACTACCCCTCTTCATCTTGCACAAGCCTCCTATACCTCTCTTTCCTCCTCTCTCCCCATTCATCTCCTCTTCTCTCCTGTCTCTGTCCATCGCTTGTTCTCACATCTCTTTGGCCGACACCTCTGAAAAACCTCCCCCCCCCCCCCCTCTGACCCCAACTCCTCCTCACACACCACCCTGCTCATTTCCCACCTCTTTTTCTGTCTAAGCCCTCCTACCCAACATCATCAGTATGTCTACTCGTTCCACTTCTCTGCTCACTTCCTCCTCACCCTCTTTCTGTCTATCTACGCCTTCCCTCCCCCCATACCTCTCTGTCCATATTCTCCTTCCCCTCCCTCCCTGTCATTTTTCCCCTCGTTCTCTGAGTCCATCTCCTGCCCTCTCTCTACACACTGAAACCTGTCCCCTCTTCCCATCCACCTCCTTCTCCCCATGTTATCCTACTGATGTCTTCCTGCCCTTCTCTCCCAATCCATCTGCTCTTGGTCAGCTCTCGCTATCCATCTCCTCCTACCCATGTTTTCCCTTTCGTCTCCTCCATACCCTCTCTCAGTTTCTCCTTCAGTTTCCCTCTCTTTCTTTCCATCCTCTCTGTGCTGTGTGTGACATATTTGGTACTCCATTATGGTCAGTCTGCCCTGTTACTGGAAACTGAAAGACACCCACCCACAAGTGGTTTGGCAAGCAGCAGGGGACGGTTATATGGCGGCATGAGCAGCAAGCAACACCCACCCACAAGTGGTTGTGCAAGCAGCAGTGGACGGGTATATGGGGGCATGAGCAGCAGCAACAGTGTGGAGAGTTTGAGATCTGGTTTTACCTGGGATCTGTGAGCACTGTGTTGGGCTGAACTTAGTTGGTAGGCGGCGCTCTAGCCTGCAGAGTGTTACGGGCGCCATCATGCCAGCAGAGTTTAACTGTCAGTTACTGTATCATGGAGCAAGTGATCCCGCTCAGGGAGCCGTTGTATGCCTGGACTGTGGACTTCATGGTGAACCCTTCTCTGCAACAGGCAGTAAATGTGTTATTACCTACCGCTCGCCCGCTGCATTCTGTTTTCTTTCGGGTGTTGCTAGTATCTGTGGTCATGACAGAATTAGCTAAGCCTGGGAGTCAGAAAAGGCCAACAAACAAATCACAACATAATTATCACACAGGCGGATAGTTCGGCAAACGGCTCACAACAGGTAATGTCGATTTACTAGAAACAACTGGCCAGCTGCCTAACCAAAATATTTCCATAGATTGACAATGAATTTGTATTACGAAAAATGATTCCGATTTCCCATGTTATTGGTTAGTGTGGCCTGGTTGAGTGTGTACACAAGCCCCCACTTACAGTTGTTCGAAAAATAGTGTACTTAAGAGTACTCTCACATTCAACAAGAAAGAGTTCATTTAGCATATTTTAGTTTAATACTATTGCATGGTATCACTACAATGTTTGGATAGCTCTGAAAAGCATATGGAAATCATAGAAGTATTATTTCTGTACAAACATATGTCATTACTGCTCATCGAAGTGCCTTGTAGTCTCCATTGTGTGACTGCTTGACGTAACGTTGTATAATACGTTCTCTGGCTTATTGTTGCGTCATTTCTGGGTAAAACGTTGAGCATTCGACGATTACCTCCATCTTCTTAGCCAGGAGCAAGTGAGTCTAAAGCCTTTTTTTTCTCTTTATTGTCATTTTGAAACCTCATACAAGGTAGGCCGTTAGTGGAAAAAGTACGCCGCTCTTCGGCCACAGATAATACATTCAGTACAAGTGGAGACATCGAAAAACGAAACAACACGGTGGATAGACAACAGTAGACACACGAAATTAAAATACATGAAGTCGTTCACAGGCACAGGGTCCAAATACAAATATTCAGCACTCGGACACTAACGGAGACGACAGAAATGGCACACGTGAACGAAGGAACACAAATGACGAAACACTGAATCACTAACACGATGGCACACACAAAACACTGGTGACGATCTACGGCGCGCGAATTTTCACTTTACGTGTACGAACCCGACAGTCCAAAGTCCTGCTGTGGTGGTCTTATATAGCCTGTGGACGACATTTGATTGGTAGGTGATTATGTAAAGCTGTCGTATGTGGTGTCCACGGATGCGCTCGTGGCGCCATCGCTCCTGTAGTAATGTAAACATAGCGACGAATATCTCTGCTTCTTCTCTGCAGCGAGCGCACCGCTAAGGCTATATCCGCTGTTGCAGTTGAAGTTCTTCTCGCACATTTTTATTTCTACTGCCTCTTTAAACACAGAACCCCCAGCATGTTGAAACTTGGGACATAATTTTTTTCGCCTGCCAGAATTTTTTATGGCTGTGCTCAGCAACTGCAGCTTTCTCGAGTTCTAGATTTTTAAAATGTCGTTGATGTTATGCCCAGCGCACGGAAAGGCTACGGATGCGCTAATGGGTGTAATTGTTTCCACAGAGAGAAGAGATGGTGTGAAACACATGGATCCTGAGGCTGAGACTTTACTTAACAGGGTGTAGCATTTCCTTTATCTTTCTATGAGGTCTGAAAATAATCTTTACTTTCCTTGTTTCTTTGTCACGATGGTGAACTGGATGTTTAGGTGCATGCTGTTCATGTGTTGAAGAAAGTTCCCGAGAGCTTCTGCGCCATGTGACGAGACAATAAACACGTCGTCATCATGACTATACACTCCTGGAAATTGAAATAACAACACCGTGAATTCATTGTCCCAGGAAGGGGAAACTTTATTGGCACATTCCTGGGGTCAGATACATCACATGATCACACTGACAGAACCACAGGCACATAGACACAGGCAACAGAGCATGCACAATGTCGGCACTAGTACACTGTATATCCACCTTTCGCAGCAATGCAGGCTGCTATTCTCCCATGGAGACGATCGTAGAGATGCTGGATGTAGTCCTGTGGAACGGCTTGCCATGCCATTTCCACCTGGCGCCTCAGTTGGACCAGCGTTCGTGCTGGACGTGCAGACCGCGTGAGACGACGCTTCATCCAGTCCCAAACATGCTCAATGGGGGACAGATCCGGAGATCTTGCTGGCCAGGGTAGTTGACTTACACCTTCTAGAGCACGTTGGGTGGCACGGGATACATGCGGACGTGCATTGTCCTGTTGGAACAGCAAGTTCCCTTACCGGTCTAGGAATGGTAGAACGGTGGGTTCGATGACGGTTTGGATGTACCGTGCACTATTCAGTGTCCCCTCGACGATCACCAGAGGTTTACGGCCAGTGTAGGAGATCGCTCCCCACACCATGATGCCGGGTGTTGGACCTGTGTGCCTCGGTCGTATGCAGTCCTGATTGTGGCGCTCACCTGCACGGCCCCAAACACGCATACGACCATCATTGGCACCAAGGCAGAAGCGACTCTCATCGCTGAAGACGACACGCCTCCATTCGTCCCTCCATTCACGCCTGTCGTGACACCACGATGTTGGGGCGTGAGCGGAAGACGGCCTAACGGTGTGCGGGACCGTAGCCCAGCTTCATGGAGACGGTTGCGAATGGTCCTCGCCGATACCCCAGGAGCAACAGTGTCCCTAATTTGCTGGGAAGTGGCGGTGCGGTCTCCTACGGCACTGCGTAGGATCCTACGTCTTGGCGTGCATCCGTGCGTCGCTGCGGTCCGGTCCCAGCTCGACGGGCACGTGCACCTTCCGCCGACCACTGGCGACAACATCGATGTACTGTGGAGACCTCACGCCCCACGTGTTGAGCAATTCGGCGGTACGTCCACCCGGCCTCCCGCATGCCTACTATACGCCCTCGCTCAGAGTCCGTCAACTGCACGTACGGTTCACGTCCACGCTGTCGCGGCATGCTACCAGTGTTAAAGACTGTGATGGAGCTCCGTATGCCACGGCAAACTGGCTGACACTGACGGCGGCGGTGCACAAATGCTGCGCAGCTAGCGCCATTCGACGGCCAACACCGCGGTTCCTGGTGTGTCCGCTGTGCCGTGCGTGTGATCATTGCTTGTACAGCCCTCTCGCAGTGTCCGGAGCAAGTATGGTGGGTCTGACACACCAGTGTCAATGTGTTCTTTTTTCCATTTCCAGGAGTGTATTTTCGCATTCGGAGAAGCAAGTTGGCGATTGGAATTTCGTGAGAAGGTTCCGTCGCAACGAAAAACGCCTATCTTTTAATGATGTCCAGCCCAAATCCTGTATCATTTCTGTGACACACTCTCTCCCATATTTCGCGATTATACAAAACATGCTGCCTTCCTTTGGACTTTTTCGATGTACTCCTGTACTCCGTCAGTTCTATCTGGTAAGGATCCCACACCGCGCAGCAGTTTTGTAAAAGAGGGCGGACAAGCGTAGTGTAGGCAGTCTCCTTAGTAGTTCTGATACATTTTTTAAGTGTGCTGCCAATAAATATTTGGTTAGCCTTCTCCAGAAAATTTTATATGTGTTCCTTCCAATTTAAGTTGTTCGTAATTGTAATACCTAGGTATTAGTTGAATTTACGGCTTTTAGATGAACTTATTTATTACGTAACAGAATTTTCGCTTCGCATGTTAACCATTTGTAACTTTCAGAGAAGTGTCATGAGTGACGAATTTAGAGTAAAACGTACACATTTTTCCTTTTGCCATGTTAAAATGTTTGCTTCTTTCGCCAAATCAATCAGATTTTACACTGTCTCACCTCACTAACATGTTGTGCAGACTCACATGAGGGAATTCGGTAACAGTGGTTTATTAAGTGAGGAACTGAGGAAAAGTAAGGTCAGTACCTTATGAAAAAGCACATCCTGGGTAAAGAATAAACGTGTAATGTCTTCACCTATGTTGTTCCAAAAACCAAAGCATATCTGGTTTCACCAGGTATCGACGGCACTTAAAAACTAAATTCTTTCATAGAAGAAGTCTGTAGTTAGTTCAATAGCACGGTAGACATTGAAGTTTTGTATGATAACCATACAAAAAATACTCTCCTCTCTGCGTGACATCATTTGCCCAAATCCTCATTTCAATATCTCAAGCCGATTATGAAATGTGAGGAATGGTGTGGACATTTCACTCTGGCTTGGTAGTTCGCGCAGCGCATAGCAGATAAGTGTGCTACATCGGATCAAGCTCCTCGAGATTGGTGACAGATGGAGACCTGTACACAAGCCTATAGAAATATGAAATATGTTAGCTTAATTTCATAAACACTAACATGTTTTGTAATATGCACCAAACATAAAATCATACCGACACCTACTTTTCATTGAAAACTTTTTCGAATTTCACGCAATGTCTTACTTTCATATAAATTTCACTATAACTATGAACATTCATGGAATGATGGGCACATCATAAATAACCTCACATATAAAGCTACAAGTAAAGCAAAAATGAATTTTTACGAAATATATTCTGTAAAATTGTTTCAGAATGATTGCAGGGCCTGCGTCTGCGTTTGTCATCATCGACCACTGGAAAGGCAGTAGACAGTGTACTCCTCCCCTTCCGAACAAACGAATGAACTCGCCCAGCGCTTTCGACGAAAATCGGTCACCGTGCATCGGCCATAGTATCCTGGGCAGGCTCTACCTGGATGTCCAGCTCCAGCTGTCTGGCCGTACTGTCCAGTTACAACATGGATAAATTTCACGAGTACACAAAGTGAAAATACGCTTAGATTCTCCCACAGTAGCTAATTACATCGAAAATGATATAAAGTTCACAGCCATAAAAACTAAATAATTATTTATGTCGTACAGGTTGGTGGAATTTTGTTGGCTAACTTCAACATGGCGGACTATGTAGGCGACAAGAATCTGTAGACATTCTGAAGTTCCATGCTCTGAGATCGAAGATCTACATCCAGGTAGTACAGAGATTACTGCATATCACTCATGTGTTCAGGCTTGTAAAGATGTTTATAATGGCAAACATACAAACAAACTGATATTTTTTTATGACAGGGCGTTCGAAAATCCCCGTTACAGACATATAGGTCTTCTAGAGGAGAGTGAGTACGTAATGTACTCGTGCCCAAAATTAAAGCAACACACCACTATTTTTCACCCTGTGTCTATTTACAATATAATCGTACAAAACTATCAACAGATATCCGTACGATCGTGTTCTGCACGGTAGATGGCATTCCGGTCAACGAACAACCACACCAACGATGACGTCAGGGCACCTGTCAAAAGGGTGGTGTTTGCCGGGTAGTCTCACATCCAAAATCGCTGTGTACATAGTTATAGACAGTACTGTACGGCACACCGAAGCTGCCTTCCAAACTCTCTGCGGTAGAGGGATATAGAAAGAATGGAGGAAGTAGGACAGTCGCAAACTGATTTGGCCCGATGGCTTAACGTGAATCGCTCTGTTGTTTATTGGATATGGTGACAGTTCATAGATACCGGAGCTATCTCGAAGACCAGACCAGGTCTGACCACGCATGGCATTACAAAGAGAGGACCATTATTTGCCTGAAAGGGGACGACGTACTGCACGGCAACTGGCATCTGGCTTCGCGGCGTCCACTGGACTTGCTGTATCGAGACAAACGGTGTACAGAAGGCTTCTAAGGAGTGGCATTTACTGTCGGAGACATCCTGTATGTGTACCTCTGACGTATCTTCACAAGTGGAACCACCAACATGCCACCTCGATGACCGAACCGAGGACCAATGTTCTTATCGCAAATGAGTCCCGGTTTGGTCTGGAGAGTAATTGTGGACGCATTCGCATCTGTAGGGAATGTGGAACATGATTTCGGAATCCAAACATTGTGGACAGAAGCCAGTATCGAGTGGGATCATTAATGGTGTGGGCAGAGACTATTTTGACCACTCGAACACCTCTTCATGAAATTCTACGGGTGAATCGGTAAGGTTTAACAACTGTCAGGCATCAGGAGAGATCTTGGGACGTCATGTGCGATTGTTGCGAGGTGATGTGAGCCGAGGCTTCGTACTGTTGAACGATAATGCTCGACCTTATAGAGTATTGGTGGTTGAGGTGTTTCTTTTTTTTTTTTTTTTTTTTTTTTTTTTTTTTTTTTTTTTTTGGAAACGAAAGATACTGCATGCGTAGTGTGGCCTGTTCGCCCTCTCAATTTTAATTCGATATAATACGTATGGAATACACTAGGCAAACAGTTTGCATGACGTTAGCATCCACCAACCACTCTCAAAGACTTGCGAGCAGCTCTGCGGGAAGAATGGTCGTTATTGCTTCAACGCGAAATTTGTGACATCATTTACAGCAAAATAAATGCAGCTTTGCAAAATTTCTTTTTGTTGCTTTAATTTTGGGCACCAGTGTATTCTGAATGCGAACTCACGTCTGCAAAAGTACCGTTACCATTCTACGACGGTTTCAGTTCAGATGTATAACGCGTCCACGTCTGCAGAGAGAAAAAGAAAATTCTCAAAGTTAATTGTCCTGGTATACGATATCGTAGGAAGGATGACCTGTACTACGTCAGACAACCACCAGATTTCACTTAACGTCTGCCTTGTAAAGTTTAATGTACGAGGTTCCTGCAGAGACAGAGGAAGATCTGCTGGCACGAGATCTGGCTACAGAGCTAGAAATTGAAGAGACAACGGGTACGATGGAGAGTGCTTACCGGAACATGCTTCGTAGGTACAATGTCTGTAACAACGTTGGTTGTTGCCGCATCGAACCGCTGCTGTAATTCATAAGTATTGTTTCGTACGTACTGTAAGCTGGATTTTTTAAATTTTTTTTACGTGTTAATACAAAGAAATGTGCTGAAGTGGGAAATGAATGTTTCATTAGGCTTCTTTTCACAAGGTTTCTAAGAATCATATTGATTCTTAGGTAAGGTGGATAAGTTGAACATCTAAAGGGAAACTGTCGTAGAACGGAAGCAGTACTTTTCCGGACATGGAGCCCTATTCAAATTATTGTGTACGCCCTCTCCTCTACAACTCCTAGAAGTTTGTAACGGGAATTTCCGATCACCCTTTACACACCAAAGATGCTAATAGTGGCAAACACACCAAACAAGCTGATGTTTGTCATGATATATACACCTGTCACAGTAATTCCTGTTAAATTTGGTATATTTATGTTAGTGAATAAACAATCGAAATTTTTCCAATCCATATGTAGCATACAGCAAACCAGTGCTTAACAGTATTGGTTTTTCAACGACGCGTTTCGCATTACTTAGGCATATTCAGGTTATCTTTTGTAGATGGACGCGAAAGGCACTAAGATCTGCATAACGCGTTTTCCGTTCAAAGGAGCGAGTAACAGAGTAAGTAAGTAATATCTTGGGGCCTCTCGCGTCCATCTAGAAGATATAACCTGAAGATAACCTGAAGATGCCTAAATAAAGCGAAAAGCGTCGTTGAAAAATAAAAAAGTTAAATTGCAACCAAGACTGTTTTTAACCAATACTGAATTAACAATTTTAGAAAAAGAGGACCATTAACTATCCGCCCGCTGTGACCGAGAGGTTCTAAGCACTTCAGTCCGGAACGGCGCTGCTGCTACGGTCGCAGATTCGAATCCTGCCTCGGGCATGGATGTGTGTGATGTCCTTAGGTAAGTTTAAATAGTTCTAAGCCTAGGGGACTGACAACCTCAGATGTCAAGTCCCATTGTGCTTAGATCCATTTGATCCATTATCTAGTGGACCAGTGACACACGAGAATGAAAGAAAACATCAACATGTTGCATTTCCTACAATAAAGACAGTTTTCAACGAATATTATGGGAATCAAAAGACTAAACTTTACAAACTGTGAAAGTATTTGTGTGACAGGAGTTGGTCCAAAAAGTAAGTTTTCCTGAGCTACTGGTCTGCAGGTTTCTTTGGTTATATGAATTCACTATTGTGGCTATAGCAAAGAACCATGCTGTTAAGTATGGATTTAATACACTAATCTGGATGCATCAAGACAAATATAAAATTCGAAACTTCCTGTCGGATTAAAACTGTGTGCTAGACCGAGATTCGAACTCAGGAACTCTACCGGGAAAGGAAAATGTCCCGAGGTCGAGTCTCGGTCCGGCACACAGTTTTAATCTGCCAGGAAGTTTCATATCAGCGCACACTTCCGCTGCAGAGCGAAAATTTCATTCTGGAGATATAAAACATGATTATCTCTGCCAAAATATGAGATTTCATGACGAAAGGCTAGACGAACGTCGTGACAGGAAATGTGTAGTGGTTGCGTTGTAGAGCACTGCAGACGTCTGCCAGACCGACGTGGTGTTCACTCGAATGTAGTGTTCGGGACGGAGGACGTAGAAACATTGCACAATTTAGAGCAGAAGTTGCCGAAGAGCAACTCACGCGATGTGCATAGGCAGCAAACTTGCAGTGTGCACGCGTCTATTGTTCTTCCTATACGCCTCGCGCTGCGTTGCTATACAGCTACCGGCCATCTTTCCTAAGCCGTTTGAAAGGGGGCGGCCTGGCTGTTGGGTTGCAACAGGCGACCGTTCCCTCACGTGAAAGCGAGCAGGTCGTCCCTCGCGCATGGCGAGCGACGCAGCACGACTTACGCTCATTCGGTTTGGCCATACAGATTTTGTGCTCTAGTGCATTCTGAATCACCTAAAACGACGCAGCCGTCCATTTCGTGGAAATCACATGTCGCTACTATTCAAGAAACTCAAAGACACCATCGAAGAAATAGTCGGTCAGTCTGCTTTTTAATACCAACAAGAAGCATCTCTTCTTGAGTGGACTGCTTGACTTTGCAGCCCCGGTACTGATTTTAAACACCAAATAACCGACATTAACAGCTATCCATTGCATGGGACATGTGCATCAGAAGGTTCCATTGAAAGAAAACTATAGTGAACGACGTCATCAATGACAAATGCATGAAATGCTGTACCGTCCGCCATAGGAGAGCAATCATACCAGTCAGCATTCTCAAAAATAATAGAAGCAATTATGAAAGACAGATTAGTGAATTACCTGAATAAATACAGTGTTTTAAGCGAATCACAGTTTGGTTTCCGAAGTGGCAAAAATACGGAGTCAGCCGTAATAGAATTCAGAAAAGCTGTACTTGATGCTCTTGAAAAAGATGTGTGCCACAGGCGCATTTTTTGGATCTTTCTAAGGCGTTTGATACAGTCGACCATAAGATTCTATTAAATAAATTAGAAGCATTATGAATAAGAGGGGTAGCTAATGACTGATTTCGATCATACCTAGCAGACAGGGTACAAAGAGTAGAGATAACACATACTTCAAATAGGTCTAAACATTTAGGAAAAAACTTATCATAACCAAAATACATGAATGTAGGGTTCCACACGGTAGCATATTAGGACCAATACTATTCCTGATATACATCAATGCCTTTCCCAGCAGTGTTACACATGGTGAAAAAATCTTCGCTGATGACAGCAATATTATAGTCACTGAGAAAACAAAAATTTCTAGCAGAATGTCATCAGCATGTTATGCTGTTAGAATCCTATCATTAGTGTGTAACGTGCCGTGTCTTTTAGTTACATATTATTCATAAGTACATTCAATTCTTAGCTATGGAACTCCTTTTGGGGGAACAAACACACAAAATATGAAAACCATTTTCAAACTCCAGAAAAGAGCAATAAAAATAATAATCAAAAATTCTAGCCGAGCTCATTGTAAAGATCTGTTCAAAATACTGGGGATTTTAACTGCTCCATTTAAATACATTTACCAGTCAGTTGTGCACATCAACAATAACATTGGTAATTACTGTACAAACAGCTGTCTCCATGACCATGGAACAAGGGATAGACTCAACTTGCATTGGCCAAAAAGAAATAAACATAAAACTCAAAACAGGATTTTCTTCCAAGGAATAAAACTATACAATAAATTACCAAATTATTTAAAAAGGCAGCTAAACCGTAACTATTCTGCAATACATTTTATACATTCAAGGATTACTTAGATAAAACAGAGTAGCGTTTTGATAAAAAACGTTATACAAATAATAATAATAATGATTATAAGACATCCAACATTACACGTAACACCTTCACTTGATTTTTTTCCTTCTTTTTTCCTTTCTAGAAATACTTACCCCCAAGCTATGCATAGCACAATAATAACACCTCTTCCTCTTCCTCTTTCTGGCTCAGCATCTCACTCATTATCAAGGGATGCTGACACAGTTTTTGGCGATAGGAAATGGGAAGTTGTTGTGCAGAAAATGACCTAGAGATCACTAGTGTGTGTGTGTGTGTGTGTGTGTGTGTGTGTGTGTGTGTGTGTGTAGGGTTATGAAACAATGTGTGTGTAGCGTGTGCAGCGACTGATAGTGAGATATGAGTGAACAGTGTGGCATTACATTATTTAACATATTATAAAAAAAGTATGCTATACCGGTAGTAAATCTAATGATTGTCTAACTATAAGTCTGTAAATATATGTGTATACGAATTAGCTAATTTTAAATTGGTCTGAACTTGTAAATACTTTGACATGTCGTATAATATGGAAAAAGAGATCTACGGACGAATAAAGCTACTACTACTACTACTACTACTACTACTAACACTTTTTAGAAATTATGACGTATTGCTGTCCGAACTAGATCGGCCATGATGAAACATCAGATCACAGTGGGCAACAAAGCACACTACCAGGCGCATAGGAAGGTGACTGCACCCATGGGCGAAACTTTGGTGACAGATATTTCACAGCATAATGCGATTCTTCTCCCAGGAAGCATTTACGTTAAAAGTTTTCGATTATACGCGTCTTGTTGTATAAATTTCTATACGTTGTGGAAGATATTGTTTCCACTATTTTAACCAAACAGCTCTCTAATGTCACGCTCACTATGATTCAAACATCTGCTGTGATTATTCTCCCTGTCTCTATGTAATGGCCGGCCGGAGTGACCGAGCGGTTCTAGGCGCTACAGTCTGGAACCGCACCACCGCTACGGTAGCAGGTTCGAATCCTGCCTCGGGCATGGATTTGTGTGATGTCCTTAGGTTAGTTAGGTTTAAGTAGTTCGAAGTTCTAGGAGACTGATGACCGCAGAGGTTAAGTCCCATAGTTCTCAGAGCCATTTGAACCGTTTCTAAGTAATGAGACAGTGACTCTGCTGGCACAGTTATCGTTTTCTGTACAGGCTGACGTAACACATAATTTCCCAGACCGTTATACGTAACTTTAAGCGTTCTAAATATACTGAGGTGACAAAAGTCACGGGATAGCGATATGGGTATATAGGTGGCGGTAGTATCGCTTACACAAGGTGTAAAAAGACAATGTATTGGCGGAGGTCCCATTTGTACCCAGGTGATTCACGTGAAAAGGTTTCCGACGTGATTATGACCACACGACGGGACTTGACAGGCATCGGACACGGAGTGTAGTTGGAGCTAGACGCGTGGGACGTTTCATTTTGGAAAGAGTCAGGGAATTCAGTATTCCAAGATCCACAGTATCAAGAATGTGTCGAGAGTACCAAACTTCAGGCATTACCTCTCACCACGAACAATGCAGTGGCTGATAGCTTAACTGCTGTGAGCAGCGGCCTTTGTATGGAGTTATCAGTGCTAACAGACAACCAACAATGCTTGAAATAACAGCAGAAACCAGTGTGGGGGCAATGATAAACGTCTCAGTTAGGACAGTGTGGCGTAATTTGGCGTTAACGGGCTATGGCAGCAGGTGACAGACACGAGCGCCTTTGCTAACAGCACGACGTCGCCTGCAGCGCCTTTCCTGGGCTCTGATCGGTTGACCTCTAGTCGACTATAAAGTCAAGGTTTGGTCACTTATGTCCTGACTTCAGTTGGTAAGAGCTACGAGTGTGGCACAGGCCCCGTGAAACCAAGACCACAGGCTGTAATCAATGCACTGCTCAAGCTGCTGGTACCTCCACAATTGTGCGGCTTGTGTTTACATAAAACTGACTGGGTCTTCTGGTGCAAATGAACAGATAATTAACTGGAAATTGCTCTGTTCGGCTACTTGAAGAGCATTTGTAGCCAGTAATGGACTTAACGTGCATTGTTATTCTCAACAACCCCATCCTTGCTGGTGAACATTGTCACCTCGCCACAGTTGTTCGCGACTGGTTTGAAGAACATTCTAGACAGTTCGAGCGCCCAACATAAATTCCATTGAACATTTATGGGAAGTAACAGAGGTGAGTTCGTGCACAAAATCCTGCACAGGGAACATTTGCGCAATTATCGATTGCAATAGTGGAAGCATGGTTCAATATTTCTGCAGAGGACTTCCAACGACTTATTGGGTCCACACCACGTCGAGTTACTGCACTACACCGGGCAAAGGCGGTCCGACACGATAATAGGAGATATCCCATCGAATCTATCACCTCAGTGTATGTGACCTGGGGAATCAGTTCTGTCTTTATTTACCACTGGTTACTGTGTGGAATCAACATTCTTACGACAGCTTCCTAGCTTACCAGTGCAGTAATAGTGGAACCAGGGCACTGACGGCCATCTCCAGTACTACTACATTTCGCATCTTACCTGGTTTTGAGATTTTAGTTGTAGCTCATGCTTTTTATAGGTTTTTGTAAGTACTAGATGTTTATATTTCTTTAATATTACTTGTTATTGTTACGACTCAGTTTTCGTGCTAAGAAAGATAATTAAGTGTGGTTTCAGTCTGTAACATCTGGCAAGTAAGGATCAAGTCGTCTTGTTTTCTCAGCTGATTTCACCAGTTTTTGGATGAATTACAAGGCCCTCGTAGAAGACAACGTTCCATTGGAACTACTGACGGCCTTGGGAGAGCCAGTCCTGACAAAACTCTACCATCTGGTGAGCAAGATGTATGAGACAGGCGAAATACCCTCAGACTTCAAGAAGAATATAATAATTCCAATCCCGGTGAGGCAATACTGACCCTACGACTTATCTTAGAAGCTAGATTAAGGAAGGACAAACCCACGTTTCTAGCATTTGTAGACCTAAAGAAAGCTTTTGACAATGTTGACTGGAATACGCTCTTTCAAATTCTGAAGGCAGCAGGGGTAAAATACAGGGAGCGAAAGGCTATTTACAATTTGTATAGAAACCAGATGGCAATTATTAGAGTCGAGGGACATGAAAGGGAGGCAGTGGTTGGGAAGGGAGTGAGACAGGGTTGTAATCTCTCTCCGATGTTATTCAGTCTGTATATTGAGCAAGCAGTGAAGGAAACAAAAGAAAAATTCGGAGTAGGTATTAAAATCCATGGAGAAGAAATACAAACTTTGAGGTTCGCCGATGAAATTCTAAGTCTGTCAGAGACAGTAAAGGACTTGGAAGAGCAGTTGAACGGAATGGATAGTGTCTTGAAAGGAGGATATAAGATGAACATCAACAAAAGCAAAACGAGGATAATGGAATGTAGTCGAATTAAGTCGGGTGATGCTGAGTGAATTAGATTAGGAAATGAGACACTTAAATTAGTAAAGGAGTTTTGCTATTTGGAGAGAAAAATAACTGATGATGGGCGAAGTAGAGAGGATATAAAATGTAGACTGGCAATGGCAAGGAAAGCGTTTCTGAAGAAGAGAAATTTGTTAACATCGAGTCTAGATTTAAGTGTCAGGAAGTCATTTTTGAAAGTATTTGTATGGAGTGTAGCCATGTAAGGACGCGAAACATGGACGATAAATAGTTTGGACAAGAAGAGAATAGAAGCTTTCGAAATGTGGTGCTGCAGAAGAATGATGAAGATTAGATTGGTAGATCACATAACTAATGAGGAAGTATTGAATAGGATTGGGGAGAAGAGAAGTTTGTGGCACAACTTGACCAGAAGAAGGGATCGGTTGGTAGGACATGTTCTAAGGCATCAAGGGATCACCAATTTAGTATTGGAGGGCAGCGTAGAGGGTAAAAATCGTAGAGGGAGACCAAGAGATGACTACACCAAGCAGATTCAGAAGGATGTGGGTTGCAGTGGGTTTTGGGAGATGAAGCTTGCACAGGATGGAGTAGCATGGAGAGCTGCATCAAACCAGTCTCAGGACTGAAGACCACAACAACAACAACCAAGTGTTTCGATGTCATCAAGCATCTATTGGCCTGACATGTCGGGACACACTTTATTCCACTCCGTAATTGAAAACGGAAACCACGTGTGTACGTGTACCTCACCCCTCATGGTAATGTACATGTGCGTCAGTGAGAAAGATCAATAAAAAGTTGTTAGCATGTTGACGTAATGTGTTGTTCCAGTCTCTTCTGTACCTAAGGCCCATCACCGTTCCGTTTGGATCCCTACGTAATTCGGTGCTCTCCGATACACACGATCGAACAGCTGAGGAGTGGTACACAAGCGTCAACTTTAGGTTACAATATCTCCGGATGTAATTAACATTTTACAATGCAACAAACGGCACTGAATACGTATTTGTTTATATGTTCAGAAGTGCTAACAGAACTAACGGTGCTCCATTTAAAAAAAACGTACGTTTGTGTTAAAAAACATACTTTCGTGCATTTTCTTAAGGTTTGTATTAACCAATTACACTAGCCCCTCTCCTTACGTTCGGTCTGTGGAATCGATTCGTCAGTATTTGATGTGGTTTACGAAATATATCCTCCGGTAACGTTAGCTGACTCACCCTGTATAGGTTAAATAGGGTACGAAGCCCCATCTTTCTCACTGATCATCTTAACCCAACCCTGCCGCCTGGAGGGAATGAGGATCCTCTTAGCTCCTTTCTTCTGTCCTTGAATGGAAGAGCACTTGCTATTGTGGCATGTTTCTGCTTTTGCTGGCAGAGCCCCGCCTTGCACAGATTCCCTCTCGTCCTACGACTGCCGATTCGGCAAGTGCGTCCAGGGTGCGTATATCAGGTCGGCAGTAACTCCAAGTAAGGAAGAGGGCTGCTATTTGTCTAGGATGGGCCGGGCGCAGTTACGAAGTCGCAGCTGGGGGCCGCTTCCTCCCCCGGACAAATTGAGTGGAATGAGCCGACTAAATAATGGAGCAACGCAGCGTCGCGTTCGATAAAGTGGCCGCAACGGGCAATATTTATTCGAAGCACTCGCCTCGCAGCGCCGAGAGTCCTAAACAACTCGAGACACAAGCAGTCCTTTACGCTGGAAAAGCCTACAGCTATTTCTTCATTTCAGTTGTAAGTAATTTTATTTTCTTTACCGGTATTTCTAATAATCGTTTAGGTAACACAGCAACAACCAGAAAATTTGTTAGAATACTTGGTCGATTAGTAGTGGTATACCAAATTTCCATGACCCGAATTCTCCTGGGACAACAAGAGGACATAAATACATGAACGTCATTTAGAGAACCAATGTTCTGGATTAAATTCTAAGATTTCCGCATTTTACAGGATGCGTTTGTTATTCACTGCTTCAGGGGATCTGCCAACAACATCCGAATATTAAAGGATATGCCCTCACTGTGTTCCTTCATCTCCTTTTCTTTCTTCCCATCGCCTTCATTTATTAAAGGCTATATCAAAACTTCTTTTGCGTTCTAGGAACCACATGTTGGACGCTGGTACCTCTACGCTGAGCGCCAGATAACGCCTCTTACATGCTAGAATGTGTGTTTAGTCGTAATTTTAGAGATTTGTAAAATATTTAAAAGAATTACGTTTCAGATAATACGAGGGTTATTCGGGAAGTAAGGAACGATAGGTCGCGAAATGGAAACCACAGTGAAAAATCCGATGAAGTTTTGCACAGGTGTGTTGGGCAGGGACTCTAGCATGCCAGTCGATCGCGTTAAGTCGTTCTTTTTGGTTCTGAGCACACAGGGAGCACATAAAGAAGAACAGTATTGTCGCCCGCCAAGTAAGAAGGCCTGAAGCTATGCAGCGAACATTACATAATTGTTGTGCGTTTTCTTCTTCAAGACAATCCTCAGCCGCATTCTGCAGGGGCAATACAGATGCTCCTGCGTCGCTTTCAATTGGAAATGTTTGATTACCAACAATACAGCCCGTAATTGTCTCCCTCTGGGTTTCATCTCTGCTCACATGAACCGCTAGCTATGAAGACAACATTTTGACACAGACAACGAGCTGTAGGCCAGTGTAGAGAATTTATGGAAAGCACTGGCGGCTGCCTTCTATAACGAGGGTGTTGGAAAGTTGATACAACGCTACGACAAACGTCTAAGTCGGATCGGCGACTATGGAAATAAGTAGCTGGATGTTGTAGCTAACTGTTGCAAATAAAGCAGTTTTGATTTTCACTGTGGTTACCATTTCGCGACCTATCGTTCCTTACTTTCCGAATAGACCGCGTAAATACAGTTATGTGTCGATTAGAAACATGTATGGAATAGGTTTAATTTTCTTAACAAAGGAGAAATAATAATAGCAATGACACGAAAGTAAAATGCATTTCTGTGGAATACACATTTGTCGACATTTAACTCATATTTAATTATCAAGAAGTCGTTTCTGGAGGTATTTGCGGTGTGACTTAGCACGGAAGTGAAAGATGAATTATAGGCAGTTCGGACAAGAAGAGAGTAGAAGCTTTTAAAACGTGGTGCTACTGAAGAATTCTGAATGTTAGACGGGTAGACCGGTTAAGTAATGAGGAGGCACTGAATCATACAGTGGAAATTCATTTCATAATTTGACTAAAAGAAGGGATCGCTTGATACGACACACCCCGAGACACCTACGAGTTGTCAGTTTGATAATGGAAGTTAGAATGAAGGGGAGGGGGTGATTGTAGAGGGAGACCAAAGAGTTTGAATAGAGTCGACAGTGGTTATGGACTGCATGGTTATGCAGAGACGAAGAGACTAGCACAGAACAGACTAATGTGAAGAACTGCATGAGATCAGTCTTCAGACTCCAGACCACGGCAACAACTGCAACGACGACTTAAACTCAAGTGCTGTTTCGTTACAAACGTTGCTATAAGAAGTTAAATTCTGAATCAGATTTGACGTTATTATAGCAAATTCAACACAGAATGAGCATTTGCGATGTAATTGTCAGGTGTCACTTGAGCTATTGAAGAAGAACTTCTAGGAGTGGCTCAAACACACACGAAAGTATGGTTCCACATCTCACACGATATATTAATGAAAAGGCTAATCCAACCACACAAAGGAAACTCGCAGTAATTGTCACAATTTGGTTCATTACCATAAAACATCAGAGAATGAATAGCCACTGAATTAAGTATGCAAATATTTAATAAGAGGACAATAGGCTGTAAATACGAGATGCAGCCTTGGCACGGGCGGGTGGACACACGAAAGCATTACATGAAACTATGTGCAGACACAGCGAATGACTGTGAAAATGCTTAGTGGTTTAAAGATAGAACACCAGAAAAACAACTACAAATACCGTCAGAACCGACGAAGTGTACGATGGAAGCAACTATCTGGCCGTGAACGTTAAAATTATACAAATGAACCGTGATGTGAATGAACTAGACACCTGTTCCCCTGGGCTCCATGGTTGCACTGATGACTCATGCTTACCGTTCCTAAATGGTGTGAGTGTGGAACATGGCGGCTTTGGTGGCTGTAAATTCTGAGTCCATTTTGACCTCTGTACTCTGAGGTGGGGACATCCCTCTCTGCCGTTGTCTTCAGTGACCTGAAGCAAGTGTTCTCTCCTCACATCCCAACATCAAGTGTCCTCTGACTTTGCTCTCTGAAACCTGGCTGGTTCTGCCAGCGTAGGAATAACACTGACCAATTCTGTCAAATATTGTGAGTATCGACCAGTAGAAATTTTATAAATAAGTTTGACGAACTCCTACTTTTGTGAATTTGGTCATGGTTAACCAAGAATGGTACGGCATGGGGAGGAAATCAGAAAATCTCTCCCATAACATGACACGTTTCTTACCCTGACCAACCAGAAGCCTTGCACGTAGATATGTGCGGGAAAATGCACCTCCTATCGAAATAATTTTTGTGAGCCGATCTCAGACCGGTTTTAAATGAAATTCTTTCGTGGTGTGGCTGATCCAATGCTCTCCCATTCTGAGTGCTACATCTGGCTTCCAGATTTTTATCTTTCCAAAAAGTATTTTTCCTAGCATTTAGCACAATGCACATTTGTAGCATGTAGGCCACTCAACGCACCCGCTGTGCGGAGAAGTGAGAACATTACCCAGGATGGTCAATGTTCTTTCAAAAGCTATTTTTAGTATCAAGCTCAGAGAACGAAGGAAAATATTGAATGATTATGTAACAGAAAGAAATTTGATAACAATATTTTGGAAACAGAATCAGAAGTGGATGAAGATGGGAGGGGTGATACAATAATGCGAGAAGAATTTGATAGAACACTAAAAGATCTAAGTCGCAACAAGGCACCTAGAGTAGATGCCATACCCTCACAAATTCTGAAATTCTTGAGATAACATGCCACAGCGAAAGTATTACACCTGGTGCGCATGATATGTGAGACAGAAAAAATATCCTCAGACTTCAAAAAGAACGAAATGAATCGAGCTCGAAAGAAGGCGAGTACTAGAAGGTGTGAATTTTATCGAAATATAGGTTTAATCAGTCAGAGGTGCACAATATTAATAGGAATATTTACAGAAGAATGGAAAACTGATAGAAGTTGACTTCAGGGAATATCAGTTGCACCTACAGAGGAATGGAAGATTATGCAAGACAAAACAGACCTTAATAATTATCTTAGAAGATTTTTTATAGAGAATAAAACCTAACATTTATAATGGTCTAAATTTTGAGAAATATTTTGACAGTATGGGTTGGAACACACTTCCTGAAAATCTGAAATTAGCGTGGACAAAATACAGTGAACTAAACTTCACTATAATCCTTGAGATAACCTAGACTGCAGTTGGAAGAATCGAAGTATGTGGGAAGGAGGCAGTAGTTGAAAATGGAGTGAGACATTCACCCATGCTGCACAATGGGCAAAGAGTAAAGCGAAGCAAATAGAAATTTGGAAAGGGAGTTAAAATTCATGGAAAAAAATTAATAGCTTTAAGGTTTGCCGATGACACCATAATTATTTAGAGACGTTAGGGTTTTTGCAAGATCAATTGTTCAAATTGATCAGTGTCTTGAAATGATATCATAATATGAAAGTCACTAAAAGTTAAACGAAGGAAACAGGATACAATCGCATTAAATTAGACAACGCTGAGGGAATACGAGTCAGTGAAAGTAGTAGATCAGATCTCCAGACTGGAGCGTTACGGTACAACTTGACTGGAAAAATGGATTGATTTTTTTTACAAAAATTCACTGTATCATAATTAATAACCCACTATTCAAATTAGACTATAAAGTGACACATGAACGTATGTAAGCAACTGAAACAAACTCCGATGGCTGTGAATAAGTGCTACTTCATTTTATTTCTACAGAATGGTGAAAGCTATGTGTAATTTTTCAATGAACAGAGGCCGCTGGCTGAATGTGGGACTGTGAAGGCCACAGGGGTATAAGAGCAAGCAGACCGGAGAACTATTTTTCGCTAAAAGGTAGAATCACGCGTGGTTATGTACTGGTTGACAGCTGCTCTTAGGGATGGTGCTCGAGGCTCCGGTGACAGCCACAGCAAGGGACTGGAGGTCAAACTCGACAGGTTTTAAGCCTTTATTGTGAGAAACAGTGAAAATAACGCTTTTCTAAGAGAATAGGGATCAGCAATGGGGTGGAAAATTATGTGACACTTAGAACGAGAGGAATCTTCTGCGCCAAAAGGGTTAGCCCTAATTGATGCGTAACTTATAGAAGGGAGCCCAGGACTCGCCCAGCAACTTCTTTTCCTTTTTTTAAAAAATGGAGATAAGAACTTCTGAATGTTTACGTGCAGCTTGTATGATTAGCCGAAACGTGAAATCAGCTTCAATGCGGGAGAGAAATTCTGATTACTGCCCCGTTCTAAGAGAGAAATGTGTCTCTCTGGTTAATCACAGCGGGTTCCTTATTATGACGTAGATTCCTATTTTTTGTGAATTATTCATTGGACAGAACTATGAAGGCCCACAGCCACTGGCTAACGTAAATCCGGTGCTCGCAGAACCAGAAAGATTCTTAGAAGTCGAGCAGACGGGAACTGAGCCTTGGAGCTCCAGGAAAGGAACACTTCCCGTTCTTCTGCACTTCCAGCAGACAAGACTTTAGCTGATAATCGATTTGAGACCCTGCCTCACACCAGAGCACAACAGTTGGGACCAGCCTATAACTTTCAGCTACAACTGCAGCCATTCTCTGCATCTGTGTCTTAGAATGATGGTAAGCAGGTGCAGCATTTGTGCATGAATTAAAGATGTGGATGCGAAGTCATTGGCTTCGAGTTAGAGTATTTCTCAGCTATCTGAGCTCAGTATTCGCTTAGGCAAGGGAGCTGGTGTTGGTATGTACCTTCCTGGGCCTTTCCTTCAAGCTGTTAACTAATATAACAATTATTGGCACTTTATGTGGACACAGTTGATTCTAAGTCATTTTTGTAATTTCCTTTCCAATTCCACCCATTTGTACGAAGGTATTACCATATATGTTTAATAATTCATTTGAAACACTATGCACTTAATAAGTAATTGCATTGCCTATTCAATGTTTGGAGCCAAGTCCATTCATTTTAGCAATAAACAGCACTTTATTGTGACCTTTTGTTTCATTCCATAACTAGATTAAATCCTGTTAATTATATCCTTGTGAGGTATCGTACTTATATTTCGTGTGTATTTCGGCCACCGATGTTTGTGTCAGCAAATTTTCAACAGTATCTGCTCTGCGACTTCGTATTAACACTTCATATGATCTTATGAGGAGCGGCCACCAGGTTCAGTTCATGATATCATCACAAGTGTACTCTTTAAACTCAACCGTATTCCCCATAGGACACATCCTGAGACATCAGGATTTGTTAATTTGGTAATGGAGGGAAGTGTGAGGAAGATGAAGTCTAGAATACTGCACTTGGGTTCAAATGGATGGAGTGTGTAGTAGTTACGTACAGATAACGAGACTTACTCGAGATAGGCTGGAGAGCTGGTTGAACCACTCTTCGTGGAAATTTCTACGAGAACAACATAATGACATCTTATATTAAAAAGAACGGATATCTTAAAATGTGTTTCATTCTCTCAGAAGTTTACAATCTACCTAGAGTAGATTCATAATATTCATAGAACTATGCTCTATTTACGTTGAAGTATGTTAGGAATTAGACTAGTCATTCATACCATTCTGATTTCCTTCGATACGAACAAATCATAACCATGCACAAACACGTGGAACATTCATACCAAGCAGGAATTCAGTGTGTCAACTAAAACCCGTTAGGCTTTCTCCAGGGTACCATACCCCATAAAACGCGTTAACAGACACGTTCTTTCCTATTCTTCTCATATTGTTGAACAATGTAATATTCACGTCGTACTTTCAGGTATTTTATTCTGTATTCCGTGTATAGATGGAGAAAACTATCGTGTTTAATGTCAATGGGCTTCCAACGCGTAAGGAAACACAACAGATAAGATAATATTTAACCAGCTGGGACACATTACTCAGGAAAGAGCATTTAGACTGCATATAGCAACTAGAAATGACTGCTTCGATATCAGATGCGCCAGGCAAAAATGGAGTATACGGAAGTATAAGTGAAAACTGATGCTAGTTAATAGCTCATACGATACCAAAGGGACTGGCTGCACAGAGTAGTGAAAACTGTTTATAGTGAGAAAGTGACAGGCAATCTCGGGAGATAGTAATACAGTAATGGTACACCAACACTAATAGAAGCCGTCACTTTTGAAAATTATTTAGAGGGCCCTCCAGTTACTCAAGTGCACATTCCAGGCGTGTGTTCTTAGGAATTCCTTTATTCGCATCTCAAGAATAGAATATACTCACTGGAAAAACGTTTCAGAAAGTGTATTAACTTGAGGGGAGTACTGGCTACGTACAACGAATTCAGTAAACCGACTAAGTCAGTTGTAGAGACATTTCAAATGGATATACTTTTCTCCTTGAAAAAGCTGTCAATTGTAACTTTTAAATGGTATTTGCTGAATGTACCTGCACATCACCAAAAAAAAAAAATATTCAAAAAAGGTAAAGAATATCCACTATACGCCTCCAAAGGGAGAGGTACATTATATTCAATGGAGAGGTAAGTTTAGAATTTGCAACACTGAAGTGGTCATTATAGACGGAGAAAAGGCAGACACGTGAATCAGCTGCGGCGTTACCTTAACACGTAACTAAGCGTCTGTGTGAAGAACTTTAAGAAAACCACTGAAACTTTAAATCAAGGCAGCTTGGCAACGACTCGAGTGAGACTTGTTCCTAATACGAGGCCTGTACCTTAACCACCGCCCCGTGCTGTGGGTGAGGACATAGTTTTGCACTGGAAAATTCCGTATACATCCTTATGTCTGATGGAACACTGAGAATGTTTATAGTAAACCATAGAATTTAGAGTAGACGATGCGAGGGCGCCCATACCCGGTGGCAAGGGAGCCGCCCCTCTCTTCCTAGCTCTCAGCGAAAGGAAACAGTATAGTATAATAGTATAGCCAGTATTATTCTTTCAAGAAAATGATCTGAAAGTTGATATTACGCAGGTTGTTAACAGGGTTGAAAGTATAACTTTTTCTGCCTACTTACAAATCACAATTCATTTTTCAGATTATTAGAAACACTCCAGACCCAAAGGTCTAGCCCCCACCCCTATCTCGCTCTCCTCTACCTTGAAACAAGGAAAGAAACCTCTGCTCAACACACCGAGCTTTGAGAGGGAATTAACGGAGGAAAGAGTGAATTGAAACGTTTGTGTTTCCGTAGCACTCTCGTGCAATCTATTAGCTGGAGAAGCATCCACTCCACAGGTTTTAGGGATAAGTGGGAGCCAGTGGCAGCAAAGCCTTTCGCCGCCGGATTAGCGACAGAGACTGGGAGACGGCCGACCCCTGAGAGCGCCGCCGCCCGCGAGGCACGCCGCCACATCCATCCTCCCTGCTGCCGCTCAGCCCCGTTTATGCTGTCACAGTTCTTTCTTAAATCATTCCTAAAAGGTAAGACCAAGCTCTTTCATAAAAGATATAGTAGACGTGCCCCAGTACATCGTCAAAGAATTTGTAAAGCATCTTTTGTAAAAGATATTTGGCCAAGGTTTTTACTGTGTAATACGGGCCACAGGCAGGGCGCATATAACGCTCCACGCGTCTGGACCATCCCTTAGAACACTGGCAAAAGCTGCGCTCGACACGTCCATCGGGGAAATGTCTTACAGCGTTTAGTAGTTGTCAGACTAAGATGGCAAGGTTCGTCAACTTGTCAAAACAGACTTCAGTTATTTAAAAGAAGAGAGAGAGAGACAGAAAGAGACAGGCAGTGATACGTCTCTTGGTACCATGTATCGATACTACCATGGGAGTCGCATAGTTGATAACTGAATTGGAAATTTCCGTCTGGCGCCAATAGTGGTCGCACAAGATCTGGCAGACCCAATGTTTCCCGCTCTCAAAGCCACACGTTCACCACTACCAAACCATTGTTCGTGCTTGTAGTAAGACCCATCCTAGTTGCTATTCTATGACGTGGAGTTAAGTAAATGTTCTGTTTTTTACGTTATTCATTAGTTATTTCTGCCCTTATCGAGTTTTCTTATGACAACAGTTGCCACACCACTCAGCAGTCGCCCCCCCCCCCCCCCTATTCTCTGTTCTTTCCATTGTGTACGAAGTCATGCACAACAGTATGCCTGTGAAAAAAAGAGAGAGAGAGAGATTGCTACTGCAATCTTTGTAACATAAATTCACTGACAGAACTGGAAATGAAGTACCAGTTCTGAACTTACCAAACTTTGTGAAGATGTTCATCATATATCGGGTATTAAGTTATTGTACTTTCATTCCTTTGAGAACTGATATGCACCATCAATATTACCAGTATGCGATGAGATCTCCACGCCCATGAATATAATCTTACGTTAATGTTGGCGTGAAATCTTTTTGAAGAAGCTCTTGTCATGCTTGAAACAAATATATAATGATAGTAACTGCTCTCGAAAGAACAGATACCATTGATGACCGTGCGGCTTCTCTAGAATAAATGATAATTAACTGAAATCTTCAGCTGCCGACAGGAATTGTTCATATATATTTATGTAGATTATGGACAGTTGGGAATGTGGGTCTCACGGGAAGCGTGCAATGAATAAGTCCCTGCAGTCGCTCTATTCATCTGTGTCCTCAGATGTTAAGTCCCATGGTGCTTAGAGCTATTTGAATCATTTTTCTTCCCAGTACCCCCATTAATCATTTCCTATCCTTTTTCACTCGCAAAAACAGAGACAGGGAAAAACGACTCTCTGTATGCCTCCATATGAGTTCCAATTTCTCGTATCTTATTTTATGCTCCTTACACACAATGTATGTTGGAGGCAATAGAATCAATCTGCAGTCAGCTTCAAATGTCAGTTCTTTAAATTTTCTCAGTAGAGTTCCTCGAAAAGAATGTCGCCTTCCTTCAATTATACGCGTAACACTTGCGTATTGTTCGACCCTATGAGTAAAATATCTAGCAGCCGACCTCTGATTTACTTCGATGTCTTCCTTCAGTCCAATCTCGTACGGATCCTAAAAACTAGAGCAGTTCTATATTTCTCCCAATAAACCGAAGTCGACCATTCGCCTTTCGTACCACAGTTCTCACATATTCATTCCATTTCATATCGCTTTGCAACGTTACGACCAGATGTTTAAACGACTTGACTGTGTCAAACAAGAAACTACAAATGCTGCAACCCAACATTACGGGTATGTTTTTCTCATTCATTCGCATTAACTTACATTTTTCTAAATTAACAGCTAACTGCCATTCATCACACTTAACTAGAAATTTTGACTAGTCATCTTGTACGCTCCTGCATGTGCTCCACTCCGACATCCTACCGTACACCACATCATCAGCAAACTACGGCGGATTGCTGCAGACCCTTTCCACCAAATCATTTATGTACGTAGAGAAAAACAGCGGGTTTATCGCATTTCCGTGAGGCAATGCTGACGATACCCTTGTCTCTGCTGAACACTCGCGAACGAGGACAACACACTGGGTTCTATAACTTAAGACGTCGTCAACATATCCGTGAACCTATTCCCTACGCTCGTACCTTCTTTGCCACTCTGCAATGGGGCACCGTGTTAAAATCCGCTTTCCGGAAGTCTAGAAATATGAAATCTGCCTGTTGCACTACGTCCACAGTTTGCAGTATATCAAATGTGATAAGGGCAAACTGAGTTTGGCACAAGCGATGCTTTCTGAAACTATGCCGATGCGTTCACATGATCTTCTGGGACTCGAGAAATTTATTATATTCGAACTGATAATGTGTTCAATGATTCTGCAGCAAACAGTTGTTAGGGATATTGATATGTAGTTTTGTGAGTACGTTCTTTTGCCCTTCTTATACACAGGACAAACCTGCACTTTTCTCCTCTATGTATATATCCTTGTATAAACTAACGGAAATGTAAAGTGTTACACTGAGAACATACTGACTTGAAGCTAAAAAACTGGTATTCCAACGAAATGGACCAGCGGGATAAGACAATCAAAATTTCGTCCTTATGCCAGTTTACTTTCGGTACAGAACACAGCTATTCCTACTTATAATGGTGTGAGCATACATACATAGGCCTACAGGGTTATTCAGCTGCCCCTACATATGGGTTATATGCTAAGGTCACACTCCTTTAAGTACCACGTGCAAAGGTTTCATATTCTCTCACTCACTACACGCAAAGTATTAGTCCCACAAAAAAAATGAACAAGACAAATTTAATAAAGTTGATTTCTGTACTTGGGTAAGTTTCCGGTAGAGGCCGTAGTTTTTAAACCATCCAAGAAAAACCCACAAAAGTGAGCTTCAGACAAGTTTTTCTTGAATAACTCGAAAACTGTGTCCTTCAACGAAAATGTATAGCAGTCCAAAATTTAATTACGTTAGTTTTCTACAAAATTGTAAGCAGTGTCAAAAGTTCTAAGTATCGTCGTCCTGTTGCTCGTCGCTCTGCGAACTGTTTTCGAGCGTGCAATATATGGCAATCAACGCCCCAAGAGAATGGGTGGTTTCATGGACGCCATTTATGCCAATTTCTGAGGCGATTTGTCTGAATCGGTTTCCTTGACCATAGTAAAAACGTATGATTTCAAATCTGGGAGTTACGGATGTGACCTCCATCGCAGAGGTGTCAAGAGAAGGGGGAAATGTGGGTAGCAGGGGGTGTGACGTCCTCCATTGTGTGACTCGATCACGGTGGCGTTGGGGTGAATTGTAGTGAATTTTATGCCCGTGTGACAGCATTAAACCACGTCACACTCACATGAACTTCTGAGGTCTGGCCTTTTTTCGCATATGAGGACACCTTGCTGCTTGAATCATCGCTAAGTCTAAGGGTGACGCTTGAGAACGCCAGACTTCTGCAGAATTACAGAGGAAGGTTTTAAGCACCTATGAAACAAATACCAAGCTTCTCCGTCGGTGTTTCGAAAAAACGGCCCTTTAATTGTGTCGGCTGTGTACATCGGATTTGGAAGCCTATGTGGAATTTGGTAGTCTGATACCTGTCCTGACGACACCACTCACCCTCGGAAGGAATCCTTATACCCCATCTGTCAAACACGATAACTTTTTCTAAGCGTATACATACTGTGTTTCTGCCATGGGTACTAGCCCTGTGTTTACCTAGTGGGGTGTCGAAAACCACCTAAAAACTACTTATACTGGACAGCTCACCAGCTCTTGTCCTTAACCGTGAGGCGGCCTCAATCATGGGTAGACTCGCCTCTCCAGAGGATGGAAGCGTGCGAGTCAGCATTCGCAGATAACCGGTAGAGACCTTCGAATACGCATCTGTATCAGCAATGGTCATCTTCCTGAAAAATATTCAAGGAACACTCCGCCATAAAACAAAGACTGAATACCTTTCACAATTTCTCTCACTGGGACCAAAAATAACTAAATTTCACCCAAGACAAACACATTTTCTCATACACCCATTCGATAAAGATACGAATGAATACAGGAAGCAAAAATAACTACAAAAATTAATTTTATCCTTGATTAAGGTTACAGTTAGTGTGGCCGGCCATTGTGGCCGAGCGTTTCTAGGCGCTTCATTCCGGAACCGCGAGACTGCGATGGTCGCAGGTTCGAATCCTGCCTCGGTCATGGATGTGTGTGATGTCCTTAGGTTAGTTAGGTTTAAGTAGTTCTAAGTTCTAGGGGACTGATGACCTCAGATGTTAAGTCCCACAGTCCTTAGAGCCATTTGAGCCATTTGAACGAGGTAGTGTGTCTCATATTACAAAACTTCTGACTTTAACTGAACTGGCGATACCAGAAAAAGCCTGGTGCCATAATAATCAGGCCAGTCCAGAATGAATACAATGCATTGACTGACACTACACAATAAATTTCTATTTTTCATTGTTCAGTATCCTTCCGTCCCTTTGCCGCAACTTCCGGGAACTCCTGCCCCTAGGATATGTTGCTGTGTGGCAAGTCGGTCCATCTTTGATGACGGAAGAAACAGTTCTTCCACAGTTACTAATAAAAGATTTTACCCCATTTTTCAGCTCTCAACAACAATTTGTAATTAATATTTTTCACACTCTCATTTGGAATTAATACTTCACCAAAGAACAAAAATTTAAAAAGAAACGTATGTAACTCGACGGTTACCAAGTTTATGGTACTAAAGTTCCTTTGGAATCAATTTATTCATATCGACAGACTGATAAAATTAATTTTCACTACGAAGTTCAGCTGTGACTTTACAGCGCTTGTTTCATTTTATAGCTTTTTCCGTTCGTATTTTTAGAAGATGATACATTTTGAGAGCTGTTTGCAGTAGACTGGGAAATATGAGCTGCTGTAGCTGAACCGAAAAGCAACTCACTCATCGCATAAACAACTGTACTATGTATGTTCCTAACTGTCTTGCAGATATCTCCAAGGCAACGCCAATTAGCAGACATTCAACAGCAAGTAAATTATTTCTCATGATCTAGCCATATTTCTACACTACTACACCAAGAAGAAATGCAGATGATAAACGGGTATTCATTGGACTAGAACTGACATTTGATTACATTTTCACGCAATTTGGGTGCATAGATACTGAGAAATCAGTACGCCGAATAACCACCTCAGGCCGTAATAACGGCCTTGATATGCCTGGGCATTGAGTCCAACAGAGCTTGGATGGTGTGTACAGGTACAGCTGCCCATGCAGCTTCAACACGATACCACAGTTCATCGAGGGTAGTGACTAACCAGTTGCTCGACCACCATTGACCAGAAATTTTCTATTGGTGACAGATCTGGAGAATGTGCTGGCCAGGGCAGCAGTCGAACTTTTTCTGTATCCAGAAAGGCCCGTACTGGACCTGCAACGTGAGGTCGTGCATTATCCTGGTGACATGTAGAGTTTCGCAGGGATCGAATGAAGGGTAGAGCCACGGGTCGTATCACATCTGAAATTTAACGTCTACAGTTCAAAGTGCCGTCAATGCGAACAAGAGGTGACCGAGACGTGTAACCAATGGCAGCCCACACTATCACCCCGGGTGATACGCCAGTATGGCCATGACGAATACATGCTTCCTATGTGCATGCACCGCGATGTCACCAAACACGGATGCGACCATCATGATGCTGTAAACAGAACCTGGATTCATCTGAAAAAATGGCGTTTTGCCATTCGTGCACCCAGATTCGTCGTTGAGTAAACCATCGCAGGCGTTCCTGTCTGTGATGCAGTTAAGGGTAACCACAGCCATGGTCTCCGAGCTGATAGTCCATGCTGCTGCAAACGTCGTCGAACTGTTCTTGTAGATAGTTCTTGTCTTTGCAAACGTCCCCATCTGTTGACTCTGAGATCGAGACGGGGCTGAACTATCCGCTACAGCCATGCGGGTAAGATGCCTGTCATATCGACTGCTAGTGATACGAGGCCGTTGAGATCCAGCACGGCGTTACATATTACCCTCCTAAACCCACCGATTCCATATTGTGCTAACAGTCATTGGATCTCGACGACCGCGAGCAGCAATGTCGCGATACGATAAACCGCAATCGCGGTAGGCTAGAATTCGACCTTTATCAGAGTCGGAAATGTGATGGTACGCATTTCTCCTCCTTTCACGAGGCATCACAACAACGTTTCATCAGACAACGCCGGTCAACTGCTGTTTGTGTATGAGAAATCGGTTGGTAACTTTCCTTATGTCAGCACATTGTAGGTGTCGCCACCGGCGCCAACCTTGTGTGAATGCTCTGAAAAGCTAATCATTTGCATATCACAGCATCTTCTTCCTGTCGGTTAAATTTCGCGTCTGTAGCACGTCTTCTTCGTGGTGTAGCAATTTTAATCGCCGGTAGTGTATTTAACAAAACTGTAAAGCGGAAAATGCGAAGAGCTGAGATTATTAAACGAGATCAAACCGAAATCTGTTTCAGAAAGGCATATTTTAATCAGAGAAACTAAAAAACGGTCTGATGTTTTGTGAAATGATTTGTCTAGTAGTAAGAAGCAAATAAATTAGAGAAAGATCTACATCTACATCTACATCTACATAATTGCTCTGCAATTCACAGTTAAGTGCTTGGCAGAGGGTTCATCGAACCACAATCATACTATCTCTCTACCATTCCACTCGCGAGCAGCGCGCGGGAAAACGAACACCTAAACCTTTCTGTTCGAGCTCTAATTTCTCTTATTTTATTTTAATGATCATTCCTACCTATGTAGGTTGGGCTCAACAAAATATTTTCGCCTTGGGAAGAGAAAGTTGGTGACTGAAATTTCGTAAATAGATCTCGCCGCGACGAAAAACATCTTTGCTTTAATGACTTCCATCCCAACTCGCGTATCATATCTGCCACACTCTCTCCCATATTACGCGATAATACAAAACGAGCTGCCCTTTTGTGCACCCTTTCGATGTCCTCCGTCAATCCCACCTGGTAAGGATCCCACACCGAGCAGCAATATTCTAACAGAGGCCTAACGAGTGTATTGTAAGCTGTCTCTTTAGTGGACTAGTTGCAGCTTCTAAGTGTCCTGCCAATGAAACGCAACCTTTGGCTCGCCTTCCCCACAATATTATCTATGTGGTCTTTCCAACTGAAGTTGTTCGTAATTTTAACACCCACGTACTTAGTTGAATTGACAGCCTTGAGAATTGTACTATTTATCGAGTAATCGAATTCCAACGGATTTCTTTTGGAACTCATGTGGATCACCTCACACTTTTCGATATTTAGCGTCAACTGCCACCTGCCACACCATACAGCAATCTTTTCTAAATCGCTTTGCAACTGATACTTGTCTTCGGATGACCTTACTAGACGGGAAATTACAGCATTATCTGCGAACAACCTAAGAGAACTGCTCAGATTGTCACCCAGGTCATTTATATACATCAGGAACAGTAGTGGTCCCAGGACGCTTCCCTGGGGAACATCTCATATCACTTCAGTTTTACTCGAAGATTAATGCTCAAGATCACGTGTAGCAAATGTGGTAAGTCAAATCTTTCTCTAATCTATTTTGTTTCTTATTTTTAGACAATCAATTTACAAGAATGTGTCGTCGTTTTTTTACATTTTTCTTATTTTAATGTTTCGTTGACAATATATGAAACATAATATATTTAAATACAGATCAGTATTCCAATATTACTACCAAGTGTAAACTGATAAAGAGAAAACAGAGGAGTTTCAGTTTATGCTGTAATATGACATTTATTTTATTTCTTCAACATGAAAGAAAGAATTTGACACTTTTTATGCCAATGTACCTTTTTACGCGGAAAAAGTTGGGCCTTGAAGAAATGAACTTTTTGGCACTTTACTTACATCAGCTACCTGTCAAATCTTTTAATTTTTTTCATATCATTAAGTTTCTCATAATTTCTCTGATTATTTTCCAACACTTAAATCCTTCTCTGCGTATCCAGTCTCCACACTTGTCAATTTGATACCCCATTTGCCCATTTAATACTCTTGCTCTGGCTATGGAAAATTCTAGAAAAATTTCTCCTTGAATTACTAAATAAGTTTTTTTTCTTGATTCTCCTGATCACTTTCAAGCAAGTAAATCCTTTTTTGTAAAACTACACATCGCACAGGTCAATTTCATATATCATCATCTATTCCACACTCTTCGTTTGACTATGAAACTTAGAACAAAAATCCATTGTGTGATTTTACCTCAAACCGCTAATTAAGTTTTCCTTGATTACTCTATTAATTCCAAGTAATTAAGTATCGTTCGCAAACCTAGGACACGTGTTGCTCAATTTGACAGCCAATTTGCCATTCTTCGTTTTATTATGTAGAATTCAAAACAATAGTTTCTTTACTATCTTTAGCATTGGGCCTATCAGCTGTTAGTGTAACCCTGTTAGTTGATAGTGTATACTCAGCTTAGGTTTCAAGAACTGAATGCTCATAAATATAGATACATAACATTTGCTAGTTTTTTGTTGTATCAAAAGCGTTTTCGTTTTGACATAAACTGAATACCAGTCTTTACTATGTTGTGATTAGGTAGAGTTGAGTTAGATATATTCAGAAGTGGTTGGCCAGGGTGTACGTGATAGCTATTAGTCTAATATGATTAGTTTCCTCGACATCCAGCAGTACAGTAATCTCCCATATTATTCTTCCTTTTTCTATTTGCCTGAAAACTAATTTTTTTTTTGTACCTTTCAGTTATAAGTGCAGCCGAATTCAGTTAAATGTTGTAAACAGCGTAATTTTAACATCGTTTTTTTTATTGAGATTTGCTTCAGTTTTTTCTGTCAGTTGCATATAGTTCACTTCTAAATTATTTTATTAACGTGAGTGTTATTACATTTTGTATTTTGCACATTTTTATTAAATCAGTATTTGTCAGTATCACAATGTGGCTGCAACTGGTTTAATTCCATTTTGCCATAGCCTTATACATGGTCAAAGTTTCTAGTTGAATTTTCATAATTGTTTAAAAGATTTCAATTCTGTATTGTTGATTGCTCTGGCAATGTTATTTAAGCATAGAAAAGTTTTGTGCCTGGTATTTGAAATTCACCATAGCAATTTTATTGCAACGACTTTGCCATAAACCGAATTACCGCTAGCGATGTTGCCAGAAGGGTTGAGTTATGAAAGCCTTTTTTCTCTCGGTGGCATTGACTTACAGGAAAGTATTTATATCTCAAACATTTAATTGACATTGTAGTTTTTAATAAACGTCACTGTAATTCTTTGGAATGTATTATTTCACAAGTTCCGTCAGCCCAGATGTATTCTTTACAGGTCTGGTGCAGACAAAGTCACAGGAAGTAATTCCCTCGTTTTCAAGGTGCGCCATTTTATTTTAGGCTATTTAGTTGTCCTTTAAAGTATCAGTAAAATAACATGTTCAAATTAAAAATGAAATACACTTAAAATCGGAAATTTATGCAAAAATTCATTGTGAAATTTGGCCTTTCAAGTTCCAGTCTTTGGTAGTAATGCAGAGGTATTAACACAAAGGACATGAAGCCTCTTATAGGAAAATATTACCAACAACTTTTGTAGCTTCCCGATGATAAAAAGTCAATGTCTGAATACTCTTTGCCTTAATTTAGGCATGGTATACGAGTTCGGTATGTGAGTGAAAAAGAGTTAACAGTGATGGTCGCAAAGTGAGATGATCACAATACACGACCACCCCTAATATGGCCACAATCCTTAATACGTAATTCGATAAGAGTATCGATGTCGTGAGTAATTTGCAGAATTACACACAAAGTGCTTTAATGGTAGAAACAAGTTGAGGATATATAAAACGAAATATTCCAGGTGCATTTTTATCACATTCTTTTATTTTTCTTTGAGGCTGTAGAGCTTTTAGACTATCTAGAGAACTGTTGTTGGATTATAGCCGTTGAAGAATATCCCATTTTCGAAGAAAACCCTTACTAAAAGCAACATTTCCTCGTTTTCTTGTTCTTTTGAGCTCCAGTAGAGCACAGGCACAAATTTTCCTTCATAATTGACTGTAGGAGAGCGTGCTGTGTATTTTAAGAAAAGGCATTATATTTTATCGTAACACAAGCAACAAGACCATGGAATAGTGAGAACTACTTTCTCAGCGTTTGCGTGTATTTCTTGGAAACCAGTAGCTGCGATGCGCACTCTTCTATTCTCGTCGAATAACTTTTCAGACTGGCATCAAAAACAATATTCTGATGTGCTTCTTTGCAACTGACAGCAAAAATATAAGGGCTATGCTGCTGTTTGCACAATATCTTTTGTTCTTGTACGAACAGTAACGGAAAGTAAATTTTTTTGTACTTTCAACATTTCAGCACGGTCAGCAATAGTAATAATTTCATATAGAAGAAACTAGTTTGTTATATATTAGTAACGGAAAGCTCACACACCTCATTGTCGTTATACGGTGACCTCTTTAAGCATATCACTGTAAGCATTCCATTCTTCACGTTACTTTTTCATTCAGTGCAAACCACTTTCCTTTGCGTTCGATGCACGTTTCATGCTGTTATGAAATAAAAACATGCCCCTTCACTATTATTTGGCGAGTGTATGAAAGTTATTAATCTGTGTAATGTTGATGTCTTATCAAAAGTAGTTGCTGTAAAAGTAGAAGTTCTTCTTCGTGCTACCGAAATTCGAAGTATCTGTATCTGCAGTACAACTGGAAATTTTTGTCTTGATTAAACTATATCTGATTAAAAATGCTCTATCCGTGATTTCCTATTTTGATATTTTTCACTAAATCTGATTACGGAGAAATTAGTTATTAATAAACGTATACGCTTCATACAATAGCTGTCAAAGGTCAATGAATAACTTCAGCATAACTTTCATCGAAAATATAAATTATTTACTTTATATTTAGATATGCTCGTTATGAAGCTAATAGCTTTCTTCGAACGAAAAATAAAAACGATGAATCAGTGAAGTAGTTCACGCACTGGACTAATATACAAGTAAACTGCGTTCATATCTCTGTCGCGGTAATTACAGTCCCTCTAATATCATTTTAATCTCATGTGAAAATAGATTCGTCAGCACCACAACGGCAGATTATTATCACATTAACTTTGACGACATTTCTCGCGAATGAAATCAGCCGTCTAGAGAAAATACTCTAAAAATGTATTAAAAACCGCAATACATTATTTTCAATGGGGACTTGCTTCGGTCAGAATGTGACCATCATCAGGCCATTCATACCATGACGGTTGGTGATGGCAGTGAAAGAAGCAGGTATCGTAACAGTTGATGTTTGGGGAACCATGGCAACTATTCCAATCCCCACGACCGCCTGCCATCATGGTATAAACGGCCTGAAGATGGATACATTCTGGCCGAAACTGGTCACCATTGCAAATAAACATTTTATTTCGGTCATGACTGTTTTAATCCATTTTTGAAGTATTATTACATTGTTGGTATGAACCTGAGCTGTGATGTCAAATGGTTTTTTTTAACGAGTAATATGTCTGTTGTCTTCCAGTCTTTTCAAACAGAATGGACATCACACAATTTCTGCTTCATATTTAAGTGTTCACACGGTTCCTTTAGATTACTCATTGGCTGACGTGAAACAGAAGTCCTTATCTTCACCTATTATGTAGTTATGTGTCAAGAGGGACTCTTTCTGGTTCAATAAAATGATGTATAATTTGGTAGCTGTAGCAGCATGATATAGATTGCACCGTTAAGCCAAAATGTGGCTCAAATTTCGCTGTTCCAGGATATGTCCAGTCTGAAACTTGTCACTGTCCTCATTTTTCACTGACGGGACACAGTGAGTTGGATTTTATTATTTTCTATAGTTTGCACCAAGGGATTGATAGAACGTGCTGACTCACAAGGAGCACCTATCTTACTTTCTACGTCGGATGGCTTCAGTGATGTTCCATTGAGAGGCCTTAATATTCACGCAGTTGCCCTAATCTACAACTTTCCCTTAGTTATGCAAGCTTCTAATGCCTGGCATTTGTTTTCTACCAATTTATGTTTAGACGTTTTGCACTTTCTGTCAGTCTCATTCCTTAGATGTCTGTACCCCCTGTGTCCTGCTTCTCTTGCTGCGTTTTTGAATGTTCTCTTTACATCAGTTACATCCAGTATCTCATGTGCTATCCAAGGATTTTTAATAGGCCTTGTCAGTTTAGCTATTTTTTTTTTGTCGTCAAAAATCTGAAAATCCTCTGCTTCTTTCACTTTATCCAAGACGCGTTTCTTAAATTTCTTACTTTTTTGCAGTTTCTTCAGTTTAAAACTACAGTTCGTCACCAACAAATTACGGTCAGGATTCACATCGTCCCCGAAAATGTCTTAAGAGTTTAAAACCACTGGTACAAAACAGTATGCCGAATTTTTGGTGGGAGGAGCTATTTTGAATCTTCACGATAAAACGAATTAGTAACATCAGTATTGGATGAGGCAGTTCTCTTCCATAAAACATAAATTAAAGGTATAACCTTTGTTATAAAGGGTTTATGACGATATGTACGAGGGAAGAGAACCTTTCCTGATGAATTGTTGACGTCTCCTAGGTAGTAAAATTATTTGACTTATTTCCTTTCCGTATGTGTCAAACACATAGAGCTTCATTATATATGCACGCAATCTGATCTACTGTACAGTACTGACTAATAAAATTGCTACACCACGAAGATGACGAGATACAGACGCGAATGTTAACCGACAGGAAGAAGATGCTGTGATATGCAAATGATTAGCTTATTAGAGCATTCACACAAGGTTGGCGCCGGTGGCGACACCTACAACGTGCTGACAGGAGGAAAGTTCCAACCGATTTCTCATACACGAACAGCAGTTGACCGGCGTTGTCTGGTGAAACGTTGTTGTTATGCCTCGTTTAAGGAGGAGAAATGCATACCATCACGTTTCCGAGGTTAATAAAGGTCGGATTGTAACCTATCGCGATTGCGGTTTATCGTATCGCGACATTGCTGCTCGCGTTGGTCGAGATCCAATGACTGTTACCAGAATATGGAATCGGTGGGTTCAAGAGGGTAATACGGAACGCCGTGCTGGATCCCAACGGCCTCGTATCACAAGAAGTCGATATGACAGGCATCTTATCCGTATGGCTGTAACGGATTGTGCAGCCACGTCTCGATCCCAGAGTTAACAGATGGGGACGTTTGCAAAGACAAGAACTATCTAAGAACAGTTCGACGACGTTTGCAGCAGCATGGACTATCAGCTCGGAGACCATGGCTGCGGTTACCCTTGACGCTGCATCACAGACAGGAAAGCCTTCGATGGTGTACACAACGACGAACCTGGGTGCACGAATGCCAAAACTTCATTTTTTCGGATGAATCCAGGTTCTGTTAACAGCACCATGATGGTCGCATCCGTGTTTGGCGACATCGCGGTGAACGGTCATTGGAAGCGTGTATTCGTCATCACCATAATGGCGTATCACCCGGCGCGATGGTACGGGGTGCCATTGGTTACACGTCTCGGTCACCTCTTGTTCGCATTGACGACACTTTGAACAGTAGACGTTAAATTTCAGATGTGTTACGACCCGTGGCTCTACCCTTCATTCGATCCCTGCAAAACCATACATTTCAGCAGGATAATGCACGACCGCATGTTGCAGGTCCTGTACGGGCCTTTCTGGATACCTGAAAATGAACGACTGCTGCCCTTTCCAGCACATTCTCCAGATCTGTCACCAACTGAAAACGTCTGGTCAATGGTGGCCGAGCTACTGGCTCGTCACAATACGCCAGTCACTACTCTTGATGAACTGTGGTATCGTGTTGAAGCTGCATGGGCAGCTGTACCTGTACACGCCATCCAAGCTCTGTTTGACTCAATGCCCAAGCGTATCAAGGCCGTTATTACGGTCAGAGGTGGTTGTTCGGGGTACTGATTTCTCAGGATCTATGCACCCAAATTGCGTGACAATGTACTCACATGTCAGTTCTAGTATAATATATTTTCCAACGAATACACGTTTATAATCTGCATTTCTTCTTTATGTAGAAATTTTAATGGCCAGTAGTGTAGAAATATGGGTGGATTATGTCGTCATTTAAAAGTCTGGTCATCAGATTCAGTTATGTAGAAGCAATTAGTTTAGTTATTGTGTATTACACATTTGTCACTGATAATACCATAAACCAATTGTTTAATAATAGAAAATTGGTTCCGTTCTACCTAACACTAGTTTCGAACAAAAATGTGATATGATTCGTGGAGAGCTTTGCTTACCGTGTCTAACATGCTTTGCGTGTAAGTAGTCCCTTTCTAATGGGAGATTCAATTCATGTCCACAGTCAGAACAAGAACTGCATGTACGTAAAACTGCAAATGTCAAGTAGCGTAACAGGAACCTGGAAGTGCAGAAACGGAACGATTTATTGAGTGTTAGGGGACCTTTGTTTTTCATATGCATTTATTTAAAAAACAAAGATACTCCAAAAAATAATAAAAATTCAACAATCAATAACGTCTGAAATCATTCATTAAAAAACCTTACCGATACCCTTAGAAAACACAGTAGTAAACACATCTCTATTAAGCAATAGACTTGTAGCCCTCACGGTCTTCAACATAGGCCATTGTTGAATACGAAAATATTCCGACTATTAAGTGTAAACTGGTATTTCAGGAAAGAGCGCCAGCTGTCCATAAGAAAATCCTCCCTGAAATTACTTGGTGACTTCTGTAAAATCAGACGTAATAACAGTAGAAAACGAGAGAGAGGAACAGCTCCCCTGTTCTAGAGCCATCCACTCTTTCCCTTCAGTGATACCACTAACAGCGCTACATAAAAGAAAAACTAGCATATAATTATCGGTAGCTAAAATAAGTTCTTCAAGAAAAAACAATACCATTAGCAATGTGCAAAAAAAAAAAATCTTGCAAATAGGCATACAAACAGAAGAGCCAAAGGAATTGGTACACCTGCCTAATATTGTGTACGTCTATGGCCATCACGCAGAAGTGCCGCAACACGATTTGGCATGGACTCCATTAATGACTGAAGTAGTGCTGGAAGGAACTGACACCATGAATTCTGCAGGACTGTCCATAAATCCGTAAGAGTACGAGGGGTGGAGATCTCTTCTGAACAGCAAGGCATCCAAGATATGCTCAATAATGTTCATGTCTGGGGAGTTTGGTGGCCAGCGGAAGTGTTTAAACTCAGAAGAGTCTTCCTGGAGACACACTGTAGCAATTCTGGACGTGTGGGATGTCACATGGTCCTGCTGAAATATCCAAAGTTCTTAGGAATGCACAATTGACATGAAAGGATGCAAGTGATCAGACAGGATGCTTACGTACATGTCCCCTGTCAGAGTCGTATCTAGACGTATCAGGCTTCCCATATCACTCTAACTGCACATTACACAGCCTCCACCAGCTTAAACATGTAGGGTCCATGGAATCATAAAGTGGTCTCCATACCTGTACACGTCCATCCACTCGATACTATTTGAAACGAGACTCGTCCGACCAGCAACATGTTTCCAGTCATCGAGAGCCCAATGCTGGTGCTGGCCTGCCCAGGTGAGGCGTGAAGCCATGTCTTGTGCAGTCCTCAAGGGTACACGAGTGAGCGTTTGGCTCCAAAAGCCCATATCGATGATATTTTGTTGAATGGTTCGCACGCTGACACTTGTTGATGGCACAGGACACTGAAGTCTGCAGCAATTTGCGGAAGGGTTGCACTTCTGTCACGTTGAACGATTCTCTTCAGTTGTCGTTGGTCCCGTTATTACAAGATCTTTTTCCAGCCGTAGTAAGGTCCGAGATTTGATGTTTTATCGGGTTCCTGATACTCTCGGTACAGCCGTGAAGTGGTCGTACGGGTAAGTCGGGAAATCCCCATTTGATTGCAACCTCGGAAATGCTATGTCCCATCGCCCTTGTGCCTACTATAACACCACGTTCAGACGCACTTGCGTGCCATTGTAGCAGCAGTAACCGATCTTACACTTGCGCCAAAGACTTGTTGTCATATAGGCGTTGCTAACCGCAGCGCCGTACTCTGCCTGTTAGATATCTCTGTATTTGAATACCAATGCCGATACCAGATTCTTTGGTGCTTCAGTGTGTAAAATAACCGTGTATTAGAACTATTAACTAAGTAAAGCAAGGTGTCTTCCGTTCTATCAGTGTGTTACTGCGGAGTCAGATACTTCCATACGACGTCAATCTTTCCTCTTGGTTTTTGCTTCTCCCTCCAATAATAACACTCTCATACACATCTGCTTTAGAATGGTTCAAATGGCTCTGAGCACGATGGGACTTAACTACTGTGGTCATCAGTCCCCTAGAACATAGAACTACTAAAACCTAACTAACCTAAGGACATCACACACATCCATACCCGAGGCAGGATTCGAACCTGCGACCGTAGCAGTCGCGCGGTTCCGGACTGCGGGCCTAGAACCGCTATACCACCGCGGCCGGCCATCTGCTTTAGAGCTTGCGGAACAACACAGTGCCATCTGTATCAAACTTGTGTTAATAACTTGCAAGAACAGTGTTGAAAGGTAGTCAGTTCCACAGTAATCGACAAGATCACTTTGTGGAAGAGCGAGAAGCGCTATAAGTGGTTTACTATGACACCGCGCGCAATCCAGTCATCGGTGGCATTGGCTATCCCTGTGGACGTAATCACAGCTTGGGCACTTTATAACAATGCATGTTCCAACACAGTTGCTGTCACATCTGAACAGTCGGTGTTCGTCCAAGGCGGCACGGTCACTGAGAGCGTGGCGCACCATCTCACCGCCTTCCTCGCGTCGTTGCACGCCTCTCGCGCGCCATCGAGACTCCTGCCAGCGAATATCTGCCTCTTCTGTCGGCGTCCTACAGGAGTCCGTTGCCCGCCGGACGTCAAGTCGCGAACCGAAAGAGGCACCAGTCCCGACAAGGCACAGTAGCAAAGATAGTAATAAGTTTCCCATTGCATTGTATCGACCCAAACAGCATGAAATCGTCTCCACGCAATTAATTTGGCCTCTAAGTATCCATCACGAAAAAGAGTACAGAAACACTGTGACGCGCAGAGATGCACAGGTGTACCTTGGAATGGATCTTGGAGCAATGGTGCCCGATTCTGTTCAACAACGGCTGTAGGACTTGCCTGGCGCTTCACGATCGTCGTATGCTAGTGAGGAAAGTTGTCTTCCGTTAGGAATGTGGAGTACACTCAACGACTGTGATGTGTCTTTCAGAATGATGGAGCGCATCAAGGAAAGGACGACTGAATGCTGTGCTGCATCATTTTTATAGTGAGGAAACTACAAATAAATAATGCACTTCCCAGGCATGATCAGCTGAGGAGGCAAGTCAGTCATGTTTTGCGACGATAATACACTGTTTTCCAAAATTAAAGCCACAAACCACTGTTTCCCTGCCCTGTGTCTAATTTACGATATAGTCATACCAACTATCAACCAGATGTCCGTAAGTTCGTTTTCTGCACGGAAGATGCCATTCTGGTGAACGGACAACCATGCCAACGATGACGTCCGCAGCTCGTGGCCTTGAAGTCGCGTTCTGGCTTCCCAAGCACGGGGTGCCGAGTTCGATTCCCGGCAGTTCAGGTATTTTCACCTGCCTCGAGATGACTGGATGTTTGTGTTGTCCTCATCATTTCATCATCATTGATGAATGTGGAGAATTTGGACTGAGCAAAGGTTGGGAATTTGTACGGGCGCTGATAACCGCGCAGTTGAGCGCCCCACGAACAAAACGTCATCATCATCATGCCAACGATGACGTCAGGGCACCTATGAAAGGTGGTAGTGTTTGCTGAGTACCCCCACATCGACAATCATTGCGTACATAGTCACAGACGGTGCATTATGGCACAGAGAAGATACCTACCAGGCTCTCTGCGGTGGAGGGCCAAAAAAAAGAAGGAAGCTCTGTTGTTTTTTGGATGTGGCGACAGTTTACAGAGACTGAAACTGTATCCGAACGACCAGGGCATGGCCGACCACGTGTGACTTCGTAAGGGAGGGCCGTTATTTGGCTGTAATAGGTACGACAATACCGCCTCAGTACTGCATGGCAACTGGCATTTGAGCTCGCAGTATCCACTGGACGTGTTGCATCGAGGGAAACGGTGTGCAGAAGGCATTGACAGAGTGACCTTCACTGTCGGAGACTTGCTGTATGTCTACCTCTGACGCGTCTTCACAAAAGGGAACGTCTAAAGTGGAGTCATCAACATTCCACCTGGACGGTCGAAGAGTTAACCAATGTTGTTTTCACAGATGAGTCTCGATTTAGCGTGCAGAATGATTGTTGATGAATTTGCATCTGGAGGGAACGTGGAACACAATTTCGGAACTCAAACATTGCGAAAAGAGGCCGATATTGAGGAAGATCCTCAGTGATGTGGGCAGGGATTATGTTTACCACTCGCACCCCTCTTCATGAAACTGTACGGGTCAATCGGCGAGGCGTAACTGGTATCAGATATCAAACGAGACCTTTGGACGTCATTTGCAGTTGTTGCGAGGTGCTGTGGGCCCAGACTTCCTAGTGATGGACGGTAATGCTCGACCTCACAGAATGATATTGTACGCATGGCGTGGCCTGCTCGCTCTCCCGATTTGAATCCCATAGAGCGTGCCTGGTATGCACTTGCGTCAAGTCAGCATCCAGCAGCCCTTCCGCAAGACTGCGAGGAGCTCTGCAAGAAGAATTGGCATTACTGTCTCAATATGACACTGGTGATATAATTTGTAGCATGCCCCGTTGTTGTCAGGCCTGTGTTGTTGCCAGAGGTGGTCACACACCATACTGAGACCTATAATCAGTTGTCGGAACGTGTGTGCAAATCTGTTATTTAATAAAAAACGAGGAACGTTTTGTCTACCGTTGTGAATGTTGCAGTTGCTTACGTACTGTTCTCTTTACATTGTTTCTACTTTACTGACACCGGTTTATACTGTTTTATTGCAGAATTAACGCAACCTTGCAAAATTTCCGTTTGCTGTTTTAATTTTAGACAGCAGAGTATATTCGGTTTTCGGATATCTCTTAGCGTTGTCGAAGATAATTTGAAGGCTGCGCAGGATTGGTACAGGACACTCCAGTCAGAGGCAACAGAATCAGCCAGAGTCACCCCAGTGTCAACATTGCATCAATGAGTGCGACATGCAGACAATGCGCCCACCTCGTGACCAACTTCTTCCTACAGGTAGCAATCAACTGAATAGAATGGCTTTCGGAATCTGCTGGCGCAAACCCAATTGAGCCTACTTGGGTCGAGCTGAAACTTGATGGAACTCTCCTCACTCCCTGAACGGCATCAAGACTAACGTCAAAGTGTGGGGCAGCCCTCATAAAAACCGTCTCTGCCAGTTACGGGCTTTCATTATGAATGTATTATACATTCTACTTAACTTCAGTCCATTACTGCCGCGAGACGTTCAGGAACAGGTTAATGATGATACCTGTGTGAATGTGCAGCTCGCCGGAGCGAAAGTAGTCGTAGAATCCCAGGACATTTAGTTTCGGTAATTTTCAAATCAGTCAGACCGCGCGGCCCTATTCGCAGTAGGCTGAAACACACAAAGTCGGAAGCGCTGCATTCTCTTCTGCCCAGTTTGTGGGTCTGGTCCGGAAGTCCGTTCGCTTCACCTGGTCTGGTCAGATTATGTGCCGCCGCCTTCAAGTTGAATTATGGAATCTGCCAGTTTCTCGTAATTCTATCAATCGTTTCCGATTCGAACGGAATTGTAGTGATTTAATACTATTTAAAATCATTTTTGTAAGTTCCTTGTAGTGTAAGTTGATATGCTCGTTCAAGCATTGCTTCAACATCCGTGATTTCTCATTTGTGTGTGGGAATTTCGTGATTTTTCTTAAACTATAGGGAATTTTATTCAATAAAAGTGTTTCAGCTTAAAAGCACATCCCGTTTACTATTTCGCTGATAGATCAGAGGGTTTACATTCCCATATTTCAGATTGTTATGCTGTAATCCTGTACAGAACTCCATTCTTTATCAGAGTATCATATTTTCTTTCATTTCTTGCTGGTTGTTTGTGATTAACTTGTAAAAATGAACGAGCATGGTTACGTCTACAGTAACCATGGTCAGTACCTTCGCTTTACGGCAACCACCATCAGGAAATGAACTTAACGCAATCCATTTTCTATCCTTCATCCACGGTTCACCCACGCGATGCGGAACATTTCGCTCAAATCTGAATATTGCACACCGACGGTTAGTTAGCAGAAGCATTTTGCTTCCAGATAATCATTTTACAGGGGATAAGGTAAGTTCCTGAGGCACCGCTCGTTTGCTGTAAGCTACATTTAATCTACGATTGTGTGAGGAGGTTCCACTCATACGTTACTTCATTTATTAATTTAGGTCACTTCGAAGCATGTCTCAGCACTTTGAATCATAACAGTTTTCGGGGACTTAATCATACCATCATTTACATAGTCAGTAAACTTTTCCAATACAACAGATTTTCTTTACAATTCCGCTTTGCAAAAGACCTCCCCCCAGCCTCCCCCCAGCTTCTGTTGCGCAATTTCATGATTAAATTGGTATCCTATCACACTAACCTTCAACTCAGATTAGCGCTATCTGATTATTATTATTATTATTACTTTGGAGCTGAATGCGCAATGATCGAGCTTAGTTTAAGGCAAGAACCAGTTACACAATCACATACCAACGTGCAAAGACGAACACCATCGAACAGAGTCCCTTTACTTCACTTAAAACTTCCGGGCTGATAGGCCGTGGTCGAAGTATAAAACTCTCTCCTGACGTTTCGTCTCCGACTGCGGGAGATATCCTCGGAGGTAAAACGGCGAACTGCGAAGAGAATTCGAGGAAGCGCTGATTACATAGGCAGTACAGAGGGCGCCACTGTCAATCACGTGGCGTCGGCTATGAGATTGTCTCTGGTGTAATGCCAACATTCTCGATTGGAAGTAATCGAGCGTCACTCTTGCGGTGCAACGCTGACATCCAAATTTTATCCAGTTTAACACCTTCGTCTTTCCTGTTAAAATTATTACGATGTTTATCAATCTCGATAGCCTCTCTATACAAGCGTGCATAATAATGCGAGGTTTTTGATATGACGCTCGTCTCGCTGAATTTTATTTCATGATCACCTTCATGGCAAACATGTTCCGCTACGGCCAATTTATCCGTCTGACCCAGGCGGCAATTCCTCTTATGTTCCACAAGACGGGTGTTCACACTTCTCTTTGTGGTACCGATGTAAACCTGCCCGGTCAGCCTGTAATCCGTAAGAAGTGGTATATTGTGTGTAGCGGATACTTCGTAACACAGCTTCCAATTCTGTTGGCCGCAGAAACGAAAGGAGAACATCTGTCACCACCTCTCCGTAAAAGCCGACATCCCTCTAATTTGTCTGTTAATATAACTGCATAAAATGTTTCTTAAATTTTGTTTTAACCTGACGATCTATGAATTTATCACCAGTTCGTCCCTGACACACGACGTCTTTCCTGCAGATTCACGCTGGAAGAAAGAAGGAAGATTATGGTCTAATATCCTGTCAACGACGTGGATGTTAGAGACGGGCAACAAGCTCGGAATGGTTCAGGATGGGGAAAGAAATCAGTGGTGCCCTTTTAAAAGGAATCACCCCAGCATATTCCTCGAGGGATTTAGGGAAATGGATGGCCGGATGCAGATGTGAAACGTCGCCCTCCCGAATGCGAGTCCAGTGCGCCAGCCACTGCGCCACCTCGGTCGGTGCATCGCACTCTACACTGCTAAATATTTATTATAAGTTTCCGCACTGTCTGACGTAGGCCGTAATAAATACACTGTATCTCTTCCGTTGTGCAACTACACTCCTGGAAATGGAAAAAAGAACACATTGACACCGGTGTGTCAGACCCACCATACTTGCTCCGGACACTGCGAGAGGGCTGTACAAGCAATGATCACACGCACGGCACAGCGGACACACCAGGAACCGCGGTGTTGGCCGTCGAATGGCGCTAGCTGCGCAGCATTTGTGCACCGCCGCCGTCAGTGTCAGCCAGTTTGCCGTGGCATACGGAGCTCCATCGCAGTCCTTAACACTGGTAGCATGCCGCGACAGCGTGGACGTGAACCGTATGTGCAGTAGACGGACTTTGAACGAGGGCGTATAGTGGGCATGCGGGAGGCCGGGTGGACGTACCGCCGAATTGCTCAACACGTGGGGCGTGAGGTCTCCACAGTACATCGATGTTGTCGCCAGTGGTCGGCGGAAGGTGCACGTGCCCGTCGACCTGGGACCGGACCGCAGCGACGCACGGATGCACGCCAAGACCGTAGGATCCTACGCAGTGCCGTAGGGGACCGCACCGCCACTTCCCAGCAAATTAGGGACACTGTTGCTCCTGGGGTATCGACGATGACCATTCGCAACCGTCTCCATGAAGCTGGGCTACGGTCCCGCACACCGTTAGGCCGTCTTCCGCTCACGCCCCAACATCGTGCAGCCCGCCTCCAGTGGTGTCGAGACTGGCGTGAATGGAGGGACGAATGGAGACGTGTCGTCTTCAGCGATGAGAGTCGCTTCTGCCTTGGTGCCAATGATGGTCGTATGCGTGTTTGGCGCCGTGCAGGTGAGCGCCACAATCAGGATTGCATACGACCGAGGCACACAGGGCCAACACCCGGCATCATGGTGTGGGGAGCGATCTCCTACACTGGCCGTACACCTCTGGTGATCGTCGAGGGGACACTGAATAGTGCACGGTACATCCAAACCGTCATCGAACCCATCGTTCTACCATTCCTAGACCGGCAAGGGAATTTGCTGTTCCAACAGGACAATGCACGTCCGCATGTATCCCGTGCCACCCAACGTGCTCTAGAAGGTGTAAGTCAACTACCCTGGCCAGCAAGATCTCCGGATTTGTCCCCCATTGAGCATGTTTGGGACTGGATGAAGCGTCGTCTCACGCGGTCCGCACGTCCAGCACGAACGCTGGTCCAACTGAGGCGCCAGGTGGAAATGGCATGGCAAGCCGTTCCACAGGACTACATCCAGCATCTCTACGATCGTCTCCATGGGAGAATAACAGCCTGCATTGCTGCGAAAGGTGGATATACACTGTACTAGTGCCGATATTGTGCATGCTCTGTTGCCTGTGTCTATGTGCCTGTGGTTCTGTCAGTGTGATCATATGATGTATCTGACCCCAGGAATGTGTCAATAAAGTTTCCCCTTCCTGGGACAATGAATTCACGGTGTTCTTATTTCAATTTCCAGGAGTGTATTTCCTAGGTGATGATTTCAGTGAGCGAGCTACCTTTCTTTTGTAATATTCTAACGAATTTCGGTCTACAAATTGTCTTCTCCTCACCTAGAATTATGTATTTACTCCTGTTTAGATAGCTCGGCACACGTTGTCTAAATACTAATTCGATAAATGGAAATGTCAAATAATTCTGGTCTTCCTGCGTTTCATGGCAGTTTTCTGCTGTACATGTACTGGCAACTGAACACACCTTTTTTATGGGACGTTACCTTTCTACTCTCGATATTACTAACCAGTAAAGTCGTACATACACAAACAGGATCACGTAGTACCCATCCTCAGGAGACATCTCGCTAATAGCCAGTAACAACCTCTTTAGTCTTTGGTGATTAGCCTGTAACATTGCCTTTAGCCTTTGATGTAACTTGAGGACGATGTGCCATTGGCTAGCAACATAGCTAGATAAAGCTTGGGCCATATATGGGAAGAACTGCTAGAGTATACTACAGAAGGTACCTGAGGAAAATAGACAGTGAGACGAACAGAAATTATACGAGACAGAAATTACACTAAGATCCCCTGGACATTACAAAAGGTGGAACATAGTCCTTAGTAGGGAGTGTAGTTACCACAATTGGCTATGCATGCTCGGTAACGTGCCACCATGTTGGCCTCAAGTTTGATAAGGAGTTCGTGCGGTAAGGCGTCCCATTTGTCCACCAGAGGGGATGCAACTGCTGGATGGTCGGTGGTGTGTGTGGACGTTCTACAGTAAGTGTCCACAGCAGATACAATACATGCTTAGAGGGATTTTGGCCGACTGAACCAACATGTCAGTCCATTCGCCTAATATCCTCTCGTTCGAAGAGCTCCTCCACGCGCACTGTTCAGTATGGTCGCAGATTGTCATGCATAATCATGAAGTCAGGGCCGAATGCACTCGTGAAAAGAGGCACATGGGCAAGGAGTACAGTGTCACAAAACGTTGACTGGTGAATGTACCATGTACAAAGATTTGGAGGTCTGGACACGCATGCAGCATTATGCCCTCCCACAGCATTACACGTGGATGACCAAAACCATCGTGCTCGACAACGTTCCTGGGAGCATTAAGTGTTACCACGTCTCGCCATATTAGAGTTTGTCCAGAATCACTCTTCAGACTGAGTCTGCTCTCATCCGAGAAGAGTACACGAGGCCACTCTTTCGTCGGCTCAGTCCCTACACTCTTGGCACCATCGCATACGGTGCCGTCGATGTGCGGGTTTCAACGGAATACAAAGTACTGGTCGTCGTGCAAAGAGACCACCTTCATGCCACTGTAGAGTGTGCTATGGTGCTCCTTGAAATCCTGCTAAATATGTTTGTAATTGCATCTGCTGTTTGATGTGGATCCCTCCTTGCCCGTTGCACAATGCAGCAGCCATCTACTGCCGTTCCTGGCCGTGGTCGACCACCTCCCCTCTTCTGGGCAGCCGTCCCTGTGCTTTGAATGCTTCCTATGCTCCCGAAACAATACTGGAATACCAACTTCCTGGGCTACACTCGTTACAGTTCGTCCGTCTTCTAGTTTCCCACTGATTCTTTACGGTTTGAAGTCATCCAGATGTTGTTTCCGGGCTATGTTATAATGATGAACACCACTAAACTACGCCGTAGCTGTTCGCTGATTGACACACGCTATCATTTCCCGTTCAATTGCCTCGTGCTGAGCAGTCAGCTTAGTTTGGTGCTATTGTCAAGCTGGCCTCCCGCCATGTGACATCCAGCTATGTTGTGCCCGGTCTGGAGGTCTCTGGGAACGAGCTCCCACATCTTCACTCATTTCCACCAAGTAGTTACTACGTTACTTAACCTACCTCGTCCGTATGTGTAACTTCAATTCCGCGAGGAAGGAAGCCCAAACGTTTCTTTAGATATGCCACATACAGCCGAAGACATCCATTGATGATTAGATCCCGTACACCTACGAGACTGTGAGGATGCTCATTGTTGTCTTCCACCATCTGTCCCAAATGGTCCCATACATTTTCTGTGAGAACAATATCGGGTGATTTAGTGACTCATTCCATGTGTGCCAGGGTACCGGAGTGTTGAGCAAACGAGGAACGTATGAGGGCAGTCTTAAGGACGCGGCTGTTGTAGTTTTGTCAGGGTCCTCAGCTTATTTATCATGAAGATGTCGAAGAAAGAGCACCACTTAGCCACAGAGGATATTAAAGTAAACATTCTGGTTGATGTTCATTATACCGTCAACGAATATGCTCATGTCATGATAGGAAGAACAGTCCCAACACGTCACAGAACACGTTCTCTCTGAACTACTCTCTCCACATACTGCGGATTAAGCTCCAATATGGGCCGTCGATGCACTCGATGGCTTGCATCACTTGAAAAGAAACAAAATCGTGACTCTTAGGATCACACTAGTCAACTAACACTCTTATGTGCCGCTCTGAAGGTATCCGATTCCAAACGTTCATCGCCTGCATTTCCTTTCCCAGTGTTTGCTCAGAAACTGGTCGAGATGGAAAAACATTCGCTGTTAGCAGCAATGAATATGACGTCAGAAACTAGTTTTGTAAGCTGGAAGGCGTGGCTTTCGCCTGAGATTAGTGTAGGATAGGCTCTTTTAATGACTACTGTTTTTAAACGGCATTAAATTGCTGCGACCAGAACTCCATTGATTGAAGACACTCAGGCAGTCCATGTTGCCACACCTAAACGTCAGGCAACTGCATTAACTTGTTGTGATGGACACGTCCAAAGACGATAGGTCCTTTCTGCTATTTGTCACGCCCTCATATCAGTTCATCTTAAGTGATTCCTACAGCCGCCTAGCACACACAGCACTTCACTGTCAAGACTGACATAACGGTGGAGGGGCACATGTTCTCCTGGTAGTAGGCACTCACTCCAAAGCGACCAGTGTCTTCATGTAAGGGAGTGTATAACATTGTGGCCAGGGGGCTTATTAGTTCCCTGATAGACTTCGAATTTAGACTGGCTGAGACCTTTCCGAATTACGGACGCTTTGACTTAGATGCACTTGTCGGTCATATATGAGTGTAGGGATTTGGTGAACAGTTTAGAACATTGTTCATGATGGTGACTTTGTTTGGTAGAGGAAAGAGTGAAACACACTGGCTGCTCATAGTCTACTGCAGTAGTACAGGGTTGGAGGGGTGGGGGGGGGGTGGGAGGGGTGTCCACCAGACGTAATGTTTACACCCTGCAGATCGCCGGCCAGAGTGGCCGAGCGGCTCTAGGCGCTACAGTCTGGAACCGCGCGACCGCTACGGTCGCAGGTTCGAATCCTACCTCGGGCATAGATGTGTCTGATGTCCTTAGGTTAGTTAGGTTTAAGTAGTTGTAAGTTCTAGGAGACTGATGACCTCAGATGTTAAGTCCCATAGTGCTCAGAGCCATTTGAACCATTTGAACCCTGCAGATCACCACCTGCAGTTTCATATGCTCTTCCTCCTTGAAATACTTCTTGCTTGACAAGGGGTTGAATCGGGTACATGCTGGTCGAGCGCGACTGACATAGCTGTAATGACCCGAAAAACGACATCTGAGGCCGCAGCCCAGCGACTGGAAACAGGTCGCAGTCCATCGGTCAATACCCTGACAGCTCAGCAGTATCAGCAGATATGGCTTCAGTCAGCGCTTCAGCATGAAGAGCGTCATGCGGGCTCCCGTTGAGTGATCAACTGACCTACGAATTACACCACATCAGGCCATCGACCCCACTCCAGACGTTTCGACGTGGTCTTTCACAACTGTCAGCACGTAGAAAAGAGCTTTAAACAGCCAAGAAGATCCCATCAGCATGTTGTCACATCTGGGCGGTTCGGTTACGTACATCCTGTGTCGGTCACCGCCGCATCTGTGGCTCAAACGTACCAGTATTCTGGGGTCCGAGGATCACATCCGATCACCTGCACTCTGTCTATTTCAGTTGTGCTGGACCATTTCTGTTAGTGTTCGTCAAGGAAGCGTTGTATCAATTAACTAGCTGCATGCAGCAAACTCTGTTTCATAGTGTACGAGGATGAGTTATGGTTAACGGAGGGGGGGGGGGGGGGGAGGGAGGGGGGAGGGTGCGGAAAACAGTGAGCTATAAAGTTGGCACTAGGGCTTCACTTTCCTCTCTCTGTGACTGCAGTATTGTGACAGCTACTTGGCGTGCAGTACAAATTACATTGTGTCATTTCATATCGAATAAGAAACCAACCCTTCGTTCATTTTTCTCAGAGATTGTAATTTCCAAATTATATCATGTACGATCCAGTCCTTGAAAGAAGTACTCGTCATGTTTATCAATAAATTCGACAGAAATAATGCTGCCGGACTTCGTCAGGAATTTATTGCCTAACAAACATCATTCCTTCATGTCATAAAAGAAAGGAAAGAAACCCATCTTCCGTGCTATTACATATCACTCCGGAAATTTTGTTAATCGCTGTTTATCTACGTTTCCGTTTGCGAACGGAATTCACGCAATCTCACATCATTAAGAACTTAAGCGGTTATTTCCCCCAGACGTGATACCGCGGCAATATCGAAGTAAATGGAACCGAGGTACTTACATTTTACGCGATTTTTTCGTCAAAGCACTAGATGCTGTCACTGGGCAAGTTTCCTGCTGAGAGCATCCAACGCTTCAATATGCTAGGAGCTTAGTTACTTCTGGCAGAATGCGTCGTCGGACAAAATGTTTTTGGCAATTAACTCTGGTACTTTGCTCGCGATGTTGTGTCGTAATCTGCATGTAAATGTGCTTAGGCGAGCAATTAAGTTTCGATAAAGAGGACGCGGGCAGAGATGGGAACCGAAAGCGTTTTTGAAATTCGTTCCGCCATTAAGAGGATTTCGGAGCTGTAATGAGCTTTGCCGCTGAAATTGCATAACAGCGTCAATTTCAGTGGAGTTCCGCACGTTCTCAGCGCTGATGTACTGTGTAAAGCGCTACAAACTTCCTTCTGCTGCCCACAAAAAAATTAGTTTTGCGTCTAGTACTGCACAATGCTTTGTAGCACGATTTTGTAAATCAGAACAAGAATCAGTGTGTGAAACTGTGTTACGTTCGGTAAACTGAAGATGCAATTACCAAAGCGGGACGAATATGTTACCATATTTCCTTGTATGTTTTATGGATGTGGTTCTTCAAACTATGACAACTAAGCAATATGAATTTTCGATGCCTATAGTACCGAGAAGGGAAGATAAGAAAAGGTAAAGGGGAAAAGGGAAAGAAGGATATACAGAGTGCCACAACTCTACTGCTGTTACAGGAACCTAAACTGAGATAAAGAACTAATGTTCGGAAATGAATATTTAGATTTTTGGTATTTTATCCATCCTCAGCAACTGTATTCGAAAATAACGAAATATTAAGCAACCAGCTGCATCAAAGGAATTTCATTTCTGTGCTGGTTTCGGCAGAAGGTTACACTTACACTTACCGGATTATTTGCCAATGTCAGTGATCAGATGCGTACAGCAAAGTGCGGTGGTTATGGGGGTCATAGTGTCTGTGCAAAATTGATATAAAGAAGTGAAACAACAAGTGCAGACATCATGCCAGAACTGGAGCTAATCAGCTAATGACAAATGCCATGCTCCCACACTGGCCTGCTTTAGCGTGTTCGTCTTACGAAGGTGGTTCAAGAAAGTCGTCGGGCACTTACTGTTCACTTAGAGTTTACTCGATCCGACATCATCTCCTCAATTTAACTGTAAGAACAATTCTTGGACGAGAAGGTTAGCCAATTTTCTGCGACTTTAACGACCCAGTATTTCGGAAGTCCCTAGCCGCAGCGGTAACTTTCTTTCAGTTACGATGTCACTTGCTGCAGTACTACCCTGTGTACATTCTATCCGATTTCCGACAATTACATCCTGCTGCACTACAAATTTCTACAAGTTCCTGTGCTGTGACCATCAGACATGAACTATAAACATTGGTTAAATTCACTGTGGTTAAGTTTTTTTTTTTTTTTAAGTATTTAGTTATACTGCTGAAAATCAACTGCAAACCCTTGGAGTATCGGGTGTCCGACAAATGCTAGAAACTCCACAAATATCAATACATTTCTGTTCTGTAGCAACGATATATAATAAATAGTAGTAACACTGTTCTTAATTTCGTTGTAAATAATTTTTTCTCGCTATTGGTATCAGTTTCGTTTATGATCAAGTGTGGAGAATAGAAGATTATTTCAAGATTAATTATTCTCACTTTACCAGAGTTCTGTATTACTGATCCATACATCAAATGTATCGCTGCATTGCATTATAGTTTAGTGTACGAATTACACGGCTTGCTATTTATAACAAGGCGGTTGTTTTTTATATTTAACGGTACTAATAAGTTTTTAAATTTTATTATTATTTCTGAGTTATTACTTACGAGTTGAAATTGCAGCAGTCAGAGAATAAAACTACTTTCTCCCAGTTTTTTTTTAAATTTTGCTACCCTTCAAAATAAAAAATGGTTCTGAGGACTATGGGACTTAACATCTGAGGTCATCAGTCCCCTAGAACGTAGAACTACTTAAACCTAACTAAGCTAAGGACATCACACACATCCATGCCCGAGGCAGGATCCGAACCTGCGACTGTAGCAGTCCCGCGGTTCCGGACTGTGGCGCCTAGAACCGTACGGCCACCGCGGCCGGCGTGCTACCCTTCAAAATAAATAATATGTTCAATCAAAGTACCAGTATCATTAAAGTGTTCTATTAGAGGAAACGTTTGGGGACTCCTGCAACGATCTCGTAATATCCACCTAAAACAAAACAAACAAAAAACAAGACTTAGAATATACTAAATTAAAAATAATGTAGATACACTGAAACGTATATGTATTTATAAATGTTTAATTGTCCTCCCTATGGAAAAGACACGAGTGTTACGGTCAGTATTTTGACAGTACAGTGAGCACATCACAGACGATACGTATTGTTTTTGAAGAGTGTCTCCAACATCAATCTGATATTTAGCTGTTTGTTGTGGATCATAAGCAGTTGATAAACATATGCCCCACACGCATTGCTAAATCAAGATTTAGTAGCGCCTGAAATATTCATTTGCGAGCATCAGATCCTTATCTCAAAATATTTCACCATTCTCTTCGGTATATACGAATTTGACAGTAAACGTTTGGAACAAATTGTATCTATTGTTTGCGTAAGTCTGTCCAGAATGTCTAACTTCTTCAGTTAATCATATGGCCAGGTTGCAATATGAACCTTCTTGACAAATTACGAAATGTGTGCTGCACCAGGTGTGAAATTAGCGTGTTCGTATTTGACAATAACTTTCTATAGATCTCAAGCTTGTGTCCCAGTGTGGGACACAGTTTTGAAGTATCATACAATGTTATAAGAAAAGCATCACCAGATTAACTGTGAAAGTCCAATTACATAATACAAATGAGTTTCTTCTGCCTGCTTGCAGTATGTACAAGGTGGCAGCCAGACAAGGAACACTTTAGGGAATTGGTTTAAAACATTTATTTCAATGGTCCAGTCAAATCATTACAAGATTTCTCCCAGAGCAATTTCGGCAGACCCTACGTGACACAAGCTGACTGTCTTTCAGAACCGAGGCAGTTCTGTCCAGATGAAGCTGCTAAGAAAAATGCCTTGAGCCCTCTGCTGAAACTGATAGCGCATTCACGTCATCCCATTTAGCCAATAGCGTGCGTGAGATAGTCACGCGTGTGGACTCTGGAGGATTCTGCAGTCAGAACAGTTCCTTCGAGCTGGTGTTCAAATGTGTGTGAATTCTTAAAGGGCCAAAATGATCATCAGTCCCTATACTTATATACTACGTAAACTAATGTAAACTAACTTATGCTGAGAACAACACACATCCATGCCCGAGGGAGGACTCGAACCTCCAGCGGGAGGGGCCGCACAGTCCGTGACATGGCGCCTTACACCGCGTGGCCACCGCCATTACTTAAGTAGTTATTAGCAGGTACGTTGAATGTGTATTTGTTCCTAGATAAGCACTTCAGGTTTTTGTTGGCTGGTTAGTTAATGCTTGTGTAATTTAAAGATACACTACCGTTGAACTTGCGCACCACAGGAAGTTTCTTATACTTGTTTTAAACTCTGTTGACGTATGTCATGCTTAGTGATGTACGAAAAGTTTATTAAGTGGGTATGACGTCAAACGGGCCGACTTGCAGCAGAGAGGCACCACAGGAAATTTAATTTCCACTATCTATACTTTTACAAATATATTCATAAAACTTTGACAGCATGACCTGGAAGGATTAATCCTCAATCCTTAATCCACACACATAGCAGTGGAAGTTCAAAAACATAAAAAAATAATTTTTTTACATGTGAAATTTCAACATTTTTTCACTTGCTGTTGGTTGAATTTGTTGCTATAGGTACACTTTTCATCATAAGTAAGAGAGATTCTTCGATGAATTCTGCACAGCATATAAACCATTCTTACAAGTGTATGAAACTCTAGAATTTTCCACATCTATTAAAAATTGTGATAAAAATTGAGATAATTAACTATAAAATTTGAGTTTTTTTCTAAACATGTTTAAAATGTAACAGTTCATTCGTTTTTTTTTCATAAATTAAATAAAACTAAGCAGACTGAGGCGGATGTAGAAAACATTGATCAGTTGGTCGAGCACAGCTATTCAAGAAACACAAGCAAAATATTTCCACATTTCAGCGTTCCATATACATGAATATGGTGGACACTGAGGATATATGGGCTCTACCATATCATTGCACAGCTATTCAAGAAACACAAGCAAAATATTTCCACATTTCAGCGTTCCATATACATGAATATGGTCGACACTGAGGATATATGGGCTCTACCATATCATTTAGGGCGCCAGGTCACGGATTGTGCGACCCTTCCCGCCGGAGGTTCGAGTCCTCCCTCGGACGTATGTGTGTGTGTGTGTGTGTGTGTGTGTGTGTGTGTGTGTGTGTGTGTGTGTGTGTGTGTGTTGTTGTTGTTGTTGTTGTTGTTGTTAGTATAAGTTAGTTTAAGTAGTGTTTAAGTCTAGGGTAGGTTGACCTCAGCAGTTTGGTCCCTTAGGGATTCACACACATTTGAACATACCCTTTACAGCTGATCCAAGACCTTAGAGGAAGACATTAAAATATACAATCGGAATTCTGACGTTGGTTTGTTGCAAATTACCAATTCATCCTGTTAATATACTTTACTGATGAAGCCCTTTCCCCAGGTATAAATAACAATAATATTAAAAAGGAAAACACTTCTAATGTTCTGCAAAATTATATTTATTTGGTCATGAACCAGTCTTCGACTTCTCAGGTCATCTTCGGGTAAATGTAATTTTGCAGAACATTAGGAAGACTTCTCTTTATTAATATTATCAAGTCCTGCAAACACCGACGGAAAAGTCAGTTAACGGTATGAATAACATTCTTGACCAACATCGTCGGTCCAACGGAAACTCATATGCTTTCGTAGAGATACGTTTTCAAGAACTCTTCTCTCTAAATATGTGGTGTGATATTGTAGACAATCAGCTGATTGGGTCTGTTGTGTTAGTACGTTGTCTTACAGGGTGCCAGCGATACTGGAAGATGTCCTTCGGCTCCAAGGGGGTGTATGCGCTTCCAGTACGACGGTCCCCTGCACATTTAAGTTTTCAGGTGACCCATGGTCTCGTTTCTTGGCAATCAAGATCTCCTATCCTTATCGCATTCCACATTTATTCCTATGGAATTCTTTGAAAGGGGGACAAAAAAAATGAAGCACAAGAGCCGATCGTGTTATGAGTAGTGCTACCCTTATAATAGAGCACCAAGACGACCACAGAGAATTCGAAACTGCATTGAAATCGGGGGTGGAATCTAAGAAAATCGATTCTGAACTTAACTATTTGCCTTTTTATTAACACCATCTGTAAAAAATTTGTTTGGGTTACATACCGATAGTTGTATCTTTGTAACCAATGGAAACTGGACACATGTTATATGGAAGGTTTTCTTCGAATTAGTCTATCCCATCATTTTCTAAAATATTTACTATTATTCCTCAAATACCCCGTATACAGGGTAATTCAGATGCCCCTACCGAGGGGTTTTATGCAACCCACAACATCTTCAGTACCAGGTGCAAGAATTTCGTACTCTCCCGCTCACTACGTGCAAACTACTAGCCCTACAGAAAAGATGAACGGGAACTTTCTGGAGAAAATTTAGTGTAGTTAAATTTTGAACTAGTATATGTTTTCGCTAGAGGCCGTAGTTTTCGAATTATTCAAGAAAAACGTACAGAAGTGACTTTCAAATGGCCTAGGATAACTCGCAAACATGGCCTCCAGCGTAAACGTAACCCAGTGTCAACTTTAACTACGTTAAATTTCCTATAAAAACACCCTGCCCATTTTTTTCTGTAGGATAAATAGTTTGTGCATAGCTAACATGTGAATGTGAAAGTTTCATACACGGTTTTAGAAGGTTTTGCAGATTGCATAAAACTTATGGGTAGCCGAACCAGCCTGTACAAGATGTACAACACAATCTCAATTATCCCTCTTCGTCTTAGAACTATGATATTCAGTAGTAAGCTATAATTTCGGTAACTGACTGAGAAAACAAAAATTGAAAAATAATTAGCACCATTTCAAATTTAATTTAATTATCTTGCTGCATTCTATACTGTTTTTGCACTCATTCATGCACTTTATCACAGGACTTTATCACAGGACGTATACATAAGAATAATAACGAAATTTAACGGTAAAGATTATAGGAAACTACGACATTATTATTTACAAGAAATAGAAAAAGCTCTCTGAAAAGGACTGACAGAGAAGTAAAAAGTCCAGGAAGGTCTTGGGGATGATAACAGACAGGAAGACACAGGACGTGACTACACAGGAGCTCTCCAGGGACACTGAAAAATTAGCGCGCAATATCTCAAAAACAAGTCTAAGATTTTATAGACACGACCGCATCTGAGGTGTACATTCTACAGGACAACAAAACAGTTTTCGCAGAAGGATCTGGACGTTGTGTTAAGTCCTGTATCATGATAATTCCCACACGTTCAGCTCGTAATTATTGGCTTATCATTAATATTCTGTGTATATTGAACGGTTTGTTCCATACTCCAGCGTCCTCAAATGTTCTGTTTACTGAATGTTGAATGTTTTACATGTCTGGAAGCTATGTACTACTTTAAATGCAACGGAAAATGTCACTTCAGATTTGTATAATGCGTTTATTTCCGCAGATTTGCAATCCAGTGTCGCGCCTCATACCATCAACTGCAGAGTGAGCACTTCCAAAAGGAGATACTATAAATGCGCGATTTACATTACCTCCTGAGCTCCAAATTCTATGGTTCACAGGCATGTGAACTTCGCAAGCAGTAATTGTCGGTAACCTGTAGAGTACGACCTACTGAAACTTTATACTCTTTGTTGTCCTAATAAGATAAGTATCTAAAAATACACCATCCTGTTCCTTGCAAGAAAAGTAAATATTTCTCTAATAATACCTACATGGAACGTATTTTCAGAGTAAATATCTCAATTTCAACCTTTTACTAGAATTATATCTTATTCTTTTTTTATAAGTAAGTGTATTACTTGTAGTAGTAAAAATGAGCGAATAGTTAAAGGCTACAATATACCGGTAGTAAAGTGATATTTTAATGTTTTCATTATTCCATCTGAAGGTAATATTTGATATTCCGTGCGCTTTGACACTACCGTTAACCTGTTTTATGGCTAAACTAATTTACGTTCATGTTCGCTGACGCAATGAGAACTTTTAAAAAATATTTACAGGCACGAATTGTTTTGTAATTTTGCCCTGGACTGAAGCATAGATAACTCCAAATGAACAAGAACTCGATTTTTTAAATAAACTGATTTCATTATGAACTGCTCAAAAAGAGTTACGCCGTATATTTGTATACGCGAACGCGTCTGTGCTTGTATTGAAAGGACTTTCGCAGAAGGTGTTGTTACCTATAACGAAATACTGTTTCCAAGAAATAGCGCAAATGTTTAGTAAGATACTAATAAGATTCGAAAGTAAAGTAAAAATGGCAACTCCCGAAATGTGAAACTATGCTCTTGAAAGAAAGAAAACTGGTTGTGTCCCATGACTGTAATATCATTAAGTCACAGTTGGAATCGGACAACTCACACAAACACCTGCATTTAAAATTTCTAGGCATATGAGACGTAATCAGTCTACAAAGGAGACTGCATACAAAACAGTCGTGTGACCCATCCTAGAATATTGCTCAAGTGTGTGAGACCCATACCAAACAGGACTGACATTGGATACTAGACGTATACAAAGAAGGGCAGCACGAATGGACACAGGTTTCTCTGACCCATGGGAGAAAGTCACAAAGTTGCTGGAAGGAATGAACTGCCAGACTCTTGAAGATTCGAGCAAACATTTCCGTGAAAACGTAATAAGAAAATTTAGAGAGTGAACTTTAAGTTACGAATCTAAGAATAAATGACGATCCTTCACGTATCGCTCGCATAGAGACCGCGAGGACAAGATTGGACTAATTTCTGCACAGATAGAGGCATTTAAGATATTAGCCTTCCCGCGATTCAATTGTAAATGGAACGGGAGAAAGCCCTAATAACTGGTACAGTGGGACGCACTCTATGCGATGCACTTGACATCACTTTACAGAGTATAGATGTAGATGTAAATGGGCAGGGAAGGAAGGAATAACTCTCGTGCAACTAAACACTACAAGGAAAAATGACCTTTCCCATCCGTTACTGAAGTTGTCAGTTGCTCAAAAAGGAGTACATTATTCAGTAACAAAAATATTTGCTCATTTGCCCAACAACATAAAGTGTCTGGCGGGTTTCAGATCAAGTTTTAATTCTATCTTAAAATCACTTCTTTTCGACAATTCCTTCTATTCCATGGACGAGTTTCTGTTTCAGAACTGTTAAAGAAATTGTACCTCTAAATGTAGTTGCATGTGTAGAATTAAACATTTCAATAATATTACTATTCGCACTCTTGTAATCTGACTTGTTCTACATCATATCGATAAAATAACCATGAAAATGATCTACGGAACATGACGTGGCTAAACTAAACTAAATGAAATTGTCTTACTGTGAGGTAAAAATAAGACGGCAATTAAACTGAAGGCAGCCTTTTAGTAAGATACGCCTTGGCCCATCTATAACATCACAATCTGCTGCTGGGTGTGATAGAATACCACTTTGCTCCACACAGTTCATTTCAGCATGCTGCTATCCTCCTTGGAATGCTGTCAACAGGATGGTGGAGACGCTGCTTCTCAAACATGTCCCTCTCTTCGACGACGGTCTTTCTCATGCCAACCACTGTGTGAGGACGGTTTCTGGAAGTTTCCAATGGTCCTAAGCACGCTTAATCAGTTTCACGTCAGAATATACCACAGAACAATCTTCTTGGTTTGCTCGTGCCTATACTCGTGCAGTTCGTCCTGAAAGACGAATCCGTCGGCAAATTGTTGCCTGTATCGCATGACAATTGGTAGGAGGATTCTGCCCCGACGTAGTGCAGTCTTCAATTTACCATCTATAGGGCCGAATGGCGTTCAATGCCTAGAACGTGGCTGACCCATCTCCTTAGTGAACCTGTAGGACTGCACGTCTGTGACGTGCTCTGGTTACCAGCCGCCTCCTGCCTTTTACAAGAAAATTGTTAGGCAACTGACATACCGTGTACTCGACAGAGAAGAAAACTTGACGCCTTTCATCAAGGGCTCATTTCAGGTATTCGTTTGTCTGCCCTGGCGCACGTTTTTCAAACACCGCAGTGAAGGGAATCTGTATATCTACGTGTACAAACATACTATGAAAGCCACTATACGGTGCACAGCGGAGGTGCTTCGCCACTGGTCATTCCCTTTCTTGTTTCAATCACAAATGGAACGAGGAAAAAGTCTATATTTACTATATTTGCGCCCCCTTGCGAGCTGTAACTTCTCTTGTCTTTGCTCTCCTTTCGAGAACCGTTCGTTATCGGCAGTAGGTCCCCGCTATAATAAGCCAAAAATGCCGTTTCTCTAATTTTTCTGAGTGTTTCTTCGTGCAAGAACGTCGTCTTCCTTCCAGGAAATCCCATTTTAGTATTCTAAGCATCTCTGTAATGCTGATCGAACCTATTGGTAACGGTTGGTTCGATATCTTCCTTTAATCTGCCCTGAAGGATGCAAAACACACGATCAGTATTCAAGAATAGGTCTCAAAGTATTCTACTCGGGATTTCCTTTACCGATGACCTACACTTTCTCCTAATAAGCGGAAGTCTATCATTTGCCATTAGTCGTACCACCCTTACGTGCTTGTTCCATTTCTTATCGCTTTACAACGTTATGACGAGACTGTTAACCGCCGTGACTGCGTCAGGCAGCACACCACCGATACTGTATTCAAACATTATAGGGTGATTTTTCCTACTCCCCTGCACTAACTTGCTTTTTTCTAGGTTTATGGCAAATTGCCATTCCTCACTTTATCCTCCTACAGTCACGTAATGACGACACCTTCCCGTATCTACAGCGTTGTCAGCAAACAGTTGCAGACCGCTGCTCACACAGCCCTTCAGACCGTTTATGTTTCTAGAACCAGAGCGATCCTGTCACATTTCCGTAAGGCAGTCATGACGAGACCCTTGTCTCTATTGAACACTCGCCCGCCAGGACACTGCACTGGCGGAGGTTCGAGTCCTCCCTCGGGCATGGGTGTGTGTGTTTGTCCCTAGGATAATTTAGGTTAAGTAGTGTGTAAGCTTAGGGACTGATGACCTTAGCAGTTTAAGTCCCATAAGATTTCACACACATTTGAACATTTGAATACTGCTCTGGATTCCATTATTTACGAAATCTTCGAGACACTCACATACGTGACAACCTGTACCGTATACGCCGATCTTCCTAAACAGTCTGAAGTGGGACACTGTGTCAAAAGCTTTCCGGAAATCTAGGTATACTGGTCCTCCTTGTTGGTGCTTTGTCACAGACCAAGTCGCCTCCGAAACAACAGCCCGCAGCTCTCTCACATTCCCCTCTGCCTCCTTGCGAACCGTAATTTGCAGGGGTCGTTTGTCAGTTGGTGGTGTTGACCGCGACAAGCACTACGAAGCAGGTCTTTAGTGTTTTGTGACTCCAGGCAGCAGCTAAAAAGGAATAGCAGCCAATTCTGCGGGCAAACCTTCTTGCTGTAAAGTGTTAATACGGAAATGGTCTAAGCTTCGACTAATCTTTCGAGGCATGGTGAAAGACTGAGTTGTGTAGGCAATCCTTATTGTTCCATTTACAGCTCGCTCTGTTGAATTTCTTCCATTACACATGAGAACGTACGTAGTGACTTCCTGTGGTTAAAAGAATATTGAGAAAGAGGTTTCAGATTTTATTAGAACGTCCACAAATTACGCAGATCAGGAGTTTGGTGCTAAACATTTCCGTTGGCAGTTTAAAGTGACAAAATTTTGTTTCATTTTGTTACACGATGCATACTCTGCAATAAAAACAAGCATAGGAACTCAAGAAAATGTTGGACAATGGGTACAGTGTCTCAATCTGTACTGTTGCAGTCCTAGTTTCTTCTAGTCTGGTGCAGCGTTGACAGTCATGTTCGCTTTAGCAATTCCTTCATTGCCTGTAATGTAATGATTCAGATTGTAATACGTTTTTTCCACCGTTACGCTTAGATCCTATGAGTAAATTAGAGAACTACACGCTTCGAGGTCAATTTAGCTCCGCCTGTGTTTGGTGTTGTAACAGTGAAGTGCAGGTTCAATACCAAAATCAATTCAAAGTATACATTAGACTTACTATTGGGCCTATAAACCACAATGTTACGCATTAAGTATCTTGGTTAAATAGCCTCTCTTGAGACGTAGACCGAGCTTTAAAACCAAGTTCACTTGTGATGATGCCATTCGACGCTAATGTTCGAGATTTACCCCATTTAGTTCGTAACTCAGCTTGAAAAATATCCGAGTATGATATTAAGATGTAGTACACGCTACTTGCTAGTCTGTAGAGCAAGGCAAGATATTTCTTTCACCTCAGTCTACGTTCGTTCAACGTTTCTTGTTACACGGTGCATTATCGATATTTAAATGTATACATGCGTGCCTCTTTGGATTTGGCGCAGTAGCGGCACCTTATGGTTAATGGAACGAGGCGGAAAGCAGATCTATTTCACTGTCTATTCCACATATATTCTCTTCTTCATGATATTTAAGCAGTGCACGGGTGATAAGAGCTGTTCCAGCCCATATTTTATACCTTCGACATTTACGCAAATCGATCAATCTCTCCAGCAGCTGCTGTTAACATCAACGCATTCTACTTGTCCGACGATGTCGCTACGACTGTTGATGAAGTAAACACGTCAGCGTCCATACACCTTTCTCAGCTTTCACTGTGTAACGTTTTCCAATTGACTTATTGATCCATCTGCTCATCCAGAAATCTAATTCCTAGTATGTTCCTTACAAATGTTCCCCTTTATCACATAATCTATCAGAAAATGTGGATAAATTGTCTAGGTTTCGTGCTTCACACGGAATTTTCTACAAGACACAACCACTACCTAATGTGTCAAACTGTAAAACATTACAAGTGTCTGACTCTGAACACCAAGTTCAGGAGTTATTGTACAACACAACGAAACAAATACATCTCTACAAAAGGGTATTAGTCCGATATATATCAGTCCGAAAAGTAAATACAGTGATTAATGAAAAAGAAGAAATTAAGAATGCCCTCATGATCGCAAAATTTTACCGAATCCTAAAGAAACAACAATATGAAGGGAAAAAAGTAAACAGAATTCATTGATGAGCCAAAGAACGTCTCTGAAACAAATGTGGGAAAATACTAACAATAGTGTCTTGTACGAAAGCTGACCTTCCTCCATCACACCATTACTCGTAATTACACTACCCCTAGACACGATATTTAAATCGAAGGAAACGATATCTGAGGATGATAATTTAACTTCATTATGAGAGGAGTCTGCAATAACCTGCAAGAAAAACTAATTAAAGGAGAATATCATATAATTTTCTAATCTTTTGTGGAGAGTTGTAGCTATAGAAATTTTTATTTCATACTGTCAACCAAGAAGTATTCCTTCTTACCAATTGCCGTAAACTGAAGATTTAAAATGTGGCTGAGATCATCTTCGCAAACTGTCTCTTATTACTTTTGTATTCCATATCAGAGTTTCTGCACGGGTTGGGAAGAGTAAGCAGCAGTAAGTTTCGATGGGAGCATCAAATCAAACACAAGGTGGCATTTGGCGAACATGCGGGTAACGTAAGAGATCTTGTCTACAGCCAGACGATAAAGTGCACACACACACACACACACACACACACACACACACACACACACATATAGCGTAAATCGTTAAAAATCATTACTACTTCGTGTAGTAATGTGTGGATGTAAACACCACGCACAGTAATCCAGATACTATATCTATCCTCAGTATACAACACAATGTCACTATACGTTTGAAAGTTTTGCTACTGCATATCTTGCTCATGAATTTACATATCATATAATTAATCTATAAATCCAGTGACTACTTATTAAAGTAAAGTTGTTGTTGTCGTGGTCTTTAGTCCAGAGACTGGTTTGGTGCAGCTCTCCATGCTACTCCAACCTGTGCAAGCTTCTTCATCTCCCAGTACCTACTGCAACCTACATCCTTCTGAATCTGTTTAGTGTATTCATCTCTTGGTCTCCCTCTACGATTTTTACCTTCCGTGGTGCCCTCCAGTACTAAATTGGTGATCCTTTGATGCCTCAGAATATGTCCTGCCAACCGGTCCCTTCTTCTAGTCAAGTTGCGCAACAAATTTCTCTTCTCTCCAATTCCATCCAATACCTCTTCTTTAGTTATGTGATCTACCCATCTAACCTTCAACATTCTTCTGTAGCACCATATTTCGAAAGCTTCTATTCTCTTCTTGTCTAAACTAAGCAAAGTAGTGGTTTGAACTGTTCAAAAAATCGAAAGTCATTGTTAAAGGATAATCAGTACATTCGATCACTGGAAAACTGGTTTATGAGGAGAAGAAGTTCTCAGCAATTTTCTATGGTATTATTCTTACCCATATCCCGTTCATTAATGTCGCCCACTGTTACTTTTTTTGTGCAGGCGGTGCCCACACCTCCTAAATATTTAATTAGGTACAATAACTCTGGGTGCTTCGCAAATAAGACTTACTTGAAGTTATTCTGTTTGCTACCAAAAAAAACTTTAGCTCTACATAGTGGAGAAGTTGACAAAGTACCGTGTTGCGATAGCGATATCTTCTTCACAGTGAAGATAGAAACCGCGTTTTAAATATTTACTTGGACACCCACAATGTATTTCATACAAACAATGGTTTTTGTCGTGAAGCCCAGTATTCACTATCACGATGAGAAGCAGCAGTGCGCGATTTGGACAGCTGTGTTCAACTAGTTAAGTGGGGATAGTTTGCAGGTAGCTTCGAACTATACCGCTTCTGTTCGTGACGTTCTGAAGATGACTGACACCTGCTGATGACTGACACCAGCTGAAACCGGTTATTTTTAAAAATATCTGGTGACTGTAATAAAGGATAAGGATATTAAAAATTAGAGTGTTCGTTCCACTGCATTAAACCGTACAGATTTAGTAGTAGTGGTGGTCCATCACGGTAGGCCAATTTCATTGCAGATTAGCTGATAGAAAGTAGATAATAATTGCAACATTTATTGTGTGTACATACTGCGTGAATACCTACATACTAAACCTGGTCATTAATGATTGACTACATAAAGCCAAGCCGCGACGATCACATTTGACAGCAGTGTTGGTCCTTTTCCACGTATTCACCCTTCAGTGCTAGACATTTTTTCCAACCATGCATGACGTAATGTAGGGATGGCGGAAAGTGTGGCGGTACGTACTGGTAAAATTTTCTCGAGCTTCGGGCCACGTCAAGTGGTTTAGAAACCACGAGTTTTCGGCGGAAACTCCTCAGCCATAGTCGAGTGGTGTCTTTCTTTTGGTAGCTGCCACGCTGCCGTCTTTGGCATCACTGTGTTCGCTCCAGCGCCATATAAGGTAATGTTTTCGTTGCGCTCCCGCCTCGCCAACTTAAGCCTTCCGATGGCATAGTATCGATTGGGCCTCTAGGGGTGAAGCAAAAATTCGACAGATGATGAGGTCTGTGGAAGACGATGAGGGCGTGCGTGTCGACAGTTTTATGCGTGACAGACTGTACGTACTGCTGAACTCCGCTGTGTAGAAGACGAGAGGTGCTTTCTCCTTCGGTGCCCAGAAAAATCAGCGGAAGCGGAGCAAGCTCTAGAAAACAGACATTATATTCCATTCGACTTGACCACTATTATTACACGGACTAATAGCTTGTGGGATAGCATAGTAAAAGATGCGATCGTGATAAAACTTTGTGAAAACAGTCTCATTAAAGTCGGCGGCCTATAGCTAAACACGGGTTAGGATCCAGCCATCGGTAGGTTGAAGCGGGCGCTGCGTGCACGCAACAGAACATTACCTTATATGGCGCTGGAGCGAGCATCAGTGACGTCACAGAAGGTAGCGCGGCTGTATAAGGACAGTAGCAGCAACCAATAGACAGATACCACTCGATAACCGCCGAGAAGTACTCACCCGAAAGCTCATGGATTCTAAATCATTTGAAGTGGCTGGTAGTGCGAGAGAATCTGATCAATGTGGAGATCTAGGTTGCAGGAGTCAGCATTGTGGCTGTTCAGGAAACGGTCGAAAATAACGCAATCCTCCTTCTGGAAACTCCTGCAACATAATGGTATACTCAGCCGAGGAAACAGCAAGATATTACCGAGTCTCATGCTTGGAGTAAACAAGAAAGAAGCAAAATTTGGTAGTTCAAAGAAGCAGTATGTATGACTGACTGCTCCTGAAGAGAATGAGCTGGTGCGTTTTCGTAGAGCAGGAAACACTTTTGTACATCTTACCAAGATGCTTTGTCTTGACAGACTCCCGTAAACGCTTCGAGAAATTTCGGTACTATTGGTACTGTGACGAGAGTAATATGTTTGCAGCATCACCTTGAAAGTTTACCGTCATCCCTCCTTGCCTAGGGACGCCAGATGTCGTAAAGCCCTGAATCAAAATTGCGCAACGGATAACTGGGGAGAGGAGCTTGAGAGCGCTACCTAGAGAGCGTGTCCCTCTGTACGATACTAGGCAAGGGGCTGGAGGGCTAACACGCTGATGTGTGGGTCCCTGCATTCTATAGCTTTTATTTTGAATAAATTCCTTTAACTTGACTTCTTTGTGATTTTTAAGGTATGTTAAAGATTGATGACAGTTGATTTCCTATTTATTTTAAACATTATCACACGACGTTACAGCGATAGCAGCAATTGTTTCAGTTTACAGATATTACAATTTTACAACTTATAGCTCGGGTATATTATATACTAATCTGCACGCACATTTCTACGGGTAAGACGGAATTGCGTTGGCCAAATGTATACCACCAAAGTCTCTCAATATTTTACATAGGACATTCACTATGTGAGGAGGATAACAGGCAAACTGGGGACCCGATACATTAACACAGGGGGTCAAATTGCCGGAATTAAACGAGCACATTCATTACCTTACACAATCAGAAGCCGGAAATAAAAGAATTAGTACAAATATTCAAATACCTCTCTTCCGTGCGTGAACATTGAGACAGATGCACTGAGGGCACGTCTGCTCACTTACCCGTCTTCTGTAACACCCCTAGAATATGGCGGGCACCCGGAGGTCTTCATGGGCCCCGGTGGAGGTGGTGGTCGAACCACTTGGCCGTGACCAACCTCTCCACCCCAAATCTTGTGACACTCGAAAGTCTTTGACTTTTACCTGCCTGTGCTGTTTCTCTGATCCCCTAGCCAGGAGTAAGGTTGGCACTACTACACTACAGAACTACTTCCCAACAAAGATTTGGCCACGCTTTACAGAAATGTGTGAGGAGGATCAGGAAAGTTCATGTGCAGATTCACATCCACGTACAAGAAATGCATAATACACGACACATATAAATACGTATCATGAAGCCTGACACATTTCTTTCCACCCGTCCACATGGGTTCTGTTGCACCCGCGGCCAGCCGCGTCGTGTAATGAAATTGGCTGCGGAGCCGCCTCTGTTTCTATTTCCCGGTGCGAGCGAGCAGCGGAACCTGCTGCTTATAGAGCGGAAACGACTGTACCGTTTCAACCTTCCTCGATGATATCTGGAACTTCGCCTGGTTCAGTGATAGTGAATCCACCTGTTTCTGCTGCTTACTGCCTTCCTTTTGTGCCCAAATCATAGTACTGAATCTAGCTCTTGTCCATGGTAACTGGCCAGCTAAAGATGCTATCTACATTCACTTGATGCTGTTGCGACATTTCCGCTGCTCCTTTCCTGCCTGTGACTAGTCGCGGAACACAGCGAGCGACGACCTCTGTCATTTTCAGAGTATCGCACAGTACGGAATGTGACTATAAAACAATGGGACTTTCGGTGTAAAACAATTTAGTCATTGTCACCCTCAGTGTAATCCATTCCTCTATCCCTTCAAAGCTTCGAGCGAATTTTCCATTCATGAAAACAGTGCTGGAAGTCTTCCTGCACGAGCTCCTTGATGCTGCAAGCCGCTTGTCCTTTCACTGCTTCGACGCACTGGAAGCTTGTTTCTTTTGATGCAGATTTGGTTCAAATAGCTCTGAGCACTAAGGGACTTAACATCTGTGGTCACCAGTCCCCTAGAACTTAGAACTACTTAAACCTAACCAGCCTAAGGACATCACACACATCCATGCCCGAGGCAGGATTCGAACCTGCGAGCGTAACGGTCACGCGGTTCGAGACTGAAGCGCCTAGAACCGAACGGACACACCGGCCGGCGATGCAGATTTGACCGTGGGGAATAGATGGAAGTCACATAGTGCTACGCTAGGCGAATAACGTGGGTTGTTTAACACTGAAATACCTCTCAACAGACAACGCGGTATGAGCCGGTGCGTTGTCTTGATGCAGAACCGATGGCTTGTTCTTCCACAATTCTATTCTTTCTTTTCCTATTTGCTCACGAAGATGAGCAGTAACCTCAGGGTAGTAATGTTGATTAACTTTTTGACCTTCAGGGCCGAGTGAAGAGACTCAAGTCCATGAATATCGAAAAAATAATCATCATTGCTCTGAATCTTAAATTGCTCATTCAAGCTATTTTCACTCTAATCCATAGATCTACTGGTCCTTACTTTACGGGTCATAAGTGAAAGATCAAGATTTGTCACACTTTAACACTCTTTCCAAGAAATTAGGATCATTTACAGTGATATTCAGAGTATCAGTACAAACATTTTGACGAGCTTCTCTTTGATCTATCTTGAGAATTTGCGGCACCAGTTTCGGACAGACTTTCCTCAAGTTAAATTGGTTTGTAAAATTTGCCTTATGCATTCTTCGTCAGTTCCTGCAGTTTCAGCAATCGATCGAATACTCAACCGACTGTGAGACAGAATCAGATTCCCTGCTTTTCCTTTATTTTCATCCGTTTTTGACATTGAAGAGCGTTCCGGATGTGAATCATCATTATCGTCTTCTCTGCCATGTTACAAACGCTTGAACCACACAAAAACTGGTGTACGTGACAAACAGCCTATGCCGTACACTTCCTTTGCTAAACGATGGATTTGAATAGCAGTTTTCCAGAGTTTCATGTGATGCTTCACGACAGTTCGTTGCTCAGTTATTAATCTTATACTTTTTCCCGCATAACAAAATAACAGCTCTTACACAAACGAAACCCACTGGCAAAGTGATCTATCTAGAGACACGAAAATGCCGCTTTCGACTGAGAAGGCTTCACGCTTCATAGCTATTGGTAGTACATATTTGGCGCATGTGTACTTACTCTGTGAGAGAATCAATCCCGTTATTTTATAGCCACACATCGTATGGTAAAATCTGCTCCATGGTTTATTTTCATTTTTTTCCACTATCGCTGTTCATCGAACACGGAGACCTCTACTTCCCTTGTGATTAACAGACCGATAGTCTGCCACTTCGTACCACAAGACAATACGCCTTATCAGTTGGCTGCGCTATTTTGTTACGGATGCCCTACTGGCGTGCTACGCTATGTGGGACGAAGATTTCAGTGTCCTCCACAACGCTAATATGCGCTTATACCTGTCCCGCTTGAAGCGGCACTTTTGATTTGCTTCCGCCAGAGAACAGTTCTGGTGATTTCTCCGTGCAGCGCATCGCCTGAGGGCTCGCTGCCTCAAGAAACATCGATGCCATTTTCTGGGCCGTAGCTGTGAAGGAGATGCTAGATTCACCTCGGTAAAACTTCTCCGTGACTTCACTATGACGTGTACATGCCCAGTTTCGACCGTTGTGGACGTCTATCGACGTTGATAGTCATATCGAGTTTGAGCACAGTGAACGTCCCGTGGAGCGGTCCTCTATCTTGTGTTTACAGAGAGATGTCACTGTGGTGAGAGTAGTGTCTCATGATGTCTCTAGGGAGTTGGCACCGGCGTAGTGCTGATACATGCCACCGCTTAGGGAACGTATTTGTAATAGCAGTTCGCCGATGTGAATTAATGTGACTGGTTGGTATTCTAAATACTTAATTATTTCCAAGCATGAGAGTAGTGTGTGAATTACAAGGTCACGATCTTTTCAGAAATGGTCTGCAGATACCGGACACCTGTATGTGCCTCCGTACTATTACAAAATTGAAAGGGATTTATTGGTTGCACATCAGTGGATAAGTCACAACTTCCATCTTACTCGTTTCGACCTGTTTTTGACTTTGTTTTAATTGATTTGTTTATTCATTTGATGACCATTCCCGTAACGTAATTTCGTCTACTGACATATACAAAGTGCTTACTTTTCACTTCTTTCATTCTACACCTAGTGTCGACAGAAAGAATCAGTGTGTTTGCCACTTCAAAGAAAATGATTTTTAAATCGGAATTTTACATGCCCATTCGAGAGAACGGTCCCAAATTAGTCTAATGCTATATTCGTTTTAGCGACATGTATGAACAATTACAGTAAAACACGAAGAATAACCAGTACTGCAGGGGCGAGAGCACCGCCCTGGCCCGTACTGACTGCTACGCCATTCGAGAGCGCTGTTCAGTCGCTGCTGCAGTACTGGTTATTCCTCGTGTTTTGCTGTTCTTGCTAATACATGTCACTAAAACGAACATAGCATTAGACTAATTTGGGGCCGTTATCTCGAATGGGCATGTAAAATTCCGATTTAAAAATAATTTTGTTTGTAACGGGTAACAAACCGACTCCTTTCGTTGAAAACTGGAACTCACATGAGAGACTTAATGAGCATTTTTTTTTTGTTTTTGCTGACTACAGATACACATTGAAAAAATGGTTCAAATGGCTCTGAACACTATGGGGCTCAACTGCTGTGGTCATTAGTCCCCTAGAACTTAGAACTACTTAAACCTAACTAAGCTAAGGACATCACACACATCCATGCCCGAGAAAGGATTCGAACCTGCGACCGTAGCAGTCGCACGGTTCCGGACTGCGCGCCTAGAACCGTGAGACCACCGCGGCCTGCCATACACATTGAAAGAATGAAATTGAAAATATCTGCAGAACCACCTGCACCTGACAACCCATAGCAGAAACACCCGGCAGAAGCAGACCGTACAATGGACCCGAAATTGGTTGTGCCTCACATCGTACACTGACCCACGAGACTTGTATTGCCGCGTTACGTACACACCACTTCATTTTCACTAATGACCCGTCTGCGCGAGGGATGCCAAAATTCGTCTAGCTCCGGTTGGTGTCTCTCATCACATCCAATCACACTTTTTCCGAAGGCATCCTTCGCTAATGTGGGCATTCGGCAAGCTGCTTATGCCAACTGTAGACCTGCCCACAGTGCTACAATGGCTGACATCGATGGCTGCCAAATATTGTCCAATAATGCAGCTTTTTCACCAGACGTTGACATGAGTTGTTGAAGAGTCATCTAATTTCATTTACAAAGGAAAAAGTTTAACAATTTCCCCGCTCTCGCAGTTTTATCATGGTTAAGCAGTAAGGTGCGGTATGGGTTAGAAGGGAGAAAATCTCTCTCATTACGTGACGGATTTTCTGTCACAGCCAATCAAAAGCCTCACATTCATGCTTGAGAACTCGCCCCTTCTAATAAAATAATTACTGTGAGCCAACCAGAGATCCCCTTGCTAGATTCTGAATAAAGATTACAGCAGGCTGTGCCAGGGATTAACAGCTGCCCCGACATCCCTGGGTTTTAGACTCTTATCATAGCTAAAAAAAAAAAGGCTTCCTCTTTACTTTTGCTCAATGGAGTTTTTATAGTAGGTTGCATAGGCCCCTACATGATCCAGCTAGGCATACATAGTGGACTGTCTTCTTCTGCTCTTTGCCTATGTGGAGAACATCTTTCAACACCAAACAACTTTACGACTCTTCTGTTTTCCCCTTAAGTTATCTTCCCTTTTGCGAGGTAGATGAAAGACCCCAAGGCTGCCAAAACAACAAGACTCTCTCACTATATCGAGAGGAAAGAACATGTAAAAATAATTAGGTAGTTAATACTGTGTGCAGTTTTCAAGGCTCTCTCACTACATGAAGAGGAAAGCACATGGAAAAATAATTAGGAATGCAATCACAGTTTGTAGTTAGTATTGTGTGCAGTTTTCAAGCAGAATTAATTATTTAACTTGACTTACTATCATCTGCATATAAAATTATGAAACACATTACACAGTCAGGGAATAAACTTCCATGTAACAAGATGAAGTATTTTATTCATTCGTGTTACTGAGTTCTTTTTTGAAATATAAAACGATTTTTTGTACCCATAAGTCATAAATTTGCAAGCATCGTGTAAGGGAACTAATTCTTAATAATCTTAGAATCTATATGAAATTTGTTGTTACTAGAAAGTAATAAAAAGGTATTGACTTTTATGTGGCATCAACTTTTTGTGCTCTCTAGGGCAAAAGAGTTATTTGCTTCTCAGAATAACATTAATGTCGTTGTATTTCCCTGCTTCTTCAGCAGATAGTCACCTTCGTTTTCTACAATTGCCCAATACATATAGGTGAATAACAGTAGAAGGAAGAACACAGGCAGTTTCTTGTAACAAAATATACTTGCCTTTAGTAAGCTATTGTCAATGGTTCAAATGGCTGTGGGCACTATGGGACTTAACATCTTAGGTCATCAGTCCCCTAGAACTTAGAACTACTTAAACCTGACTAACCTAAGGACATCACACACATCCATGCCCTTGGCAGGATTCGAACCTGCGACCGTAGCGGTCGCGCGGTTCCAAACTGTAGCGCCTAGAACCGCTCGGCCACCCCGGCCTGCAAGCTATTGCCATGTAATATGATTATAACCATACCATCAATAAGAATGAGTTGCAGAATGTTTCTGGAGTTGGTGTATTTAGATGGAGCACTGCGTTACCAACATTTCATCCACTGTTGTACTCTATAAGAATTAACCCTCAGGCTAGCACTACTCACGAAACTCAAACTGTTTTAAAAACGGATATAAAGTAAATGATGGTGTTGTGTATCCCTCACTGATTTCATGAGCAGATATGAAGTGACAGAATTTTGGCTCCGCGTTTTCCACCTGGGATCATGAAGTTGTTCCGTCATAACTTGATAACAATGTACTTCCTGCGCTGTAACGAATATTACGAGATGAATAATGGCACAGCTATGGGATCTTCACTGCCTCTGGCCATCGAAAACTCGTTGAAATGCAAGGTATGCTGTGTTTGAGCAGAAAGATCATGACACTGGAGAAACCAGCTAAGATTCATAGAGTAAATTTAGAAGACACTTCATCTTTGGATGCTTATGAGAAGACTCTTCTGTTCAGCTGCCTTACGAGATACTTGCAGAGAAGGATTTGACCTACTTACAACAATGTACAATTTCTGCGCTGGACTGAGAATTTTCAGCTCCTACTGCAACTCATTCCTGCCCTTGCACAGCTTAAAAGTGACAAGTATGTACTGTCGTTGCAGCCATCAAGACGAGGGGAGTACAAAGTTAGTTAATATGCAGTGGGGTTTCATTTCACAGATCTACTTTTCACAGCCAGGTTGCTGTACCCATCATGCACTTAGGGAAGAGTATTAGTTTTCCTTCATGTTTTTGTGGGAATTTTCCTTTAAATCACTAATTTTTTCTCAATCACTGGCGATATTTGTGACATAGTTTCACCTTGGACTTTTATGTATCCACTAACTTGTGCGAAGGCTTTAGTTTATGTTCGCAGTCCCTTGACCAATTATTGTTTGCGGTTAGTCTGTCTTTAGTGATTAACTTGCTGCTTGCGTACTTTTTATTCACTATCGTTATTGAACATATTAGTCACTTTAAGGTCCATAAAAATCAAGCCAATGTGTATAATATTATGTAATACCTTGTATGTTAAACGATGATATTAAAAATAAAATGTAGTATCAATGGTACCTTAACAATTTTAGCTGTTAATATAAGATTATATTACAACAAAGCCACATTAGCCAAAGAAGTATCAGAAATGTGACTCGATGAGACTCCTAAGATCATATGATTCCATGTAAATTTCTATTAGCATAAATCATTATAGAAGACCAACCCTAATTATATTTCGTTTCTGACGCCATAGTATTGGAGATGTTACGCAGATCGCATTTATTTTCTTATTATCGTTCCACATTTCTGAGTAATATTTTTAATCATAATTATTATTGTGCCACACGTTTTTTTGTTGGACAAGATTATAAAAAAAATTACTTCAACTTAATACTGACGCAAGAGTATTACATATATTAAATATTTTAGCGTTATTGCTTCTGAGCTGATGCTGATCTGTATGAGCGAAGCTAACAGTTAATAATCAAAGTTTTTAATTCAATAGCTTAGCTTGGTAACCATGATGTCCGTTAAACATTTACAAGGTGTCGGGCACTGCCTTTATAAACTCTTATCTATCAATATGTGCTGCCATCATTTCACAGTTGCGGCCTATAGTGTTATTACCACGGGGTTATTAATACGTTTGTCAATTTTTATAGATTGTTTATCATAGCGTTGACTAAATTTAGAAATTACATTATTTAACACCTAATAAAATTGTTCTTTCATATGCGGGTGGTTTCAGTCTAAGGCTATTATCCACTACCTGATGTACAAACGTCATGAGTACAACAAAGTTTCAGGTACAAAGAATATTTCAAGATTTCAAAAATACAAAGAATACTTGCACATAGGGAACACTTTGGAAAACATTCAATAGGGCAGTACGTATACACATTCGGAAGTGAACAAGAGTCGTAACTGGAATTATGTTCCATACCGGGAAGAATGAAATTTAATCAGATAAAATGAAAAGTGTAGATACGAGAATGATGTTCTCAGAGAAGAAACTAAAAGGCTATACCATCCAGCAGTTGCCGGGAGATGAAAAGCTTGGATCTCTTTCAGTTGCTAAGAGGTGCCCTTTCGAGGCAGTCCTCTGAAACGTGAAACACGAAGAAAAACTCGCTCGCTTTCAGAGATTTATGGATCTAGTAGCACAGGCATTCGAGTCAGAGCGTTGAAGCGAGCGGAAAATATCAATACAGGGGGAGACAAGGAGAACAAGTGTTGCGGAAGACGGCGCGGTGGAGCGCCTGCCGACTTAATGGCGACCCCACGTCGCTGAAAGAGACGCTATCTGGCGGGCGCCCGGCTGAATGGGGGTAGGACAGAGGGCGTGGCAGGGCGTGGGAGGGTGCGTGCTGCGTGTGGCGGCGAAGGGCCTGCGCCGGCCCTTTCACTGGCTGCGGGGCGCCTGCTCCAGTCCGCTCTCACTGGGACATCCTTTTCACAGAACTTTGGAAGTGTGGAGAAATATTAACACAGAACAGAGCGCTGCCCCCTCTCCCACTTCACCCTCCTTCCTCTTTAGCTCTTGATCGCTAGCGGCCTTCTTGCGATTCCCGCTTTATTCATCCCTGCTATACACAGGGTTTGGGCAAAATAAAATGTCTGTCTAATTTCTGGAGGTTTTCTCTAATTGATCTGTTAACCACCTACATCTTCATACAGGCTCTGAAAACCACACTGAAGAGCGTGGCAGATGGTATTTAACATTGTTAGCGTTCCAGAATGAGAGAAAGAAAGCTGTGAGGACGGGATGTGAGTCGTGATTGGGTGGTTCAGTTGGTAGAGCACTTTCCCGCGAAAGGCAATGGTCCCGATTTCGAGTCTCGGTCCGGCACACAGTTTTAATCTGCCAGGAATTATCACATCAGCGCACACTCCGCTGCAGAGTGAAAATCTCATTCTGAAAACATCCCCCAGGCTGTGGCAAAGCCATTTCTGCGCTACATTCTTTCTTTCAGGAATCCTTGTTCTGCAAGTTTCGCAGGAGAGCTTCTGTAAAGTTTGGAAGGTAGGAGACGAGGTACTGGCAGAAGTAAAGCTGTGAGGACGGAGTGTGAGTCGTGCTTGGGTAGCTCAGTTGGTAGAGCACTCGGCCGCAAAAGGCAGTGGTCCACAGTTCGAGTCTCGGTCCGACACACAGTTTTAATCTACCAGGAAGTTTCATTGTTAGAGTTTCTTCCCATTCAAATCCCGTATGAAGTGCGGGGAGAATGGCTGCTAAAGTGCCTCTGTTTGTATTCGATACTGTTTGGCGTCTGCACTGGCTGAAATAAATGTAAAGCATCCACAAGAAATTATATGTTGCTAATTTAATTTCGTACGTGTGCACACCATCGGCTGATGTGTAAATGATTAGAATTGTAATTTTCTGTGACAGCTAGGACGGCCATCAGAGCGCACTGGTGTAACTCGCGTTTAGTGTTATTACCAACCTATTAAGGTATATGTGACGAATGAGTGATTAGTATGCAAGACACGTAGACGTAGCATACTCGAGTAAGAGAGCATTCTCACCACCTGAAATGGCATGAACGAGGCCTCCGTGCAGGTCTCCAGTTGGCCCGTTGGTCGAATCGTGCAAGACTCAGAACTGTGGGACATTCGGAAGTTATAGTTTCCATTATGTTGGACTGCATGGGAACTTGGAGGCAGTCACATCCATCATCAAGTTTCCAGTCGAGCACTCGTGACCACATATGACATGGTCGTGGCGTTGCGAATCAAAGACATAGGTACAGCTTCATATCTGTGCTCATTACACCACCTCAAGCATCGCTTTGCAATGGCTATCGAAGTCTGTGGCTTATGAGTGGCCGTTTGGCTGTTGTACCTCATTATTTTTTAGTACATACGCACAATCATTATGCTAGCTAGATTGCTTATTGCATTTTCGAACTCACGAGTGATTTCATGCAGTTTTTTACAGAAACCCGCAGAAATTCTCGACAGTTCTTGTCCGGCAGCACATGACCTCTGTCTGGACTTTGTTAAGCTATGCTTGTTCTCTTACGTTTCCACTTCATATTTACGCCACCAACAGCCGAAATGGGCAGCTTTGGAAGGGTTAACATACTCCTGATGGATCTGTTACTCAGATGACATCTAATGAGTATTCCAAGCACGAAGGCACTGAGCTGTCCTGGCGCACCCATTCTGCTGTTCCTGCTTCTCTGTTGATAACACAATATTCTCTCCCTCCTTTTATACTGGTGAGTCCATCTGTCGTTACACCTGGTGGTCAGTTCCGCTTTACGTAGCGATCTCCAGATACTTCGAAAAAAATAATGTGTTTTATGCTTTCACCATACATCAGTAACCTATATAAACATTCTGAAACTCAATGCGAAGCGTGTGGCAGGGGAAACCGCGTAGTAGGGCTTTCCCAGTGCAGAGTTCGTGAATATCTAAATGTCTCTGTGCACGCTGTAATAAGTAACCTTGTGTTTTCCAGCCAGTAGCTACAATATGGATGGGACTATGGGACTCTACTATATTCCCAGTTCTAATACGCACAATACACAGTAGGCTGCACCACATGGTGTAGTCTCATTAAAATGACCACGACCTATGATTGACGTCAATGACCAATAATAACACACAGAAGGTAAAGCGTGCCGAGGGGACGATAAAAACAATGCTGTCTTTGTCGTAATGCGGAAACGGAGGGATTTACCTGACGTCCATAAGGGCACGATAATTCGTTTTCGGACCAAGGGGGAATCATTTCCGGAACGGCTAAATTTGTAAACTGTCAAGTTACCACCGTGGTTAAAATATACCGTGCAGGGCAAAATGCACTATCCAAAACCGGCACCGAGGCAACTTGTTGCACCGTGGGCCATAGACGGCAGGAGTCAACGACGGCTGCAGAGATGTGTCGGGCGAATTTACGTACAACTGTTGACCAACTGGCCACCCAGATGAACCAAGGGGCCACCTGTGTTCCCCACCCACCGTTCAATGACCGTGCTGAGTATGGACCTCCATAGCAGGCGCCTGGGTTATGCACCTATGCCTGCTACTGTTCGTCGCACTCGAAGGCTTGAATTTGCATAACAGTCCCGCAGCTGGACATGAGTCGAGTGGCGAGAGGTAGCCTTTTCAGACTAACCAGATTTTATACTCCATCGGAAAAATGGCCTCTAGCATGTATGGCGTGAAAGCGTTGAAATCAAACACCCTGCAATCGTTTTGGTCTGGCCAATGTTTTCGCGTCATTTTCTAGGTGATATCGTCATTGTGGAAGGCACAGTGAATCAACACAAGTATTCATCTATCCTGCCCTTCAGGCAGCTTGTTTCTGCTCGGCACGATGGCATCTGCCAGCAGGATAATGCAACGTGTCACACAGTTTGCAGTGTACGTGATTGGTTCAAAGAGCACCGCAAAGCGTTTACTGTACTTCCCAGCCCACCACACTCCCTGGACTTAAACTCAATCGGGAATTTGAAGGACTACCTCAATCGGGCTGTTATCGCCAACGGATCCTGAGGCGAGAAACCTAGCGCAACTTGCCATGGCATTGGGGTCTGCGTGTCTCCACATCCCTGTCAGTACCTTCCAGAACCTCTTTCACTCTCTTTCCACAAGTCTCGCAGAGATTCGCGCGACAAAAGGTGGTTACTGAGGCTTTTGACAGGCCATCAAATTAATGTAACGGGACAGTGTATACTCCTAGACTCTTCATTTAAAACTGTTTCTTGAAACTGTGTGAGAGAGCTTCCGCAAGATATTTGACTATCTTCAAGCGTCTACCTGTTGAAATTTTCCAGTGTGCCAAACAGACCTGTGGCCATTCCTGCCGCCCTTCTTCGTGTACGTTTCAGAAACCGTGGTAGAACTATCTGCTATGAGGTCCACACATTTAAATAATATTCCAGGGACGGGTTGGACGAGTGTTTTGCGAGCAATCCCCTTTGTAGACTCACTGAATTCTCCCAGTATCTTACCAATAAACCAAAATTTGTCACCTGCTTTACCTACGACTGAGCCTATGTGATCGTTCCATTTCATATCCCTACAATTTATTACAGCAAGATATATGTATGTGTCGATCGATTCTGATAGTGAGGGGTGGCCGAGCGCTTCTAGGCGCTACAATCTGGAACCTTGCTGCCGCTACGGTCGCAGGTTAGAATCCTGCCTCGGGCATGGATGTGTGTGAGTGATGTCCTTAGCTTAGTTAGGTTTAAGTAGTTCTAAGTTCTAGGGGACTGATGACCTTAGAAGTTAAGTCCCATAGCGCTCATAGCCATTTGAACCATTAGTCGTTGGATACTATTTTTCTGAGTTTTGTAAATTCCACGAGTTTATTATTTCTGTAATGTTGACTTGCTTACTTCAAAATGGTACCTAGCCCGAAATTTATAAAAATCCATTTTTTATGATTATTGTCTGCGTGGTAAGACGGATCTGGCAACACCTCAGTCTTCTGTTGACTGCATAGAGAGTACCTGTCCGGGAGATGATGGTAGAAGGAGGAAAGATACCACGCAATGGATAACGTTGCTGAATTCATTAATCGTTCCTAAAAAAACGGTAACAAGTTTTCCATTGCTCAATGAATTTTGCTTTTCTCGACTACAGTTACCGGTGGCCTACATTCTAAAAAAAGAACCTGCCAGAGCAACGATTCGTATAGTAAAGTCGTTCCTAGACACCTAAAAAGGATTCTAACTATTTAAAAATACCATGAGATGACCTTTTCAGATGAATATCTGGATAATGTTATGTGCGACATGAATATTGCTGGTTTGACGATGGACACTTCTAGGTTGATAAAAACTAAACAACGTTTCGACGCCCCTTCAAAGAAATCCTAGATATCAGTCCTGCCTACAAATAACGACAAAACGGATGTTATCAAGAAAGCTTTGGTCCGTATCCCTCAAAATAAGATGCAATTTTGGAATTCAGTCACATCATGGCCTACAATAAGGAATCTCGAGATATACGTGAAGAATAACTGAGTATTGCAACTATGCATAACGTCAAATATCATTTAGAAATATGTAAACAATAATGTTTATTACAATAAAAGACGTTTATATGTAAAATTCTATTTTAAAACAGGTAACTTAACCGTAAATATAAATTTGAAAATTCGTTGTATTGCAGAAAGAGAGCGTGTCTAACAACAATGAAGTCATCCCCGTTTTTTTGACTTAAATCATACTTGATATTTATATGTGTATAATAAGCAAGTATACCTGCTTCAAGAAATACATGTCAGGAGATAAGTGGTATTAAAACGTTTTAATTTAGTTGTTTGTCTCTACTGCAAAAGTAGAAAATGTGGACATGATGTTATTTTCCAACAATCGGTTCAGTTAAGGCCAGCTGACAAATTTGTGTATCCGCAATCTTATCAAAAACTGACTGGATATTTCTCTACTATTTTCCAGACAGTATTTAATTATCAGGAACTGTATCAAGTGTAATAAATCTGAAGCTGTATTTGTGTTGTCTGCAAGGTCACAGAGTCAGGAATTGGTCCACACGTTAGTTTTCTACTTCTCATTTTTTTTTTTTTTTACAGCACATGTTGGTGTCGCTACTTCTGTTAATTAATCTACTGAAGATAACTTCCACTGTTAAATGAAGGGCAGTGAAGATTTCAGATTTCAGTGCTTCGTATTACAACAATGAGGATACATGCATTTTGTTTGCATTGGACAAAAACATGTTGATGCTACTTTAGAGAAGAGCGATGTGTTCAAATGGTTCAAATGGCTCTGAGCACTATGGGATTTAACATCTGAGGTCATCAGTCCCCTAGAAAGTAGAACTAATTAAACATAACTAACCTAAGGACATCACACACATCCATGTCCGAGGCAGGATTCGAAGCTGCGACCGTAGCGGTCGCGAGGTTCCAGAATGAAGCGCCTAGAACCGCTCGGCCACATCGGCCGGCCGATGTGTTCAGATACATGGCATACGCACGTGCTGTGAAGTGCGTAACACATGCATTGCATCCCCAGTGGCCACCAGCAGCCAAATTCCTAAAGAGGAATTGGTAGAGGCCTGCACCGAACCAACTCATGACTGAAAAATAATCCTCCTTCCTAATACATTATGTGTTACCGTCTTAAAAACTGATTTGTTTGTTGTTACCTAATTTATTTTGTAATGCATACCATGTTCCTTTAATACTTATTGCTCGTTTGTCTTGTATTTTAGTATAATCACAATGATAAATAGATTTAAAAAGAACACTAGTTTAATGTGTTGGAGTCACATACAGGGTGAACATTAATAACACAGTCAAACTGCAAGAACGGATTCCTGACTGGGAATCAAGTCAAAAAGGTCCTATAAACAATGTCCGGAAATTCATCGTTTCCCTGCGAGAAAGCTACGGTCACAGATTCGAATCCTGCTTCGGGAGTGGATGTGTGTGATGTCCTTAGGTTAGTTAGGTTTAAGTAGTTGTGAGTTCTAGGGGACTGATGATCTTAGGTGTTAAGTCCCATAGTGCTCAGAACCGTGTGAACCACCTGAACCATCGTTGCCACGGCGCTGACGAATGACAGTTTCTGTTATCATGTGCCGTGTATTCCTTGCGTGTTGAAGGTGACACGGATGGTAATGGTTGTCATGCAAGATACACATAATCGCACTTTGGCTTGCACCCTGTTGGCCTGGAGGGTTCGTCTCGATATTCCGTAGGACCCGGGCTTCCATGTCTGGTGTACGCACAGTCCGAAACCTCACTGGACGTTTGTCAGTCTGAAAGGGGTCACTTTCACACAAACACCCAGAGAAGGCTTGAAATGTTGTGTGATGTGGTTTGTGTCAACGAGGGTACCTGTTTCGGTATAGTCGTGCTGCCTACGGACCGTCTCCCCTGCTTGGCCCTCCACAAACATCTCAGCTTGTTTCCAAGATGAATACCCGACTATTCTGCTCCTAACAGAACGCTGCTCCAGACACGCAGCCAGAAACACGCAAGGAACACAAGGCACGTGGTCAGAGGGACTGTCATTCGCTACCGCCATACACCGTGGCAATGATGCATTTCCGGACACAGGTTCATAGGACCTTCTTTCCTCCATCTCCAATCAGGAATCCACCCCTGCAGTTTTTTTGTCTTATTATGTCCATCTTGTATAAAACATGCACACATGTAGTGCTGAGAGAGCGCAAGGTGCTATGTACAGATTATGTCACCTATGTACGTGTGTTATCCTGGTCTTTTAGTTAATATGACAGCACATCTTATGTACGTCACACGTGCCACGTCCTGATGCATGGTACGAACCATATTTTACTTTGACTTTATTTTTTTTGCAAAACGAAGAGAAATGACTTTTAAATACTGTGTCTGTAATTTGGTTTCAGCGTTTGGCGCTGTAGTTCCCGAAGACATGGAAATAACTCAGAATTTTGCTCCGACAGAAAAAAATAAATTGCGTTGACTTCCGAAGGTAATAATTTTGGCGTTACAGTTCTCGTTAGAGCATCTCGTAAAAGCCCTCCGCCCTTTTATCTGTCGGATAAGTTGCAGAAGTCGGACAGGTGGGTTACTGGACCTTTCCTTGAAGTTTCATGGGCGCCATTTTAATTGGGCGGAGTTTACAGGACACCGTGGGAAGGATATATGCTGGTCGCCTGCACTTAATTTCCGAGTTGGCAGCTACACGTAGTTTCGTGGAGGCTTATGTGCACGTCAAGAAATGTACGCGAATAAAAAAAAATGTTCAAATGTGTGTGAAATCTTATGGGACTTAACTGCCAAGGTCATCAGTCCCTAAGCTTACGCACTACTGAACCTAAATCATCCTAAGGACAAACACACACACCCACGCCCGAGGGAGGACTCGAACCTCCGCCGAGACCAGCCGCACAGTCCATGAGTCCGCGAATGCTTGGACTCGCTAGCTGTGCTACGTCGATCGCTACTCTCACAGCGAACGGACATATAATACGAGTACCGCACGCGGTGCTACCAGTGAGCTAGAATTGAAGATTTATAGGTGAATTCGAACACTACGCGAACTGTTCTGGACTTGTTCTGAGTAGAGATAGAAATTAGATCAGAATATACGAACGGCAGTAAGATGTCGCATAGGTAGCAGTCTTCCTTATCATGAAACAGTATAGCCTTCACCTGTCCAGATACGAGTAATTGAAACTACAGTAGTTCGTGTTCTTAAATCATGATACTGCGACTACGGTTCGGGAACGAGATTTCTGCTCTCGGTTCCCCATTTTTTTTTACCTTTCCAAAGGTTTTTATTTTTTGCACACATTGATAATATGTAGTTTGAATGTTTGTGTTTCCTCCTGCGGTAATTCTTCCAGAATGCGCAAGTGAGACGAACCTATGAGACAGTTTACGACTGTATGTGGATCACCGATTCTACGTTTTCCGATTTTCAGTCATACATTGGTTTGTGTAGGGCTGGAGGAGGAGGGCCGTGAGGTATTGTCGTTCATAGATCAGGATTTTATTGACAGTTGATTGTCTTAAAAATGCTGTATTGGCCATGGATTTTACTATTATCTACGTTATTTCTGGTGGGTGCTTAAAAGGAGAAGACGGGGTCGTTGACTGTAGCAGTAGAGTGACAGGCACAACTTGAACGCAATATTAATTTTAATACGTGTCGCAAATAACATGGGAGGTAAGTAAATAACTATGTCGTATGAGACAGCTGAAATACTGCAAACGCATTCGATCTGATGATGGTTGGAAGCTAAAAATGCGCAACGCCGAAATAGTGTGTTTTAAGAAGGGTGATTACTGTATTTTTTCAATTAGTCTTAGCGCTAAAGACAAACTTAGCACTAGTGTTGCAGACTGGCAGTATATGATAAAGAAGTCATCCTCAGAGTCTTCGATGGTGTGTCAGGGATTTTTGTGAACTTAATTCGCAGACTGCCCACTGAAAACGATTAGCATAGAATTCAACTCGATTGGAACAACCGACGGCGATCGCGTTCAGGGCAGCTAGCACATCATCTATGCAGAGGAGAGTTGAGAGACGAGGAAGGTAGTGGACCGGAAGCTGTGGCCGACGTACTGGCGTTCCTCCACCTCGCTGTGGTGAGCGCCATTAATCATTAGGGGCAGCCACTAATATCCGATTTTGTGTCGGGACTGCACTGATAAATGGGAGTATTTCGCGAAAGCGACGTTTCTATGCATCTTAAAGGAAATATGCAGCGCCAGCGGAAAAGGATTGCCTCTCGAATTCCCTGGGAGAACGACTGAATCATTTATGCGGGGGCCAAGTCAGCGGCCGCGATATCGGCCTCCCGCGCCATCTGTCACGGCCCGCGGCATATCCGCGAACCCGCCGAGGCCCGGCACAGTCGCAGAGTCTGCAGCCGGCCTGAACATTTAGGCACAGAAGGTGAGAGAAAAAGCACTGTTCATCACTGTTCATAAGTAGATCTAAAGATCAGCCTATTAAAAGTACGTCTGAGATATCACAATACGCAAGCAACAGACGTGTTTTTATCTCCTTTCCCTGTCCATGAGAAGTATATACTAAAAAAATCTGGCCGAACAGGCCATGAAGGCGCAACGGTACCGACCGGCCGCCGTGTCGTCCTCAGTTCGCAGGCGTCACTGGATGGGGATATGGAGGGACATGTGGTCAGTACACCGCTCTCCCGGTCGTGTGTCAGTTTACGAGACCGATGCGAAGTACAGGTTGTCAATAGTTAACACTGTAGAAAGAGAACCACTGCTCACAATGACGTCAAATTATTGACGCTAGCAGAAGCGTCATGTAACAAAAAAACAGAGCAAACCAACAGATGTCGCTGTAAGCGTCAGAATGTACACACTAACAGACGCACGGTATACCGCTGTTCCTTACTTTGCGTCCCAGACACTCATCATTTCTGTCGCCATGAATGATCGCGCTTTGCTCGTAGTACTCTTTTACAGAACAGACTGTAACCCAATAATAGCACAGAAGTTACGGACAATCAAGGGTATGAAAAACGGTATTGAACCGGTGTCTGGTAAGGGTCTGATTACAATACTCGAAAGTATAGGTTCCTTTGAAGTACCGTGTGACAGAGAGAGAGAGAGAGAGAGAGGAAAGCTACTGATCCGACGTCTGTCCAAATTGTGGACTGTGAGTTAACGAGCATTGCACTCTAATTTAAATATATGGCCGAAAGATCCATCCTACAGGAATTGTGAAACGAACCCTGTCGTTCAGGACTGCGTGCCACAAAGGGCGCAGACTCACCACGAGATGGGGAAATTCACAGACGTCTATTGTCTGTTGAGGCCTAAGCACTGTAGTGTGCGAGTGAGACAGACGAGAATCTACGTCATTGGGAAACCCAGTAGAAGCGGTTTGTCGCCGAGGAGACGTAGCAGTGTTAAATATGGCGAACCTAAGATCGGCTGTAAAGAGAAAAAACATTTATGGAAACTATTTAATTCTGTAGTAATGTTGGGAATGAAGGCACAGTAATTTTAATCTTCCATCCGCCATAAATTTTCATGGTGATCCCAATAAAACTTGAACATTGATCATATCTATAATACTTTAGGATTTACTGTTGAAGTGAAAATAACAAGTTTTGTAACAAAGGCATGAATGATAAAGTCTGAACGCTTTGGTCGATCTTAACGATCGATATTTCATATAGAAGAGCATCATAAAAATGACAAATGTAAATATCTACTCTATGGCTTTATTTGTTTAATGGATAGAGTAAATTTAAATTACCATTATATTTTAACTAAAGATCAGTCTTGATTACAACACTTGTGTCTCAATAACATAGGTGACCGGTTTCGGTTATTTTTGGATAACCATCTTCAGACCCATGGCTTCCTTGGAGGATGTTAGGCGGAGCTCTCCTCAGCTGCTACGAAACAGGTCACCTATGTTATTGAGACATAAGTGTTGTGATCAAGACTGAACTTTAGTTAAAATACACTCCTGGAAATGGAAAGAAGAACACATTGACACCGGTGTGTCAGCCCCCCCCCCCCCCATACTTGCTCCGGACACTGCGAGAGGGCTGTACAAGCAATGATCACACGCACGGCACAGCGGACACACCAGGAACCGCGGTGTTGGCCGTCGAATGGCTCTAGCTGCGCAGCATTTGTGCACCGTCGCCGTCAGTGTCAGCCAGTTTGCCGTGGCATACGGAGCTCCATCGCAGTCTTTAACACTGGTAGAATGCCGCGACAGCGTGGACGTGAACCGTATGTGCAGTTGACGGACTTTGAGCGAGGGCGTATAGTGGGCATGCGGGAGGCCGGGTGGACGTACCGCCGAATTGCTCAACACGTGGGGCGTGAGGTCTCCACAGTACATCGATTTTGTCGCCAGTGGTCGGCGGAAGGTGCACGTGCCCGTCGACCTGGGACCGGACCGCAGCGACGCACGGATGCACGCCAAGACCGTAGGATCCTACGCAGTGCCGTAGGGGATCGCACCGCCACTTCCCAGCAAATTAGGGACACTGTTGCTCCTGGGGTATCGGCGAGGACCATTCGCAACCGTCTCCATGAAGCTGGGCTACGGTCCCGCACACCGTTAGGCCGTCTTCCGCTCACGCCCCAACATCTTGCAGCCCGCCTCCAGTGGTGTCGCGACAGGCGTGAATGGAGGGACGGATGGAGACGTGTCGTCCTCAGCGATGAGAGTCGCTTCTGCCTTGGTGCCAATGATGGTAGTATGCGTGTTTGGCGCCGTGTAGGTGAGCGCCACAATCAGGACTGCATACGACCGAGGCACACAGGGCCAACACCCGGCATCGTGGTGTGGGGAGCGATCGCCTACACTGGCCGTACACCTCTGGTGATCGTCGAGGGGACACTCAATAGTGCACGGTACATCCAAACCGTCATCGAACCCATCGTTCTACCATTCCTATACCGGCAAGGGAACTTGCTGTTCCAACAGGGCAATGCACGTCCGCATGTATCACGTGCCACCCAACGTGCTCTAGAAGGTGTAAGTCAACTACCCTGGCCAGCAAGATCTCCGAATCTGTCCCCCACTGAGCATGTTTGGGACTGGATGAAGCGTCGTCTCACGCGGTCTGCACGTCCAGCACGAACGCTGGTCCAACTGAGGCGCCAGGTGGAAATGGCATGGCAAGCCGTTCCACAGGACTACATCCAGCATCTCTACGATCGTCTCCATGGGAGAATAGCAGCCTGCATTGCTGCGAAAGGTGGATATACACTGTACTAGTGCCGACATTGTGCATGCTCTGTTGCCTGTGTCTATGTGCCTGTGGTTCTGTCAGTGTGATCATGTGATGTATCTGACCCCAGGAATGTGTCAATAAAGTTTCCCCTTCCTAGGACAATGAATTCACGGTGTTATTATTTCAATTTCCAGGAGTGTATAATAATCTATTGATCACTGTATTCCAAAAATGTTTGCGAAAATTGTACAAATTATCAGTAGTTTCAGTTAAGCATCAGATCATCATCTCCTCCACACAAAACACATTGAACGATGACAGCATGATAGTTTTTAAATAATTATGTAATAGAATATTTGTTGTAAAGTTTAGTGCATAATAGTTACTTTTGTTCTTTATTTATATATCAGAAAGCACACTGGTGCAAGACTGCTGGAAGTGACATTCAAAGTGAAGTAGGAAATTGTACTGGTTTTATGTAAAAGAATTTAACGTTTATTATGTAATGGATATTATTGTTACTTTATTTAGTACGTGAAAGTGGTCTAGCTTTGACTATTTGAATATGTTAAAATGTACAATAATGTAGAATAAGCTGTAGCCAATCAGATGGACGGATTCAGGGGAGGGTACTGCCCTAGTCAGTTGAGCGACGATGCTCGGCACGCCGAAAAAGCGGCCGGAGACGGGCAGGTACAGTTCTAGCCTAAACACCATAGAGTACAGTTCGGATTGAGACGCGAAAGCGGACGGTCGGTCCTTAGGCAGCTAGGAAGTGAAACGACTTAAAAAAAATTTGCGTTGTGTGGTATCGCGGGACTTAGTCTCTGAGCGGTCAGGAGCCGTGCGCCTGGTGTGAGCTGTTGAACTTTTAAACCACGATGAGTTTATGAATGATCGCACTGTGTCAAATGGATGTGCGCTCGAGTGTAACAGTAACCCTAAATACGACCACTTTCGCTGTTTGTTTGCTTTCTGAATAAACGTTCTTCTAACCAAATGGCAACCGTGTGGCTTACATCATTTTAGGTCGCTAATTTAATTCCCTACATTATTATTACTCTTATTATATGTCATATTAAGTTTCTATTTCGCAAACTTGCCATCAGCCAATTTTACCAAAGGGTCACAAGTATCTAATTTAGGGCTTGTAATGCGACACATGCAGTTCAACCCTAGACGTGTTTGAGCCAAGACATTTCGACGAAGAGGAACCGCATGTGAGCCCGAACATCTTTGGGACGTTAGCTCGCAGGACACAGAACTGCAGGGGGGATAGAGCGGAGGTGTGCAAACGTCCTGTGCACGGGGAACTGCCCGAAAGTTGGACGTGCCTCTGGTGTATAAAATCCCACGAAACGTGCTGCACTATTATCCGTACTGCATCGTCCAGGTGCCTCTAGACCTCTAGAAGGGATAAACGTTTGCTCTGGAGTTCCTTGCTCCCACGGAGGGGAACAACGAATGACTGTGGAACATTCTGTAGACAGACGAAGCCCGTTTCCATCTCCAGGAATATACCAATATGCACAAATGCAGAATATGGGCAGCAGAAAATTGCACACACGTCAACCAGTACCACTTAATTCTGCAAAGGTGCGGATTGACGGCACCGTTTATCGTTGGATCGTCGTTTTAGAGGAGATTAATCCTTCTGGTCCTGTTAACTATACCGTCACTAGTAATCACTATCAGAGTCCTTTGTACCAACGTCGTTCCAGCCTTTCAACAAAAAAAATGGCTCTGAGCACTATGGGACTCAACATCTGAGGTCATCAGCCCCCTAGAACTTAGAACTACTTACACCTAACTAACCTAAGGACATCACACACATCCATACCCGAGGCAGGATTCGAACCTGCGACCGTAGCAGTCACGCGGTTCCGGTGCCTAGAACCGCACGGCCACCGCGGCCGGCCAGCCTTTCAACAGCGTCGATGTGTGGGTAGGATCATTTTTGTGCAAGATGGCTTCCTTCGCACATTATCCAGCCAGTAAAACGGCTTCTGCAGAGGCATTTCGTAACTGATAGAATTATCAACCGTCAATTCAGACAGGCCATCCAGATCTCCTGATCTTAATCCGTGTGACTTCTGACGGAGGGTTTTTGAAAAGATGTGTTCAGTGCTCCTGTTACGAACGTAGTTGAATTGGAGAGACGTATCGCGCAACGCATTCTGAACGTGAAGACAAGACGCAGCAATTTGTTCGGGAACATGCTGTTCCTCTATTTCAGCTTGTCTCTGAAAACAGTGGATAGCATATGGAACACGTGTTGCTCCAGTCTCAGGACAATTAAAAACGAAAATTGCAACCGGTGTAATTTTGCTTTTTATGCGGCTTTTGGCCCCAGGAACGTTAAAAAGAGATGTTTTTTGCTTCTTATGTGATTTTCGCCTCAGTATGATTGAAACCCGATTTTTCCCATCCGATATGGTATACCGTACCGCGGTAGATGTGCTTATCTGACTGATAGTGCCACAACTGTTGGCTGTAGAACTTGTGCAATCGTGGACAATCAAACGTGTGGATGGTGGAGCGTCCAACTCAAACCATAAAGGTCTTCTTGCGATTCATCTGTCATTTTTAGTCGACCCCATTTCCGTTAAGACGTTTTCAGCGTCGTCCATTGGTACAATTTTCGTTAATTTTTTTTTTGTTCCTTGACGTTCCACCACTCCCCCCCCCCCACCCCACCGCCCCTTCACACCCCACCACCGCGTCAATAACATGCTGTTCAAATTTGTCGTCGTTCTGAACAGTGGTTCTCTTTCTACAGCGTTTACAGCATTTTGAAACTGGAAGTTTAATTATGGACACACTGTATTTACAACATCCCACCAAATCGACAGCTATATCGGAAAGTTGCCTCTGGTGGGCTATAAATAAAACAATTCAATTGCTTAATCAGATTTATGAGAAAAATATTAAAACACGTTTCTATTATTTCACTATATCAATCATCGTCCATTACCGTAATCGATTATTTAAAATTATTACGTCATACTTAGATCTTATTCGGCACCACCACCTTCAACATAGCCATCTTGGAAGTGAATACACTGATCCCAACGACTATGCTACTTTTGCAGTGTATCCGGTAAGTCGTTCTTTGTTAGTGTGTTTAGCAACCTACGCTGTTCCACTTTAATCTTCTAAAGTTACACGGAGCTAATGTTGGTGAGTAAGGCCGATAACGAACGACTGCCACCTTGCTCTTACTCAAAAAATTCTACAACAAAGTGCTAGGTGTGCGGTAGCATATTATAATATTGGAGTACCCAGTCAATCTTACCCTCCTTTATGTCCGTTATATTCTCATGTCCTCCCTCAAACGGCTTAGAACATCGTTACAAAAATTTTAATTGACCATCTGTCTATGAGGAATTATTTATTTATCAACAACTCCGACATTACAGCCTTCGAAACTTTGGATCGTCGTGAGGAGTAATTTTTTTACTTTCCTGCAGACTTCGCCGTAACGTTGCTTTAGTCATCTAGTAATCCTACAAGAAACTTCGCTGCAGTTCTTTTCACGTCGAATTCTTCCGACGGAATACGTTCACATTTAACATAACGTAGTCACTAGGTGTTCCAGAGCCTTGAATAATCTGTCCACGATATTTCAGGCTCACATCAGTCACTTTCTGAACATTTTCCGGTGTAATGTCATTTCACGGTCGATGACCGCCAGTTTTTGAAACTTTTATACCAGTCGTAACTCTCTGTCTTACCTAAGTTGTCTCCAAAATCGAGGTTCAACACATGCGTTTCTCAAGTTTCTACATCCTGAAGTGTCTCCTCATTATGGATCTATTGGAAGGAATAGCCCACCTAATCTAATTTTAAACAGAAAATTTGAGTGCTGTTTCAGATCAAACATCGCAAAACCGCAACTCAGGGAAACACTACTTTGGAAATTAACTCACTAACGGATGGGTCTAAACAGGCGGATTCCGTTGGTTACTTTGTTGTTTCCCTTATAGTGACATCAATATCCGTTAGGGCGTCTACTGTCTTCGACACGAAATTATATGCAATCTTTCAGGCACTGGAGCAGGTTGAAATGTGGTGCGAACAGTCAGTTCCTCGTCTGTTCTCTCTCCCTGAGTACCTTCCATTCTCCACAACACTCAAGCCCAGAAAATAGAATATTCAGGCGAAGGAGGTATCCTTCTGCTGGGTGCCAGGACACTTGGGTATTAAAGGGAACGAAAGGGCGTATGTAAAAGCCAAGGAGCTGCGTCGTAATCCACAGATACTTCGTTGTGCCACCCCCTACATGCTATCGTCTCGCTGTTGAGGTACAAAATCATGCGTCGATGGGAAGAAGAGTGGTTGGAGGTGACAGATAATAAGCTACGTCTAGTAAAGTCCAAAACTCTGTGGTGGCGTACCTTCTTCCGACCACATAGGTAGAATCAGATCTTCCTTACACCATAGCATAGGCCACAGCCATACAACACATGGTTTCTTGCTCCAACGAGAGTCTGCCACATTTTACTAGACTGCTTTTTAGTTTGAGACCAAAGGACTGCAGCTCATATGGAAACAGATTTTCCATCTATTTCAGCTGACAATGAAACGAATTTGGTACGACTTCTAAGGTTTTGAACAGTCTGATTTGTTCCCTAAAATTTTAGGACGACGTTTGTAAAGTGTTGTCAGCGTGGCTGGCTCATCCACGTTTTTTTGTAAGTTATCAGTCAGCCACGTATTCCTGTAAATCAATTTAATTTTCAACTTGACTTACTTAACAGTTTTAGAACGTCTGAATAATTTCAACGCCATCTTCCATAAAGTGAGCTAGTGAGAGCTTGCGAGTGAGTTGTGAGTGCGAGTGCGAGTCAGTGCGATTTTATCTCACGTTGCTTTCTATCTCTTTTCTCACCTCTTCTCCCTTTTAGCCACGTTCGTTTCTACTAATTTTGCATCGGCAATGATAACCTCGTTGTTGAGCGCCCCCCCCCCCCCCCCCACACACACACACAGACGCACATATGCACATAAGAAAACCACTCGGCTCGCAAGTAATTGTCACAGTGATTCTAGAAGGACGTATGGGGAGACACCTAGCTATGTTTCAGTGTACTCGTAATCATTTGCACGTAAAATACAAATTTCGCGAATTTTCGGATACCACTTCGAATCTCTGTCTCTTGTCATGTTTCTCTGCTGGTGTAGTTGTTATCCGTCGTCTATCCTTCTCAAAGATGTTACACTACCCTAGCTCTACTGCCTTAGCAACTTCGGCTGGTTTCCCTAGCAAATGTTCTGACGATGCCTGCTTTCTTCTCTGTGTTTGCAACCTAGTTACTGTTCAGCAGTGTGACAAAGGTTTCTACTTGAAACGAGTTGTACTGTGTGGCGTTAACGATTACTCAAAGGAATAGGTTGATGAATAAGCTTAACTAAAGCTGTTGGATATGAAATTTAGTGGTCTTCCATGGTTCTCACCTAACGGGAAGGACAACTTTCAGTTGTTCATTGTTCTCATCTTGGCTCCTTTTATTGAGCTGTTACTACTTTAACATATTTCGCAAAGCTAAATAATGCAGCCTTTGCTTCGTGGATTCAAGTTTAAACTTATTTTACCTGCCTTCTCCATTTTATCTCGTTACTCTACAAAGGTAAGCAAATAAATGTATTTCCAAGGGTTAAGGTGACTTTAACTTCCAACTCCACACTCTTGTTTGTGGTATCTTGAACCTCAAAGCCTCCAGTAGTCTAACTCTTGCATTTCGTCCTTCATGCCAGAAGGTCTGTTAGAATAGGTAGATGTCAACAGCGAAGGTTAAATCCTCGTGGTAACTTTCCTGCTTCCACTTTATAACTCTGGTCTTATCTTCTGAGTGTTCTACCTTAGCTCCGGAAACTTGAGACTTTTCCTCGATGTTTCACAGACACAAAGAGAGGCCTTATCGAGCCTTTCGTGCTGCCCTTACAACGGAAATGTTTCGAATTAATCAATTAATATAAGATGTAATTGTAGATTAGTACAGAAAAGGACGTTAGAAATTCGATGTCCACAGTCACAAGTAGACTACATGCATGTTTCATAAATCAGGAAACGTGATATGCAAATTTCCACTGTAATTATTTTGTCAAGTATTTTGGACCTGCCGATTCGTTGCTGAACTACAGAACCATCGGATGGCGAGGTCAAAATAATTTTAATGTCTGCCAAACATATCGTCCAAGACGTAATGAATCATTAAGAAAGGATCCACTGAGTTGAAATTGGTTTCGCAGCCATACTGCCACGCAAGGAATATTTTTCATTCTTTTTTCTCGCGGAGCTGTCCGAGTGACGTTACCTCAGAATAGCAAGAGTCAGAGAGTCGCCGCCATTCCACCGCCCAAATAGCAGCAGGAGGCCAGAGTACAGTCTCTGTAGTAAAGATGAAAGACGGCTACAGGAACTACCTTTTCTAATAGTAGAGACTCTCCACCTAGCCGATAAAACTATTGGAGACACCCTCTGCAATACTACTTTCATGCAGGTTCTCGTCGGTGCAATTTGGTTTTCAGATCGCTCCAAAGAATTACTGCAGAAGTTGCCACCACCTTTGCATAGCATGTACTGCTCCCTATTACTTTGCAGCCTGTGGTCGTAACTCATATAGTTATAAGAGTCCACTCGCGCTGGGAGAGGATGCAAGCGACCACCGCGAACGTCCAAATTACGAACACTTGCACTGTCCTCTGCGAGCTGGCTGCACACCAAACACTTCGATGCTACGTATGCAGCTTGTGTGGCAGCTGCCATGCATGCCTCCTTTTGCTTTCGAATTTCGTTTCTCTCAAGGTTAATAACATCTACTACCTTCCTTTCGAGATGCTTTCCTGCGTCTTTCGGTGGCCTACCGCTTCTAGGCGCTTCAGTCCGGAACTGCGCGGCTGCTTCGGTCGCAAGTTCGAATCCTGCCTCGGGCATGGATGTGTGTGATGTCCTTAGGTTAGTTAGGTTAAGTAGTTCTAAGTTTTAGGGGACTGATGACCTCAGATGTTAGGTCCCATTGTGCTCAGAGTCATTTGAACCTTTCCTGCGTCTTTACTATTTAGTTCTCGTTAGGGGCTGGACGAACATTTTATTCATCTTTAATACCTTTTTTTACAAATTTTTATTCCACGGAAGGCTGCTGATATGACAGAAAATCCGGAATTCGGGACTGGTGTAGTTCCTTTCCTGCCTCCCATTCTGATGTGTTTGCATATAAAATCAGTTCACTTTCTGCCTTTATGATATGTTTCTGTGGCCTTCCTCCTGTGTCCTATTCTACAAGACTTTCTGGCTGAAACACATGCTGTAGCTTCGGTCTTCGACAATCTCATACTCAAAGAGACAAAAGGCCTTCACGTAAGCTGTTATTTACCTGCAGTAGAGGAAGAAGTAGCTTTATAGTCACCATAATTATCAATTCACCACTTAATCAGGTTATCCCTTTAGTGTCATTCTTTTCTGACTCATTACTCCTTACTAAATATTCAGTTATAACATAATACACTGGTTTCCAAAATTAAAGCAGCAAACCCCTATTTCCCCTTCCTGTGTTTAAGTCACGATATAAACATACCAACAGATGTCCGAACCATCGTGTTCCGCACGCATGATGGCAGTCCGGTCCACGGACAATCACGCCAGCGATGACGTCAGGGCACCCATCGAAAGGAGTAATATTGCTGTGTACTCACCTACCAGACACTCCAACGTGGAGAGAAGTAGAAAATATGGAAGCAGGATAATCGCAGACTCATGTTACCCCATGGCTTAAAGTGAATCGTTCTGTTGTTTCTTGGGCGTGGCGAGAGTTTCTAGAGACCAAAAATGTACCCCAAATCCCAGGAAAGGGTCGACCGTGTGTGACATCAGGAAGAGGAGACCTTTATTTGGCTATAAGGGTACGGCGGTACCGAGTTTGTACTGTTCGGCAACTAGCACGTGACCTCGCAGAATCCACTAGCGATATTGTATCGAGGCAACCGGTGTAAGAAGGCTTCGGCAGATTGCCCTTTATTGTTGGAGACTTGTTTGTGTACCTCTGACGCGTCTTCACAGAAGGGAACGTCTAGAGTGGAGTTGTCAACATGCCACCTAAAGGGTCGAACATTGGGCCAGCGTTCTTCTCGCAGATGAGGCCCGATTTAGTGTGGAGACTGGTTCTCGACGAATTCACCTGTGGAGGGAGCGCAGAACACGATTCCGGGAATCAAACTTTGTGGAAAGAGACCGATATCGAAGAGGATCCCTGATGGTGCGGACAGGAATTATCCTGACCACCCGAACAGCTCTTCATGAAATTGTACGGCTGAATCGACACGGGTGAATTGTACGGGTGAATCGACATCTCTTATGCGGTTGTTGTGAGGTGTTGTGAGCCCCGACTTCGTACTGCTCGAGCTCGGGTGATTGATGTTTTCTTGCAAACAGAAGATATTGCACGTATGACGAGGCCTACTCGTTCTTCCGATTTGATTTCAATAGAGCACGTCTGAGGTGCACTAAAGAGATGAATTGCTTCACGTCAGCATCCACCAACCACTCATCAAGGCTTGCGAGCAGCTCTGCAGGAAGAATGGGCGTTATTGCATCAACATAAGGTTGATGACATCGTTCACAGCACCATCCGTCATCGTTAGACCTGTATTGCTGCCACAGATGGTCACACCCCATACTGAGTAATCGGAACGGGTGTGCAAATCCGTTAAGATGGAAAAAACGAACAACATTTTTGTTTAAAGTTATGCACGATGCAGTTGTTTACGTTCTGCATTCTTTATATTTTTCCTACTTCACTATCACTTCTGTTCTGTGCGAAACAAACGCGACCTAGCCAAATTTCAGTTTATTGCTTTAGTTTTGGACAGCAGTGTATAATAGTAGCGTCCAATGGCGGCAAATGGGGCATTTCGTTGAAAAAAGGCAATAACTCGGTCCACCTGAAAGTATGGAAGCAAAAAATATACACTCCTGGAAATGGAAAAAAGAACACATTGACACCGGTGTGTCAGACCCACCATACTTGCTCCGGACACTGCGAGAGGGCTGTACAACCAATGATCACACGCACGGCACAGTGGACACACCAGGACCGCGGTGTTGGCCGTCGAATGGCGCTAGCTGCGCAGCATTTGTGCACCGCCGCCGTCAGTGTCAGCCAGTTTACCGTGGCACACGGAGCTCCATCGCAGTCTTTAACACTGGTAGCATGCCGCGACAGCGTGGACGTGAACCGTATGTGCAGTTGACGGACTTTGAGCGAGGGCGTATAGTGGGCATGCGGGAGGCCGGGTGGACGTACCGCCGAATTGCTCAACACGTGGGGCGTGAGGTCTCCACGGTACATCGATGTTGTCGCCAGTGGTCGGCGGAAGGTGCACGTGCCCGTCGACCTGGGACCGGACCGCAGCGACGCACGGATGCACGCCAAGACCGTAGGATCCTACACAGTGCCATAGGGGACCGCACCGCCACTTCCCAGCAAATTAGGGACACTGTTGCTCCTGGGGTATCGGCGAGGACCATTCGCAACCGTCTCCATGAACCTGGGCTACGGTCCCGCACACCGTTAGGCCGTCTTCCGCTCACGCCCCAACATCGTGCAGCCCGCCTCCAGTGGTGTCGCGACAGGCGTGAATGGAGGGACGAATGGAGACGTGTCGTCCTCAGGGATGAGAGTCGCTTCTGCCTTGGTGCCAATGATGGTCGTATGCGTGTTTGGCGCCGTGCAGGTGAGCGCCACAATCAGGACTGCATACGACCGAGGCACACAGGGCCAACACCCGGCATCATGGTGTGGGGAGCGATCTCCTACACTGGCCGTACAGCTCTGGTGATCGTCGAGGGGACACTGAATAGTGCACGGTACATCCAAACCGTCATCGAACCCATCGTTCTACCATTCCTAGACCGGCAAGGGAACTTGCTGTTCCGACAGGACAATGCACGTTCGCATGTATCCCGTGCCACCCAACGTGCTCTAGAAGGTGTAAGTCAACTACCCTGGCCAGTAAGATCTCCGGATCTGTCCCCCACTGAGCATGTTTGGGACTGGATGAAGCGTCGTCTCACGCGGTCTGCACGTCCAGCACGAACGCTGGTCCAACTGACGCGCCAGGTGGAAAAGGCATGGCAAGCCGTTCCACAGGACTACATCCAGCATCTCTACGATCGTCTCCATGGGAGAATAGAAGCCTGCATTGCTGCGAAAGGTGGATATACACTGTACAAGTGCCGACATTGTGCACGCTCTGTTGCCTGTGTTCTGTCAGTGTGATCATGTGATGTATCTGACCCAAGGAATATGTCAATAAAGTTTCCCCTTCCTGGGACAATGAATTCACGGTGTTCTTATTTCAATTTCCAGGAGTGAATCTTTGTTGTACAGATGTTATGATCTTTAAGGACATTAAATTACTTTTGACTTAAATTCCTCACCAATGCCACTAATAATGTTCGCTAATACTGATGGCATGCTGTATTTATCTGATCTCCATCAAGGGACTACAAGGAATTCTGGAAGTTTATAAACGCTCTTTAAGCAAGTACATGTGACATTTCACTCTTCAGTTAAATATAATGTAAACATAACTCAAACGATTTGGGGAGAATTAATGTTTCTTTGTCAGAAGTTAAATGAGATATTCAGAAAGATTCATATACATATCAGACGCCATGAGGGAAGAAAAATGTGATGACTTACAGTTACCCAATTAAGCAGGGCTGGCTTCCACCTCTCCTAATCAGAAACATGTACACTATTTAATAACAAATATCCAGAAACCGCTATGTAAAGCAGAATCTGGATGCCAATATCAAAGGAGGCGTAGAGCATTGTGTTGCCAGTAGAGAAGCACTGAGAGTCAGGAGAGCTCAGTGACATGGACTAGGCATTATATGCCTAGGAAGTTCTGTTAGGGGACAGGAAGGTATTAAGTGATAGGGAACACTAAAGGCGCAGGATATAAACATATTTTACAGAAGAGCGTACTGCGTACTGTAGAGGAACTGTTCGGTGACGGTGAACAATAACAATCCTCAAGTGGCCTGGGCTACCCGCAATTGGTACCTGTATCACATGGGACACCTTTTGGATTAGTTACAACGTCAAAAGGGTGGGGGGGGGAGGGGTGACGACGACGACGAAGACGACTTCACTTCAGTCTTCAGCGTCCAACAGCGCTGCCTTCTCTTGCTTCGAGTCTTCAGGAAGAACGGGCTGTCATTCTTCCAGAGGCGTTCAGACAACTCCTTTAAAGCACCCTTAGCAGATGTCAAGACGCTATAGTGACGAAGATTGAGCACTATCCACGTTAATGTTCAGTAATAAGTGTTCGGATACTTTTGATAATGTACTGTACTCAATGTCTTCACTAAAAAATATAGATATGAATGTCATAATCCGCTTTCTGGTATTATCTGTCATTGTTCTAGTTGCAAATACATCATAAATTATTCAATTTCAAACTCTGCAGCTGGCTATGACTGTTACTTATGTAGTATTGCCCAGAATACGTACGATGACTTTCGAATGAGAGTTTGTCAAATCTCTTAAAGAGAAGACATGTTCCCGCTGACTAAATTATGCCAGTTGAGGATTTTGGAGTCCAATGCGCACAGACCTTATGGTAGCCTTCTTTTGGTTAGTCACGATATCACGAAACCACCTCGACAAATATGCGGAAAGTTCTCGGACGTATAACATATATACGTACCTTGCAAGCAACTTTACAGCACATAGCGTGTGGTATTCCGTATCTACATTAGCGGCTAATGCCCTGCTTCATTCGCCTGCCAGCGAGTGAAAGATGACTGTATCCCTCTGTACAGGCCTTGAACTCGGTTACCTCCATCTCATGATCACTGCACGTGATATACGATGGTGGCAGGATAACGGCCGCACAGTTTTTCTCCCATACATGTTTCCTATACTTGTCTTGACATTTTGTAGACATTTAAGTTGATGTTACGTCCACGTTACTGTGCATTCCCTTACTAGCGTCCAACGACGGTCCTGTCTTCTAGACAACAGAATCGACGGCGAACGGTCTAATAGTGCTGCTGATAAATTGTTTCTGTATTTTAGCATCATAAGTTGCTCGATTATGTTTACCTGTGAAACCCAAGACTTTACTTTCGTTGCTGTTGAACATCGGGAGGCCAGCATAACGTACTGAGATCTTTAAAAGAAATCATTATTACATACTTGTTTATTTATTCTTAACTGTGACTCAGCGTTTCGATGTTTACACCAGTTTCCAACACCTGAAGTAGATACTAGAGATTGTTGGCATTATCTCCACTCCTTTGAAACGTAGCGTATATCCAATACAGGTAACAAGTGGAATGCGAAATTGTGCTGTCTTCTTTACAGATGATCATACATTAATAACGATCTGTTAAAAAAATACGAGTACATGACTAAGGTGAAAGTAACAGTGAAGTTTGATTCTGGATGCCATTAGTCAAATTTTCAAGGAGCTAGTCATATTTGCTAAGATACTCCTTCTGATCGTATCTTGACTAAGAGACTTTGGAAAATATACAACGACAGAATATACCTGTTCACTCGAATTTACTGCTTTCCAGATATCGTGAGTCAGGATACCAGGATGTGTTGCACATGAGAAGACGCTACTGAAACCGTACTGTTTATCTGAAAGCAAATTCTTTTCCTTCTGGAACGTCATAATGTTTGAATTTGGAATACATTGTTGGAGATATCGCGAAATCCCAGTTCTCAACACCTTTTCCATTTTCTGCACTACAGCTGAATCGGCAAAAGTAAATCCCTGACAATTAACGTCGGCTTGTCACGGTAGCTACGCACGCCTACCTCTACTAATCAGGTAACGCGATTTTATAAACGTGTATACGGCAACACCTCATTGTTGTCTCAGCTCTATAGACGGCTACTGTTTTTGCGTATAGCCGTTTGCGCTTCGCAGTTGAAATATGGCAACAATGCTACGCCACCTCGGCTGTAGGTCGTAGCTGGTAACAGACGGGACTACCACTCCTATAATCATCAACATTCGGCCTCCGCTCTTAAACGCACAACACCGTCATTCTCACTTTCGATCAACGTACAGTACATGTTTTGTGACGAATATGAACATCTTTGAGACTTTTGGCACTGAAAACCGAACTACAGAACAGATTTCACATTTGGTGATATTTTAAATTGCACCGCTCATTTTGAATACTTACTGTGACACAAGGAGAAGCTATGGTAGCTCTAAGCATACTGACCTGCTACGTTAGTCAGTACAGCGACTATAACGCTCTCTCCGTATTTCCATGCTGCAAGGAAATGGAAAGTACTTTACCTATAGCCCTCGTAAATGCATAATTTTCTTTCGTTTGGCCATTGTAGATTAAGATAAATTCTTAGCCGTAAAACACATTCTGTCAATTTTCTAAAGCCGGTAATGACAGTAACAGAGTATGTTAACAAAATACATGACCGCTTAGCGCCATTTACAGGTATAAATCATTGAACTAATATAAACTAGTAAACACTCATTTTAGTTCTTTTTCTGGGAGCAAACGAACCGCATTTTCACGCTACAGTTTTAACGGAGTAACCGTGGGGGCGATGTGTGTTCAGAAACATACTCCACGTAATGTGCTATTGTTGTGTTCAAAACAAACAGGGGTAATGAACGAGGAAGGACGCACTCGCTCTGGAGAAGCGGTAGTCCAGTGGGTAAAGGAATGGGAAGGTAGCGAGCCTGTTATGAACCTGCGTTATACTGTGCAGCACGTCGCAGCTGACAGTTTGGAATGTAGCTTTTCGCCGAAACTGGGCTTCGTCATCAGCACATCCGTAGCGAGACAGCGCGTTATAGGAATCTAAATCGCGTTTTGCGGAACGTCGTAATCCGTCAGTTAATGTTATAAAGGACCCGTGGTCTAGGGGTGCACCTAGACCCGTGGTCTAGGGGTCGCCGGCACGCTAGCTCAGTGTGTTCGGTTAGAGGGTTAGCTGCCCTCTGTAATAAAAAACTGAGTTAATCGAGCAACAACGAACATAAACGGATGTCTCGCGACGTCCGCACCGAGCAGATACAACGAACGAAAACGATCAAAATGAAATTTTAAAAAAAAAGTGGTGGCGTCTTTGATTCATAATCAAAACGTCTTCTGTCCCGGGTTCGATCCCCGCCAGTGCCTAAATTTTGATAAATAATCAGCATTGGCTGCCGAAGACTTCCGGCATAAGAAGTCAGCCTCATTCTGCCAACGGCCTTGTCGAAGAGGGCGGAGGAGCGGATAGAGGTTCAGGGCACTCTCTTGTCCTAGGGGTGGGAAATTGCCCCTAACAGGCGGAAGAATCAGCAATGATCAACGACATGAGGATGCAGAAGGTAATGGAAAACACTGCATTAAAGACACGTAACGTGTATCCACAGGACATGTGGCCTGTAGTTGAAGAAGTGTCGTGATGATCTCTCCATTGGCAAAAGATTCCGGAATAGTTCCCCATTCGGATCTCCGGGAGGGTACTGCCAAGGGGGAGGTTACCATGATAAAAAAACTGAATAATCAACGAAAGGATAATGTTCTACGAGTAGGGGCGTCGAATGTCAGAAGCTTGAACGTGGTAGGGAAACTAGAAAATCTGAAAAGGGAAATGCAAAGGCTCAATCTAGATATAGTAGGGGTCAGTGAAATGAAGTGGAAGGAAGACTATGATTTCTGGTCAGATGAGTATCGGGTAATATCAACAGCAGCAGAAAATGGTATAACATGTGTAGGATTCGTTATGAATAGGAAGGTAGGGCAGAGGGTGTGTTACTGTGAACAGTTCAGTGACCGGGTTGTTCTAATCAGAATCGACAGCAGACCAACACCGACCACAATAGTCCAGGTACACATGCCAACGTCGAAAGCAGAAGATGAACAGATAGAGAATGTGTATGAGGATATTGAAAGGGTAATGCAGTACGTAAAGGGGGACGAAAATCTAATAGTCATGGGCGACTGGAATGCAGTTGTAGGGGAAGGAGTAGAAGAAAAGGTTACAGGAGAATATGGGCTTGGGACAAGGAATGACAGAGGAGAAAGACTAATTGAGTTCTGTAACAAGCTTCAGCTAGTAATAGCGAATACCCTGTTCAAGAATCACAAGAGGAGGAGGTATACTTGGTCAGACAGAGATCAATACGCTAAGAAGTGGGATACGGAAATTCTAAGGAATGACGAGATACGTTTGAAGTTCTCTAACGCAATAAGGAATAGCGCAGTAGGCAGCACAGTCGAAGAGGTATGGACATCTCTAAAAAGGGCCATCACAGAAGATGGGAAGGAAAACATAGGTACAAAGAAGGTAGCTGCGAAGAAACCATGGGTAACAGAAGAAATACATCAGTCGATTGATGAAAGGAGGAAGTATAAACATGTTCCAGGAAAATGAGGAACACAGAAATGCAAGCCGCTGAGGAATGAAATAAATAGAAAGTGCAGGGAAGCTAAGACGAAACGGCTGCGGGAAAAATGTGAAGACATCGAAAAAGATATGATTGTCGGAAGGTTAGACTCAGCATACAAGAAAGTCAAAACAACCTTTGGTGACATTAAAAGCAACGGTGATAACATTAAGAGTGCAACGGGAATTCCACTGTTAAATGCAGAGGAGAGAGCAGATAGGTGGAAAGAATACATTGAAAGCCTCTATGAGGGTGAAGATTTGTCTGATGTGATAGAAGAAGAAACAGGAGTCGATTTAGAAGAGATAGGGGATCCAGTAGTAGAATCGGGATTTAAAAGAGCTTTGGAAGACTTACGGTCAAATAAGGCAGAAGGGATAGATAACATTCCATCAGAATTTCTAAAATCATTAGGAGAAGTGGCAACAAAACGACTATTCACGTTGGTGTGTAGAATATATGAGTCTGGCGACATACCATCTGACTTTCGGAAAAGCATCATCCACACAATTCCGAAGGCGGCAAGAGCTGACAAGTGCAAGAATTATCGCACAATCAGCTTAACAGCTCATACATCGAAGCTGCTTACAAGAATAATATACAGAACAGTGGAAAAGAAAATTGAGAATGCGTATAGGTGACGATCAGTTTGGCTTTAGGAAAAGTAAAGGCACGAGAGAGGCAATTTTGACGTTACGGCTAATAATGGAAGCAAGGCTAAAGAAAAATCAAGACACGTTCATAGGATTTGTCGACCTGGAAAAAGCGTTCGACAATATAAAATGGTGCAAGCTGTTCGAGATTCTGAAAAAAGTAGGGGTAAGCTATAGGGAGAGACGGGCCATGTACAATATGTACAACAACCAAGAGGGAATAATAAGAGTGGACGATCAAGAACGAAGTGCTCGTATTAAGAAGGGTGTAAGACAAGGCTGTAGCCTTTCGCCCCTACTCTTCAATCTGTACATCGAGGAAGCAATGATGGAAATAAAAGAAAGGTTCAGGAGTGGAATTAAAATACAAGGTGAAAGGATGTCAATGATACGATTCGCTGATGACATTGCTATCCTGAGTGAACGTGAAAAGGAATTAAATGATCTGCTGAACGGAATGAACAGTCTAATGAGTACACAGTATTGTTTGAGAGTAAATCGGAAAAAGACGAAGGTAATGAGAAGTAGTAGAAATGAGAACAGCGAGAAACTTAACATCAGGACTGATGGTCACGAAGTCGATGAAGTTAACGAATTCTGCTACATAGGCAGTAAAATAACCAATGACGAACGGAGCAAGGAGGACATCAAAAGCAGACTCGCTATGGCAAAAAAGGCATTTCTGGCCAAGAGAAGTTTACTAATATCAAATACCGGCCTTAATTTAAGGAAGAAATTTCTGAGGATGTACGTCTGGAGTACAGCATTGTATGGTAGTGAAACATGGACTGTGGTAAAACCGGAACAGAAGAGAATCGAAGCATTTGAGATGTGGTGCTATAGACGAATGTTGAAAATCAGGTGGACTGATAAGGTAAGGAATGAGGAGGTTCTACGCAGAATCGGAGAGGAAAGGAATATGTGGGAAACACTGATAAGGAGAAGGGACAGGATGATAGGACATCTGCTAAGACATGAGGGAATGACTTCCATGGTACTAGAGGGAGCTGTAGAGGGCAAAAACTGTAGAGGAAGACAGAGATTGGAATACGTCAAGCAAATAATTGAGGACGTAGGTTGCAAGTGCTACTCTGAGATGAAGAGGTTAGCACAGGAGAGGAATTCGTGGCGTGCAGCATCAAACCATTCAGTAGACTGATGACCAAAAAAACAGCGTTTTATGAGCACGCTATCACGAATTATTATCGAGATATTTCCATTGCTTTAGTAACACCGTCAGACTGAACTTTGTCTCTCGTAGTGAAAAATACTAAGCGACAGTAACATATGTTTTTGAGTCGGGTCCGCCTTTAGCAAAACACAATTTTGTTTTTTATTCCAAACATTTTTCACTGCAGTTGCACAATCATCAGTGGTTTTTTAATTGTTATGGCTGTTAATCATAAGGAATGTTCTTTACTGTTTAAAAACATACAAATATTAGTTTCTAAATCGTAATTACAGGTTTTTGAGGAGCACATAAAATTGTGTATTCATACCTTCTTACCACATAGTGTGAATTTCCTTCTGTATTACTTTTTTATAGTGTCTGTTTTTCATTGCAGTTTGTCACCTACAGCTATATACAACTTAATGTAGGCAAAACATTTACGTAAAAATTGTTTTCACACCTTCTAATGATCCACTGTCGGCCATCTTGTTACCACAGCTGATAGACAGTGACAGTGACAACTCAAAATATTGAACCTGACAATGAAGAAGATGGCAGAAAAAGAAACCGTAAGTGAAACATAATGTAAATAGATACATACACACACACACACACACACGGACACACACACAGAAACTTTCACATAAATTATTCTCAGGCATAGCCACAACAGTTTAGAAATCGTAATTTCTGCTAAATGTTTTGCCTACATTAAGTTGTCTGTAGTTGTAAGTGACAAACTGCAATGAAAAAGCAGACACTATAAAAACGTAATACAGCAGAAAAACCACACCAAGTGGTAAGGAGGTATTAATACATCATTTTATGTGCTCCTCAAAAACCTGTAGTTACCATTTAGCAACTAATTTTTGTATGTAATTAAACAGTAAAGAACATTCCTTATGTTTAACAGCTATAACAAGAAGAAAACCACTTAAGATGCTGCAACTGTGTAAGATGGCAAGAACTATGCCCCTTACATGAAGTCGTTAAATATCACCGAACTCACGTTGAGCGAACAGTAGAGCTGAACAAAAACGACTGACAAGACACAATGAATCTTGTAGAGGTTATAGTATGGACATATTGGAATAATTAATGTTGGGTGATGGTTTCAAAATAATTCATGTGACGTAAAAACTTTGTGGAAATGCGTCATTTACTGGAGGCTAGTTTATCCCAAGGATGTACTCAGAGTTGACCGTGGCCGGGTGACGGCGCGCGAAGGAAAGGGTCAATAGGCACCTTAGGACGGCTCAAACTCTGAGAAAACGGTAACGGGGCGCGGCCTCCAGCTGCCTTAAGATGAGTGACGGGGGGTGGTAGACCCCATGCTGGTGTACCGGGAAGCAGACGGAAAACGGTACGCCTGTTGATAAATATACGTCTTCCCATTTTCAGTGAAACGTGCGAGAAAGCTGTGCAAAGCTACGGTGGAGCGGTCAACACAAGCCAAAATATGCATGTCCGTGACTATAGCAATTTCACACTGAATTCACGTTCTCTGAAGTAAATCAGGTGAAGAGTGACAGAATGAAATATGGCGGCCTCTGATGGGAACGTAGGACCAAGGAATTTGAAGTACTCTCCTGGGAGTCAGAATTTTGGAAAATTTGGTGTTTTACGCAGATGCTAACATTGATGGTTGGCCTGGGAGGAGCTAAATACCAGAAGTGAGAGGAAGGGAAATTATGTGGGAATTTGTTCACTTCCCAGAGCAGGCATTGGTGTAAGTGATTTTGCTGTAGGGGAAACCAAGGCGAAGAGTAGACTGGCAGAAGTCTCCGTAGAGGTCTTCCATTTCCAGCTTGCCTAGAGTGGGGACATGGCATTCTTTACTCAGCTTGTCTGAGAGAGAGTGTGCATCTCTGCAGTTTAGGACTTAGCAAACGGAACGAGTAAGCTTTGAGACAGAAAGTTGTCATTCAGCTATGTACTGAGCAAGATAGCTAGGAGTGAATAGAGGAGCGCAGCCTTGCAGAACAATGAGGCCAGCCTACGTCCGCAAAATGATGATGCCCAGCCACACTGAATTCTGTGATATTGGGCCGGCTCCAGCTTGAGTTAAGCCACTGATTAATTTGTTGGATCACATCGGCAAACTTTTCACAAGGGTTTCATGGGCCGTGTATTGTAGAACTCTTCTCGCACTTTTCATTACACCTGGGTCAGTCGATAGGAACTAATTTTGATTTATCGCGCTTTACTCCACATAAACGCAATTTATTCCCACTGCCTGTTAGGAGAGTCATGTAAAGTGATGATTGAAGGTCGTGAGTTAAAATAAACTTGTGCTAATTGACTGCATCTGTTTTCAATCAAGTAGTTGAAATTCCAAGTCACTTTCTTAATTAATTTTATGTTCAACATTTGCATCTTGTGTTCAATTGCTGAATATAACATCAATGTGCACCCCTTTTTAATTAAAAGGGATCAATTCTGAATCAATTAATGTCAACACTGCCACTGCAGTTTGATCCGGAGTCACAGGGCCTTATTACTTTCTTTGCGTTATCCGATATTGCGGCAGTTTTTGCACTCTCTGTTGATCTGTCAGTCAATTAACTGGGGTGAACACATGCCAAAACCAGATAAGTGATGGGTGGAGTGTTACAACTGCAGTGAAACATCTCTGGGACAAAAAACAAAACTGTTTTGCTAAAGGCGGGCCCCACTCAAAAACATATATTATTGTTAAAGACAAACACAGCAAAAGAGCTTCAACTTCAAGATGATTAAGTGACAGTACTAAGGTAGTATCTATATAACGTTTATTGCTGTATTATGTCGCAAATTATTCTGAACTTACTAGTAAACGTCCAGTAATGAACGATCAAGAATTATTTCTGGTTACACACTTGTGATTAACTGTGTATAAATGCACTGTGTAACTGGTTATTACATGGAAGAATTTTCATATTGGATGCGAGTGTATTTCTCACCTTGTGGGGTTTTATTCGAAATCGGCACTGCTACATTTATAGTTCACACTTGCAGGTAATGTGGACAGTGAGTGACTGCAACCTATGTAGCATGGAAAAGAGAGGGTCTAATATGAACTGTCTCGTGTTCTGGTTGGAAATTAACTGAATACAAGTGCACGTAATGTGCCATTTATTTGTGTAGAGAACGTGATGGAATACTGTTACTGACTAATGCCGGCCCACAACAATAGTCTTTCACAATATATAGCTAATTAATGTTAAACAAAACAACGTGGGTACGTGGACGTTCGGATTGCCATACACCACAGTACGAGCATCTCTGCACGTCGCAGAGCTCTGACTTCATAAGTGTCTAGCATAAGTTTGTGTGAAAGTTGCTTGACCACTTATTGTTGCAAAGGAGAAATACAAATCGCTCAAGAGTTAACTGATAGGTGCGAGATAACTCATTTACTGTGAAGTGAAATTTTAACTGAAATCATTTCGAGGAATCTAGATTTCATTATTTCTGTACTGATGATTACTGAGATCATTTTTCTGGTTGAATAACGTTGTTTAAAGACCTCTCGATATCAGGTCGGAGGCAGCTCAGAAGAAATACAGGAAGATCTGTGAAAGGTTAGTGGAAATTATCGAACCATGCTTATTGGAAACTGACAATGGCCAGCTGCTACAGTAGTATCCAAGAATTTCTTCATCGGGAGACCGAGTAGGAAAATGTGGTTCGAACAAGATTGCGCCACGGATCACAAGCCGGCAGGAGTGCGCTGTAAAGAAGTATTTTTTCCACATCCTCACAGTTTGTTGCTTCTGGTATATCACTTGACTTCTCGTTCGACTTAAGTCCCCACCTCTACTTAATGCTTGTGGTGCCACAGGACGGAAAAAACCATCCATGGACGGTTGGGGATGATGGTAACTTAAAATTACACATTAGAATAGTTAAGAACAATCAGTAGAGTTTTATAGAAAACGTGTTGGGGAGGTTACACAAGGTTTTTAGCAATGACGCATGGTGGACAATTGCAAGACATTGTTTCTCGTTATCAATAGCTACAACACTACTGCAGTATTATTTAATCAATGCCAGTTACATTGAAACAAGTTTTGTATTCTATTACTTTTATATTTATTAATTTTTAGCTGGATTTTGCTTACACAGTGAAAAGTAATTAAAAAATTCTATTTATTAAGCACGTTCCCAGAATGAATATATGGACTCTAATACTATTTACATTGCTATCTGTGCAGACAGTTTTGACTTACGTGTCAGTAACTGCATGCTTTGTGGTATGAGATAAAGCGAGAAAAACAACATGTCAACGTCACATTCAGCACGGAACGATCAGACGTAGTTAAGCTGGCCAATTTAAGGTTCAGTGATAGATGTTTGTTGAATATAACGTTGACAGGTTGTTTTTCTGGCGACGGTTCAAATCTCTGAGTCCGCTCATTCAGAATTGTCTTTTGCGTAAATTGTTTCAGGTAAATTAAGGAATGGTTCCTTTGAAAGGACGCGACCGCCGATTTCCCTTCCCATCATTTCTTATCCGAGTTTGTGCTCCGTGTCTAATAATCTCATTGTCGACGGACCGTTAAACGTTAATCTCCCTTCCTTCCTTTGATGAGATGCTACCCGTGTTTCACGAAGGCTGTTTCAGTGTGATTATTTCTTTAAAGAAATCTTTTATCTTTTGATCTCTACTGAACTGTAAAATGTTTTATAATTGCTGTCTCTGCAGTTCAGGAGAACGTCCAAAACTTGTGTTCAAATTACGAAAAGGTAGAGAGACAATTTTTACCTCTGAATAGTGACAATCATGTAGTCACCAGATTCTACGACATGTCTGCGGTATTATATTTGTAATGGGAAAATAATTGTTGTATGTATAGTAGAACATAAATCATTTGGGTAGCAATTTCTTTGAAAAAAAGGGGGTGGGGGAGAATTTTATACGTTGTAAGTTGGGCGCCACGGATGGAGTACGATTAACCTCTATGAAAATTAAAAACGGTGGCAGAATGTGCATTATAATGATGAAAAGCAAAAAAAACGATGACAATTTGAATGAAGCACACAGTAAGAGCACAGTCCGGCTGAACAAGGCATCTTCGGAGACACTCGTATATTTGAGTTCATGTAATGAATGCTCCACCGTAAAATATTTACAATTATCTGTATTAATTCATCGGTGTTGTCCTGACCTGCAAAGATTTCGCTGATTACAATTTGTCGACAATGGCATCAAATGCATAAAAGGCGGCAGCCGAAGGACTGTTATTTAGGGAATAAAAAAATTCGTAGTTTTACTTGATAAATCGATTTCAGAAATGTAACATCTCGGTCATTAACAGCGTTATGAAAACATTCTGACTGTTATTGTGTGAACCCATTGTTATTCGTCGTAGTTTTATTTACCAAAATCTTTAGTAACTACAGTGAAATAGGCATACAGGTATCTCAGTCTGTATATGGGAAGTAAGAGGCGATAATCCCAGACCACGGAAGGCGGCTGTTTGTAAGTCCTCCACCTCCTATTCAACGAGAGGAAGTCCATATGAAACACGTTCCGAATGCGAATACAAATCCTTTCTCGGAATCATTGTTTCCATGTACAATACAGGCGTGTTTGTGTGCTAAGTGACTGCCAAGCTTCAACATATTCGACACAGTATTTGAGTTGTCGCTATTTTTGCTATCACTAAAAGGTTTGCAGAGGGTATTGAATGTTTATATCGCATAGATCATCTTAGATTGATGCCATTATTGCATTAATAATATTTCTATACCTTATAGCACACTTCAATCCTCCTGTATCATTTGAAAGAGGGAGATGACTTTGGGGTACTTGAATACAATGGCATCACACTCCGCTAAAAGTGTTCGTTAATAATCTTTATTAAAACAACCAGTTTCGTTCAGATCACAAACTGTCCTCTTGTTACTGTCTATGTTGTCCACGGGTGATCGTTTTGTGTCCCCAGCGCCATCATATTACATTAGGCCAGGTGGTGGGGCTTATGACGCTGAGGAGCGTCTGTACACCGATAGGACCATCACGGTGGTGTACACTGGACCATGAAACCTCTGAAAAGCGACATGACGCAACTCCTATGTCCGCTGTGACAAAAGACGGTCAATGCATTCAGGGGAAAATGTTAACAGTTGTCTACGGAGCCATTATGATACCCAGGCGAGCACATTTTCGACCCAAGTTAATCGACGGTCACGAATGTCTCCCCTCTGGGCTCCAAAAATTTGGAAATCAAATTTGGAGAGATCGATAATGTATGGAAGATGTGTAGACGCTTTCTAGCGAAACTTCTGCCGTGTAATCGAAGCGACTTAGCAACGCATATATATCAAGGATCTCATTAGCTTTGGGTAGAAAAGAATAAAAGCGCTACTCGTTACCTCATAAGGAATGCCGTGACGATTGCAGACCCGAGGCGGACCCAGAAGTTGACAAGATTGTTTCGAGTACGTTGCAGAAGTTTCGGTGGAAAGCCCTTACACATCATCCATACACTATCGATCTCTTGCCATGTGATTTCGATATTTTTGGTAACCATGAAGAAAGACCTCCATGACCATCGATCTGCTTCGGACGAAGAACTGTATGCCTAGGTGCAATCGTGGTTCCTTAGACAACGGCAACCATTTTTTCAAGAAGGCGCTGAGCGTCTTCTCTGAGAGTGAGATAAATATATCAATAGTTATGGCTGTCACTTTTGAAGTAATAAAAGTGTTTACTTACTTTTTTTCGTCTGTCTTGTTTTCATACAACTACCACTTACGTTTCCTAGCTGACAAAGCCGCCATTCCCCAGATATTCATTTTGCCAATTTTCTATTCAAATCAACAACAAAAAACAAACTGTGCTTTTAGAGCTATATTTGGGACAGTCCCTGTACGCTTGGAGCAGCTACTTCACGTGTCTAATGGACAATTTTTTACTATGGCAACGTTTCATCATAGCTCTATAGAAGAAGATCCTTTTCGCCTACAGCCGTTTACTTTTCGCTGTAGAACGCTGTCAAAAGCGTCGCCAGGCGTCGGGGATTTCTTTAAGTTGACTAGACTGCAGGAGTGTCTCAGTAATAAGCAATAAAAACGTATTCAAACTCCATGCAAGGTGCGTCATATTTTCACGCATCACAGTGCTTATGACGCAGTGTCTCTTAAAATATGCATCGTACAATGATAAGCACTAAAAATCCAAATAAACTGGCACGCCATCCTAATATCGTGTAGGGCCCCCATGCCCGCAGAAGTGCGGCAACACGACGCAGCATGGACTCAATTAATGTGTGACCTAGCGCTGGAGGGAACTGACACTATGAATCCTGCAGGGCTGCCCATAAATCCGCAAGAGTACGAGGGAGTGAACATCTCTTCTGAAGAGGACGTTGCAAGGCATCCCAGATAAGCTCAACACTGTTCATGTCTGGGGAGTTTGATGGTCAGCGGAAGCGGAATTACTCAGATACAGAGAAATGTAATAGTCACTATTAAAATCACAAATTTATTTATTCTGGTAACCGGTTTCGACCACGCCTGTGGTCATCTTCACTGCAGTGATTTACCACCAGAAGGAGGCTCCTGTTCATGCAGCATTTTGGTCTGAAGATGACTACAGGGGTGATCGAAACCGGTTACCAGAATAAATAAATTTGTGATCAAGACTGATTTTAATAGTAACTATTAGTAATAACATTGATCACTATCTGATCCAGCGATATATTCAACAGAGATATGTAAACAGGCAGTATACGGAGCCGCGGTCAGCAACGTCTATATAAGACATCAAGTGTGTGGCACTGTTGTTAGATCGGTTACTGCTATTATAATGATAGGTAATCAACATTTCAGTGCATTTGAACCTGGTGTTATAGTCGGTCGGCACACGAACGTTGGTACACAGAATCTCCGAGGTGGCCATGAAGTGGAAATTTTCCCGCACGACCATTTAACGATTGTACCATGAATATCAGGAATCCGGTAAAACATCAGATCTCCGACATCGCTACAGCCGTAGAAAGATCCTACAAGAACGGGACCAACGACGATTTAAGAGAATCGTTCAACGTGACAGAGCTGCAACCCTTCCGCAAAATTGCTGCAGATATGAATGCCGCTCCATCAACAGGTGTCAGCGTACGAACCATACTGCGAAACATCTTCGATATGGGTTTTCGGAGCCGAAGGCCTACTCGTGCATCCTTTACGACTGCATGACACAAAGCTGTACGCCTCGCTTGGTCGCGTCAACGCTGACATTGGACTATTGATGACTGGAAACATGTTGTCTGGTCGGACGAGTCTCGTTTGAAATTGTGTCGAGCGGATGGACGCGTACGGGTATGGAGACAACCTCGTGAATTGATGGACTCTGCGTGTCAGCAGGGGACTGATCAATCTGTTGCAGGCTCTGTAAAGGTGTGGGACGTGTGCAGCTGGAGTGATATGGATACGTCTAGACACGACCCTGACAGGTGTCACGGTAAGCAACATGTCTGATCATCTGCGTCCATTCATGTCCACTGTGCATTCCGTCGGACTTGATCAATTGCAACAGGACAATGCGACAACCCACACATCCATAATTGCTATACAATGGCTCCAGGGACACTCTTCTGAGCTTAAACACTTCCACTGGCCACAATATGTGGGATGCCTTGCAACGTGTTATTTAGAAGGGATTTCCTCCCCCTTGTATTCTTACGGATTTGTGGACAGCCGTGCAGGATTCAGGGTGTCAGTTTCCTCCAGCACGACTACAGACTTTAGTCGTGTCCATGCCACGTCGTGCGTGCTCGCGCGGTCTTAGAGGACATTAGGACATTAGACATGTGTACCAGTTCCTTTGACTCTACAGTGTATATGTGTATATAATATGATTCTTATTTACGTTTATAAAACGCGAAGTGACGTAGACGACCCTGAGATAGGTGATTTAATGTAAGACATATGGGGCTGCAGATGTCGGGAAAGACCATAAAAGTGGATGACGAATGCTAAACATGTGCCCCGCACGTGCAGCAACCGAGATATTTGATCATAATCTCGCCGGCAGTGGTCAGTGCTACACATCGCTCCACTAGGTTATCCCGTTTTTGAACACATTTTATAAACGTGATCTGTTGTAACGTAGAATTTACAGAAGTACTTTCCTCGCTGTAAGCAAGCTAAAGGTGTTTTATCTTCGTGTTTCTTTCCTGTTGTTGTTTCTTTTCTTGTTAATAGACTTTATTTAATAAAGAACACGTAGATCATTTACTGCCAGCGATAGAATTAGGAAGCTTATACTCATTTACTTATGGGGTAGTACTATAAGTGTTTGTTGTACTGTACTTTACAATTAACCAGAGGAGACCACGGGACCGGTAAATCAAGTAATAAGCCTTACATCAGTGTAAACGCATGATTTTGCCAGACGCAAAACTCGAACCCTGAGCCATACGCCCTAAAGTCGTACGCACCTAGGGTCTGAGCCACACCGACATGAATACTTCACATGGGTGCGACAGACCGACTGGCTTCACCGCTGGACGTGTACCGCGGTATAAAAGGTGATGTCACATAACTGAACATTTGTTATCCAACATTTCTTGATATTTGCGACCCCACGTGTCTTATACACAAATGGAAAGTGAAATAAGAACACCGTAAATTTATTGTCCCAGGAAGGGGAAACTTTATTGACACATTCCTGGGGTCAGATACATCACATGATCACACTGACAGAACCACAGGCACATAGACACAGGCAACAGAGCATGCACAATGTCGGCACTAGTACAGTGTATATCCACTTTTCGCAGCAATGGAGGCTGCTATTCTCCCATGGAGACGATCGTAGAGATGCTGGATGTAGTCCTGTGGAACGGCTTGCAATGCCATTTCCACCTGGCGCCTCAGTTGGACCAGCGTTCGTGCTGGACGTGCAGACCGCGTGAAACGACGCTTCATCCAGTCCCAAACATGCTCAATGGGGGACAGATCCGGAGATCTTGCTGGCCAGGGTAGTTGACTTACACCTTCTAGAGCACGTTGGGCGGCACGGGATACATGCGGACGTGCATTGTCCTGTTGGAATAGCAAGTTCCCTTGCCGTTCTAGGAATGGTAGAACGATGGGTTCGATGACTGTTTGGATGTACCGTGCACTATTCAGTGTCCCCTCGACGATCACCAGAGGTGTACGGCCAGGAGATCGCTCCCCACACCATGATGCCGGGTGTTGGCCCTGTGTGCCTCGGTCGTATGCAGTCCTGATTGTGGCGCTCACCTGCACGGCGCCAAACACGCATACGACCATCATTGGCACCAAGGCAGAAGCTACTCTCATTGCTGAAGACGAGACGTCTCCATTCGTCCCTCCATTCACGCCTGTCGCGACACCACTGGAGGCAGGCTGCACGATGTTGGGGCGTGAGCGGAAGACGGCCTAACGGTGTGCGGGACCGTAGCCCAGCTTCATGGAGACGGTTCCGAATGGTCCTCGCCGATATCCCAGGAGCAACAGTGTCCCTAATTTGCTGGGAAGTGGCGGTGCGGTCCCCTACGGCACTGCGTAGGATCCTACGGTCTTGGCGTGCATCTGTGCGTCGCTGCGGTCCGGTCCCAGGTCGACGGCCACGTGCACCTTCCGCCGACCACTGGCGACAACATCGATGTACTGTGGAGACCTCACGCCCCACGTGTTGAGCAATTCGGCGGTACGTCCACCCGGCCTCCCGCATGCCCACTATACGCCCTCGCTCAAAGTCCGTCAACTGCACATACGGTTCACGTCCACGCTGTCGCGGCATGCTACCAGTGTTAAAGACTGCGATGGAGCTCCGTATGACACGGCAAACTGGCTGACACTGACGGCGGCGGTGCACAAATGCTGCGCAGCTAGCGCCATTCGACGGCCAACACCGCGGTTCCTGGTGTGTCCGCTGTGCCGTGCGTGTGATCATTTCTTGTACAGCCCTCTCGCAGTGTCCGGAGCAAGTATGGTGGGTCTGACACACCAGTGTCAATGTGTTCTTTTTTCCATTTCCAGGAGTGTATAAATGGGAAGTGCAGAGTATACGGCGCGAAACAGGTCAGATGTGCATATGGCTACAAATGCATTCAAAGGGAGAAGCAATCACTTAAAGATGGAGCTAAGACATCTTTGATAACTATACCGGTCTCAGCAGGAAGAAGTTCGTCCGCCAGCATGGGGTAAAACAGACGACCATGTGGAACAGTCTCTGTGACAACTGCAACTATCTGTGTCACTTACAATACTTGCAGGCCGTATTACCTTACATCCAACTTATTCACAATTTCGGCAACATTTCCGAGTGCCAGCATCGTCAACCTTTACCCCGCCCCAGCCGGCCATGTAGAGTTCCCATGGTTTTGCGGGAGCGAGTTATCGACACCAGTTCAGCCAGAGCGTGCAGGCGGGGATTATTGGCGACAGGCTCGTGCGACCAGTCATCCTTCCAAAAAAATGGTTCAAATGGCTCTGAGCACAATGGGACTCAACTGCTGTGGTCATCAGTCCCCTAGAACTTAGAACTACTTAAACCTAACCAACCTAGGGACATCACCGAGGCAGGATTCGAACCTGCGACCGCAGCAGTCGCACGGTTCCGGACTGCGCGCCTAGAACCGCGAGACCACCGCGGCCGGCGTCATCCTTCCATAACGCCTCACACGCGAGCGCACTTGCAATTCCTGCTGGTGATCCTGCCCCCGCTGCTGAAAGATATGCCTTAGATGGTAGGAAATGCAATGTGACTACGATATGTTGATACTCCAGCTCAATGTCCTCTTGATTACAGAGTTAAAACACTAGTAAAGAGAATGATGGTGCATTCTTATTATGTGCTTTCAGTCATAGAAACCTAAACCATCAAACTTTTGTTTACACCTTCAATTTTGTGTACCTCCTTTGGAACACTTTTCTCGCACTTCCGTAAAACGTTTTTTTTTTTTTTTTTTTGCCTCTTATACTGCCAAGGGTCGTTTCTTGTGGTTTGTGTCCATTTAGCAATATCTGCAAGGTGCTTCCTATCAACGTTTATAAACACCCGAAATAATGTAGATGACATTAAGACAAGTAATTCAACATATGACACATGGGGTCGCAAACGTCGAGGAGTGACCCAAAAGTGGATGACAATGTTGTACGTGTGACGTCACCAGTAACACCTGCAATGGTGGAGTCTACCGGTCTGACGCACCTAATCTACGCAACCTACATCGAGCACTTACGTTGGTGTGGATCCGGGCCTAGGGGCGCAACTTGAACTCTGTGTGGCAGACAGCGATCTTTTTTTTTTTTTTGCATTGGGTTACACAACTATGTGTTTACATTGAGGTAAGATAAATTATTTTTTTTACTGGTTTCATAGTCTCCGCTGGTTAATATGAAAATAAAGTATAACAAAAACCTGCGGAATTATGTCATAAGTACCGGGTGATCAAAAAGTCAGTATAAATTTGAAAACTTAATAAACCACGGAATAATGTAGAAAGAGAAGTAAAAATTGACACACATGCTTGGAATGACTTGGGGTTTTATTAGAACAGCTCCATATTGCTACACGCTTGAAAGATCTCTTGCGCTCGTCGTTTGGTGATGATCGTGTGCTCAGCCGCCACTTTCGTCATGCTTGGCCTCCCAGGTCTCCAGACCTCAGTCCGTGCAATTATTGGCTTTGGGATTACCTGAGTAGCAAGTGTATCGTGATCGACCGACATCTCTAGGGATGCTGAAAGACAACACCCGACGCCAATGCCTCACCATAACCCCGGACATGCTTTACAGTGCTGTTCACAACATTATTCCTCGAGGAATATTGTATTGTTGAGGAATTATGGTGAACATATTGAGCATTTCCTGTAAAGAACATCATCTTTGCTTTGTCTTACTTTGTTATGCTAATTATTAATATTCTGATCAGATAAAGTACCATTTGTCGGACGTTTTTGAACTTTTCTATTTTTTATTTATTCTAATAAAACCCCATGTCATTCCAAGCATGTGTGTCAAATTTTACCTCTCTATCTACGTTATTCCGCTATTTATTCAGTTTTCAAATTTATACTGACTTTTTGATCACCCGGTATATAAGTCTAAGCTTCGGGATTCCATCGCTGGCAGTAAATGATTTACGTCTTGTTTATTGTTTAACAAACAGTCCGCAACAAAAGAAAAATCTGCTAAAGGAAAGAAATAAAACATTACAACACCTTTTGCTTGGTTACAGAGAGAACAATAATTTTATAACTTTTAGATTTTCAACAGATCACTTATACAAAAGATGTTCGAAAAGAGAGTAGCCTCGAGTAGCGATGTGACGTAGGATCGACAAGCGCAATCGCTGTACCTACGGCAAGTTACGTCATCGGGTGATGTCGCATTTTCGATATTTTTCGTCCACTTTTGGAGTATTTCCCGGTAGTTGTGACCACATATATCTTGTATTAAATTACTCGTCTAAGCGTCGAAGTTTTTCTAAACATTAATAAGCATCACCCTGTATATAGAGGGGTCCATGGAAGGAGCCCCAAATTCAAAAATTAAATACACTATTGACAATTAAAATTGCTACACCAAGAAGAAATGCACATGATAAACGGGTATTCATTGGACAAATATATGATACTAGGACTGGCATGTGATTACATTTTCACGCAATTTGGGTGCATCGATCCGGAGAAATCAGTACCCAGAACAGTCACCTCTGGCCGTAATAACGGTCTTGATACGCCTGGGCATTGAGTCAAACCGAGCTTCGGTGGCGTGTACAGGTATAGCTGCCCATGCAGCTTCAATACGATACCACAGTTCATCAAGAGTAGTGACTGGCGTATTGTGACGAGCCAGTTGCTCGGCCACCATTGACCAAACGTTTTCAGTTGGTGAGAGATCTGAGGAATGTGCTGGCCAGGGCAGCAGTCGTACGTTTTCTGTGTCCAGAAAGGTCCGTAAAGCACCAACTACATGCGGTCCTGTATTATCCTGCTGAAATGTAGGGTTTCGCAGGGATCGAATGAAGGGTAGATCCACCGGTCGTAACACAACTGAAATGTAACGTCCACTGTTGAAAGTGCCGTGAATGCGAACAAAAGGTGACCGAGACGTGTAACTAATGGCACCCCATACCATCACGTCGGGAGATACGCCCATATGGCGATGACGAATACAAGCTTCCAATGTGCGTTAACGCGATGTCGCCAAACACGAATGCGACCATCATGATGCTGTAAACAGAACCTGGATTCATTCGAAAAAATGACGTTTTGCCACTCGTGCACCCAGGTACGTCGTTGAGTACACCATCGCAGCCGCTCCTGTCTGTGATGCAGCCTCAAGGGTAGCCGCAGCCATGGTCTTCGAGCTGATAGTCCATGCTGCTGCAAGCGTCGTCGAACTGTTCGTGCAGATGGTTGTTGTCTTGCAAACGCCCCCATCTTTTGACTCAGGGATTGATACGTAGCTCCACGATCCGTTACAGCCATGTGGACCCGAGATAAGCTCAACAATGTTCATGTCTGGGGAGTTTGGTGGGCAGCGGAAGCGGAATCACTCAAATACAGATATATGTCATAGTTACTATTAAAATCAGTCTTGACCACAAATTTATTTATTCTGATAACCTGTTTCGACCACGCCTGTGGTCATCTTCACTGCAGTGATTTACCACCAGAAGGAGGCTCCTGCTCATGCAGCATTTTGGTCTAAAGCGTGATCGAAGCCGGTTACCAGAATAAATAAATTTGTGATCAAGACTCATTTTAATAGTAACTATTAGTAATAACATTGATCACTGTCTGCTCCACCGATGTGTTCAACAGAGGTATGTAAACAGGCAGTATACTTTACCGCGGTCAGCAGCTTCTATATAAGACACCAAGTGTTTGGCACTGTTGTTAGATCGGATACTGCTGTTACAATGACAGGTTATCAACATTTAAGTGAGTTTGAGCATGGTGTTATAGTCGGTGGGAGCACGAGCGTTGGTACACAGAATCTCCGAGGTCGCGACGAAGTGGGGATTTTCCCGTACGACCATTTCACGCGTGTACCGTGAACATCAGGAATCCGGTAAAACATGAGATCTACCACATCCATGCGGTCTGGGAAAGATCCTACAAGAACGGGACCAACGACGACTGAAGAGCATCGTTCAACGTGACAGAACTGCAATCCCTCCGAAAAATTGCTGCAGATATGAATGTTGCGCCATCAACAGGTGACAGCGTGCGAACCATTCTGCGAGACGTCATCGATGTGGGCTTTCGGAGCCGAAGACCTACTCGTGACCCTTGAAGACTGCACGACACAACGCTTTACTGCCCGCTTGGGAGCGTCAACACTCACATTGGACTATTGATGACTGTAAATGTGTTGCCTGGTCGGACGAGTCTCGTTTGAAATTGTATCGCGCGGATGGACGTGTACGGGTATGGAGACAATCTCATGAACCGATGGACTCTGCTTGTCAGCAGGGGACTATTCAAACTGTTGGGGGCTCTGTAAAGGTGTGGGACGTATGTAGCTGGAGTGATATGGATACGTCTGGATACGACCATGGCAGGTGACACGGACGTAAGCATCCTGTCTGATCACCTCCATCTATTCATGTTCATTGTGCATTGCGACGGACTTGGGCAATTGTAGCACGACAATGCAACACCCCAGACGTCCAGAATTACTGCAGGGTCGCTCCAGGGACACTCTTCTGAGTTTAAACACTTCCGCTGGTCATCGTATGTAGGATCCCTTGAAACGTGTTGTTCAGAAGAGATCTCCACCCACTCGCATGTCGCCAAACACGGTTGCGACCATCATGATGCTGTAAAGAGAACCTGGATTCATCCGAAAAAATGACGTTTTTTCCACTCGTGCACCCAGGTTCGTCGTTGAGTACACCATCGCAGGTGCTCGTGTCTGTGATGCACCGTCAAGGGTAACCGCAGCCATGGTCTTCGAGCTGATAGTCCATGCGGCTGCAAACGTCATCGAACTGTCCGTGCAGATGGTTGTTGTCTTGAAAACGTCCCCATCTTTTGACTCAGGGATCGAGACGTGGCTGCACGATCCGTTAAAGCCATGTGGATATGATACCTGCCATCTCGACTACTAGTGATACGAGGCCGTTGGGATCCAGCACGGCGTTCCGTATTACCCTCCTTAACTCATCGATTCCATATTCTGCTACCAGTCATTGAATCTCGACCAAAGCGAACTACAATGTCACGATACGATAAACCGCAATCGCGATAGGCTACAATCAGACCTTTATCAAAGTTGGAAACGTGGTGATACGCATTCCTCCTCCTTACACGAGGCATCACAACAACGTTTCACCAGGCAACGCCGGTTAACTGCTGTTTGTTTATGAGAAATCGGTTGGAAACTTTCCTGATGTCAACACGTCGTAGGTATCGCCACCGGCGCAAGCCTTGTGTGAATGCTCTGAAAAGCTAATCATTCGCATATCACAGCATCTTCTTCCTGTCGGTTAAATTTTGCGTCTGTAGCACGTCATCTTCGTGGTGCAGCAATTTTAATGGCCAGTAGTGTATTTTCTTTCATTTCTTGCAGGAAATCTAAGATCGAATGACGGTATGTTAATTATGGAAGCTGTAAGGATTCTACACAGAAGTTTAGAAATAGATCCAAAAGCTGCTGACCCATGACACAGTACTAGCAACACGCAGTGTCTATCAATAGTGCGCCGCAGCTCAGAGAGATGAATTCCACTGTTGAAATACGAAAGGAGGTTTGCTTAAGCGCAGGAAGAGTTTGAAACGATGTATTCCATTGAAAAACCCATTTTTCCGGTACTCGAATACCACAGGTTAGAACACAGTTCTACGGCAAAAAGGCACGATTTAAGGTTGTGGAAGGACCAGACGTGAAAACCATTCGCTAGCTCTTTGCTAAATCCCAACGGACAGGCAGCGTCGCTGATGATATAGCGGGGAACGTCAGCCCCAGGCCAAAGTATTGTTACTCCTCAAAATGTCGCCACAATTTGGAAACTATTTAGAAAAATCCAAGGAACTTTGTCCGTAGAATTGCAGCAGTGACTGGTTTGAAGTGTTCCATTATACAGAAATTACTGAGACAGAGCCTACACATGTTTCCATTCAAAATGTACGAGCTGTGCGACAGAGAGTTAAATTTGCCAACCCAAATCTCACAATGACTGATAATTAAGGGTTTTATGATGGCCGTGTCCGGTTCAAAAATAAATGACACATCCACCTGAATGGAGCTGTGAATAAACAAAACTGGCAATTATTGTATTCTGAAAAGCCCCATTTGTGTGAAGGCAGAACAATGTATTCTCCCAGAGTTACCATTTGGGCTGCAATATGCAGCAGAGGTTTCGTTGTGCCTTTTTCCACGCGAGAAACGGTCGCTAGTGACTGTCACGTTACAATTTTGGAACAATTTGCTGCAACACAGCTAGCCATGGATAGTACCCTTGTGGTTCATGCAAGCTCGGGAAAGACGACGTCACACCGAACCGGTGTGTCCCTTCCTTGCTGAATACCTCGGGAAAAGAGTCGTTGTATTGGATTTTTGCAAATTTACTGATGCAGGGATAGATTGACCTCCATATTCGCCCTTCCTGACTACCTTTTGTGGGGCACATTGAAAGACACTGTGTACTGGAATCATTTCAGAACGTTGGACAAGCTTGAATCGGTGATTTGTGTGCTATCTGAATCCATTTCGGTCGAGACACTGCTGGATGAGATGCAAAATTTTATTGTTAGTTTGCATCACTTCTGTACTGCGAGTGGTGGACATTTCGAAAAGATTGTCATGTGACTGCAAAGACTGCTTACTTAGGACAAGATTAATTATGCAGGCTGTTACTGAATGATCCGCATATTGTACAGCGCCATCTGTCAGCAGCTTCTCGAACTATTTCGAAATTTCTGTACAACTTATGTATAAAATTCTTGCAGATTTAACAATAAACATAGCTTTTATTGCAGTCGTCTATAGATCTTAGTTTTCGAGATATTAATTTTCAAATCAGGACTCCTTTGCTGAACGCTCTGTATAAATCAGCATGACCAACGTGTATTTGTCCAATATCATCCAAATCTGGCATACAGACAGCAAACTAGCGACTATCAGCGCTATGGGGATTATAATCTCCTAGCTGCAATAGCAATACCGCGCAAAAACGTATTTTTTTCATTCCCTGCCATGTAGGCTGCCATGCACAACGCATGTGTTGCTCGGGAATAGAATCGGCCTGTCTTATCTACCTGCTTGAAGGGAAGACTACGCGTTAAGGGCAAAAATCAGTTTTCGAGTCATTGACATGGAAGTTGTTCGACATGACAGACATGTTGTGGGAGTGGTTTCGGTCTGCTTTATCGGCCTGTTTTTCTTATGGGTTACAGGTGTTGATGCATATGGCTGCCGAATGTGCACATGAATAAACGAGGTAATCGACAAAGAGAGGGGCAGGATAGGGAGAGGGGGTTGGAAGGAGATGAAAAGAGAGAGGGCAGTAGGAAAGGATGGACAGAGTGGGGGGGGGGGGGGGCAGAGTGAAGCACAGAGAGGAGGAGAGGAGAAGATTTACAGAGGCACAGGAGGAGTTGATGGTCAGAATGAGGGCGGAGGAGATGGATGGGGAGATGTAAAATGAGGGGGGGGGGGGGAAAATTGATGGTGCAGGTGCAAGGTGTAGTGTGGTAGTGGGCACATGGGAAATGAAGAGGGGGAGGAGAGTATGAACATAGACAAAAAATGGTGCAAATGGCTCTGAGCACTATGGGACTTAACTTCTGACGTCATAAGTCCCCTACAACTGAGAACTACTTAAACCTAACTAACCTAAGGACATCACACACATCCATGCCCTAGGCAGGATTCGAACCTGCGACCGTAGCGGTCGCGCGGTTCCAGACTGTAGCGCTTAGAACCGCTCAGCTACCCCGGCCAGCAACAGAGAGAAGGGGAGAAGGATATTTACAGTGAGAGGGGGAGGAGGAGACGAAGAGACAGAGTGATGAGGAGAAGATGGACAGATGGAGTTGGGAGGAGGATGAGATAGACATAGGGAGGAAGAGGGGTCACAAAGAGAGGAGAGGTGGAGATGTATGGAGCATATGTGTAGCGGAGGAAATGGACAGACACTGAGGGGTTGGGAGGAGATTGACAGAGAGAGAGGTAGTGGGAGACCAGCAGAGGGAGGTGTCTTGCAGATGGAGAGAGAGGAGCAGATAGGCAGAGGGGGTTAGGAGGAGCTGGCCTGACAGGCTGGGGAGGAGGAAATTGGCAGGCAGTGAGGAGAATAAGATGGACAGCGATAGGGGGCTTGGTCAGAGAGAGGGTTAGGACGGCACTCAGCACTATGGGACTCAACTGCTGTGGGCATCAGTGCCCTAGAACTTAGAACTACTTAAACCTAACTAACCTAATGACATCACACACATCCATGCCTGAGGCAGGATTCTAACCTGCGACCGTAGCAGTCTCACAGTTCCGGACTGCGCGCCTAGAACTGCGAGACCACCTCGGCCGGCGAGGGTTAGGAGATTGTGGTCAGAGAGAGAGGCTGGAGAGTATTGTCAGAGAGAGGGATAGGAGAAAATGCAGAGGAGGTGATGGGCAGAGAGAGGGATAGGAAGTGTTATACAGAAAGATATTCAGGAGAAGACAGGTAGAGGTGGAAGAAGAAGGAGGAGGAGGAGAAGGACATGGAGAGAGAGAGGGGGTGGGGGGGTGAGCAGTAAATGGACATAGAAAGTGAGAGGTAAGAAATGGAAAGAGAGAGCGGTGAGCAGGACATGGACACAGATGTGCAAAAGTGAGATGGTCATAAATAGGGGACGGATGAAATCGACAGAGATGGGGAAGATGGATGCAGAAAACTGGGGAGAAGGACGTTGAGGTGTGGTAGAGGCGGAGATGAACAGAGAGATGGGGAGGAGGAGTTGAAGAAACACATGGTGCACTTGTTAAATGGACTAAGGATACGCATACACTGGGGTATACACCCCAATAGGCCAATACTGAATAAAGAAAATACTGACAGTTGGTATAGTTTCTGACAGCATTCACCTTCTATGCACTATCGACTTCAAATCGAAGCTATATCCATCAACATAGCAGCAGCAAGATACTAGCACCTGGAGATATAATGAAAAATTCTGAGTTAAATTAATATTGCAGTCAACTTTGTATATTTCATACAACATTCTTTAATGCGGATGTTGTACATCCAGATATATTCCTCAATTTTCATAATTCTCTGTTTGAACACTTCATAATTTCTACATTGCAATGTCGATTACAAGGGAATAGCGTTTTTTGGTATGGCAGAGCAAAGATTAAGAATTGCAAATTGGAATAAATGAACACTCCATCTCTCTTGCACAGAGAGAAAGGAGATTGGTGGACTGGGGAGGAGGATATGGGCAGAGAGAGAGAAGAGTGGCAGTTGGTCTGAGAAACTGGGGAGAAGAGGCTAGGAGGTAGAGTGCAAAGGAGGGGATGGACAGTGCGAGGGGGGAGGAGGGGATGCTCAGAGTGAGAGGGAAGAAGGAGATGGTCAGAGAGAGTGGGGAGGAGCAGATGGACAGTAGGAGTGACTATCAAATGGTCATTGAGAGGGGGATAATGAGATGTTAGAGGTAAGGGTGATGTAGAACGAAAGGTGCGGAGGAGGAAGTAAACAGACAACTGTTGGGGGATGGGGGGGGAGGGAGGAAATGAGTAGAGAGACGGCGATGCACGAGGTGGGCAGACACGTGGCACACATACTAAATCGGCAGTGGATGATTACAGTGGGGACAAATACACTCCAGTAGTTGATGCACCTCAAGGTAAATCATCACAGTTATGAACACTTCTGTTGGTTTCCGACTGCGAAGCGTTATCGACTATGTAGTCAAAACTATATCCGTCAACATAGCACGAGGCATTTCCACAGAAACGTCAATATAGCGTTAGCAGCACTAAAGCGTTTCCATAGCAACGTTCATAAATTCGTTTCACATTATGTGGCGAGGCAGGTGCGCGAGACAACCGCGCTCTGCAGTCTTCATTTATCGTTATTCGACTTAGGCCGCCACGAAAATAGGATTACGTCCATGGTAATAAAAAACGGATAATTTTCTTTTATTTGTTTTGACATAGGTTTCCGGAGCCAATATAAATGTCAGCTAGTAGCTGTGCACGTTGCACACATCAGTCTACCGGCAGTCACAAGCGACATCATACACATGTGTACGTGGCGAGATAATTTCCAAGAAGAGTTTCCTATCGAATGTGTGGGCCACGAAAGAAATTTATCGACCATGCGACTCTCGTGGTTGCAAATATGGATATTGTTTTTTGTGGTGACTAGAGCGACCACAAAAGACGAACGTTTACTAAGTTAACATTAATTAAAAAGAAAACTAGTAATTTCACTTATTTTACTTATCAGCCATGTCTTTTTCAAAGACTAGTCCGCGAGTTGCGTACGCTACCGGAAGCAGTACCGGTAGGCTCTTTTTATGTCTCTGAAGAATACTGGAAGACTCTCAGAAGGTTGAATTACCCACGCGGCAGCAAAATGGGGAAGTACATTTACTGAAAGAGGCACGGTTCGTCCCTGTCTCCTGGTCGGGACATAAGATTAGAAAGATTTCCACAAGCGCTCTATATTATGTGTGTGGCAGGTAGCTCGGCCGAAGAGACAGACCCCACAGAATGATTTACAAATGCATGATGGTTCAAATGGTTCACATGGCTGTAAGCCCTATGGGACTTAACATCTGACGTCATCAGTCCCCTAGACGTACAAGGGGAAGACCTCAGACACGGCCAACCGATTCCGCTCATATTTGGCAGGTCGCTTGTGTACGACGTAAAACGAAGGAATCTAACATATTTTGGGTCAACATCCCCGCGTTTTTGAGAAAATCACTCCTAAAGGTTATGACTAGCAAACGACTTAAAATTGGCGGGATCGACAGAAAATTGTAAATAGAGCATATTTCATCATCAGGTATGGGGCCCGAATACAAATACTTTTCCAGAAATCGAGGTAAGAAACTTCTAGAACTGCCGCTTCCGTACCCACATGGTAAACACTTCTCGTCGACAGCACCGATAGTTGGGAACACCGGGTGCTGTTGGCTCTAACTCATCGCTGGCACGGTAGCTCAGCGTGTTCGGTCAGAGGGTTACGTGCCCTCTGTAATAAAAAAAAAAACTGAGTTAATCGATCAACAACGAACAAAAACGGCTGTCTTACGAGGTCCCCCCGGAGCAGCTGCAACGAACGAAAGCGAACAAAATGAGATTTAAAAAAAATTTTAAAAAAGCGCAACGGCTAAGGTAACTGGCCGGGAATCGGAAAACCCGTGTTCGAATCTCGAAGAAACCTAGCGGACGTTCCTCTTCTCTTTTGTATTTTTCCATATCTCAATTGATAGGGATAGGAGACCCTCCTATCCCTATCAATTGAGATATGGAAAAATCAATAAGGAATGATAGTAATAAGGTGGGCAAACAAATTTCTCAAATCTCTTGGGATAGCAAACAACTAAAATGTTACTCCAGGTCACTTTACAATGGCTCTTCCAGTCAGTGTTTCGTGTCCTCACTTTTCTTCGAACAATTAGATGCATGGTATTTGTCATATAAACATTCGAAACATGTAATGAATGCGATCTTTCGACAGCTACACTGCTCCTTCCGAAGAGTAGGCGGGAAACAAACTTGGTTTACATTTAAAAATATGTCTTTTTCGGGAATTAATTTTGATGCGTACCACGCATACGATATCACTGCCTCAAAAATCGGTGCTGAAAGTTGGTTATGAATTATGTTGCGAATAGTTATTGCATCCGTGCGATTGTGCAATTCTCGCAAGGTTTCCAGAAGCACACTGCAATTCTGAAGCCTGGAAACAAATTTTTTAACCTGGCGATAGAAATAAACATCACACGGCTGGCACACAGGTGTGCAGTTTGGCAGTATTACCTTTACTGTGCACGTCGTTTGACCCTCGCCACCTATAAACATTGTATCATATATTGTAGTATTAATCTGTCCACTCCAAGAATCCAATATTAGACAAAACTTGTAATCAGAAACGTATGGTTTTAAAACATTCTCAAGAAATGTTCTGTAAATCGCATTCGTCAGTTTCCCGGATTTGGAGCAGGTAATGCAAACATTTGTCAACGAGTCGGTTAAACGATTGACCTCTTTTATAACCCGAGGACCAAATGTAACATTCGTTTCTTGTAAACACAGGTAAACCTTAGGCAACACATTTCCAGAGGCTCTGATGGCATATTGCGCCGTGTACGAATGTGTTAGTTTGTTTTTACTACCAGCTGCGACAAGGGTTCGAATTTCTACCCTATGCGATTACGTGTGTCGAATGTTCACCCGATACTCGTATCCTGTTTGTTCAGTGTTGATCACGCAATCACGATTAAAACCGGTCATAAGTGACGCTGTTTACGTGCTGAAAAGAGCCGCCAATTACTGTATATCTTCTGTATTTTGTACTTCTTTATGAGACAAGTATTTAGTGACGTGCCGTTGACGAATTTTATGCTCCGATTTGAAATTTCTTCCCCAAGATAATGCTGCAGTAAACGTAAAATTCTTGTTGGCCGTATATTGAAGCGCTGCACCTGCAGCCCACTCCTGAAGTATTCTCGTTGTTACATTCTCGTTACGACAACTAGATTCGACAAATCGGTCGTATGTCCACTTATTTATCACCTGGTATTTGTCGCGTCTTGTCCCTCGTTTAACGATATCATTTTCCAACAATTTCAAGTCCTTCCTCCTTTTCAGCACTGTTGTTGCTCCATTCGTTTGCAGTGTTTGTAAGTTCCAATTTGGATGATTCCTGGCTACCGCTACCGCCTTTACTTTTACTTCAAGGGGTATAGTGCCGTAGTTCAATCGTTAAGTAACCGGTTCGTAATACTCATCGGTAACAGATGAAGCACATATTCCCAGTGACGTGGAGATTTCCAAACTGTTATGACCATTTTGCGATTCACTGGTCGCGATATCCACCATTGAAACACCTTCTGTTTCGTCTTCATGGTATAGTACTTCATTATCAACTAAAGTAATTTCGTTCGTCAGCTCCAAAATTCGCTCGACGATAGAAAATCCTATCAATCTGCAAGGCCAAGAAACAGAACTGATTGCTTCCGGTAGTGCATTGATAATGGATCTGTCTTGCAACACTTCTACAAACCAGCGTCGGTAACTTCCTGTTTGCCATCGCCTGTGACAGGCCCCCAACTACATACTACAGCGCTAGTCGAAGGGTGTACATCCTCCATTATTCAGATTACGCGCCGCGCGGGATTATCCGAACGGTCTGTGGCGCTGCACTCTTGGACTGCGCTGCTGTTACGGTCGCAGGTCCGAATCCTGCCTCGGCCATGGATATGTGTGATGTCGTTAGGTTAGTTAGGCTTAAGTAGTTCTAACAAGGGGAAGGCCTCAGCGCCTAGAACCGCTCGGCCACAGCGGCCGGCATTCATGATGGAATACTTCTTTCTTAAGGTGTTGTTGGACTTAAAGCCGTCTGTTGTAACTGTGGTCCCTGGCAAATGAAGTTCTTTAAGATACGCTAAGGTTTTCTTGCCCCTTGAATATACTCAAACTGTGAATTACTTTCGAGATCCCCTTTTAACACCTCGGAAGATCCATATGAGTTCAATTTAGTTATGTAGTGGTCGTCCTGTCTTGTATTTATGAATAGTTGTATACGATTTCTGTATTTCAACTACACTGTTTTCTCCACCGATAAGAGAGAACTGTGTGTCGATAACTCAGTTTCGGAAACGGCCGTTTGTAGAATATAATCTGTTACCTAGCATGAAAGTATGTAAAATAATGCTCTTATCGATAATCAGCTTACAATTGTCGAATCATGTCTTCTTGTTTATCGGTGTCCATTTGCAACAACGCGTGCAGTACAGTTGAAATGCAAAATCAGAATCTAATCATTTTCCTACGAAGTTTCACACAGCTGTCTCCATGACAGTTCCAAAATTACTGAAATAGTTATTTAGCAGCAATCCATATCCCCAACAGAAATCTAAACAAGATTTTACAGTCGAGGAATTAAGTTTCAGCAGATAAGAGTAAAGGGACTCGAGGCTACAACGGTTCACTCATTCCTATTAAAAACGCTAAACGTAATACGATGTTCCATTGGCAATGCGGGAAACACGTTCCATCTCTACCGCCACGACACTTGTGCGTCAGCTGTGCGTTTGATGTATTTTTTCGTTCGATGTATAACGTCCAGAGCACAAGCGTTCGATAGGCACTGCTTCGTGGAAATTATTGACCATCGACATAACTCCAGCAACACTCAGTTGCATGCGAGCGCAGCCACTGTGTGTATATGTGTATACGTATATACGCCGATGAGAAAACGATGGCAACACCAAAAAATAATTAATGTAGTGTAACAAAATAGGGGTAACGCAGGAGTAGGTTTAATAATGAATAGGAAAATAGGAATGCGGGTAAGCTACTACAAACAGCATAGTGAACGCATTACTGTAGCCAAGATAGATACGAAGCCCACAGCTACTACAGTAGTACAAGTTTATATGCCAACTAGCTCTGCAGATGACGAAGAAATTGTAGAAATGTATGATGAAGTAAAAGAAATTATTCAGATAGTGAAGGGAGATGAAAATTTAATAGTCATGGGTGACAGGAATTCGAGTGTAGGAAAAGGGACATAAGGAAACGTAGTAGGTGAATATGGATTGGGGCTAAGAAATGAAAGAGGAAGCCGCCTGGTAGAATTTTGCACAGAGCACAACTTAATCATAGCTAACACTTGGTTTAAGAATTATGAAAGAAGGTTGTATACATGGAAGAACCCTGGATATACTAAAAGGTATCAGATTGATTATATAATGGTAAGAAGGAGATTTAGGAACCAGGTTTTAAATTGTAAGACATTTCCAGGGGCTGATGTGGACTCTGACCACAATCTATTGGTTATGACCTGTAAATTAAAACTGAAGAAACTGCAAAAAGGTGGAAACTTAAGGAGATGGGACCTGGATAAACTGAAAGAACCAGAGGTTGTGCAGAGTTTCAGGGAGAGCATAAGGGAACAATTGACAGCAATGGGGGAAAGAAATACAGTAGAAGAAGAATGGGTACCTTGAGGGATGAAGTAGTGAAGGCAGCAGAGGATCAAGTAGGTAAAAAGACGAAGGCTAGTAGAAATCCTTGGGTAACAGAAGAAATATTGAATTTAATTGATGAAAGGAGAAAATATAAAAATGCAATAAATGAAGGAGGCAAAAGGGAAAACAAACGTCTCAAAAATGAGATCGACAGGAAATGCAGAATGGCTAAGCAGGGATGGCTAGAGGACAAATGTAAGGATGTAGAGGCTTATCTCACTATGGGTAAGATAGATACTGCCTACAGGAAAATTAACGAGGCCTTTGGAGATAAGATAACCACTTGTATGAACATCAAGAGCTCAGATGGAAATCCAGTTCTAAGCAAAGAAGGGAAAGCAGAAAGGTGGAAGGAGTATATAGAGGGTCTATACAAGGGCGATGTACTTGAGGACAATATTATGGAGATGGAAGAGGATGTAGATGAAGATGAAATGGGAGATACGATACTGCGTGAAGAGTTTGACAGAGCACTGAAAGACCTGAGTCGAAACAAGGCCCCCGGAGTAGACAACATTCCATTGGAACTACTGACGGCCTTGGGAGAGCCAATCCTGACAAAACACTACCATCTGGTGAGCAAGATGTATGAAACAGGCGAAATACCCTCAGACTTCAAGAAGAATATAATAATTCCAATCCCAAAGAAAGCAGGTGTTGACAAATGTGAAAATTACCGAACAATCAGTTTAATAAGCCACAGCTGCAAAATACTAACACGAATTCTTTGCAGACGAATGGAAAAACTAGTAGAAGCGCACCTCGGGGAAGATCACTTTGGATTCCGTAGAAATACTTGAACACGTGAGGCAATACTGACCTTATGTTATAAGAAAGATTAAGAAAAGGCAAACCTACGTTTCTAGCATTTGTAGACTTAGAGAAAGCTTTTGACAATGTTGACTGGAATACTCTCTTTCAAATTCTAAGGGTGGCAGGGGTAAAATACAGGGAGCGAAAGGTTATTTACAATTTGTACAGAAACCAGATGGCAGTTATAAGAGTCAAGGGACACGAAAGGGAAGTAGTGGTTGGGAAGGGAGTAAGACAGGGTTGTAGCCTCTCCCCGATGTTATTCAATCTGTATGTTGAGCAAGCAGTAAAGGAAACAACAGAAAAATTCGGAGTAGGTATTAAAATCCATGGAGAAGAAATAAAAACTTTGAGGTTCACCGATGATACTAATTCTGTCAGAGACAGCAAAGGCCTTGCAAGAGCAGTTGAATGGAATGGACAGTGTCTTGAGAGGAGTATATAAGATGAACATCAACAAAAGCAAAACGAGGATAATGGAATGTAGTAGAATTAAGTCGGGTGATGCTGAGGGAATTAGATTAGGAAATGAGACACTGAAAGTAGTAAAGGAGTTTTGCTACTTGGGGAGCAAAATATCTGATGATGATCGAAGCAGAGACGATATAAAATGTAGACTGGCAATGGCAAGGGAAGCGTGTCTGAAGAAGAGAAATTTGTTAACATCGAGTATAGATTTAACTATCAGGAAGTCTTTTCTGAAAGTATTTGTATGGAGTGTAGCTATGTATGGAAGTGAAACATGGACAATAATAGTTTGGACAAGAAGAGAATAGAAGCTTTCGAAATGTGGTGCTACAGAAGAATGTTGAAGATTAGATGGGTAGATCACATAATTAATGAGGAAGTATTGAATAGGATTGGGGAGAAGAGAAGTTTGTGGCACAACTTGACCAGAAGAATGGATCGGTTGGTAGGACATGTTCTGAGGCATCAAGGGATCACCAATTTAGTATTGGAAGGCAGCGTGGAGGGTAAAAATCGTAGAGGATTCAGAAGGATGTAGGTTGCAGTAGGTACTGGGAGATGAAGCAGCATGGACAGGATAGAGTAGAATGGGGAGCTGCATCAAACCAGTCTGAGGACTGAAGACCACAACAACAACAACAAAATTTCAGGAATCCAATTTTTTGGGGGACAGTGATCAACGTTTCAAGATCACAGGTTAGTGTAAGAACGAGATAAGACAATGCAAACGTGAAATTCTGATACATTTGTAACAGGTATAGCCGCCAGAATGTTGAATGCCAGCATGCAAACGTGCTTGAATTGTGTTGCACAGGTGCCGGAATTCAACTTACAAGATGGAGTTCCATGCCTGCTAGGCTTGGTCGGTCAATAGAGCAACGCTTAAATCTGTTTGTGCATGACACTGGAGATATCGTCGGATAATGTCCCATATGTGCTCGATTGATGACAGATCTGGTGAACGAGCAGGACAAGGCAACATGAGACTCTGTAGAGCATGTTGGGTTACAACAGCGGTACGCGGACGAGTAATATCCTGTTGGAAAACACCCCATGGAATGCTGTTCATGAATGTACAAATTTACAGTCAGGGTGCGTGAATACTCTTGCTGTCATACAAAATCGCACCCCAGAGCATAACTCCAGATGTAGGTTCAGTATATTTAGCATGCAAGCTGACTGGTTGCAGGTCCTTGGCTGGCTTCCTTCTAACCGTCACATGGCCATCATTATAACCGAGACCAAACCAGCTTTCATCAGAGAACACCACAGACCTCCACCTTGCCCACCAATCAGCTCTCGTTTGACACCACTGAAGTCGCAAATGGCCATTGTTTGGGCCATGGAATGCACTCTACAGGGCATCTGGCTCGGAGGTGTCCTTGAAGCAACAGATTTGTAATGGTTAGTTGTGTCGCTGTGATGCCAACTGCTGCTCAAATTGCTGCTGCCGATGCAGTACGTGAATCAGAGCCATACGCCGAACACGATGGTCTTCCCTCTCTGTAGTGCCACGTAGGCATCCGGAGCACGGTCTTCTTGCTACTGTACATTCTTGTTGTGACCACTGCTGCTAGTAATCATATACGGTGGTTACATTCCTGCCAAGTCTTTCTCCTATATCGCAAAAGGGAAATCCGGCTTCTCGTATCCCTATTACATGATCTCCTTTAAACTTAGTGAGGTGTCCATGATAGCGCATAGGTTTAATAATGAATAGGAAAATAGGAATGCGGGTAAGCTACTACAAACAGCATAGTGAACGCATTACTGTGGCCAAGATAGATACGAAGCCCACACCTACTACAGTAGTACAAGTTTATATGCCAACTAGCTCTGCAGATGACGAAGAAATTGTAGAAATGTATGATGAAGTAAAAGAAATTATTCAGATAGTGAAGGGAGATGAAAATTTAATAGTCATGGGTGACAGGAATTCGAGTGTAGGAAAAGGGACGTAAGGAAACGTAGTAGGTGAATATGGATTGGGGCAAAGAAATGAAAGAGGAAGCCGCCTGGTAGAATTTTGCACAGAGCACAACTTAATCATAGCTAACACTTGGTTTAAGAATCATGAAAGAAGGTTGTAAACATGAAAGAACCCTGGATATACTAAAAGGTATCAGATTGATTATATAATGGTAAGAAGGAGATTTAGGAACCAGGTTTTAAATTGTAAGACATTTCCAGGGGCTTATGTGGACTCTGACCACAATCTATTGGTTATGACCTGTAGATTAAAACTGAAGAAACTGCAAAAAGGTGGAAACTTAAGGAGATGGGACCTGGATAAACTGAAAGAACCAGAGGTTGTGCAGAGTTTCAGGGAGAGCATAAGGGAACAATTGACAGGAATGGGGGAAAGAAATACAGTAGAAGAAGAATGGGTACCTTTGAGGGATGAAGTAGTGAAGGCAGCAGAGGATCAAGTAGGTAAAAAGACGAAGGCTAGTAGAAATCCTTGGGTAACAGAAGAAATATTGAATTTAATTGATGAAAGGAGAAAATATAAAAATGCAGTTCTGTTTACAGACCGAAACTACTGCGCAAACATCAACGCAGTAGACAGGTAACACTACATACACGCCCAATACGTTTCCGAGAGAAAGTCACTTGTCTTGGTGTCTGGCTGGACCGGAAACTTACATGGGGGGACCACATGAATACGTTGCCAACCGAGCGCACGCGAGGCTCAAACAGCTCTACCCAATGCTCAACAGTGAAAGCATACTGAATAGGAGGGTGTCGAGGTCCATCTACATGACACTGATTAGACCTCTGATGACGTACGCAACTCCCGTCTGGGGATGTGCAGCTCCTACACGACTGCGCCGCCTGCAGAGCATACAGAGCAAAGTGCTACGAATCATTAGCAACGCTCCACGCTACACACGCACCGTGGATCTTCACCAAGAATATCGCCTTGAAAACCTATAGGAAGTATTCAAAAAACACGCCACACGACTATACAGGAACTCGAGACACTCAAACAATACTTTCATCCTCACTCTGGGAAACTACGATCACAACCATAGGTGGAAGCACAAGCGGCCAAAGACACTACTATGCAGAGCGTAGCCACCTATGGCAAGCTAACATACACCAACAAGCGCAAACGTCGGCAAGCTCCTGCATATCAGCAACTCTGACTAGAAATTACCAGCTGTTATTAGAGCCGACCAACAGGCCACAGCAGGGAAACCGACGAGCTCGTCCACTGACGCACAAACAGTTCGCCAACATCACCCTACACTGTGCATCCGATATATGACCTATCGGACACAAAAACGATGATAAACCTAACTGTTGCAGGTTGCTGACGCTGATCGAGAGTTCAACACCAGCACCCAGTGGTAGCCTCCGAGCAACAGCACCGCACAATATCAAAGGTATCGACATTCACGAAACCAACTACTAACAAAGCCTAGCCTTGCACGACCTATCGCGGCAGCAAGACATCCGCTACTGCTCTTACCACCCGACCTAACTATCGCCGAGGTTTCGTTCTCTTTTCTCTTGCCTTGGCACTTTTGTTCCTCTGCCCTTCAAACCGCTACCCTTCGTTCGACTTCCACCCAACCTATCTCCAGACGTACATCGCAGTACCCGCTTCCTGCGACACCTCACTTTAGTGAAAACTAACCCTTATGCAGAGATGGCAGTAGACCTTTTGAGTTGGCCACCATGCCGCTGTGGGCTTGGTTTTTTTTTTCCTTTATTGAATTTCGATTCCCCCGAAGGGGGCGGGCTGGCAGCAGCTTATTACGCTGCTCTGCATTCTACAGACTTTTTAAAATGTAATAAGAAGTTAAAAAACAATAAAAGCAGACGATAAATGGGTGACTCAAATTGTAAAACGGCAGAAAATTGTGGAAAATTAAAAACATAAAGCAAATGGTTGGCAAAGCGAATAAAATACACAGGAAACATACAGGTATCATAGTAGACAGACAATTAAAAAACATGGTGACAGTCTGGTTTCTGTTCACAAGAGATATAAAATAACACCCAGCGACAGTATGATGTTCGTTCGCAACACTTCGGAAAAGACACACAACACTGAACACTCAGTGTAAACACTGCACTAAAATGGGGGACAGGGCAGACGTGAGAGGGAATGGGAAAAGGCAGAGGAGGGAAATGGAAAAGGACTCGGGGGAGAGAAGGTGGGCAGAGAGAGGGTAGGTGAGTAAAAATGAGGATGGAAGGGGGAGAGGGAGCCCATAAAAAGGATGGAGGAAAGGAGGGGGGGTGGGGGTCAGAGTTGATAGGAGGGATAAATGGAGGGAGAGAGGGCATCATCCGGGAGGGGGAGTTGATGGAAGCCACCTTGGGAAAGGAGATGAAGGATGTAGAGATGTAGGGTGGGGGGGACACAACAGGGAATACGTGGCAGGGGCGGGGATGGGAGAGGAGGAGCAACCAGGGGGTGAGGGGGATCAAGGCGGCGGGAGGTGTAGAGTATGCAGATATGTTCGAGGAATTGAAGCGGATGGGGGAAAGGAATGCTGTCATAGAGGATCTGTGTGGGGGACGGGAGGCCTATACTGAAGGCGAGGCGGAGTGCATGACTCTCAAGGATCTGGAGGGACTTATAGAATTTTGGGGGGCGGGCAGATATCCAGGCGGGATTTGCATAACAGAAGATGGGACGGATTAAGGACTTGTAGGTGTGGAGGATGGTGGAGGGGTGCAACTCCCATGTCCGGCCAGAGAGGAGTTTGAGGAGTTGGAGGCGGTCGTGGGCTTTGGATTGGATGGAGCGAAGATGAAGGATCCAGGTGAGGTGACGGTCAATGGTGAGGCCAAGGTAGATGAGGGTGGGGGTGAGGCGGACAGGACGGGCTCAGACGGTATGGGCGTAGAGGGGCTCCACCTCCATAAAAAAAAGGCTCCCTCGTAAATCACTTTCGAGAACGCTGCTTTGCATCTCTCATTGACTCGTGAAACTGCCGTTTTACTTCATTTCACAAGTACTTGGTCAATCGATCTGCAGTAATCCGTTTCGCCGTGCCGTGCGTGGTGACGTGAGAGGATGCGCTGTTTGAGGGACGGCCCTCCCGCGGTCTGGCCTGGAGCCGCGGTCAGTCGCCCGCCCGGCAGGTCTAGCCAGAGAGCGCAGTCCGCCCCAGCGGCGCCATCGGCCGGCGTGGCGGGTCCGTTCGCCCGGGGCACAGAGGCTCTGCGACATCATTTATGAGCTTACGCGGAGCGGTAATTAATGTCATAAAAGCTCGTACCGTTCGCCGAATCTCATTAATGCGTAATTACGGAGATTAACGTGCGGGAGCAAATTTCACACGTGGGTGCATGCTGAGATGCGTTAGCGCTGCCCGGGCCACCGACACGGCGAGCGCCCCGAGGCAGTGAGCGTCGACACACGTGGCACGTTCTTGCCTCCCCACCCCACTGTGCATTTGTGCTTGCATGCGTTTTTGGGAGGGAGTAGGGGAAGGAAGAGGAGAAAACTTACAGGACTGAGTGGATTAGTTGGAGGAACGGGGTAGGCGGTCCTGGATGGATCTGGCTGACAACAGCCAGATGAAAAGACGAAAATCGCTCACTATTTCTTACTTGATTCAGTAATTGTAACTTAAATGTTAAAATTATCACACACACGTAGAGAGGTAACACCAATTAGTAAAACATCGAATGAAAACTCTGCAACAGCTGCAAATGCAGTCTCATCAGTGGAAGATGAGAGCACCAGTAATCCATCTCTTAATATACTGTGTGAAGTCATCACTCTTCTGATTGGTTTGAAGCGGTCCACCACGAATTCCTCTCCTGTGCCAACCTCTTCATCTCAGAGTATCAGTTGCAGTATCCATCCTCAACTGTTTCCTGAATGTGTTCCAAGCTCTGTTTTCCTCTATAATTCTTGCGTTCTACAGCTCCCTCTAGTACCATGGAAGTTATTCTCTGAGTCTTAGCAGATAACCTGCCCTCCTGTCCCTTCCTCTTGTCACCATTTACCATACATTCTTTCACGGAGGACCTCACTTCTTACCTTATCAGTCAGCTTAATTTTTAACATTCTTGTGTAGCACCACATCTCTAATGCTTCGATTCTCTTCTTTTCCGATTTTCTCCACGATCCGTGTTTCACTGTCATACACTGTCGTACGCATGCTCTAGACGTACATCATCAGAAACGACTCAGTTGAAGGCCTATTTTTGATTCTCATAGACTTCTCTTGGCCAGGAATGCCGTTTATGCCAGTGCTAGTCTCCTTCTTATGCCTCCCCCCCCCCCCCCCTGTTTTCCGTCCATTATGGGTTATTTTCTCCCAAGGCAGCAGAATTTCTTAACTTCGATCTACTTTGTGATACCCAATTCTGATGTTGAGGTTCCCACAATTCTTGTGTCTGCTACTTCTCATTTCTTTCTTCGATATACTCTCGGTCGTATTCTGTACTCATTAGACTGTCCATTCCATTCAACACATCCTGTAATTCTTAATCACTTTCAATGAGAATAACAATCTCATCAAAGAATCTTATTTCTGATGTTCCTCCACCTTAACTTTTAACCCTACTCTTGAACCTTTCTTTTATTGTCGTCATTACTTCTTCGATTATAGACTGAAAAATAGTGCTGCCTTACACCCTTCTTATTCCGACCGCTTCACTCATGGTCACTTGATTCTTGTGTGTATTTTTCATTGCCCGTCTTTACCTATAGCTTACACCCGTTTTTCTCAGAATTTTAAGCATCTTACACCACTGTACATTACAGACCGATAAATCCTATGACAATGGCTTGATTTTTCTTCAGTCTTGCTTCTATCATCAACCGCAAGTTCTCTGGTGCCTTTATCTTTCCTAAAGCTAAACTCATCGTCATCTAACACATCTTCAAGTTTTTGCCATTCTTTTGTAGGTCACTCCTGACAGAAACTTGGATGCTTGAGCTGTTAAGCTTATTCTGCGACAATTCTCGCATTTGTATGCTCTTTATGACTGCGAAATTGTGCAGATCATGTTTTTCGGAAAGTCTGATGGTATATCACCAGTGTCACACAGTCTACACACCAACGTGAATAGTCGTTGTCAATGCGAAAATTTGTTATCACTTCCCCCCACCAATTTTAGAAATTCTGGTGGAACGTTATCGATCCCTTCCGTCTTATTTGATCTTAAGTCGTCTAAAATTCTTTTAAATTCTGATTCTAATTCCGGGTCCCCTATTTCTTCCCTGTCGACTTCTGCTTTTTCTTCTCTCGCGTCCTCAAACAAGTCCTTCTCGTTATAAAGGCCTTCAGTGCACTGTTTCCACCTATCTGCTCTCTCTTCTCTATTTAACGGTGGAAATTCCGCTGCACTTTCAATTTTACGGTTCTTCCTTTTAACTTCATCGAAGGTTCTTTTGAATTTTCTATATCCCAATTGAGACTTTCCTCAAATTATTTCGTTCTACATTTTTTCATGTTTCTCATGCAGTCATTTCGCCTGCGCTCCAGTGCATTTCCTATTTACTTCATCCCTAAGTGAGTTGTAGTTCTGAATTTCCCTTAACATTTCTGTGCTTCCTTCTTCGATCAGTTGAAGTATTCCATCCTTTATCCAAGGTTTTTCCCAGTTAGCTTCCTTGTACCTATGCTTTTTGTTTCCAGCTTCCGTTATTGTCCTATTTATAAGTCAATTTCTCTTCAGCAGGATTGTTACTGAGTTATAATAACAAGTAAAAGGAAAGTGCGCTCGTGATTAGCCTACAAGACATTTATGTTCTGGTATCAATAATTCTGTTGAATGGCAGACTCAGTTGTAGTTTTGGTGCAACTGGATCCCATGCGTCGGAGGAAACAAATGTTAAATCGGTTAACAACAACCATAGCCGTCCTCAGAATCGAAAGAATCCTTCATGATGTCACAGATGTGGCGTGGAGGGGGATGGGGAGGGAGGGGGGACCAGAGTGGATAAATGATGGATGTAGGTGACAGTTTGCGGAACCCCCGAACATTCAAGCTATTTCCAGAATGAATCACTCACTCTGCAGAGTAGTGTCTGCTGCTTTGACGATTACTAGCCCACTGAAACTGTGTACCGGACTGAAATTCGATCACAGCTCACAAGGCCCTCATGGCTTCCCCGCAAAAGGCACAGAATCTGCTAAGAAGTTTCAAGTGAAGGTGTTGATTTAAGCGCAAGATTATAGTCAACAATGTTCGAAATTCTGTACTTGTCGATATGATGCTGGATTATCTCTTTTTCCGTTTGATTTCGACTTTTTCGTAGACCATATAATAACCAAAATCAACTATCAGCAACATCCACTGAAACTGAGCAGCAAGTGCTCCATCGGAATATTGTGGAATTCCAGTGATCCCATTTTGTGAGGAGGCTTGGACATTCGACACCCACACGAACTGCTTTCCGTATTAGTTCACTGTAGTAGCAAGCGAACAGCTTACCAGTTTCACACTCTGCGATATTCGAGTTCCTAACATAACAATATGCTCTTCGTCAAATCCAATAATATCAGTGGACTTCCCTATTTGCTGCATGCATTGGCACTTGAATAATTCCCCTTTCATGTCTGCTCCACTTGCACATCGCGTCACGTGCCACGACGCCACAAAATGGCATTCAGTCCCGCGGCGGTCACTGGTCATTATGTTTTGTCTCATCAGTGCTTGTGTCGCTCTGAGCAACGGCCTTTTATGGGGTACCTGCCATCACGCAGTTCGCTTCGCACTATTCGTCGGAAACTGGTTTTGATGGACCTGCATTCACTCACAGCAGCAATGCCTGTCGGGTTCGGAAGAGACTGTTAGTGCTCCTTGTGGCTGAAAATCTTTTCACGACCACTGTCTTCAAGCCGTGTTACTTGGCTGTGAGCGATGCGCCCTTCTTTGTAGACAGACTGTAAATCTGCGTTGACACACTAACGAATTGGGCAAGTTTGTACACTATGGGGTCATGCCCACGCCCAAACTTGATAGCTTCTTTTTACCAGTCAGTCATATCTCCCCATCGACAGATACCAGTTACCAGTCAGTCATACCTCCACATTGACTGATACCAGTACTACACCGATCCAAATCTACAAGTGCGATATTTTAAGAGTGCTTATCTGAATATGGGCGATTCAAAATAACACATTTATATTTCAGTAAATATTTATTGTAATAAACGCTTACTTTATAAAATAGGCGTAAAACATATTTGGTTGAAAACTAAAATAAAATTCACTTACTAGAAAAGTAAACTAATTATTTTTATGTGCCAGAAATATTGCTTTGAATTTAGCAGCGTAGGAATAACACCTGGCAATCTTTACAGCTCCGCGCTGTAATGAATACGTCTCAGAGGGCTACGCGCAGGATCGCGGTATTATTATTTTTTATTTTATTTATTTATTTTTTTTTTTTTTGGGGGGGGGGGGGGGCGATGTCTTGACGCTCGGTTGCTATTTGAATTGGAGCACAGGGCATAGAGTTTTTGGATTAGCCCGGGCCAGTTACTTTCTGTGGCTGTCTTACTGTAACGGTATTACAATATATTAAGCAAGGTGTTAAGGACGAACCAGAGCTGGCGCACAGACACATTGTGATAAATCGATTAATTCCTTTTGCGAAAAGATTTTAATTGGGCCGAAATTAATGCTCAGCTAATGGCAACATTTGTTCTTCACCATTCGGATTTTAAGAGCAAAAACAGTAACCTTTAAATAAACCCGGATTTATGCAAGGCTGATGATTCAAATTCGGCCTACCAGTGTATCAGACCTTGGTTGGTTCAAATGGCTCTGAGCACTATGGGACTCAACTGCTGTGGTCATCAGTCCCCTAGAACTTAGAACTAATTAAACCTAACTAACCTAAGGACATCACACATCCATGCCCGAGGCAGGATTCGAACCTGCGATCGTAGCAGTCGCACGGTTCCGGACTGCGCGCCTAGAACCGCGAGACCACTGCGGCCGCCTATCAGACCTTGGCCTAAGACAAAATTAAGCCTCTGAGAAAATCCTTCTTCGTTTGGTTTTCACATGCAAAGAACGCGTTTTTCTCGGAGGTTGCTGAAGTGCGTTACTTCTGTTCTTTAAAGTAGCAAATGGCTTTGCTACATTGGTAACACCGGTTCCTGGCCGATCACCGAAGTTAAGCAACGTTGAGCTCAGTTCGTTCTTGGATGGGTGACCATCTGGGGAAAAGTGGTTGCATTTGGCTGATGGACACGCAAGTCGCCCAAGAACTGACCGATTTAAAGACTTGCATCAGGCCTTTGTGTCACAGGACATTATTATTGTTTTACTTTAAACTCGTATACACCGGTTCAACTTTTGCAGGAAGGCAGACAAATAGATAAAGTCAAAACGAAATTTTTATTCAGTAACCTTTATCCGTTGTCGAGATAAGACCGTTTTAAGAATAACTAAACACAGCATGTTAAATTTGTTCTTACGTGAATCTAATGCACGCAGTCAATTTAAAGTGAATCAAATGAAAAAAATGCATTCTTTCGACAAAATTGACAGCTCGCTTTCAAAAACTTAAGCTATTTGCATTTTACCCGCAAAAAATTGCTGATTTTCTTTTTTTTTAACTCCTGCCGCTTCTATGTTTCAAACTTTTGGGAATCGGTCCAAATTTTATAAGAAGGTAAACAACCTGTAATTCATAGTCGTCCTGTTGTATTGTAAAAGCTTTAGCTTTGCCACGATACCAGCAACATGGTTCACAAGATAATAAAAAAACTATAAAAACTATACTAGATCAGCTGTAGCTTGAGTTACACAAAAAGCAATGGCAGTCTAATGTCAAATTAGGAATAGTAAAAGTTGGCAACCAGAATGAAAAATGTTCTTGTCGTAGCACAGGGAAAGGTAAATACTTAGGTTTGAACTTACATAATACACTCCTGGAAATTGAAATAAGAACACCGTGAATTCATTGTCCCAGGAAGGGGAAACTTTATTGACACATTCCTGGGGTCAGATACATCACATGATCACACTGACAGAACCACAGGCACATAGACACAGGCAACAGAGCATGCACAATGTCGGCACTAGTACAGTGTATATCCACCTTTCGCAGCAATGCAGGCTGCTATTCTCCCATGGAGACGATCATAGAGATGCTGGATGTAGTCCTGTGGAACGGCTTGCCATGCCATTTCCACCTGGCAAATCAGTTGGACCAGCGTTCGTGCTGGACGTGCAGATCGCGTGAGACGACGCTTCATCCAGTCCCAAACATGCTCAATGGGGGACAGATGCGGAGATCTTGCTGGCCAGGATAGTTGACTTACACCTTCTAGAGCACGTTGGGTGGCACAGGATACATGCGGACGTGCATTGTCCTGTTGGAACAGCTAGTTCCCTTGCCGGTCTAGGAATGGTAGAACGATGGGTTCGATGAGGGTTTGGATGTACCGTGCACTATTCAGTGTCCCCTCGACGATCACCAGAGGTGTACGGCCAGTGTAGGAGATCGCTCCCCACACCATGATGCCGGGTGTTGGCCCTGTGTGCCTCGGTCGTATGCAGTCCTGATTGTGGCGCTCACCTGCACGGCGCCAAACAAGCATACGACCATCATTGGCACCAAGGCAGAAGCGACTCTCATCGCTGAAGACGACACGTCTCCATTCGTCCCTCCATTCACGTCTGTCGCGACACCACTGGAGGTGGGCTGCACGATGTTGGGGCGTGAGCGGAAGACGGCCTAACGGTGTGCGGGACCGTAGCCCAGCTTCATGGAGACGGTTGCGAATGGTCCTCGCCGATACCCAGGAGCAACAGTGTCCCTAATTTCCTGGGAAGTATCGGTGGGGTCCCCTACGGCACTGCGTAGGATCCTACGGTCTTGGCGTGCATCCGTGCGTCGCTGCGGTCCGGTCCCAGGTCGACGGGCACGTGCACCTTCCGCCGACCACTGACGTCAACATCGATGTACTGTGGAGACCTCACGCCCCATGTGTTGAGCAATTCGGCGGTACGTCCACCGGCCTCCCGCATGCCCACTATACGCCCTCGCTCAAAGTCCGTCAACTGCACATACGGTTCACGTCTACGCTGTCGCGGCATTCTACCAGTGTTAAAGACTGCGATGGAGCTCCGTATGCCACGGCAAACTGGCTGACACTGACGCCGGCGGTGCACAAATGCTCCGCAGCTAGCGCCATTCGACGGCCAACACCGCGGTTCCTGGTGTGTCCGCTGTGCCGTGTGTGTGATCATTGCTTGTACAGCCCTCTCGCAGTGTCCGGAACAAGTATGGTGGGTCTGACACACCGTTGTCAATGTGTTCTTTTTTCCATTTCCAGGAGTGTAGTAACACTGCTGTGGAGACACTATGCAATGGAATCTACTATTGTCTGTGTGGCCGAGCGGTTCTAGGTGTTTCAGTCCGGAACCGCGTGACCGTTACAGTCGCAGGTTCGGATCCTGCCTCGGGCATGGATGTGTGTGATGTCCTTAGGTTAGTTAGGTTTAAGTAGTTCTAAGTTCTACGGGACTGATGACCTCAGATGTTAAGTCCCTTAGTGCTCAGAGCCATTTGAACCAAATCTACTATTGTCTCTGATAGGACACGTTGTTGACATACCTACCTTACTTCCGTGCAAATGTACTCGCCCGCCCCACGTCACTGGCGTGCGCACAATTGAAGGAAACACAGCCACTTGTGAGCTAGCGGTCTAACCTATCGATGGCACTATGTTTTCGAAACAGGAACAACGGAGTTGGATCAAGATTGAATGCGCCAGAGGTGGTACAGCACGACAGTGTCAGCAAGGTCTTCAAGAGGCGTGCGGGGAATCGGCATTGCCGTGCAGAACAGTGGCACGTTGGCTAAAAGCCTTCAACGAAGGTCGGCGAACTGTGGCATACATGCATCGAGTAGGTCGTCCTAGTGTCACTGAAGAAGACGTGCACGCTGTTGCTGCGGTAGTGGACAGTGATCGACGCCATACGAGTCGTGAGCTCACCCACGAAACCGGATTAGCGCATAAGATTGTGCTTCGCATCCTGAAGGAACGCCTGATCATGGGAAAAATTGCCTCACGAAGGGTTTCGTATGACTTGACGGAAATGCAGAAACGGATGCGTTACGACATTGCTCAGACGCACTTGAGGCTTTCTTACGTCGTATGGTAACCCTGGATGAGACATGGACCATATCGTACGACCCAAAACTAACACGCCAAACCAACGAATGGCGTCGTTATAGGTCGCCGCGAAAGTCGAAATTGCGTCAGAGCCCCAGTATGGTGAAAGTTATGGTGAATCTCGTGTACGACTGTGATCGTGTTATCCTAACGCATTACTTTCCTCCACGGCAGACCATCAATACAAATGATTATTGTTCGTTTTTGGAGCATCACCTGCGACCAGCTTTGCGAAAGAAGCGGAAAAACATCCTGAACAACTCACCCATCATTTTGCACGACAATGAGCTGGCACATACAGCGCAAGCTGTGGCTGCTCTGTTCTGTCGAATGGGACTGGGAAGCACTGCACCATTCACCATACTCGCAGGACTTAAGTCCTTGTGACTTTAATTTGATTCCGAAGATAAAGGAACCACTTCGTTGCATTCACTTCAGAACTGTTCCAGAGATTCGACAGGCAGTGGACCGCTCCATTCGCACCATCAACAGAACAGGCTCTGCTAACGGTATACTACGCCCTCCACATCGCTGGCAACGGGTTCTACACAACACTGGTGACTACTTTGAAGGACAGTAACAGGTGCAAACAATTAACTCTTATGTATCGGTTGTGAATAAATAGTTGCCACTATTTAAGTTCTAACCCTCGTATGTCCTGGCCAGAATCAGTGATACAAAAGAAAGAAATTAATTTTTCGATTCACCTGGTAACTTCAATCACATTTAAATCAAAAAATGTTGACACTGCTCCCTGCAAAATTACGAGTATGTGAATGAGCTGGTATTGCTTGTTTGGCTGGGTGCAATTTGGCAGGACGACGAACTCAGATTCTGAGACAAGGAGTGCATAGCTGAAAGTGGGAAAATAGCGGTGCGAGAAATTTTTATGCTTAAGAGGACAATGTTCCACGAAATGGTGGAGCGTCAGACAAGTTGAAATATGACCTTGTACAGCTTTTCTATAATCTGTAACAATTCACAGTCAAGTATTTTAAAGCAGATCTGAATGCTTATGCGATACCAAATAAATGAGGCGCATCCAGTATCACAACGACATTTAAATATATATAAAACTATATAAATTAATATTTCACAGTGAATAAACTTTTTCACAACGAACCTCTGAATTAACAACTTTTAAATGCCACATGCAATTTCAACGAATGATGTCTCAGATGACAGCCTTGCACAACAGCATTTATCTGTAACTACTTCATTTATTGACTTCTAGAGTCTTTTATACCTTTTTTATTATGAAAATGTTTGACAGAACATTGTATTCTTCACAATAACACAGTATACGACTGCAGCACGAATATCTCATATTTTGTGATGATTGCGCATTTATTTAATGAACAGTTACTACTTGGCCAATAACTTCATTTAAATATTGTAAGACGTCGTGGTCTCCTGACCTTCATTGCTTACATATTTCGCCCTCACAGTCATATTCCGCACGTCAAGACGCTTCATTCGAACCCAACCTAGATGAGATAAAGTCAATGTTGTATGAATTCATATAAATGATATGCAAATAACAAATAAATCGCAAGTGCGCACCGCGATTGAAATACTCGGGGATGGTGTACACACACCATCACAAAAGCTTTTAGTCTGGGAGAGGCAAACCGCACTCCAGGAGGCCGGTCCCCTCAGAGGACGAGTCAACCTATCTATGTCGGCTGGCGACCGCCCGTAGAGCAGACAGCGTTTGCCCGAGTGAAAGGGAGAACAACCCCGTGTTCGGCTTAAAAGCAAATTCCGCTACATGGTGTGGGAGCGCCCAGCCTACGCATTCTCTACAAACGTATCACACAGTTTCATAGGTTTTCACAGGGAGACAGCAAACGCCAAACGCCGATGCTACAGATTTCCGGGTTGGTCACCTTAAACGAAACGTCATTCTCTCGTTTTAGAACAACAATGCTGATTGGCAGACGCCTTAAGCTGAAGGAGTAATGGAAGAGACTGAAATACCCCTTCACGTCTGGCGTGGAGAGGGCCCGTTCCATTGTCGCTCTTGGAGCGAGAACACATAACGAGAGCGTGTGCGCTCGTACATATACTCAAAGAGTGAGGAACAAGTCTCTCGTCAGTACTTCACTGGGAGAGCACCTTTGTCGAGAGCGAATCGGAGTGCGTCTCTATATTGAGTCCTTGAGATTAAGCGTTGTTCACTGTGTTGGCCGCCACACTTATTGTGCTGTGTGAACAGACAGAATTATAGTTAAACACCTGTGAGCGAATTTTTTTGTGGCATTACGGTGGACTGGTTACCTGACCGGTGTACCACGCCAATAGTTAGACTAAGGGCGAATAGGAGTCCTTGACTTCATCAAGGCGTAGGGAAAGTTTAATTAGTGAAGGTCAATCCAGATAGAACGAGAGTTATCTTACCTGTCAGCAGCGAGCGGCACAGACAGCAGTCATCGCAGCTTACGTTATTGGGCGCTACAGCTCTTGCAAGCCCCATATTTCCTCCACAACAGTACACTTCACTGCATTTCACATGTGACAGCCTCGACCGTACCTAGCAACATTCTAACGGACAATTATTCTGAGTAGGTGCGGTTCTCAGCTATTCTGCCAAGTCAATAACAATCTTAAACTTTGTATAGAAATTTCATTAGCGAATCCTATCCTGAAGAGGTAACTTCACATTCTGAAAAGAACCCGGAAACAACTTGTTCAATCCATAACTAAAAGTGCCATTGTGATTTCTCAGAATTTTTGCAAAATAATAATAATAATAATAATAATAATAATAATGTTTTTCTTACACTAACTAGCACTAATCCAGTACCCAAGTATCCCACTACTTACGTAAGAAATTTTGTAAATTTTTGTGTCATTTCCTCACAGCGGACAACTCCAGAAGATATTTACTGCTGAAATTTTTTCAGGCATTTCTCTTTAGAACGTTAGGAGCGTCTCTCTGACTTCTGCAGTAGTGTGGGAATTGAAATTACATCTTGCAAGAGGCACAGGGTAAATGGTACATCTCAGATTAATCCGTTGCACAGAATAACAGAATAGCACCGACTCGTCGCTCACAATATTAATTACACATGATAATGCGTGGAATGTCAGATCCCTTAATCGGGCAGGTAGGTTAGAAAATTTAAAAAGGGAAATGGATAGGTTAAAGTTAGATATAGTGGGAATTAGTGAAGTTCGGTGGCAGGAGGAACAAGACTTCTGGTCAGGTGACTACAGGGTTATAAACACAAAATCAAATAGGGGTAATGCAGGAGTAGGTTTAATAATGAATAGGAAAATAGGAATGTGGGTAAGCTACTACAAACAGCATAGTGAACGCATTATTGTGGCCAAGATAGATACAAAGCCCACACCTACTACAGTAGTACAAGTTTATATGCCAACTAGCTCTGCAGATGACGAAGAAATTGAAGAAATGTATGATCAAATAAAAGAAATTATTCAGATAGTGAAGGGTGACGAAAATCTAATAGTCATGGGTGACTGGAATTCGAGTGTAGGAAAAGGGAGAGAAGGAAACATAGTAGGTGAATATGGATTGGGGCTAAGAAATGAAAGAGGAAGCCGCCTAGTAGAATTTTGCACAGAGCACAACTTAATCATAGCTAACACTTGGTTTAAGAATCATGAAAGAAGGTTGTATACATGGAAGAACCCTGGAGATACTAAAAGGTATCAGATAGATTATATAATGGTAAGACAGAGATTTAGGAACCAGGTTTTAAGTTGTAAGACATTTCCAGGGGCAGATGTGGACTCTGACCACAATCTATTGGTTATGACCTGTAGATTAAAACTGAAGAAACTGCAAAAATGTGAGAAATTAAGGAGATGGGACCTGGATAAACTGAAAGAACCAGAGGTTGTACAGAGTTTCAGAGAGAGCATAAGGGAACAATTGACAGGAATAGGGGAAAGAAATACAGTAGAAGAAGAATGGGTAGCTCTGAGGGATGTAGTAGTGAAGGCAGCAGAGGATAAAGTAGGTACAAAGACGAGGGCTGCTAGAAATCCTTGGGTAACAGAAGAAATATTGAATTTAATTGATGAAAGGAGAAAATATAAAAATGCAGTAAATGAAGCAGGCAAAAAGGAATACAAACGTCTCAAAAATGAGATCGATAGGAAATGCAAAATGGCTAAACAGGGATGGCTAGAGGACAAATGTAAGGATGTAGAAGCTTATCTCACTAGGGGTAAGATAGATACAGCCTACAGGAAAATTAAAGAGACCTTTGGAGAGAAGAGAACCACGTGTATGAATATCAAGAGCTCAGATGGCAGCCCAGTTCTAAGCAAAGAAGGGAAGGCAGAAAGGTGGAAGGAGTATATAGAAGGTTTATACAAGGGCGATGTACTTGAGGACAATATTATGGAAATAGAAGAGGATGTAGATGAAGACGAAATGGGAGATACGATACTGCGTGAAGAGTTTGACAGAGCACTGAAAGACCTCAGTCGAAACAAGGCCCCTGGAGTAGACAACATTCCATTAGAACTACTGACGGCCTTGGGAGAGCCAGTCATGACAAAACTCTACCAGCTGGTGAGCAAGATGTATGAGACAGGCGAAATACCCTCAGACTTCAAGAAGAATATAATAATTCCAATCCCAAAGAAAGCAGGTGCTGACAGATGTGAAAATTACCGAACTATCAGTTTAATAAGCCACGGCTGCAAAACACTAACGCGAATTCTTTACAGACGAATGGAAAAACTGGTAGATGCAGACCTCGGGGAGGATCAGTTTGGATTCCGTCGAAATGTTGGAACACGTGAGGCAATACTGACCTTACGACTTATCTTAGAAGAAAGATTAAGAAAAGGCAAACCTACGTTTCTAGCATTTGTAGACTTAGAGAAAGCTTTTGACAATGTAGACTGGAATACTCTTTTTCAAATTCTAAAGGTGGCAGGGGTAAAATACAGGGAGCGAAAGGCTATTTATAATTTGTACAGAAACCAGATGGCAGTAATAAGAGTCGAGGGGCATGAAAGGGAAGCAGTGGTTGGGAAAGGAGTGAGACAGGGTTGTAGCCTCTCCCCGATGTTATTCAATCTGTATATTGAGCAAGCAGTAAAGGAAACAAAAGAAAAATTTGGAGTAGGTATTAAAATTCATGGAGCCGAAGTAAAAACTTTGAGGTTCGCCGATGACATTGTAATTCTGTCAGAGACGGCAAAGGACTTGGAAGAGCAGTTGAACGGAATGGACAGTGTCTTGAAAGGAGGATATAAGATGAACATTAACAAAAGCAAAACGAGGATAATGGAATGTAGTCAAATTAAATCGGGTGATGCTGAGGGAATTAGATTAGGAAATGAGACACTTAAAGTAGTAAAGGAGTTTTGGTATTTAGGAAGTAAAATAACTGATGATGGTCGAAGTAGAGAGGATATAAAATGTAGACTGGCAATGGCAAGGAAAGCGTTTCTGAAGAAGAGAAATTTGTTAACATCGAATATAGATTTATGTATCAGGAAGTCGTTTCTGAAAGTATTTGTTTGGAGTGTAGCCATGTATGGAAGTGAAACATGGACGATAACTAGTTTGGACAAGAAGAGAATAGAAGCTTTCGAAATGTGGTGCTACAGAAGAATACTGAAGATAAGGTGGATAGATCACGTAACTAATGAGGAGGTATTGAATAGGATTGGGGAGAAGAGAAGTTTGTGGCACAACTTGACTAGAAGAAGGGATCGGTTGGTAGGACATGTTTTGAGGCATCAAGGGATCACAAATTTAGCATTGGAGGGCAGCGTGGAGGGTAAAAATCGTAGAGGGAGACCGAGAGATGAGTACACTAAGCAGATTCAGAAGGATGTAGGTTGCAGTAGGTACTGGGAGATGAAGCAGCTTGCACAGGATAGAGTAGCATGGAGAGCTGCATCAAACCAGTCTCAGGACTGAAGACAACAACAACAACAACAACAATACAAAATCATGGTAATTTAGGAAGTGTTCGCTTGCGTGTGTTAGCTGACGCCACCTTCTTGAAAGAGTGCTGAAAGACATTTCTGACAAGCAGGCTTAAATAATTGTTCTTGAAACAATATTTAACGACAATCTGTTGTCATTTATCATGAGCACAATTGTGCAAGAATGCTGACTTATTTATTTATGAACCAAGTTTTACTTATATTTAACATAAATGATCTGAGCCTAACTGAATGTTTATAACAATTCTTTTTTAAGAATGGTTGTAATATGTTAGCATAGTCCGGGGAAGTGGTCAATCTGTGCCAAATCGTGTCTGCACAGCTTGAGAGCAACGTATTTTCGCGGGGATAGCCTTCAGCCAGTGGAAAAGTAGACAGTGGCAGAATGCTACGGGAATAAAGTGGAGACTGGGACTTTTCCAAATGAAGAGCTCAAGGGAGAAATTCTGGACACTTGGGTGTTTGTTCTGCAAGAGGGCAGACCTGCCTTTGGGGTCGTGTGGTTTTAAATGGAATGGGTGATGGACTCTGGGCAGTGATGGCCACTACCACACTTCAGGTAGGGGCATATTTCGAAAGGTTAGAATGTGCTCCAGTATAGGACTCTTAACTTTTTCTGTTTTTATTATGGAACTGAGGGTAGAAGAGTACGAGTTACAATTGTTTGTATCACATGTGCTAATTTGTGAATTGTAGTGTTGAAATCTGAGATATTTGAGCTGATGAATATTGGGTGTATTATGATAACTAAATGGATTTAGTTTTCACGTAACTTTGATGATTATTTAGCATGGAAGGTTTGGCTACCATTCTCGTAACGCTCTCAAAGTAACTTTACTGCATTATATTAGGATATTTTATGTCTACATTGTACCTGATGATCCGTTTATTTGGAATGTCCTTTCCTGAGTAAATATTATTCAACACAAATCTCTGTGGTCTACATCAGTTACAGACGTTAGAATTAAACCTTTATTATTAAATTATTCATTTTTTTCATATTTCTGTGTATTATATTATCTCGCAATTATAACCAATGTGTAGACTCTTTGACTACAGGATCATTGATACAGATTATTGTTTGCAGCGAGTTAGCTGCAGGGAGGGCATGAAAGCAGAAGTGCGCGGCTTGCCCCTATGCCTAAGTACAGCTATTGCTTTGAATAGAGCCGTACATAGCCCAAGTACCTCAAGTACGAGAAATATCACGCAAAATCACAACTGGTTTGCTCGTATGGAATGCTGTTCGGAAGAGCAACAAGTCTAGCAGTAACTGTTCGGTATCGTCGGATTGCCCAATGCAGTGAGTTCTCTTACATCCACGCCCAGTAACATGTATGGGGAGGGGTGTGAGAACAAATAGACACAAATTCATGGATGTCTAAACAGTGGGATGCTTCTACAATTGGAAGTATCCAAGTGGGGATGCATGTATGATAGCATGTATCCCAGAGAGGAGATTCAAGCATCTTAAACTTTAATGACATTGTGTGTCATACTGCACGGAATGAAAAATTCTGTTTTGGAATAATATGATGGTATGTGTAGTGTTATGCGACATGACATCATGTGTCATGTTGCTACACTTGACACGATGCACATTACATGACATGAGTACTAATACTAACAAATGAAAAAGCGCGAACATGTCAAGGTATTTTGATTTAAATGTCTCTGTAGCTACGTGATGAATCAAAAAGCTAGTTCCCTTCTTTTACATCCATAACTCTGCCCAGAACGTATTTGCCTTTTTTGAGCTACGATAGGTATATTTTTCATTCTGGCATTAACATTGTACACACTCTTTTCTTCGCTGAACTTCTGTGGCTTTATTGACTTTCTCTGAGGTGTGTGGTGTGAGAGTGCCATAACCAATATTCTTACTAAAGATCGATATTAACAGCTCATTTAAGGTGGCTGCGACATCGCTGATGTGCCAGAAGTTTCTGGAACCTCACGTAGACTGCTCACCCTTTGAGGGTCTGGAGTCAGTCAGTCGGTGGCTGTTGGTCTATCCAGAAGAACAGACAAAATATTACATGTTAAGAGAAAAAAGCATGAAAGTGATGAGAGGAAATATTTGAGTCGTTATAGTAACTGAATAGTCGTGGGATGTAATTTTATGAAACTTAATTGTAAAGAAGAGTGAATTACGAGCAGTTTGCAGATCACAGAGCGATACATTAGAAGCAGCCATTAGTAGCACATTGCTAATTTGTCTCCAGGCGACCGTGTATAACAGTTGGATATCGGAAGTAGTCTAACAAATTCGAGCGAACTAACTTAGCAACTGAAATATTCTTGAAGCGACTTAGATGACAGAAAGTTACTTACGAGACAATGCAGGATGAGTGATATTGCACTGAGGGAGATTGGACAGGGCCCACACAGTAGCTCTGTGTGGAATAAAACTGTGTTTAAATTGATTGATTTTTACCATTTCAGGTCAATTCTTATATACAGTTTCCTGTAAGTATAGGTTACAATGCAGAGACTGGTATTGGGACACGGTTCAGTTCAGTGAATAATTCTATTGTAAAACTAAGTAAGATCTGAAAGGGTAGGCGTGGGGGATTACAATGGTGACAATCAGTTTCGGGAAATAGGTTTACCAGTGTTTGATTCAGTAACCACTAACGCAAAGAATGCCCATACTTTCCAGTGAAAGGATCACGCTACACTAATTATTTTGGCGATGGACACACCAATCAAAGAACTCACAGATCCATGTATATATATCAACTGATGATGATGATGATGATGATGAGTCCCATACTCCGTTTACCGAGCGTAGGGGAGCGACGCGGGAGACCCGCGCCGCCATACTAGGCAAGGTCCTAGTGGAGGTGGTTTGCCATTGCCTTCCTCCGACCGTAATGGGGATGATTGATGATGATGATGAAGACGACACAAACACCCAGTCATCACGAGGCAGGTGAAAAATCCCTGACCCCGCCGGGAATCGAACCCGGGACCCCGTGCTCGGGAAGCGAGAACGCTACCGCGAGACCACGAGCTGCACATATATCAACTAACGAGTCTAATTAAACAAGAAGCACTGTTGTAATAAAAGTTTTGCTTAGTTTTCTTAAATGCACTGAAATAGTCAAAAGTGAAAAAATCATCGAAGTTGAATGACATCAAAGTATAACAGATACATCTGTTCATAATTGCTGTAATTAAATTGTGACAGATGAAAATGTCTGCTAGACTAGCATTCCAGTTCGTATTTTTAGATCAATGTATCTTAGCTAAAACAGCTGCACAGAAACAGCTCCAGTAGTTGATAATTTAAGTAAGTCTAAGAGCTTGACATGCTGGCGACAACAATGTCACTGGAGAATTAGCACAAACTCTTATTGCAATTGGGCCATGTCGTTACCAAACGAACATATATGGGTGACCGGACAGGTGTTTGAATCATCGTTCTCCAAGATTCGAGTAGGCTCTGGTAGTACGATTGGTTCACTATGTGAAAAGAACCTTTCTTGTGAAACTGCAGTATTCTTCTGTAAATGAACAACTTTTCCAGCACACACATGCACCAACGTTGGGAGGTCCCAACGACCACATCGTTCAGCCTTGAAGAGAAAAGAATATGAAACACGAGTATGTAAATAACTTAAATTCCTAGTAAAGGCTACAGCTTTAAGAGAGATGACGAGTCAAATGCCTCTAATCTCGGGTAGGCTACATGCTCACTTAATGATCTGTATATTTGATAATTTTCACCCTGAAAAGTAATTTTCCCAGCAATTCTTAAGTAACTAAAATATTGTCAAGACAAGGAACCATCGAACAAGAATGTTCGCAGAATTTTCTGTTTTTCAGAAACCAAATTATTGAAACAGACCCAAGATGGCTAGTCTGCTGGTCTGCTGGAAAGGATTACTTTAGAGGTTATGTTCAGACTTGGTTCGCAGAGACGCTTCCCAATAGGGAGAGGCTTACGAGAGGTTTTTCATGTGGGTGCCGGTTTGGCACCTCTTCTGAATGACCAATGTAATGAACCGGTGGTCGCTCCTATCTCTCCGTTGTACTGGGTCCACCTTTTTCTTGCCACAGTAGTAGTAATGCTGTGGTGAAATTTCCTTCTATGCTCCACACCAAAGCCTCTATGGGAGGATGGATCTGTAGGCGCACTCGTGCTGCTTATAGTACTAACCTGTATACTCTCTTTAGTGACGATATTGTCGTGTTTTGTTTCTGGAAGACTCCCTACGACAGGATGCCCTTTCGGTCGTTCATGATCTTCATGCGACTTTAGTCCCCAGCTCAAAGGAAAGGGAGCATCTTTCTGACCGTAAGGGTCCGTTAGTATGTACACATCTTTCATTTCCACTCTTTCAGTTCATAACTTGGTGAACTTTCGCATGAGTTGCCTGAACCTAGTTGCCCTCAATGCGAGCAACCTTTTGCTTGGGGACATTCTCTTGGGCTTCCTGGATACAGGTACAACTTCAGCCATAATCCGTTCTTGCTAGGAGCCGTTGCTCTAGCATCATGTACGGAGGGCAGTTTCTTCCTGGGGCATTGCAGTTTTTCTTGCCTCTTCTTGTGCATGATTTATGGACACCGCTGCAGGATTCATGGTGTCAGTTCTCTCCAGCACTACTTCAGACATTAGTCATGTTGCGCCACTTCTACGTGCTCGCGGGGGCCGTGTACGATATTAGGCAAGTGCACTATTTTCTTTGGCTCTTCAATGTAGATTCTGAGTTAAAACATCCCGAGAAGTTCCCCCTAAAAGATACACCAAAAGAAAAGCGAAGAAGATTTCAAAATATTAGAACGAAAGAATATTGAAGAAAGATAAAGAGTGGTGAGAACCAAGTTGATCGAAATGAGAAGAAGAGGGAGAAGAAGAAGAATCTCAAGTGATAAAAATTTTTGAAATTTGTATTTATTTATTTTTATAAATGCGGCGGTAATGCAGCGTTTATTCCTAACGCCGCCTTTTTCATTGGCCGATTGCCAAAATCTTGGAGAGGGAGGCAGCAGGAATCGGCGGACGGTCGGTGACCTGCTGCAGTTAGCCACGCCCACCCTGCCCTGGACGGGTTTACGACGCGGAGCGTACACGCAGGCTGCGCCGCCTGTGGAAGAGGGAGTGCGCGGCTGGCCGTTCTCGCCAGCGGCAGCGTGGGAAACGCGGCGCCTGAGGCGTCGGCACCGGCAGCGGCACCGCCCGGAGCAGTAGGCTGGACCCCTGGAGGCGGGCCGCGGCTTTCTTTCCGCGTTCGGGGGCGGGAGGCGCGCGGTTTGCAAGTTTAATTTCACGCCTCCCGCACGCGCGGCCGCCCTCACCCCGCCGCTGTGTCCGTAACGAGGCACCCGGCCGGCCGGCCGCGCCGTGACGGTAATTGCGACGGCCGCTCCGGACTGCGGCGGCGCAGATCAAAGGGATTAGGCGAGCAGCCGACAGCAGAAGAACGCAGCAACACCCCGCACGCGCACAGCCTCCATTACTTCAGCCGCTCCACCAGGGCTCCGTAAGGCAACTGCCATTCCTCTCCGGAGAGAGTTGCGAGTGCAAGAAACGTTTGCTACGGAAATCTGAGACCCTGAGCGTGCAGCCTTTTCTATCGAGCGAGGGAAACGGCGCAGCGACTAAGACACTAAACACGTGAGGAGTGGCAGTAAAATGCTAAGTAAAGTGTTGACAAATTTTAAAAAAATTTGGATAAGTGCGAGTAGGACACACAGACACATACACATTGAGAGTTTCGTACAAACTTAATTATGTACGTAGATAGTTCATCCGTCTGCCGGCCGGAGTGGCCGAGCGGTTCTAGGCGCTACAGTCTGGAACCGCGCGACCGCTACGGTCGCAGGTTCGAATCCTGCCTCGGGCATGGATGTGTGTGATGTCCTTAGGTTAGTTAGGTTTAAGTAGTTCTAACTTCTAGGGGACTGATGACCACAGTCCCATAGTGCTCAGAGCCATTAGAACCATTCTGAAGTTCATTCGTCTCGGAAATAGAGAATCTGAGCGATTTTGCACTGTTACCTATTCTGGCATTATATCGGTCCCAGGAATTAGAGGTCTTTCGAGAATGCTGTGATCTTAACTCTATTTTAAACTTTTTGTGTGATTCTACATTGGCAATTGCAATTTTTCATCTGTTTCATTAACTTCGAACTGATTATCAACATGATGTGGCGAAACAAGCGCAGTACAGTTTGAAAGATATAGATTCAAGCGAGTGTGCGGGGACTTATCCCAGTTCACTGCTAGCAGCTCCACGTCACCATAACACGTCTGTGAAAAGCACTCAAGTATTGCACCATAATGAAGAGTGAAATTAAAAATTAAAGTTTCTTTTCCAAACTTTGTCGACATATGCTTTAGTATAATAATGTTTAAACTGTCAAGCATCAGATTTATTAGGTCAATATTTTACCTAAATACATCGTTTTAAGGAAAAAATAAGTCGCACTAAATAATAATTATAGGAAGCCTGAAATCGGTCGTAATGTGCAGATGTATGTCAAAATTAAGTGGTACAAGTCTCGACATGATTAAAGCAATATTTTGCTCAGAATCCATGTTTTAAAGGAAAATTGAAGGCACTAAATATTAAACTTAGAAACGTGAAACTTTGTGTGACGCTTCAGTTCAACATAAAAGTGATAACTACGCTACCCCATTAAGCTACCTCTAACAGTTTTCGAGTAATTTACTGAGAACTAAATCTGGAACAAAAATGTCCTTATTTGTAATAGATTAAGAGTGATGAAATCTATTAAATAATGCAGCTGTAACAAGTTTTAGAACCTTGATGTTATTACCAACTAATACAAATTTTCTTAAAGTTGTAGTTCAGAGGCCATGTTCTAATGTCAGTTCTGTTCTCGCTTCCATTATGAAGCGCAACGTTAGAACTGGGTCTCTGGTGCATTTTTCTTTCCTGAAGCCAAACTGATCGTCATGTAACGCAGCCCAAGTAATGTTTCAGATTGTCGTCGAACGATACGAATGTTTTAAATTTTTGCAGGTAGAATCACTCTCGGAAATACTTTTTGACATAAACAGGTCTTGAAAAACATTCAGATTAAAGTTTATCATACATCATGTATAGGGTTGGTTGGACCTCCAGTTAACATTAAAGTGACAATCAAAACAACGTTGCTGAATAATGTTATTAAAAGTCCTAACGCTAACATAAGTGTCAGTACTAACTAACAACGTTTATTTCAAGGAAAGAAGTAAATGAAAGACTATCAGATGATACGAAGCATGAAACTCTAAATAAAGAATCCAAAATATATGCCTTACGAAGATTAACAGACAGACAAGATAACGTGATCAGAGAAAACATTTATCCAAGAAGAGAGTTGTAGCCGCATCGAGCAGTGAGTTGGCTGTGACCACAATGTAAAACTTCAATGCAGATGGTAATTTGCTCTCTTGTAGACGTTGCGATAACGGTACGCCCATTGACCGCTACAAGATTGTTTCAGACCGATCTGGAGTTTTAAAGCTTTTCTACTATCGTCTTGACGTACTAGTCAGAATTCTGAACAGATGTAAGATAACAGTTACCGTTTAGCCAGACAACGGAACAGTTATTATTCGTGAAGGAAAAATAAGTCGAGTGATACTTAGTCAATTCTGGGACTTGATCGTCGTGCTCTGTGACAGTCACGAACATTGAAGAACACAGCAACATACCCACCGCCAATATAAACTCTCCAAATAGTCTTGAGCAGGAAACATCTACACGCGATCATGAAGAATTCACAGGTACGCCGTGTTGTTGGAAGCTGTAGTCAATATCAGAATTACTGATGCAAATACCTTCAATTCCCTGAATGACAGGTCGGTGTGCTTTCCAGTGCAGTGGTTAAATAACTCAGATATAACATTAATGCTTCATGTCGGCTACATCATATAATGGAACTTTACTGTATGACTGTGAAATAATTGTTTCTTGAGAGAACGCCGAAGTTAAAGGTGATTTAGTGGCATTATTAACAGGCAACAGTAATTTTACATCGAAATACGACGCCTTCTATACGTTTATTAGAGAGTACTTCATCTCTGGATTTACGACGTAGGAATTGTTGAATTAGCACCGTAGTGACGCCTTAACGACGCTGTAATACTTCACAAACCAACATCCTCGCAAGACTGTAATGTGGCATCGGCTTGAATGGTGGAACTTGTAATTCGAGTTACCATACTATCTACCTTTGAACATTCATTTGCAAACCGGGCATGAAGAACTACTATTATAAAGTTTCGCGTAAGCATATAAGCCCGCCGCGAACATGCGGAGGATATTTGGTTTATTGTTTCAGATAAAGGGAGTTGTTGCGGTACCGAGTGGTGGAGTCGCTGTGTGTGGCAGTAAAGAAGACAAACATTCTTCGAACACAATTGTTTCAAATATAAGCGAGGGTCGGACGACCGCTCGTGGCCTGGCTGCCCTCTTCTACCTGGCTTTTAGAGGCACCGGGACTCAGTAACCGCTGCGACGCGCCGTGGATCCATGGAACTGCTTGCTGGAAAGTGGAGTAACATTCTGTAATCCTCGTAGTGGTTTCTTTCATTGTCTACCTACCATCCTTAGTACACTACTGGCCATTAAAATTTCTACACAAAGAAGAAATGTAGAGGTAAACGGGTGTTAATTGGACAAATATATGATACCAGAACTGGCATGTGAATACATTTTCACGCAGTTTGGTTGCATAGATCCTGAGAGATCAGTACAAAGAACAACCACCTCTGGCCGTGATAACGGCCTTGATTCGCCTGGAACTTGAGTCAAACAGAGATTGGATGGAGTGTACAGGTGTAGCTGCCCATGCAGCTTCAACACGATACCACAGTTCATCAAGAGTAGTGGCTGGCGTATTGTGGCGAGGCAGTTGCTTGGCTACCATTGACCAGACATTTTCAGTTGGTGAGAGATCTGGAGAATGTGGTGGCCAGGATAGCAGTCGAACGTTTTCTCTATCCAGAAAGGTCCGTACAGGACCTGCAACATGCGGTAGCGCATTATCCTGCTGAAATGTAGAGTTTCGCAGGGATCGAATGAAAGCTACAGCCACGGGTCCTAACACATCTGAAATGAAACGTCCACTGTTCAAACTGCCGTCAATGCGAACAAGAGGTGACCGAGACGTGTAACGAACGGTACCCCGCACCATCATGCCAGGTGACACGCTAGTATGGCGATGACGAATACACGCTTCCGATGTGCGCTTACCTCTACGTCGCCAAACACGGATGCGACCATCATGATGCTGTAAACAGAACCTGGATTCATCCGAAAAAATGACGTTTTCCCATTAGTGGACCCAGGTTCGTCGTTGAGTACACGATCGCAGGCGCTCCTGTCTGTGATGCAGCGTCAAGGGTAACTGCAGTCATGGTCTCCGAGCTGATAGTGCATGCTGCTGCAAACGTCGTCGAACTATTCGTGCAGATGGTTGTTGTCTTGCAAACGTCCCCATTTGTTGACTCAGGGATCGAGACGTGGCTGCACTAGCCATTACGGCCATGCGGATAAGATGCCTGTCATCTCGACTGCTAGTGATACGAGGCCGTTGGGATCCTGCACGGCGTTCCGTATTACCCTCCCGAACCCACCAATTCCATATTCTGTTAACAGTCATTGGATCTCGACCAACACGAACAGCAATGTCGCGATACGATAAACCGCAATCGAGAAAGGCTACAATCCGACCTTTATCAAAGTCGGAAACGCGATGGTACGCATTTCTCTTCCTTACACGAGGCATCACAACAACGTCTCCAGGCAACGCCGGTCAAGTGCTGTTAATCTATGAGAAATCGGTTGGAAACTTTCTTCATGTCAGCACGTTGTAGGTGTCGCCACCGGCGCCAACCTTGTGTTAATGCTCTGAACAGCTAATCATTTGCATATCACAGCATCTACTTCCAGTCGGTTAAATTTCACATCTGTAGCACGTCATCTTCGTGGTGTAGCAATTTTAATGGCCAGTAGTGTATTTTCTGGCTTGTATCTACTCTCAGAGCTTTACGCGGTCTGCTCATTGGTCGTAGATATAGGCCGTTGTATTGTACTAAGACACTAGTTGGCGTTTGAAAATTTGTGCCGCTAATATATGACCTTACCTATCTGGTTTGTACCCGATCATTAATGTTCTAATTAATGAGCTCTTGCTCGTAAATACAGACGGAATTATTGTACTAAGTCACAGGTTGCCGTTAAACAAAAGAGGGACCTTGTGGTTAGATTTAGCTGTTAACCGGTTCAATTCTTTGATTGTAATTGCATTTCTCTGTTCAAATGGTTCTAATGGCTCTGAGCACTATGGGACTTAATATCTGAGGTCATCAGTCCCCTAGATCTTAGAACTACTTAAAAATATCTAACCTAAGGACATGAATCACATCCATGCTCGAGGCTGAATTCCAACGTGCGACCGGAGCAGCAGTGCGGTTCCGGACTGAAGTGCCTCGAACCGCTCGATCACATCAACCGGCTACAATCTATACAACCTGTCGTACTAAGCTGTTCGTTTCTCTGTTTGAAAGACTGGATCATTATTGGTGTATTTTAGCTGGATCTTGTGGTTCCGCCGAGTAACTTCTCTTGTAATAAGTTTTCACAAGTAATGCTTTAGGACGTTTTTTCAGAGCAGTCTTAATAACTGACAATCAGTTTAACTTTGAAAATATTAACAGCCAACTGTCACCAGGGCTATAGTCGAAATAAAATTGTCAGAAGGGACGGGTTGGAATCCAGTCGCATCTTGGTTGTCGAATGTAATTATGAGGTTGGCTGCATTGAAGTGAGCCTTATCATTGTCATATTGTTTGCTAATCTGTTTAACCTGCAAGCACAGGTGCGCATCTTAACCCCGAACCTTTCGACATACAGCTTTCAAATTAAAAGTTAAGTTATCTGTTCTGAGTAATCGAATCGCTCTTGTCATGAATGGTACTTATATAGTGGCATGTGTTGCAGAAGGGCATTTAGTAAGATAGACTGTGTCCAGCGCGGTAGTGAACACTGTTGTTTCACCCTATAACGGGCGGGCTGCAGGTCCGGCCGTCTTGTACTCATTGTCATATTTTTAGCTGTTTTGCAATACAGCACTTCAGATTTCTTTTGCACGGATTAACAGCTTATTCAAGTTAAGGTTTAACGCCAAAACTATTTTGCAAATTTGTTCATTTTGTTAAAGAAAAATTTATGGTTAAATGTTTCTATTATCTGTTCAACACAGTTTATTATATTACTAAATAGACAGGTTGTGTGAAAAAAAGTTATATTGGTGAGTCCACCCTTTTACGTTTTCCTTAATTCCAGTACATACCACGTATCACACAAAAAATATGTTAAATTTACGTACAATGTATGTGGCTGACGCCTAGGTTGACGGAATACAGTAGTGGGAGTCTAGACGAATTTGTTGTAAGGCCGTAATTGGTGAAAGCTTTGCTTATTGGTGACGACTGGCCGAGCTGTGGCACAAGCGGGGCGGCCGCTCTCTGGGGGTGGGGCAGAGCAGAATTGAGAGTGGAGTTGGTTCCTGGCCGCCACAGTATTCGGTGGCGTACTTCGCCGCTCTTGCTACAGAGTAATTTCATTTGCAGTTTCACTTCTCTGGGCACACAGACAAACACTTAGATCTTTTTCTTTTCTTTTTTTCTTTTCGCGCTCGGGCTTCGATTGGCCTCCCATCTCCAGCAGATAACGAGAAGCAGCCGTCATTAGCACGTCGCCTTTTGTCGTACTGTTGGCAATATACGCAATTCCGTCCTGCAGGATTTCTGTTCGTTTAACAGCCACCCAAAGTTAGAGTTGAGCTTTCTCAGCGGTGCAGTCCATAGAACCATTTTGCCTCATCAGGTGATATCAAGGTACTGCATCTGGTTACCCATTTGTTTGTCATTATTACACATTTAACCTGTTCTCTTTGCTCCCCCTTGCCGTAGCAGAGAAACACACTAGATTCCATGCAGTGTCCTTTGTACTGGGTTCTTGCCAACACCTCTGTCACACGACGACTATTTACATGTTTGGTTTACGTTAATACACGTGACTGTTCCTTGTACAAGCCAATGATTAGTTTTGTGTTACGTTTAAACAAAGTAAATGTAATTCTACAGCAGGCTGGTGTGGCATTGTGGTTCTAGGCGCTACAGTCTGGAGCCGAGCGACCGCTACGCTCCTAGGTTCGAATCCTGCCTCGGGCATGGATGAGTGTGATGTCCGTATGTTTCTTAGGTTTAATTAGTTTTTAGTTCTAGGCGACTGATGACCTCAGAAGTTAAGTCGCATAGTGCTCAGAGCCATTTCGTAATTCTACATTTTTAGGGCAATACTTATCTGTTAAGGTGTCATACTCACCAGAATGCTTTCCTATCATTATTCTTGGATGGAAACTTCAATCCATTAATGAAAAAATTATAAGGCTAGCCACCTCACATAGGATTTGTACCAGGGCCATTATAAGACAGCGTTACATACCTTGTGCAGATTGAGTGAAAACCAACTTTTGTGTAATTTACATAACATTGTGATTCTCTCACCTAATATGCAAACCAGTTAAGGGTGCCACGATAGTAAATAAGCAACAAATTCCCAACAGCAGGGGAAGGAACAATAGTGTAGCGCCACTACTAATTAAAGAGCAAAATTGTGAGAAGGTGCGGTGAGATACTGCATTAGCCGAAAGTAGCTGCTGAGCATGGCTTGACGTCATTTGGGCTAAGACAACATTGTTGATTTAAAAATGGGACGGGCTACATTCGCCCGTCCATCCGGCCACCACAGCGGTAATGCATAGACAATGGGGATTTCTCCATCATTGGGATTTTGGTAGAGCTGCCAAGTATGTAACCAGAAGCGGCACGCTGACATAACATGTGCACTTCCATCGGCAGCAAATGGTTTTCGATCTGATTCTGTAACATAATCGTTTGCAGCCCAGCAGTCTACAGGGACATAGGGTTTATGCTGACCTAGGAGTAACGTGGAATCTACAGAAACAGCCACGGGCTCGAATCTCCATTTTAGTACCAGATTCCTGCACTAAATCTGTCTTCTGGACTTGGTACCACGGCACAGCAGGCATCCCTGGTTCACTCCGACAACAGCTGGACTTCAGACGAGGGGCAGCAGGTTGCACTCTGGACGCAGCAGCAGCGACAATGCAGTTGAAACGTCCCTTTGAAAAAATTAATGAATTACTGTGCTGATAAACCCCTTACATTATCTGATTTTCAAACAGCTGAGCAGAACTGAACGTACTCAGACAGTCCTCTCTTTACCTATTCTGATCAAAACTAAACTGACTCAATATTTTTAGCGCAACGCAATCTGACTTTCAATAATCCCTACAAGAAGAATGGCCATGGCTAACATTAAATTATACCTTTCACAAATCACTTAACTCACAAAAATCTTCGTTACTCGAACTACTGCAATAGTTTTCGAAATATTAATTTCACACATGAACATTGAAACAGAACAAAATTAATAATGTCTAACATCTTTACAAATTAAATAACATTATTAATGCAAACTATATTTGAGGATATCATAGTGAATGTAGCTGAGTATTAGAAAAATTCTACAACGTAAGTCTTATCAGATAAACACATAATGACGGGAAGAACACAAATACACAAGGTAAACAGACATATAGTGGAATAACACAAAGGACAGGTGAGGGTTTGTTTTCAGTGTAACATTTGGTACTGCAGTCCAACCCAAAACTTCATTTCATAGATGTTTCCTCTTATTTCACCTTTTTTTTATACCTTGTCAATGCATTTCTTCCAATTCATCACAACTCATTCTCTTATATAGCCTACCCCTCTTAAGCTAACTTAATTCTACTGACCTCAGATAATAAACTAAGTGACGAGTCAATGCAGCAGCACAAAACAATTAACACAAACAGCAATGAATAAAAATACAAATTGGCAATGCTAGCAGCAGTAAATCTAAATTAGAAAAGCAAATGCAACATTACAACTAATATGAGCCAATGTGCAGCAACAAGAAAAATAAATCAGCAGTAAACTGGCTTAGCAGAGTAACACAAAATTCAGTAGCACTATGCCTGGCAAACAGCAGCAGCAAATACTATAACATATCTAAACATGATATAGCTCAAGCAGAACAAAAAATTACAGTAAAGATGGCCATGTCTAATACCTATGTCACATCTTAATACTAGAGTGAAGCATCACGAGAACTTACTATAGCAGACAAGTTACCAAATCGTAAAAAAATTATTTATGCAATTCCTGTGAAGGGAAATGTCTATTTATGTTGCCTCGTTTTCTTGGAAATAGATCATAAAATTATTATTTACTGGTTCTGTAGGCATAAAATAACTATATTAGTAAATCTATTAAATTTTTTTTAGCCAATGCTGCAGTGCAACTAGAAACTAGATATTAAACGAAATGAGCAAACATATACAAAGCAATGTGTGAAACGTCATTCACTAGTCAAATGGCGTCTCCAAAGGCAGTACAAAAATATCTCAACTAGAAAGACATAGATGTAGATGTGTTTCTCATCATTTCATTAGGCATTTTAGTAAATATCATAAATTAAGAGCTCCACAGTGTACTCATATGTTTTCAAGTTTGAGCATGTCGTATTTGCGGTGCTTTCTTCAAAAAAATGTCAATGGCCTCTTTTTTTCTCCACCTAATGGCTTTCTTTTTTCAGGCGGCTGGCACAGCTGGGCGTCCACATAACATTACATCAAGGTTGCTTAGCTTCCTTACCGAGATATTTACGACAGCAGTTTCCGCTACAGTGACAGTCTCATATAAATCATACAATGTAAACTTTCACGGCAAGTATTGTCTTCACTTAAAACTTCCGGGCTGATAGCCCGTTGTCGAAGTATAAAACTCTCTCCTGACGTTTCGTTTCCGATTGCGGGAGACATCCTCGGAGGTAAAGCGGCGAACTGCGAAGAGAACTCGAGGAAGTGCTGATTATATAGGCAGTACAGAGGGCGCCATTGTTGATCACGTGGCGTCGGCTATGAGATTGTCTTTGGTAACGCCAACATTCTCGATTGAAAGTAATCGATCGTCACTCTTGTAGTGCAACGCTGACTTCCAAATTTTATCCAGTTTAACACCTTCGTCTTTCCTGTTAAAATTATTACGATGTTAATCAATCTCGATAGCCTCTCTATACAAGCGTGCATAATAATGCGAGGTTTTTGATGTGACGCTCGTTTCGCTGAATTTTATTTCATGATCACCTTCCTGGTAAACATGTTCCGCTACGGCCGATTTATCCGTGTGACCCAGGCGCCAATTCCTCTTATGTTCAACAAGACGGGTGTTCACACTTCTCTTTGTGGTACCGATGTAAACCTGTCTGCAACTACAAGGAATTTTATATACTCCCGGTGTAGCCAAAGGGTGTCGTGCTTCTTTTGCCGACCTTAAAAATTCTTTTATTTCCCTCGTGGTTCTGAAAATAGTTTCCACACCATTTGTTGTTGTCTTCAGTCCTGAGACTGGTTTGATGCAGCTCTCCATGCTACTCTATCCTGTGCAAGCTGCTTCATCTCCCAGTACCTACTGCAACCTACATCCTTCTGAATCTGCTTAGTGTACTCATCTCTCGGTCTCCCTCTACGATTTTTACCCTCCACGCTGCCCTCCAATGCTAAATTTGTGATCCCTTGATGCATCAAAACATGTCCTACCAACCGATCCCTTCTTCGAGTCAAGTTGTGCCACAAACTTCTCTTCTCCCCAATCCTATTCAATACCTCCTCATTAGTTACGTGATCTATCCACCTTATCTTCAGTATTCTTCTGTAGCACCACATTTCGAAAGCTTCTATTCTCTTCTTGTCCAAACTAGTTATCGTCCATGTTTCACTTCCATACATGGCTACACTCCAAACAAATACTTTCAGAAACGACTTCCTGATACATAAATCTATATTCGATGTTAACAAATTTCTCTTCTTCAGAAACGCTTTCCTTGCCATTACCAGTCTACATTTTATATCCTCTCTACTTCGACCATCATCAGTTATTTTACTTCCTAAATACCAAAACTCCTTTACTACTTTAAGTGTCTCATTTCCTAATCTAATTCCCTCAGCATCACCCGATTTAATTTGACTACATTCCATTATCCTCGTTTTGCTTTTGTTAATGTTCACTTTAATCCTTCTTTCAAGACACTGTCCATTCCGTTCAAATGCTCTTCCAGGTCCTTTGCTGTCTCTGACAGAATTACAATGTCATCGGCGAACCTCAAAGTTTTTATTTCTTCTCCATGAATTTTAATACCTACTCCGAATTTTTCTTTTGTTTCCTTTACTGCTTGCTCAATATACAGATTGAATAACATCGGGGAGAGGCTACAACCCTGTCTCACTCCTTTCCCAACCACTGCTTCCCTTTCATGCCCCTCGACTCTTATTACTGCCATCTGGTTTCTGTACAAATTATAAATAGCCTTTCGCTCCCTGTATTTTATCCCTGCCACCTTTAGAATTTGAAAAAGAGTATTCCAGTCAACATTGTCAAAAGCTTTCTCTAAGTCTACAAATGCTAGAAACGTAGGTTTGCCTTTTCTTAATCTTTCTTCTAAGATAAGTCGTAAGGTCAGTATTGCCTCACGTGTTCCAACATTTCGACGGAATCCAAACTGATCCTCCCCGAGGTCTGCATCTACCAGTTTTTCCATTCGTCTGTAAAGAATTCGCGTTAGTATTTTGCAGCCGTGGCTTATTAAACTGATAGTTCGGTAATTTTCACATCTGTCAGCACCTGCTTTCTTTGGGATTGGAATTATTATATTCTTCTTGAAGTCTGAGGGTATTTCGCCTGTCTCATACATCTTGCTCACCAGCTGGTAGAGTTTTGTCATGACTGGCTCTCCCAAGGCCGTCAGTAGTTCTAATGGAATGTTGTCTACTCCGGGGGCCTTGTTTCGACTCAGGTCTTTCAGTGCTCTGTCAAACTCTTCACGCAGTATCGTATCTCCCATTTCATCTTCATCTACATCCTCTTCTATTTCCATAATATTGTCCTCAAGTACATCGCCCTTGTATAAACCTTCTATATACTCCTTCCACCTTTCTGCCTTCCCTTCTTTGCTTAGAACTGGGCTGCCATCTGAGCTCTTGATATTCATACACGTGGTTCTCTTCTCTCCAAAGGTCTCTTTAATTTTCCTGTAGGCAGTATCTATCTTACCCCTAGTGAGATAAGCTTCTACATCCTTACATTTGTCCTCTAGCCATCCCTGTTTAGCCATTTTGCACTTCCTGTCGATCTCATTTTTGAGACGTTTGTATTCCTTTTTGCCTGCTTCATTTACTGCATTTTTATATTTTCTCCTTTCATCAGTTAAATTCAATATTTCTTCTGTTACCCAAGGATTTCTAGCAGCCCTCGTCTTTGTACCTACTTTATCCTCTGCTGCCTTCACTACTACATCCCTCAGAGCTACCCATTCTTCTTCTACTGTATTTCGTTCCCCTATTCCTGTCAATTGTTCCCTTATGCTCTCTCTGAAACTCTGTACAACCTCTGGTTCTTTCAGTTTATCCAGGTCCCATCTCCTTAATTTCCCACATTTTTGCAGTTTCTTCAGTTTTAATCTACAGGTCATAACCAATAGATTGTGGTCAGAGTTCACATCTGCCCCTGGAAATGTCTTACAACTTAAAACCTGGTTTCTAAATCTCTGTCTTACCATTATATAATCTATCTGATACCTTTTAGTATCTCCAGGGTTCTTCCACGTATACAACCTTCTTTCATGATTCTTAAACCAAGTGTTAGCTATGATTAAGTTGTGCTCTGTGCAAAATTCTACCAGGCGGCTTCCTCTTTCATTTCTTAGCCCCAATCCATATTCACCTACTTTGTTTCCTTCTCTCCCTTTTCCTACACTCGAATTCCAGTCACCCATTACTATTAAATTTTCGTCTCCCTTCACTATCTGAATAATTTCTTTTATTTCATCGTACATTTCTTCAATTTCTTCATCATCTGCAGAGCTAGTTGGCATATAAACTTGTACTACTGTAGTAGGTGTAAGCTTTGTATCTATCTTGGCCACAATAATGCGTTCACTATGCTGTTTGTAGTAGCTTACCCGCATTCCTATTTTCCTATTCATTATTAAACCTACTCCTGCATTACCCCTATTTGATTTTGTGTTTATAACCCTGTAGTCACCTGACCAGAAGTCTTGTTCCTCCTGCCACCGAACTTCACTAATTCCCACTATATCTAACTTTAATCTATCCATTTCCCTTTTTAAATTTTCTAACCTACCTGCCCGATTAAGGGATCTGACATTCCACGCTCCGATCCGTAGAACGCCAGTTTTCTTTCTCCTGATAACGACATCCTCCTGAGTAGTCCCCGCCCGGAGATCCGAATGGGGGACTATTTTACCTCCGGAATATTTTACCCAAGAGGATGCCATCATCATTTAATCATACAGTAAAGCTGCATGTCCTCGGGAAAAATTACGGCTATAGTTTCCCCTTGCTTTCAGCCGTTCGCAGTACCAGCACAGCAAGGCCGTTTTGGTTAATGTTGCAAGGCCAGATCAGTCAATCATCCAGACTGTTGCCCCTGCAACTACTGAAAAGGCTGCTGCCCCTCTTCAGGAACCACACGTTTGTCTGGCCTCTCAACAAATACCCCTCCGTTGTGGTTGCACCTACGGTACGGCCATCTGTATCGCTGAGGCACGCAAGCCTCCCCACCAACGGCAAGGTCCATGGTTCATGGGGGGAGGTTCCACCCCATACTTGCCTAAAACTTTCCCAATGCGGTCTGTGACCTTACTAATGAACGGAAGAAAAAAAAAACTTTGCCCTTGGACCACTGTTGTTCGTCGTTATTCCTTATTCTCTGCCTAGAGCGGAGTGCTCGATCTATATCCTTGATAGAATAGCCATTCTTCACGAAAGTTGAGCGTAGATGTTCAATCTCATCTTTTAAATAAACAGGTTCACAAAGTTTGTACGACCTGTCTACCAAAGTTTTCATTACACCTCTTTTTTGTCTAGGGTGGTGGTTTGATTCTTTGTGTAGATAACGATCAGTATGTGTGGACTTTCTACGCACCTTAGGGCCCAACGTTCCGTCCCGTCGTGGATAAAATTTGGATGTCAGCGTTGCACCGCCATAGTGACGATCGATTACTTTCAATCGAGAATGTTGGCGTTACCAGAGACAATCTCATAGCCAACGCCACGTGATCAACAGTGGCGCCCTCTGTACTGCCTATATAATCAGCGCTTCCTCGAGTTCTCTTCGCAGTTCGCCGCTTTACCTCCGAGGATGTCTCCCGCAGTCGGAGACGAAACGTCAGGAGAGAGTTTTATATTTCGACCACGGCCTATCAGCCCGGAATTCAGTGCCTGACAAGCAGTACAGTGAGAGGAATAACTGTGTCTACTTGTTGAAGTATTGTGAATGGTAATGCTTCAAATGGTTTTCTGCGTGAGGGTAGTTTCGGGAGTATGTTTCCTGAGAAGTGTTTCGGGAATTGGTGACACAGGGACAAATTTCTGGAAGACATTCCAAAACAAAGGGTTAAAAAACCGCTAGATAGGCAAATGAAATGCGGATGAAATTAATTTAGTGGAGCCAGACCATGCACTGTTAAAGGTGATATGCAAATTTATTCAGAGAGAAAGAGTTTTCAAACGTCACTTATGTCTTCTAAGTGTGAAATTGAGAGTTAGGAAACATAAATATGACAATGTGGTGATCAGTGAATATGTTTTGTAATATTTTAAATAATGAACAGGGCATGGCACCTTAGGGAAGTTTTGTGAGATTAAGCAATATGTGGAAAAATTCCATGAAGACGATAGCCATAGGGACTGGATGAGGAATATTGTAGCGTAAATGTCACAGAGTAATGTATTTAAGAGAGTATGAGGCTACGAAATACGCAGTGAATATTTACAAAGTGATTTACCAAGGGCACATAACTGACAGCGGGTGAGAAGTATAAAAGTACAAAGTAATGAGTGCTCTGTGGGAACTAATGAACTGGTAAGGAGCTATCATGAGCAACCAAGTAACGTAAGCAGATATTTAGCAGGTAAGGTTTTTAAGTTACTCGCGGAATCTGACCTTTGTAAGGTCAACCGTCGGATACCTGTGAGAGGGTGTGGTTGTGTAGTGGAATACTGCATCAGCCACCAGTAGCTAGTGAGCACGATGCGTCGTTTGGGCTAAGGCCAAAAGGATTTGATTTATTGCGAGACAGGCTAGATGTAAACTGCCAGCACAGCAGTAGCGCACATTGGCGTAACAAGTGCCCGGCTATCTGGAATAAATAGCTGTCGATTTTGTAGCAGAATCTTTCACAGCCCAGAAGTCTACCAGGATGAACTGACTATGGCGGATGGGGAGACGATATGGAGTAAAACTGAAGTGATATCAGGAGTTCCCCAGGGAATCTTCCTAGGACCTCTGCTGTTCCTGATCTATATATATGATCTGGGTGACAATCTGAGCAGTTCTCTTAGATTGTTCGCAGATGATGCTGTAATTTACCGTCTAGTAAGGTCATCCGAAGACCAATATCAGTTGCAAAGCGATTTAGAAAAGATTGCTGTATGGTGTGTCAGGTGGCAGTTGACGATAAATAACGAAAAGTGTGAGATGATCCACATGAGTTCCAAAAGAAATCCGTTGGAATTCGATTACTCGATAAATAGTACAATTCTCAAGGCTGTCAATTCAACTAAGTACCTGGGTGTTAAAATTACGAACAACTTCAGTTGGAAGGACCACATAGATAATATTGTCGGGAAGGCGAGCCAAAGGTTGCGTTTCATTGGCAGGACACTTAGAAGATGCAAGAAGTCCACTAAAGAGACAGCTTACACTACACTCGTTCGTCCTCTGCTAGAATATTGCTGCACGGTGTGGGATCCTTACCAGGTGGGATTGACGGAGGACATCGAAAGGGTGCAAAAAAGGGCAGCTCGTTTTGTATTATCACGTTATAGGGGAGAGAGTGTGGCGGATATGATACACGAGTTGGGATGGAAGTCATTACAGCATAGACGTTTTTCGTCGCGGCGAGACCTTTTTACGAAATCTCAGTCACCAACTTTCTCTTCCGAATGCGAAAATATTTTGTTGAGCCCAACCTAAGTAGGTAGGAATGATCATCAAAATAAAATAAGAGAAATCAGAGCTCGAACAGAAAGGTTTAGGTGTTCGTTTTTCCCGCTCGCTGTTCGGGAGTGGAATAGTAGAGAGATAGTATGATTGTGGTTCGATGAACCCTCTGCCAAGCACTTAAATGTGAATTGCAGAGTAGTCATGTAGATGTAGATGTAGATGGAGTTGCCGTCAGCAACCACGGGCTCCAGTCTCCGTCCCAGTGTCGGCTTCTTGTACTAAATCCGATGTCTGGACTTGGTGCCACGCAGCGGCAGTCGTTCATGACTCACTCCAGCTGCAGTCGAACTCCTGCAAAGGGGCAGCAGACCGCATCCCGGGAACAACAGCCGCCTTCCAATAATGCAAGGCGTGCGCCACCTCGCTGCACGCTTCGGCCGGACGTGTGCTATGATTCATCACCGAGATGGCTGCCTCTAAAAGATTCCTGTCCGTCTCAAACGGCGCTGGTGCTGTAGCTCAGACAACGGAGATGCGTGCCACGTACCGAGCGCAGGTATCGGCAATGCAGGGACGAGCACATGTTGCAGCGAGCTGGCCAGTCGCTACCAGCCGCCGGGATTGTTAATGGCCCTCTTTCCGTGGTGTGGGGCGTGGTCGTCTCTCCAGTAGAAGCAGAAAGTAAATTACTTGTTTTGAAAGCCACTTCACTGCTGAGCCTTAATCGGCCTGCCACCCGACTTCAACCCTTAGTCGTTCAGCATCCTGACAATGTAGCCACCACACTGCCCTCAGGATTGGCTCTAGAAGACGTAGTTACGTAAAACAACAGATTCTGTTGCGAGAATGAGAGGCGAGGGAAAAACGAATTAATTCAACAGTAGATTCCGCCTAATAGTAGCATGTACGCTTGAGAGAAGGGAAGGAGGTCTGCTTGGAAGAGGTCTAAGGACACAGAAAGACAGCGGCTGTACTACAGAATGGAGAAACAGGGATTACGAAATTAGATATTGAATTTTAAGGCATATCAAAAAGCAAAAATTGATTCAGGTCACGATTTCTACATCTACATCCATACTCCGCAAGGGTGGCGGAGGGTACCCTGAGTACCTCTATCGGTTCTCCCTTCTATTCCAGTCTCGTATTGTACGTGGAAAGAAGGATTGTCGGTATGCTTCTGTGTGGGCTCTAATCTCTCTGATTTTATCCTCATGGTCTCTTCGCGAGATATACGTAGGAGGGAGCAATATACTGCTTGACTCTTCGGTGAAGGTATGTTCTCGAAACTTTAACAAAAGCCCGTGCCGAGCTACTGAGCGTCTCTCCTGCAGAGTCTTCCACTGAAGTTTATCTATCATCTCCGTAACGCTTTCGCAATTACTAAATGATCCTGTAACGAAGCGCGCTGCTCTCCGTTGGATCTTCTCTATCTCTTCTATCAACCCTACCTGGTGCGGATCCCACACTGCTGAGCAGTATTCAAGCATTGGGCGAACAAGCGTACTGTAACCTACTTCCTTTGTTGTCGGATTGCATTTCCTTAGGATTCTTCCAATGAATCTCAGTCTGGCATCTGCTTTACCGACGATCAACTTTATATGATCATTCCATTTTAAATCACTCCTAATGCGTACTCCCAGGTAATTTATGGAATTAACTGCTTCCAGTTGCTGACCTGCTATTTTGTAGCTAAATGATAAGGGACCTATCTTTCTATGTATTCGCATCACATTACACTTCTCTACATTGAGATTCAATTGCCATTCCGTGCACCATGCGTCAATTCGCTGCAGATCCTCCTGCATTTCAGTACAATTTTCCATTGTTGCAACCTCTCGATACACTACAGCATCATCTGCAAAAAGCCTCAGTGAACTTCCGATGTCATCCACCAGGTCATTTATGTATATTGTGAATAGCAACGGTCCTATGACACTCCCCTGCGGCACACCTGAAATCACTCTTACTTCGGAAGACTTCTCTCCATTGAGAATGACATGTTGCGTTCTGTTATCTAGGAAATCCTCAATCCAATCACACAATTGATCTGATAGTCCGTATGCTCTTACTTTGTTCATTAAACGACTGTGGGGAACTGTGTCAAACGCCTTGCGGAAGTCGAGAAACACGGCATCTACCTGTGAACCCGTGTCTATGGCCCTCTGAGTCTCGTGGACGAATAGCGCGAGCTGGGTTTCACACGACCGTCTTTTTCGAAACCCATGCTGATTCCTACAGAGTAGATTTCTAGTCTCCAGAAAAGTCATTATACTCGAACATAATACGTCTTCCAAAATTCTACAACTGATCGACGTTAGAGATATAGGTCTATAGTTCTGCACATCATTTAGAATGATGAAAAGTAGACTCCAGTTTAAGAGAATGGTCAGAAAGAATCAATGTGTAAACAACTATTGAGGAATCATGGTGTGCATTTAAAATTTTCTTAGGCTCTTGATACTCCAATAGTGACCACTACACAAGCACATCAGGTTATGAGTAAAGGACAGCCTCACAAAGGATAATCAGAGCAGTAGGACTGACACACAAGTTCAAAGTAACTGAGATGAAAACCTGCTTAACAGCTGCAGTACTTCAACTGTTAGATAGGTGAAGGAAATATAAAAACGTTTAGGAAAACAAAAGATTACAACAATACAAGCCACTTAATAGGAAGCCCATGGAAGATAAAGCCAAATGCCTGGAGGAAAAATGTGAGTAAATCGAAAGACAATTCATTGTCAGGACCTATGATGCATATAATAAAATCAAAATAGATTACTATTAAATTAAAAACAAGAGGTTCAACGTCAGCAGTGCAAAACGAGGTCCATTTTTAAACACGGGGGAGAGCACAGATGGGTGGAAAGATCACATTGTGGGACTCTACGCATGGTTAGAACTGTCTCTGACTTGATAGAAAATTAGAAGAAGAAAAGTATATCGATTTAGAAGACAGAGAGACCCAGTAATAGATTCACAGTTTCACATAGCTTTGGAAGACTGGCGACCATACAGAACAGAAGAAACTTCTTAACTCACAGATAGATCCACCAATTAATCATTTATTCACTTTAGCATGTAGAATCAATGGGAGTTTCACATGTAGATTAATTAGGCATAACTGAGGAAAATGAAAATTAACAAGGTTGACATGTGACGAAACAGTAGTCTGCATGTTTACAGGTTTGCACAACAAATAGTATAGGTTTCATAAGTTGATATCTTCAAGACTCGACACAGCGTTGTTCTATTGCAAAATGAGGATTTGTTACGATTTAAATATTTGCACGACGCGTGTATTAAGTGTGATAGCTTCCTTGACATTATACAGTTTCAATTTTAACTCACTGATTGTATACAACACACACTCCTTTGAATGCTTATAGAAATCCCAGAACCACAGATTGAAATCTTCAACATGTATCACTCAATACATCAGTTATAATGATCAGCCAGACATTATGATCACCGATCTACTTTTTTTGTATTTATTTATTGTTCCGTGGGACCAAATTAAGAAGTAGTCTCCATGGTCATGGGGCGAGTCAATACATGAAATTATAACACGAAAGTAGAAACAGATAAAATGAAATATAAGAAACATATTTAGGCGACAAGTCGTAAGTTTAAATAAAGAAAATCAACAATGTAACACTGAAATTTGCTTAATTTTTTAGCTCTTCCAGGAGCTCCTCAACAGAATAGAAGGAGTGAGCCATGAGGAATCTCTTCAGTTTAGACTTAAAAGACTTTGGGCTACTGCTAAGATTTTTGAGTTCTTCTAGTAGCTTATTGAAAATGGATGCAGCAGAATACTGCACTCCTTTCTGCACAAGAGTCAAGGAAGAGCATTGCACATGCAGATTGGATTTCTGCCTAATATCAACTGAGTGAAAGCTGCTAACTCTTGGGAATAAGCTAATATTGCTAACAACAAGCGACACTAAAGAAAATATATACTGTGAGGGCAATGTCAGAATTCCCAGAAAATTGAATAGGGGTCGGCAAGAGGTTCTCGAACATACAGCACATATACCTCGAACAGCCCGTTTTTGAGCCAAAAACACCCTTTTTGAATCACAAGAATTACCCAACAAAATAAAACCATACGACATAAGGGTATGAAAATATGCGAAGTAGACTACTTTTCGTGTTGAAGTGTCACTTATTTCAGATACTGTTCTAATGGCAAATAAAGCAGCATTTAGTTTCTGAACAAGATCCAGAACATGGACATTCCACAACAGCTTACTATCTATCCGAACGCCTAGGAACTTGAACTGTTCCGTCTCGGTCATAATATGCCCATTCTGTCTGATCAAAATATCGGTTCTTGTTGAATTGTGAGTAAGAAACTGTAAAAACTGAGTTTTAATGTGATTTAACATCAAGTTATTTTCCACAAGCCACAAACTTATTTAATGAACTACATTATTTGGTACTGTTTCAATATTACACACAAGATCCTTCACTACCAAGCTGGTATCATCAGCAAACAGAAATATTTTTGAATCACCTGTAATACTGGAAGGCATATCATTTATATAAATAAGAAACAGCAGTGGCCACAGCACCGACCCTTGGGGAACGCCCCACTTAACAGTGCCCCAATGGGACTGAACATCACTACCACTCTCAATATTGCGGAGAATTACCTTCTGCTTTCTGTTCTTAAAGTAGGAGGTGAACCAATTGTAAGCTACTCCCCTTACTCCGTAAAGGTCCGACTTCTGTACTCATATTTTCTGGTCAACACAGTCAAAAGCCTTCGTTAAATCAATGAAAACACCTAGCTTTCGCAACCTTTTATTTAATCTGTCTAAAACCTCACAGAGAAAAGGAAATATAGCATTTTTAGTTGTTAAACTATTTCTAAAACCAAACTGTACACATCACAGCACGTAATGTGAATTTAAGTGCTCCAGTAACCTTGTATATACAACCTTCTCGATAACTATATCAAACACCGATGGCATAGAAATAGATCTAAAATTATCAACATCATCCCTGTCTCCCTTTTTATAAAGTGGCTTCACTACCGAGTACTTTAATCGGTCAGGAAACCGACCACTCCTAAAGGAAAAGTTACAGATATGTCTAAGTACTGCTAGATACCCCAGCATATCCATGAGAGTTCTTGGTCTTTAGTAATTTAATTATTAACTCAATCTCCCTCTTGTCAGTATCATGGAAGAGTATTTCAGGTAACAGTCTCGAAATACTTTTTTCTAAGAGGACTATATGATTCCCTGTTGGGACCAGGTTTCTATTTAGTTCACCTGCTATATTCAGAAAGTGATTATTAACTAACACTGTACATATATGAGACTTCAAACTACGCACTAATTCTATATCCTCGACCTGTCTGCAGACAAGCCACTTCCTTTAGGACTGACCATACGGTTTTAATTTTATTCTGATACTTAGCTATTCTATCTGCATACCACATACTTTTTGCCTTCCTAATAACATTTTAAGCACCTTACAGTACTGTTTTAATTGGCTTGCTGCATTTAGATTTAGACGGTTTCTAACGCTTTGATATAATTGCCACTTTGTTCTACAGATATTCTTATACCTCTAGTCAGCCAGCCAGGCTGCCTGTTTGTGCTAGTACCCTGTTTTGAACGTTCTAACGGAAAGCGATAGCAGCCTCACGTGGCGAGGAATGACTGTTAGTCAGGCACATGCACGGTGCATGTAGTATCTGTGGGCGTGCTGTCCGTGTGTAGAATGGGGGTAGCATGTGATTATCTAAGCTTGACCGAGAGCAGATTATGACGCTCCGGAGGCTCTGCACGATCATTTCAAAAACTGCACGATTGGTCGGGTGTTCAACGAGTGCTATGGTGAGTGTCTGCAAGACATGGCGAAACCAGCGTGAAACCAGGTCCATACATAGTGGGGTTGGGAGGCCTTCCGGATGTCGGACATCCAGGATGGTCAGATTGGTAAAACAGAAACTGTGGCGAAACTAACATCAGACTTTTTTTAAAAAAAAATCTTATGGGACTTAACTGATAAGGTCATCAGTCACTAAGCTTACACACTACTTAACCTAAATTATCCTAATTACAAACACACACACCCATGCCCGAGGGAGGACTCGAACCTCCGCCGGGACCAGCCGCATCAGACTTTAATTATAGGCAGAGAACAGGTGTGTCTGAACACTCCTAACGATAGACCTCCGGAGACGACGATTCAACAATGTGCCAGTGTTAACACCACGACGTCGGCAACTGAGACTGAAATGGGCACGTGACCAGCGGCACTGGAAGTTGGCATAATGGCAGAGCGTTTCATGGTCTAATAAATCCCGAGACTTTCTTCATCATGCCGATGGAAGAGCTTGTAGAGAAACAGCTCCTTTGCGCCTGTACTGTGGTACGGAGACAAGCTGTCGGCAGCTCCATTATGTTTTGGGGAACATTCAAATGGCCAACCATGGGTCCATTGGAGCTCGTGTAATGCACCGTGAGGGCCAGGGAGTATCGTACATTGGTTGCAGACCACGATCATTTTTCCCGACGGCACTGATTTTTCAACAAGATAATGTGCCACGTCACGAGGCCAGGAGTTTGATGGAGTGATTGAAGGAATACAGTCGAGTTCCTCACTTCTGGACCCAACCGAATACATCTGGGATGTGAATGAATATGGCGTAAGAGCTCATCGCACCCTCCCCTGAATTTAGGCGACCTGAGTGCGCAGATGTGGTGTCAGCTTCCTCCAGGGATATACCAAGGCCTCAATGCTTTCATGCCATGACGCATTGCCAGTATTATTCGTGCCAGAGATCGACATAGCACGTATAAGTCTGGTGGTCATATTGTTCTGGCCTGAGCAGTGTATTATAAGAACAAGAATAAAAGGTACTTGGGGGAAGAGATCTGTGGCAAATCGTTAATTTCCATTATCTTTCGTAATAACACTCCTCTCTTCCTCATCAGTCAACATTAGGGAAAACTATAATCCACCGATTCAATAATACCACTCTAGGGTAGATTACCAGAAAGACAAAGTAAAAATTACTAATTCCCATTGATCTAATGAGGAAAATATTAAAATACACAAAGAAAGTACACGATATCAAGTTACAGGCATGTATAAACACAAGGCAAGGTGCCGGCCGGAGTGGCCGTGCGGTTCTAGGCGCTACAGTCTGGAACCGCTAGACCGCTACGGTCGCATGTTCGAATCCTGCCTCGGACATGGATGTGTATGATGTCCTTAGGTTAGTTTGGTTTAAGTAGTTCTAAGTTCTAGGTGACTGATGACCTCAGAAGTTAAGTCCCGTAGTGCTCAGAGCCATAAACACAAGGCAAAACTGTAGAAAAAGTAAATATAAATGTTCACAACAATAAAACTGCAAACAATATCCTCGCCCTACTCAAAAAACTTCACATAAAGGGGGGAAAGAAAAGGAAAGAATTCATTGAGTTTTTATTCAGCTCACAAAATACGAAAGGGTTCACGGCACAACAGAAACACATGTTTGCTAGTAACTACTAAGTGACTAGAAACGATCATGTGTACGGCTACACTGGAAGGAGAGATACGCGTCTGACATGATGTCACTGGAGGCTTATGACTGGCCAGGCTCGTGAGGGGTAGGAGGAATACAGCATAACAAAGCACATGAGGCACTGTATGACGCAGGTGTGTACACGGGGGAAAAGGGGAGGAGTCCCGGTATTGCTGGAGAATAAGGGAAGTGTAGGCAGCGGAGCCGCTAGGGGTTGAAAGGGAGAGGGGGGAGGTGAGGCTTGCAGTGACTGGACGAACAGGGGGAAGCAGGAAAGTTGATGGGCATGCGTGTGTTGCTAAAGCGAGCTTCAAGTGTGCATGAGTTTTTTTAACACGTAGCTGATGGTGTATTCAAGCGGTATGACAGCAAAAACGTGTAAAAACATAATAAGTCTATGCTAATAAAATTTGCTATAAACAGTCTTGATCGCATAAATATTTTATTTAAGCAGATGACCGGTTTAGATCATCATCAGCAGACTTTGTACCCCACGATGGTGACAGGAGCTGGGCTAGCTGAGCAGAATGGTCTGTAGAAAGCAAGACTGATTGTAGCAAATTTTATTGATATACTTGAGGTCGCTGTTTTCCTGGAACAACGTTCCAGATAATATTTACGTCAACGCTGTCTAACAGCCGGTTCAACCTCAGCAACAATCAGTACATCTACATCTACATTTATACTCCGCAAGCCACCCAAAAGTGTGTGGTGGAGGGCACTTTACGTGCCACTGTCATTACCTCCCTTCTCTGTTCCAGTCGCGTATGGTTCGCGGGAAGAACGACTGCCGGAAAGCCTCCGTGCGCGCTCGAATCTCTCAAATTTTACAGTCGTGATCTCCTCGGGAGCTATAAGTAGGGGAAAGCACTATATTCGATACCTCATCCAGAAACGCATCCTCTCGAAACCTGGACAGCAAGATACACCGCGATGCAGAGCGCCTCTCTTGCAAAGTCTGCCACTGGAGTTTGCTAAACATCTCTGTAACGCTATCTCGCTTACCAAATAACCCTGTGACGAAACGCGCCGCTCTCCTTTGGATCTTCTCTATCTCCTCCGTCAACCCGATCTGGTACGGGTCACATTGATGAGCAATACTCAAGTATAGGTCGAACGAGTGTTTTGTAAGCCACCTCCTTTGTTGATGGACTACATTTTCTAAGGACTCTCCCAATGAATCTCAACCTGGTACCCGCCTTACCAACAATTAATTTTATATGATCATTCCACTTTAAATCGTTCCGCGCGCATACTCCCAGAAATTTTACAGAGGTAACTGCTACCAGTGTTTGTTCCGCTATCATATAATCATACAATAAAGGATCCTTCTTCTGTGTATTCGAAATACATTACATTTGTCTATGTTAAGGGTCAGTTGCCACTCCCTGCACCAAGTGCCTATCCGCTGCAGATCTTCCTGCATTTCGCTACAATTTTCTAATGCTGCAACTTCTCTGTATACTATAGCATCATCCGCGAATAGCCGCCTGGAACTTCCGACACTACAGAGCGACACCAGATTCGTAAATGAAAGGATGTAAAATTTTGTATGGCGAAAACAAGGCTGAGTGAGGTTTTATTAAGATCGTTAGTACAGTACTTGCATTAATCCGAAACAGCAGTAGCAGGGATAGGGTGGTACGGCAGAATATCGTCTTTACAATAAGGCAAAGTGCAATGGCTCAAACAGGTAAACAAAGAATAAACAGTTTAAGAATTCAGTGACGTCCTAGCGAGATTCTGTGTGAAATTTCCACAAACTCAAACTCAGGAAATGATGGCTACCATCTGGGAATTTATTGCTTTCTTTGATACGCAATAGACGCTCTAGGATAACACATATTTTGATACGAAAAGAACCGAGGTGTCAATGGATATTACATCTTAAGTTTCTGATAAAAAATTACGCTGGTTGTGTCAGATGAGCAGGATTAAGAGTGCTTATTATTTTCACTGATCCCACAGCAAGAGAGTGTCCCTAGATCCATACTAATATTATAAATGCGAAAATAACTCTGTATGTAACTCTTTCACTACTAAACCGCTGATCCGATTTCGATGAGGTTTGGTATGGAGATAGCTTGAACGCTGGGGAAGAACATAGGCTACTTTCGAAAATGTGTAGTACAACATATTCATTTATTCGAAGAACTTAACGTGAAATATGGAACAATAATTTCTCTTTGAAACAGCTGTTTAATCTTTGACTTTTGAACTTTGTTTGTATATACTTTTATTGTCTGATATGATCTACATGATATGATTCAACGTCATGAATACAATGTTTATACAGCCCTCTACTTGTTTAATCCATACTGCCACTCTAATATCAGTCACAAACCTGTCACATTTTAGCCGCTAAGCGTCGCGCGTCGTTCGTAACTTCCTTGTTGCATCAAAATTTGTGTGGACAGCCCTGGGCATTCCGGTAAATTGCTGTTTCACGGTCGTCGGTTCCAGAGCTCATTTCCCTCCGGAATCGATTTTTTTTCCTACTCGCGTCTACATGTGTGCGTTGTCCTCATCATCATTTTAGCATCATCGACAAGCAAGTCACCGAAGTGGCGTCAAATAAAAGGACTGGCACCAAGCATCCGCACGTACCAAACGGCGTCTCGCGGCCAATAGAGACATACACATTTCATTTCATTTTAGGGATATGCGAGCGCAGCTGTGAGTAACATCACGAATACAGTGCTTATACAATCCTCAACGTGTTTAATCCATGTCAATTCATACTTCCATACTTCCTTTACAAATGCGAAAGTAACTTGGTCTGTTACGTTTTCGCTATTAAACAGCTGAACCGATATCCATGTAATTTAGTATGAGATAGCCTGAACCCTGTTGAAGAAGACAGGCTACTGTTTCCAAAGTGTATAGTACAACATATTTATTGGTTTGAAAAATACTACACAAATTAAGGAAAAATTTATTCTCTGAAAAGCTGCTTAATCTCCCACTTTTGAACTTCATTATATTTATGAAAATGCTTTAATTGCTTGCTGCATTGATTGCATGTAATATAATTCAACGTAATCAATACAACGCTTATTCAATTCCCAACGTGTTTAATCCATACTTCCAATACTATTGCTAGTATTCCAAATGCGAACGTAACTCACTCCGTTACGTTCTCACGACTCTACTGCTGAACAGACACCGATGGTATTTGATATGGAGATAGCTTGAACCCCGAGGAAGACCACAGGATACTTTAAAAAGTTGTATATATTTTAATATTATTAACGTTTTTAAATATGGTATACGTGAGTGCCATGTTGACGGCGCTGGCCCGATGGTGGCGACAACTGGTGGCTATAGATTATCCCGTGACTGCAAATTCAGTGTCAGTGTGTTCATTCTTTATGATATTGAGTTTCTTCACCATCTGGCATAGCTACAGAGTTTGCTGGAGATACAACAATAAAATCGGACGGTAAGTCAGAAAGGCACGTTTAAAACTATTGCTGTAAGCCTCGTAAACGTTAAATCTTATTTAGACCTTAGTTATAAGAGCACACAAGCTATCAAAATGACTCAAATCCGACAAACCTCAAAGCAGTCTCATGTCCACCGGAAGTTGGATGCAGAACGCCAGGTGGCCTAAGAGTTGCAGAGGCATTAGAGCAGTCACAAGCCCTTTGCAAGCATTCTAGACGCTGAGCGTCCCGCGTCTCTTACAGCTTCCAAGGCGTCATTTGAAGGCTGTACAGCAAACAGTCTCGTACCTTTACAAGTGGAATGTAGGCGACTTTTACGGAGGCTGCATTTGAATCTCATCTATTAACTGACTGTTCATCATAAATTAATCATCAAAGCGGGTTGGATCAAAAATGTAGCCAGCGTAACGGATTAAAATGGATAAGTGAAACGGCTTGTGTGTGTTGCTCTAGTCACAAAATGTCACATCCAGTACTAGATGAGCCAGAGAAACCCCCAAAACTGTAGTCCTGCACTAATGTAACGAATTGGTGCAGTCTTTAAAAATACGAACGTAGATTAGGGGACACAATGCATGATTTCAGATTCGACATATAGCAAAATAATGGAAACATATTCATTTTGTACCTGCATACCGGCACTGCATATATTTTTTTATACACTCCTGGAAATTGAAATAAGAAAACCATGAATTCATTGTCCCAGGAAGGGGAAACTTTATTGACACATTCCTGGGGTTAGATACATCACATGATCACACTGACAGAACCACAGGCACATAGACACAGGCAACAGAGCATGCACAATGTCGGCACTAGTACAGTGTATATCCACCTTCCGCAGCAATGCAGGCTGCTATTCTCCCATGGAGACGATCGTAGAGATGCTGGATGTAGTCCTGTGGAACGGCTTGCCATGCCATTTCCACCTGGCGCCTCAGTTGGACCAGCGTTCGTGCTGGACGTGCAGACCGCGTGAGACGACGCTTCATCCAGTCGCAAACATGCTCAATGGGGGACAGATCCGGAGATCTTGCTGGCCAGGGTAGTTGACTTACACCTTCTAGAGCACGTTGGGTGGCACGGGATACATGCGGACGTGCATTGTCCTGTTGGAACAGCAAGTTCCCTTGCCGGTCTAGGAATGGTAGAACGATAGGTTCGATGACGGTTTGCATGTACCGTGCACTATTCAGTGTCCCCTCGACGATCACCAGAGGTGTACGGCCAGTGTAGGAGATCGCTCCCCACATCATGATGCCGGGTGTTGGCCCTGTGTGCCTCGGTCGTATGCAGTCCTGATTGTGGCGCTCACCTGCACGGCGCCAAACACGCATACGACCATCATTGGCACCAAGGCAGAAGCGACTCTCATCGCCGAAGACGACACGTCTCCATTCGTCCCTCCATTCACGCCTGTCGCGACACCACTGGCGGCGGGCTGCACGATGTTGGGGCGTGAGCGGAAGACGGCCTAACGGTGTGCGGGACCGTAGCCCAGCTACGTGGAGACGGTTGCGAATGGTCCTCGCCGATACCCCAGGAGCAACAGTGTCTCTAATTTGCTGGGAAGTGGCGGTGCGGTCCCCTACGGCACTGCGTAGGATCCTACGGTCTTGGCGTGCATCCGTACGTCGCTGCGGGCCGGTCCCAGGTCGACGGGCACGTGCTCCTTCCGCCGACCACTGGCGACAACATCGATGTACTGTGGAGACCTCACGCCCCACGTGTTGAGCAATTCGGCGGTACGTCCACCCGGCCTCCCGCATGCCCACTATACGCCCTCGCTCAAAGTCCGTCAACTGCACATACGGTTCACGTCCACGCTGTCGCGGCATGCTACCAGTGTTAAAGACTGCGATGGAGCTCCGTATGCCACGGCAAACTGGCTGACACTGACGGCGGCGGTGCACAAATGCTGCGCAGCTAGCGCCATTCGACGGCCAACACCGCGGTTCCTGGTGTGTCCGCTGTGCCGTGCGTGTGATCATTGCTTGTACAGCCCTCTCGCAGTGTCCGGAGCAAGTATGGTGGGTCTGACACACCGGTGTCAATGTGTTCTTTTTTCCATTTCCAGGAGTGTACATACGTCTCTTCATCACTGTAATATACACTTAGTTCGTAAAATTACTGTCTTACTTACTGACCATCACTCATCATAACGAAACTACTGATATAACAATTAATCGTAAATAAATGCAGTGAATAAACGGTTCAGAATAAGGAAGTCTTAAAAATACATACTAAACAATTTTTAACTCTTATTTCTGATGGTTTGGAAGAAAGGAACGGAAATAAATGCTTATAAACCGAGAATGACGTATCTCATTTGCGTAAAAGTGGAACAAAAGTATGTGAAAATTCGAAGTACAACGGTCCATTGAACAATAAAATACGAACAGAGGAAATACCGCAAAAAGAGGCTGCACATTCTGCATTTGACAACAAAACTAAGCACTCAACAAAGCAGAATTGCAAGGCAAACTATTGTAGAAAATCTTAGGTAGCAAAGGCAGCAAGAAAATTCTTCAACAAAGCTGAATAATGGAAACTGCCTAATATCATCAAATAACAAAGACTTATACAATAGATGGGAAAGGGTATCTTTTAACACTCAAAAGTCTTCAAGAACACTTAAGCACTCCACAAAACACAAATGGGTAAGCACCTGAGCCAATAACTTTTATAATCACGTAAGTGATATACATTATGGGAGACAGGCAAATAAGTTCATGACCCACAACAGTTCTTACAGTAAGGTTTTTTAAAATGAAACCTGAGTTATTTCTCCAAATACCTCAACGTCCATGACCATTTAAAATCCATGCACAATATGATAGTCAATCGAACAAGAACACTGCCACAAATAAATTCTTAGGTAAAGGAAACTACAACTTCAAGTACATGCAATAAACAAAAGAACTTGCAAGAGAAATGAGTTAGTTTCCCACATATTTCAGCACTACTTACACACACTTAAAACCTACGCCATATAGAATTAGACTTAATTACGGCACACAAGACGAAATAGGGGAACAGAAGTGCTAGCGTGGCTGGCATTATCACAAGGCGACAACTGTGACGATTCACGTTTGTACCATGCGGTCGCTGCTTGTACCAAGCGTTCACAACTTAGCGACACCAAAAGCACGTTGTTGTCCCGACGGGAAACGCACTGCGTGATGAAATGAAACATGGTTTACAGTTCAGCTCTGACCTCTGGAGGCAACAGCATAAATTACACCATTTGACATCTCTCAACATCTCCATATTGTTCGGAAAAGTATCCTACTCAGCTTCCACCACAAGACGTTATGTGTGCAACAGGAGCAACGAGACGTAAAGCAATAGACATAGGAACTCTTGCCTGCACATAACTACAGTCATCCACGTTAACTACGGCACCCCTCCCCTGCCACAGACAACCCCAATAAAAAAAAAATCGCATAAATATCTTCATATACACATAACTTTGCTGTTCTCTGGTGGGCAATAGACGGAAGTCATCATATCCTCACTTAACAAATTACAGGAATACAACAGATCAATTCTCTCCATCATTCATTGTAGCTCATATTGTGGTACATGCCGGCCGCGGTGGTCTCGCGGTTCTAGGCGCGCAGTCCGGAACCGTGCGACTGCTACGGTCGCAGGTTCGAATCCTGCCTCGGGCATGGATGTGTGTGATGTCCTTAGGTTAGTTAGGTTTAAGTAGTTCTAAGTTCTAGGGGACTGATGACCACAGCAGTTGAGTCTCATAGTGCTCAGAGCCATTTGAACCATTTGAACCAATTGTGGTACATCACTTAAAACGTCGTAGCTTCATGAATTGTCTACAGTTACAAGCAACTACCAGTTACGAGAAGCATGAGGCACGGAGAGAGAAATACTTCAAGATTGTGAGAGAAAATGTAGAGGGACGCAGGAAGAAGAGAAAGAGATCACGAAGAAAGTTCAATCGTTTCATTTTACCATCTGGAAGGTCATGCGCTCTAACGATTTCTGCAGACGAAAATTGTATGCCGACTGTAAGACATCTGTAGGCCTCAGGCCCGCTTAATCCCGTTAGCAGTATGATAGACACAACCGCGGCTGGAAACTTACTTTTTGTAGCCTTTCTTAATAGACCTAAACGCGGATTTCGCCTCTGCCTGTTAGACGGGGTTTTCTGTGCACAAGAGGTTTTCATGGTCCCTAAAAGTCTCATGTCTGTTTACAGTAAAATGCCTACAAGGCAGAACATTGTTTCCATCTGGTCTGAATAGGAGAAATAAAAAGAGAGTAGAACAGCACACAACAGCAAAATGAAGACCAAACTGTTGCAAACTGGCAGCAAGTCGCTGCTCGGTGACTAACGTGGGGCAGCTCGGAGGCAGAGCCTTTGGGCATGGGCAGTGACAAGGAAGCCGCGCTGGACGTGTAGGGAGCCCGTGCATTTGCTGTCGCTGGTTCATGCGGACTGGCATGGCAGCTTAGCCGGCGCGCTGCAGCACTCAGGCTTGGCACACAGCACAATAACAACGGCGAAGGCTGACTGGCCGCACAGCATCAAACACGAAAGTAAACGGCCGCGCCAAGACCCGAAAGGTGGAAGCAGATACCGATTCTGACATCAACGTACGTGTGGTTGAATGGTCAGGAATAAGGAGTGGGCGTCCGAGGCTGAGACTAAATGGACGTTTGGACAAGTACAGACCATGTATATATTAGTGTGCGGGATACACGGGGCATGTATAGGGTAGGAAGTTACCACGTGTAGGTCCGTCTAGCATTTCGACCACAATAAAAAAGTGGACAATGGGAGAGATGGCAGTTTTGCTGGTGGCGAGTCATTTGGTGCAAAACAGAGAGCTGAAGCCATCTTTTCCCAGCAGTTTTACCCAGACAGAGCAGACTCGGTTCAGATAGGGAGGCAGCTGTAATCACTTAGGCACAGCCGAAGTTACTCTGGGAGAAAACTTGTAAAGACTTGACCGGAGCCTTTGAAATAAATTTGTTTTTAAACCAATTCCTTGACTGACCGACATCGTCTACATCTACATCTACAGAGATACTTCGGAAGCCACCGTACGAGGCGTGGAGAAGGGTACCCTGTACCACCACCGGTCATTTCGTTTCCTGTTCCACTCCCAAATACAGCGCGGGGAAAACGACTGTCAATATGTCTTCATATGAGTCCTAATTTCTCGTATCCTATATTCGTGGTCCTTACGCGGTAAGTATGTTGGCGGCAGTAGAATCGTTAGGCAGTCAGCTTCAGATGCCAGTTCTCGAAATTTACTCAATAGAATTTCTCAAAAAGAACATCGCCTCCGCCTCCTCCTCCTCCTCCTCCTCCTCCCCCCCCCCCCCCCCCCCGCGCCACACTCTAGGGATTCCCATTCGAGTTCCTGAAGGATCTCTCTAACACATGTTGCTTGAACACTTGACCATACAGTAACAAATCTAGCAGCCCGCCTCTGAACTTCTTCGATGTCTTCCTTCAATCCGACCTGGTATGATTTCCAAACACTCGAGCAGTACTCAAGAACAGGGCGCACCAGCGTTCTATATGCGGTCTCCTTTACAGGTGAACCACTCTTTCCGAAAATTCTCTCAATAGACCGAAGTCGACAATTCGCCTTCCCTGCGACAGTTCCCACATGTTCGTTCCATCTGATACCGGTTTGCAACGTTACGCCCAGATAGTTAATCTGCTTGACTGTGTTCAGCAGGACACTAGTAATACTCTATCCGAACATTACAGCTTTGACATTCCTACTCATCCGCATTAACTTACATTTTTCCACATTTATGGCTAGCTGCAATTCGTCACACAAACTGAAAATTTTGCGCAAGTCGTATTGTACCTTCCTACAGTTACTCAGCTTCTACACACTACCGTACGCCATTGAATCTTCAGCAAACACCCGCAGATTGCTGCCCACCCTGTCCGCCAAATCATTAACGTATTTAGAGAACAACAGCGGTCCCATCGCACCTCCCTGGGGCACTCCTGACGATACCCTTGTCTCTGATGAACAGTAGCCCTCGAGGACAACTACTGGGTTCTATTATTTAACAAGTCTCCGAGCCACTTATATATCTGTGAACTTATACCACATGCTAGCACCCACGTTAACAGCCTGCATTACAGCACCGTATCAAAGGCTTTCTGAAAATCTAGAAATGTGGAATCTGTCTCTTGCCGTTCATCCATAGCTCGCAGTGTATCAGTTGACAAAAGGGCAAACTGAGTTTCGCACGAGCGATGCTTCCTAAAACCACACTGGTTCGTGGAAATAAGCTTCTCAGTCTCATATCAATTTATTATATTCGAACTGAGAATATGTTCAAGGATTCTGCAGCAAACAGATATTGGGGATATTGGTCTGTAATATTACGGGTATGTTCTTTTACTCTTCTTATTTAATGGAGCAACCTGCGCCTTTTTCAGGCATTTGGGACTTTGCGCTGGGCGAGACATTCACGATAAATGCAAGCTAAGTAAGAGACCAATGCCGTAGAGTACTCTTTGTAAAATAGAAGTGGGATTCCATCCGGATCCTTCTTATTTAATGGAGCAACCTGCGCCTTTTTCAGGCATTTGGGACTTTGCGCTGGGCGAGACATTCACGATAAATGTAAGCTAAGTAAGAGGCCAATGCCGTAGAGTACTCTTTGTAAAATAGAAGTGGGGTTCCATCTGGATCCGTTGATTGATCTACTTTCAAATCTTTCAGTTGTTTCTCTACGTCAGAGATGCCCATTACTATGTCGTCCATACGGGAGACTGTGCGATTCTCTTTTGTGAAAGATTTATTGAACGTGAATTTTAATACTTCGGTTTTCATTTTGCTATCCTCAATTGCAACGCCACACCCGTCAACAAGGGACTGAATGGAAGCCTTAGACCCGCATCGGTCTTTTACGTAAGAACAGAATTTCCTCTGGTTCTGTGCCAGATCTTTTGTTAAGGTGCAACGGTGGTAGTTGTTTTATTCTTCGCACATAGATCTTTTCACAGACGCCCGAATCTCTACTAACCATCGTTTGTCGTCCTTTGTACGTTTCTTTTTTAACTAAGAGTGCAGCAGCCGCTGCTTCCTCAATATCCTCCGAAATTCATTATTAAGCCATGGTGGGTCTTTTCCATCCTTAATCCACTTACGAGCCACAAAACTCTCAGGACCACGATTTACGATCTGCCTAACTTTGCCCATAATCTCTACGTCCATCTTACTGGAACTAAGTGATGCCAGTTCACTGTCTAAGTGAGATGTTAATAACTGCTTATATGCACTATCTAGCTGAACCACTCGTAATCACAACTGCTGTAATGACATCATGACTGCTAAACCCCGCTTCTGTACTCATATTGTCAATAAAAACGGGCCTATTTGAAGCTACAAGGTCTAAGATATTTCCACTGCGTGTGGGCTGCAGAGCTAGCTGCTCAAGATAGTTCTCAGAAAACGCGTTCAAAAGTATTTGGCTTGATTGTCTGTCCGTACCCATCGCAGTGAACACATAGACATCCCAGTCTACTCTCGGTAGGTTAAAATCGCCTCCAACTAGTATTGCATGTTCTGGGTATTCACGTGCTATTGACCCTAGACTTTCTTTGAATGACTCTAGAACTGACACAGCTGAATCGGGTGGCCGGTAAAAACAACCAACAATTAACTTTGTTTCACCTGCACCTGTAACACGTGAACAGATAGCTTCACTGTCACAATCAACTTCGACCACACTAGAGACAATGTTTTTGACAATTGGAACGAACACTCTCCTTTCTATGGTCTATAATCTCTCTTTCCTATTTACGTTCCACGAATATCTAACTATCTTAGAACTTTCTACATTCAGTCAGATCTCGGTCACAAGAATAATCGATCGCGGCAACTTTCCTGGAGAGCAGTAAATTCGGGAACTTTATTACGAATACAAAATTATGACAGCCGAAGTGTCTCTATTCTCAATGCCGTTTGACTTCCCTTGACGCATATCGACTGGCGAGTGTTCATCAGAGTACCTCAACTACTATCTAGCCAACAATACCCTCAAGTGCACTTCGTATTATTCTGCTACCCGAGTAACTGCTTCCTTTGTGTAGTGCACCCCTCACCTATAAAGGGGAGTCCTAAAAATAACACAGGTCTAGAAATCTGCAACCAAGACCGTCAAAGAGTCGATGAAGCCTTTGGCCGAGACCCTCCACTCGGCTCCACACCAAAATTCCTTTCATCAACACTGGGAACAATACTACGAATTGCGAGCTCTGCCTGCAGCCCGTGAGCGTGACCGGCTGTCTCAACCTCCTCCGCCAACCGCCTGTACGAGCTGTGGATAGCCTCAGAACCCATTCGACAGGCGCCGTTGGTGCCGACGTGAGCCATAGCTTGCAGGCGACTGTACCCTAACCGCTCGATAATGGCAGGCAAGGCTGCCTCCACATCTCGAGTGAACATTGTCTTTCCTCCCAGCCCTTGACGTTACCTGTTTAAGGGACTCCATTACGCGCCTAACATTAGTGCTCCCAATAACTAGTAAACTACTGCCTCCGTGTGCCTGCTCGGACCCTGCTGAAGGAGCTGCCACCTGTCCACTTACAGGGTGATTGGGTGAAGCCAGTCGGTCCGTCTCCACATTGACCCTCGACGTGGAGCGACGTGAACGCATTGCCGCCCGCCACTCATCTTTCTGTGAGGGTGTATCCACTCCATCGGGTGCACTAGGAGGTGACTCCGAAGCAGAGTCCTTGGGGAAATCCAGCGACAACAGAGGTGTCTCATGCGACGCTCCGCGTCCTCGACCACCGCTCCACCCCGAGGCAGCAGTCTGAAGGTAACTTACCGTATCCACATGTGCATTCAGCTGTTCGCGAAATGCAGCCAGCGCCTTCTGTCTCCTCACACAGCATGCACACATCCTAGCCATTCTTGCAAGACTAACTGAAGTAGCAAACTATAAAAGCAAACAGGATGCTGCTATGCGACTTGCTACCCTCCTGATGTGTCACCAATGGACGCTGGTGTGTTAATGGGCTATTTAGCTGGCTTTGCCATGAGCAACGACTGCGCTACGGACTGAATGAATTTACAGTTACAAAAAGGCGAGAATAAACTTCTTGAGCAAAAAAATACGCGAAAACACAGAAAAAGATAAACACTTAACTCGCAGCGCTGTAGTTGTATATCAGCTGAGAGCTGGAGCCAGCTTGCACAGTATTACAATATGTGAAAAACCAAGTAGAAACAATAAGAAAGGAACACAAAGACAGAACTGCTTCGATTGCAGAATAAATAAATAAACAAATTCAATTTTTCTCGTCTACTGTTGAATTTGTGCATAGAAAGAGAAGCGGGAAACAGAAAAGAAAGGTTCATGATTGGGATTAAATCTCAGGATCAACGGACAACAATGATAGGATTCACTCATGACATTTTTATCCTCTGTAAAATTGAAGAAAAATCACATGTCTTGTTACTGGAATAGAGTGAGAAATCTAATAGCCCGGAATATTAACAGAGAAGAATGACGAAATAATAAATAGTACAGAAATATTAAGTAATACCAGAAAGGAGATAAACAATAAGCTCAACACGAAATTTTCGATGACGTACTAAATAAAGCAAACACGATTAGCCTCTGGAAGCAAAATTTCTCACTGCGAAGAAAACAGGGACCATATAAGAAGGAGACTAGCGCAGGAAAATAGATGTCTTATTGTTGTCGCTTTTGATTCGAAGACCTGTTTGCTCCAGCTCTGCAACCAAGTCTGTCCTGTACAAGGCTTTTAATATCTGCATAACAACCCCACCCAAGCGTGCAAGGACTGTAACAGGGAAGGTGAATGGTCGACATCAGTCTACTGGGGGAATTTGAGGAAAGTGTGGTTCATCTGTAAAGGAGACCGCGTACAGGACCCTAGTGAGACCGTTATTGGGTACTGGTCGAGTGCTTTGGACCAGCACAAGGTCGGATTAATGGAAGACATCAGAACAATTCAGAGGCGGGCTGCTGGATTTGTTACCGGTGGGTACCAACAACACAGAAGCAATATGGAGATACTTCGGGAACTCAAATGGAATCTATAAGAGAAAGGTAACGTACTTTTAGAAGAACACTGAGAAAATTTAGACAACTGGTATTTGAAGCTGACTGCAGAACGGTTCTATTGCCGCCAATGTACGTATCGCAAAAGGACCCTGAAGATAAAAAAAATAAGGGAAATTAGGGCTTGTTCTGAGGCATACAGGCGGCTATTTTCCCCTCGTTCTATTTGCGTGTGAACCAGGGAATGTAATGACTAATAGGGGTGTCCACCGCCACGCACCTTTCAGTGACCTGCGGAGTTCGTATGTAGAGGTAGAACCTATATTCGTTTGAACCTGCTCGGTCCTCTACAATTTTTAGCCACTCCCCCCCCCCCTACTACCACGCCGCCACACACATACCCAACACATTTCCTTTCAGTAGCAAACTGATGATTTCTTGATGCCTTAGAATGAGTCCTACCACTTGATCCCTTGTTTTATTCAAGCGCTGCTATATATTTCTTTTCTCCCCAATTATGTTCAGTATTTCCTCATTAGTTATGCGGTCTACCCATCTAATCTTTAGGCTGTTTCTCCAGCACCACATTCCAAAGCTCCTATTCTCTTCTTGTCTGAACTGCTTACCGTCCACTTTTTACTCTGGCGGACGCCTACATTTGAGAAAAATACATTCATAAAAGGTTTCCTTTCCCTCGTCTTCTTTTTTTAATCCCTGCTGCCATCTACATTCCAGAGAGTCTAGTCCAGTCAATGTCATCAAAAGCTTTCTTCAAAATTACAAATGCTATAAAAGCTGGTTTGCGTTTCTCCAACCTACATTCCGGGAAGAGTCTTAAGATCAGTATTATCTCCTGTATTCCTACATTTCTCCGAAACCCAAAGTAACCTTCCTCTGGGTCAGCTTCTACCAGTTTTTCCATTATTCTGTGAATAATTCGTGCCAGTATTCTGCAACCGCGACAGTATTTCTCGATTTCAGTACCTGCTTTCTTTGGAATCGGATTTATTACAGTCTTCCTCAAGTCTGTGCCTGCCCACTGTATCTTTATTAACAGCTGCAATAATTTGGTCATGTTTCACTCCCCCAAGGATCTTAATAATTCGTCTATACAGTGGCCTTATTTCCACTTGTGGAGAAACAAAGCCCTGTAATAGACCAATTATTAAGATCTTTGGGGGAGTGCTCCCTCAAATTCTTCTCGCAGTTTCACTTCTATCACTTCACGTTCACATATTTCCTCTTCTCTCTCCATAACATTGGTCTCAAGTTTTTTTTCCCTTATACCACATTATATTCTCTATATATTCGTTCCAACTTTCAGCTTTCCTTTCTCTGCTTAGATTTGGCTTGCATCTTAGCTCATGTTCTTTCTCCAGAGGTCTTTTTAATTTTCCTACAGACGGAGTCAGTCTTTCCCCTTGTTATGTATTCTTCCACAGCCTTGCATTTGTCCTCTCTTCTTGCTTAGCCTTTCTGCGCTTTCTGTCACCTCATTTTTAGACGTCTGTTTTCTCTTTCGCCTTCTCTATTGCTGCAGTTTTACATTTTCTCCTTTCGTCAGTTAAATTCACTATCCCTTCTGTCAACTAGAGGTTGCCTTGTCCTTTTACCTATGTGATCCTCTGCTGTCTACACTATTTCATCTCTGAAAACTACCCATTCGTCTTCTGTTGTATTCCTTTCACCTGTTTCAGTCCAACGTTGCCTAATGCTTTCTTTGAAAGTTTCTACAACCTCTCGTTCCTTTAGTTGATGCTGGGACCATTTCCTTCATTTCCTACCATTTTGCAATTTCTTCAGCTTCAGTCTACTCCTAAAAATTTGTGATCCGCTAGTACGGAATATAGGCCTTAATCTGAGGGAGAGACTTGTGAAAATATAGGTCTCGAGCATAGGACTGCGTGGAAGTAAACCACGGACTGTGGGAAAACCAGAAATATGAGAACTTAACACACTGAGATGTGGTGCTACAGAATGATGATGAAAATTAAGTGAACTGATAAAATCAGAAACTAAGGGCCCGCAAGGACGAAAAGATCATGTGGAAAACATTCGGCAGAATAAATTATAAGGAAAGAGGGAATAACTTGCAGAATACGGAGCGAGCCGTTGGGGACCAACGTTTTTGGGGAAGACAAGTACTGGAACACATTGCCTGAGAAACAAAGTGGACCACGTCGAAGACTTAGCCGAACGCCAAAATTCGTACGTATGCTTACAAGCGGAACATATGTAAATGATCAGAATTGCAATTCTCTGTGACAGCTAGAACCTCCACCAATGGACATTAGTGTTGTTCGTGTTTAGTGTTGTTAGCAGGCTTGCTAGGGTACGTAAGAAGACAGAACAGTGTCAGATGTTGAGTGATCAGTTCAAAGGACACGCAGGTGCCGTGTACTCATCTGCGTCAGAGTTACCGCACCTCAGTGGATTCGAAAGTGGCCTCATTGTGGGTTTCCATTTGACCGCTTGATCAAATCGTGCAATATCCAAGTTTGTGGTGCATTCGGATATGACAGTGAGTCGATGGTCGGGTGTGTGACAACTTGAGGGCGGGCATAATTGTCTTCTGTGTTCCGCTCGACCACGTCTGACCACCACAAGGAAGGATCATAGCATTATGCGCCACACACATCGTAGCACTTTGACATCTGCAATTTTCTTTGTGATTACACATCATTGGTCGGAGACTAGCATCAACGGGACTAGGCAGCTACCGTCCTATTCATATGATGCCGTTAACATCACAACACAAAAAGCTGCATTTGCGGTGCTGACATGACTGCTGATGAATGGCATCGCACTGTGTGCAGAAATGAATTGTGTTTCTGCACTGCCCCGAATGACCATAGTTGGCGTGTACGGCGGTGATCTGGGAACAGGTCCCATTTTTCCAATACTTTGGAGAGACATAGAGGTGTTATTCATGGCGGCATGGTGTGGGAACTATATTGCACGGCTGCAGCTAATGGCTGGTAGCGACTGAGGAAACTTTGCGGCAAAACAGCACGCCACAGACATTCCACCTCCCCATTTGTCACCTCTCATGCGACAGTATCGTTGTGCCATTTTTCAACAGGAAAATATTCGTCCATACAGGGCACTTGTCTCTATGAATGCGTGAAGTTGAGGTAACACTGTGGTCATCAAAAGTCCCAGATGCATGTGTGGGAACAACTCGGGAAGTCAACTCCGTCTTAGTGGCAGTATCCCGAGTATGAAGGACGAGCTAGATCAGCTGTGGGCCAACTGGCCTCAAGGTAGGATAGAACGCGTTCATGACGCCCTATCCAGCCGAATCAGTGCATGCATCCAGGTCAGACAGGGTGCAACGTCACGCTGGTAGCCGGACTCACACTGCCAAGTTCTTTGTTAATGTGACTTTATTGTGTAATCAATCAAATAACAACACATATCTTCTCAATTCAGGAAGTTTCTTTTAGTTTTCTCCTCCTCTTCTGCATGGATCATTTTTTTTTATCAGGTAGTCTATATTGCAAAATAATCGATGATGTGTAGGTACAAGTATAACATGATGATGTTGGTACCAGACAGGAAGTCATGACTGGCCTTATGAATATTGATGACCCATCAAGTTAATCAGTGACTACAAATAATCTTATTCGTGATTTACTAATAATTCCTTCCACTCTTTGCTTCATTGCGCCACAATAACATTGTAGGCTCTGTACAATGCGCTAGTTATATATGAATGCTTTGATAATCTTGCGTGGCTGGATCAGATGCAATTGAAGAGGATCAATATTTTTCTTGGTAGCGTAAGGCCAGTTGGCAGTATGATTGGCTCATTCTAGGCCTGCAGTCCCAGTACGCTATACAGAGTCCTGCTAACTCTTCAGTGTTACTGTAAATCGCAAGGACTAGATTGGGAGAGTCTCTTGAGATGCCACACAGGCTTTCTAAAGAACTTTTTAAATCGGAGAGTTTATCGAAATGTATTTGTTGTATATCTTCTTCTCCATTGCTAGTTGTCGGCTAAGACATCGTGGTGATGTGTTAGATAAGACATAAAGGCAGGCAAGTGGTGATTTCAGAGCGTCAGTGGTAACCATCATTGTATCGTTATGGTGAACTTCACTCTTGTTGATATAGCTGTTCCTAGTCTACACAGAAAGGCAGTTTGTCACAACTGGATACATACTGGATTTTGTTTCTGCACGTAAAGAGTGTGCTTGTGCTGCCCAGGTAGCTGTAATCGTTTTTCTGATAATGTTGCTCTCCAGTTACAAAATGTAATGACATGTAATAATGCTCTGCTCCATTTTCGTCACTCTCCACTTACTTCGTACTTTCGATATGCAGTGAAAGCTAAAGCGAGCAGTGATGTCGGTCATGGGCTTTTAGAATGTGTTACTCCGTCATTCACCAGAGAGAAAAACGAGAAATCGTGGAATGTTTTAAATGTCACCATCAGGGGACAATAGGACATTGACTATCCCCAGCAACTTCATTTCGGAAAGGTTGTAGCTTATCGTCCCATTGATGGCGTGATGAAAATGAAATACTTGCTCAGTCGGAATGAGGAAGAAACAGGGCGCTTAATCAAGGGAACTGTACTGGAATTCGCGTGGAATGAATTAGGTAAATCACGCAAAACCTAAATCAGGATGGCTGGACGTGTGTTTGAGTCTCTCTTACCGAATATAGCTTTCTAAGTGCTGCACCATGTCGATAAGTCAATAAAGCCAGGAATTTTAACTCTCTTTTCCAGTGACTGTATCTCACAAGCCCATTCCGGAATATAAAAAGCTAGTATTCGAGATGCGCAAGAAACAAATCTCCATCCAGCTATGGAGATTTGCGTTTCGTTCGCTCTCTAAAAATCTATAGGCAAATGCCAGGCGATTTCCATCTCCAATCTTGCTCCAGCATTACCTCACGTACAATGACTTCGATCCTCTCGGGGCATTGACCTCTGACCTTCCTGCCTCACTTCTTAACACTCGTTAGACACCGATGTCTTGTCACATTGATGGCGTGTGCCTAGCAGGCCCCTTAACTAATGAGCACGGCTTGTTTGGCAACTTTTTTCGCGTCTTGCAGATGACTGACGCTAATGGCACTGAGAAACTACAGCAGGCCTGCCGTGAGCCACTGACAGGACACAGCACAGAGTGCTAATGTTACAGCTTTAGGCGGGGTACGGATGTTTCATAAACTTACATATCCTTCGCAGCTGCCACCACATCCATAAATATAGACTATTGACTAAAAGCGATATTTTTCTCTGGTAAGTCCCCTTCATAACTCCTCTCAGATCAGCGCCCGACGAACAAAATTTACGATTTCCGCGATTTCGCTAAATAGCACAGCAAAAATAGTGGGACGGTCCCTTTAAAGGGTACGGCTGACTTCCTTCCCCATCCTCTTTTCTTTCTTCTCTTCTTACTTACACAGCTAAGCTACCGATAATTAAATTTCCAACGTCATGAAGGCAGAGAACGACAACGCAATTTGGCACTGATACACTACTTGCTCCGACATTCAAATATTACATCAACGCAACAATACAAACAATCTAGGAGCAACACCGTCTATATTGTGTACAGCGTGGTCCATTGATAGTGACCGGGCCGAATATCTCACGAAATAAGCATCAAACGAAAAAACTGCAAAGAACGAAACTTGTCTAGCTTGAAGGGGGAAACCAGATAGCGCTATGTTTGGCCCGTTAGATGGCGCTGCCATAGGTCAAACGGATATCAACTGCGTTTTTCAAATAGGAACCCCCATTTATTATTACGTATTCGTGTTGTACGTAAAGAAATATGAATGTTTTAGTTGGACCACTTTTTTCGCTTTGTGATAGATGGCGCTGTAATAGCCACAAACGTATAACTACGCCAGTGCGGACGGTGTTTGTTTCGTGATACGTTACCCGTGTTAAAAAGGACCGTTTCCAATTGCGGAAAAGGTCGATATCGTCTTGATGTATGGCAATTGTGGTCAAAATGCCCAACGGGCGTGTGCTATGTATGCTGCTCGGTATCCTGGACGACATCATCCGAGTGTCCGGACCGTTCGCCGGATAGTTAACATTATTTAAGGAAACAGGAAGTGTTCAGCCACATGTGAAACGTCTACAACTACCTGCAACAAATTATGAGCCCAAGTAGGTGTTTTAGCTGCTGTCGCGGCTGATCCGCACATCAGTACCAGACAAATTGCGCGAGAATCGGGAATCTCAAAAACGTCGGTGTTGGGAATGCTACATCAACATCTGTTGCACCCGTATCATATTTCTATGCACCAGGAATTGTATGGCGACGACTTTGAACGTGGTGTAAAGTTCTGCCACTGGGCACAAGAGAAATTACGGGACGATGACACATTTTTTGCACGCGCTCTACTTAGCGATGAAGCGCCATTCAGCAACAGCGGTAACCTAAACCGGCATAATATGCAGTATTGGGCAACGGAAAATTCACGATGGCTGCGACAAGTGGAACATCAGCGACCTCGGCGGGTTAATGGTGCGGCATTATGGGAGGAAGAATAATTGGCCCCCATTTTATCGATGGCAATCTAAATGGTGCAATATATGCTGATGTCGTATGTAATGTTCTACCGATGTTACTACAAGATGTTTCGCTGCATGACAGAATGGCGATGTACTTCCAACATGATGGATGTCCGGCACAAAGCTCGCGTGCGGTTTCATGTCAGGTCGATTGGTCGTCGAAGCACGATACCATGGCCCGCACGTTCACCGGATCTGACGTCCCCGGATTTCTTTCTGTGGGGGAAGTTGAGGGATATTTGCTATCGTGATCCACCGAGAACGCCTGACAACATGCGTTAGCGCATTGTTCAAATGATTCAAATGGCTCTGAGCACTATGGGACTTAACATCTGTGCTCATCAGTCCCTTAGAACTTAGAACTACTTAAACCTAACCAACCTTAGGACATCACACACATCAATGCCCGAGGCAGGATTCGAACCTGCGACCGTAGCGGTCACGCGGTTCCAGACTGAAGCGCCTAGAACCGCACGGCCACACCGGCCGGCTAGCGCATTGTCAATACATGTGCGAACATTACGGAAGGCGAACTGCTCACTGTTGAGAGGAATGTCGTTACACCTATTGCCAAATGCACTGAGGTTGATGGACATGATTTTGAGCATTTATTGCATTAATGTAGTATTTAGAGGCAATCTCGTTGTAAGATTATTCGTTCTCAGAAATGATAAGTTCACAAAGGTACATGTATCACATTGTAACAACCGAAATAAAATATTCAAACTTACCTCCGTTCTGAATTTTAACTTAAAAAACCTACCTTTACTAACTGTTCATCTAAAATTGTGAGCCATATGTTTGTGACTATTACAGCCCCATCTATCACAAAGCGAAAAAAGTGGTCCAACTAAAACATTCGTATTTCTTTACGTACAACACGAATATGTAATAAAAATGGGATTTCCTACTTTAAAAAACGCTTGTGATATCCGTTTGACCTATGGCAGCGCCATCTAGCGGGCCAAACATAGCGCCATCAGGCTTCCCCCTTCAAGCTAGACAAGTTTTATTGTTTGTAGTTTTTTCGTTTGACGGTTATTTCGTGAGATATTTGGCCCGGTCACGATCAATGGACCACCCCGTATACACCGTCTACTCACATTAACGTGACCACTCCTCAAAAGAGTGAATAACCAACTTCTGTTGCGCGGACCGCTGCGAGACGAATAGGGAGAGAGTCAATGAGGTTCTGGAAGGGATCTGGAGCCATGCCGACTCCAGTCCTGTGGCCAGCTGCGCTAGGCCCCAACAGCCCGATCTAGCAAGTCCCACGGATTCTCGGTTGGATTTAGATCTGGGGATTACGGTAGACCGCCAGCTGTGTTAGGTGTTGCATTGTCCTGCTCGTCGATGCCATTGTGCCGAGGAAGTATGAATTGCACGTAGGAGTGGACATGGTCCCAATTCATACTTGTGTTGATCCATTGTCCCTTCGAGAATGGTCATCTAGGGACTGCGACGAATACATTCCTCAGACCACAACGTCCTCGCCTCCGGTCTGGACTCTTCCGACAATTGCTACAGGGTGTTTACATTCAAACGTTTCACGCCGTACACGTCAACGGCCGTCTGACCGATTGAGCATAAAACTTGATTGAACTGGAAAATGCGACTGACGCCACTTAGTGGATGTCCAGTTTCTGTCTGACGTGCAAATCCAGCTATCGTCGACGACAAACAGCAGTCAGTAAGGCTGCGTGAAACAGCCGCCTGCTGCAGGGGCCAATACGCAGCAGCGTTCGCTGAAAGCTCGTTGAGGAGGCACTTTTTGGAGGTTTAGTTGCTCAATACTTGCACAGCCGCACATCCGTACGCTTCTCCGTAGCCGTCACTCACCACTCTCATATACGTCTCGTCGTGCGCCTCAGTTACTTCAGCGCCGGTTTTAGATAGCGCCATTTCGCTATGCACGGCATACTTTAACCATGGCGCCACTCGAACGGTTTACAAACTTAGGCGTTTCGGAAATGCTTCCGCCTCTTGACCGAAAGCTAATGATCGTGCCCCTCTGAACGTCAGATAAATCGCTCCGATTTCGCAATGCGACAACGACGGCAGTGTTTTTTCGCATTCTCTGACACGTTTTGTATATCCTCGACTGCTAGTGCTGCCACTTTCCGCCTTTGATTGATGTTTCTTATTGACATTGAACATAGGCGGTGGTCATACGCGACTGGACAGTGAATAAGAATAGATTACTTAGCGAGTTTCACATTAGGAAATTATAATTAAATGTTGGTTGTTTGGGGGAAGATTATATTGTTTCTCGAGTATGAATGAGAAACGTCTATGAACACAAACCTCGATAGTTGTAGGATCGAAAGCAACGGAGACTGCAGTTTGTTGTTCCCCGATATTGCTACTAGCTTCGCTCGGGATCCCTCAACTGTTAACCGAATATGGAACGATGGACACAGGAGGACCATACTCAACTCCAAGCAGCGGCATTAAAGCTTAGTTACTACAGAGTGTACAACTTTGCTTCCGCCGTTTTTTCCCCAGTATTTGAGGCTATAATGAAAAAAATTGGTTACACCTGTATCATTCAAAGTATTTTCCATCTCTGGCCACTACTTTGTCCCATCTTTTGGGCAGTGCACGAATCCTGCCTCGAAAAAATTATTCCTCTTTTGAAGCGATCGACGAATCGATCCAATTTTTGATTTCTCCATGAGATCTGAAGTGTGCTCAGCCAGGCAATGTGCCACTGATGTAAACAGGTGATAGTCAGAGGAATAAATGTCTGGAGAACACGGCGGCTGGAGTGGCACTTGCCACTTTAACGTTTCCAAGTACGTTTTGACCTCTTTTGCATCGTGGGGTCGAGCGTTGTCGTGCTGCAAACTCACTTTATCGTGCCTCTCGCTGTATTGCCGCCGTTTGTCTTTTAATCCTCTGCTCGAACGCATTAATTGTGTTCGATAACGAGCACCTGTGATTGCTTCACTTGGTTTTAAACCACATAGTACACGACCCCGAGCTGGTCCCACCAAATGCAGAGAGCATGATCTTAGAGCCGTGAATATTCGGTTTGGTCGTCGACGTGGAAGCATGGCCGGGCTATCCTCATGATTTTTTGCCTTTAGGGTTTTAGTAACAGACCACTTTTCGTCGCCGGTCACAATGTGACGCAGAAATCCCTTCCGTTTTTGCCTCTGAAGACACTGTTCACGAACACACAAACGCAGTTCCACGTCTCTTGGTTTCAGCTCACACGGAACCCAAGTTCCTTCTTTCTGAATCACGCCCATACCCCTGAGACGTTTTGAAATGGCTTGCAGTGTCACTCCCACTAATCAGGCCAATTCTTTTTGACGCGAGTCTTCACTCATCAATGTCTCCAATTCTGCATCTTCCAAAACATTCTCTCTTCCACCACTATGCCGGTCTACGACGTTAAAATCACCGTTCTTGAAGCGTTGAAGCCACTCACGACACGTTCTTTCTCTAACAGCGTCCTTAACATACGTACTTGAGAGCATTCGATGAGACTCAGTCGCTGTTTTCTTCATGCTGAAACACAACACCTCCCGCAAATGACGAGAATTAGATTCATAAACTGAGATTTTCAATCAAGAACAACTTTATGATGCAGACACAAATCGACTAATGTTTGAATGAGATTATGTTGACCGAGGTCCAAGCGAACTGCCTAAAGTCTGCGATCTGTTTCTTTCGAGTGCTACTTACCGCTGTCGCCACTTATCGGCAAACGGCGGAAGCAAGGTTGTACGCCTTGTATGTAGACTAAATATCATGCTAAAATAGTTGATAATTATTGGAGATTAATTTGCGTATCTCTTTTGTGCATTAAAAATTACTAATATCATTTCCTCCAACAGCTGGGTTGCCCATAAAAAGTAGTGGTCATTGGTTATTTCGCCGGTTTTCTTCGGAGCTGAGATTTCAAATGTCACACACAGCTAGCAATAGCTCTCACTTTTTGGACTCTCTTGAAGAAATCATACACGTTCTCGCGATAGATACAGTCAAACTCCGAGGCGTAAGGACAACAAGCTATAGAGCCATGTTGTAGGCTAGTAATGTTCCCGAGTGCTCAAGTTCCAGACTTCTAGCGAAGTCTACTGGTTTTCGATAAGCTAACAATTTAAGCACATTGTTCCTCGCTCGCCGCAACAACTTGACTAGTAAGTACTACGTTGATGCCTGGAAGGCACGAACTCAAACAAATCTCAAGTGTCCTCCGAGCTGTCACTCAAGTAATATTAAACGTTTTTCTGGCCTCGTAGCGTTAGTCGCCTTCATTTTCTCGTGTGCTACAGTCGCCTCTGCATGACCTATTTGCGTAGCTTTGTCATCTATCCGCCTGTCCTTAATTCGTGTTAGCAGTTTGATCTTAATCACGGTGATGAAGCGAGAGGCCGTAGTTAACTGCGTATGCAATTTCGAGAGGTCGCGAGTGTCTGGGTCACGGTCACGAGAGGACGCTGCAAGGCAGGTGTTCGATTTAGCTAAAGCACACGGCGCCAGGGGAGATCTATTACTGCGGGAATAACATAACTAGGAAAGACAGGGCCTTAATTATAGCACTAATGACAGCTCAAAGCGTGTTTTAGTAATGTGTGCAATGCGTTTAATGTACGCCTCGGCTGCTGACGCACTGGGAATGAACATCTTGACATTAGTTTTGCCATTGTCAACTAACTTATTTGCAAGTATCCACATGTGGGGGAGCATTGAACACAATGTACAAATCCTCGTACAGTTCTAGTAATTAGATCCTTCCATGTATGAATATCTTAACTATTAACTACGTTTAAAATGTCACATTTATTTTGTATTGATTTCTAATGCTGCAGTGACGATTGTGGTTTTAAGTTATCTGTGAATTTAAAAATACCTAAATAACGGCACCTGTTACTGAGAGGTGCGTTTTGTGCTGGTGTCAGAAGCTAATGATGCTTAACCAAGCATGTCATTTCGAAACAAAATATTGCATTTTTCCCCTGAAATATAACTACTCTAGTAATGAGAAGGGACACTAGATTTTTCCAACAATCTATCATTGAACCTGTAATGAGAAGACCAAATGCAGCTTGTTGTTTCATTGCCCTTGTTTTGTTTCTTATACTTTTCCGTGGCGTTTAAAATCTTCTTTACCTGCTACCGTTATACTTCGCCGTAATACAAGGGCATGGAATTGATACAAGTTCTTAACGTCCTGTTGTGTATAAAACAATATCATAAACCTAGCTGTAATATTACGGAAAGGTGTTAACCATAAAAAGTCGTGGTACACCATCTACACTATCTGATAAAAAGTAGCTAGACATACCTACCTAATGTGCAACTGACCCTGATGTCAAAAGAGAGGGGTCCTCCAATACAAAAGCAGGCAGAGGATACTGTGTTGTCAACAGACGAGCAGTAATACTAGAATGGCTCGGTCAGGAGCGTTCAGCGACTTCGAATGTGGGCCGGTCATTGTCTGTCATCTGAATAACGAATTCCCAAAGGGCAGGTCGACCCTTCCACAGTTGCCCAAATTGACTGCTGATGATGCGGTTCGAAAATGGAAACGCCAAGGAACAACAACCAACAGCTAAACCATGACAAGGCAGACCTCAAGATGGATGACATCGGAAGTTCACTGAGGCTTTTTGCAGATGATGCTGTGGTGTATCGAGAGGTTGCAACAATGGAAAATTATCATTTAGCTACAAAATAGCAGGTCAGCAACTGGAAGCAGTTAATTCCATAAATTATCTGGGAGTACGCATTAGGAGTGATTTAAAATGGAATAATCATATAAAGTTGATCGTCGGTAAAGCAGATGCCAGACTGAGATTCATTGGAAGAATCCTAAGGAAATGCAATCCGACAACAAAGGAAGTAGGTTACAGTACGCTTGGTAGCCCACTGCTTGAATACTGCTCAGCATTGTGGGGTCCGCACCAGATAGGGTTGATAGAAGAGATAGAGAAGATCCAACGGAGAGCAGCGCGCTTCCTTACAGGATCATTTAGTAATCGCGAAAGCGTTACGGAGATGATAGATAAACTCCAGTGGAAGACTCTGCAGGAGAGACGCTCAGTAGCTCGGTACGGGCTTTTCTTAAAGTTTCGAGAACATACCTTCACCGAAGAGTCAAGCAGTATATTGCTCCCTCCTACGTATATCTCGCGAAGAGACCATGAGGATAAAATCAGAGAGATTAGAGCCCACACAGAAGCATACCGACAATCCTTCTTTCCACGAACAATACGAGACTGGAATAGAAGGGAGAACCGATACTCAGGGTACCCTCCGCCACACACCGTCAGGTGGCTTGTGGAGTATGGATGTAGATGTACTGATGAACAGGGAACTTCCAGCACTGTGGAGAGTGATTTTAAAAACTCACATAAAATCAGAAAAAGGAAGCACTCGTGAGTTCCAGAGTTCTACCAGATAGCACATCGACTGTGCGCATGGAGTTAAAAATATTGGAGGGCGCAGTCTAGTGGCTTAGTCATTACTCAGCGACGCTTCAGGTGGTGAAAAGAGAAATTCCACTGGAAGTAAATGAGTGGAAACGAATAACCTGGAGTGACGAATCACGCTGTAACCTGTGGCAATTCGATGCATCGGTCTGGATTTCGCGAATGCCTGGGAAGATTACCTTCTATCTCGTGTTGCACCAACAATGAAGCCAATAGAAGATGGCGTTGTGGTATGGGGGTGTTTTGAGGGGTTAATGTGTGTTCCCTTCACTGCGTTTAAGAAAATGGTGAAAGAGAGATGATATGAACTGATTTTACAGCATTGTGTGGAGCATGCAGTAGAGGTAGAAGACGGTGATTGTGTCAGTATGAGAATGCACCCTGACACGTAACACCATCCGTCAGCGAAACGTTTGTGAACAGTAACATTCCTGGAATAGACTGGCCTGCCAGAGTCCATAGCTGAACCCAATGGAACACTTTTGGGAGGCGTTAGAAAGTCGACTTCGCTCCAGACTCCAGCGTCCAACGTCACTGCCTTCTCTACTTTCGGATCTTGAGGAAGAATGGTATTGTGCGATGATGAAGGAATGGTGAACAGTTGAATCTGACGTTTGAACTTACACATGACGACTAAATTTGGGTACCTTGCTTACAGAAACATTATACTGGATATTTCATACACTACTGGCCATTAAAATTGCTACACCACGAAGATGACGTGCTGCAGACGCGAAATTTAACCGACAGGAAGAAGATGCTGTGATATGCAAATGATTAGCTTTTCAGACGCGAAATTTAACCGACAGGAAGAAGATGCTGTGATATGCAAATGATTAGCTTTTCAGAGCATTATCACAAGGTTGGTGCCGGTGGTGACACCTACAGCATGCTGACATGAGGAAATTTTCCAACCGATTTCTCATACATAAACAGCACTTGATCGGCATTGCCTGGTGAAACGTTGTTGTGATGCCTCGTGTAAGGAGGAGAAATGCGTACCATCACGTTTTCCAGTTTGATAAAGGTCGGATTGTAGCCTATCGCGATTGCGGTTTATCGTATCGCGACATTGCTGCTCGCGTTGGTCGAGATGCGATGACTGTTAGCAGCATATGGAATCATCGGGTTCAGGAGGGTAATACGGAACGCAGTGATGGATCCCGACGACCTCGTATCACTAGCAGTCGACATGACAGGCATCTTATCCGCATGGCTGTAACGGATCGTGCAGCCACGTCTCGATCAATGAGTCAACAGATAGGGACGTTTGCAAGACAACAACCATCAGCACGAACAGTTCGACGACGATTGCAGGAGCATGGACTATCAGTTCGGAGACCATTCCTGCGGTTACCCTTGACGCTGCATTACAGACAGGAGGGCCTGCAATCGTGTACTCAACGACGAACCTGGGTGCACGAATGGCAAAACGTCATTTTTTCGGATGAATCCACGTTCTGTTTACAGCATCATGAAGGTCTCATCCGTGTTTGGCGACATCGCGGTGTACGCACATTGGAAGCGTGTATTCGTCATCGCCATACTGGCGTATCACGCGGCGTGGAGTGGCACTAGTTACACGTGTCGGTCACCTCCTGTTGGCATTGACTGCACTTTGAACAGTGGGCGTTGCATTTCAGATGTGTTACGACCCGTGGCTCTGCCCTTCATTCGATCCCTGCGAAACCCCACATTTCAGAATGACAATGCACGATCGCATGTTGCAGTTCGTGTACAGGCCTTTCTGGATACAGAAAACGTTCGACTGCTGCCCTGGCCAGCACATTCTCTAGATCTCTCACCAATTGACAACGTCTGGTCATTGGTGGCCGAGCAACTGGCTCGTCACAATACGCCAGTCACTACCTTTGATGAATTGTGGTATCGTGTTGAAGTTGCATGGGCAGCTGTACCTGTACACGCCATCCCAGCCCTGTTTGACTCAACGCCCAGGCGTATCAAGGCCAATATTCCGGCCAGAGGTGGTTGCTCTGGGTACTGATTTCTCAGGATCTATGGACCCAAATTGCGTGAAAATGTAATCACATGTCACTTCTAGTATAATATATTTGTCCAGTCAATACCCGTTTATCACCTCCATTTCTTCTTGGTGTAGCAATTTTATTGGTTAGTAGTATATATCTGGTCTTCGAAAATGTATTAACTTGTACCTTTTCCCTTGTTCACAGACTTCTCCGCGTGTGCCTTACCTCCACGTATGAATACGTGGTACTTTGTCCATTGGCATATATTGCGGTCTGCTCCGGGGATGCGATATATACATAAACAGCACTTATCCTCTGTAAGAATTTTTTAGCAGCTCAGGTAACGCGACATAAATGCATTGCTTTGACTGCGGCTGCTACTAAGACAGCGTCATCGCCAACTCTTCCTTACACCTAACCAGCTCTCAGTGTTCAGATTTTTAAGCAGTGTAGGTCATAAATGACAATCACTTTTTTCCTGCACATCTTGAGCCTATGACTCTCAGTTCAGGACACGTCGAGACTGCATAGTATGGTGTTTGCACTCAATGTTCTAATTCAAATATCAGCAGCGCTACTTCTGAGTAACGCTTCCTGGCCCACTTTCGTCGCGCCGTGCGGATTTCATAATCTTACACGAACACTCTGGTTCAGTTACAACAGGAGTGGCAGATTTACAGGTGACACGAGAAAGCTGCAGGAGATGAGATGTCACTCTATTGTACCCTTCGATGTACATCCTGCCACCGGCAGCCGGTCTAACACTGGCTCACCGCGGCCGTCGCCTCCGCCAGCGCCGCGGCGTCCGTCTTTGTGTGGCTGGCCGTCTGACCTGAGCGACGCCTGCGCCGGCCTTACAGTAGGGCGCGCGCTCCATCGATCCACCAGGAAGGCCTTCTGCCGGCTGCCACCTCGATCGTTTTGGACATCACATCGCCATAACGCACGTGAGGAGTCGATCGAGTTTATGGGTAACTCTGTAGATCTGGATCTCGATAACTATGGTGTCAATTAACATCAGATTCGGCTACACATTATTTTGGTAAGTAAGAGTACTGCCAATAAAATTGAGAAGTAAGCCTTCCTTCTGCCCGACAGTTGGCTTGGGAACTCCACAATCTTATTAGACATACTAAGGAGACTGCTTACACTAAGCTTATCCGTCTTCTTTTAGAATACTGCTGCGCGGTGTGAGATCTTACCAGATAGGACTGACGGAGTACGTCGAAATATTTCAAACAAAGGCAGCACGTTTTGTATTATAGCGAAATATAGGAGAAAGTGACACAGAAGTGATACAGGATTGGCGGCCGCGGTGGTCTCGCGGTTCTAGGCGCGCAGTCCGGAACCGTGCGACTGCTACGGTCGCAGGTTCGAATCCTGCCTCGGGCATGGATGTGTGTGATGTCCTTAGGTTAGTTAGGTTTAAGTAGTCCTAAGTTCCAGGGGACTGATGACCACACCAGTTGAGTCCCATAGTGCTCAGAGCCATTGGAACCATTTGATACATTATTTGGGCCGGAAATCATTAAAAGAAAGGCGTTTTTAGTTGCGACGGAATCTTCGCACGAAATTCCAATCACCAAATTTCTCCTCCCAATGCGAAAATATTTTGTTGACACCGACCTACATGCGGAGCAACGATCAGCAAGATAAAATAAGAGAAATCAGAGTTCGTACGGAAAGATATAGGTGTTAATTCTTTCCCCGCGCTAAGCGAGATTGGAATAACAGAGAATTGTGAATGTGGTTCGACGAACCCTCTGCCAGGCACTGAAATGTGATTTGCAGAGTATCCATGTAGATGTAGATGTAGGCACAGTCACATTGGTGGTGCTACTCTTTCAGCTTCCTGTGGCCTGTGACGTCACACCTCCAGTTACAGAGGGACTCGCCTCGAGGTGTGACAAATATCTTCGCTGTTTTGGAGTTGGTTCATTAGCTCGTAGCGTTTTCCCGTAAGTTCAACAATCACAACCGATACGCATAACAGAGGCTTTAGTCATCGGTAATATACTCTCCCCTTCCCAGGGGTGGCTTCTGAGGCAGTGCCCCTCTGCCATGGCACCACTTGTATCAAAAAGGAAGAAAGAGCAATCTATGCAAACTACACATAAAACATTGATTCGGAGCATTTATTTTCTGATTTGAAGAGGCGCGTGTCGCCGGGAGCACTCTCTCGGTAGTTTTCTGAAGCTTGGAGCCAAATGAAGATTGACACCGTCTGCCCTCGTAAGGGTTGTGTGAAAGGCTCAGCCGTTGGTTTGTGGACGCTCCTTGCGGCCTTGGTAGAGGCACAGCTAGTCTGGCTCAAAGCTCCGCGTTCTTTCCGCCAGAGAGCAGTGAAATGCAGGATGTTTAGCAGTACTTAAGATTTTGAAGCCATTTTGACTATTTTTCGACAGTGACTGTCTCAAAAATATGTAAAGGTTTTTTTTTTTAATTACCGTTACCAGTCACCAACTTTGTCAACTATTGTTCTGTGTGACAGAACTCTTTGTGATCGTGTTTCCAAGTTACTACTATACTACTGCCAATTTGTGAACAATCACCAAGAGAGCCACGGAAATGGACACACCGTAGCAGATCACAACGAGACTGCCACGCCAGAAGAACAAAGATGACCTCAGCAATTACGAAACGACTATGTAATAACAGTATGATCTTATTGTAAAGCTGTTTTTGTAATTCCATTTAGCCTAAAGATGAGGTTTAATCCTCGAAATATGTCGCTAAATAAATAAGTAATACAATAGTTGACAAATTTTGTGACTAGTAGCGGTAATTTTAAAAAAACCTCTATAGAAGTACGATCTGCCATCTAGCGATCATGTTAGAATACATCAAGGCTCAGATTTCTTGTAATCCAGTTTTCCAATCTTTCTGCAAGTTAATGCTAATGCATCCCTAAACGATAATTAATGCTTAATTAAAACGAATACAGAGATAATACAGTTAAATATCTTTATAAATAGCTATATGTAATTTGATTATAATTATGCTCTTAGATTTTGAAACTAAGAGGCATTATTTCAGTATTGGTATATTTCACAACAGGAGACATAAGGATCATGGATCCGGTGTTTATTGATGAAATCTTCAATGGGGAGGGGTTTCTTAACATGCTCTGTGATTATGAGCCGTTGAATACGCAGGGTGATTTCCCAACCTTCTTTCACAAAGACGGTGCACCTGCCGCAGGGCTATTGCTACAGAACAAAAAAACTAACGTGTTCACCATCTGTTGAGCATCTGTTTTCCAAACAATGGTGTAGTATTTCTGTTTATACCAGTTACGTTCATGTAATATAGTTCTGTACAAACACGTTGTAGTTACTGCGAGATCAGGTAATTCACCGTATACAGCTGTCTGCACAGTGTTATCTGTAAGGGAAAATTCAGTTGACTGTGAAAATAGCAAACATGAACAAAGTAAATGAGTTATTAAACAACTCCATTTAGTGACAGAACTCTCAGATGAAAAACACTAGGTAGGCCAATCCTGAATCTGAATCTGTAGCAGCAAACAAAAAATTGTTGCTGTAAGTTCAGTCCAGAAATTTACCAAAAGAAGAAATAGATTTGTGGCTCTGAATAAAGCAACACTGTTTCTGGTTTTTGTTGTGTGTTATTTGATTTGGGGGGGGGGGGGGGGGAGATGTTCATTTATGTAAGACCGGAATAACTGATATTGGGCATATATGATCTAAAATGAAAGTATATGAAATGTCAAAGCGACACATGAATAAGGTGCTTAGTCTCTTTTTTCTAGGCAAAACCAACATTCAGTAGAAATTATTTTCGCAAATGTAGACAAACAGTTGACAGCCACAACAAGCGTGTAGAGAAGAATATATATACATTGAACTTCATTATAAACTATATTCGGTTCTACGGTGCTTTGGAAATGGCTCTCAGAGGCCACCATGAATCTGATGCCTCTCAAAATTACGGGGTGTTTCGCGAGCTAATTCAGTTTAGCGTGGAACTGGATAAATGTCCAAGAACATCTCATCAGTGTTCGAAGGCATTTCTAAGACTGATCAGAATGAACTACCGCAATGCACGTTAGGAGTTTACCATGATGAAGTTCGTAAAGAAATACAACGTGACGATTATGTTGCAAAAATCACGGATGAAAGCGCAGATGTGTCTTGCGAATTTCAGTTGGTTATTGTTTTGCACTATGTTGCTAAGGGAAAACCTCTTGAAAGATCTTGGAATTTTGTTAATCCAGGAAGTCAGAATGCTCATACTATAGCTGAGAGTATTCTGAAAGAAACTGAACCATTAATTGGCGATGGTCGAGCATAACTAATAGCTCAGAGTTACGATGGTGCGAACGTTATGAGTAGAAAGTCGAATGGGGTTACACAAAAATCCAAATGCGAGCTACATCCATTGTTATGCGCATCAGTTCAACCGGTGTCTAAGGCAGCCTCTGTTAATCGCAAAGCCCGTATCTTTTCTGCACACCTTTCAGGTAATTCTTCTTTCTTTTCTAACTCGCGACAGAGATCAAGAGTGTTGCATAGCATTTTTCTAAAAACCTTGCCCGTGTGTGTGTGACTTTCTATTAGTGGTCAGTAAACATGTTTTTGAAAACAGGGAAAATCTTATTACTATTATGGAAGTCATTGAAACAAGTGAGGGCATAACTGTCTCCTACTACTGAAAAAACTGGTTAATACTAATAAAGACTGCAAGATAACGAATTCATTTCCTGGCTATCATTTCTCTTTGAGACGTCCTTTTTAGTCACCTTCAGAAGAAGATAACGGAACCGACTACAGCAACGAGAGACAACCAGAACTTTGAAGCAGTACTGCTAAACATCAGAGATGACACTGACTCCATCCTTAACGATATTAGTTTCGAAAATGATGAAAGGATGACTGCCAAGAAGCTACGGATTCTTGATGGGCGTAAAGAAACAGATGCTTTGGAAGTGTGCGATGCCACCCTTTCTGAAATAAAACCACGTTTTCAGTTCACTGGACACCTCATTGCAGTCAACTTATTTGATGTAAATTAGTTTGAAAAGTACATCGCAGATTTTCCTGTCAAATACCTTCAAATTAAAGACACATACACATTTCGAGGAAATGCTAGGCCTGAGTTGACAGCAATTGCATTTCTTTCGCTGATTCCAGAGGAAGAATTTTGTGACACATTCGACGAGACTGTTAAAGTTTTGAAACTGCTAATCACGACGCCTATCTCGACAGCAGAAGCTGAGCGGTGCTTTTCAATGCTCAAGAGTATTAAAACGTTCCTACCAAACACCACGAAACAAGAATGACTGAGTGCTATACTGTGAAAAGTCATTCGTGTGTAAAATTGAACATTTAAATCTGAGATGACAGATTTATTTGCCAACTAGAAGAAGCGACGAATCGATTTGCAGTGTAGTTCCTATTGATTTTTTTGAAGCCGCCTTCCCAAAGTCATGGAGTTGCTGCTTTTGGTGAGTACAATACTTTTAGTTTTTAATGTTGGTAATTTGATTAAACTTGGTTCGCAAAATTCAGATTACAAGTTCGAATAATTTACAAACGGTCTATTATTTCTCGTTCTGGCAGTCATGTTGTAGCGGACGTTTTCCTGGCAGTCAGCCGCGAACGTAAAACAAACGAGGAGTTCTATCTGTCGACGGGAGAAGAGCAGAATGAGGGGAGGGAGAGGGGGGGGGGGGCAAGCCACGCCTGCCTCTCACAGGGCTGGCAGCCTACGTCCGTGTTTTGACTTCTGTGCGCCAGGAAACGCAGAACCGACGTAATAATGTACATATGGATCGCTGATTCCATCTGGCGTTGTGAGAGTCATATTAGAGCTCTGTGGCAGAGCAAGGTTGCTCTCTGCACTCATTTCAAAATAAGAAAAGGGAACAACTAGCAAGCACAACTAAAAGCAGAGCGGAGCGCATTAATCATTTGCTAACGCATAGAGAGTAATTGTTACTGAGTTTGGTGGTGTCGTCACCTGGTAGTTCAGGCCCGATGTCCACCGATATCCTAAGCAATCATACATGATAACACCCTCTTCTTAAGACTGCCTTGTTAAAGTGACCCAAGAGTAAAGAACGGTGCTGCTGTTCTGTGTGTGCGTGTGTACATTTGTGGGTGCGAGAGACATTTTCGGAGTTAGCGTTACCTTTTATGCTTCATGCAGACATGCGAAAAAGATAGCTAAAGCCACTTCTCGCTCTCTCTCTCTCTCTCTCTCATACAAACACAAACACTTTCTATCATGTTCTACAGGAATATATTAATCTCTTGCTGTGCATAAGAAGGGCGCTGATGAAATAAGTGTTTATTTCTGTTTCTGTATACGTTTTGATTGATATATCATCTTATGAAATATATGAATTGTCGACAAAATCCCGTAATACGTTCGATACTACCAAACCAAGTTTATTTGGCACCACCAATGGAATGCCTCAGCAGCCGCCACTGCTATTTACACCAGTCTGCCAACGCTGGGGTAATGATTCTGTTTCGCGACTGTGGAGATCACATGGTTTTGAGACGAAGAACTCGTCGAACCATATTCGGAGCGCATCTTCATCCGAAAAAGGAAATCGATTGAAGGTTGTTCGATAGAGAGCTGAAAACATGAAAATCTGAAGGCGCAAAATCAGATGAATAAAGTAGGTACGGATTGCCTTCCCAGTCCAACTCTTGTGTAGGTTTTTTTTTTTTTTTTTTTTTTTTTTCCCCGACGAGTTCTTCGTCTCAAAACCATGTGATCTCCACAGTCGCGAAACAGAATCATTACCCCAGCGTTGGCAGACTGGTGTAAATAGCAGTGGCGGCCGCTGAGGCATTCCATTGGTGGTGCCAAAGAAACTTTGTTTGGTAGTATCGAACGTATTACGGGATTTTGTCCACAATTCATATATTTCATAACATCACTTAACCCACTGCTCCACCAGGTGCCTAACACTATCTTTCGTGGATGCGCGCAGGTGTTTCTACTGGGAGCTGTTGCTTGATTTGAGCTCAACCATTGCGTTCTTTTCCTCCTGTTAGCATAAAGACACTATTTAGCTTCGCAGAACAAATGGTTCAAATGGTTCAAATGGCTCTGAGCGCTATGGGACTTAACATCTGTGGTCATCAGTCCCCTGGAACTTAGAACTACTTAAACCTTACTAACCTAAGGACATCACACACATCCACTCCCGAGGTAGGATTCGAACCTGCGACCGTAGCAGTCGCGTGGCTCCGGACTGAGCGCCTAGAACTGCTAGATTACCGCTGCCGGCTCGCAGAACAGGAATGGTCTCTGTTGTTCTCTAGCCAGTTGATGACGAGCAAGCAGAGATTCACACATGACCATCTGCTGATTTTTGTGATTTTGCCTTAGAGTATGCGGTACGCATACAACCGATTGCATCCAAATGTCGGACGATATTGGAATGATCACAGTTCACCACATTTGCCTGTTCTCGAGTACATTGACATGGATCATAGTGGAGTATTGCGTTTAAACGATCTTAATCAAAACGCGAACGTCATCCTGAACCTGGAAGGTCACCAATGTCAAAACGATCCTCCTTAAAATGAAAAAGCCATTTTCTTGCGGCCCTCTGTTAATCGGCATTTTTCCCAGTTACGGTTCAAATGTTTCCGGCTGCCTCTTTTGCTGTCACCCATCTGCTAAACTAAAACAGAAGAATACGTCGGAAATGTTGGGACTTCTGCACTTGACACTCCATTTTCTAATGGCAATAGTTCAACTCACTATCTCCAAATATCAGTACGACTCAAGTACACTCAGATAGCATCAATGAACTACAAATAAAAAATGACAATCGATAAATAAAACCATAGCAACCGGTATACCATCATGCAAAGCAAAGACTCTACGAATTTATACACAAACCTAATAGCATGTTCGTCCTGTAGGCTCTTCACTTTTACGGTTTCTCCTGTAATCGGTATGTCTGAGCTTTCCAACCACATAATCATGGCAGTCCTGCTAGCAATAATGTGCCTACCCATACATCGGCAATCTCGAACCCAATGTTCCTTAGCCGATTCCATGAGGGTATTATTTTGTTGACATACTCGTCCATGTTCTAATAATTGTCAAGTCCAATGGTTATAAGTTCACAGGGCAATCCGACTTTTCTTCTAAGGGCACTATCTTCAAATGCAATCCGTAAATTGTACCAAACTTCTTTTGACGTTGCAACTTTCTGTGTGTGTACATAGTTCAATAGCTCAATCAATAATACCAGCTTTCATCTTGCCTTCCCATCCTTACTTGCGAAATTTTGCTGAGTGGGTTTCAGCGTACCATTTACTACGTCCCATCAATCGTCCAAGTGTAAGGACGCTTCCTCAGCAAATTTACATGTAGAATAGTTCTCGCGACCGACAAGTCTCCATTTGCTGTATTCGTGCCGCAATCATTTTCCCAATTACTTTTACTGTTGGTAAAGGTAGTATTAAACTACGCAGCAATCGGCTGATCCCGATAACTTTCCTTACACACCACCAGGACAATTCGAATGATATTTTCTTCTACATGTCAGAATACTTATTGCGAACGCATTCAATGGTGCATGGGCCCATAACCCATTGGAACTGGCGCAGCGAAATAAATAATTCTGAATATGAAAAACGCAGAAATAAGGCAAGCTGTATTTTAACAGGCATTACATAGAACAACGCACTACAATCTGTAGTTAACGTTACGCGACAGAGTACACAAAGTACAGATGCACAGGTCTATTGCAGTTCGTTCAGCACACTTTGATGCACACACATTCGCAGACGAAACGTATATATTCCCAACATTTTCCCTATCCGTCAAAGAAAGTAACAGTCACTTCGTAATTTAAATTTTCTGTGATTATCCACTTTCCGGTGCATACTTCTAGCAATATTTTTAATGTTTATTCCGAACAATGGCTATTCTCTGAGGTTATTATTGAAATGCAATGTTTCAGGTTACCTCGTATTATTTCTGACGAAATGATCCTGAATGCATTTCCGATATCGGTATCCGAGAAACTGAAGAAACATATCTTTCCCTACCGGCCATTGCGACTCTGGATGCTATTCCGGAATACTAACTGACGGTCTGTAATAAGACATATACCGAACTGAAAAATTAACTACCCATCGTTTCCAGTAGTAACGGTTCACGACGGAACAGCTGAAAATTTCAAGCGTCTTGCCGTTCCAGTCAGGCTGCGTAGAAATTAATTATTTCTCCAATTATGTCACAGCTTCATCTGAGCTTGGTGCATCGACACACGTCGAGTATGGTAGCTACATTCGCTAGCATGGGATATAATGGTAGATTCTGCCAGGCAGATGCTCACTTTCCTGTACCGTAGAGTCCGTTAACGGAAGTACTTGTATAAAGCCCGTTCTGCTGAAGTATAATGATCGTACCCGGCGGCACGAAGGATGGTATCAGAGTTCTGTCGCCTCTGACACCGCAGACAGATAATGAAGTTACAAATCAACGACGTTGAAGTTTGTTCTGTACGAGACAGTATTTATTTCCATGTTTTGTGTTTTCCAGTTTAACAGGATTCGAGACTTGGGAATTCAAATGAAAGCAATGGAAATTTACACTTGATTATATAAATCCATTTTATATTAGACAACGTTACGAATATGTTGAGAATGTCAGTTCGTGGGACGCCTGAGGCGCTGCTCCGTTTCACACGTCATATCCACTATTCAAACTAGCTGTCTGGAGCCAACTTCTTTAAGAAGTGTAGTGTTGATACTTCTCTCAGATCCTAATGATCTCTGTCAGCCACAAATGAAGGCTGTTAAATTAAACTTTAATTCCACTCGTTAACTAAATGAATTAAATTAAACCTTAATAAATCTCTTTTGCTTAGGAGCACATAGGTCTTTATACAATTAAGAGGACTGCCTCAGCATTAAAGAGCATGAGATGGTACAGTCTTTGCGAACTGATCTTAAACTGAACTTTCAACAATCTTCTTTGAATCTTCCATATGAAGTACGCCAGGGCATCACTGTCAACACACAGACAGAAGAAGAAAAAAATCTCTTGCTACATTAAGTGTGATAAGCTGTTTCCGAATTTGGAAGTTACATTTGCTGGACAGATAGGTAAGTGGCATCTGCTGAGAACGTGGTCTTTCTGTGCGTTAATGTGCTGGAAAATAATTAGAGACGAGAGTTATCCTATGCCACTGAGTATTAAGTGGGCACGATGAGCGCACTCGGTTTTTTTTTGTGAGCCTACTTCCATTCGACTCATTCACCTCAATTCTAAGAAAACTGAATAAGTAAATTAGCAGGGAAATGACTAGCTCCAGGTATAACATACGTTTCATTTTTATTTTCTTTTTTTCATTTTTGTTTATTTTATTCACTTTTATTTATTTTATTTTATTTTCATCGACTGAATTTGATTTTCAGTCACTGTTCAGTAGCATTTCCCTAGATGTAGGACAACTATCCCAAGAGAACAAAAATTTGAAGAAACAACAAGAAACATTAGCTAGCAGTGCAACAAAATTCTCTAACATCCGTCAGACGTGGTCTGCTAATGCAGATAAGCTCAATGGTGAAAATGCCACTCCTCCATGGCAGTGTACATACGCTTCAGTCTGAAGTGGAATGTTTCACTACTGAACAGGAAAATAATTTAAAATTACAATTCGATGACCAGATCCATATCTCGTAATTATTCCGAGCCGATAGATAACAAAGATAAGCACATCGAAAAGTACAGCAGGGAAGAGTTACCGTGAGAGGTGCAACTGTCGGTGGATGAATATTTAGCAAGGAATGGAATTTCAGAATCTGAAAAGATTCATGAATTTGATCAACTTAAACTTTTGACAAAGATCTGGCTGTTTGCGAACAAAATGTTTTTTCACAGTCGTGTAGTTTGCAGGAGAACAGGAAAGTGTAACACATTCTTGACCTATAGTTGCACCCGTGTATGTAAATTCCAGTCACGTGCAAACTGTACGAAGCTTTGGTACTGAAAATGTGTATGGTACCCAGTTCCTCACTAATGACCTGTCGTATTACCCCGGGGGCAGTACGTGAATTGTCAGCTGTGTTACTGGAGGCAAGTTTACTAAAACATCGTCAACACAAGTTTACTAAAACATCGTCAACACCGAGTATACATTCCAGAGAAAAAGATTGTTCACCCTGTCGTTTTTCTCAAATCCTTCAAAACGGCTTTGCCTAGCGCTTGCATTGATCGACACAAGATCAGCTACGTAGTAGGCTACATACAACGTGAAGCCGTCTTATGGGCAACCAAATGTGCGCACAACTGTGTGGACTACGAACGGTTTGGAGGCGTCTTTCCAAATAAATTTTGGTCATGATCGGTTCGGGAGAGGTTGAGAAATCATGTTTTTGAGCCAGAATTCTTTAATCCACGTCAAGGTAGCCCAAGATGCTATTTTGAAAAATATCAAAATATGGCACACTAATGGGACGATCCTGTCCCCATACGTTATGTGTTGCGGATCCTAAAAACTGAATAACCACTTGAGATAAGTGAAAAAATGAACAAGTTCCAGAGACAGATATAGAATACTTTATATCTGCACTCCACTCACTACACTTGAATCTAGGGAGACATACGCGGCTCGGCAGTCCATGCACAGTGTACAGCCCCCCCCTGGACGGTGGGGCGTCTCACACCACCAGCTACACGCAGCAGCAGATGGGGCGCCAGCGCTCCAGTCCACAGCGGGTCGCTGGTTCGACCCTCTGAAGCCTACGCGGGGTCTGTAGCCAGCCAGTGGCGGGCCACAATTCGCTACTGCGGGCAGTCGTCCTGGCTTCCAACACACACCAGAGGTATCCGAAGGTGAGGGCCGCAGACTCGGATCTGGATCGCGGGCACTTGTTGTCGCTGCGATCTCAGCCACTCCGGCAAAGGACACAGACCACTGAGCTAACTGTTGGCATCCTGATGATGCCGCAACTCCGCTGGCATACAAAACCGTCACACAGTGCATGCACAGGTTGCTGAGGCAGCCATTCCACACCGAGCCATTTCGTAGACAGTGAAGTGGTGTCCTCAGCATTGCGGGACCCAGTGACACAGACCGAGGGGAACATGGCACTGTAGTTGAAAACAATAAATCACTTGGACACCTCGGACTAGTCTTAATACGGTGCCTTCTACCTCCTCCCGCTAAATTTGGGCCAGCCGGAGTGGCTGTGTGGTTCTAGGCGCTACAGTCTGGAACCGAGCGACCGTTACGGTCGCAGGTTCGAATCCTGCCTCGGGCATGGACATGTGTGATGTCCTTAGGTTGGTTAGGTTTAATTAGTTCTAAGTTCTAGGCGACTGATGATCTCAGAAGTTAAGTCGGAGAGTGCTCAGAGCCATTTGAACCATTTATTTTGTTACATTTGGTGTTGCTGTTATATTTGGTCGCAGAAGTTGCCACTACGTAAATGACGCTTGAAGTGATGTAAATAGCAGAACCAGTGAGCAGTGTATGAGTGGAAACAAGTGCTTTGGAATGATGAATCACTCTATAGCCTGTGGAAATACGATGGAGGGGTTTGGATCTGGCGAATGCCTGCAGAACTTTACCTGTCATCGTGTGTAACGCCATTTGTGAAGTACGGAGGTAGTGTTACGATGTACGCTTGCTTTACGTGGTTCTAGTGTGGTCTCCTTATAGCGCTTAAGGAAACGCTAAATTCTAAAGGCTATGAACATGTTTTACGGCGTTGTATACTGTGTACAGTACAGGAACTGTTCGGAGACGATGACTGCGTGCACCTCATCATGAAGCAGCATGGGGCAATGGTTTGTGCACTGTGACGTTACTGAAATGGACTGGCTACTTTTGAGTCCCGACCTGAGCCCAATGGACCACCTTCACCATGATTTATAACGTCAGCTTCGCTCCGTATCCCAGAGTTCAACATCACGTAATACGTAATCCCGATGACTGGAACGCAATAAACAGCCTTGTATCGAACACTCTGCACGAAGAATACAAGCTCGAAAACCCATATGGAAGGAGACATAGACAAGCACAAACAACACAACAAACCACATTGGAGGACACAGACACGATCACAGATTCCGTAACCGAGGAAGGAACACTAAGTGAACATGACTCAGAAGGGATCAACACGTAAGGGACCAAAACCAACAATGCATGCCACAACATAGTCACAAACAACACAACAATCATAAAACAAAGAAACACCAGCACCACATACTAAGACTGTAGTAATAAGGCAATGGGCGGCGCGGTTCTAGGCGCTGCTGTCTGGAACCGCGAGACCGCTACGGTCGCACGTTCGAATGCTGCCTGGGGCATGGATGTATGTGATGACGTTAAGTTAGTTAGGTTTATGTAGTTCTAAGTTCTAGGGGACTGATGAACTTAGAAGTTAAGTCCCATAGTGCTCAGAGCCGTTTGAACCCAATATGGTAATGTCGCTTGGGCTCGCAGAACTTTAATTCCGAAGCTCCTCCTCCCCAGTGAGTGTTTAAAATATACTGCACTGTATTGTTTGTCTTATCGTGTGCAGACAGAAGTATATTCTCTTCTCTATTCAAAGCTATAATCAATGAATTTTATATATCAGAAATGTATTAAGTTATTTAAGGAATAATGCATTCAAGTAGCAATGAACTATATTCTGTTTCAACTAAGAAGTTACAAACATAAGTGTATTTCTCATGTAAAGCTAAAATTCATGTACTGCATGTATAAAGTGCTCAATCAGCATTTAATCTGCATAATCTGTGTAAACATAGGTTAGCGCAAACCATTTCAGATGAGAATACCTCGAGGTTGTACCGAGACCTTCTCATCTGAAACAGGTAGAAATAGATCATTATTAACCAAGATGCTACTGACTGTATTACTTATCGAGATATAGCATATTACTCCCCTCTATATATTACAAATTATTCTTAACCAAGCTCATTGTGTTAATTTTATTTTTTTATTTTTGTTTGACATTTCCATTATATAAATTATATTCTCATCAACTAGGTAGTAACAAATTATGTGGAGCCATTTCAACAACTGTTAAGCATTCAGTTCGCTGTAACTTCAGAGAAATCTTTATATATTATGTTCTTTATACTATTTAAAAAAGCATTAAGAAATGCATACCGATACGACTGTAACAATGAGAAGTCTTTGCTGTTAGATTGAGAAGCATCCGATCCACCTTACATTTTAAGGCAGTGGTTTGCTCTGTACTGTGAATGAAATAAATAAATAAATAAATCACTACCTTATCTGGCTTCGAGTTTTGAGGCAGAGAGGACAGACATTCAGATACACCATCGAAGGTGCCTCCGGCAGAGCTGAGACTGTCGTAAAAGCGAAGAATCGATACAACTCTTTCTAATGTCTATCAATAAGCCTATATGATCGGAATTTTTTTGATCAGATTTTGTAGCCTTTATAAAACGGAAGAATATTTTGAAACCGTCCGGCAATATTTTCCTTACTTTGCACCGACTACTCAAGTTTGCTTCGGACAAGCCGTAGAAGACGTAGGATGCCCGAAATGAGCGTAATTTATCGAACGCACTTAATGTGAAATTAATGAAGCGCTTTTTGCACAGCAGCCAGGCATTGAGATTACTGCTGATACTGATGCAGCGAGAGGGTGTGGCGCTCCTGGCGAGGCGGCCGGCTGGGAGATGAGCAGGTGTCCGGGGCCTGGCCCTGTTGCTGTTGGCGCAGTCATAATAGCCGAGATTTAGCGGCGCCGCCAACTCGGCGGCCAAGTTGGCGCCGCCGGGGAGCGCCGGCAAGCGGCGGACGTCCCCGGGGATGCAGCCGCAGGCGCCCACGCTACCCTGCTCTGCTCTGTTCCAGATAGCGCTCGCAGCTCAACGACTCTAGAGGGAATAAAGTAAGCATCTACTTTACAAAGCTGCTCGAGGAGTATCGTCCCTGAGAAACTGCAAGTAATGAGGAGAGCGAAACAACGTTTCAGTCGTAAGCCGATCATCAGACCGTGGCAGGCATTTCTCATAAAAGCAATATTACGGATAAATAAATTTTCGTCATTTGTGGAAAAGAAAATTTGTAGTCATCGATTTTGGAAGCCTGCGACCTTACGAGGAAAAAATATTTTGCGCTGTAGATTACGTAAATCAGATGGCTCTCGTTGCCTTCACAATATAAGAGGGCTATCCACAAAGTACATTACGTTTTCGTGTGTGCCCGTTAGGGGCGGGGCTAGCGCGGCCATCTTGGTGTCATGGCATTCCGCCGCTCAGTCGGCATCCTGCCGTGCTAGTGAGAGGTTCGTGCTGTACTCCGTTGAGTTACTGTGACAATTTGAAATGTTAGCGTTAATTGAAAATGCCGCAAAGTGTGAAGTGCGTGCTGCAATAAGCTTTCTGACTGCAAAAAACTGTACGCCGATAGAAATCTATCGGCAGCTTTGTGAAGTGTATGGGGACAACATAATCACTGAAGATGGACTGCGTCAATGGGTCATAAAATTTAAAAATGGCCGAACTAACGTTCACGACGAAGAGCGAAGTGGAAGACCCAGCATAGTGACTGCCGAACTTGTCGAAAAAGTCGATGCCGCGGTCCGTGAAAACCGTAATTTCACAATAACTGAACTCTCTATGAGTTTTCCACAAATTTCATGAAGTATATTGCACGAAATCATTACCGAAAAGCTTGGTTACCACAAGTTTTGTGCAAGATGGATGCCAAAAATCTTGACAGACATTCACAAAAATCAGCGAATGACTGCAGCTTTATCGTTTTTGGACGCTTACGAGAAAGATGGCGACTCATTACTTGATCGCATTGTTACTGGTGACGAAACATGGGTTAAGCATGTGAACTGCGAGATAAAATTGCAGTCAATGCAGTGGGGGCACACAAATGCCCCTCAAAAACCCAAAAAATGCATGCAGACAGTGTCGGCAAGGGAGGTGATGACGACTGTCTTTTGGGACAGAAAAGGTGTGATTTCCTGGAAAGAATAGACTACAATAAACTCTCAAAGGCATTGCAAACTCTGCACAACCTCAGAAGGGCAATACAAATCAAGCGCAGGGGAACGTTGGGCTCAAAGATCTTGCTGATTCACGACAACGCCCGGGCCCACACGGCAAATGCTACTCGTAAAGTTCTCGAATCTTTTAAGTGGGAGTTGTTTCCTCATCCGCCGTACAGTCCCGACCTGGCACCGAGCGACTTCCACTTATTCCCAGCAATGAAGAAGTGGTTGGCTATGCAGCGTTTTGATGACGACGCACAGCTTCAAGAAGAGGTAACCACGTGGTTGAAGGCGCAGGCGGCCGAATTTTACGAAGAAGGAATTTCCAAGCTCGTCCATCGCTACGATAAGTGCCTTAATTTAAATGGCAACTATGTAGAAAAGTACTATTTAAGTGTGGCTTTCATCTGTATATTATAAAAAAATTTCCAATACTTCATTTATTTTTAATTCCAAAACGTAATGTCCTTTGTGGATAGCCCTCGTATATAAATGACGTAGTAGATAGTGTCGGAAGTTCCATGCGGCTTTTCGTGGATGATACTGTAGTATACAGAGAAGTTGCAGCATTAGAAAATTGTAGCCAAATGCAGGAAGATCTGCAGCGGATAGGCACTTGGTGTAGGGAGTGGCAACTGACCCTTAACATAGACAAATGTAATGTATTGCGAATACATAGAAAGAAGGATCCTTTATTGTATGATTTGAAGTGGAATGATCACATAAAATTAATTGTTGGGAAGACGGGTAGCAGGTTGAAATTCACTGGGAGAGTCCTTAGAAAATGTAGTCCATCAACAAAGGAGGTGGCTTACAAAACACTCGTTCGACCTATACTTGAGTATTGCTCATCAGTGTTGGATCCGTACCAGGTCGGGTTGACGGAGGAGATAGAGAAGATCCAAAGAAGAGTGGCGCGTTTCGTCACAGGGTTATTTGGTAAGTGTGATAACCTTACGGAGATGTTTAGCAAACTCAAGTGGCAGACACTGCAAGAGAGGCGCTCTGCATCGCGGTGTAGCTTGCTGTCCAGAGAGGGTGCGTTTCTGGATGAGGTATCGAATATATTGCTTCCCCCTACTTATACCTCCAGAGGAGATCGCGAACGTAAAATTAGAGAGATTCGAGCGCGCACGGCGGCTTTCCGGCATTCGTTCTTCCCGCGAACCATACGCGACTGGAACAGAAAAGGGAGGTAATGACAGTGGCACGTAAAGTGCCCTCCGCCACACACCGTTGGGTGGCTTGCGGAGTATAAATGTAGAATGTAGATGTAGATGCTAACTTCAGCTTTACTTTCTCTGACGCATTAGTAATAAAGATAATGACGTGGTGCTATTAACCACTAAAGCAATAAATCACTTGGCATTATTCATGATGTATACGACTTCGCTCACAATAGTAAGGACAGATGGGCTGCGGGGTCGTGCGGCCACTATCATCGTCGGAAAACTGGACAGGAGCAGAAATTATCAACGAAATAGTCAACAGGAGATTTACTTAGCTTATACACTGAAGAGCCAAAGAAACTGGTACCCCTGCCTAATATCGTGTAGGGCCCCCACAAGCACGCAGGAGTGCCGCAACGCGACGTGGCGTGGACTCGACTAAAGTCTCAAGTAGTCTGGAGGGAACTGGCACCATGAATCCTGCACGGCTCTCCATAAATCTGTAAGAGTACGAGGGAGTGGAGATCTCTTCTGAACAGCACGTTGCAAGGTATCACAGATATGCTTAATAATTTTCTTGTCTGACGAGTTATGAAACGTCCCCTTTGGAAAATTATACACGACTGTGCTTAAACTGACACACAATAGTTTTTAGCGCATTGCAATCTGACTTTCTATAATCCCTACAAAAGAATGGCCCTGACTAACATTAACCTATACGTTTCACAAATCACTTACCTCACAAAAATCTTCGTTACTCAAGCTACTGCAATACAGCGAGCGCCACTACTGCCAGCTAAATAAAAGATTCAAACTACTGAAGGCACTAACTACTGATAGGCATAGCAAATGAAAGATTTTAATAGAGAACAAACAATGTATTTACCTCACTAGTCATAATATATATAGCAGTTCATGACACCAATTCTTACAAATTTCAAAACTCCGCCATCTCTCTCCCCACGTCCACCACTGCTGGCGGCTCACCTCCAACTGCGCAACGCTAGGCGCTGTTAGCATCCAGCTGCCGCTGCCCAACACTACAATGGCAGACAACAATGCAAACTAGCCACAGACTGCGCACAGCACAGCCAGTGATTTTTCATACAGAGCGCTATGTGGCGTTACCAATAAGAAAACGTAAGCAGCCTACTTACAGAGTTTGTTGGCAAGCGGAAGTGTTTAGACTCAGAAGAGTGTTCATGGAGCAACTCTGTTGCAATTCTGGACGCGTGAGGTGTCGCATTGTCCTTCTGGAATTGCACAAGTCCGTCGTAATTTACAATGGACATGAATGGATGCAGGTGATCAGACAGGATGCTTACGCACGTGTTACCCGTCAGAATCGTATCTAGACACCCCACAGCATTACAGACCCTCCACCAGCCCGAACAGTTCCCTACTGATATGCAGGGTCCATGGATTCATGAGGTTGTCTCCATACCCGTACACGTCCATCCACTTGGTACAATTTGAAACGAGACTCGCCCGACCAGGCAACATGTTTTCAGTCATCAACAGTCCATTGTCGGCGTTGACGCGCCCAGGCGAGAGGTAAAGCTTTGCGTCGTGCAGTCATCAAGAGTACACGAGTGGGCCTTTGGTTTCGTTGGATGGTTGGCACGCTGGTATTTGTTGGTGGTCCAGCACTGAAACCTGCAGCAATCTGCGAAAGGACTGCACTTCTATCACGTTGAACAATTCTCTTCAGTCGTCGTTGGTCCCGTTCTTACAGGATCTTCTTCTGGCCGCAGCGATGTCGGAGATTTGATGTTCACCTGATTCCTGAAAGATTGGCGAAACCAACAATTTTAGTAAATGATTAAAAGCGACTCGAGATCCCAATACAGAAGAAGGTAAGCTCGCTATATACAATTTAATAAAATGAGAAACTGCTGGAAAACATTAACTGCGTTCACTGCTAATCATTAAAAGGAGAATAAACTGCAGACTATTTCGCACCTAATTAGTGTCACAATGACAAACGACGTTAAATTCTAAGTGCTGACTGGTGGTAAAAATAAACATAAGCCGTAGCAGGCAAAACTGACAAAATCCAATCTTAGTGCTCAGAAACAGAGTCCGAAACCCACATGTCGTGAGAATCAGAATCCAGACCGTCACCTGGCAGAAAATAGTCAGACACCGGATTAGGTCCAGCGATGGACTAACCGTGAAACTTTTATCTTCATGAAGCATGCACAGCTGCAATTACCGCTCAGCCTCACGAAGATTTGCCTTCAACTAGCTCAAACAGAACACTTCCTGCCCCAACCAACAGTCGCATCGAACTCTGTCCACATAATGATGGCTGTCTTCGTTATATAGCCCCAGTCTACACCCGCCTCGAAATTCCCGTATCTGTCACTTATTGAGGTTCGCAGTTTCAGCAGCCTCACTTACGTCTTTTGATACAGAGTTCTTATGACTGATTTGACTGCGCCATTAGCTGCCCGCTAGAATTATAGTCTAAAATGATGTATTGTATGAAGTTTTATGTGTAGCAGTTCGCCCAATAATTAAATTTGTGTAATTGCATAATTGGTAGCAATGCTCAAAATGTGCTTTTTCTCTTTGTGCCGTTATGTACTTTTACATTTATTAATTTGGCACCTCTCACTTGACGGACTTTTACTGCTCTTATCATTGCACTATTCAGAATTTAAATATCTTTAATATTTCATTAGCTGTGGACGAAACTAGGCAAAATTATAAGCAGACAAAAGAAACATTCAATAAAAGTTATACATCTTAAGAACTAAAGCTTGTAAATTGTGTGACTAAAGCTTGTAAATTGTGTGTTACGACCTCTGCCAGTGCATACTGCCTTGCTGTATGTTTTACTTCTTTTGCAGCATGTTTTATATCAGTTTCCAATTAGCTCCAATTATAATGTGTCTCACTGCTAAATTAATGACGCTATGAATCGTCGGAATCCACCAATCGAAGCACCTTTCCGAGTTTTACAATTTGTTTATCCGATCCTCATTGTACATTTATTAATAAAAAAAATTATTATACGTTTGCTCAGTGCCGCTTGCATGAGAACTTCTCTATGCCGTATCTTTTTATATATAATGATTAAAACTAATATCTGCACACTGGCAGAATTACGCTGCTCCTCTCTCCCATGTCGTATCGCACTCTGTTGTATGGTTAACCAGCTGCTTTGTTTGATCGCAAACACGAACAATAGTTAGCTACAATTATGTGTTCAATGGCTGACCTGATGTCACTTCCGTATTTTTCGACTTTGGCGGATACGCATGGCCTAGCCGACGGACAGCAGCCGCCAGCGCAGAAACAGGACCCATGCAAGTTAGTACATGGACCCAGCTCAGCCCGGCAGCCAACACACACACACACACACACACACACACACACACACACACACACACACAAGCCCAGCCTACAACGCGTCAGGCCTCCACATTGAGGTGGTCGCACCATTCAAACGCCGCTCACAACCAAACCTTGTCTTTCACACACAAGAACAGTCCGTCATATCATATGTTTTTTTTTAAGGTTTCTATTTAAAAAGTAGTCTTGTACGAAAATGAAATGTGTACAATAAACAGTTCAGGCAAGGACGGAGTAGAAGCTGGTGAAATATTGTGCTACGGAAGAGTGCTGATGATTAGAAGCCCTTTCGACCCAGCGCCAAGATCAAGCCACCGCGCGCCGATGTGATCTTGTAGCTGTAATACATTTAAGCAACTACGTAATACAAAATTATGATAGTGTTATCTTTATATATTTTGTTATCAGAATATACGTAATATAAAATTATGATAGTGTTATCTTTATATATTTTGTTATCAGAATCCTGCAGTGGTTCGTTGAAGTAAGAAATACAGAATTTTGGAATCATCAGATAAGGCGTTTCCCCAAAACTCTATATTTTCCGAAATTTTACTTCCGGCATGGTTCGAAGCTACGGAGTTGAAATTTTGATGACATGTGTAATTTGATGTAAATGTATAATGTAGATACATTCTGTAAAGCTATGTTCTACACAGTTAAGTCACATTAACGTAACCACCTCCTATATTCGACGTCAGCGTTCAATAACCACTCACAGACGGTAGATCGCAGCGCTAGTAGTGAAGGGTATATAAAGCGAGTCGGCGGGAGGAGGGAACACGGAAACAATCCAGTTGCTGTCGTAATGCGGAAACAGAGCGATTGATATGAGTTCCAAAAGGCCATCATAACTGCTTTCGGGCCAAGGGTCGAAGCATTTTCGAATCGCCTAAGTTTGTAAATTATTCGTGTGCCACCGCAGTTAGAGTATATCACACTCGGCAAAATGGCGCTATCTAAAACTAAAGGATGGCTGCGGAGACGTGTGAGGGGGAATAGACGTGCTACTGTTGAGCAACTGACCATCCAGATGAAACAAGGTGCTATCAATATTGTCTCCTCAACGATTATTCAGCTGTTCATTTATTAGATTATCTATGTCTCTACCGCTTAAATTTTGTACAGTTTCCCTTTATTGATACACGTTGGCCCATTTCCTAATTACGCCACATACGTTTTACAGACATTGAAATGAAGAGTATGATATAGAAGAATAAGAAAGTAACACACTGATTATCGACTATAGTAACCCCCCAGGATAGGGGAGAGCGCTAATGTTCCTGGACTCCGGTAGGCGCGCCGGCCCCAGATCGAATCTGCCCGGTGGATTAGCGACGAGGGCCGGTGTGCTCGCCAGACTAGATGTGGTTTTTAGGCGGTTTTCCACATCCCGGTATGTGAATACCGGGCTGGTCCCCACGTTCCGCCTCACTTACGCAACACACAGGCATTTTAAAACGTTCGCACTATTCCACGGTTTACACTAGACGCAGACAGCTGGGGTACACTACTTCCGTGCCGGGGGTTTTGGGGTGGCGGCAGGAAGGACATCTGGCCACCCTCAGTAACTAACATTGCCAAATCCGTAATAACAAGCCCGACCACGCGTTGAAGTGAGACAAGGCCCAAAGAGAGAAAAACCGATTATAGTAAGTTTTTCTGTGAGTTCAGAATTTGTACACTTGGTTCAAACGTTTCGTAAGAACAATATGTTTGTTTGGGTGGTCATTTTCCACAGAAACTGTTATAATAAATGCTATTTTGTTTTCGTCAGTGAAGGTTGCTGTGCAAGGGCCTCGTTAACAGGCATCTGGTTCATGTGTCCATGCTGTCTGCATTTCAACGCTGACAAAGATTGGAATTTGCTCGGCAGTACGGCAGCTGGACGTCCATTGAGCGGCGCTAGGTGGCCTTTTCAGATGAATCACGTTCTATGTTGCTTGAAACGTCTGAATGCAAACATACAACAATCGTCAAAAGAGCCCAGGCCAAAGGAGGGAGCATTATGGCCTGAAGCTTTCCCTGGGCAGTCTCGTCATTTCAGAAGACACAATGGATCAACACAATTATGCCTTTATCCTAGGGGACCATGTCTACTCCACCATGTTACGTGTTTTTTCTTTGGAACAATGGCATCTACCAACACGACAATGCAACCTGTCACGCAGCTCACAGTGAACGTGCGTGGTATGAAGAGCACCAGGATGTATTTACTGTACTTCTCTGTCCACCAAACTCATCTGATTTAAACTCAGCCAAGAATCTACGGTACCACCTCGTTCGGGCTATTTGCGCCGTGGATCCTCAACCGAGAAATCTCTCGCAGCTGGACACGGCACTGGAGTCAGTATGGTTCAACATCGCTGTCGGTACCTTCCAGAACCTCTATCTCTTCTCGCTCACCTGCGCTGAAAACTGTAGCTCCTAAGACTTCTGACAAGTGACCGTGCAGATTTTTCAAACTATTCATGGAAATTTCAATTTTATACCAAACGTCATAAAAACAGTGGGTTATCTCCTTTTTAGGAAGAAGCTAGAATACAGAGATTACAGAATCGTACTCTTTATAGAAAATAATTTCAACGTAACAAATTTCATAACAATTACAAGTAAAGTAGTGCAGGATGATAAAATAACTTTTTTATTACGTGATCGATTTCGGGAATTCCATTGCCATATTTAAATGCAGCGTAAGTACACGTTGATCAACGTTAGGTATTATTTTCACAATCACAGCTGGCTGTCAACCGAACGAAAGCGTGCAAGATCCACGCCATGACGTCCACGACGAGGACGTGGGGTTCAAACTTGCATCCAGCTAATATCCGGCTGCAATTCGGAAAATATAGGTAACATAGATTAATGTGTACTTCAGGTGCATGTGGAGACGGAAATGGTATTTCCAAAATCACGTAATAAAAAAGTTATCAAACTATTCTGCAGCCAGAGGCTATTTTACTTGTAATTGCTAATCATATACGGCTTCATTTCCTTTCATCCACTACGATGGGTAGTAAAGATCACTTTCAAAACATATAACTCATTTTACAAGGATACAGTAATAACAGAACAAATTGTCATACCAACTATATTTATTGAGTTATACGAATGAAACTGAAGTGAAATGTTCCTTAAACATGGATCTACACTAGAAAAAATTAGAGTGTCGATACAATCCCCGTGGGACAGTTGTTAATAATTTAGTATGCCTATAAGGCGCTTTTTAAGAATGAAGGCCAGTGCGAAAGCGTTTCGAAGTGCTTGTTTTGTTTCACCGTCTACTCCTGGTAACATCGAGGGTAATAAAGAACTCCGGAGCCGCCTCGTCATTTGTTTGCTCGAAGACTTTTGTCAAGTGCGTGTATCGCTGTCCGACAAGAAGTCTGTGTCAACCTTCGCAATATACAGCGTTGTGTCGTCAGGAGCAACTGCGAACGGGAGACTCTGATGGTTGTGTACGGACATCCCTTCAGTGACAGCGAGGAACTTGAAGAACGCACTTTAAGACAACTGTCATAAATTGAACATTCTCGTGAACTGTAAACAATTAGACTCCTCTTCCGTTTAGGTTAAGCATGTTTTGTTGTTCGTATTCTGTATTCGCTTGAGGAATGGTGTATTAAAAACCCCATTTTAGGCGAGGTAACTGAGCATACTCGAACAGTTTGTGTCATAAAATTGTTTTATAGGTAATGGAGCTTTGTGAAGATTTAGGTTATGAACTGTGCTAAGCACTAATGAGAGCAGAAAATTTTTTGTGATTTACGATAAGTAGTTTGTGTGGAACCACAGATTTCTGAATATACTTGATTACTGTAAACCATGAACTTTCCATTTTTCGTCGTTACTTCCTCACTCTCTTCAAAGTAGTGAGTGAGAGTTATTTTTAATCCCTGGTGAGCCGAAATTTGGAAAAGCAAACTGAAAATTGCGAGTACCAGGGTTAGGACTATTTCATGGTTGCGCATTTAAGAAATTTACTGTCCCTTGTGGCGCGGTTAAACATATGTTATAGAAAACGCAGTGAAAAAAAGAAATCTACCTCAAAATGGGTAGATCAAGTAATTAATGAGAAGGAACTGAATCGAACTGGGGAGAAAAGAAACTGAAAAAAGCTCTCGATTGATTGGCCATAACCTCCGGCTTTCAGCAGTAGGCAACTTGGCGATGGAAGGAAGTGTTGGAGGCTATAAACTATAGACGGAGACCAAAGCTTGACTACAGCAAGCATATAAAAACGGATCTACGTTGCAGTAGTTGTGCAGAGACGGAGAGGCTTGCACACGATAGAACAGCGGTCTTCGGACTGAAGACTACAATGACAACGACAAATGTGCTTTACAAGGGGATCAGTCAACAAATACCTGAAACACCTAAATCTAGGGGTCAGAGCAGAAGCGTCCACGTCGCGGCCCTGGGAGGACTACATGTAGTCTTGCTGACTCTGCTACCACCCAACTTTGGACACGATTAAATAAATAACCTAAATCTAAACAGGCCACCTGGAATTGCCTCGGTATTACTGATATCCACGGTAAAATCGACCGTGAGAAAACTGTTTCACCTGAGGTTCAACATATGTGACTTAGTGAAACATGTGCAGATTTCGAGGAGACTGTAACGAACCCAGTTTCAAAGGAGACTGATGTTGCGAAGTGTGCATATTACAGAATTGTTAGTTTAATAAGTATTGGTTCAAAAATACTAACAGGAAATCGTTTGCGTACGAATAGAAAGACTGGTAGAAGCCAGCTTGAGGGAAGAGAACTTAGAAAGCCGCAAGGCAGTACTGATATTATGACGTAGCTCAGAATATGAAATATAACTATGAAAACCGATGTTTGCAGCACTGTAGGTTTGTAGAAAACTTTTAATAATGATGAGTGCAATACGCTCTTCGAAATTATGATGGTACTAGGGGTGAAAAAAAGGGTGCAGAAAGGCTGTCGAAAACTTGCACAAAACCAGACGGCAACGACAAGGGGTGAGGCACAAAGGGAAGCACTTGTTTAGTAGAGGGCAGGACAGGATGACAGACTTTCCACATGTTCTTCAGTCTTTTGGTAGTGCAATCAGTAAGGGAGATAAGTAAAACTTCGAAAAGAGAATTGTACGAAGATATAAAAACCTTTGAAGTTTGCCGCTGATATAGTAATTATGTCAGAGACAGCAAAGGATCTGGAATATCAGTTGAATGAAATCGACAATGTCTCAAGAAATGTCATCGGGAGACACCAATGGAAGTTAATCAAGAGCAATGGAATGTACTGATTTCATTTACGTGATGCTGGAGATATTAGAACTAGAAACGGGATAACACAAGTGTTCCGTAAGTTTGTGTATTTCGGTAGTAAAATAACTGACGGTGGTAGTATTAAAGTTGAAATAAAATGCAGACATGATAAATAAATAAATAAAACGTTTCTCCAAACAGAGAACTAGATTGAGATATAATATGAAGTTAAGTATTATGAAGTATCTTGTGTGAAGAATCTAGAGCGTAACCTTAAATATTTGTATAGGCTTTTATGCCAGATGTGGAAATCCATGCAATCTTAGCACGTGTGTCAGGGAAAATTGTGGAAAGATACCAGACAGATGGAGTTAGGATCACAGTGTGGAAAAAGCATCGTGTGACTGTTTATACGGAATTTCTGTTACTTGTTAAGGCTCGTAAGAATATAATGATTATTCAGAGGTTTAAAAATTAATAACTTCAGATTGTTGTTGTTGTGGTCTTCAGTTCTGAGACTGGTTTGATGCAGCTCTCCATGCTACCCTATCCTGTGCAAGCTTCTTCATCTCCCAGTACCTACTGCAACCTACATCCTTCTGAATCTGCTAAGTGTATTCATCTCTTGGTCTCCCTCTACGATTTTTACCCTCCACGCTGCCCTCCAATACTAAATTTGTGATCCCTTGATGCCTCAGAACATGTCCTACCAACCGATCCCTTCTTCTAGTCAAGTTGTGCCACAAACTTCTCTTCTCCCCAACTCTATTCAATACATTCTCATGAGTTATGTGATCTACCCATCTAATCTTCAGCATTCTTCTGTAGCACCACATTTCGAATGCTTCTATTCCCTTCCTGTCCAAACTATTTATCGTTCATATTTCACTTCCATACATGGCTACACTCTATACGAATACTTTCAGAAGTGACTTCCTGACAGTTAAATCTATTCTCGATGTTAACAAATTTCTCTTCTTCAGAAACGCTTTCCTTGCCGTTGCCTGTCTACATTTTATATCCTCTCTACTTCGACAATCATCACTTATTTTGCTCCCCAAATAGCAAAACACGTTTACTGCTTTAAGTGTCTCATTTCCTAATCTAATTCCCTCAGCATCAGCCGACTTAATTTGACTACATTCCATTATCCTCGTTTTGCTTTTGTTGATGTTCACCTTATACCCTCCTTTCAAGACACTGTCCATTCCGTTCAACTGTTCTTCCAAGTCCTCTGCTCTCTCTGACAGAATTACAATTCATTGGCGAACCTCAAAGTTTTTATTTCTTCTCCATGGATTTTAATACCTACTGCCGAACTTTTCTTTTGTTTCCTTTACTGCTTGCTCAATATACAGATTGAATAACACTGGGGAGAGGCTACAACGCTGTTTCTCCCCCTTCCCAACCACTGTTTCCCTTTCAAGCCCCTCAACTCTTATAACTGCCATCTGGTTTCTGTACAAAAAGTAAATAGCCTTTCGCTCCTGTATTTTACCCTTGCCACCTTTAGAATTTGAAAGAGAGTATTCCAGTCAACATGGTCAAAAGCTTTCTCTAAGTCTACAAATGCGAGAAACATAGTTTTGCCTTTCCTTAATCTTTCTTCTAAGGTAAGTCGTAAGGTCAGTATTGCCTCAAGTGTTCCAACATTTCTACGGAATCCAAAGTGATCTTCCCCGAGGTCGGCTTCTACTAGTTTTTCCATTCGTCTGTAAGGAATTCGTGTCAGTATTTTGCAGCTGTGACTTATTAAACTGATAGTTCGGTAATTTTCACATCTGTCAACACATGCTTTCTTTGGGATTGGAATTATTATATTCTTCTTGAAGTCTGATGGTATTTCGCCTGTCTCGTACATCTTGCTCACCTGATGGTAGAGTTTTTTCAGGACTGGCTCTCACAAGGCCATCAGTAGTTCTAATGGAATGTTGTCTACTCCCGGGGCCTTGTTTCGACTTAGGTCTTTCAGTGCTCTGTCACACTCTTCACGCAGTATCCTATCTCCCACTTCATCTTCATCTACATTTCCATAATATTGTCCTCAAGTGCATCGCCCTTGTATAGACCCTCTATATACTCATTCGACCTTACTACTTTCCCTTCTTTGGTTAGAACTGAGTTTCCATCTGAGCTCTTGATATTCATGCAAGTGGTTCTCCTTTCTCCAGAGGTCACTTTAAGTTTTCTACAAAGGTCTCTTTAATTTTCCTGTAGGCAGTATCTATCTTACCCCTAGTGAGATAAGCCTCTACATCCTTACATTTGTCCTCTAGCCATCCCTGCTTAGCCATTTTGCACTTCCTGTCGATCTCATGTTTGAGACGTTTGTATTCTTTTTTGCCTGCTTCATTTACTTCATTTTTATATTTTCTCCTTTCATCAATTAAATTCAATATTTCTTCTGTTACCCAAGGAGTTCTACTAACCTTCGTCTTTTTTACCTACTTGATCCTCTGCTGCCTTCACTACTTCATCCCTCAGAGCTACCCATTCCTCTTCTACTCTATTTCTTTCCCCCATTCCTGTCAATTGTTCCCTTATGCTCTCCCTGAAACTCTGTACAGCCTCTGGTTTAGTCAGTTTATCCAGGTCCCATTTCCTTAAGTTCCCACCTTTTTGCAGTTTCTTCAGTTTTAATCTACAGTTCATAATCAATAGAGTGTTGTCAGAGTCCACATCAGCCGCTGGAAATGTCTTACAATTTAAAACCTGGTCCCTAAATCTCTGTCTTACCATTATATAATCTATCTGATACCATTTAGTATCTCCGGGATTCTTCCATGTATACAACCTTCTTTTATGGTTCTTGAACCAAGTGTTAGGTATGATTAAGTTATGCTCTGTGCAAAATTCTACCAGACGGCTTCCTCTTTCATTTCCTACCCCCAATCCATATTTACCTACTACATTTCCTTCTCTCCCTTTTCCTACTACCGAATTCCGGTCCCCATGACTATTAAATTTTCGTCCCCCTTCACTATCTGAATAATTTCTTTAATTTCATTATACATTTCATTAATTTCTTCATCATCTGCAGAACTAGTTGGCATATAAACTTGTACTACTGTAGTAGGCGTGGGCTTCGTGTCTATATTGGCCACAATAATGCGTTCACTATGCTGTTTGTAGTAGCTTACCCGCATTCCTATTTTCCTATTCATTATTAAACCTACTCCTGCATTACCCCTATTTGATTTTGTGTTTATAACCCTGTAGTCACCTGACCAAAAGTCTTGTTCCTCCTGCCACCGAACTTCACTTATTCCCACTATATCTAACTTTAACCTATCCATTTCCCTTTTTAAATTTTCTAACCTACCTGCTCGATTAAGGGACCTGACATTTCACGCTCCGATCCGGAGAACGCCAGTTTTCTTTCTCCTGATAACGACGCCCTCCTGAGTAGTCCCTGCCCGGAGATCCGAATGGGGGACTATTTTACCTCCGGAATATTTTACCCAAGAGGACGCCATCATCATTTAACCATACAGTAAAGCTGCATGCCCTCGGGAAAAATTACGGCTGTATTTTCCCCTTGCTTTCAGCCGTTCGCAGTACCAGCACAGCAAGGCCGTTTTGGTTATTGTTACAGGGCCAGATCAGTTAATCATCCAGACTGTTGCCCCTGCAACAACTGAAAAGGCTGCTCCCCCTCTTCAGGAACGACATGTTTGTCTGGCCTCTCAACAGATACCCCTCCGTTGTGGTTGCACCTACGATACGGCCATCCGTATCGCTGAGGCACGCAAGCCTCCCCACCAACGGCAAGGTCCATGGTTCATGGGGGGGGGGGGGGGGGGGGGGACTTCATATACATTTTGGAATTTTGGATGCACTTGTTGCTTTTAACAGAGAGTAATACGTTGCCGTGTTCATTGTATTTTTCGGTGATTAATACAAACTGTAAGTTATTAATTACATTAGACTTCGTAAGGGTATAAGTAAACTCCCCAAAAGTGAATGTATTGCCTTTCTGTAGAAATAACGTAAAATAAAGCGGAGTATTATTTTCTTTCAGTTCTTCATTAACGTTCTCACTTTTTCTAGCAGATTCATCCGCGATTTAATGTAAAGAACAGCTTACTATTGTTGAATTAATTATATCACTTTACAAGAATTACTATTGCTGGATTAATTCTTATCACTTTGTGAGAAATTTTTGTTGCTGTATCACAGATTGTAATTAAGATGGTAAGTTTGAACTGGTATCAATGAATGGTATTTGTGGTTGAGTATTTTTCAAGTTTTTAACTTTGATGATTCTGAAATAATTTCATGCTCAGAATGCAAATTAGTAAATGCATATGACAGAAAAGCACCGATCTTATGATATTTCCTAATCAATAAATCTTTTATAAAAAATGAGTGAGTGTATGATGTCACTAACTCTGCTCTGGTTACGAGCACATAAATAATATCTTCTTGATGATACAGTAACTTGAGGGACTACATACATCATCAATCATATACTATCTCCATCTGAAAATTTTCTTTATGTTAATTACTGGGTCAGTTACAAAGTTTTGACTTCATTTATTTTCGATCATTGTAATAAACCGTAACAAGTCCCATGACAAGCCAGACACCATCTTCCGATGTTTCCTCACCTTCAGTTGAAACAAAGCGGTGTCTGCTGCCATTGGGACACACCACATCAACAGAGAAGATGACACCATGTTGTCAAAATCTTGTAAGCACTACATCTCTATTTAATGCCTTTTGTGTTTGTTGTTGGTATACTGGAGTACAAGAATTTTTGTATCATTTGTGCTTTTTATTAGCTGTATAGTGTTTGTAGCGCTTCTGTCTTTTTGTACCTTGAAGTTTTCAGACAGTAATTTTCGCATCTGCCCAGCAAACTTTCACTGGGGGCTTTCTGAAGTTTAGCATAGGTCTGATTCGAGTTTTTTACTTGCAGGTTTTAGATTGGCATCAGAGGATGATTACAATGAAACTGTTCATTATCAGTTTTATTTTTCATGTGTTATCTAGTCCATATTTTACTGCTTTTTTATTTTTCAGTGAAACTGTTTGTTGGCCCTGATTTCAATTTGTGTGTGTGTGTGTGTGTGTGTCTGTGTGTGTGTTTGTGTGTGTGTATGTGTGTGTGTGTGTGTGTGTGTGTGTGTGTGTGTGTGTCAATTCCTAATGGACCAAACTGCAGAGGTCATCGGTCCCTAGACTTACACACTACTTAAACTAACTTACACTAAGAACAGCACACACACTCATGTCCTAGGGAGGACTAGAACCTCCAGAGGGAGGGGTCGTGCAGTCCGTGGCATGGCGCCTCAAACCGCACGGCCACTCAGTTTTGTAACGTTATTTTGTGAAATGAATTGTTGAAGTTTATCATTGTATTGTCCTCTGCCCATTACTACTACTATGTTCCTGTTGCCCAGTAGTGGTGTTCTGCAACAGTTAGCTGATAAAATATGAAAAGTAAAAAGCAAAAAAGAGTAATAGATGAAAATACATTAATGTTTTATAAGTGCGATCTCTACTCTGTGACCAAATAAGACGAAAGATAGATTTCGGTGGTAAAGGAGATAACTGTCAGTAGTAATTCATTAAAATGAAAATTATGATGAGAATTGCTTTCTGGTAAATAAGTATGATATATAAAAATAAAACTGCATTTTCCAGATAAAATCCGCTAAAGATGCTTTTATTTAAAAGGTGAAACGCATCTGAAACACAAATAAATCTGGATGCAGCAAGAAAAAGGTGTCTGAATTAATAAAATGGATTTTATTGAAATTTGCTGTAGTCTTAACTCAATACATACTTCTAATACTGGTTACTCACGGACATTCGCTTATTTACTGCTTCCATGTATTTTGCAATAATTTCTTGAGAGAGAAAGAGAAGCTTCCTTACTTTTTTTTCCTTTCTTTTTTTTGTGGGACTTAACTGCAAAGGTCATCAGCCCCTAAGCTTGCACACTGCTTAACCTAAATTATCCTAAGGACTTAACTAGTAAGGTCATCAGTCGCTAAGCTTACACACTACTTAACCTAAATTATCCTAAGGACGAACACACACACCCATGCCCGAGGGAGGAGTCGAACCTCCGCCGGGACCAGCAGCACAGTCCATGAGTGCCGGGCCTAGACCGCTCGGCTAATCCCGCGCGGCAGCTTCCTTACTAACTTTCACTGTAGGAAACTACTTCACGAATCGTTAACATTTTAGTACGAACAGATAACATTCTCAGTTTTAAGTTACTGTTTATAGATGGCACTGACATTCGCTTGTGTGGCGTGGGAGAGATTTGTTACGATTCAAAGCGATGAGGGGTTACAGGCAACCTGAGATGAAGCGACGCTCACTCAGCCACGGAGCTGGTACAGAAATAGACTGCATACGTGCAGGGGGTTTATGTCTCATGCCGTTCTTTTATTAAATTATCTAGTCTTTAAAACTTAAATTTTGTACAGTTTTCCTTTTTAAGACAGGTCTATCCTCTTGTGAATTACGCCACAAACTGACATTGAAACGAATAGTGTGATATCAGGAGTCGACCACAACGACTGTGTGAAATTAAACTCAAACTTAGAAGCGTAAGAAACTAATATACTGATTACCAACCACAAGAAGTCTTTCTTCTAAAAAATCCTCTAAGTCTACACAAACTGTACACATCGTTTAAACGTTTCGTAAGAGTAACATGTTTATTTGGGCAGGCGTTTTCCACAGCAACTGTTATAATAAATGTTATTTTGCTTCTGTCCTAAGCATATCTGAAATTAACAAGTTTTTTCACTAAATCTATTCCCTGTATAGGTAAAGTATCGTAAGTAGTGACTCTTGAATGTACAGGGTGAAGCGAAATTCGCGCACTCGGGCTTCGCAGCCCGACTTTTCACATGCCAGCGATAAAAAAATGTCTCTCACAAAACCACCTGGACTACATTTACCAAATAAAAAGCATATGCCCCAAAACAGAATCGAACCACCGACTTCCTACATGCGAACCCAAAACTCTATCCACTGCGCTAACTGTACAGCAAAACTAATACGTCCTGACGGAGGTAGTTAGTACACTTGTGGTCACAGTACTGCAAGACTGCCACTCTTTAATGCCTCTTTTCTGCCGGATGTACTCGCCGGACGAAAGTTTGTGACAGACATTTTTTTATCGCTGGCGTGTGAGGAGTCGCGCTGCGAAGCCTGAGTGCGCGAATTTTGCTTCACCCTGTACTATCCTTTTTCATATTTTGATTTCTATAGACTTAAAACAGCTTTGTTTGTGAATATGAAGCGTTTGTACTAGTTACTCATAGTATTTACTGCTCCATGTGTTTTATAATGACAATTGGTGTTCCTTTTCTTTGTCAGCAGTGGTTGAAGTCGAAAACTTGGATCTCACTCAGACCCGCTGCTCTTACTTTACAATTAGGTTCTGTGAGCATTTCAGCTTTAGTTCGTCATTAAGTCACAATTGATCTCTAATTCTGTACAACGGTGCCTCCTCCCCTCAAAAAAAGAAGTACAGAAGATAGGACACTTTCCTAACAGTGTGTGTTACTGCAACTGACAGCCATGCATGATCTACAACTTGCTCTTATGATGGCCACAAGTTTGGTAAGGAATTATCGTGGTGCAGCATTCCATTCCTCCACCAGCGTGGTTGACAAATCCTGGATATCCTCTTGTTCCAAGAGCTCCTCCACGTGCGCTATTCAGTGCTGTAACGCATTACAATCCATAAAAATGAAGTCATGGCCGACTCCACCACTGAAAGGACGCATATGAGGAAAAGTATAGTGTTATTAAGAAATTGACCGATGAGTATACCATGTACAAAAGTATTGAGGTCAGTACGCTCATGCATTTCAACAAATGCCGGGATGGTTCCTTTGAATGGGCATAAAAACTCTCTTCCTCATCCTTCCATAATATGGTGGGACCGTTGACGTCACTGCCTGGTCTTCTCCGCCAAATCAACCAACCAACCAAAGACCGATAACATCATGGCTCCCCCAACCATAACGACTGGCCCAACAAAACGATGACGAAAGATAGGGATGCTTGGTTCCTACCCTCACATGGCGAGAAGTAGGAATACGTACCAAATCACCGAGAGGGGAACTTGTGAGCCAGTATAATAAAACGCTACAGAGATATTGTGTAAGAACAGTTCATCTACACGTCCTTACGTCTTACCGTCAGAAACAACATTTTGACATCAGATAATTTCTATAAAAAGTCTTTGAATTAGTTCAAGTCGCCTGCAGCGAGTCATTTAAAGGCTGCATATAGTACGAGCTGCAGCTGGTGTAGCAACAGGTAACCAGCGCGGGAAGGCACCTTGGGAGAGGCATGTGGTGATCATAGCAGTCGCCGCAGCCTCTGAACGACTAATTTCACGAATAAATACGATCAAAGTTACAAAGTGATTGTCAGTCAAGCGTGAGATGTGGCGATGTTCTCAGTTAACTTTTGTCGTCGCACACCTGCCTGTGGCAGTAACTGAGAGTTTCCCTTCAGGACACACTCACATGCAGCTCATTAAAATGGAGAATCGGATACGCTTAGCAGTGTGGTCATAATCATATCACTTCTCTGTGTACTTTCGCAACCAATTTAGGACATTCTGTACTGTGAAAAAAAAAAAACGCCTCACATAGAGAAACAGAACAACTGTAATACTCCTTCGCTAAGAGGCGGCAGTAAAAATGTTAAGTAATACGTATATTCTGATTACTTGTACTTATTTCTAAATATAAAGTCAACAATTAACAATTAAAGCAAAATGATATATAAATACTCTCACTAACACTTGATACTTCATGCACATTAATAGCAACATGAAACAACTTCTTAATAATATTTAATAAAGGCAATCTGTACAAACGTGAATCTGATGAATGTAACCGCCCTCCCTGGTGGCCGACCGGTTCTAGGCGCTTCAGTCCGGAACCACGCTGCTGCTACGATCGCAGTTTCGAATTCTGCCTCGGGCATGGATGTGTGTGATGTCCTTAGGTTAGTTGGGTTTAATTAGTTCTAAGTTCTAGGCGACTGATGACCTCAGATGTTAAGTACCATAGTGCTCAGAGCCATTTGAACAATTTGAACGAATCTAACCTGAGGGCCCCCAGGAAAACTGAGAATATATAGCGTATGTCGTTGACTTTGCAATCAAACTTCACAAGACAAATTGAGACTCTGAGATTGTAACATTATGAGTTGACTTTAAATTCCCTAAATCTCACGTAGTAGCGACACCGTAATGTAGCTATCGGTGACCTCAGTTAATGGGAGCGCCAACAGCTGTCGCCTGCGCATGCCCGAAAATTTTCTAAGTCCACCAGACGTTTCAGATCAGCTGGTATCTGAAGCTGACGATGATGGCGGAATGATAGCAGCAGTGCTACAAAACAGGACTCTTACTGATGCGATGACGAGATGTGACAAGTCAAGACAACTGATCTCTGTGCAAAAGTTTCTGATAAGAGAAGCTCACTTTGCTGTGTTATATGGTTAGTTTGATTGACTGGCCTATGAATCATCCGAACTCTGACAGATCAAAATGCTCCTTAGAGAGAACAGGTCCCCTTGTCCTGGCTATGTTTTACTTGGTTAACCAGTTACCTCTGTTCAAATTTCCTCACCTGAAAAAGTCGTTCCTCTATATTCCTGTCTGTCCTCGACCAATGAGGCAATTTTCCATCATCACTGTCATGCTTCTCTGTCTCTCTGGGAACAGTTTAGATGGCCCAATGTCTGTAGGTCTTACATGCGTAAACAATGACATTTTTCGTCGTGTCATGACCTTCAAAGGCCTGGTTTGGGGTTCGCTTTCCACCTGCAAGATGCCGATCTCCATCATCTGTCACAACAGTCAGCTTTCTGTGTTTGGCTGACAACGGCGCCTTTCTCTACGCATTCTTCTTCACTCCATGTTGTAGAAACATTTGCGCGAGTGGTCGCTACAGGATGTACTAAGTTTGTCCATCAGCGCGGTGGCCCCCTGGGGTGTCTCAAGGGAGTAATAGGTCCTTCTGTGGCAATGACGGTCTTCCCTCAGTAGTCTTCTAAGAAGAGCTCAGCAAGACTCTTCCAAAAACATTCCCTTGTTTCCAAATAGCATGTAATTTTGTTTTAGGTCACTACAGTAGCTGACAATCACTCGTATATTTAATATCAGTTCATTTATCTGATTGCAATTGTTTATTCATGTCGAGGGTGGGTCTCTAATATGAATTTATATGAATTTACATATGTCGCGTGACTATTCTGCAAACCTGTCTCATATCACAACGAAAAAGAGTCATAATTGTTACTTTACTGGTCGCAAACGTCGTCTGCAACGACTGTGATGATTGACATCTGGGGCGGCAGTGTGATTTGTTAACTATGAACTCTTGTGCTTAGCAGAAGTCGCAATTAGTCTCCACGTCTCCAGTAATAGTATCAAAAATAACTAAAGTGGATTGTATACGGATTTCCATTGTGCTAATGATTGCAATTCATTTTTGCTTTGTTGTTGTTTTGGTCCTCAGCTGGAAGACTGGTTTGATGCAGCTCTTCGCGCTGCCGCATCCTGTGCCTGCCTCCTCATCTCAGAATAACTACTGTAACCTGCATCCTTTTATACTCTGATTCTGGTTTCAGGCGATGGGCCATGGCGTCCTCTCCTGCGCCAGCCTCTTCATCTCACAGTAGCAGTTACTGCCAACGTCGTCAAGTATTCGTTGAATATATCCTAGCCCCAGCCCATTTTCCAAAATTTTTGCTTCCTACGGCACCCTCCGTTACCATGGAAATTATTTACACATATCTTAAGGCATGTCTCTTCTTAGTGTTTCTTTCTTGGCTAACTCTGCTTGACACTTCCCCACACGTTACATAACCAGTCCACTTAATTTTCAGCTTAATTCCACAATACCATATTTCAAACGCTTCGACAGTCTTTTTTTCCGGTTTTCCCACGGCCCACTCATTTCCATACAATGCTGCACTGCATTCGCACATTGCCACAAATTTCGTCCTCAAATTAAAGCCCATGTTCGGCATTAGTAGACTCGTTTCAGAGAGAAAAAGTCTCTTTTCCTGTGCTTGTCCTTTTCTTATATTCATCTTCCGTCGTACGTCATGCGTTATTTTGCTGCGAATGTAGGAGAATTTCGTCACTTCATCCACAACGTAGTCGCCAGTCCCGATTTTAACTTCCGACTTGGTTGGGGTACGGGAACAAAGACTTCGGTCACAGTGGAGCCGATGTCGGTGGATGGAGACGACGACCGACATCGGGCAAAGACGGCCCACCGTTTCAAATCTGTACGCCACTATGAGCGCGGTCACACTGTAGCCGATCTCATCGCCCCAACATACAGACTTCGGACGACAATCGGTGAAGTTCCGATCAGTTTATTTTATTCGGTCAGAACGAGCGACTTTCTCACGCACGAAATACAGACAGTGTGAAACTGGCAAGTGTAGTCCAAGGAAGAGAGAGTCTGTGGCATCCTGGAGATGAAAAATACACTCCTGGAAATGGGAAAAAGAACACATTGACACCGGTGTGTCAGACCCACCATACTTGCTCCGGACACTGCGAGAGGGCTGTACAAGCAATGATCACACGCACGGCACAGCGGACACACCAGGAACCGCGGTGTTGGCCGTCGAATGGCGCTAGCTGCGCAGCATTTGTGCACCGCCGCCGTCAGTGTCAGCCAGTTTGCCGTGGCATACGGGGCTCCATCGCAGTCTTTAACACTGGTAGCATGCCGCGACAGCGTGGACGTGAACCGTATGTGCAGTTAACGGACTTTGAGCGAGGGCGTATAGTAGGCATGCGAGAGGCCGGGTGGACGTACCGCCGAATTGCTCAACACGTGGGGCATGAGGTCTCCACAGTACATCGATGTTGTCGCCAGTGGTCGGCGGAAGGTGCACGTGCCCGTCGACCTGGGACCGGACCGCAGCGACGCACGGATGCACGCCAAGACCGTAGGATCCTACGCAGTGCCATAGGGAACCGCACCGCCACTTCCCAGCAAATTAGGGACACTGTTGCTCCTGGGGTATCGGCGAGGACCATTCGCAACCGTCTCCATGAAGCTGGGCTACGGTCCCGCACACCGTTAGGCCGTCTTCCGCTCACGCCACAACATCGTGCAGCCCGCCTCCAGTGGAGTCGCGACGGGCGTGAATGGAGGGACGAATGGAGACGTGTCGTCTTCAGCGATGAGAGTCGCTTCTGCCTTGGTGCCAACGATGGTCGTATGCGTGTTTGGCGCCGTGCAGGTGAGCGCCACAATCAGGACTGCATACGACCGAGGCACACAGGGCCAACACCCGGCATCATGGTGTAGGGAGCGATCTCCTACACTGGCCGTACACCTCTGGTGATCGTCGAGAGGACACTGAATAGTGCACGGTACATCCAAACCGTCATCGAACCCATCGTTCTACCATTCCTAGACCGGCAAGGGAACTTGCTGTTCCAACAGGACAATGCACGTCCGCATGTATCCGTGCCACCCAATGTGCTCTAGAAGGTGTAAGTCAACTACCCTGGCCAGCAAGATCTCCGGATCTGTCCCCAATTGAGCACGTTTGGGACTGGATGAAGCGTCGCCTCACGCGGTCTGCACGTCCAGCACGAACGCTGGTCCAACTGAGGCGCCAGGTGGAAATGGCATGGCAAGCCGTTCCACAGGACTACATCCAGCAGCTCTACGATCGTCTCCATGGGAGAATAGCAGCCTGCATTGCTGCGAAAGGTGGATATACACTGTACTAGTGCCGACATTGTGCATGCTCTGTTGCCTGTGTCTATGTGCCTGTGGTTCTGTCAGTGTGATCATGTGATGTATCTGACCCCAGGAATGTGTCAATAAAGTTTCCCCTTCCTGGGACAATGAATTCACGGTGTTCTTATTTCAATTTCCAGGAGTGTATAATTCTGACATAATTCGAAATCTGTGGCTTCAAATAGCAGCTTTATTCGATATCACAATTTGGTAAAATCTTTATTGGAAATTTCAGACAGAAAATAATTGGTCAAGTGAGATGGGTGGTGAATCTTAAGCTTTTTGTTAATGTATTGGACCTTTTTTACTTGTGGTAGGTGCCCATTAACCGTTTACAAAGTATTATTACTGCCTATTGGCCTTTGTACACCAGTAGAACGGTGATTCTGTTATATGAAGTGGTTTTCAAATGGGATGTATTATATGTGTTTCCACTTTTCAGTGCTTTAAATGTACAGAGTATGTCATTCTAAACTTTATGCTTGTATTTCACACGTTTATTGAATGACAGTCATTGAAGGTTAACTGACGTAGACCTGTCTGGAGACCTTTAAATAAATATAGCAGAACCGAAGGTTTTTAATGTTGCTTTTCAAGGTCACCACGAATCCCCACGAGTATGTAACAGAAAGCTTCTCCTGTCATCTTATATATTTGTAAAACTTGCTTGGTTATTCCGATCATTGGAGGCACACTGCATAGTACTCGCCACGTTCTTTTCAAATCAACTTCAGCTCTTTCACGTGCATTTCGTGTCTTTCTTAATAACAAAAGACTCGTTCCAGCACTCGTCTCGGAGCACAGAGACGCCGTCGTATATATCCCTCCTTGGGAGGCTACAAATCTAACCTATTTTATACACAGGGTAGATCCTAATCAAACCTAATATCCTTGACCGCGCCAAAAACTGAAGAACGAGGTTGGACGTACTGTGACCGAGTCGTCGGCCGATGTTACCGGGCGACCACTGGTTTGGAGTTTGGGGGAAAAGACCAAACACCGAGGTCATCGGTCCCATCGGATTAGGGAAGGACGGGGAAGAAAATCGGCCGTGCTCTTTCAAAGGAAGCATCCCGGAATTTGCCAGGAGCGATTTAGGGAAATCACGGAAAACCTAAATCAGGATGGCCGGAGGCGGGATTGAACCGTCGCCCTCCCAAATGCGAGTCCAGTTTGCTAACCACTGCGCCACCTCGCTCGGTGCGACCGCTGGTAATGGCGTCTGATGGCCGTTGTCGGTGCCACTGTAAACACAGCCTCAAGCTGCTGACAGGGGCTAGCAGGCATCCGGAGTTGAACCCAGGGGCGACAGACGATGGCATCCAGTGAGTTGCCACACCTAATGAATCCGTTCGAAGACCGGAACCACAAGGGCTAGCTGATAGTTGGTCGCCCTGCAGCTTTGCCTAGTAGATGGCGTTGCTAGATGAAGCTGTAGCTACTTGGCCGCTCATCTTACTAAGGACTGGCGCGGTGGCGGCACCATTTGAATGTCCGTCGTCGATGAAAGTTCTGCTAACAGGGAGAGCTGAGCGTGTTTATTATAGCTCCAGCTGAGTGAGTTGTGAGAGGAACACGGCTCCCGTCATCTAGTAGACTGTTTGTCACAGCATGTAGCAATGAACCTAGTCCACTGCTAAAGTAGACCGTTGTGCTGCAGTATGTTACGCCACCGTTATTTCAGCGCCCAACTGCACCAGTTCGCAGGTGGCTGGCCTGCATGTCCCGCGTCTGACTGGTTTCTACTGGTTGAGAATGATGCCGCAACACACTCCATAATCTTTATAATTACATATACTATTAAATACACCCTCTTTTTCTACTATTTTTGTTTTACAGGAGGCAGCAATGTCATCTTCGAATATCATCTCTGAAATCCCTCCATTCTGAATATTAATTCCAGTTCTGAACCTTTCCTTCATACTCACCATTGAGTTTTTGATGTATGGACAGAACAGTATACCAGAAAAACTTTATTCTTAAGAGTCATATCCGCCTCTCTTGGGCCTTTGTCTTTCCTAATGCTAAACTGATCTTCAGATAAGGGATCCTCAATCTTCCTTTATCATCTTATGCGTATTATTCCTGTCAGAAATTTGTATGAATGTCTATTAAGACGATATTGCTATATCTTTCGCATTTATCTGACTTTAATATCTTCCGGATTTTGTGGACGATATTCATCGTGAAATCCGATGGTACCTCTCCAGTCTCATAGATTCTACACATTAACTTATACAATTGTTTGGTAGCCACTTGCCCTAATGATATTAGCAATTTCGAAGGAATGTTGTCTATGATTTCTGCCTTGTGTGATTTCACGTCTTCCAAAACTCTTACGCAAATTTCTTAATCTGACCACTTCTCGCTTGGACTTCCATTTTTATTTTCATCTTTGTTGTTGTCTATCCCACATATAAAAATACAGCCTGCATATGTTTGTGTCCGCAAAACTCGAAAAGTAGTTCGTCGATTAACTTGAAATTTTGAAACTACTTTGCATTTGAATACACGCCTATTTTTATATATCCTTCTTTTAAGTATATGTTGGAGACTGTATATATAAATGTGTACTATATAAAGACAAGACATTGCTATCAAAATTGTCAAAAAACTCTAGACCGATTTACTTTTAATTTTAAGCTATACTTTGCTAAACATTCAGGCTACATAATTTGAATTTTAGTTGTCGAACAGTTTTTGTAGGTCGACTGATCGTATGAGTATGTCTTGTCTTCTCTTTTTCAATTCTGGGTTCCACTATCTAGCACAATGTCATATACGCCTATCTTAGGGCTTTGTATTTCCTAATGCTAAACTGATCGTCAGATAAGGAAGACTCAATCTTTTTTACATTCTCCTGCGTATTATTGTTGTCAGAAATTTGGCTGAATGTCTATTAAGACGATATGACTATATTTGTCACACTTATCTGCCTTCAATATCTTCCGGATTTTGTGTATGGTATTCATCCTGAAGTCAGATGGTACGTCTCCAGTCTCATAGATTTTACGCATTAACTTGTACAATCGTTTTTTAGCCACTTGCCCTAATAGTTTTTGTAATTTCGAAGGAATTTTGTCTATGATTTCTGCCTTGTATCATTTCACGTCTTTCAAAACTCTTCCACCTGTAATGTTAGATCCTTTATGTCTTTAAAATCGAAGTATATTTCTTCATCTGTCACGTCAACAGACTATTCTTCCTCCTTTTAGGGGCCTTCAATGTACTCCCTCCACCAAAGTACTCTCTCCTCTGCCCACATTCATTTTGTATACGTTTTGTTGACTCACTGTGACTTCAACTTTTGGAACAGATATTTTGGCATTACTCAGATTTTGCCTTACAGCTCGTAAATATTTGAAAAATAAAGATACAAAAACCGTAAACGCTGCTGGTAAAGTTTTGGTAATTATTACGTTCCGATCTTACGATCATTTTCAGATGTCATAAAAATATTTACGACAGCCTACAAGGCTATGCTTTTACTGTGATGTAAAATAAAAGATCCCATAAACCGCAACCACATTCTCTCTCTTAATTCTAGATATTGCTTATGCAGGTAGTACGCAGTTTTGACTTGAACAGGGATCCATTATCATTCTAGAATGAAATTTTCTCTCTGCAGCGTAGTGTGCGCTGGTGTGAAACTTCCTGGCGGATTAAAAATGTGTGTCGGACCGAGACACGAACTCCGGACCCTTGCCTTTCGCGGGTAAGTGCTCTGCCATCAGAGCTATCCAAGCACGACTCACGACCTGTTCTCACAGCTTCAATTCCGCCAGTACCTCGTCTCCTACCTTCCTAACTTCACAAAGCTCTCCTGAGAACCTTGCAAGACTAGCACTTCTGGAAGAAAGGATACTGCGAAGACGTGGCTTAGCCACAGCCTGGGGGATGTTTCCTGACTGAAATTTTCACTCTGCAGTGGAGTGTGCGCTGATGTGAAACTTCCTGGAAGATTAAAACTGTGTGCCGGATCAAGACATATTCTGTCATTCTGTCATTCCGTTATTCATCTGTCCTGCTGTTACACCCATTTATTCACATGTTATGTCTTGTTTATTCTCTGAGTGCCTAAATAACTGTATATTTGCCCTTACGATGATTAAAGCCTGTTTGGGATTGTAACGTTGGTTTCTAAGTACATCAAAAACTACCCACTGGTTATAATTAAGGAGCAGCTACTCACAGAGTTCCAGTGTGGGTTATAATGATCGTTTCGCAGCGACACTTCGTAGATTTTCTAGGGCATTCAGGCACAACCGATTTCCACTGATAAAAAAGTAGTTCCAATTTTTGCCAACCGCCCGTTGTTGCCGTGCGTTTCTAGGCGCTTCAGCCTGGAACGGCGTGACCGCTTCGGTCGCAGGTTCGAATCCTGCCTCGGGCATTGATGTGTGTGGTGTCCTTAGGTTAGTTAGATTTAAGTAGTTCTAAGTTCTAGGGGACTGATGAGCACAGATGTTAAGTCCCATAGTGCTCAGAGCCATTTAGCCAACCAATTTTTGCCTCTAGGCGCAATAAAAACTTACAGAAATATGTCCATATCTAATGGAAAACAGTGGTTTTCCACACAGTTGCGCTCTTCAAAGCAGGAATCACACAGCGTATAAGGAGATCTCGATAAAGTGCAGACGTCACAGTACCCGTGCCAGGGTCTCCAGTTGCATCCTCTTCGAAAACGGGCGAACCGAGAATAAAGTTGCTTGCGAACCGACACACTGGCGTCACATATTGCCAGTGCAATGGCTCTTCGTGCACAACATGAGATTTAATAGTATCTCAAATTCGGCATTCTTATGTATTCACTGCGCCCTGTAGTGTAAAATTTGTCTCCTCGCTCATTAGTACCGGGTGATAAAAAAGTCAGTCTAAATTTGAAAACTGAATAAATCACGGAACAACGTAGATAGAGAGGTACAAATTCACACACATGCTTGGAATGACATGGGGTTTTATGAGAACCAAAAAAACACAAAGGTTCAAAAAATGTACGACAGATGGCGCTTCATCTGATCAGAGTAGCAATAATTATTATAACAAAGTAAGGCAAAGCAAAGATGTTGTTCTTTACAGTAAGTGCCCAATATGTCCACCATCATTCCTCAACAATAGCTATAGTCAAATAATAATGTTGTGAACAGCACTGAAAAGCGTGTCCGGAGTTGCGGTGAGGCATTGGCGTCGGATGTTGTCTTTCAGCATCCCCAGAGATGCCGGTTGATCACGATACACTTGCGACTTCAGGTAACCCCAAAGCCAATAATCGCACGGGCTGAGGTCTGGGGACCTGGGAGGCCAAGCATCACGAAACCGGCAGCTGGGCACACGATCATCACCAAACGACGCCCGCAAGAGATCTTTCACGCGTCTAGCAATATGAGGTCATTCCAGGCATGTGTGTGAATTTTTATCTCTCTGTCTACATTATTCCGTGGTTTATTAACTTCTCAAATTTATACTGACTTTTTGATCACCCGGTATATTGCCCGGCCACATCTCATCAACTGTGTTCCGTGCCAGAAACCGATGAGCAAATTCAGAACGTTGCTACGAATCATTTGGTGCACCGTGTGGGTCTTGTACGGCTACGAGTGTAAACCATACCGCAATACTCTCTGTATTGTCGGTCATGGGATGAAGAATCCTCGTGACACTGCACGAGCACTAGCACCACTGCACGGAGCACGTGCTGCGTGGTCACTTACTGCAACTGCAACCTCGTCAAAAACTTCCACCGAGATAGGACGCATTCGTCTTCCAGGTGCCACACCAAGCTCACCTGTGTTTCCGAATTTCGTTACCATCTCCTTTAAACCGTTTAATGACTTCGGGCCTCTCCCCGGACCTGTCAGTTTGCGATATCTCAATGCAGCACTGTGATTGCTGCAACGCAAATAAAACAGTTTCAGTAGCAGCACACTGTCTCTCTTCTCGATAATCATACTGTTCTCTCACGTCGTGGCTTGTCAAATGACGGCGTGGATGTCGTACCGTCATACAAACAGTGTACATCGCTAGGTATGCACCTGGTGGCCACAATTGGAACTAATTGTTTTCCAGCGTAAATCGGTTCCGCATTAACGCATTCGCGTATCTAACAAGGTTCCCTGCCAAACGACAGTTACATCCCACGCTAGACCTCCGTGATTAACTACACTTTAATTGTAGTGACCCGGTAGTGGTGTAATGATCATCTCTTTCTCCCCAAACTGCACTCAGGCGAAATCGTGATCAAGCTAATTAAGAATATTAGGGACTAATCCTATTTAGATACTTCATCTGGTTATTTTGACTACGGGCTTAACAGGGTTCAAATTGTTCAAATGGCCCTGAGCACTATGGGACTCAACTGCTGTGGTCATTAGTCCCCTAGAACGTAGAACTACTTAAACCTAACTAACCTAAGGACATCACACACATCCATGCCCGAGGCAGAATTCGAACCTGCGACCGTAGCAGTCGCACGGTTCCGGACTGCGCGCCTAGAACCGCGAGACCACCGCGGCCGGCTTAACAGGGTTGTTGGGTCCTCCTTTGGAGAGGTATATAGCCACGATTCTGCATGGCATGAATTCGATAAGTCCTTAATAGTTTTGCGGAAATATGGGGCAACAAATGTGTGCGACCATACCACAGAATTCTCGTAAATTTTGTGACGGCAGCTTGTGGAGACAGACCTGGTGGCCGATAACGCCCCGGGATATGTTCCATTGCGATCATATCAGGCAAAACTGGTGGCCAGGACATCAACATGTTCCTCAAACCTTGTAGCACGATTCTCACCTAGTGACATATTAATGTTAAGTTATAAAGACATTGGCGAAGACATCGAGCGTGAAGGGATGCAGCTGGCTCGGGTTAATGTTCTCGTAGTCCACAGCTATCATCGTGTCTTGTATTACTACCACAGGTTCCATGAAAATCCCGGTTGAATGTCCACGCGACTATCAAACCTGTGTAACAAGAAACGTGATTCGTCCAACTATGGTGGATTGTAATTAGCGTATGGCAGTAAATATTGCTATATATGCTAATGTGTTAGTTCGGAACCAAGTTACGCTGCAAAAATATTTCCAAGTTTGGCCACCAGATGCAAATGTGGCGCTGTAAGCACCTCGTCTACGCCTCCGGTGCTCATGTTGAACGAACTGTAAAAACTGCGGTTAAAAATAACATCAACATTATGCCTTTCTCACTTATTTGATCTTATCGTCTCACGTCCGTACCTAATCCATTACGTACGGAAATAATTCTATACGTCTTTCTTGCATTCACATCGTCACATTTGCAGCTGGTGGCCAAAATTTTAACTACTTTTTTTTGCAGAGTAAATCGGTTTCTCATTAGCGCATTAGAAAATCTACCAATTTTCGCTTTCATAATTCAAGCCCACACTGGACCTCCGTGAGCAGCTGCACTTAAATTATAAGGATCCTGTACCTTCCTTATCGTGTCAGGTGCGCGTAACGCCGACAGACAACATCAACACAAACACAAGCTTTCGATTATTATCTGGGACAAAGGACAACACTGTCTCGGAAATAAATTTAAAAATATTTTAATTCCGCTTGTTACAGACGATGGTTTTCCTGGATGTTTCACTTGGTTCTAAGACGAATGCCGTAACCAGTAATATCCTTACATTTATTCCCAACTGGGAATCCCTCTGCGACTCTAATAATCGCATTGTAATTCGCGGGAAAGAGCCACGACTCTGCATGGTGTAAGAAAAAGGTATGGCCAAACTTTCAGAAAACGTTCCTTACACATAGGGGAACAAAATATATTTTATGTACATGGTTTCGAAAATGCTTTATTTTCATGCTGGAGCTCAGTTTCTACAACTATTAAACACACCAATTACGGAGAACGCACAGGAAAAGAAAGTATCAACACAGTATGGAACTCTTTCTTAAATGAAATGTTCAAAATAGCCTTCGCTAGCTAGGGTACATGCGTCTAACAGCCGTCGCATTAAATCCCTAATGTGACAGTTACACTGGCACTAGAGTTGCCGTCAAATGCACGAAGAAATTCCTCCTCCAATTGAGGTGTCCTCGTTCTTGTAGGCCACCCTCTTTCAGGAGTAGTAGGCTTAAACCACCCATGCAGCCTCGAACTTCCTCTTGTCGGGGCACCGTCGTCCTGAAAATCTCTTGCGATATAAACACTGAGCGCCACGGCCATTACCAGCAGCTAATCCGTAAAGTAAATTAGCAAATACTAATTCCGCATTTGAGCACACTTTCATTGCACTGTGGGTGAAACCAAGTCAGTAATGAAAACTAAACAGTTGATGCCATGTACTTGCACAGGCCGCGATGAGCACTAAACAACTGATATATGGGTCTGCTTGATGCTAGTACAGCAACAAGGGTAGTCGCATGTCGACACAAGCAGTGAAATGAGCCACATGTTAATATTACCTTCACTACATTGGAACGACACACAATGGCGGTGAACCTAAGAATTAGAATTTAGTGTACATTCTAACCTAACGTAACCAAAAGGGTATTTTGAACATTTCATGTAAAAAACTTTCATGTAATGCTGGAATGATCTGTGTCTGTGTTTCCAATGAATAATGTGATTATGAAGAGAAAAATGGTTCAAATGACTCTGAGCACTATGGGACTTAACATCTGAGTTCATCAGTCCCCTAGAACTTAGAACTACTTAAACTTAACTAACCTAAAGATATCACACATATCAGGCAGGATTCAACCTGCGACTGGAGCAGTCGCGCGGTTCCGGACTGAAGCGTCTAGAACCGTTCGGTCACGGCGGCTGGCTAACTACGAAGAGAAGTTGAATATGAGTTCTGGCATGGGAATAAAGGAGTTTCGGGACCCATGTACATGTAACATATTTTCTCCCTCTATGAGTGAAGAATGTTCCCTGAACGTTCGGCCACCCCTTTTTGTTACACCCTGTATATTGGGTCGGATCTCAAATGGCCTGCTCTACTCTTTCGAACACTCAAGATAATTTTCTTTAACACAACAATCAAATGTAAATACTGTCATTTAAGTCGAAGCGCATGTTGCTCTCATTTCAATTTTTTCTCGTTGTCTTCGTTAATTATGGTCACTTAAGTATACCCCGATATTAACAATTTTAGGGGATAATCTTTAAGTGACAGGAGAACTAAGGCAATATAGGTCTGCGTATGGACGTACGACGGCTTTCTGAAACAATTGCCTAAAAATTTTAGCGCAAATTCTAACACACAAAATGATTTATCTTGTGTAGTCGGCATGTTGCTGCAAACAAACAGCAGCACAACTGTGTGAAAATGTGTTTCTATCTTTTACAGTTCGTCCGAAATAACCAGTTGTTAATTTCGATTCACCCGGTGTGTGCAGGCAATATAAAGAAAATCAAAATGTATGAAATATGGGCATTCGAGAGACTCCGTAAAACACATATCGGGGCTTAACGCCTAGGTAGATAGGGACTGAGCTCTATATTTAACGTCTCATTGTCAACAGTGTCGTTAAAGACAGAGTACAAATTCTTGTGGACAAACATGAGACGGGAAAAGGGCCGCGTCCTGGATCAGAGTTCTACCCCGAACTGCTTTTGGGGATTTGAATCTCACATCTCCCAAATCTTTTTAAATAAAAGAGACATTATTGCTACTCCACATCTTTATTCTTCACGTCTACGTATTTGCAGACCTTTGCCGCTAGAGGTCCCCGAATTGTACCATGTAACATGGCAGTGTGTAATGTGACTATGTCGGTGCGTGTTTCAGGATGACAATTCCAGAAAACACACGAGCGCTTCGTCGCCTTAGGTACACTGCCGTCGATCATCCACCATATTATCCCGTCGTGGCCCTATCCGACTTTCACATGTTTCCAAAACTTAACGAAAGCCTTCCAGAACTTCATTTTGATAGTGATAAATACAGTAACGGTGTTAATGAGCTGGCCTCTCGTTGGCACAAACGTGTTAGTGATTGGCTTGAGAAATAAATATATGTGGGTGTGAAGAATAAAAATGTAGAATATTAACAACAGATGTTTGCTTTAAAAAGCTTTAAGATACAAAGAATTCGGAGGTATTTCTTTTTAGTAAGCCCTCGTACATGCAGACGTCACTAATCGACAGCCTGTTAGCAATGTTTCTATTTGTAATGCGCAATTTGCCTCTGGCTCCCTTCCCTCCCTGGTTGTCGCTGTTTATCTACCGTTAATTTGGCTTTGGCAAACACTTCACTAGATTCGAAACGCTGTTTCAATTAATCTGATGCCGTAGGGAGAGTTCGCGATAACTACCGTTCGGAGAAGCCTCATGAACGTAATGTTCGAGCGATTTTATCTCCTCCATTGCTTGAATATCGCCATGGCTCGATTTTTCCTAGCCTAACGGCTTATCGCAGACCTCAATTTTCCTTCCTGAAGACAGAAGATTAAAAAATTAAGACAGGTATTCGTTAAAGAATATTCTGTTGTAGGTAAGTATGGAGTGAACAATGCGAATATAAGATGAATTTGTTGAATAAATATGCAACCAGTTGCACTTAAGATATTTTATTTCTTTATCGGTTTCAGGCATCTCCTGCCCTTCTTCAGAGGATTAGAATTATCGTACCATCTCAGCATGGGCTGCATGTACCTGCCTATTTTTAAGGCTCGCTAATAGTGCGATACTTCTAATCTTCTGAAGAAAGATGTCTGAAACCAGCAAAGAAATAAAATTTGCTACCGGTTGCTGATTTATTCAACAAACGCACTTGCAGTTGCTGAAGATGGGTGAAGCACTAAAAATACGACAAATTGACGAAATTTTACACTAAGCTTTCCAACAGACGCGTACAAATTAGAGTATCAACGTTGGTTTAGAGCTTCAATAAGTATTATAATCACTCATTGCTGCAAATAAATCGTAATAAAGGTGCTAAATCTAGTAAATAACGCAGAAAGCCAGCGTGCAGAATCATTTACTGTATGAATACAAAACATTTCCATCTAAGAGCAAGAGGACAACACTTTAACAAAAATGTTGTTTTCGAACGGCATAGTCCCATTTTCCCCCCATGAACCATGGACCTTGCCGTTGGTGGGGAGGCTTGCGTGCCTCAGCGATACAGACAGCCGTACCGTAGGTGCTACCACAACGGAGGGGTATCTGTTGAGAGGCCAGCAAACGTATGGTTCCTGAAGAGGGGCAGCAGCCTTTTCAGTAGTTGCAAGGGCAACAGTCTGGATGATTGACTGATCTGGCCTTGTAACAATAACCAAAGCGGTCTTGCTGTGCTGGTACTGCGAACGGCTGAAAGCAAGGTGAAACTACGGCCGTAATTTTTCCCGAGGGCATGCAGCTTTACTGTATGATTAAATGATCATGGCGTCCTCTTGGGTAAAATATTCCGGAGGTAAAATAGTCCCCCATTCGGATCTCCGGGCGGGGACTACTCAGGAGGATGTCCTTATCAGGAGAAAGAAAACTGGCGGTCTACGGATCGGAGCGTGGAATGTCAAATCCCTTAATCGGGCAGGTAGGTTGGAAAATTTAAAAAGGGAAATGGATAGGTTAAAGTTAGATATAGTGGGAATAAGTGAAGTTCGGTGGCAGGAGGAACAAGATTTCTGGTCAGGTGACTACAGTGTTATAAACACAAAATCAAATAGGGGTAACGCAGGAGTAGGTTTATTAATGAATAGGAAAATAGGAATGTCGGTAAGCTACTACAAACAGCATAGTGAACGCATTATTGTGGCCAAGATAGATACGAAGCCCACACCTACTACAGTAGTACAAGTTTATATGCCAACTAGCTCTGCAGATGACGAAGAAATTGAAGAAATAAAAGAAATTATTCAGATAGTGAAGGGAGATGAAAATTTAATAGTCATGGGTGACAGGAATTAGAGTGCAGGAAAAGGGAGAGAAGGAAACGTAGTAGGTGGATATGGGTTGGGACTAAGAAATGGAAGAGGAAGCCGCCTGGTAGAATTTTGCACAGAGCACAACTTAATCATAGCTAACACTTGGTTTAAGAACAATGAAAGAAGGTTGTATACATGGATGAACCCTGGAGATACTAAAAGGTTTTAAATTGTACGACATTTCCAGGGGCAGATGTGGACTCTGACCACAATCTACTGGTTTTGACCTGTAGATTAAAACTGAAGAAACTGCAAAAAGGTGAGAATTTAAGGAGATGGGACTTGGATAAACGAAAAGAACCAGAGGTTGTACGGAGTTTCTAGGAGAGCATAAGGGAGCAATTGACAGGAATGGGGGAAAGAAATACAGTAGAAGAAGAATGGGTAGCTTTGAGGGATGAAGTAGTGAACGCAGCAGAGGATCAAGTAGGTAAAAAGACGAGGGCTAGTAGAAAACCTTCGGTAACAGAAGATATATGAATTTAATTGATGAAAGGAGAAAATATACAAATGCAATAAATGAAGCAGGCAAAAAGGAATACAGACGTCTCAAAAATGAGATCGACAGGAAGTGCAAAATGGCTAAGCAGGGATGGCTAGAGGACAAATGTAAGGATGTAGAGGCTTATCTCACTAGGGGAAAGATAGATACTGCCTACAGGAAAATTAAAGAGACCTTTGGAGATAAGAGAACCACTTGTATGAACATCAAGAACTCAGATGGAAACCCAGTTCTAAGCAAAGAAGGGAAAGCAGTAAGGTCGAAGGAGTATATAGAGGGTCTATACAAGGGCGACGTACTTGAGGACAATATTATGGAAATGGAAGAATATGTAGATGAAGATGAAACGGGAGATTACTGCGTGTAGAGTTTGACAGAGCACTGAAAGACCCAAGTCGAAACAAGGCCCCGGGAGTAGACAACAATCCATTGGAACTACTGACGGCCTTGGGAGAGCCAGTCCTGACAAAACTCTACCATCTGGTGAGCAAGAAGTATGAAACAGACGAAATACCCTCAGACTTCAAGAAGAATATAATAATTCCAATCCCAAAGGAAGCAGGTATTGACAGAAGTGAAAATTACTGAACTATCAGTTTAATAAGCCACAGCAGCAAGATACTAACACGAATTCTTTACAGACGAATGGAAAAACTGTTATAAGCCGACCTCGGGGAAGATCAGTTTGGATTCCGTAGAAATACTGGTAACACGTGAGGCAATTCTGACTTTACGACTTATTTTAGAAGAAAGATTAAGGAAAGGCAAACCTACGTTTCTAGCATTTGTAGACTTAGAGAAAGCTTTTGACAATGTTGAATACTCTCTTTCAAATTCTAAGTGTGGCAGGTGTAAAATACAGGGAGCGAAAGGCTATTTACAATTTGTACAGAAACCAGATGGCAGTTATCAGAGTCGAGGGACATGAAAGGGAAGCAGTGGTTGGGAAGGGAGTAAGACAGGGTTGTAGCCTCTCGCCGATGTTATTCAATCTGTATATTGAGCAAGCAGTAAAGCAAACAAAATAAAAATTCGGAGTAGGTATTAAAATCCGTGGAGAAGAAATAAAAACTTTGAGGTTCGCCGATGACATTGTAATTCTGTCAGAGACAGCAAAGGACATGGAAGAGCAGTTGAATGGAATGGACAGTGTCTTGAAAGGAGGATATAAGATGAACATCAACAAAAGCAAAACGAGGATAATGGAATGTAGTCGAATTAAGTCGTGTGATGCTGAGGGAATTAGATTAGGAAATGAGACACTTAAAATAGTAAAGGAGTTTTGCTATTTGGGGAGAAAAATAACTGATGATTGTCGAAGTAGAGAGGATATAAAATGTAGACAGGCAATGGCAAGGAAAGCGTTTCTGAAGAAGAGAAATTTGTTAACATCGAGTATAGATTTAAGTGTCAGGAAGTCTTTTCTGAAAGTATTCGTATGGAGTGTAGCCATGTATGGAAGTGAAATATGGACGATAAATAATTTGGACAGGAAGGGAATAGAAGCATTCGAAATGTGGTGCTACAGAAGAATGCTGTAGATTAGATGGGTAGCTCAGATAACTAATGAGAAGGTATTGAATAGAGTTGGGGAGAAGAGGAGTTTGTGGCACTACTTGACTAGAAGAAGGGATCGGTTGGTAGGACATGTTCTGAGGCATCAAGGGATCACTAATTTAGTATTGGAGGGCAACGTGGAGGGTAAAAATCCTTAGAGGGAGACCAAGAGATGAATACACTAAGCAGATTCAGAAGGATGTAAGTTGCAGTAGGTACTGGGAGATGAAGAAGCTTGCACAGGATAGGGTAGCATGGAGAGCTGCATCAAACCAGTCTCAGGACTGAAGACCACAACAAACAGTCTCATTTTCAGTTAATCCATTCCGTCGTTCGTTTTTCAACAAGTTCAGCAGCCACATTGCACATATAGTTCTCATAATTACACTACTGGCCATTAAAATTGCTATACCAAGAAAAAATGCAGATAATAAACGGGTGTTCATTGGACAAATATATTACACTAGTACTGGCATGTGATTACATTTTCACGAAATTTGGGTGCATAGATTCTGAGAAACCAGTACCCAGAACAACCGCCTCTGGCCGTAATAACGGCCTTCATTTGCCTGGGCATTGGGTCAACAGAGCTTGGATGGCATGTACAGGTACAGCTGCCCATGCGGCTCCAACACGAAACCACTGTTCATCAAGAGTAATGACTGGCGTACTGTGACGAGCCACTTGCTCGGACACCATTGACCAGACGTTTTCAGTTGGTGAGAGATTTGGATAATGTACTGGCCAGGGCAACAGTCGAACATTTTCTGTATCCAGATTGTCCCGTACAGGACCTGCAACATGCGATCGTGCATTATCCTGCTGACATGTAGGGTGACCGAGGCGTGTAACAAATGGCACCCCATACCATTACGCCTGGTGATACGCCAGTATGGCGATGACGAATACACGCTTCCAATGTGCGTTCACCGCGATATCGCCAAACACGGATGAGACCATCGTGATGCTGTAAACAGAACCTGGATGATTCATCCGAAAAAATGACGCTTTGCTATACGTGCACCCAGTTTCGTCCTTGAGTACACCATTGCAGGCACTCCTGTCTGTGATGCAGCGTCAAGGGTAACCGCAGCCATGGTCTCTGACCTCATAGTCCATGCTGCTGCAAACGTCGTCGAACTGTTCGTGTAGATGGTTGCTGTCTTGAAAACGCCCCCATCTGTTGACTCAGGGATCGAGACGTCGCTGCAAGATCCGTTACAGCCATGCGGATAAGATGCCTGTCATCTCGACTGTTAGTGATACGAGGCCGTTGGGATCCAGCACGGCGATCTGTATTACCCTCCTGAACCCACGATTCCATATTCTGCTAACAGCGATTTGATCTCGACCAACGCGAGCAGCAATGTCCCGATACGATAAACCGCAATCCCGATGGGCTACAATCCGACCTTTACCAAAGTCGGAAACGTGAGGGTACGCATTTCCCCTCCTTACACGAGGCATCACAACAACGTATCTCCAGGCAACGCCGGTCAACTGCTGTTTGTGTATGAGAAATCGGTTGAAAACTTTCCTCATGTCAGCACGTTGTAGGTGTCGCCTCCGGCGCCAACCTTGTGTGAATGCTCTGAAAAGCTAATCATTTGTATATCACAGCATTTTCTTCCTGTCGGTTAGATTTCCCGTCTGTAGCACGTCATCTTCGTGGTGTAGTAAATTTAATGCCCAATAGTGTATTAGTTGAATTTTCCGTACAACTATATTCTGACAGTGTCAGTTGTTTCGTAACCCTGTAAAACTACTCGACCGTCACCTCCACCTGGTAGAAGAATCAGATATTTTTATCTATGGCTCTAGTTTGTGTAGATCCATGATTTGGGCCACCTTCAAGAGAAGAGTGACTGCGGTGAACTAGACTAGGTTTTTCAAGAGAAGAGTGGACTGTCAGTTTCAAGAGAACTATTGCTGAAATGAATTGGATACCTGATGTCAAGAGAAGTAAAGCCACGGTGAATCCGAGCGTCGATTTCGATATGAGTGTCTCTACGACTGGACTGCCTGTTTCAAGAGGTGTTTGCTCGGTTAACTGGTGTGCACATTTCCCACTGGGAATTAAAGAGTACACCCTTTCTAAACGATCATAGCTGAGTTTAATTTCCGTCGGTGTAAATCGTCCAGAGAAAAGAGTACTTCAACGGCAAGATATACCATCCCATCCACTTGTGAGACACAGGCGTAGCACGATTACCTTAGACATCTGTACTCTGCTAATCAATGTGTAGTTCTTAGCAGAGGGTATTTCCCATTACACCACATATCAGGGCTTTTTACCATCCCATGACTGCTTACACGCCTACGTGTGAGCTAAGGTTGGTCTACTCCTGTATGGATGGGCTCCATGGAAAAGGTACGCATGTGGTTGCAGTATATTCCTAGATTCCACTGGATCTTGAAACTTTGTATATAGGCCTCTATCTTGAAACACCTGTCGGTTCACGTGTTCCAGAATTTCAGTGGCGCTGTCCCATGGATCAAACTAACATCTGATAATGTGTGCTGCACGTCTTTGTATGTGTGCAGTATTTCCTGTTAGATCTATCTGACATTCTGTAACAGGTCGATTGAAAGCACCTTTTCTTGGGGGGGGGGGGGGGGGGGGGCAATGATTGTATTTTTCCAGTATCCCACCAAAAATCCGAAGTCTGCCTCGTGCTTCACATACGACTGACCCACTGTGATCATCTCATGTTCCCATTAAATTCAACACCCAGGTATTGTGTGAACTGACATTCCAATTGTAACTCATTGATTTTGTAGTTACGATACTACAAATTTTAAATTTATAGACATTTTGTAAATCTTATTAAGATTTGATTGAATATTTATGCAGCTTTTACTTTTAATATTGTCTGCAGTGTCATTTATATACAAAATGAACACCAAGAATTCCAACATACTACCCTGGCAATATATACAGTTACTTCCACATAAGTCTGTAACTCTCTTTTCTCTCCGTAGCAACCGATCCTCAGTCTCGTCACAACTTTCTTTTGATTCTTCATTTGAGTTATGTTGTTGTGCAGAGTGTATCAATACAAAGAAAAAAATATTTTTAGTAATATGATCATCACTTTTGTGACATTCTGACATTGTTTTCACCTTCCAATCGTAGATTTTGATTACAAAATGGGGAAGGAGTTCAAGGCGTCTTTAAATGAATGTCGTATAAGTCCTCGTAGAGTATTTAACAACTCTTCCAAGTCTAGAGGAAAATGTGCCCTCTTTGTGTCAGTTGGTGCTACTGTGAGCTCCCAGTACTTCGACGAACCATCTACTCATCTTCTCCAGCTGCTGCTATTTAATTCTAATCGAAGCACTCAAGAGCGAGACATGTTCGTAATGGCGAAACGCTGAACGCACATGTGTACCGAAAAGAGATGCAAAGCGACTCCATATGAACAATAGGACGCTCTGCTATTAGGCGACAAATTAAGCTTCAGGAAGATAGGCCGAAGGTTCAGCGCGATGGACCACTTATTCCTGTCATTGTATAGAGGTGATTTCATTATAACGACAGTTAGAACCTCCCCCCACCCTCTCTCCCCATATATCTTACTGAGAGAATATGCCCGTCGTTCATTTCCTAGCGTCTGCTCCTTGTAGGAACAGCTACTTTAGTCTACTGTTTGCTCCTCTTTTTATCTCCCCAAAATTTTTGTATCTTTGATTCTCGAGATCCTCAAAGTACCAATTTTCTTCAGCTTCAGCTAGCTTTGCATTGCACAGTACCTTGTCATCAGATTTATTTGTGGCGAAGTCCAAAGAGACACGTCGTATAGTTTACATCTCCTTTACCGTCCATAGTTCTTCTTGAACAGGATGCATTATACAGTGATCCTAAAAATCAGCCTGCCGCGGTGGTCTCGCGGTTCTAGGCGCGCAGTCCGGAACCGTGCGACTGCTACGGGCGCAGGTTCGAATCCTGCCTCGGGCATGGATGTGTGTGATGTCTTTAGGTTAGTTAGGTTTAAGTAGTTCTAAGTTCTAGGAAACTGATGACCACAGCAGTTGAGTCCCATAGTGCTCAGAGCCATTTGAACCATTTTTTTTATCCTAAAAATCAGTCAACCGCAATGAATATTAATAAGAGTGTAAGACATCAGAGCGCTTGTAATTCCCTTCTCTGTGTTATCATAGATGACACATAACTGTCTCCATTTACACTGGAGAAACAGGACCTGCATGGGACCTAGTTATGTCTTGGCGCATCAAAGCAAAACATAGCATTCCTAAAATGTTCACCAACCTAGCGTCTTGAAGTGATGTCGTCTCAGCACAGAGGTATAATGTAGCCTTTTAGACCACTGCTTTTGTTTTGGGGGGCTGTAATGGAACTACCAAAAAATAGGCTAACACTTCCTCTTACTGAAATAGTGAAGTCCGTTCAGCGGCCAACCAGAATACTATTCGATTCAGTTGAAGCAGCTGCTGTAACAGGTTTGTAGCATCTGTCGTCCTTGCCTCACTCCACTTTATGACGCCATGCATCAAATACTGTAACTTCTCTCAACTGATACTTGATGTGTGGGAATAAAGCTATGGCCCCAAGGACCAGAAATTTTACAACAACCACAGAAGTACGCATCAAACCATTCTTTGGGCTGGAGACTACAACACTCTTTTCTTTATTATTTGTTTTACTTTCATGCAGCCTGATATTATTCCATAATCTTCATTCATGTTGTCTCCAGTCAGGTTACCTCTTTTACCCCGGTGTCCTGTCTTGACACCCGCAGAAAACTATGCTCATAAAAATAATTTTGCAGATGGTATCTACAGTTTATGACGTCTCTATCTTTAAATGTTTTACTTAGTCTTACATGATTGTTTTGTTATTGTTATTCTACACATCGATTAAGATTTGATTATATTCTGTAGTTATACAGTGGTCAGAATAAATATTGCATATTGTTTTACTGTCGACACTGGACTTAATATGAAAGAAAACTGACTTTTTACGTCAAGTACAGTCATAAGGAAACGAGAATAAAGAAGATAAAAACATTTCCACTTGATTAAAATACATTACAAAAGGTTCCACTACAGTTTCTTCTCACTGTTATCTTGCATAACACATCGTTTATGAACCGACAGACCCTCCTCGCAGTTGGAGACACCTTTAAATTCGGTTAGACATTTTACTTACCAAATTGTCTAGCTAAGTCTGAGGTGTTCTGTATCGTTCCTCCACAGTGACTTTTATAATGAATTATTATGCCTTGTCGGACAAGACTGTTGCAAACTGCTCATTTTAGAAAGGCCTATCCATTCTCATTGCAGATGAGATCTGTAAAACACGTAATCCAATCCGCCCGAATGATTCTACGTCGATGGTGGCGTCCAATGTCGTCCTTCAGAGTGAATCCGTTTCAATACGTTCACGAAATGGAGCCACAGGGGGTGCAAGGATATCCTCCTGACACTGCATATCATTCATCCTACACAGGGGGTGCAAGGATATCCTCCTGACACTGCATATCATTCATCCTACATGCATTAGCACGAGGTGTGTACTGCGGCCATACATGATTCCACTCCAAAATATGACTGAACTACTTCGATAAATGGGTGCATCAACGCTGGGTGGAGACTGATACAGGTACACCAGAAAGCAGCGTTGTGTCCCACTGCTGCCTAGACCACAAAGAATGGTTTCGTAGGCATGCGACACGAGCGCCTCTCCGAGCCCGGTTTAAAGGAAGAGCCTTAAGAGGTCTCCTGGCAGTTAATTCCTGCTTTATCGTATCTTTTGCGTTGGCATCTGCTCTCCTATAACTATTTCGATCTGCCACCGTACACGCATCGCACTGTGTTGAGAGTTTCTGCTTTCTGTTATACCCAGATATCGGCCTAGACCCTTGTTGCTTTCTCAGTGGCCATTATTTCTGTGACGTTCCTCAACTGATCTGTCTCTAGAAACTTGTTCCTCATTCTAGTGACATCACTCTGACTCGCAGCAACATCCGCGGTGATGTCCACCTGTCTCACTACATTGGAGTGAGTATAAGATTATTCTAAACGCAAGTTACTGTTGTCTGAACCATCTTGAAGCAACACAACTCTCTTAACGACACACAGCACAAGTACTGCCATGTTTACAGTTGACACGGTTGCCATAGACTACACATACTGCTCCCTCATGATATAAACGTGGGGTGATTACACCATAATTACGTTACAAACAAACGAGTATGTTGAAATCATAACGTATTTCTGGATCACAACTTTCAATATTAAATCTTGAGCAATATGCAACACTTATTTTGACCTCTGTACTTCCAAGCCGGCCGCGGTGGTCTAGCGGTTCTAGGCGCGCAGTCTGGAACCGCGCGACTGCTACGGTCGCAGGTTCGAATCCAGCCTCGGGCATGGATGTGTGTGATGTCCTTAGGTTAGTTAGGTTTAAGTAGTTCTAAGTTCTAGGCGACTGATGATCTCAGAAGTTAAGTCGCATAGTGCTCAGAGCCATCTGAACCAATCTGTACTTCCAAAATCAGAGGAATGCCTCCTGTAACGAATTTGTCAAAGATTCCTATTGTGTTCATTGTCATCCCTCGACTACCTCTGTTAATGATTTCCTGTATTCCTTGCCCTCATATTCTCCTGCGTTATCTTTGTTTCCAGTAGGGACCCGACACCAAATTTTGAAAGCCACCTTTCCCAGCTGGTCGTATGTCCAAACCACAACATTCTACTCTGTCACCATCGTCCGTTCTTTTATGATTGTATTTGGCACATGCCCCAAAATCTTACTTTACATTACGTCAGTTTTCAGACTTTGTAATTTCCTTCCTTGTTTTGTTATTGATTTCCTACTCTTCTGAGTCACTGACCGTAATTTTTTCAGTGTCGTGTTTCTTAATACAATTTCTTATTTGCCGCACAACACAAAAGTTAGTTGTTGTGTGGACTCCGTGCCTAAGTCATTTGGTGTTCCGCATCTTTCGACATCCTGGACGCTTAGCACAGGTCAGAGGTTTTAGAAATTCTACCTAACGATTCTGTCGTCAGTATCAAGTTTTCCTAATTAGAATCTACAACTGAATACTCCACCTTTGCGAAATGTGTTTCAAGACACCAGTTCTTAGTCATCTTCTTTTTGCCTCTGGAGTGGCACCCTGAGTTGGACTGTCAATTTCAAGAGAACTATGGCTATAATGAATTGGATAACTGATTTCAAGAGAAGTGTGGCCACGGTGAATTCGAGTGTCTATTTCGAGACAAGTGTCGCTGCGACTGGACTGCCTGTTTCGAGAGGTGTTTGCACGGTGAATTACCACCTGGTCACCTGTAGATAATACTGTATCATGGTAATTAATCAACTGTCTGTAACACCCATTGCCTGAAATTTTTGTCTCTTGTTACCAAAAGCGAATGAGGCAACTTAAACAGTGTTGGACATACGCAATATCCCTACAAAAATCCATTTCTTGTTTGAGACTCCTTAGAAATAACAATTTCCCTCTTTACCAACGTGTTAGTAAATAGCCCTTTTACACAGTAATGTATAACTTGCCGATTTGCAAACGGTTCAGTTCGTATAATTCACACAGTTTTACTAGAATACCTTATGCCCACAAAAACAGTTTACATGCCAGTTTACTATCAACGTTCATAACCAAAATGTATTAGCACCACAGAACCTTCGAGCTCTAAAATTTTTCTCTCTACAGCTTGTTATTCATTTTTTTCTTTATTATTACTTCATGCCCCTCGTCCCAAAGGGGGGAGGGGGGGGGGGGGAGGCTGCTGTGAGCGGTACAGTTCTCAGCTCTTCAGCCAAGTGAGCCAAGTGAATTTAAAAAATTAATACTACGTAATAGAAACAAAGTTCCGCGGTGCTTCCTATTATAAATTAAAAATCAAAGACGGACGGTTAAAAAAAACGAAACTATATTCATTTTAAAAACACATAGCAAGAAAGTGAAATTCTTCTGATAAAAACAATCCACATTCACTTAAAATTTGACTGACCTGTACTAGGATGAGAATGCTCCATAAGGTTGAGGGGTGTGAGTATCAAGATAGGGGCCTGCAAGATAGGAAAACTATGGAGATGAGAGGTAGGAACTGAGGTCTATAGTGGGAAATACAGTCGGTAGGAGAAACAGAGAGTAAAGAATAGTGTGCGGTGTCGGTAGGGCAGTGGTTGCAAGAGGAAAGGGATGGGGATAGATAGAGAGAGAGAGGAGAGAGGAGCCCTGATATGGTGTGCAATTGGTGGGAGAGAGTTAAAGTTGCTAGGACGGATAAATATCGGGACAGATCTCGTTTTCTGGGAGAGGTAGTTGCTTGAAGTTGCGTTGGAATAGGATATGGAGTGTATGTAGGTGTAAGGACGAAGGGATGCGTTTGTGAAGGCGCAGCAGCATACCAGGGTTGGTGATCAGAGGGGAGATGATTGGAATCTAGTTTACGGACAGTATAGGAGATGCGGAAGTATTGGATGTGGTACAGAAGGGGTGTGACTTTGATGTGGTACAGGATCCAGATGGAGGAAGGTAAACGGATGCGGAAAACGAGACAGAGCGCATGGCGTTCGACATGTTAATCTGTCTCAAACTTATAAGGTGGTCATTCCATTTTGATTTTTGTATGTCATCGATGTGCACATTAGAGAGTGAACAATTTACGTTACTGTTAAACAATCTTTGGTCTTGTCGTGGCTCAGTCTTTGCCTCTGTGCAGTCTGATACATTCTGAGTTGAAGAGTGGCAGATGTTGAACGTACTCATTAGTGCTATGTTGGCTTGTGATAGTATCTTTCAGATGAAGAAAGACTGATTGTAAAGGGCAGCAAGGTGTGTAAGACGTATCTGTTACTGCAAAAGTAAGATGACTGATAAATTCTAGAATGAACTTACCCAGTAAAAGTCCGAAATTTCTTATTATATGCATAGATTTCGAACTTTTACCAAGAGACATTGGTAAATCTTAGGATGTAACCGTACCAATTGGTAAAACCGCATTCATTAAAAAAGGTCAGCTTAGAAATCTATTGAAATAGTTTGCATTTATTGTAAATTTATGTACTTTACACATTCTTGCATTCCAATGTGGTTATAATGAGCAATATTCCATTTTAGTGAAAAATGTCGCCAAAATGTTACTTTGTGAATGTTAATTTTTGTTAGAACAGGGCTGACTATTGTGACATTTCGAATTATATAACATGAAAGATGATTTACTCAAGCATATTTTATTTGAACACTTTCTTTAAGCAATTGCACTTTTCGTACCCTTGTCCTCCAACAAAAGATTGTTTAGCAACCGTTTCCTGTAGACTAATTTCTTCTCTTGTTACTTGCACAATGTAAATTGGTTCCTAGTGTACAGTGACTTCAGTTTACCAGCTTTGGCACCAAGTTGATAAAATTCCTTATTCTGAATATTTATCATTACTTTTATTGTACATTTTGCGTAACATTTTGCCCTGTCTATAACCGGAACTTTAATTCTCACATTCTGTCCAACTGAAGGTTTATGAATTTTGTTACATGAGGCTGCTTTTATTTTCTTTGCCAGCAATTGAAGACCTTCTTTAGCAGCTTCTCGGATCCGTTTCACTTCATTAACACTGTTAGAAGTTGCCAGCGTCTCATCACAATAATCAGCTCGTGCCCGTGTCTCGTTAACTGTCGTCAAATCCTGTGTCTCTGGTGCTTTCTCATCTGCTGCAGCCGAGCTTTCTGCCTCCGTTCCTTCTTTTCCAGCGCATGATTCACTGGCATCACTTCTTGGCCGTCATTTTCAATTTCCTGTGAGTCAGTGGAAGTCATGTTTAACATTGTCTTCTTCAGAGTTTATGTTTTTTATTAAATCACGTGGAACAGCTGAGGTCGCAATGACCATTTTCATTGTAACCTCAAACACGGCTTCATATGCCGAACATCTGATCCCTTCATGATAGGCCCTTTTTTTCCATTGCTTGCACAAACCCCAGTTCTTCAGACCATTTTGAAGTTTCATTCGTTTACATCCAAGGTGATAACGTATTTTCAGTATCTTGATTCGCTCTTTCGACTGATCCCTGAGACTGGCTGTGCTTCGGCTTCACTCCACAACCCACATAAGCTTTGAATGACTTGGTTACAAAACTCTCTGCCATTATCAGAATGAAGGGTACTTGAGGCACCAAATGTGATACAGATGTCCAAGAGATGATATGCTACTTCATCAGCCCTTTTCGAAGTCAGCGCATGAAGGATAACAAATTTTGTCAAATTATCTTGGTATACAAGTATGGACTTCGACTTACTGTCGGGGTTTTCCTGCATGTCAAAAAAAAAAAAAAAAAAAAAAAAAAAAAGTTCAAATGGCTCTGAGCACTATCCGTATCCGACTTAACATCTTAGGTCATCAGTCCCCTAGAACTTAGAACTACTTAAACCTAACTAACCTAGGGACATCACACACATCCATACCCGAGGCAGGATTCGAATCTGCGACCGTAGCAGTCCCGCGGTTCCGGACTGCAGCGCCTAGAACCGCACGGCCACCCCGGCCGGCTTTCCTGCATGTCGATTGTCAATATGGCACCGTGAATTCATTTCACTGTGTATGATACGTTTCACTACCACACCACTTTCCAATGTTTTTTGCTTTTTCTGACATGTTTCACATAATCTCAAACAAGTAACGATTGATTCAACAGTCACATTCTTGTATTTACGATTCACTTTCAGAATCATCCGTGTTCGGCCGTCAGGGCATATAGCAATATGGGTCTAATGTAGTACGTTAAACAGTTCTCCAAAATTAACGTAATAAATATTTTTTTTTTCTTTTACAGCGGAAACAGGTGCCATGAGTTTCTCTTCACCTCCAATGTCGAGAACATCATATCGCTTCAAATGTCTGTAGTGAATAGACTTTTTATTGGAAACGATTTTTGCGTTTTTCTCTTCACTTAACAGAATATTATATCGCTGAGCAGTTACATGAAAATTGTTGTCCTTCTTCTTATTCACTGATTCGCCTAAAAGTTCTTGAAATTTATTGCTCATAACATCACTCATTTTGATAAAAATCTGCAGAAGAAACACCAGTAAAACAAGTCGCAGAGATGACCGTACGCACGATGCTCGACACTGACTAAAACTACGCAGTGGTGAGCGGACTCAGAACTCATAATTGCCGACAAAGAAACTTATCTGAACACAAAATTGGCAACAATGAAACTTGTCTGTACCTGGACGACGGAGGCAGAAGTCTTCGATCCAACTTATACCAGTTTGCACTGGTAAGTCGTAAGATTTACCAATGTCTCCTGGTAAGAGTTCAAAATCTATGCATGTAATGAGAAATTTCGGACTTTTACCAAACCGCGATCTTAGGTTTCACTGGTTAACTCTAGAAAATACTAACTGTCTTACTTTTACAGTAACATATCTATTAGGAAACGAACAGAATATATATGTTTTGAATAATGTCGTTATTTTTAAAGAGAAGAAGTTTGAGGAAAAACTGCAGCACTTGTGCTGTGTCAAAAGCATGGATTTCGTTCGCCTTTAGAATTGCTGAGACTCCGATCTGGCAAACGGCCAATAACACCTGTTGAATACAGTAATCATATTGTATGATGTACTAAAAGGCGATGAAACATGTTCTACACTCATGTTCATAAATTAATGATAATTGCAAAAAACATGGTTCAAATGGTTCTGAGCACTATGGGACTCAACTGCTGTGGTCATTAGTCCCCTAGAACTTAGAACTACTTAAACCTAACTAACCTAAGGACATCACACACATCCATGCCCGAGGCAGGATTCGAACCTGCGACCGTAGCAGTCACACGGTTCCGGACTGCGCGCCTAGAACCGCGAGACCACCGCGGCCGGCTGATAATTGCAGAATGTGGTGCCACACAACGTGGCACGACACAAAACTGGCGCTAATAGCATTGGCACACAGGGAAAACACACAACACAGATATGTAAGTCCACAGTATTGGTGATAAGTTGAGCAAACCATCCCGAAATTCATCTGCAACAAAACGCCACTGTTTCCTACGCATGTACCCCGACATCAATATGGGATATTATCACCATGCACACGTACACAGGCCGCATAAGTGGTTGGCATATTCTGGATCAGGTGGTCGAGCAGCTGCTGGGATATAACGTCCCATTCTTCCCCCAGTGCCTGTCGGAGCTCCTGAAGTGTCCTAGGGGTCTGAAGACGTATAGCGATACGTCGACCGAGAGCATCCCAGACATGCTTGATGGGGTTTAGGTCTGGAGAACAGGCAGGCCACTCCATTCGCCTGATATCTTCTGTTTCAAGGTACTCCTCCGCGATGACAATTAGGTGGGGCAATGTGTTATCATCCATCAAGAGGAAGGTGGAACCCACTGCACCCCTGAAAAGGCGGACATACCGGTGCAAAATGACGTCCCGATACACCTGACCTGTTACAGTTCCTCTCTCAGCACCAATCATAATCCCACCTCACACCATCAAACAATGACCTCCATAGAGGTCCCTTTCAAGGATATTAATGGGTTGGTATCTGGTTCCTGGTTCACGCTACATGATAACCTGGCGAGAATCACTGTTCAGACTATACCTGGACTCGGCCGTGAACGCACCCCGGGACCACTGTTCCAATGACCATGTACTGTGTTCTTGACAGCAGGCTTTACGGGCTCTCCTGTGACCAGGATCGGTGGAATGCATCTTGCAGGTCTTCGGGAAAATAAACCATGTCTGTTCAGTCGTCTATAGGCTGTGTGTCTGGAGACATCTGTTCCAGTGGCTGCGGTAAGGTCCCGAGCAAGCCTACCTGCAGTACGCCGTGTCCGTCTGCGGGCACTGATGGTGAGATATCGGTCTTCTTGTGGTGTTGTACAGTGAGGACGTCCCATACTGCAGCGCCTGGACACGTTTCCTGTCTCCTGGAATCGTTGCCATAATCTTAAGATCACACTTCGTAGCACACGGAGGGGCCGTGCTACGACCTGCTGTGTTCGACCAGCCTCCAGTCGAGTATTCTACTCTCATAACGTCATCAGTATGTGTTCTTTGAGCCATTTTCAACACACAGTCACCATTAGCACGTCTGAAAGCGTCTGCACACTTACTCGTTGCACCGTAGTCCGACATGCACCAACACACCTCTGCGTATGTGGACTGCTGCCAGCGCCACCGTTCGACGACCGCAGGTTAAATGCACCGCATGATCATACCCCGAGGTGATTTAGACCCGCAAACCGCCCACCATGCATCAGCATTATCCTTAATTTATGAGCGCGGTGAACGCGCGCGGCTTCAGCAATGTAACTAATCGCCATCGCTGATTCCAGAGACGCTGCGTCAACGACGCGACGCCGCTATCGAAGTAACCCGACGGCCAAAAGGAATAATAATTTAGGTGTCAAAAGTTGGCGTGGCGTTGTGCGTTTGTTCTTGTAAATGGTTCCCGTTGTATGACATCAGAAAAATAGTTCCCCAGTTGACCTCTTACCGATAAAGTTAAATCTCGGGCTAGGGCTAGGTCGGATATAAAATACCGACCCACTGCGTGTTGTATAGAGATACCGTAATTGGTGTCTAAGGCTTGGGAGAGGTGAAGGAGTTTGTCTGGTGAAGCCGTTGTAGTATTTTGTACAGTTCACGGAGACCGTGTGGCAACTTTGTCGTTTAGGCCCCTGTCGATACACGTAGCTGTACTTTCCCCCCCAAGGCCACGCTACGGAATATAGGTAGGTTCCGGGATTTTGAAGTAGTCATGGATTAGACAGTGGTTTGGCGAAATTGCGTTTTCGGGCGGTCGATTAGTTGTCGTTCTGTGGACAGTTCGAGAGTGGTTATTTTGCTGTGACAGATACAGCGTGAGCCGTGTTAGAGAGAGAGAGATCTGCATTTGATGATTTTTAGGAAATCGGTAGAACATGATAACCTGTCCATGTTGTATGATTAGTAGTTGCGACTCGTCCAGAGGTAATGGGTTGCTTGCTGTTTTTGGGAGTGGTTTGGTAGTGGCTGGTGTGTATCGAGAAGGGAAACCCTGAAATATATTTTTGGTTTTTGTTTGGATGCCACGATCGTACAGCGAATCTAGACTTGGCTGGTGCGTATTCGAACTGTTTCACATTGATATGAGAAATCGTACCAGTACGTTGAGTTGGTAAGCGACGGGAATAGAAAAAAACCATTTACAAGAAACACGTAACTAAACAGAAAACTTGGCTACTAAAAGTGACGAGTGGCCTGATTTAATTTAGGGAACTTTGACGGGACGCGTTGTGCTAACGCCTGAGGAGGCTCAGTTTTGTTTTCATTGTTACTAAGTTTAAAGTAAAAGAGGCGGTGGCGCCTATATTTTTTGTAAGTTTTTGTTTGTTCTTGAATTCCTTTTCTGGGGGGGGGGGGGGGGAGGGGGAAGGATCGCTTACTAGATCTGAACTTTTACTGAGATACCTAGCCCAAATAAAGACAAGTTTTTTTGTATCAAAAGAAACCTTTACGTGTGGTTACTTAGCAACTGTTTTGTGTAATTCATTGTGTTGTGCTTGCAAGTCTAAGTGTCACCCTGAAAGTGACGTGTTTGAAGGATGTTTTAAGTTGAAAGTGCAAGGGAAACAGGTGGATCGGTAGAAACTCTTACGAAACGACGAAAGCAAAGATTTAAGTTTCTGAAATATTACCAGCTTCTTGCGTAAAATGATCTTGAGTTGGTATTAAGAAGTTTTGGTTTCAGTGAAAATCACTTAATTACGTTGGTACACGCAAACTACAAGAGTCCGATACTAATAAAAGCTAAAAAGATTACATTTACGAAAGAAAAGTTGTAATTGAGTGAAAATTAAAACTGAAGTTATTTGAAGTTGTTACGAAAAGTCAACGATCGTACTCACAAGAGTGAAGTGGTTAATCTGTAGAATACATTACGTATCATTATTTACGTAGCAACGTTAGACCACACAGAAAGAAAAACAATTATCGTTTAAGTTATCTTTATTTCGGTATTAACGTTCGCGAAATACGAGTTTAATATGAATCGGTCTTTGCACTCACTTCGTATTTGAGATGAATTTTAAAAGTTACTAAAAGATTACGTGGCCGTTCCAGTGAGAGATTGTTCTGCGTTGGAAGGAAGTCGTTGCTTGGACAACTGCAAGCTGGATTTACGATTTAGCTGGACATAATATAAACAGGTATCGTACTGAAATAATTTTCGTGTCATGTTTTGGAGGACAGGGAGATTACGTGTGTTGTCTCTGTATTCTGCTAGTCTCGTCATTGCTGATAGATAGCGATTGTCAGTGTCATTTGGATATTTCGGTGTATGTACGACCTCATACTTTGCACTCTCTCAGAGTGCAACTACTGTAGAAGCTAGGCTTCAACTGTTTGTCAGGAACTCAGCTACTACTGGAATCTTCTGTGGTCGGATAGCGATCCACAGTCATAACATCGAGTGTCAATACAAAAACTGAACCTAATTCTTGCTGTAGTGGTCGATTGGTTCGCTCAATCAATTTTGCGCGGCAGGAAGCCATACATTAGCGGCTGCTCAGAGCTGAGAGAAAGAACACCCCACTTTTCTGAGTCATGCATTAACATATTAATTGATTGAACTGTTTGGTTTTTATAGAACATCTCTGTTAACATTGTCCCCTTCTTAAATAATTGTTCACTATATCAACCATAGTATTGTTCAGGCCAGTGTTATGTGTGAAGATCACGCGAAGTTTTACTCTGTCTTTGTGAATGCATACTTCATCCAAAAAACGTTGTTTTGGAATATAGCTTCATAGGAATAGTTACTCTCCACACCCCAGTGTTTGTCATTACTCATCACCACTTGCAACAGTTTGAATATGTGTATGGAAACAAATGTTACTTAACCGCTGCCTGCTTGCTGGTTGCTGTTGCGCTTGCGAGAAATATGCAACAATATTGTTAAGAAGCAAGATAGATGAAAATTTTGATTGGAGTGAGATAGTTGTTTCACTTCAGTTGCCTGTTTAAAATAAAGACAAGTTGCATTCACATCAGTTACAGTTCAACTCAAATTAGGTTCTGTTTAGTCAAAAATTTGCATACGAGTTTAAGTTGAATGACAGTTTGTGGGGACATGATTTTGTTAACACGTAGACTTTTATAGAATGGGGGATAAAGTTGAGCTACATTTCATATAGAAACAAATATAATGAGGAGTTTACAGCCTTTAAAATGTGTCCATGCAGCCTTCCAATCCACCTGATTCTTCTAATTTATTATTTCCATCCCCTGTGCGTAGCGATATAAATTGACAATTAGGTATGTAAATTTTTGCTTTCTTTCTCTTTCCTCCAGCGTAAAGAAAAATAATAAATGATCATGAGAATTAATGGCACGAATTATAACAGAATTTATTGCTAAATGCATCACCTTGAAGTTCATTTTCAGGGAATTTGACTAATCCTTTATTTCCAGTAGTCTCAAAGATTGCATTCATTCTTACTATATGATTGACTTCTTAGGATGATCAGTAGCATTTCCTCTTCATATCTTTTTATTTTGTTCCATATGTAGTAAGGTAAATATTCTTCAACATATCTATCTGTGTAAAATTAAAAGGAGTTATGTCTATCATTTGCTTTGTTTTCAGAGACAATTTCGGGTTATAAAATGGACCTGTTGTGTGAAATGCTGTTTTTTTTTTAACAGACCAAAACGTGTTTCAGCTCCTTCAGTGGGTTATTTTTATAGATCAGTTATTGCAGAATGAGATTTTCACTTTGCAGCAGAGCGTGCGCTGATATGAAACTTCCTGGTAGATTAAAACTGTGTGCCAGACCGAGACTCAAACTCGGGACCTTTGCCTTTTGCAGGCAAGTGCTCTACCAACTGAGCTACCCAAGCATGAGTCACGCCACGTCCTCACAGCATTACTTCTGTCAGTACTAAGTTCAAGTCTCAGTCTGGCACACAGTTTTAATCTGCCAGGAAGTTTCAAATCAGTTAAGGCTTAAAAGATGTTCACAATTTACAGATTTGAATAAAGAAATCCCACTGGAGATGGCACAAAGGTGCTGAAACAAGTTTGGGTCTATATGAAAAAATAGTGTTTTGCATAACAGTGTTTTTACATATTAGTATCATTAGAAGCAAATAGTATATTTTCTTCATAAGATGTTTGGGCTACCATATGACACGTACAAGACAAGAGTGAATGCTTCTAGGAGCAAAAGCAACATTATTTCATTGTTTTTTGTGATCATATTATTGGAAGGGATAAAGGCAAAGACTTTTCAATAAATTTCACACAACTCATATTCATTTTTCATGTTTTTAATATTAAACTGTGTGATAATTTCATACAATTATATACAGGTCTCAGTAATTGTTGTATTACTGTTGAACAGATTATCATATTTGTATGTAAAGCACTTGTAACAAACAGTATTTACACATACAAACATTCTAACATACAATGATTACCTATATGTGACTATTCCTAATGTTCTGGATATTTACACCAAAATATTGACTATGGTCATTCATTAGAGCTCTGACAATGAGGCTCATTGTGACCCAGTAATCAAGGAGGATACAATTTGCTCCTCCCGATCAAATAAATGACTACGGCACACTCATACAACAATTTTAAATACAAGATACCGAGATAATTCTCACCAACTGCCACAACTTTTTTTTTTAAATTTTCTTTCCAGTAAGTCTGCATATATAATAGTATACACATATATTCACAATAGCAGATCATTATATGCTGATTATTTTTGTCATCTTATAATTTAGACACAATCTATCTAACAATAATAAATTCCTTTGCAGCACACAGCCATCAGTACAAATGATGGGTTTGCAAAACATTCATCCTCTAGCAACACTAAACCTAAATGCTTTTCATGAAACAAGCTCTCACATTTAAACATCTTTTGCTCACAGCCTTAATTCTAAAATTATCTGATGCTCTCAGCATTAATTTATTCAACAGTAATAAGATACTCAGCACTTCAGAAGCACATTTTGCATGAAGTGGATTTTCCTGTTAATCAAGGGAAACATTCTCTTTATATTCACAGAGCAATTTGTAATATACTTTGGACCTAGATGTAATATCAGATTATAATACCAGAACGGTACCCTGACACATCTGCTGCCACTTTTCTGTGGCAAATAACAGTTCTCTTTGGATATAATGCCCATGTATTTCACTAATATAATTTACAACATATTTAAACAGTCAGCTTGTCTTTTATTACAGTAGATTTACAGACACATAAATTGTGTTAGTAATATTTTTTTATTGTTACTAAGAAAATTTTCTCTCATAACTATCTTTGGCAACAGGCAGGCATTTTAATCTATAACTAACACGTAATATTATGGTGCATATTCACACAGATGGGTTAACTACTTAACTTAAACAAAGACATAAATAAAGGAACTGCACTGCATATAATCAAACTGTGAGATCATAGTGTGTCCAACCGAATCTCTGATGAAGAATAAAATGCCATACAGATATAATATAGTTACTGGTCCAAGATTTTTGAGCCACTAAAATAGTGGGTGGTTTACAAACATGAACACATAAAAAATAGTTAAAAGTGTGTAAAACTCTCAACGCAAACAATTGATGGCAATTCCTGTAGTGGAATAGTGCTGCAGTGTTTACCACACTGATGCACTGCTAACGTTTCTTGGGGTTGGTCCCATTATCGGTGGGATTTTCCCAATCCAACACATTTAAGAAAGCAATATATTTCAGTCTAGGACTAGAAAATAAACATAAATACAAATAAAAAAGTTGACAGCACATATAAAATTGATTAATAAATTACAGTCTCTCATATGACACCAAGGATACTGAACTCTAGAGTTGAACTGATTGGGAAAGTGTTTGATCAAAAACAATATGATGGAGAAATCTTTGTAATGTATCTCCATATTAAATTACTGGAGTACTGCAGAAAGATACAAGATGAGTATATTTGAAACGAATAATATTCTAATATTCACAGAATAAAAGAAATTTCTGGTTTCCACTCCTGTTCAGTAATTGAAGATGTGGGTGTGTGACTGTGACTGTTGAAGAATCTGCAGAGTAGCTTTTGATAAAAGGAATGGGCACATTGCAACATGTATCTGTTGTTTACAATGAAAACATAAGTTTCAGTTGTTTAGATTTATGTCCATTCTGTGCAGAAACTCTTTCTTTGGTAAATATGTGCAGACTGCACACGTGGCAATATAAGAGTAAACTTCAGAAATATACACTGTACAAATGTCGTTAAGGTCTACTTGACTATCAGTATTCCACCAGCACACAGAGATGATGACAAAATGTCTGTGCACTGTCCACTCTCACCCCCCCCCCCCCTCCTCTACCCAAACACACAAAAACACATGAAGAAGCATACAACAGACTGAATGACTCTCTGGCAATGGCAGACACTATGTGGGATTTCATTCAAAATTATTGGGAACGTCAGTCGACTTCCATTCCAAGTATTCGTCATTTTGTCTTTCAGGACAGCTGTCATCTGAAACCACGTAAAAGGAAACCAGTTTTAGCTTCAAAAGGTACGGCATCTTAGTGGTCAATCAGGGCACCAACACTTGCAGCCTCTCATTCTCCTTCAAGACATCGGTGCTGAGCTCGCTGCTGTGACTCGCGTCGTCTCGGGAAGGCTATAACGGTGAGATACATTAGGATCGGGTTTCGCTAACGACTCCTCCGAGGGTAAGTGTGGGGTATACCGTAGGCGCACATCCATACATGAAGAGAGAGCAGTCACTTGTCGCTTGCTCAGCCCGCCAGTGGCTGTTCGCCAGTGCCCCTCGGGATCACGCAGCAGCAGCGGTCGGTGGTGGCGACTGCGAGTCGCCTCCCGCGTCGTCCTCCAAGGCCAGAGGCACTGCGGTGGCGTCTACGTCTGCGCCTGCGTGGCATCCCTCCCTGGTGCGGACGCGCATCTCGGACCAGGCGACGGCGATCCACTCGTTGCGGCTCGCGTCGAACCACGTGAGGCCGAGGTTGTAGCGGCCGTTGAGGTTGGCGTGCTGGCAGTGCGAGAACCACCAGCCGCCCTCGTAGTTGGCGGCGCAGTGCGTGTTGCTGATGTCGAGGTCGCGGTCGATGGCGGAGAACTGCATGCGCTGCTGGTACTCGAGCGCGTCGCTGGCGTTGCCGCGGTAGTTGGCCACGTGCAGGCGGTAGCCGTCCGATGCCGGCCCCACGTGGAACTCGCCGTACTCGGCGTGCCAGCGCTTGCCGTAGATGTCGCGCAGATCGACGCGCAGGCTGGAGCAGTTGGCCGCCGTCAGCCGGTGCAGCGCCTCGTTGCCCAGCCAGAACTCGCCTGTAACACACACAGCGCACTGTCAGACTCTCTCTCTCTCTCTCTCTCTCTCTCTCTCTCTCTCTCTCTCTCTCTCTCTCACACACACACGCACACGCACACGCACACGCACACGCACACGCACACGCACTCTACACTCGCCAAGTCCCTCCACGCTTCTTTCACTGTAATTCAAACAGCAAAGGAAGCCAATTCGAACTAAGCACATAATAACGACTTTTAAGAGACCGCTACCATTTGCAAAATTTAATGACTTGCACGAAATATTAAATGAAGCAACCTGTTTCGGAAGCGAGGTGTAACAAAGCTAATGTAGTGAGCGCTCAGCTACGATCGACACATCAATAGTTAGACCGAAACAAGTTTTGTGTTTTTGACGACTATCTTGTTTCCACCCTACAGTAGAACTGATGTGATGTCGTGCCTGCAGTGTCCCTTGCAAGTTTATGAAAGTGATAACCAAGATCCAAGAAGCCATAGCAATGGAGGTAACCTTTTAGGAGCAGAATGGCTACAAGACATGTCAAGAGCGTACATAAAAATACAATGGACTGCAGGCACAGCTCTGGCTGACATGTCCAACATAATCATCAGCACAGGTGCTACCTGCTCATTTATCATGCCGCAGGGAATTCACAGTCTCAATAAAGTTCTTGTGCTAAGAGTGAATTCAGTGCGAAATTTACGCCGAACAGTTGTTGCAGAGATGGTTTCATGAAATCTAAACGTAGCGAGCACACTCCGCATCAGAGAAGGTAGCCATTTTAACCGATAGGTTAGTTGTGTTTAAGTAGTTCTTAGTCTTAGGGGGCTGATGACGTCAGATGTTCAGTTCCTTAGTGCTTTGAACCATTTTTTGATATGTAACATACCATTGGAGATCTAATAATGGTATATCCTATAAATTATGACTTGCTTTGAATAAAATGTGGAGTAGTGAACTTACGATGGTTTTGTAGCAACGTGACGTTCCTGCCCCCCCCCCCTTCCCAATTCCATTTTAGTTTCTTGGATTAAGAAATTAAAATGCTAATCATTCTATAAAAAGCAGTTTATTTATCACACTCTCCTTGTTTGTGACATCCACTTAATCTTTGCACTCCTAGTACACGAAAGACATAGCTAATATTATTCACATACTCTGTCTCTACAATTTCTCTCTCGATTGTTCACCTCACTGCCGTACTAAGTGCTGGATGTCATAGACTACACCCCCACTACCGATTCATACTTTGGTGAGCACTTTTCCGTAGACGTAGTACAGTATCGGATGCTTGTAATTTTCTCTGAACTCCTCTTTCACCCCCTCCTTCGTCTCCATTTCACCGACGCAGAATTCTATGTTCCAGACAGTCCATTTCCCCAAGAGTTCATTAAATTCTACGATTGCCTCCACTTAACAAGTGCTTTTGCTCACGTATGACTGCATTTTGCCTGCTGAAATAGAGGTGCCTCGATTCATATTTCCAAAATGTGAATGACAGCTTCCCTAAATAGTAACACATTCACAGACACAGGAAGGTCAGTGCGAGAAACGTAATTTTCGCCGCTTGTGTGTGTAGATGGCGTTGGTTCGCGACTGAAAAGGCGACAAAAACGGCCGCGGACGCTAGGCGCTGGCGCTGTCCACTATCCGCGATTGCAGCCGGCAGCGGCGCAAGCACAGACGAGGGCTGCGGCGCGCGCCATTGAGTGGCCTGAAAGCGGCGGCGGGGCGGCTGCTGCTGCCGCTGGTGTGGAGACACAAAAGAGAGCCGCCGGCGGCAACAGTGGCAGTCCTAATTATGCGAGCGCACACACACCACCCACGCTTGCGGACGTTTCACCTGCCAACTGTTCAGATAAGCGAGCGCACACAGCTGCTGCGCGCATCCGTTTCGTCTTCATTGTGTTGGCCACGAGGCTATAACGCGGACTACTACTTTTTCACTTGTTTTTGGGTGGTCGTACCTGTCTGCACATACATCCTCAGCGCTTTCAGCATTATGTGTATGAACTGAACTCCATCCGAACAGGCTATGGAAGGTCCAACGGTACCGATCGACCCCCATTACATCCTAAGCCGATAGTCGTCACTGGAAGCGGATATGGAAGGGCACGTGGTCAGCACACCGCTCTCCGTGCCGTTGTCAGTTTTCATTGACCAGAGCCACTACTTTTTAAACTATTAGCTCCTCCGGTGGCCTCACAAGGACTGAGTGCACCCCACTTGCCAACAGCCGACCCGGACGGTCACACATCCAGCTGCTATGAAAGTCTGACAGCGATTAACTTCGATGATCTGACGGGGACAGATGTTACTACTGCGGCAAGGCAGTTGGCCCTTACGTACATGTGCCATCAAAACTGTAGGATTCCATAACGCTAACGAAATAATAGGAGAAACATTGCGAAAATATAAAAACCCGCCAGGTTAGCCGAGAGCGCTAAAGCGCTGCTTCCTGGACTCGGGTAGGCGCGCCGCTCCCGGATCGAATCCCCCCGGCGGCTTAACGACGGAGGCCGGTGTGCCGGCCAGCCTGGATGTGGTTCTTAGGCGGTTTTCCACATCCCACTAGGTGAATATCGGACTGGTTCCCACGTCTCGCCTCAGTTACACGGCCCGCAGACATCTGAACACATTCACACTATTCCATGGATTACACGGGACACAGACAGTTCGGGTACACTTATTCGGTCCCGAGGGGTGGGGGGGGTGGGGGGGGGGGGGGTGGGGGGGGGGTACGAGGTGGCGGTAGGAAGGGCATCTGGCTACCCCTTAAATTAACCTTCCCAAATCCGATTAACCATGCCGACCCTGCGTCATTGTGGGAAAAAGCACAAGCAGAAGAAAGAAAGATTGCGAAAATGTAAAAGAAGCTGACGTAGAAGTTGAGTGTGATAATAACGTCGTTGCAGGACAATTACTGTTCTCAATATACACCGTCCGTCCAAAACGTTCATAGAGTGATTTCATTCCTGGCGTATGAGCATCGTCAGCGCAGTATTTACTGTGACACCTTGAACTAACGATTGTAAACAATAGACATGCAGTCATTGTGAGCGGGCGCTGTTAAGTTGTGGACGTGCGGCTATAGTGTGTCGACGTTTCATAAATCGCTGTGCAGCAACATCCCTAAATGAAGTGCTCAAGGCCATATCTATAATGTTTCGAAGAAGGGATAAGTCTGCACAAAGTTTGTTATGAACCCCGAAAGAAGACAAAGACGCGTGGACAGCTGCAGCATCTTGATTGAATTGCAAAACAACGACATTTTTTTCTGGAAAGAAATCATCAGCTGTGACGAGGCTTGGTGATATCAATACGAGCCAATCATAAAACGACATAATGCAGAAATTCTGTGAAGGGTCAGCACTTTGACGAAATACTCCACATTTACGCCAACGTGACGCGTGAGTTGAAGTTCACTCAATTATACTAACTTTCTATGCGTTGAATTCAAGTAAGGAGAGGGGATGGGAGGGGGGGGGGGGTGAAGAGGGCTATATACACCGCCTGAAGCACTCAAACCCCCACCTTAACTTCAGAAAGAAAGTTTCACATATTATCCCACATTAAAACCACTGTGCAAAAAAAGTGGTGCATTCTCAGAACAGACTGTATGTTCCGGGTTTCCCGCACAGTTCGTTATACAGTTATTCGACAGTTTTGTAGCTATGATGTCATGTGTTTACAAAAACAAACACTGTTATGCAAATGACCTTTATATTATGTGGTTGAGCCACGATCGCTATAAACATATAGTACTGTGAACATATAGCAACCATAGATATACTCACGGCCAACTGTATAACAGTTCTTATACTTCGTAAACATATGACATTGCAGCAACAGAATTGTCAAATTACTGTCATAACAAACTAATTAACACCGTAATTCAGCAAATATAGAACGACAGTTAAAATATATTTGCCGACAATGTAATATGAATCTCAGACCATATAGACATTTATACATAAGTAGCAATCCCAGCTCTATGTTCTACTATAACTTAAAAAAGTATAATGAAAATAATTCCTCACACACTGTACTGCAGGTCGTTCGATAATGCCTGTTTAGTCGAAACGTATCTGTAGTGGAAGTGAAAGTAATAAAAATTAAAAACACACAGCAGCAAGTTTCGACACCCCTTGCAAGTCTCGACACCCCTTATACATGCGTCACTTGCTGACTTACACTATGTTGGAGGCCCTATGGAACACTATCTACTGTCAAATTTAACACATAGAAGACGAAAAAGTGGAAAGTAATAGTTATATAAGTAAAAATAAGTTTTCAATTTGGCACGTTTTTAAAAAGTGCCAAAAAGGGCGAAATAATTTCTGCTAGCCCCATATACTAAAAACGTGTGGCACATAGATAGGATGTCAGCTACTTTTGCATGTACGTGTTTTTCGTTATAAATCTTCCAAATGTTGTCAAAGCTACTAAAAATTCACAAGCACAAATTTCCCGGACTGTCTTTGTGGGATGAGGGATCTGCATGGGGCTAACAGAAATTATGGTATACTTTTTAGCCCGATTGAACAACGCGTTATATTAAAAATTTATTTTCATTCTTCTGCTTCACTTCCTATATTTGGCCAATTGCCTGTTATCTTCTAGTGCGCCGCGTGGTCTACAGCGTCTTGTCACCCCCGCCCCCCCCCCCCCCGTCGGATGTTCGAGTCCTCCCTCGGGCATGGGTGTGTGTGTCGTCGTCCTTAGTGTAAGTTGTAAGCCAATTTAAGTTAGATTAAACAGTGTGTAAGCTTAGGGAGGTCCCGTAAGACCTTACCACAAATCTCCAAAATTTCTTCTAGAGCATTTATAATTTAGAGCGTTTATCGGAAATCTTTCACCACCCATCATTTTGTCCTGTTTTCCTTCATGTATTACTAAATGGTGATTTCTGTATCGATCTTCCCTTTACATTCTACCACTCTCCCATAAATCCTCTCAATTAATCAACCTTTCACTCTTGTTAGAAATCTCATTTTTTGTCGCCTTGTTGTTGTCCACCATTCACTTCCATAAGTAAGGCTTGGCACTGTTATTATTTTATAAAACTTCAGCTGCGTTTATTTCCTGGCTTTATTTTCTATCGAATTAATTATTTAGAACTTAAAAGCAGTGTTTATGTCTTGGTATTAAAAAAAAGTTCAAATGTGTGTGAAGTCTTAGGGGACTTAAGTGTTGAGTTCATCAGTCCCTAAGCTTACACACTACTTAACCAAAATTATCCTAAGGACTAACACAGACACCCAAGCCCGATGGAGGGATGTCTTGGTATCGAGGAAGCTAATTTGGGAGAGTGAACGAAGCATCTGCACCAGTGCAGACTCTTAGATCCCACACTTTACGAGCTGCTAGGCTACGTCGTGGCAGAGGGAGTGGACTACTGACCGGCGGGCGAGCCGAAGCCGGCGGCGTACTCGTGCCAGCGTCGGTTGAAGTCCTCGGAGCCGTCGACGCGTCGCTGCACGACGGTCCAGCCGCGGTCGCACCACGCCAGCAGCGGCCGCGACAGCCCGTCCGGGCTCAGCAGCTGCAGGCCCGAGGCGTCTCCCGCCGCCGCTGCCGAGCAGTCTGCCAACACAGAGCGCACCGCGCCGTCAGCGAAACAGACGGACAACCAGCTGTGGCTTGCAAGTACAGCGACACCGACACACACTCTCAATGTAAGCAGTGGCCGAGGTAGTAGGGAGGCGGGGTTGTACACAGGCATCCCCGGCACCCCAGCTCCACGTGTTGTTCAGCCAGCACACAGCGCATGCAGTAAAGGTAATTTTGAAACAAGAGTTAAAGGTCAGAGAGGAAAAATTAAATGCTCTAAGGTTGCCTATGACGAAGAAGAACTTTGAAGATTGTAAGTAGGCGGTTTAGGTGTTTATGTTGGTAACGCCACGTAGCGCTCTATATGAAAATCACTGACTGCGCTGTGTGCAGTCTGTGTCTGGTTCGCATTGTTGGAATTTGCTATTGTAGTGTTGGGCAGTTGGCTGATAACAGCGCGTAGCGTTGCGCAGTTGGAGGTGAGCCGCCAGCAGAGGTGGATGTGGGGAGAGAGATGGCAGAATTTTAAGAGCGGACGATCTGGACGTGTGTGCGCCAGAAAGAGTAAATTTGTAATACTGGATATCATGAACTGATATATACATATATATACAACTTTTGAACACTATTAACGTGAATACTTGTTTATTCTTTATCAAAATCTTTCATTTGCTAACTATGCCTATCAGTAGTTAGAATCTTTTATTCAGCTGGCAGTATTGGCACACACTGTATTGCAGTAGTTGGAGTAACGAAGATTTTTGTGAGGTAAGTCATTCATGATAGGTATAGATTATTGTTAGTAAGGGCCATTCTTTTGTAGGGATTTTTGAAAATCAGATTGCGTTGCGCTAAAAATATTGTGTATCAGTTTAATCAGTCATTTGTAATTTTTCTGACGGGACGTTTCAAGATCAATCGAATGATACGGATAGTGTCTAGAAAGTGAATTATAAGATGATCATCAACGAAAGTAAAGTGAATTATAACATGAGCATGAACGAAAGTAAAAGAGTTAGCAGTAGAATTAAATAAGGGAATTGTACTAAGAAATGAGGCACTTATATAGTATACGAGTTTTGTTATTTGCGTAGCAACGTAACTGACGATGGTTGAAGTAGAGAGGATATAAAATGCCGACTCGTTATAGTACGAAAAGCCTTCCTTTAAAAGAAGAATTTGTTAACAACTGTATATGGGAATGTCCAGACTGACTAACTCATAATCGCCTAGTCCAAACCGCTCGTGATAAAATTTTGGAAATTTCATGAAGGTTTGATCTTATACTGTAGGTGTCGTTTAAGTCCAAATTCCAAGTGTGTGAAATAGGGGATGAAAATTTTCAACAAAATTTCACTTCTCGATTAGACACAAAGAAATACGTATTAGGGGATTAAAGTAGCTACAGAAATATCACCAAAAGAACGTAAAAGACATAAATTTAAAAAAAAAAGTTGACTGCAACTACAAGAATCGCTTTCTGATCAGAATCACATTCGCAAAACACCATGCTTCTATGGTCTTAATTGGCGTGAAAAGTTTGGAAAGAGTTGCAATTTGTAAACAACATAAAAATTCCATTAAAAGAAAACAAAAAAATCTTTGCACGCCATTAAGTCAGGAAGGCCATTTGCAACAATGGCCGAAGAAGTTGACAATTTCATATGACAAGGCGCTTCAAACCCTCAGAATTTTATTGAAAATGATGATATAGTTTTGGTCTTGCTGGGAAACAAGCCGATCCAATTCTTGTGTTGTTGTTGTTGTGTTTGACTCAGCTCTCCGTGTTAGTTTATTGTGCGCTATGTATCATCATCCCTTGACAAACAAACAAGCTGTTCAGTCTCTTATCAAAAACAAATCTGGCCAGGCAAATATCTACGTTTATTGTGTAAGAGCGTAAGGAGGTCAAAGACTTTTACTGTCTCTCCCAGAACACCTCTCCCCCCTCCCCCTAAATGTAACATACCTCACCCACACTCAGCATGATACAGATGCCCATGATTTTAATTATAATATCAATACAAGAAGTAAAATATATTAGTATAATCACAATACTTTTTTACATCAGTGTTTCGTGCCTTCGACCTTGTCATACCTTCTGGATCCACACCTTAACTGAAACATCTTCTTGGAAGGAGAACATTTTTATTCACTGTAATGATAGATGCCACGTCAAGATCGCGAATGAATAAGCTTCTATTTCTAATACACCACAGTGTTTTCCGGAGTTAGCTACCATCATGAACGTTGAGCCTAAAGACCAAACAAACGAAAATATTCAACACAATTTTAAAAGACTTTCTGTTTAAGTACCTATCAAACCTAATGAGTTAAATTAAAGGTTACCAACTACTAATAATAATATATCAATCGATCTCATTATGAGTCTTATGAAAACTGAAAGTGTCTTTTTATTAATGATACCACAGTCCTTCAGTTCAGTGCAATGTTTCCGCAAAGCAAACGCAGGAATTCCGCTTGCAAAGTTCTTGCGCGATGTCTCAGTGGTAACGGCGCACTCAGGTGAATCCCACTCTCAACGCACAGCTACGGGCGGCACGCCGCTCCCATCTTGCGGTAATGTTTGGAGGACGTTATTTACGGCGGCAAGTGCTCGCTCCTCTTAAATCAAATAAACGCCACCGTAACTATGGCAACATTCAGGGGGAGAACTCGCCCGTCTCAGCACCGGCAGCCCATTTACATAGAGAACGGAACTCTGCACTGCAAATAGTATAAAACTCACTCCGGCGTTTTGGAGCGCAATTCAGGGTGGCAGTAACACTGTGATGGAATCCCGTTTGCTTTGGCAGAATCCACGCCGCTTCGAAACGAGTTCCAGGCAACTAACTATTCATGCAGTTTGTTAACAAAAGGAATAGAGCCGAATGGAATTGTGAGTAGTTTTGTCAGTTGTCACATTTACTTTATTACAGCGCGCATTATGAATTTCTGAGTAGGTGTAACATTAAAATTCATCATTTATTTAGGAATTATAATGTTGATGTGAGCGGCAAAATAACATGCAGTTCCCTCTCATAGAGATGAAACTGAGTATCTTCTGACTAATACGCTATTAACTACTATATAAAATTTTCTTAAGTTGGAAAATACATTTCGTTTCCTTCAGTAGTTTTTTGTTATAGTCAACACGCAACTGCGTTTTTTTAAGCGATTCGGAGTAATGACAATGCGTTAAATTTTTTCGGTAAGTATCGATAGAACATCAGTATTATCGAAAGGGAACCTTCTCGGTTGCGAAAGAGGCATGCCTTTGGCTGCCGTGTTTAAAATGTATCTGTCAGCTACGTTTACCTAAGAAACTGTGTGCGCAGTACAGTAATTTCTCAATGTGAAAGCTGTAAGCCACAACTCTAAAAGTAAAAAATGAAAGGCACAATCCAAAACTGGCGCACGTTTCACTTTTCCCTTCACGTGTAAGTACTCATCCGCCTGTCGACCAGATGAACACATTGATGACTACTACAAGTAGTCTGGTATGACGCTAAAGTAACCTGCGTCTAATTAGATAAAACAAAAATAATACTTCACCAAAAACAGAAATAAATTATGATTTGCGGTTTTGCAGACTAAGTTTCAAGTTTATAATACTACTTGGTACAGCTTGCTATTCGGCTAGGCAGACGCTGGCAGGAAATGCTCATAACATCCCTCGAAGTGTTTCCAACGGTAAAGCTACAGCGGTATGATTTGTAGAGTGGACAAGTGAAATCCAACCAGTAATGTAGCATTTTTCCTGTAATCTGTCGTCGGACGCCAAATGCTATAATATTCTATTACAGCCTGTTTTCATTAACAACTTCCGGCGATATATATATATATGTGTGTGTGTGGAGTCAGACAATGTCCGAAACGCTGTAGGGATGTTGCAGGGCAAAAAAATTCTATACGTGACGCCGTTCCCGAGTTATTTAGTGCTGAAAGTAGACAATCTAAAGCCCCGCGCGCTCACATTCAAGCGGCCAGCCAGTGGGGGTGTTGCCCAACGAACATATTACTTCCTCCCACATACATCTCACGCAATGACCAAGACGAGAAAGATCGAGAACGACAAACATTCCTCCCACGCGGCATCCGCGAGTTGAACAGGGAAGAGGAGATCATTTAGTGGTGCCTGAAGTACACCCCGCCACACACCTAGGTGGCATGCGGAACGTGACGTAGATGTAGATGATCTACAGTGGCCCTTACCTGAAATAATTTAGAAAATCCACGGTAAGCCTTAACCACGATGGCCGGAAAGAGCAAATTCTACATTCCCGAATACTTGGTCAATGGCTCCACAACTGCACTGCCCCATTCGGTTGGACCTTATCGTACAATGTTCTTGGATATATACGCAATTTGCTCCAGATACTTACAAACTAAGTTATATTAGGCATATAACGATAGAACGAGAACAGGCGACGGAAGAGATCTTGTGTAACGGGGGAAATTAAATGTCGTGTGACGAGAGCCTCCCGTCGGGTAGACCGTTCGCCTGGTGCAAGTTTCTCGATTTGACGCCACTTCGACGACTTGCCCGTCAATGGGGATGAAATGATGATGATTAGGACAACACAACACCCAGGAATCGAACCCGGCCCCTTAGGATTGATAGTCTGTTACGCTGACCACTCAGCTACCGGGGCGGACCTGTAACGGGGGAAAGACAGTGGGACTAAAAGAACCTACTGGCACACTCCGTAAGGTGTCTTGCAATGATCTGGTCTATATGTAGACCTACAGGTGTGTAGAACGAGAACAGGAGGTGAATGTGATCTCTGTGACAGATTAATATGGATGGCGGTATATCTGGCCAGAGGAGACACGGCAGAGAAGAGACGGCAATATCGTCTGTCGGTGGGTGGTGGGGATCTGTGGGGTAGCAGTGGTGTTTGTGGGGTTGATGCTGGTGTTTGTGAGGGTGGTGTGGGCGGAGGAGCGCCAGAAGGCCGCCTCCGGCTGCCGGCGGGGCCTCCACATCGGGCCGTGTTTTCGGCGACCGCACTTGCGGCAAAATTGTTTGTCTTTCCGGAGCTGGCGGGGAACTCGCTCCGTCGCCACGGCCGAGAAACGCGTTTCCAGAAGTGGGCACGTATGCGTGGCGTCCGCCGTTTGGTGGCGAGATGAGCTTCTGCGAACCTCCCGTCAACACGGCAGCACGCTCACTCTAGAAGGTGGAAAGCCCGAAGTTGGCGACAGGTCAATATGCGTTCATTAGATGCCGAGCACTCGCATCAACAAAGGGAGTGTTTTAACAATGCACCTATCTTGTTCAGTGCCGTTCAGATCACATTTTTACCATCATTAAGGGGGGTAGGACGTCAAACGGGCCGACTTGGAGCAGGAGAGGCACCACACGACATTTCAATTTCCACTGTTTATAATTTTACAAATAAATTTACAAAACTTTGTCAGCATAACCAGGAAGGATTCAGAATTCACACTCTTACCAGTGGAAGTTGTAAAACATAACGAAATAATTTTTTTACGTGTGAAATTTCATCATTTTTTTCACTTACTAATGGTAGCATTCGTTGCTATAGGTACACTTTTCTTCATAAATAAGAGAGATTCTGCGATGAATTTTGCACAGCATACAAACCATACGTAGGGTGTATGAAACTCTAGAATTTTCCAAATCTATTAAAAACTGTGGTGAAAATTGAGGTAAGTAACTACAAAATTTGTGTTTTTTCTAAACATGAAGTTTAAAATACAACAGCTCATTCATTTTTTCATAAATTAAATAAATTCTAGAGTTTCATACACCTGTGAGTATGGTATGTATGATGTGCAAAATTTATCGAAGAATCTCTCTAACTTATGAAGCAAAGTGTACCTATAGCAATAAATGCAGCTATTTGTAAGAGAAAAACTGATGAAATTTCACACGTAAAAAAAAATATTTTGTTATGTTTTCGAACTTCCACTGCAATGAGTGTGAATCCTGAATCCCTTCTGGCGATGCTGACAAAGTTTTATGAATTTTATTGTAACAAATAAGCCCTTGGTCACAAATATTAAGTCAAAAATTGACCTGGTTTCGACGCTACTATGAGCGTAGTCTTCAGAATTAGACTAACTGTACTAAAACATTAGGTATATAGTGCATTAATAAAATTAAAGTTTGTACTATCTCGAAAAGATGCAGTACTTACAAGTCACAGTAGTCTTGTTGCAGCCCTTGTCCACAGTCCGAGCAGCCCTTAGCGGCTCGCCATCTGACAAGTGTTCATGAATTCGCCTTTCCGGCTGAGATCTTTTTTAATATGTGACTTGTAAGTACTGCATCTTTTCGAGTCAGTACAAACTTTAATTTTATTAATGTACCATATACCTAATGTTTTAGTACAGTTAGTCTAATTCTGAAGACGACGCTCATAGTAGCGTCGAAACCAGGTCAATTTTTGACTTAATATTTGTGACCGAGAGCTTATTTGTTACAATATAATTCTGACACGGTCACTGAACCTTAGCAGCTATGTACAAAGTTTTATGAATTTATTTGTAAAAGTAGAGACACTGGAAATTAAAATGTCCTGTGATGCCTCTCCTGCTCCAAGTCGGCCCGTTTGACGTACTACCCCCGTGAAGAAAGAGAGGAAACTCATAAATGATGTTTTCGTAGAGGGAACATCTTTTCCAGTCCTGTTCAAAAGAAACGTGACGAAAAATCTGAAACACTTCGCGGATGTGGCAATATGTCGAAATTGATACTTTTGGTTAACTGCCGGTAACTCTACAGTAACGTAGGCGAGAATTTGGAAATTGTCGCGCAGGTCGGCAAGCCTTAAGGGCGGCTGCAGCTCGTAGCGAGTGTGTGCTGACCTTTGGGCAGGCCGGCCACGATGCGGCGGTAGTCCCTCTGCACAGCCGTCAGCTGCTGCACCAGCTGCACCACGCCGCTGTCGTTGCCGCTTCCGCTGCCGCTGGCTCCCAGCACGTAGTTGGCCGTCGCGTTCTCCACCTGCAACAACATAAAACCCGACACTCAACCTCACTGTCCATACAACTCTATTAACAGCAGATGATTCGTGATAAGATACAGCTTTGTGCCCAACAGAAATTCGAAGCCCTATCTATCTTTCACAAAACCACTGCCCTACCAGCTACACTACCCGGATATGGGTAACGGAGCTACTCAAAGCTTAAATTTGCCTTTGATACCCATTTTGTAGTGACAGACGGAAAGTCATCGAGTAGAACAGAAGTACACTGGCTCCAGGAACACTCTTCTGAGTTTAAACACTTCCGCTGGCCACCAAACTCACTAGACATGAACATTATTGAGGGTATCAGGGATGCTGTTCAGAAGACGTCTCCACCTCCTCGTACTCTTCCGGATTTATGGACAGCCCTGCAGGATTCACGGTGGCAGTTCCCTCCAGCACTGCCGGCCGGTGTGGCCGAGCGGTTCTAGGCGCTTCAGTCTGGAACCGCACGACCGCTAAGGTCGCAGGTTCGAATCCTGCCTCGGGCATGGATGTGTGTGATGTCCTTAGGTTAGTTAGGTTTAAGTAGTTCTAAGTTCTAGGGGACTGATGACCTCAGACGTTAAGTCCCATAGTGCTCACAGCCAGCTCTCCAGCACCATCTCAGACATTATTCGAGTCCATGCCACGTTGTGCTGCGGCACTTTGGGTGCTCGCGGGCGCCCTACACGATATTAGGCCGGTGCACCAGTTTTCTTGGCTATTCGGTGTATATACAGGGTGTTACAAAAAGGTACGGCCAATCTTTCAGGAAACATTCCTCATACACAACAAAAGAAAATATGTGTTCGGAAACGCTTACTTTCCATGTTAGAGCTCATTTTATTACTTCTCTTCAAATCACATTAATCATGGAATGGAAACTTACAGCAACAGAACGTACCAGCGTGACTTCAAACACTTTGTTACAGGAAATGTTCAAAATGTCCACCGTTAGCGAGGATACATGCATCCACCCTCCATCGCTGATGCAGCCCTAGAGAATGGCGTATTGTATGACAGCCGTCCCCATACGAGCACGAAGAGTCTCTACATTTGGTACCGGGGTTGCGTAGACAAGAGCTTTCAAATGCCCCCATAAATGAAAGAGGGATCAGGTCAGGAGAGCGTGGAGGCCATGGAATTGGTCCGCCTCTACCAATCCATCGTCACCGATTCAGTTGTTGAGAAGCGTACGAACACTTCGACGGAAAAGTGCAAGAACTCCATAGTGCATGAACCACATGTTGTGTTGTACTTGCAAAGGCACATGTCCAACTTTACATTCCTACAGTTGGGCCAACTGGCGGTGAATCGAGGAAGTACAGTACATACTGACGAAACTAAAATGAGCTCTGACATGGAAATTAAGCGTTTCCGGACACATGTCCACATAACATCTTTTCTTTATTTGTGTGTGAGGAATGTTTCCTGAAAGTTTGGCCGTAACTTTTTGTAACACCCTTTATATCACAGATGTTTGAAACTTGAAAAGGTCTCTTGGATCCTGTAGTTTCATCTGATTAAAAGCATTAGAAGGATTGAAATGTCTCTGATGGTTCGTTACCCACGTGACAGCCAACGACTACTTCACGTTGGATGTCACTGAGCTGACGTGAACGACCCATTCCACTGTTACTGCTTTACCTACAGCCCCCTGCTTCCCACCTCTTTCTGTACTGGAGGGTCCGCCTCTGGTGAGTGCCGCATTACATAGAGACGTCCGGATACTTTTGATCATATGGTATACATCATATATGTGTAAGATATTGCGCTGTTTCTCTCAGGTCGATCTGAAAAGTGGGATGAAAAGGTTTTAACGCTGCCAATACACCGGCACTTCAATTCCATTTGCGCTGCGCAGATAGCCACTGTCCCAGTGCGATGCTACTCTGGCGGGATCGGCGCAGGTTTGCCTAAGGTAAAGGCGTGGCGCGTCCGTGGTGGATGTGGCTGCGGTGGCAGCGGCGGCGCGCTCCGGAATGCAATCTCGCGCCCAGAATAAGGGAGGCCGCCTTCCGCAGCAGGCGCATTCCTCTGCCGGGCCGCCGAGTAATTCCGCCGGAATATTCGCCGCGAAATCCGCAGCCATACAGTAGCGGCCCACCCGGGGCGGGAATTCGCCGGCGAATCAGGCGTGCGCGCCGCTTCCTGAGAATTGACGCCCGTTTTCCGCGTGGAAGCAATTTCTCTGGCGACGGGACGACGCGAACCGCCCTGTCGGCGGCGCGTTCTCCGCTGGCGCCAGTCGCCGGACTAGCTCGACGCTCCGAGTGGCAGGTGTTTTTCTGGCGACAGTGACGCACGCGGTCGCATTAGGGGCGCGTCGCCGCGACGCTGAGCGATGCCGCCCGCTATTTTATCCGGCAGCCGCTCTTCCCAGAGTCGCTCCCAAAGAAACTCTGCACTGGCGAGACTGATACTCGTAGGTGACTAGCCACGTATATTCTTCACGTCCTTTCACATGAAACGGAGCAATCTGGGATTGGCTATTATGTCGCCCGTAGCATAGTTTACGGCCGCACCCAATAGTTCCTCTTTCTTATGACTGTGGACACAAAAGCCTGTTTTCGGTGTCTTGAGCATGGAGGCTACGTTCATCCTTTTTTTTTTTTTTCTTAGTAAGAGGTGAAGCAGATCTACGCCCACACGGGCATGATGGCCAACTCAACAGGTCTACTGCCACCTCTGCATAAGGGTTAGTATTCACTAAAGTGAGGTGTCGCAGGATGTGGGTACTGCGATGTTTGCGTACGTATGGTTAAGGTTAACCATTAATACGCGCTCATCTGGACATAGATTGGGTCGAAGTCGAACGAAGGGTAGCGCTTTGAAAGGCGGAGGAAAAAAAGTGCTAAGGCAAGAGCCAAGGGAAAAAATCCTCTGTGATAGTTAGGTCGGGTGGTAAGAGTACTAGCGGGTGTCTTACTGCCTGCGATAGGTCGCGCAGGGGTAGGCTTTGTTAGTAGAGGGTATCATGCATGTCGATACCTTTGACGTTGCGCGGTGGTAATGCTCGTCCGTTCATCGTGGACATCGAGGGCCGACCTTCCCGAAATCTTTCTAAATGGGCTTTCAAAAAGAAGTCGATATTCCCGTTGGTAGTCACAAAATTTCGAAATTTAATTGACTTTCTGAATTGTACCGTCTGGCCATACGGAATGTCTTTCCCTAATTGTAGGAGGACTGGAATGCGCCTCAGTTTTTCAGCGACAGATATCACGACTGAGGCCAGACTTTTATCCCGCGCAGACCCTGGTTTCGCGATGTTCGCCTATCCACATGGCTGATATCCACTGTACGCCGTATGAACCTCAACGATGGAAGTTTTCCGATGCACTTTCATCTCACCGGAATTACTTCAGCTCAATTCTGTAACTGCACTAATACTACATAGTTGACATTAGTCGTATGCTGTTTGTATGTGCGAAATGGGAGAGGCACACACAATCGTACTTGCAACAACTGCATATTCTGAATACAGAGCTTCTTACTAGTGCCGCCATTCTAGTTTCTTTAAGTGATCCCGCATACAATTAAAAGCTTTTTAACAGTTTGTAGTAAGAACGCAGCACTGCGAATTATATTAACCGCCGATTCATGTTAGCACAACAGCATATATACAGTTATTTGAAATTATTCATTGAACATATGTATCTATGTTGTTCCTATTGTTTTCTTTCTATTTCTTAAATTTGAGGCGCCAGAATAATTAACTGTGTTACATCGTCCTGTAAAATTCTACACAGATTATCAAATACCTTTGTTAAATATTTACTTCTATTCTTCTATTTGCACCTTCACCATTTTGCGGCGCAATGACTGCACCTTGAAATTTGGTCGTGTGTAAATTCCACTTCTTTAACATTTCGGCCGAATACCGTTCGGACATCTTCAGAGTGAGCCGAGATTTGTCGGGGCATGCTTTATTAAATGGAAGAATTAACTCTGTCAGATGCAACTCAGCAGCTGACTTATACAAGTGAATCGGAGAGTGTGCCAACAAATCTGTGGAGGCGAAAACGGCTGTGCAGTCAACCAGAGAAAAGCTGAGAATCGATTAATTCCACCTGTTTAGGACACTCAATGCGATTCGTATAAAAAGACACTACAGAAACCTTCGTGGAATTTTTCAGTCAGACCATATATATGTGCACGGAATCTGCATTTGTTTGAGGACGACAGTACTGCAGACAATTTTATGACGATAGCCAATCTCTTTGACTGATAAGAACCGCGAGGGGTAGCGGCGCGGTCATGGGCGCCTTGGTCACGGTTCACGCAGCTCCCCCCGTCGGAGGTTCGAGTCCTCCCTCTGGCGTGGGTGTGTATGTTGTCCTTAGAATAAGTTATTTTAAGTTAGATTAAGTAGTATGTAAGTATAGGGACCGATGACCTCAGCAGTTTCCTCCCATAGAACCTTACCACAAATTTCCAAATGATACGTGAACTCTTAATCACGACTGAGAGTTTACTTTGCAGAGCCCCTTAACACATTTACTTTGTAGAGCTCTTTAACACAAAGAATGCATACTTGTGGTCTGCATCGCCCGCCTCGACACAAAACGTTTTATTAAAGCAATATTCGGCTCGCCGACAGTTGCGCACGAAGTTCCCTGAGAGCTACAAGGGTTTCCGAGAGCACCTCACGAGGCGCGTTAGAAGGGCGGAGCGCTGCGAACTTGTTCATTCGTGAAATGTGCCGCCGCCGACAATAACGCGCTGCCATAACCGTTAGGCCCTCACGCAGCCCGTGGGCCTGCCGAGGACCGCGCCCACCGTCTCGGGCACGGCTCCAAAGCGGACGCCGTAGAGCTGTTAGCCGCGTTCGCGCATGGCCGAGCCGCCCAAAGATAGCACCTCCTGCACCCAGCACGGACTCTGGGGGAGGGAGGCCGAAGGGGATACGAAAAGCTCCTAACCATCTACCGCATATACACTGTGCTTTAGAAAGCTCGGTCAGAGGTACTTCTGATCAGTTAACTGCCGTTTTGCTTCGGATAACGTGGGCGTACTTCGATTAATCAGAACAAGTAGATGAACGAATGAAGAGGAAATGATTGCAAAAATCTTCACATCGTCTTTTTTTTTTGCAGAAAATCCGCAATCAACGACTGTACAAAAAATTTCATAGTACGCCTGGACTACATGTATTTCTAAAGTGATCGTCAACTTCGGATTCTCGAACAGCCTTCAGATTTGATTACACCTGCTACAAGAGTAAGCAGACAATTCTGTAAAAAAAACACGCGTTCTGTATCATCGAACAGTATAGAAACATATTTTTTAAAAGTAATTTTCATTCTCTAGGTACAGTGGTTTCTTGGAGTAATGACCGATGCAGAATCAGAGGACAGAGCGAGTCTCAGTTCGATACCAACATTTGCTTTACAACCACGGCAAACCTCCCGAAAACATTAGACAGAAATTATGGATGGGCACTATATTTTATTTGCACACTCTCTGGCCGAAATTATCCGGACATCCATTGGTGGATATTAATATGACGAGCGTCAGCCTTTCACCTTTATGACGGTCCGCCCCCGGTAACTGAGTGGTCAGCGTGACAGACTGTCAATCCTAAGGGGCCGGGTTCGATCCCCGGCTGGGTCGGAGATTTTCTCCACTCAGGGACTGGGTGTTGTGTTGTCCTAATCATCATCATTTCATTCCCATCGACGAGGAAGTCGCCGAAGTGGCGTCAAATCGGAAGACCTGCACCAGGCGAGCGGTCTACCCGACGGGCGGCCCTCGTCACACGCCATTATTACCTTTTTGACAGCTTGAACTCTACTGGGGACACCTTCAGTGATGTGTCTGAGTGTAGCTGGAGGAATGGCCGACTGATCTTCCTGAAGAGTCGAAACTAAGATACACATTGACGTTGGTCGCTGGGGTCTGTCGACGTTCTACCTCATCCCAAAGATGTTCCACGGCGTTCACATCGAGATTCTGCGCAGGCCAACCCATTTCAGTAATGTTACTGTCCACGAACCACTGCCTAACAGAAACTGCTTTATGATAGGCTGCAGTGTCTTACTGTTACAAATAATCATCCTCCCGGACCTGTTTCTCTACTGTGTGCAGCGCACAATCCTATAAAATATGTTCATATCCTTCCGCACTTAGCCGTTTCTACTACACTGGAGACAACATGCAATCTCTTAGATTTGCCGGGTGATTCGTTGTCATCTCGCTGAGATAGGGTGTTCCGCCGGTTGTAGCTTCTTCCCAACACGGCGATAAAATATCCCCGTACTGGACACCGCCTCCTACGTACTTCACTGTTGGCCTTACATACGACAGCAGGTAACGTCCTCTGTGAGTTCGCCACGCACTATACCTTCTATTGTCACACGGTGTTGCCTTTGTCATGGCTGTATAAATCACCCGTTTCTAGTTATCCACTGTCCATTGGTTTCTCTTAGCATTCAGCACAGAAATGTGTGGCTTCAGAGGAGCTGCTCGACCATTATACCTCTTTTTTTTTTTTTTTTTTTTTTTTTTTTTTTTTTTTTTTTTTTACTGTGATAGTAGCTATTGGTAGCTTTTTGGAACTCATGAGTGATTCCTTCTGCTGCTCTGATGCGATCTTTACAACAATCTTCCACAGTTCTCGACTGTCCCTTTCCGTCAGTACGCCAGGTCTGCTTGGACTTGGTTTAGCTGTGCTTGCTCCCTCAAGAGTCTACTTCACAATCCCAACACCAACAGTTGGCTTACGCACCTTTAGAAGGTCGGAATGTCCCTGGCGAATTTGTTACTCCGGTAACATGACGTGACTAGTCCACGTTCATGACCGACGCACAGTTCTGTTACCAGCTCTCTCGTGACATCTACTGGTGAAGTAGTGTATGTGTTTCCGAATACTTTTGATCAGATAGTCAACCACTGGAAGTCTAGTATACGTCAAAGTCTATTTGTTTCTGTGTACAGGGAATAAGGTGAATGAAGTGCTCGGTAAGTGCAGTGCACGTGTGTCGCTACCAATCGGAGATCCATGCGTGCATTCTGTAAGTCTGCAACTTATTACACCGAAGCTCGAGATGAGCGACTGCAAGTGGTCGAGTACAGGGATCTGTTGTAAGCGCGGCAGGCGCCCAGGTGGCGGCCGGCGCCGGGACATAAATCTGAACCCCTCCCACCCCCACCCCCACCCGCTGATCCTCCTCTCCGACCCAGAAGAGCAGCTCTGGCGCGGTGGCGGTGGCGGCGTTTAATCGCAGACGGACAGCGTGTGATTTACGGCCCGCGGCCAATCGATGCGCATCACCCCGGCCACTCTGCGGGCTGCAAATTAATTTACGGCTCCGGGCTGGCTCGCACAGCCTGGCACCCTGCAGCCTAACCCCCTGAGCCCAGGTGCAGCTGCCTACACCACAAGCTGTTTGGGACGGCCCTGGTCTGATCTCACTGGCGACGTCGGCAGCAGGTACACCCCAAGAGACATCATGCTGACAACACGTAACACCGCCCCCAGCCTTCATGGAAGCCTCAGCTCGACGAGGAAAAGTTCATCGATTTTTTCAGACATGGCATATTCAGTTGAAGCCATGTATCGTTGATTAGATCCCGTAGAGCACCCAAATTGCGGCGACATTTATTCCTATACGACGCGTTCAGTAATTAATGCAACACTTTTATTTCGCCGATTTCGATTGAAACAATACGATTTTTGTTTTGGGACTTTCCTGCTTCAGCCCCTACAGTGAGTGTCATGAAGTTCCGACAGGTGGCGCTCTATGAGTAGCCTTCAAAATGGCAGGCAGAGACCTGTCACTGAGTTCCTTTTGGTGGAAAACCAGAGCATCACAGACATTCACAGGCCCTTGCAGTATGTCTGCGGAGACTTGGCAGTGATCAAAAGTACGGTGAGTCGCTGGCTGAGGCGTCAGTCGCCGTCGCAACAAGGTCGCCCAAACGTATTTGTCTCCCGGTACCACCCGACCGCACACATCTGTGACTCATGCAATGTTGGAACGTGCGGACACTCTCACTCGAGGAGATCGACGGATCAAAATCAAATGCCTCGCTGTTCAATTGGAAGTCTCTGTTGGTAGTACTAACTCACTTGTCCATCAGTTGGGATACCCAAAAATGTATGAGCGCTGGGTTCCTCGCAGCCTAAAAGCAGACCATAAAGAGCAACGGAGGACTATCTGTGCAGAATTGCTTGTACGTTACAAGACTGATCGTAATAATCTTTTATCGAATATAGTCACAGGTGATGAGACCCGGGTTCATCCCTTCGCACCGGAGACAGAACTTCATTCCATGGGCCGCGCGTGATTAGCCGAGCGATTTAAGGCGCTGCAGTCATGGACTGTGCGGCTGGTCCCGGCGGAGGTTCGGCTCCTCCATCGGGCATGGGTGTGTGTGTTTGTCGTTAGGATAACTTATGTTAAATAGTGTGTAAACTTAGCAGTTAGGTCCCATAAGATTTCACACACATTTGAACTTTTTTTTTCATTCCATGGAGTGGCGCCACACCACCACTCCTTCGAAAAAAAACTTCAAAGCTGCACATTCAGCCAGTAAACTAATGGCGACGATCTTCTGGCACGCTGAAAGGGTTATTCTTTTTCTGTCCCCCATCTGGTGGGCAGCGTGTTCTGCCACCCTCAGGAAATTGAAGAAACGACTTCAGCGTTTTCGTCACCATAGAAATACAAATGAACTTGCCCTTGTCCATGACAACGCAAGACCTCACACAAGTCTGCGCATCCGAGAGCAGCTCACAAAACTTCAGTGGACTGTTCTTCCTTATCTACCCTACAGCCCTGATACCGCATCTTTCGAATTCCACCTGTTTGACCCAATGAAGAACGCACTCCGCGGGAAGCAGTACTTGGTTGGGGGTGGAGGGGGGAGGAGGTTCTTGATACAGTATTACAATGGCTCCAATGTCGACCAGAAGAGTAGTACAATACGGGCATAAGACCCTCCTGTAGTGAAGCCTGTTCCATTGAGCGTTCAGTAGCCAGAAGTGTCAGCAATAATATGGTGTATCGTAATCCTGAATAAAATCAAACTGCTTGAACGCCCCTCGTTACTTAGACCGTAGATACGCAGGACGGGCACCGTTCGTGACGTGACAAACTTCAATACATGCGTGGGCTTCGTTGACACGAATTATCCGGGAGGCAGCCCGCTACGCAGATCTATTCCTTTGGGTGCCTACCTGCAGGCGCGTACAAGTTGGAAGCGACAGTACGGAGCAGAGGTTGTACAACGAACTTTGAAGGCAACCCAGTCAGAAGTTTGCCTGTAATCTCAAGAATTCTGAAAACCATTAGCAGGCCTTCCTCTGCCTGTGGGACACTGATACATAGCAATAAATACATAGCAATAACATTCAGCAAATTGCCACTGATAACCGATCGTGGGACAAATACGTCCGAATGGTAGTGAAATGATTAACTCAAGCTGTGCTGGACAATAGTCTTTGACTCAAAGAAGTCACTTCTTGCTGAATGCTTTTGATAACGTCCTCCTGTATTACCTGACTGAATTTGTATATTTTAACAAAGCTATGGAACACCTATAAGGGAAAATGTTTTATGAGACACTCTTTGTTCGGTCTCTCTTCGCTGGGGTTGGGCTTAAGAAAGAAACAGAGACTTCTACATAATAGCCTATCTCGTGCACTTAAGGTAAAGATGGAATAAATATAAATACTTAGCGGCCATTTTGACATACATGTTTGATAACCCATTCCAGAGGAGACGCATATTGTTACTGTGTCGTGCAACACGGCTGCTGCTCGCAGCGGACTACGGTACTTCCAAACGTCGCATTATCAGTCTCTATTAAATATCAATCCATTTGCAATTTAAAAAAACTTTATTTAAATTCTCGAGCACGGTTGTCCTAATAAGTTAAAGTGCTGCAGGAGACGCGATGAGAAAGAAACCAAATGGCAGTTCTGTCAAACCAATTTCACACGCTGTTTGCCGGTTGTTAATTTCTAGAACTGTAGCTCCTTTCCAGCGGAGAAACGGGATGGGAGCAGAGGAAATGATGAAGTAGAGACAAAAATGCGGCACCGAAAAAGGAAACCGGGAAAGTAATTGCGGACGGTCTTTACGTGCGGCAGGAATACCGAGCTGTGGGGTGGGGAGGCAGCTGTCGCCAGGATGAGCTGCGGAATTATTCATGGCGCGGGAGGGCGGTCCGCGGCGGCAAATTGGCGGCGGAGGCGGTCTGCGCGCGCCGGGGGCGGAAGCCCATCGGTGCGTCTCGCAGTAGCGGCTTACTTGCCCTTCCGGAGAAACATCGCGCCTCAATTATACCTTTTCTTTCAACAGCGGTTGTACGACAAATTACCGTAAATAATCCGACTACCCACTAGACTGTTCTCCAGTCGCCCCTTACGTCAGTTCAGGTGTGGCTACTTTACGAGGTATCGCGCAGACATTGTGTACACTAGTAAAGTAAACTTGGCCAGGTCGGGTAGAACCCGAACACTGAAGGTTCCGCACATCTGAGATAGTTTACCCAGAATATCCAGTTTATCGAGAATATTTGCGATTTTTGCCAGTTATCGCCATCGACACTTGCGAGATATTCGTCCCAAGGATTCCAAGGCTTTCGAGAATATTTTAATTTCAAGTCTGAAATTAGATATCAAATGGCAAAACAGGTATTTTTTGTGTGGTATAATTATGTATTAACGATTTCGGGTTTTTCCCTTTACTTTCACTGTGAAACCTTGCTTCTTGCCTTATTTCATGATTTGATGTCAACGGGAAGTATCCTATAGTATTTGATGAGCTAGTTTTAGCGTATCGAAATATGTGGCGTAAATGACCGTATTTTTTGTTTGCATTGACTCAGAAGGTTAAAATTTTCGCACCGCCGAGGAATCATCAGCTTTAGTATGTGAAACGAATGTGAACTTGATACGACTACTCGGTTCCTGAGAAAAATGGTTCTTATCAGCCGGATAGACAGACAGATAACAAACCGACGACAGTGGAGTTCTATAAGCGTTGCGTTTACAATTTTCTTCGCATTTTGGAAATGACTTCATTATCCTGGTCCACCACGTGACTCGTATTATCCTTCCAGGAACAGGAATTAAAAATAATACTACGTTAACAGCTGACGAGGCGACAAAAAAAAAACCGCTCCTTCGCGACTGATCTTCACCTCTGGTGTATCATATCCAGCTTCGAACTGCTTTGGCTATTTTCACTTTAAAAAGTATCAATTAAGGGACGCAAACTGCTGGGGCGTTTAGTAGTATTGACCTCTTGTAACGGTGTCTTTCCGTTTAATTCCATCCTAGTCTAAATCTCGCGAGCTGGTGGAAGCTAAGTAATTTACCATGATGTGGCGCTCCCAGAATCACCTTATTTAGTTAACGGAACAGTTTCTTCAACGCAATAGTATATTTATCAAACTCATCCTCGAATTTCATTGAACACCCTTCTTCATTTTAAACTGGAGAATTTGTATATATCTTTTAAAGTAATAATCTGTTTTCTATTTCATTTCATTACCAGTTGAAATGAATTATGACCATCTTTGGATTGTTGTGTTTTAATGACGTGTTTTGAAAAATAGTAACTGTTACGAAAAATTTTAAGGAGGTGTAGAAGAGTCAGAAAACTTCAAACTTGATGAAACTGGAAGAGAAACAATAATACGTGGGCCGTGTGGTGGGCCACGTGAGTTTCGAAAAAAGGATGTGTTTTTATAAGCTGGTGAATATTATCTGGAAAGAAGTATAAAATTTAAAGTCTTATTTGTTGCAAAAACCAAGGTTCAAAATGATTCAAATGGCACTAAGCACTATGGGACTCAACATCTGAGGTCATCAGTCCCCTAGAACTTAGAACTACTTAAACCTAACTAACATAAGGACATCACACACATCCATGCCCGAGGCAGGATTCGAACCTGCGACCGTAGCAGTCACGCGGTTCCGGACAGAAGTGCCCAGAACCGCACGGCCACCGCGGCCGGCGCAAAAACCAAGGAAAAATTTTGCGTTTCATATGACAAATATCTCTATAACACGTGAAAGAATCTGTTCTTAATTTTGGTTAGAGTAAGAGATTTTTTTTTAAACAAGTAAAATTTTAATGCCTGAAAACTGAAAGGCGAAATTCTTTGCACACAGGGAATGGCAACACAGTGGGAATCGATTGTGCCACGTTCCACTTGGTATACTGTTCGAGGGAAAAGCCTAGCCCACTCGCTGTCAAATGTCAACTAGTTTTAGGGCCGATTCACTCTAGAAGTCAATGGAACGTCTGTCGCGTCACCGTCACCTCACCGTGACGTCAGGGTGTATTCATGATGGACGTCACGTCACGTAAGTTCGCTTAAGTCCAGCACCTAACGGTGAAAGTGTGGTTATGGCATACCATCCGTGATACGAAAGGTAGGAGTGCACTACAGGAATTCAGGAACAAATAGCGATGAAGTTTACTGACGGCCGAAGTAAACTTCACAACGAATGTTTTTGATAATTCATGTGTGATAAAATGATTTGAAGTGGAACAAAATTTCAAAACCTTGACATTTATATGCTAGCGAAAATATACAGATGCAAACACATGAAACAATGTCTATAAGGGAATGAACAGAGCCTTTTTATCTTAACCATTAAGATTCCTTACGCAACTTATAACATCATAAACTTCTAGATCTTTCTATCCCATTAGATGGGAGTTTGTTACTTGATGAAAACTGCTTCAGCAACTTGTGTTAATATTCATAAAGCTCTGTTCCATTATGTAAAACCTCAACCATTTTTCTACTTCAAATAGGTGGCCTCGCTTGTGGAGGAATACTTAATGTCACCTCCCGACGTTAGTAGATGACAACACCGTCAAAACATCATTCTCGCGAAATGTAGACGGTGGCGTGACGTAACGTGACTGTCTGTTGACAGCCCGTGTGATTACTGCCATTTGAAATGCATTGTGGAATGTTTGACGTGACGTTACGATACGCGTAAACTGGCTTTACCTCGGACTACGTAAGCCGCATGTGCGCGGCAGTAAGACAGGAGGGCGAGCGGAAGCTTACCTGCAGGCGGGCCTCCACTACGTCGAGGCGCGCGTCCTGCAGATCGTCACGGTCGCTGGCGCATGCGCAGCTGCCGCCGCCGCCGCCGCTGCTGCTGTTGCCGTTGGCGCCGGCAGCCGCCGCGGCCGCTGCCGTGTTGTTGACGAGGGCGGCGACGCTGAGCAGCTGCGCCTGCAGAGAGCCGGCGCGCAGCTCCAGCTTGTCTTGCAGCGCCGCCAAGCCGCCCGCCACCGCCTTCACAGACGCGCGCTGGTTCTCCTGCGAAATGAAGGCAAGCATCCCTTACCAAAAGCTCAGGGGGTACTAGCGTCACAGCAGGTGGGTAATGAGTGAAGAGAAAGGAAGAGAAAAGAGAGAGAGAGAGAGAGAGAGAGAGAGAGAGAGAGAGAGAGAGAGAGAGAGAGAGAGAGAGAGAGAGAGAGAGAGAGAGAGAGGGAGAGAGTGAGCGAGGGAGAGAGGGAGAGAGAGAGGGAGGAAGGGAGAGAGTGAGCGAGGGAGAGAGAGAGGGGGGGAGGGAGAGGGAGAGAGAGGGGGGGAGGGTCGTCGCCAGGTAAAGGAATAACAGCTTCATCCAGCCACTGGAGACCCACTACCTTTTAGTGTCCGAAATACGAAGTACGAGCAAGAAGTATTGGGTTGGCCCATAACTCTTTACTTTTTTTAAGTGCAATTTTGAGTGAAAAATAAAATGTTCTGGCTATGCGTTTTGTGTTATTCGATGTGCTCAACAGAACAGTGTGTTTTGCTTTTTTTATGCTGTCATACTCTCTGGCCTTATGTCATTAAAATGTGGTGACACGAAAGAGCCTTTTCGACCCATTTTGCTTTTTGCGTCTAATCGCAATGCCAAAGCCACTGGAGACATTTGTGAAGTGTGGAGAAGAAACGAAGCCTCTTATGACAGCTCAGAATTTGTTTAAGCGATTCAAAAACGGTAATTTCGACCTCAAAAGCGCGCATGATCCACCACGATCCACTTGATCGGAACCAAACACTGTATGCGGAACTTTACGTCCAACTAAAGTGACACCGAGAGAGGTGGCGCAGTGGTTAGACACTGGACTCGCATTCGGGAGGACGACGGTTCAATCCCGCGTCCGACCATCCTGATTTAGGTTTTCTGTGATTTCCCTAAATCGCTCCAGGCAAATGCCGGGATGGTTCCTTTCAAAGGGCACGGCCGACTTCCTTCCCCCTCCTTCGCTAATCCGATGAGACCGATGACCTCGCTGTCTGGTCTCCTTCCCCAAAACAACCAACCAACTAAAGCGACGACTCGACAACGCCATCCATCAAAACAGACCTTACCGGCGTCATGGCGTTCCGTAGCAGCACAACACTAACCCTCACATCGCGAAGGAAGCAATTCAAACGCTTGGCTAGGATGTGCTGTCCCATACTCTATAATATCCCTCTGTTCCGTTCCTCCTCGAATGCACTGTGTGGCGTTTCCCTGAACAACAGTGTGAAATTGAAGGCTTGGAGTGATTTCTACCGTCGAGATACTGAACGGGTTGTTAACCGTTAAGAAGAATTTTAGAAAAACAACGTTACTGATCTATTTGTTGTCCGTTTCCTGTTTATTTCTGTGAAAACCTAAACTAATATTTGCAATAATGATAATAATAATAATAATAACGCCAGAACTTACAGGTCAACCGAGTATTAATCCCACGGCACATCATTTCACGCTTTGTGTTTGAAGTAAGTATAATTACTTGTTTTATGCTCGAAAGAAACTGGTATGCGCAGTGACCACATGTTTTACCACACGAAAACGTTCAGTCTCTCGAATTTATTATTCCGTTCGTGTGGCAAAATATAAACTCTGTCCTGTAAGTGGCTACGAAACCGATTCTGGTCTCTTTTTTTCCGTCTTACCTGTATTTAACTATCATTGAAACATTTTGCAGCACGAAATCAAGAACGAAAGTAGTTGCAAAACTGTCGGTAATGTACCATAAATCCGATGGTGCGACCGTTTTTGCAGTGCACCTTTTCAGGATGACTGCACTGTATGGTCGTCTGAACATTACGACTGCAAAATCAGTCGAAACACCGACTTCATAGCTATTTTATTTTCATAATTTTCATTATTTTCAATATTAAAAAAAAAGTTACATATTTATAACTAGTCGTCAAGTCGTCCGTAAGTTAAACAGTTCCTACTATTCCTGTGGACAAAACCAGATACCATCACCTAAAAATATTATTTTCCCTATATTCTACATCTACATCTACAGATTCTCTTATTAACTGACTTATTTAGACAGCGAATTATCTTCTCGTGCCCTAGCGCAATGAGTTAACAAATGTATAAACGTTGTAATTGTATGAAGCACGGGAGCACCCTGCTGTTAGGCAGCCTGCCTTTGGAGGGAGCCATGCGGGTTGCCTGCTTTGGATTTTAGGGTGAACTTGAGAACTGAGTTTGATCTTGTGTGTCTCTGTCTTCTTCTCACCATTACCTCGCATCTGTGCTTGCATTCCGCCGAGTAATCACTTACACTATACTGTATTTGAAGATCGGCTTCGAGTTTTCCAAATTTTTGCTTACGATTTACCGGAAGAAGGAACAGCAACTGCAGACAATGCAGAATTTTTATTGTTAAACTTTTTATACAATAACATTGTGTGCGACTTATGCAACTGTTTTACATTTTCTACCTGAGAACGATTACGAGATTTTTTCGTTACAAACATTTTTTTTCTGAATTTAATTGTAGACACACACAACGAAAGACTACGGAAGTAATGGAAACAAGTCGTGCTGAAGTGTCAGCTTCCTCAGGCAGGATAATGTCGTTTGTGTTTGTCCAAGAATTCTCTAGACGACCGAGAGCGTATAGTCATTAGAATTTCACGGCCAACAACACGCATACCTCTTCGAAAAACTACTAAGTCTCATATTCCTAATCTTTCGGTGACAAAAGTAATATCTGTTTTAAATTGAAACATTGAAGTTAGCAACTAGCGTACACATCCGAAACAAAATACGTTTTCACGAAGGAAAATAAACAATATCAAAATTTTTATTAATGCCCCAAAAACTATATTCATATCAATCCATTTAGAAGTCACATTCCTTCAGCTTCGTGTATGTAATATATGAATCGATGTTACGCCGCTCTGCAGGCATACCATCCAAAAATGAGGCAGCATCCATCCATCAGCCACCAACATAATCTCAACAATCTAGTTACGTTGATTTTTATGACAGGATTAAGTTCTCCGTGGGTCTTTAAACGTTTTATCTGTTGCAGCACTGTTACTTGCTCCTCTCACTCGTTAGTTAAGTTTTCTTCGTGATATTAAGAGACAGTTTTAGTACTGCTCGTATCTGTATCCGTAAATGTGGAAGCATTTTAAATGATACATGAATAGTAATGCCTTATTTGTAACACAACTCCTTGAAATTCTGAGAGCTTTCTGCTTGGGAAATCAGAAGTGAGGGCGCGAGCGTTCACAAGGGAATAAGTAGGGCATTTGTGCCTCACTGCTTGCTCGTTTCGCACGCGCCGACCGGAGCCATTGCGGGACATTACACTGCAGGATGGCTGCATCTGCGCGACTGCCGCATGTTCCACAGTAAAGGCGGACTGCCAATTTGCAGTAAAGACGCCTCTAGGACTCTCGGCCGCCGTTCAGAAAATAGCTAATCTGCCGAACTCGCGTCGGGAAAGGCCACACACAGAGGGGCTGGACAACTATCGTGAGCGAAATGTCCTTAACAACACTTCTGGACGAACAGTACCATCCAACGAAAACAACAACAAAACGCGTTTAACATGATAGCCACTTTGTAAAACGGCACGGAGCGTCATCAGCTCGAATCAACATACGAGAAAGACTACATGTCGAGCTAAGGAAATAGCTGCACACTCGTCACGTAAACTACACAAATATTAGGATCAAATAAAAAATTAACGAGGTAGTTGTTGACTAAACGGGTTTAAATTCCGTTAACGTAACAAGAAAAAAGTTGTTGTCAGAAAACAGTTGTACCTGTTTTAGAGCTATTACTCTCAGGGTGTAACGTTGGATTTGCTTTGGCTTGAAAATGAAACGAGTATTAGAAATAAAAGTCAACACAAACTATAAACGTCAAGAATAGAAAACATTTAGCAGAGCAATGCGATCTTCACTATCTTAGCTACCCTGACGATGAATTTTAATACCAGATTGTGTTAAATCTGATTCGTGATAGTTCGATTGGTTGTACATGAACGGAAAGTGTAATTGATGCTAATCTATAGTTGTAATTTAACATTTTAATCCACAGTAACGAGGCTACAATAGTTTCAAAAATAGATAAACATAAAGGTAGTAGAGGCTTTTTTTGTTTTTATTGCATATAGAAAGTTGCCCTTTTTAAGCAGCGTTTCAAACGTCTTCGAATGACAAATACCGTGATATATATCGCTCCCTACACTTGAAGGAAAACTATTCGCAGAAACATCTGGCAAATAATCAGAGTACTACCACATATCAATACCGGAGGCAGAGTACTTTTGCAGAAAATTTCAAGTATTAATAGACGCTATATCACTGTACTCCACTTCCGAAGAACTTGCGAAGATATTGCTCTGTGACGCAGCATGTACCAACAAACAATTCAGAAATCCGGCTGCCGGGAGGTCTCCTTGCCAGTTACAGGCAAGTTTTCCCTTTAGTTATACGTTACGTTCATCTTTCTAACAGCTCTCTGAACACTTCCAGAGGCTTTTACCACAGAAAAATCGCCAAACAGCCGCATGTTTTCAGAAGTTATTTTATTTAGACTACAGTTTCGGCATCTCTTCAGTGCGGTCTTCAGGCCACTGTGCACACCATGATTAGACAAAGAGATGTTTCGATACTTACACAACTGGAGGCATCAGTATCTGGATTCAGTGAATTCTAAAACGTTTCTGAAGCGTTTACCTCGTAGACTTCACAACAACTAAGCACATCTACAGACTTTCTCGGACTGCAGAAGTGCTCAGTTGTTGTCACGTCTTCGAGGTAAACGCTTCGAAAACGTTTTAGAATTCAGGGAGTCCAGATATTGATGGGTCCAGTTATACAAGTATCGATAATCTGTTTGTCTAGACATGGAGTGCGTAGGGGTCTGAAAGTGGCATTAAAGAGACGCCGAGACTGATTTTTTATGGATAAAATAACTTCCCCCCCTCCCCCTCAATGAACCATGGACCTTGCCGTTGGTGGGGAGGCTTGCGTGCCTCAGCGATACAGATAGCCGTACCGTAGGTGCAACCACAACGGAGGGGTATCTGTTGAGAGGCCAGACAAACGTGTGGTTCCTGAAAAGGGGCAGCAGCCTTTTCAGTAGTTGCAGGGGCAACAGTCTGGATGATTGACTGGTCTGGCCTTGTAACATTAACCAAAACTGCCTTGCTGTGCTGCTGGTACTGCGAGCAGCTGAAAGCAAGGGGAAACTACGGCCGTAATTTTTCCCGAGGGCATGCAGCTTTACTCGATAGAGTAGGATGGAGAGCTGCATCAAACCAGTCTTTGGACTGAAGACCACAACAACAGCAACAAAATAACTTCCGAAAACATGAGGATATTTGGCGATTTGTCTTTGGTAAATATTTAACAGGCCGCTATCCCGTGTCCTTGATGGATGCAAAGAGATCCAAAGACTTTTGTCCTTGCTCTCGGCAATGTGACATTCATATCAACATAATCTGAACTGATCTGTACAAGACAGCCCCCTGTACTGATGCCCGCATCACTCACAAGTTTTTTCAAGTTATTGTTGTTGTGGTCCTCAGTCCTGAGACTGGTTTCATGCAGCTCTCCATGCTACTCTATCCTGTGCAAGTTTCTTCATTTCCCAGTACCTACTGCAACCTACATCCTTCTGAATCTGCTTGGTATATTCATCTCTTGGTCTCCCTCTACGATTTTTACCATCCCCCCTACCCACCAGTACTAAATGGGTGATCCCTTGATGGCTCAGAACATGTCCTACCAACCGATCCCTTCTTCTGGTCAAGTTGTACCACAAACTTCTCCTCTCCCCAATTCTATTCAGTACTTCATCATTAGTTCTGTGACCTACGCATCTAATCTTCAGCATTCTTCTGTAGCACCACATATAGAAAGCTTCTATTCTCTTCTTGTCTAAACTATTTATCGTCCATGTTTCACTTCCATACATGGCTACACTCCATACAAATACTTTCAGAAGTGACTTCCTGAGACTTAAATCTATACTCGATGTTAACAAATTTCTTTTCTTCAAAAACGCTTTCCTTGCCATTGCCAAACTACATTTTATATCCTCTCTACTTCGACCATCATCATTTATTTTGTTCCCCAAATAGCAAAACTCCTTTACTACTTTACGTGCCTCAATTCCTAATCTGATTCCCTCCGCATCACCCGACTTAATTCGACTACATTCCATTATCATCGTTTTGCTTTCGTTCATGTTCATCTTATACTCTAATTTCAAGACACTGTCATTCCGTTCAACTGCTCTTCCAAGTCCTTTGCTGTCTCTGACAGAATTACAATGTCATTGGCGAACCTCAAAGTTTTTATTTCTTCTCCATGGATTTTAATACTTACTCCGAGCTTTTCTTTTGTTTCCTTTACTGCTTGCTCAATATACAGATTGAATAACATCGAGGAGAGGCTACAACCCTTTCTCACTCCCTTCCCAACCACTGCTTCCCTTTCATGTCCCTCGACTCTTATAACTGCCATCTGTTTTCTGTATAAATTGTAAACAGCCTTTCGCTCCCTGTAATTTACCCTTTCCACCTTCAGAATTTGAAAGAGAGTATTCCACTGAACATTGTCAAAAGCTTTCTCTAAGTCTAAGCAATATCTACTAAAGTACCATATTTCAAAAAGTGACAGGAGAATCGTAGAAGGCGAGAAGTTGGTCGCCACTGCCGCTGGACCCACCTGGTGCTCCCTGATGAGGGCGACGGAGGAGGCGAGCTGCGCGTGCGCCAGCTCGGCCTTGGAGATCTCGCGCTGGAGATCGGGCAGCGCGTGGTCCACCTTGTCCTGCAGCGCCTCGACCGCCTCCAGCAGCTCCAGCAGCGAGCGCCGCAGCTGGTCGGCGGCGGCCGCGTGCGTCCTGGAGTCGTTGGCGCGGGCGCGCTCCAGGCGACGCTCCAGGCCGGACACGCGCGACTTGAGCGCGCGCTGCGCAGCCTCCAGCGTCGCCACCTGGTGGCGCAGGGCGCGCTGGTGGCGGGTCGCGTGCTCCTCCTTTTCCTTGCCGTAGGTGTGGCCGGCGGGCGGCGCACGAGGCAGCACTTCGTTGTCGCTGCCGTCCTCGTGCTCCACCTGGAAAGGAGGACGGAAGGATATTCGACGTCATATGCCACGAAGACTTTAGAGGAAGAACACCAGCTCGCGTGGAAGAGGGCCATCGTAGAAGAGGTATCGCAGTGCACAGCCCAATCCCGGATTCTCAGACAACAGTCTGAACCTCGCAACTTTTAACTTTTACGCACAAGACGCAATGTGGGAGATAAATGTCTATCTCGACGTGATAAATATTAGTCGAGGACAGAAAACCATCTTGATATGGGTAGCTCAAAAAGTGGCTCTGAGCACTATGGGATTTAACAGCTGAGCACATCATTCCCCAATAATTTAGAGCTACTTAAACCTAACTAACCTAAGGACATCACACACATCAGTGCCCGAGGCAGGATTCGAACCAGCGACCGTAACGGTCATGCGGTTCCAGTCTGAAGCGCCTAGAACCGCTCGGCCACACCGGTCGGCCCATATAAGTAGCTGAAGAGACAATATTATTGACCGAATGTTATCACGGACTGAGTTGGTTCCTTAATGAACTAAATCGTGTTCTAGCTGACCACTGTAATATCCAGAAAGAAAAGAGACGTAAAAGGAAATTTCAAGAAAGACGTAGTTGCAAGCATTGCACTAGGGAAAAGCGAATTCTGTAACAAGAAAAGACTGTTAATAAAAAAAAAACTTTCAGACAGAAAAGAAAAATGAAAAGGAGTGAGGGGAGCATCATTCAGCATGACTGAAAAACATGAACATTGGGCAACATCGAAGTGAAATGATTATAAAGTTTTGCAATCACATGTTACGGCAGACAGTTTAGGGTCAGATGAATTGATCGAATAAGCAATGAAGGCGTCCTAAAAACGTTAACGACAGAAAATTAATGAAACTCTATCATTTACCCCATTGTTTTGTGTTTTAGATTTGATTCACGGATCCAGTTATATGTCTGCTTTTGTGAAAAGCGATTTTACGACTATGACGTGTGGAGCGTGAATATGGCATCAATGTAATGCCGAAACTGGTAGCACATAAGTTTATAAAATAAATTTCTAGAATACATACGACGTTTGTAAATTATTGCATCAAGAAATACACTCCAGCTGTTGTCCCACGGTCCACAATGGATCAACGAAGATTAAAGAAGAAAATTAATGAAGACTGTAACTAAACCAACAGATAGATTTGTTTGCTACATATTACATACGGCATTGCCTTCAACTGTGGTGGAAAGAGTGAATGAAAGAAACAATCACAGAGGCAAGACTAAGTATGAATATCTCATTGACGATGTGGGATGGAGTAATTATTCAGGAATGAAAAGACTAGCTGACGAGACACAGAAACGGATAACTGCACGAAACCAACCTTAGGGTTGATGAAATGACAGATGAGGGTGAGACTTAACCTCATTCGGTCGAATAACAAAAAGGGACCACAAGGCTTATCGTTCCAATACGATACACCCATCTTCGTCCTCAGGCAAGTGTCGACAAAACGGAACAGAAATAGTTCAGATTTAGTCGAGAACAATGGTAGATGGCAAACATTGCGTTCCTCTGTAACGTTACACCATCATTTCTCGCCGATCCCTCCATTCTTATCAGATAACACATTTTGAGTTCTCTCTCTCTTTTCCAAAGCTAATCAACACTCGAGGGTGTAGGCAAGCGAACTGTATCCTTTCTCCCCCTCGTCCAAGTCCCGCTGCAAGGTGACAAAGTCGAAGAGGACGAGGTAGTAGAAGGACAGAATCTAGTGGTGGCCTAAAGTTATAAGTTGGTCTTCGAGGAGTGTCTGTATGGTTTAAATGTAACAATACAGCCCGCAAGTGACATAACGGTCCGCCCCGATAGCTGAGTTGTCAGCGCAAAGGAGTGTCATGCCAAGAGGCCCGGGTTCGATTCTCTACTGCGTCGGAGATTTTCTCCGCTCGGGGACTGGATATTGTGTTGTCCTAATCATCGTCGTCGTCATCATCATCATCATCATCATCCCCATCGACACGTGAGTCGCCGAAGTGGCACCAACTCAAAAAACCTGCACCAGGCGACCTTCCTACCCGACGGAAGGCCCTAGCCACACGACATTTCATTTCATTTCAAGGGCAAAACGCAGTTCTGATTTACAATACAGAGCGCTTCAGCGGTCGTGTGAAAAATGAAATGTTATTACGCAAAAATGACAGTGGAAACAGTTATCAGAATTCAACTAAGAGAATTAATCATAGAACAACATTACGTGATTTCACAATCGAGATAGCAGTAGGAAGAAAAAATGAAAGGCTTCCTGTATGCACAGGAATGTTGTGGACATTTAGTACTGTAAACGTGCTCATCTCGAGAAGCTGATACGGTACAAAAAGAAAACAGACAACACATCAGTCAACTCCGATGCCTTCATAACTCCAAGAAAACCTTTCAGTACCTTTTTCTTGGTCTTACCATAAAATATTTGCTTGGGGTACGGCCAATTACTAAGTTACGAGAAGTCAAAGACAGGTTTGGGTTTCTTAATACCTTATTAGTAAGCCTATATGCTTACTGAGATATTTAAATACCTGAAACTGTACATCATTCTGTTCAAGGCAAATTAAGCAGGGTATATTAAAAAGTAAGTGAATGTACCATGAAATGAATGCTTTGGTTGTAGGAGTAGTTAGTTACCGTATAGTTTGAATAGACTAAGTCGATGAACAACCACTACTACCTCTTGCTTTCATAGTTCGCTACCCCTCAGCTATTACGTTTAAGTTAATGTAGTAGCAGTGCTTTACTCGGGCACTGAAAACCGATGTCATCAACATATAATTCTAAATATGACATTAAAGTGAATTCAGTGCTGTGAAAATACAGTAAATGGCTTTGAAACCATCAGAAGTAACAGATCCAAGTAAAACAAAGGGCTGTGCAAACTTATATGTGTATTTCAGATCAATAATGAATTGCGTTGCGAAGTATTATGACTTTCAGACTGATGGCCTCTCGTATTATACTGGGAACGTATCAGCCCGGCTTGAGTAACAAATTTAATGCAGGGTTATCTCGCGCATCGGAGCTGTAAATAATAAACTGTCAGCTTAAAAAATGCAAACAACACTATTTTTCTTTCACTTATTGTCGCTACAATTGCGGTTGGAGCCATTTCGCTCTCGGAACAGAACGATCAGCAAATTGTCAGCGCTAACCCTCCTCGCTTAGCTCTGTGAAACTAATGCGCCTCTGTGGTCCATAAATTTCGCTACAGCGACATTTATGATGAACTGGGACCTGACTAATGTTATAAATTACTCGCTAAATACAATTACCAAATGAAATTGCTCCGGGGGAAGAATAAATCTTTGGACGGCGGGGAATGCAGATATATCAGGTACAAACCAAATTGGCACTGTTCAGTGTCACAGGCAATCTGCGCGGGCAACTGGTTTACACTTGCGACGTGCGCTGGCTACATGTAACATCCATACTCGTACACGGGAAGAAATAAAACAGTTTTTGGTTTCAAGCGGCAATCGATCGGCCTGTTGGTAGACTCGCTTGATTTACGGGGGCGGATATCATCAGCTAATGCGGCCGTACATCTCAAATGGTCGTGCGGGAGGGGGAGGAGGGGTGTAGTACGAAAGCTGAGTTTACTCACCTTCGTCGTGTGCCTCGATACGTGCGTCTTCTTCAGAGTCTTGATAGTCGCACTCCAGTCCGCTTGCGCCAACAGCAGCTGCAACACACGAAACATCACAGCTATAACACAATTTATTTCATCTCATATAGGTGAACAAAGCGGCGTCAACTTATCAAAACAGAAGGAAAAGAAGATTTGAATATGGGGAGAAAACCAACATTTTTTGATTGGAAATTGTTGTCAGACTTGATCGTAATTTTTTAATAAAAATTAAAAAAAACATATGTCAGTGGTAACCAGCTTCGGTTATATCTAGACCATCATTCCGTGGTGAGCAGAGACGACAAGCAGAGTACTGTCGGAAGGCAACTCCGGCAACTGCCAGCCGTCTCTGCTCACCACCAAATGAGACATGATATGATGGTGATGTAGATACGATCGAAACAGGTTACCACTGACAAGTGCTTTTTAATTTTTAATAAAAGGATCAGCAATCAAGACAAATTACTATTTCAAATTACCTATCAGCTCGCTGCTTAACAATGATCACTGAGCTTAGAAATTTATTGGGACTTTGCGTGACTCTCTCTTCACATGATATTATTTCTGCTACGTTAGTGCCACACTGCATTAACTTGAATTTAGGTGAAATAATTTTAAATAGTGGCCAGCCAGACTTGGTAAGACACTGGACTCGCTTTCGGGAGAGCAACACTTCAAATTTCCTTCCAGACACCCAGATTTAGGACTCCATTTATGTGTGTCAATTCAGGCAAATGCAGTGATGGTTCTTTTGAAAGGGAAACGACCAATGTACTTCCTCGCCCTTCCTTCAACCCAGCTTACACTGAGGTCCTGTACTTCACGGGACGCTAAACACGACTTTTTTATTGGCTTTCGGTCCATGTACATTCGGCCAGCTTAATAGGAATGTCAATTATGATGATATGAAAGTAAGGACAGCATAACACCCACTCTCCGAACGAAGAAAATCTCCGACCCGTCCAGGAAACGAACCCGGACCCCTTCGCTCAGCATTCTGCCGCGCTGGCCGCGCAGCTACAGAGGTCGGTATTAAACCGTAATTCTCCTTCAACATCTACATACGTTTTCCTCACGGCACTTAGAGTGGATGGCAGAGAGTATGTCGTACCAATTTTTGCTTGCTATTTCAAATGGCTCTGAGCACTATAGGACTTAACTTCTGAGGTCATCAGTCCCTTAGAACTTAGAACTAGGTAAACCTAACTAACCCAAGGACATCACACACAATCATGTCCGAGGCAGGATTTGAACCTACGACCGTAGCGGTCGCGCGGTTCCAGACTGTAGCGCCTAGAACCGCCCGAATCCTAGCAGTGCGCGTGTAAATTTATTCGATGTGTATCACCATGTCTCCTCAAAGACGGTTTTTAAGTAACATTATAATTTCACTGATTGCTGTTGTCCCATAAGACATTATGTCTGTTTTTGCAAAGACCAAAGAAGATTTTTTTTAGTCGTCGATATTAGCTTTCGGAGTACGTGGGAGCTAAGGAATACTCAAAACGGATCTGGTTAAAATTAACGAGTACAGAAATACCACTATATCAACTAACTGGTGATGCCAATCTTCAGCTCGTAATCGAGGCCAGAAATGCGCGCTACTCCATCGTGAAATAGATAGTGCGACGGCCGCTGGTAGTAGCTTTTCCCAGTACCCAAACTGTGTGTAACTGAATTTATTGCCCACAAGAAGAGATTTCTCGACGAGGCGCCTGTGGTAGTTAGAGGACAGGCACAGTTCGAGATTTCCGGTCTCTCCTCGTTCGAGCCTGTTCCAGAGCGCTGTTGGCGTTCGCCTTTGGTTACGGACGCACCGGCGCGAGAAGGCGGGCCTGCGTGCGGCGCGCGGCTGGCTGCCGTATGGTGCAGCGCCACAGGCCGCGGTAGGGCGTAATTACGCGCGTATCGCGCCGCGGACGCTGACCGCGCCTAATTAATAACACGGCCTCAGCTCTGCAAGCTGCGTCGGCAGCGGACGCTTTAATTAGGCATGCCGGCAGGGAGGCGGCTGCAGAGGGAGGGCCAGGGGGCGTCAGAGCGTCTGGATCACTGCGGTGCGGGGGTGGCGGGGGCGGGAACTCTGCGGAACAAAAGCTTCCCCACTTACCGCCGCTCACACTTTTCTGTACTAGTCCTCAGTCACCGACGACCACGTACTTCCACGTGAAACCGGGCATTCGTAGCAACATGCACTATCTCATCTGAAGTGTCCGGACACCTATTAGAGCACTGTCATATGGACGTGTAAACTTTGTCTGTCGAATAATGGCCACCAGTTCTTCCTCGGGAGAAGAAACCAGAGAAGCTACGGTTTGGAACGAAGTCGACGTTCTAACTCATCCTAAAGGTGCTCCACTGGTTTGAGGTCGGGACTCTGGACAGGCCAGAGCTTTTCATATCAAGAACGTTAGTATTCACAAACCGTTGCCCACAATAGGGTGCTGTATCACAGGATCCAATGTCACGCTGATACAGACAACCATCGTCTCCGATTATGATGATGAAGATGTTTGGTTTGTGGGGCGTTCAACTGCGCAGCCATCAGAGCCTGTACAAAGTCTCAATTTTTACATAGTCCATTTCTTTCCCAATCCAGTCTAGTCACTGTACAAATGATGATGATGATGGAACGATGAGGACAACACAAACACCCAGTCCCCAGGTAGAGAAAAACCCCCAACCAGGCCGGGAATCTAACCTGGGACCCCGTGATCCAGAGGCAGCAACGCTAGGCACTGGACCACGAGCTGTGGACATCACCGTCTCCGAACTGTTCTGCCTTACGTACTACACGACGCTGTAAAATGTAATCATATGCTTTCGCATTTAGCATTTTTTAAAGCGCAGTAAGAGATAAACACTCCTACCACGAGGATCGTCACTCTCCGTAGTTCACCGTTGGCACCGTACATGATTGCACGTAGCATTCTCCAGACATTCGCTACACCCAAGTTTTCCCACTGGACTGCTACAGGATGTAGAGTGATTAACCACTCCAAACTGGACTTTTCTAGTCATCCACCTTCCAGTAGCATCACTCTTTCCACCAACTCAAGCAATGGGTGGCTCACATAGGGTTGCTCAACCACTGCCCCATTCATTTTAATTACTTACACACAGACATTGTCCTGTTAGAAACTCGGAGGTCACGAGTGATTTTCTCCGCTGAATTGATGTTATTTGTTATAGGCACCCTCCTCAGCTCTCGACGGTCCCTGTTCGTTGATTTGTTTGATCTTGGTTTGCTTGTGGTTGTTCCCTCGAGTTTCCACTTCAGAATCATATTACCAACAGCCGAGTTGTACGATTTTCGATGAGCTGAAATGTCCCTGAAGGATTCGTTACTTAGCTGGTATCCAATAACTAGCACTGACCGACCTATCGTGCCGTTACTGTTCCCCTGCTAAGGAACAATGTTTCCCGCTTCCTTTCATAATGGTGCGCCGGTCTTCAGTGACATCTAGTGGTCAGTCTCGTATTACATAGGCATGTCCTTTTACTTTTGACCGGATAGTGTATTATCCGATTTGTATTTTTAACATTTGGGGCTGATTTGCATTACATCGAGGACGATGTAACGAGACGCAGTGGCGGTGTCGTATTCACTAGTCACTGAGAGCGCAAATGAATGGTGAGCACTACAAGTTTGTGAATCATGGGCACCAAGCGAAGTTGTCTAGCGAGATTTCGCGCACATGAAGCTTCCCTGAAAGCGTGTTGATGTCTTACAAACCGGCATCTCCGCATCTCAACTGCATTACAAAACAGTTTTTTGTAGTACTGGTCGTAAGCGCCATCTGCAACTGAGTGTGGCAGCTAGTGCCTGAGGTAACAGAGCGATGTGACAAAAATGAAAAGGCCTGACCTAGCTCATTCTCCCACAGCCTGTTTCTATGGTACCTGCTTTAAACAACTACCTGTCATTTACTTTGTTGTTCTAATCCGTGTTTAATGCTGTCTTTCGCAACAGTCTAGAGAAAAAAGGAACAGCAATGCTTCTCATCTGTATGGATCTATGTCTTAGAGCAGTTGGACATTCCAGTGACGTGCTTCTTACCATCCCTTTTGATGAGAACTACAACCTCACTGAAACATCTTACTTCTTAAGTATGACAGATTGATGAAAAGTGATATTTAGACACTCCATGCTATTAGAACATAGGTCAAATCGCGTCTGGCTGACCTCCTTCATCTACATCTACATGGATACTCTGCATATCACATTTAGGTGCCTGGCACAGGGTTCATCGAACCACCTTGTTTCGCAAGCTATCGATCTACGCATTATGCTTTCGTAAATTAGCGTCTCCTTGCCCAGTCCTTATCCAAAAGGCTTGTGGTTTTCTTTAATTGTTCGTCGTTGTTATTTGGCCCCGCATGACGTATGTCAGCAGATATAGTATATTGTTCCAGGGTACACAATAATTTGTTACCAATGCTGTTAACGTATTGTCATTCGTTTTGAGGGTGTAAACAGATACAGATCGTGTCACTACAGAAACTTACACTTTTTCCCTCTAAACCGCAGAATGAGTATTAAATGAAATAATTACCTATACGGATTAGCTTTCATAAGAATTCTTGATTCCAGAATCATTTTTGAGGCTTGATTGTGTGTTAGTTGCAACATTTATATTTGTGATGTTTATTATTGGTGTTAAATGCGATCGAGACCTGACCACAACAGATGTTAGCCGAGGCTGGTAATCTTAGGTGAAAAGATGGAAGAGTTAGCACGGCCTCGTTATTCGGCACCAGAGCGTGCTGCACTGGAAACATACAATTACAGGCGAAAGCTGGCGGCACCCTCTAATTGCGAGGTCAGTAATTGGAGATGATAGGTTGTCTAGAGAAGGGACAGCTTAAGCGCTTTCGGGGCGCCTCGCCGGAGGTCCCCTACGGCCGACCGGCTCAAGGGCACGCCGGGTTGCCGTGGCGGCCACGGGCTAGGGTACTTCCCTCGCTCGGTTGGCCGGCGCTGCGGAACTTGGCACCCGACTTCCGGACACGCCGCCACGGCAGGCGGCAGGCGGAAGGCCGTGTCAGCGGCGCAAGTATATACATACATACATACATACGTAAGCGGCCGGAGTGGCTCCCTAGCGTGTCCTGTCGTCGTCTTCCCAGACGTAAGTGGGAGGGGAGAGGAGGGAAGGTGTGAGTTACCATTCTGTGAGCTCATTCACGGAGTCCCATTTGTGCTTGGGTCGTATATCGACCTCTACTAGCCCATTTATCGTTCAAATGCTTCTGGGTTTTACTACGTCACCTATCACAGTCTTCGCCGTGAGGAAGGCTTCTGAAGCACGGCCAGAACCTCGGGTATGGTAGCACTTTACGAGATGACGTGGCAATACGCACGGAAGGATTTTAATGACAATGACACCACCTCCGGAAGCCTACATATTCATAACAAATCGTCCTGTGTCAGAAGACCTGGTTCTGTTTATATTGGCCGATGTGTAAAATCATTGACTGAGTTTCGTCGACGCCCTTGTGGGTTATCCTCAGAGACAGCAGTGTAGGAAGTTGAAGAGGTCCCGAATTTATAGGGGCACCGCGACGCTCCATGTGATGCTGAATGGATGTGACTGCTTCTGACAGCTGATATCATGTCCGTGTTATTACATTTCTTCCTTTGAACACAGCCGCCAGTCACATTGAATTTGAACTTCCTCTCCCGTTCCGTTCAAATTATTGTGTTGTTTACAAACTTCCGTAGAGGCACGGACGACACGTTAGTGATTTGTTCTATGCTTCTACCACGATCTCTCAGCTTGTAAGTTTTTACAGCGGTGAATGTCGACATCAAATTATTACACTGTCTCCAAGTCTTGATTACGCGGGTAGACACGCTATGCACTGCAGTGATGGAAGATCTCATGTGTACACAGAAGCAAAAAACCAAACGCCCGTTGCCACAAACTTGTTTTACCAGAATGCCACACAAATGCCGAACGAACTGAAATGACAAGTCACTCGGAGAAAGCCTAATTACAAATGATCGAGTTTTCTGTTGCGGAGGTTCAAAAATGGCTCTGAGCACTATGGGACTTAACATCTGAGGTCATCAGTCCCCTAGAACTTATAACTACTTAAACCTAACTCACCTAAGGACATCACACACATCCATACCCGAGGCATTCGAACATGCGACCGTTGCAGTCGCGCGGTTCCGGACTGTAGCGCCTAGAACCGCTCGGCCACCAGTGGCCGGCTGTTGCGGAGGAATCTGGTAATATCATTTATTTCTACACTGCAGAACATGGATAGAAGACGATAAAGGTAATCAGGAGTAACACTTACAGGCTTAAGGAGACACATAAGCAGTCGGTATTGCTCCTGGCCACATGTGGTTCGACGAAGGAGACGTCTTATAATGAAAAATGAAATTCCCCATCAACCCGAAGACCGATCTGAACAGTACACCACTCTACTACAGTACGAAACAATGACCGTATGGAATTATTGACCAGGAGACGTGACTGGAGTTATTGGGCTACCTGGTGCAAGTCTGTGTATTTGACACCACTTCGGTGACTTGTGTGACGATGGAGATGAAATGAAATGGTTACAACAACACAAACACCCAATGAAGCATGTCTCCAAGTACGGCCGGGAATCGATTCCGTACCTCGCGATCTTCAAATAGCGATGTTGACAACCAGGCCACGAAGTGCGGACGCTGAAGGGCTGCTGCTTTATTTGAAGAGAGGAGGAATCTGGAAATGTGATAAAATCAGCCGATATAGTTTCGAACACAGAGTCGGCATTATCACCCCTGAGGGAAGCAGCAGAAAATGAATCAATATAGTGCAGACTACTGGCGAAGGTAGTTGTACGGATACCGCCAGGGAAGCGTCCTGTTTCTGTTCGCACTGTAAATGGGCAAGTCATTCAGCGGTGAGAAGAGACGTGTACCGTGTGGCTACTTGTAAGAAAACTGGAATGTTCAGTGTTCCTGTCTCCCCTTCCTTCTACTCGTGTGTACACACGATGGAGATGCCACAGAGGTGGCAACAAGTTCGCTTTGCCGAATAATGTATCTACCACAGTAAACAAATGCGTAGTAACCTTTTCAGAGGCACGACAGAGAAACTGATTGTTGATTCAGCAATACACAGAACACTATTATTCTCTGTAGTTCTATTTTGTAGTAGCCAGCATTTTACGGTATCAGAATAGATGTTTCGCTCTGTAGCGGAGTGTGCAGTTAAGAAGACAGGTGGTGAGGCGATGCAAAGTGGCAAGAAGCAGTGTACCGTGTGAAGATCCAGCCAATAGCGCCACTCTGCGGCGACGGTCTGCAGCATGCCTTTCAGGATGTGTACAGTACATCTAACGTTGATTGTTATGTTAGTTCAGGTACGCTGAACGTACTCAGCCATTGCAGTTTTCATTATAGGTGATGTAAAGAAAACACAAGTATAGCGTTACGAAGCATCAGCGGTTGTTTCCCGAGCACATAAATTGTTCTAATAGCAGAGACAGAGCCCCAACGTGGTGCTTGCCCCAACGGTTGTTAACTGGGTGAGCAACGAATGCAACGTGGAGCGTGGGACTGACGCAGAGAGCAGCAAACTGTTGACGCCGCCAAGTAATCTTCGTACACCTCTGCGACAAACACACGACGCACTCAGCTACTTCCTTGCGCACTGCTGTAGACACGGTCTTTAAGGAGACAGTCAATCCTGGCTGTTTTAAGGTGATCTACATTTTAACTCCTGATCCGATAGAATGTACCGTTATGCCACGCAGCTTGTGACTAGCGGAGTTGATGTGCGCACAGAAACGTGCGACGGTAGGTAGCTTCTCTCTTTGTGGCGCCGAGTGGCTGAGCGGATCGCGCGGCCTGAATAAGAGGCGAGAAGGATAAGGCGCGGCTGGTGGCTGGCAGGGAATTCTTCGCTTTGTGGCGGCGCGGGCCGCGGGCTTTGTGGCTGCGGCTTTGTGCGGCCGTGTGGGAAGCGCGGCCAGGCGCGTTCCCTTGGGCCGCGCCTCGCCTAGCCTGCGGTCCTCCGGGTTCCCACAGCACACACCATACCGCACCACACCACAGCGCGACGGTCGCCAGCCCTCAGGTCGACCAAGGAATGGCGGCCGAGAGCGTTACCTGCTGCCTGCAGCTCCTCAGGTGCAGTCACGTGATCTCACGAGCACACACGAGTCAACGTGAACAGTGATTTCCGGCTGTCCCGGGGAACAGTACTTCGTCGGTGCTCCTCATCGAGAAAAACTTTTGTAAAGGGTGAAAACCCCGACTCGATCAAAATTTTGGAGGTTGTTCTGGGATATTTTCAACACTATGTATGTCCATTTTTGCAGAGATGTTTGCGGGACTCGGCTGTTCGATACAGGATGTAAAATCAAACACCTTTCAGCCTTCTAGTTTCCAAATTTATTTTATTTGGCTACCAGTTTCGCCGATTTACTACGCCATCTTCAGGCCCCTGACTGATGTGTAGGAAGATTCCACCTCAGTTCCTATCAGAACAGGGCCAGCAATACTGGTATGAGTAGATTTCTGCTTGCTGTAGCAAGCCATTGTTTTGAACAGAGTGAGGTGGAATTTTCCTATACGTCAGTCAGGGGCCTGAAGATGGTGTAGTAAATCGCCGAAACTGGTAGCCAAATAAAATAAGTTTGGAGACTAGACGGACGAAAGGTGTTTGATTTGACATTTTCTACACTGTCTAATCAAAAGTATTTCTACATCTATTAGTGGAAATTAATTATGGTACGTCCACCCATCGCCTCTATGATGGCTTAAGGTCTGCTGGAAACACTTTCCTCAAGTGCCTCACTGTCTGGTAACTCATTCGTCCTCAGGAGCCGGCACCAGAGAAGACAGCGACGTTGGACGCTGGGTCTGGAGCGAAATTGACGTTCTAACTCATCCCATAGATGTTCCATTGGGTTCAGGTCGGAACTCTGCGTAGGCTAATCCCTTTCAGGAAAGTTACAGTCCACAAACCATTGCCCCACACTTGTTACTTTATGACAGAGTCCACTGTTATGCTCATACAAACAGTCATCGTCTACGAATTTTCCGTCTACCTTATGCAGCACACAACAGTGTAGAAATATGTTCATATCGTTCCTCATCTAGTGTTTTCTTAATCGCATCATAATGACGAAAAACGCCACCACACCGTAACACCACTTCCTACATACTTCACTATTGACGCTACACATAATGGCTGGTAACGTTCTCGAGGAATTTGCCAACCTAAACTGTTCCATCGGAATGACACAGCATACAGCTACGGTTGCAGGTTCGAATCCTGCCTCGGGCATGGATGTGTGTGATGTTCTTAGGTTAGTTAGGTTTAAGTAGTTCTAAGTTTTAGGGGACTGATGACCTCAGCAGCTAAGTCCCATAGAGCTCAGAGTCATGTGAACCATTTTTGGAATGTATGTGGCTTTCTTGTGCTGAGTATCCTGTTCTCAAAATTCACGAGTAATTTTACTACACTACTTGGCTCCTACAGAATTGTGTTTCCGAAATGTGGGAATGTATGTCTACATCTATGGTATCCAAAGGCTATTTTATAAATAAAAAAGTAAAAAACTACTAAAGATCTCGGGCTTGGCGACAAGTTGCATCGTTGAAATTTTTCAGTACTCCCACAGAATATTTCAGTTCAGCCGTCATCCTGAAGTGATGAGATGGATCTTTGTGGATGAATGTATGAGGAGCCTTCCTCTCTCGTGGCCCAACATGCATGTAGCAACCGCCAACCGAAGCGTTGTGAGGTGGACTTGTGGGTGACACGAAAATAGTAACCGCCAACCGTAGCAGGCTTCTAGTTGTGGAAACAGTGGCGCAACAGTACACATTTTCTTTAGACTTTCATATGAATCAGTAGATTTCTTGACCAGTGCATGTATAGCTTAGTACAAATCGATTGCTCACTCGTGCGCCTGTCGCGTGGTTTGGTCGTAATACTGTGCTGAGCAAGGCCTACTAGCGACGTATGACTCGAGGTGCACCGAAGCAGGGAAATGCGAGCCTGCGCCCGGACGTCCGCGCGCGGCGGATGTGTGCGGAGGCGGCGGCAGGCAATTAAGTAAGAAAACTGCCGCGGGCTGAGCTCGGCGCCCGCATGGAAGCGAGGCGAGCAGGCGCAAACACGGGCAGAGCGCAAAGTGGCGAACCTTGTCACCCGCCGCTCTGTTCCGCCCCGGGATCCCAGTGTCGGCGGCGCTGCGGGGCAGTCAGCGCGTGAAAGACGAGACACCCCACTCTCGCATTATCCCTTCTGCGTTCCTCGGAGGCTTATAAAGCCCTGGACCTGTGCCCTCCTTGTCGCTTATAACGTGGGAACCGGTCTGATGTCTTCTTTAGGTTTGACGTTTGGTCACGTGCTCTTGCTGTAGTCTCTCTCTCCCCTCTCCCCTACAAACTTAGACACACACACAAGCGCTAGCTCACATGCACGAACACACGAACGCGCTTGCCAGATCGGAAAGACATAATTACTACTCTGAGTAGCCGAAAATGCTGCAGAATACTATCCTGAACATCAGTGTGAATAACTCACTTGTAAAGATTTCTTGTATAAATAGAGTAGACGATAGTACATCATATTCAGGTCGTAAACAGGAACTAATGCACGTAGACGTATGGCTAAGGATAAAACAAATAGAAATAAAATAATTTTATTTTCCGTCCCAATCGCCTTCATTAATCTTGTAAATCGTAAGCTAACAAACATCTATGTGCTCAGGTGCATAAACCTGGCGGGCTAGCGCAGTGATTAGCGTAATGGACTCGCATTCGGGAAGACGATGGTTCAAACCCAAGTCCGGCCATCCTGATTTACGTTTCCGTGATTTCCCTAAATCGTTTCAGGCAAATGTATGGATAGTTTCTTCGAAAGAGCACTGCAGCTTTTTTCCTTTTCCATCTTTCCCTAATCGGAGCTTGTGCTCCGTCTCTTAATGAACTCGTTGTCGATCAGAGGTTAAACGCTAGTCCCCTCCTTCTCCTCCTCAGCTGCATTCGATTAGTGAAGCCGACGTCTCCAAAGACATCTGGAGCCACAGTATTATCGGTTCTCTGATGATAATTTAGATGCTGAAACCGGTGATAACTATAAAAAACTACGATTGGAATTGAAAATAAAATTGCTTCCTAATAACTAACAATCTGTGGTGCTCCGGCATCTTATGGGTAATCTAAACAAACAATTCAAAGTCTAAAGTTTACGAAAACACACATGAAATACACACAACATCCAGTAAAATAGTGACTCAGAAAAATACACAGAAAAACGGTTAACTCACTTTTGACGACTTTTTGAGCAAAAGGAATGAACAGCATATAATGTTTTGCTGAAGACATTGTCTTCTCGTCGAAACCTTATAGAGATGACCAAAGTTTGCGAGACAGCAGAAGTACGAGTAGATGGCTGGAGTTACAAATAGCATCTCACAATAAGTTCTCTATTGGGATTGAATAATGACAAGTGGTTGGCGAAGAATAGGGGAAACGGAAGAGAGTAACTATTGACGTGGTTGTTGGAACACACATTCTGATAAGACAAAAAAAGAAATAGGTCTTAAAGGAAGATGAAACTGCCCAGGAATTCGGGATAAACGATTTCGGAGGAACCACAGAGAAGTTAAATTTGGATACATTGCGGGGGTTTAAAGCTCACAGCTCCCAAAATTGCGTCCATTGTATTAAGCTCCAATTCAAATGGCTGCAAGCACTACAAGGACTTAACATCTGAAGTCATCAGTCCCCTACACTTAGAACTACTTAAACCTAACTGACATAAGGTCTGCACAAACAGCCATGCCCGAGGCAGGATTCGAATCTGCGACCGTAGCAGCTGCACGGTTCCGGACTGAAGCGCGTAGAACCGCTCGTCCACAGCTGCCGGCTTGTGTTAAGCACTGCGCCACCTCGTTAGGCTAGAGTTACTGAAACTGTTTCTCGTGAGCTGAACTGTACGGCAGTGAGACGTATCGCACGGAAAGTAGAATAGAAGTACTAGTGGTGCAGTAGAATGTTAAAAATGAACTAGATATCTCAAGTAGGAAGAAATCGGCGGGAAGGATAGTCCAAGAAAAAATCCATTACTAGAAAACTTTCGGACATTAAGGAGTAATATGGGCTCTAAAACATCACTGGATAGGACACCGTGAAGGGGAAGAACAGACTGGATTGTTAGATTATAGAGGACTTTAGGTGTTATAGAGAAGTCCAGCTGAAGCAAATAGCGGAAGATTGGAAGCCACAAAGGCGAACATAACAAAGTCGGTAAGTTGGTGATGCAGATCAGATGGTTCAAATGGCTCTGAGCACTATGGGAGTTAACATCTGAAGTCATCAGTCCCCTATAACTTAGAACTACTTAAACCTAACTAACCTAAGGACATCACACAACACCCAGCCATCAGGAGGCAGAGAAAATCTCTGACCCCACTGGGAATCGAACCCGGGAACCCGGGCGCGGGAAGCGAGAACGCTACCGCACGACCACGAGATGCGGGCCGGTGATGCAGAGAAAAAGAAGGAAAATAAAAGATTTTTCCGATATCACGGCGCTGTGCTTTGCAAGTCTCGTGTAGTAGAATTGTTCCTGTCACGTGGTCAATAATTCTGTGTGCAAAACACTATTCGGCAACACATACTGCGGTTCCTCCGAAATCGTTTATCCAGAATTCCTGGATAGTTTCACCTTCCTTTAAGACCTATTTTTTTTTTTTCTTTTTGTCTTATCGTATCAGAATTTGTGCGCATACGATGCTTTCGACTGGCTGTTGGGTATGTGTCACGCACAGGTCATAGGGACAATAATAAAACACGGGCGAACGGCGCATACGGTGCGTGTTTAGCGACGTGTGGTCGTAGCGCTGCTGGCACTGGAGTGGGTCAGTAAACAGGCCGTGGCTGGGCTAGGCGCGCCTCCGGAAGGCACCGGGCGCCGGGCAGTGCGGCTGACCGCTCCGTCTGGGAGCCGGCAGCTGCCGAGGCAGAAGCGGAGGGCAAGGCCTCCGGGCTTGGGCCGCGCCGTGCGTGGCTCTGCCGCAGCGACCTTCACAACACAACAGCCGGCTGCCGAACCGCGCCTACTCGCCGTTCAGAACACATCCGCCCCGCCCCGCGCAGGTCCAGCCGACTACCGCAACTCACGCCGTGTGGGAGGATGAAACAGGCGCGCCGCGGGGTACAGAAGATGTGCAGACAGAAGAAGGGAGAACCGATAGAGGTACTCAAAGCACCCTCCGCCACACACCGTCAGGTGGATTGCGGAGTATGGATGTAGATGTAGACATGCTTCAGGCGCTTGACATTGCACTACTCACCAGCGATTTCGAAAATGCAAGGGTAATCATTAAGTTGCAATTATAAATTCGAAAAAATAAAAGTTACATAGCGTTTTATATACATGCCTGTAGTCCTGATACACACTGAAATCTCCACACCACAGTACTACTCGACCAAAATATTGTTGCACCTGGAAGTGAGAGCGATTCGGTCCGCTTATCCTGAGTCGGCGTGAAGTACACAACTGACATGAAAGCGGTGAGAGTGCAATACGTTCGCTTCAGTTACCATTGTACTTGTTTATTCGAACGCCACAACGCGTTCCCGGACAAGGAAGAGTGCGATAGTACTATGGTTGAGTTGCATCTTAGCACAATCGCTAAAAGAGCAAAAATAAATTAGTGTACATCTACGTACATCCCATTCGGTGGATGACGGAACGTACCGTCTACTGTTACTTGTCATTTCCCTTCTTGTTCCACTCGTAAATCGAGCGAGGGAAAAGTGATTGTCTATATGTCTCCCTACCAGCCCTAATTTCGTGGCAGCAGTATTATCGCTCTGCAGTGAGCTGCAAATGTCGCTTCTCTAAATTTTCTCAGTAGTTTTTGGAAATTTGTGGTAAGTTCCTATGGAACCAAACTTCTGATGTCATCGGCCCCTAGGCTTACAAACTACTTAATTTAACTTAAATTAACTTTCGCTAAGGACAACACATACACATTCATGCCCGAGGGAGGACTCGAACCTCCGACGTGGGGATCGGCGCGAACCGTGGTAAGGGGCCCTCAGACGGCGCAGCTTTCTCAATAGTGTTTCATGCAAAGTACGTCGTCTTTCCTCCAGGGGTTCGCATTTCACTTCACGAGGACTCTCGGTAATACAATCTTGTTGATCGAATATATCGGTAACAAATCTATCAGCACGCCTTTTAGTTGCTTGGGTGTCTTCCTTCAACCTAGGAATGGGCAAAAATTACAGATGTATACACTCACTCAATGACTACACTGTACCGTACACTGCCTCGCTATTGGCAGCCACCGATTTCTGCAAACTGTATCCATCAGTGTACTGCGTCTCCACTTTATCAATTTTCTTGGCAAAGTAACCAAGTAGCGCGAGCGCTACCACAAGTGCGTCTCTTGTATTTCCCCAACATCAGGTAACACTGCACACATCAGCACCATATGAGTGACCTTCACGGCATGCAGTGATTGAAACGTACATGTCGCTTCCACAACTCTTTATTTTCAAAAGAACTCTGCATGAAGGGTAGGACTCAGTGCTGTTGCCAATATGACGGATGAGAATATAACTAATTTATGAAAAATTGGGGGAACATCGCAGAAACGTTCTACTCTTAACGCACAAAACGCAACTTAACAAATAGGTTGAGACTGGGAAGAAGCTGTGTCGCATTGATCGGTTGGCTTCTTCGCGCCAAGCACAGTGGTGGAACAACTCAGATCCATTGGGTAGAACAAATTTTGGAACAAAAATGACGGACCTTCCCGCACTGGCTGGACAGAGTCTCAATGTCTCTCGTCGTTTGATGTCAGAACAGAAGAGGCAGAAATGTCGTGATCAGTTATTCTCTTGGGGTGGTGGTACGACGCCTTCGCCGGCCAGAATGGCCGAGCGGTTCTAGATACTTCAGTCTGGAACAGCGTGACCGCTACGGTCACAGGCTCGAATCCTGCCTCGAGCAAGAGTGTGTGTTATGTTCTTAGGTTATTTAGGTTTAAGTAGTTCTAAGTTCTAGGGGACCGATGGCCTCAGATGTTAAGTCCTATAGTGCTCAGAGCCATTTGAACGACGCCTTCCTCTCATAGCTATATTCGAGATGGCGTAAGATGATCCCTGACAGCTCGCAGCCCTGCTGCCAGTTTTCGACTGCGAAGCGCTAACGGCTGCAGGCTGATGCGTTCCCATAGGGACGTTCACAAAATCGTGATTTGTGACTGGCTGAGTTAGGGGCTCGTAGCAGCCGCACCTAGCGCACACCTAAGAGGGATCAGCTTACGCTCGACTATAGCATAGGTGACGGCTCTGCCGACAAAAGCACATAACAGGCCGCAGCCTTACTTCCGCGAAAACTGCCCCGCTCCGAAGGGACCTCCGTCCTTCCTAATGAGATTAAGCTGACCGCCTTCTGCCAACAAAGAGACCCAGAGACTTCATAGGGAGAACACCTTCCCAGTGAGAAAAATGCAAAGCTTTCCTCCTAGTGCCACGCGGAGTAGCCGAGCGGTCTAAGGCGCCTTGTCACAACCCGCGCGGCTTACCCCGTCGGAGATCCGAGTCCTTCCTCGGGCATCGGTACACAGACTGTGACAATGCGCCCTAGACCTCTCGGCTACCCCGCGCGGCAGTAGGAGGAAAGCTTTGCATTTTTCTCACTGGGAAGGTGTTCTCCTTATGACGCCTCTGGGTCTCTTTGTTGGCAGAAGGCGGTCAGCTGATCTCATTAGGAAGGACGAACGTCCCTTGGAAGCGCGGTAGTTTCTGCGGAAGTAATGCTGCGGCCTGTTTTGTGCTTTTGTCGGCAGAGCCGGCACCTCTCCTGTAGTTGAGTCGGCTTCAGCTGATCCCTCGGAGCTGTGAGCTAGGCGCGGCTGCTATGAGCGTAAATTAGTTTAAGTTAGATTAAGTAGTGTGTAAGCTTAGGGACTGATGACCTCAACAGTTTGGTACCACAAGGACCTTACCCCAAATTTAAAACTTAATTTTCGTCCTAGCAAACGTGCCCAGTAAGCTCTGAATGAAATCAACCACGAACTGGTGACAAAAATGATTCACTGTAGCGTAGCGATATGTGGCAGTACGTCGCAAGCTTTTTGTAGTGGCCACCGTGGGAGTCTGTGCGTGGAGGGGCTCCGCTTCCTATGAGGTCGGTAACACTCGAGAGCGGGTCACAGGGGCCGCCTTTGCAAGAGCGCTGCGCCTTCCCGGAATCACAAACGAAAGCACGCAGAAAGCCGTTTGCGTTCGCGCCGCGAGTCAGAGGCGGTCGGCCACCCAGCTGTGGAGGCTGCTATTGAGGGCCGGGTCGGGTTTTTGTGGCGCTGGCGCGCTTTGTGGCGGCAGAAGAGGACGAGGAGCAGAGAGCCCGGAGTACGCAGGCAGGCGGGCCCCGTTAATCTCGGCCGGCCGCGGCTATTGACAGAGGATGCGCTGCGCTATCGCCGCCCATCTTCCCACGTAGTGCCGCCTCCGACCGGCCGCCCGGGCCGCGTTTATCCGTCGGCAAACAGTGCCGCGGTATCCGGGCCGCGATGTGCGCACAGCGACGGCAAATACCGGAGATCTATCGACGCGCGGGTCAACAACCCGCTCTCGGCATCCACGGATACACTGGGCGCCCCCCTTGCAACCATCCCCTACTGCGGCGGTAAATTCTCACGATTCCAATCCGATGGCCGAAAGGCGCCGCTAGAGCAAAGGAATTCCCGTCTGTATTAGCTCCAAAATCCTAGAATACTACAGTAAGACTCACATTCCGTGAGTAGTTATTTTGTGTGCCTGAACAAAATAAAAATAACACAATAGATGGTTCAAACGGCTCTGAGCACTATGGGACTATGACTACTGAGGTCATTAGTCCCCTAGAACTTAGAACTACTTAACCTAACTAACCTAAGGACATCACACACATCCATGCCCGTGGCAGGATTCGAACCTGCCACCGTAATGGTCGCGCGGTTCCAGACTGTAGCGCCTAGAACCGCTCGGCCACAAAGGCCGGCTAACAAAATAGAAAACGCTTCTAATTTCGTTAATGTTGTTGTTGTTGTCTTCAGTCCTGAGACTGGTTTGATGCAGCTCTCCATGCTACTCTATCCTGCGCAAGCTGCTTCATCTCCCAGTACCTACTGCAACCTACATCCTTCTGAATCTGCTTAGTGTACTCATCTCTCGGTCTCCCTCTACGATTTTTACCCTCCACGCTGCCCTCCAATGCTAAATTTGTGATCCCTTGATGCCTCAAAACATGTCCTACCAACCGATCCCTTCTTCTAGTCAAGTTGTGCCACAAACTTCTCTTCTCCCCAATCCTATTCAATACCTCCTCATTAGATACGTGATCTATCCACCTTATCTTCAGTATTCTTCTGTAGCACCACATTTCGAAAGCTTCTATTCTCTTCTTGTCCAAACTAGTTATCGTCCATGTTTCACTTCCATACATGGCTACACTCCAAACAAATACTTTCAGAAACGACTTCCTGATACATAAATCTATATTCGATGTTAACAAATTTCTCTTCTTCAGAAACGCTTTCCTTGCCATTGCCAGTCTACATTTTATATCCTCTCTACTTCGACCATCATCAGTTATTTTACTTCCTAAATAGCAAAACTCCTTTACTACTTTAAGTGTCTCATTTCCTAATCTAATTCCCTCAGCATCACCCGATTTAATTTGACTACATTCCATTATCCTCGTTTTGCTTTTGTTAATGTTCATCTTATATCCTCCTTTCAAGACACTGTCCATTCCGTTCAACTGCTCTTCCAAGTCCTTTGCCGTCTCTGACAGAATTACAATGTCATCGGCGAAACTCAAAGTTTTTACTTCGTCTCCATGAATTTTAATACCTACTCCAAATTTTTCTTTTGTTTCCTTTACTGCTTGCTCAATATACAGATTGAATAACATCGGGGAGAGGCTACAACCCTGTCTCACTCCTTTCCCAACCACTGCTTCCCTTTCATGCCCCTCGACTCTTATTACTGCCATCTGGTTTCTGTACAAATTATAAATAGCCTTCCGCTCCCTGTATTTTACCCCTGCCACCTTTAGAATTTGAAAAAGAGTATTCCAGTCAACATTGTCAAAAGCTTTCTCTAAGTCTACAAATGCTAGAAACGTAGGTTTGCCTTTTCTTAATCTTTCTTCTAAGATAAGTTGTAAGGTCAGTATTGCCTCACGTGTTCCAACATTTCGACGGAATCCAAACTGATCCTCCCCGAGGTCTGCATCTACCAGTTTTTCCATTCGTCTGTAAAGAATTCGCGTTAGTATTTTGCAGCCGTGGCTTATTAAACTGATAGTTCGGTAATTTTCACATCTGTCAGCACCTGCTTTCTTTGGGATTGGAATTATTATATTCTTCTTGAAGTCTGAGGGTATTTCGCCTGTCTCATACATCTTGCTCACCAGCTGGTAGAGTTTTGTCATGACTGGCTCTCCCAAGGCCGTCAGTAGTTCTAATGGAATGTTGTCTACTCCGGGGGCCTTGTTTCGACTCAGGTCTTTCAGTGCTCTGTCAAACTCTTCACGCAGTATCGTATCTCCCATTTCGTCTTCATCTACATCCTCTTCTATTTCCATAATATTGTCCTCAAGTACATCGCCCTTGTATAAACCTTCTATATACTCCTTCCACCTTTCTGCCTTCCCTTCTTTGCTTCGAACTGGGCTGCCATCTGAGCTCTTGATATTCATACACGTGGTTCTCTTCTCTCCAAAGGTCTCTTTAATTTTCCTGTAGGCAGTATCTATCTTACCCCTAGTGAGATAAGCTTCTACATCCTTACATTTGTCCTCTAGCCATCCCTGTTTAGCCATTTTGCACTTCCTGTCGATCTCATTTTTGAGACGTTTGTATTCCTTTTTGCCTGTTTCATTTACTGCATTTTTATATTTTCTCCTTTCATCAATTAAATTCAATATTTCTTCTGTTACCCAATTTCGTTAATATGCGTATTTAATTTAACCGTGTGTTAGCTGAATGCCGCAGAAGGGAAGAAAATTTAATATGTCTTCTGTCAACGGCAACAATAGCTTTCCCGAAAAAGCAAAAGTATTTTTTTGGTGTGTAAACTTACGGAAAATAGGGTCCTGTGCGATACAGGACGACGCAACAAAGATTAGGGTTTAACCTACTGACGACAGAGAGGTCGTTAGACATGGGCATGAGCTCGAAAATTTGGAAATATGTAGAAGGGAACCGGCCACGACCGCGCTGCTGCTGCGGTCGCAGTTTCGAACCCTGCCTCGGGCATGGATGTGTGTGATGTCCTTAGGTTAGTTAGGTTTAATCAGTTCTAAGTTCTAGGCGACTGATGACTTCCCATAGTGCTCAGAGCCATTTGAACCGGCCACGTCCTTTTCAAAGAAAGTGTCCTGGCATTTACCCTAAGCGGTCTAGAGAAACCACTAAAAACGTAAATCTTGATGACCGGACGGATGCTTTATCTGCCTTCTTCCATAGTGCGAGCCCAACGTATTATCGCTGTGGCGCCTCGCTTGATGCGACGATAAACAGTAGGGACTGAAGCTTTTGAAATATGGCACTACACAAGACTAGATGGGTGCATCGTATAAGAAATGAACTGCTGAATGGAACTGCAGAGAAAGTGCTCTGCGGCTCAATGCGAGTAAAAAAAAAAAAAAATGTTGGTATGACACATCCTGAGGCATCAAGGAACGGTTGATTTGGTAATGGAGGAAGTGTGGACACGGGAGAAGTAATATGTGGAGAGTGAGACCAACGCTTGGATACACTAGGGAGCTTGAAGTGGATGTAGGGTGCAATAGGTATGCCTAACCTGTACCTCCACCTTTCGCAAGCAGTCCACTGTTAACGCCGTCTCGCATTCTAGGGCCACATACCTTTCGCTGTGGCTTAGTCTGCCACTAAATTTTCTCTAATATCTATGAGTACATCACCTGTCGGTGTATGAAGTCTGATGCACTTCCTTCGCCTATATAGCACCATCGCTATTACACCGTGGTATGTGCCATAGATCACGTATTTGCAATGCAGGTAGCTCAAAGGCCCCTTACACTATAACACGCTAATGAAAGGACTAAGAAAAAAAGAAAACTAGGTTAGTGTCCCGTTGTCGATGACGTCACCACAGGGTTGGTAAAGAATAGGGAGTAAAACGGTCATTCTCTTTTTCAAAAGGAAACATTTCAGCTTCTTTCGTAACCGATTTAGAAAAAAAACGCAAAGAGTCTGACACTGAATGTCCGAACTGGAATTCCAATTGTCGAATTGTCGTCCTCTCGGACGTGAGTCTTAATCACTGTGCTATCTTGCACCCTTTGACGCAATAGGAAACCTTCAAACTGTGCTGTCTGTATGCTATACAGCCAAACACATAAGTTGTAACGGGTGTAAATGCAGATATTTCTATTGGTGACTGAGGACAGTGCACTGAACGACATTTCGTCAATATTTACGTCATTTGTAAACTAATAATTATATCTATTAGGAGTAGAATGCTTTTAGGTTGGTTAACACCGCCAAGTACATGTGGTGAGAGGAAGCCATTAACGCGTTTTTTCTCCTGGCCTGCAGGTCAAGTGTTGAAGCGTGGATGTGTGGACGCAAAACTGTTCGTCTATACTGACGGGTGTAGTCCACATAGTGGTGCAGTTACGACCGTGCAGAAACCATCAGGTAGTAAATTAGGTGACGTGTTTGTGGGAAGACCATTATATGCAGAAAAAAAAACAAGTAACACTCTGATGTGTGTACTTATGGTACGACTTGTAAAAATATCTCCATTTTTACTCATTACATACTTTTGTTTTTAATTTAATTTACTATCTAGGCTGAAGAAGCAGCTACGTTACGCAAGTTGTGAGAGGGAGAAGCGCTTTATGTAAGCGCTATATTTCTTGTCATCCCACGAGCGTAGCGCGGTACCTGACCATTTCATGGAATTTTCGTGAATTCACCGGGGACGACAATGGAAACAGCTTGTAGTAGCTTTGTGCTCATCCATTCGCAGTCCAGGTCCGACAATAGGGTCACAAGCAGATGCATGCCTCTCCTCGTGCACCGGATATGGCAGCGGAGGCTGGGACCCGTGTTCTCCGGGGAGGGCAACGGACGGAGGATGGAGCCTGCGCATACACACACACACACACACACACACACACACACACACACACACGTGCTTTGACGGCAAAGGCCGCCGCTGCTTCTGCCGCTGGTCTGGTGCAGGTAGTCTCTAGTGACCCACGGCCGGAAATTACAGCCATCTGTCTGCTCGCCAGCACACGGACAACAAAATGAGGGGAGAAGAGCACCCGCACTGGATGAAAGTAGCGCGCATGCAGAGGGAGAAACCCACAGTGCCGGCTGTTCAAGGGTAATAACGGGCTTGGGTCAGTGAGAGGACACGAGCGAACTTTCCATATTTTAAGAGTTAGATTTCACCACACAAAGCTCTCTGGTGTATTACTGAGGTAGAAAAGTCCTTTACGCTATGTAAAGCCTCTGAACAGCATGCCGCAGATGTTATTATGTACTTGGCTGTACTTGTTTTTTCGCTGCCGCCTTCTTCTGTACAGCTTTACATGTGTGCAACTCAAAAATTAGGTGCTGTTCTGCGGTGCGCTTTATTTCACTTCGTAAACACTATCTTAACGAAACGTACTTCCCATTGCATCAGTAATAAATAACTGGAAAGCGCAGTATGGTTCAAAGCCCCGAGTCAGAACACTTCATGCACACTGGTTTCTTTACTATTGGTGCGCAGTTTCTATCCCTTACAGATATCTTCTTTGCCGCGGAAGATCTTCTCCGAGTATCTTTGCGCCCATGGCACCATTCAGTTCGCAGCTGAACGTTGCTTAAAATCTGAAGACCTTGATACGGCATTTGAACCCAAGAACTGTTGTTTTCCAACCGACTTTAAGCCACCAAGCAGCTGCAAATCGTCATAGGGCAACTTACTTCGTTTTGATAAACTGGTGGGTAAATAAAACATAAAAAAACTCGAGCCGTGACGGGCTCCGTCGGAAATATAGAACAATAATAAAATTGTACGCTAACGAGAGCGAATGATCCGTATCGTAGGGTCAGTGTCAGCCTCCAGTGCTTGCGTCGTAGGTCTCCCTTCTTCTCATGATGGTATGTCACTGACTTATTTCCTAACTTTTTTTTTGCCTATTCTGAATTTCATGGATTATCTGTCCATGACACTTTAACATCGTTTGGTAGCAGCACATTTCAAACACTTCCAGCTTCTTAGGTATCGACATCAGGTCACTGAATGTATCTTATAAAGCCCTAGTGGAACCCCCTCCACGCCTTTAAAGCACAGAAAAGTCTGTGGCAGATACTGGGAATCGATGACGAGGCTTTGTCAGCTATGGCGTAAAACTGAAACCTGGGACCTTGCCCTTCGTAGACAATGCTCTCACACGCTGAGCTATCTAGGCACGACGCAGGACCTGGGGCCGGGCGGTTTGAGGCGTCATGTCACGGACTGCGCGGCCCCTCCCGCTGGAGATTCGAGTCCTCCTTCGGGCATGAGTGTGTGTGTTGTTCTTAGCATAAGTTAGTTAAATTTAGTTTAAGTAGTGTGTGAGTCTGGGGACCTCAGGAATTCACACACATTAGAATATTTTGAGCAGTAACTCTTTCTTATGTTGAAAACTTTGCAGAACTTCTCCTGCATACGTTGTGGGTTTAGCATTCCCAAAGGTTTGAAATAATGGGACCAAACTAGAAAGCTCTACTAAAGACCGCGTAATTGAAAACAGTGCTTAGTCTCTTAGTCAAGACCCGTAAAAACAGGATATAACTTTACGAAAATATGGGTCATAACGCTCTTTTTTCTTACAGGAGTGTCAGTCCCGTGAGGTATCCAGAAGAAATTGCAAGCGCTCCCAGTGTATTTTACTTCTTGGTTTTCGGCAATAGAACTATTCATTTGACAATCGGATGAGAAGAATGAGACAGCAATTACATCTAGCTATGTAGACGGCTGTCCAATTCTATCGTGTGCCTGAACCGACCTATACATTGCTTCCTATACTTACAAGGATGTATGTTTAACGATATTAATGGCACGATAAAAAGTCACTCAGTTGAAACACAGTTTATCAGTCCTTGAAACAACTAAATGGTCTCTTGCCTCGCACAGTCTGACAACACTTACTCCATCTAGTCACAACGACAGGATTCATCTTGAAATTACACTCAGAAAAAATTAACTCTCTCACTAGCTCACAATATAACTTCCTCCGGTAGCCAAATATGTTGACCGACACATTTATAACACTAAAACTTCCACGTTGCATCAATGACAGGGCAGTCACTCATGTAATATTCCGAGATCCTCTCTTCATTTGTAACTTTCGATACTTATCTAATACTTTGATAAAACTTCTTCCACGTTTATAGATACACTTTCCTTATTCACTACCGGCCGCGGTGGTCTCACGGTTAAAGCGCTCAGTCCGAAACCGCGCGATGCTACGGTCGTAGGTTCGAATCCTGCCTCGGGCAAGGATGTGTGTGATCTCCTTAAGTTAGTTAGGTTTAAGTAGTTCTAAGTTCTAGGGGACTGATGACCACAGATGTTAAGTCCCATAGTCCTCAGAGCCATTTGAACCATTTCTGAACCTTATTCACTGCGAACCTCTAAATCTTGCAAATATTTCTGTGCATGGTCTAAATTTTCTCCAACACAGGGACTGCACCCGACTGACACCGTCGGCTACTCGTTCTACACCGAACTAAATGTCCCACATCGTGTGTGCAAGCGTCCGTAATCAAATAAGGGTGTTTCCTCCCAGCCTGTTGGCGCGAAACTGTTCCTTCTGGAACCTTCCTGAAGGCCAACGAGATATTATTCACCGGAAATACGCGGCTGTGATCGATTATAATTAACTGTAGCGATAACAGCATTTTTAAAAACTTCTGTGACGTTTGGAAAGTGAGAGAGGTAGTGGCGGTAGTAAAGCTGTGAGCGCGGGTAGTTCACTCGTGCCTGGACATCTCAGCCGGGAAGAGCACCGTCCACGAAAAGCGAAGTACCGGGTTCGAGTCTCATTCCAAAAAGCGCACACGCCGCTGCAGACCGAAAGCTTAAGTGTGACAGGGTACTGTGATAGCTACTGTATTACGGAGGTACGGAGAATAGCAATGTGCTACACACTGCTAAAGCAACAATCTGTTTCTCTGTCGTGCCTCTGAAAAGCTTACTATGCCTTTGTTTGATGTGCTAGATTTATCAGAGTAGCCTCGGGTGCCGTGCGGATGAAGCTGTGTACAGGAACCTGTGAAATCACCGTGTGGCCCGGAACGCAGGCACGCCGGTTGGCGGACGGTCCTCTGGCAGCGCGGTGGAGTGGCTGTTGACAGGAGGGCCCGCGTGTGTGGAGAGCGGGCGGGCGTACGGCCGTGTTAACCCGGCCCAAACAGCCAGAGTAATTGCGCGGCCTTTCCCAGCCCGCCACGGCGCACGGATTACCAAACAAACGGGCGGCAGCGCCGAGGCGGCGCGGCGCGTCTTTCCCTCCGGCCGCCTGCAGCTCTGATGAGCCTGTTTAGAGGCAGGACGCTTGCGCCGGCCGTGTTCGAGGGGAATCCCCCTCACCGAGGCAGCGCGAGTGAGTTGTCAGGAACGTGGGCCACCGCCGTGAACATTGCCGCGTTTTCGTGTGGTGCATACTGATTGGAAAGCTTCGAGGGGGATCTGTGGAACACACAAGGAAAGACTGAGCGTTTCGTAAAGGCGCTTAGTAATGAACATCGGCAAGTGTTTCGTTGTACAGTACTGTCCACGTACTACTTCGCTTGGTCCGCAACTCGTGGTCTAGTGGTTAGGCCGTCGGCACACGGACCGTGCTGTCTTACGTTAACGTTGAGCGTGCCAAGGTCAACGTGCTGCTGAACGCTCAGAAACGAAGCGACTTGTGCATATGGTACATGGGCCCCAACGTGGTTTAAGCGATCGCAACGCACTCCAGCGGCAGTTGCGGGATGTTTCTAGTTCGTTGGTTGGTTGGTTGGTTTGGGGAAGGAGACCAGACAGCGAGGTCATCGGTCTCATCGGATTAGGGAAGGACGGGGAAGGAAGACGGCCGTGCCCTTTGAAAGGAACCATCCCGGCATTTGCCTGGAGCGATTTAGGGAAATCACGGGAAACCTAAATCAGGATGGCTGGACGCGGGATTGAACCGTCGTCCTCCCGAATGCGAGTCCAGTGTCTAACCACTGCGCCACCTCGCTCGGTTTCTAGTTCGTAAATCACACTGTTTACTCAATGGACGCGCGTAAAATTCCCACATTAGCTCTATTAAAACGCACAATTCCTCCAGCCTCTACGAAATAGAACACAGGCTTATAAAAGTTCCATAATAAACAGTGTGATAGAAATTTGGAATACTTCTCCGCATAAAATAAGCATTATTTCATCATTCCCACATTTTAGTAAAACCCCAAGGTCAGTCTTACTTTATCGCTGTCCCTACCCAGTAGCAGAATCTTTACAACATGTTAATTACGAAGAGTCAAAGAAAAGGGAGCAAAATATCTTTATACAAGTAGCGCAAGCTGTCCTGTAGATTAAGCCAATCGAACAAAATAAAAATGCTAGTGTTAGGAAAACAAAATGGGAGTGTCAAAGCGCGAACCACCGCCTCAACAAACATCAACTCAATACAGAACAGCGACGCTACTCATTACACTAAACGAAAAATACAGCATTGCTCTCTAAACATAGTATCTTACCCTTGCTAAAAACCTTAATCGTAGATATGTTACTAACTGAAATTTAATTATAACAAATTGTACCAAGAGCAATGCGTTTTGGGTGGATCTGCAGTGTGTTGCTGCCTTCAAATAGCCTACTCTCTTAATACACAAGTTACAATAATTTTTTTGCCTCGAATATGATGTTTCTCATTATTTTATTGGAACGAATGACACAGTTAACAACGGGTTTTCCAGTGATTCTCAATTTGATGGTGCTCAGAAGCGGCATATATACATATAGGCTTGAAATGAATGCCGATATGGCGCCTCACAACACTGTACTGAAGGGAGACGGCGTGCGTGTGACGTAGGTGACGTTGTGCCATCTCACTGGTCAACGCCCAGACGCACGGTCAGAATATCTGACATGCCAGATATTGCTCTGCACGTTCGGAAAGACTTTAGGGTTGCTGCCTCTGGATCACGAGGTCCCAGATTCGATTACATTTTTCAATAGACATTCGTACTGAGCACATGACTTCTTCGTAGTTACACAGTTTGAGCTGCGTATCGAAGATGGACACGTGGATGGAACTATTTTATCACGTCTTTCCACGCAAAACAGTCGACGCTGACGTGCGAAACCGCGTATTCGCCTGGATAGAGTGAGTTATCGACACATATTATTTCCACAACTGTTGAAGATACCGAAACGACCTAGTCGTATAGCGTAACGCACTGTGCACTAGCTTTCGAGACATGGAGATGAGCCAGGCCCCGATCGGATCTGCGCGGCGGTTAGCAGCCGTGGGGTGATACACTGGTCAACCTGACTTGTTTTAAGTTTCTCACGGTCGTTGGGAGCATGAAGAGGAGATGGAGATGTTTAACGTTCTCTGCTTAAACGCGGTAGCTTACCTACAAATTTTCGCTGCCATACGCTAATTACACTCCGTACTGCTCCTTTGAGAGTGCCTGCATTTTAATTGCCACCACCCTGTACCTGGAATCATTTGCCATCCTGAAAAAATCGCACGCCCTTGAGGCATCCTTTTGAATCTCTTCCACAACCCATTTAGAAGGATTAGGGAAACAGCGGCGAAAGAGCTCCAGGATGAAGAGGGCCTCCTTCATCCACAAACAGATAATGTCGTATATAATAGTGGTCACAGAAAGTGCACATAGGTGAGGACCGGACACGGCACAGTACAGCATGAAATCAATACAAATTATATTATACAACCGTTGGAGGCTTTGTGACAGCGTCTGAAACGTTTATAATAGAAAGTACAATGAGACGACTATGTGAGTACGTGGCGAAAGAGTCGCAACATCACTTTTTCGCTTGCTCGCCGCAGCAAAGAACCCGCAGGGCACAAACCCAAGCGCCGGCGAGTTGCTGCCACAGCCAGCAGGTGCTGCCATCTGTTCCGGCTGCTGCAGGCGCTGTTGTTTTGTTTCACCTTGACCCCTCTCCTCATGCTGCGCTTTCTCCCCCAACTCCATTATTAACTAACGGCCATCAAGGAGCCGCCGCATTCTTTATGTTGGATGGGACGGCGACGTGTCCACGTACAGGATTTCCACGACCGTAAGATGCATGAGACATTCTGAGGAAGGGATTTCAGTTCCACTACAGGAGCTATAATTGGAAATGCGTCGATTACGAAACATAGAAATTGTTTATCATCAGCGCCTTTACCGTAGAAAGTAGGCAAGGTAGCGCAGTGCTAAGGCACTGGATTCTGATTCCGAAGGATCGTGGTTCAAATCCAGTACGGCAAATGCTGAAAAGGTTTTTGTACAAAGGACACGGCCAGCTCTATTTCTCGTCCTACTTCTGATCTTGGGTTTATCACTAATTACATCGTCGATGACGTGACGCTAAACTCTGATGTTCTTTTTCTAGGAAAAACGTCATGTAATCAGTTGCAGTCTTTTAGTCATATCTATACTCATAAAACTAATGTAAAGCTTAACAAGGTCTTTGTCACATCAACTTTCAGACCCAGTTCCACCTTCAGCCACTTGCATCATCTGTTCAAACGAAGAATGCTACTTATTTATGCTACTTATTTAAATGGTTGAAATGGCTCTGAGCACTATGGGACTCAACTGCTGAGGTCATTAGCCCCTAGAAATTAGAACTAGTTAAACCTAACTAACCTAAGGACATCACACACATCCATGCCCGCGGCAGGATTCGAACCTGCGACCGTAGCGGTCTCGCGGTTCCAGACTGCAGCGCCTAGAACCGCACGGCCATTTCGGCCGGCGCTACTTATTTATGCTACTTTTTTTATACAAATAGCGACGTTTCGATCCAACAGGTTTATCTTCAGACGGTTGCTTAGCTTTATATTTCAGTTTATGGCGTTCACATTACTTGATGGCTGTTTTTTCCTCCTTGAGGGGAAATCTCCTTGGGGTGATGGTACCATACGGCAAAAAAATGAAATGTTTATTATCTTTGTATTGACGTTGTGTGCCTCAAAAGACGATTGAGCTAGGTTTTTAAGCCACTAGACTCTCATACTCGAGAAGTACTGAGTCCTAAGTCACAGGTATATTCCAAATTCATTCAACGCCAATTCCGACACACATTTTAAGCCAACGCACGAAGCATTTCCTTCTTCTCGTCTCTGTCGATTAGGGCAACCGCCGGCCGGAGTGGCCGAGCAGTTCTAGGCGCTTCAGTCTGGAACCGCGCGACCGCTCTGGTCGCAGGTTCGAATCCTGCCTCGGGCATGGATGTGTGTGATGTCCCTAGGTTAGTTAGGATTAATTAGTTCTAAGTTCTAGGGGCTGGTGACCTCAGATGTAAAGTCCCATAGTGCTCAGAGCCATTTGAACCATTTTGAATTCACCAGGCCACGGTTGTTTGCTATTTGTTTGAAGAACATTCTTGACAACACGAACGAACGATTTAGTCACCAACATTGCCCGACATAAATCCCATCGAACATTTATGTGACATAATCGAGATGTCGGTTCGTGCACAAAACCCTGCACCGGGAACAGTTTCGCAATTGTGGACGCCTATAGAGGAAGCATGGCTGAACATCTCTGCAGGGGACTTCCAACGAATTGCTGAGTCCATGCCACTTCGAGTTGCTGCTCTACGCCGGACAAAAGTAGGTCCGACACGATTCTGGGAGGTATCTGATCTCAATGTATTATCGACAGGGAACAGAGGCACTTGTTCGATTGTGCAACCAGACACAACAAGCTTCCAGCTCTACAACTCGCTGCAGGTGGCACACCATCCGGTCAGTTAAGCGCCAGGTGTCTGGAGGTGTGGACTGGTAAGATGCGGCAGTGTAGTGGCAGCTGCAGGCGCGGCTTTGCGAGTCGGCACACGCGCCCGGCGAGCGCACGCGCCATTTGCCGCGGGTGCTTCTGGGCGGACGTGCCTCGGCGACACCCCATCTGCAGCGCGCTGCAGCGCCACAAGAAAAGCGAGCCGCAGCTGCGTCTGGTCGGGCTGCCGCGCTCCAAAGGGGGATCTCGTCCGAGGGGCAATGCCTTACGGCGCGCGTGCGGCGTCACTGATATCTCCGTAAGGGCTGCCCGAGGTCACTCTGGCACGCTGGCGAGGTGTTTGTCCCAACATTCAGCAGCTGAGGCGTTAATGTCTTTTCATGCCACCCTGCAACTGTTTAAAGGTAATAATACACGCGCCGGCCCCGGATCGAATCCGCCCAACGGATTAACGACGAGGGTCGATGTGCCGGCCAGCCTGGATGTGGTTTTTAGGCGGTTTTCCACATCCCGCTAGGTGAATGCCGGGCTGGTCCCCATGTTCTGCCTCAGTTTCACGTCTTGCAGACATCTGAACACTTTCGCACTATTCCATGGACTATACTCGATGCAGACAGTTGGGATACACTAACTCCGTCCCAGTGGGTACGGAGTGGCGGCAGGAAGGGCATCCAGCCACCCTCTTAACCATTAACATTCCACATCCGATTAACGATGGCTGACCCTGCTTAACTGAGGGACAAGGCTCAAGCGATAAGATAAGGAAGAGGAAATAATTCAGAACCGTGGTACTAGTTTTGTAAACGGACCGTTCATTCAGTATGACAATTATACAGGGAAATTAAGGGGTCTCACTTGGAATTTTTTGGAAGGAAGATACCATTCTTTTCGTGAAAAGTCTGCTGCTCAAGTTTATAAGAAGTGACTAGTGAGACTGTGGAAGCATATTGCTGCCCCCATAGTACATTTAGTATATTTCGAGTTAGGTCCATAACATCGAGATAAGTAAGGGTATGGGGCGTTCAGAGGCCCACTGTTATTTTACCCGTACTCTGCTCACCAGTGGAGCGGGATAAAGGTAGGAAACTCCCTCAGCTGTACATATGATAATGGGGTGGGATGATTGATTACTTAGATACGAGGCCAAACGTGATGCAACTACGGAGTAAACTGGCTTATCCATTCAGAACAAACACTTCCAATGGAACACTGAGGACATATTTGTACTTCATTTAAGCTAAAGCTGTGTCAGACATCAGATGTTGTATCAACCTTTGAGGATGTGCTGTTTATAAAGTATTACCAGAGCACTTTCTCTTCGCATCTCTGTCCGACAGAACCGAATCGACAGCAGCGGAATTTTATCAGAGCGTAGCGTCATTTTCTTTTACGGCTACGGAACTGCGGACCAGGACTGCAAATACAGGGTGACAATTTTTGAACTACAAGAAATAAAATCGTCGTAACTTCTCAACGGTTTGCGTTAGGACGCTCTAACTGCGCGATTGGCCGCAGGGCATGATGGAAATTAGTATGCAATACTTTGATGCAAATATGGTTTGGTTTAGCGAAGCCCACTTTTATTTGGATGGGTTAGTCAATAAGCAAAATTGGCGGATTTGGGGGACCGATAATCCGCATTTCGCGGTCGAGAATTCTCTTCACCCTCAACAGGTGACTGTGTGGTGTGCAAAGTGGTCCCAGAATAATCGATGCGATATTCCTTGATGGCACGGTGACTACCGAAGGGTACGTCAAGCTTTAAGAAGATGGTTCCATCCCCATTATCCAAAGTGACCCTGATTTCGACAAGATGTGGTTCATGCAAGACGGAGCTCGACCCCATCGAAGCAGGAGAGTGTTTGATGTCCTGGAGGAGAACTTTGAGCACCGCATTCTGGCTCTGGGCTATCCAGAGGCCGCTGACATGGGCCTGGGTTGGCCGCCATTTTCTCGGGATCTGAGCACAGGCTACTCCTTTTGGTGGGGCAAACCATTGCTGAGCAGAAAACAGTCACTCAGGAGATCATCGACATCATCGACGTTCCGATATTCAGCGGATCATGCAGCATTTCGACATCGTCTGCGCCAAATCAACGCCAATGATGGCAGGCATATCGAACATGTCATAACCTAAATCCGAATATCTGTAGTGACGTTTATATGTTGAATAAAGTGTGTGCACGTCCCAGTTTGTAACTAATTTACGTTTCTTTCTTATAGCTCAATAATTGTCGCCCTGCATATACCTGCAAACAAACAAACTACCATGTAATTTCATTTTTTTCGAGGTCACAAATTACAGTCTTATGACTGCCCTCGAAACTAGTTCTTCATCTCGAAAAAAAATGTGCACTCTAAAACCTATCGGTGTTATTTGGTAACATAATACCTAATGTGTTTGTTGCAATCGGCCCAGCAAAATACCCTCACCGTATAGAAACTAACATGTACGTGTATCCCGAAGTGCACGCTGCAGAATGATCCAGGAAATTGACACTACTGGCTGGTGAATCACGTGGTACACTGCTCATCGCTGCTACCGATGAAGAGCATAATACGGATATGTCGGGGGGGTGGTGTATTGCCTTAGATCCGAAGCAGAAACACTTCACGCAATGCTTCGGACTCTCCATAAAGCGGAAATATGCAGGTCCTCAGGTCCGTGTATCAGTCAGTGAGTTGACGTCGTATATACTTACAGCGAAAAATAATTTTTGAACGCCACCATATTTTCATTTTTGCACGCTTCCGTAATTCGGACCCCTACGGACTAAACGAGATTAGGAATCAATTACGCAACTGTGGCACAAGTCAGAGGGGCTCAGTGCCGAGGCGGTGATTGGCTGTTCAGTGTAGCGCGAGTCCCCCGGGCAGCAGCGAGGTGTTAGCACACACACACACACACACACACACACACACACACACACACGCATGCATGCATGCACGTGTTCAAGCGGCCGGAAGGCGGATAGCGTATCAGCGCGCACCTCCAGATGGCTGCCACGCCTCGGAAATGGAGTTTACGCAGCGGCAGCGGCAGCGGCAGCGGCTGGGTTATCGCATTACGGCCTCTGCTGCCGGCTGCCCTGGGGGCCTACGGCCGCTGTGCTGTGCCTACGTCTCCGGCGACACCAGCGCCGCACGCTGCCTGCGCGCCCCTACCAAGCACATCCGCCGCTTTTTATTGCATTTTTTCCCCGTTACCGGGCCTGCGAGGGGGCGGAGGTAATCGTGTGCACGTGCTATATTTATCGCATGCGCGTTTACCTCTTTTTTCCGGGCCCTCGATGAAATAGCCATTTTCCAGTCGAGCGGTCCGCGCGTAGTTTGTTGCATCTGGCCTAAAGCGGAAGGCTTGTTACCGTTTTTTATAACAGCGGTACATATTATACTTCGTACTAGTCACTGTTAGTTCCTGCAGCTGGAAACGGCGAAACATTACGATAAGACTGACTCAAAATAATAAATAGATCCGAGAAAAACTACCTGTTGATAAAGTCGGATCAGGTTATCAGACATCAGATCGAGGAAAATCTCGCTTTCGTGGAGTTACGTTCGTTGACGACTAAGATGTGTGATTTTCTGTGCAGCAAGAAGACCTTAGACAGTGCTAGATTCGAGGGCGATGCTCCACATGTCATGTGTAAAACAAATGAAACGTCACTCATATGCCGAAGTAACAGCAACAAAACACAGAAAATATGTCGGAAATAACGGGAAAACATGTAGAAACCATGCTGTGACAAAGTAAATAACGTATTATAGAATTATTCATAAAAATCTATATTTTAAACCAAACAGCACACATGTAATAATCTTTTGCAATGTTTATAACGATACTGGTTTTGCATGTTTTAGAATAAAGAGAAACTGCTGATGGCGATATTGTCCCTGAAACTAGAAAGAAAATAAACAAAAGTGTTTTGCATCAAGACGGACCCATAATCCCATACTGTTGTCACTCTTATGTCATTTTGTCCCGTTGAACGTCACTCAGTACCTTTTACTTGGTAAATCCTGGTGATGAACGAGATTCCTCGTTGCATCTCTCAAATGTAAGTAAACTCACAAAAACTAGTAAAAACAAAGCACAGCTACATATGGACTGAGAGTACGTCTTTAACAGCACTGATTTTGCAGAAACAAACTGTACTCACGCAGTATGAGGATATTTACTACATAGCACAACTATGTTATGCTCAAATGACATCTGGAGAAAAATGATTACGTCACTCATTTGCCAATATTTCTTTTATACTCCATTTCTACTTAAGATGTAAACCTTCTAAGCCCATCTTTATACAGAACGGCGAGTGACCTCGGCTGTTCGCCGGCCGCGGTGGTCTCGCGGTTCTAGGCGCGCAGTCCGGAACCGTGCGACTGCTACGGTCGCAGGTTCGAATCCTGCCTCGGGCATGTATGTGTGTGATGTCCTTAGGTTAGTTAGGTTTAAGTAGTTCTAAGTTCTAGGGGGCTGATGACCACAGCAGTTGAGTCCCATAGTGCTCAGAGCCATTAAAACCTCGGCTGTTCAGTACAAAATTACAACTCAGAAACAAATTCAGCTGCCTGTATTCCCATTTTTATTCTATTTTGCTACGATTTCGGTGTTACATTACGACATCTTCAGGCCCCCAGACGACGTCTAGGAAGAATCACATCTCTTATACAATCGAAATAGCGGCCACCATACAATCACAGGCGACTGTAGACTTCTTTTTAACAAAGCGATCTATTCGATCATTACTTCCACGCTGTATGCTGACCTCTATTTTGACTGTACAAGAGGTGATATTCTTTGTAGAAGTCGGTCAGGGGGTCTGAAGACGGCGTAACGTAACGTCGAAACTGGTAGCAAAATAAAATTGGAAATATAGACGGATGAAGGTCTTCTCGATCTGACGTTTTCAGATGGTAATAGTGTACAAAAATACACGATCACAATCGGCTTCCGAAGCAATCTGTTATGCGTTTCTTGTACGTAACACAAAAAGCAACATTTGTCACCAAAATATTCGGAAGGAAAAATAAGAATACCACGAAAGAACAGAAGGGATAATCTAGCAGGGAAATACAGAGTAGTAAAAAACATTGCAAACGAGAAATAATGAAATGACAACTGGTGTATAGGTGATGAGGCTGAAGTAGCAATAGTGGACTTAAGGAACGAGGGGTTGGGCTAGGGTTGTTTGGGGAAGGAGACCAGACAGCGAGGTCATCGGTCTCATCGGATTAGGGAAGGACGGGGAAGGAAGTCGGCCGTGCACTTTGACAGGAACCATCCTGGCATTTGCCTGGAGCAATTTAGGAAAATCACGGAAAACCTAAATCAGGATGGCTGGACGCGGGATTGAACCGTCGTCCTCCCGAATGCGAGTCCAGTGTCTAACCACTACGCCACCTCGCTCGGTAAGGAACGAGAACGGGAGAGATTATAACAAATGAGTAAGAATTAGCATCCACTGGTGAGGAGGAATAAACTAAAATACTGCTGCAACATGAACAGAAAAACATTCATTTCTTTGAGGCTTGAAGGTTACGGAGAAAGCTAGGCAGGTGGGACCAGCACGGACATGCTGTCCTGTTTGCCTTGGACCACTGCCCATGCTTCATTCCTCCAACGATATTTATAAATCATGTTTACGCCTCAAGTTTTCTCTGGATCGTGTCAGCACCCCAACGTCTTTATTAGATGGTGATATCACAGAATTGTTCCTTGCTTTAACGACAAAACAACTATGCAGTACACACGTTTAGTATAGTACCGAGTAATCATTTCTCATTTCAGTACATAATAGCAATGCAAGCACACATTGATTAATCAGATCGCAAGATGGCTGAACTGGGAAACCACCGTTCACGACAGAACGAGTGTTCGAATCTCGCTCCTCCTAAATAAGACTCCGTACTCGTTGGTAACCTTGTTGTAGAAACTTCGTTTTTGTCTGCACTGATCACAGAAGTGCAAATCACTGTTGTTGTAAAAGTTCTGATTCCCTGTATCATGTGACATTTACTTAACAGAGGGTGCCTCATTCAATTAATTATGGAGGGTAGTGAGAAACAGTCCGAAAAGCTTGTAAGCTTGACGCAGGATAGGTTGCGCTGAGAAATAATTCTTAGGAAAAAAACTGACGCTGCGCAGTTTCCGATTTAATTAGTACTGAAAGTATCAAATCAGGTCCTTACGCGCCCAAGTTCAAACAGCCTGCCAGAGACCGCGTAGCCAAACGTGTTTCGTTTGGTTTCCTCGAACCGAAAAACCTAGTTTTTGCCCACCTAGAGTAAATGTATAACTTCAGGAAAAGGTACGTTTTAACTGCTGATGAGCATTTAAAGATGTAATAACTCACGGATCCAGAGATGTTTGTGTATTGCCCCGCTTTTTAGTGCGTACAAGTGCTTGAATTTGCGCGTACAACGACCTGACTGGCTAACGTCAATGCTACATAACTCAGAAACGGCTAAACGCATGAGATATTTTTCTTAACAGTTATTTCTCAGCAAAACCTACCCTGAAAAATCCTTCTAAGCTTTTCTGACTGTTTTTGACCATCCTGTATATCACATGGCAGCCTTCTCCATAGCAGAAGTCGCTCACTTAATTATGCAATTAACGCAGAGCCGCACTCCTACACAGCCTTTAAGAAGCGTGATTTATTGCCACTGTTCCGAGAAGGAGCTATAAGCACTTGGTTGTTTCGTGTGATGCAGAGCACAAATGTTTCGGATTAAATTTTAGACATTTCTGTACGGTCTCATGAGGTGAAGGCATGCGTTTATCCGTCGGATGGAGATTTTCATACGACTGACCAGTCCTCTATGTTACGTTTCGGGACTGGGTTTCAACCTCTCCCTTCCTTTGTATCCTTTCTTTATCTTTAACATAGCACAACACTACGCACCACAATCATTCAAGACAGCATGCACAATACATTTAACACAAAACGCCGAATAAACTTTTTGCTATGTCACATGAATAACTTTCAAAACGCTTCATTAACATTGGACTGGAACAGACTGGGTATATATATTCCATTATGGGAAATGATGTACACTTCTGGACACTTGATATTCAGTGCACAAAAGGAATCTGTGATGCTGCGGCAGTTAGATGTGCACAAAGTTACAAAGGTACGCTCGTAGAATATAATACCACGAATCAGATACAGTTCTACTCATCTGATCTGCGTGCAACGCTTTTCAGGACTTCTCACGGAGAGAGAACTACAGAAGCACGATGTATGGCGTACTCTGAGCCAATCCTTGCCTCCTCTGCGGAAACGACGAAGTCACAGTGACTCTTCGCATCTCATATCTGCCGCTTGACACCGGACCGAACTTGGTTTCTGCTGGCGTCACAAATTACATTTCCATAACAGGGAAAGTGAAATTGCCTCCAGCAACCGACGAGAAAGGAGCAGGAGGGGAGATGTGACGCAATCAGTGCTGGAAATTTTGTCAACGGACTAACGAAAACTCGGGATGGCCCGCAGGCGCTGTTTGAGGGGGCCACGCCTAATCCGCTACTCCCAGAATCTGGCAGCCCTGCCCAGAGAGGATATTCTGCAACCCTCTCATTTTCCGTAAGTCTACATGTTAAATAGTCCCACACCTAACCGGGCTGCACAATATTGTCTCGACTTTTAATTAGAATTTTTTTCTTCAGCTGTACGCTTCAACATAACTGACGCTGGTTTTTTCCACCTTCCTTGGCGTATCACATCTACATGTGGTGCACTTTTCTCCCTCTCAGATTCATTTCTGTGCTGGAAACCATACAATGTATGCCAGGTTAGATATTCGATCGCTGCTGTTTTTATTTTGCTTTGCAGAAATAGAGATGCAAGGTGAAATTTTTAGTAATGGTTCAAATGCTCTGAGCACTATGGGACTTAACATCTATGGTCATCAGTCCCCTAGAACTTAGAACTACTTAAACCTACCTAACACCCAGCCATCACGAGGCAGAGAAAATCCCTGACCCGGCCGGGAATCGAACCCGGGAACCCGGCGTGGGAAGCGAGAACGCTACCGCACGACCACGAGATGCGGGCTGAAATTTTTACCTTGACATAAATCAAACTCTAAATGGTTAATTAACTGGCAGCGACTACCGCCTGGTACAGAAATTGCGTCCTTCATGCTTCTCGCATGCTGCTACTTAGGCAAGGTTATCTTTCCAGCCAAGCAACTTTTTTGTGTTGGAGTACATGCGATCAGGCTGTCTGCACTTCGTATGTTCAGTTTGGTATACGTACCGGTCTACACATATGCACTTTCACTTCGAAGACCAGATTAGCCCCGGTGTTCAAGACGTTGGGCATATATTTAATATGTGCACCTCCGCAAGCACGGAGCCGGTCTGACAAAAATCGTTTCAGACTGCTATTTCCCGAGTGCTTCCAAGAGACGAACCCTGGTTAAGCTGCCTAAGGATTCAGAAATGACAACGAAAATGAGAGTGACCCTTCATTGCATCTTCGTTGCTTACTTTGTCTCTTCTTATTTGAAGCATAACGGACTGGAGGAAATGCATTTCCAAGGCCTAGAGAGCGATTTTTTTTTCTTTCGTTTCTACAAATAATCTATCGTTTAGCATAAATTGCTGCCGACATAAAAAAATTTAGAACTGTTAGTCAGTTATTTAGTCACATGTTACAAAGATCATTTCAACAATTTTTGTATTGAAATGAAATGAAACGAGTCAGTTTACACGATATATCCAATATTAGTATTAACATTAATGAACATTATTTTTTAGTGCTATTCGTGCATTCACGCAACTACACTTAGAAACTAGGTTCTCTTCATCTTTTCGTCGTATATTAGGATACTGTTCCAATAAATATTTTGATAGGTTTCTCGATTTTTTGCTCAGTATCCAAAATGGTGAAATTACACAAAACAGAAAGTTAAACTGCCACCCTGTTTAGTTATGAGTGCGATATGTAAAATTTTTTCTATAAATTTCAATGGTATTAACATAAAATCTAAAAATATAGCTTCGAAATCCTTCTATGTAAGATCCGTTTATTGGCCATCACTTTTTCTGACATCTCTTCTGCCGTATTTAATAATCTGTCCTTTAGAAGCAGAAAATTTTCATTCCTTGGTATTTAAGACATCGACATTTCGTAACGTTCTTAGCACTGTACCAGTCATATGCTGAATTTCTAGTGCTCCCACGCCTCCATTGACTGATATCTGGTGTAATATTCCAAATACCAGAGCTATTCATAAGATTTCAAAGAGTGGTTATACCGTAAGATAGCAATTTTGATCATATGTGACTATACTGATTTTATCTTTGTGTACCTTTTGCCGTATTTTAAGCTTCGGAGTTGACCTTTTCAGGGTGTGGTAAATTTTATTTCATCATTTAACTCTGTGGCCGGATGACCTTCCTGACTTCATAGTCGTCGAGGTAACGTAAGAGACAGAAGTGATGTGCACCATCAGTCCGTGAACCGCGTATAACTTTGTTCTGTGTGTCGTCTCATTTTATCTATTAGTGCATCATATGTTTGAGGTAGAATTTGGCGACAAGAGCAGCATTTGTCTAAACGAAAGTGGAAAACTGCCTAAAAACGACATTCGGGATGGCAAGTGCACTAACCCACGGTCGTGAGTCCACCACGCGGATTCGAGCTGGGGCCGGTCTACCTCCCCGTTTCGCAAGCTAGCACTCTTCGCGCTACTATACGAGTATTTCACCATACTGATAACATTTTGTGAGATAATATAAGTTGGAAGCCACTATTTAAAACAGTGACTAAGCGATAACATGTTTCCGGCCTGCTTGCCATCAGACGGCTGCAAACACATATTTGGCATTGCGTGTTGGTTCTGCTGTTTCAACGTATTTCGGTTTTCGATGCTGCAGAAGAATGCTTAAGACTGCATGGGTAGATGGAGTAACTAATAAGGAGTCATGGGCAAACTGAAAAATAATAAGGAATTACGTGATACGATAGGTCATAAGGCCTGAAAAAATAGTAGATTTGAAAGGTCCAAGATCGTGCGTAATTGTTGTAGACGGCGACGTGGGTACTAACAAAGCAATCAAGTTCACTTTCATTAGTTAATCAGAAATGACGCTGCTTGCACTGGATAGGTTGCGGTGTACAGGTGCATAAAAGTAGCCTCTGTGGCCGAGCGGTTCTAGGCGCTTCAGTCTGGAACCGCGCTGCTGCTAGGGTCGCAAGTTCGAATGCTGCCTCAGGCATGGATGTGTGTGATTTTCTTAGGTTAGGTAGAGAGAATATAAAATGTTGACTGGCAATGGCAAGGAAAGCTTTTCTGAAGAAGAAAAAATTGTTAACATCGAGTATGGATTGAAATGTCAGGAATGTGTTTCTGAAAGTATTTGTATGGAATGTAGCCATGTTTGGAAGTGAAACATGGTCGATAAATAGTTTGGACAAGAAGAGAATAGAAGCTCTCGAAATGTGGTGCTACAGAAGAATGCTGAAAATTAGATGGGTAGATAACATAACTAATGAGGAGGTATTGAATAGAATTGGGGAGAAGAGGTGCTTGTGGCACAACTTGACTAGAAGAAGGGGATCGGTTGGTAGGACATGTTCTGAGGCATCAAGGGATCACCAATTTAGTACTGGAGGGCAGCGTGGAGGGTAAAAATCGTAGAGGGAGACCAAGAGATGAATACGCTAAGCAGATTCAGAAGGATGTAGGTTGCAATAGGTACTGGGAGATAAAGAAGCTTGCACAGGATAGAGTAGCATCGAGAGCTGCATCAAACCAGTGTCAGGACTCAAGACCACAACAACAACAACAGTTAGGTTTAAGTAGTTCTAAGTACAGGGGACTGATGACCTCAGATGTTAAGTCCCATAGTGCGTAGAGCCATTTGAACTATTTTTTGAACCAAAAGAGAACAACAAAACAACAACAGCTCGAGTATATTATCGCATTGCACGATATATGACACGAAGAATTGCTTGGCCATCAAATATCGCACAACTATTCGTTCCACGTACACTGTTGGCATATTTCAAATGAAACCACTTGCTAATTACTTACTCACAGTTCTGAGGCACATTAGCGTAGGGAGAGTGCTTCACAAGAGGTATAACGATTGTAACAGTCCGTAGAGGGCGAAGCACTGCGTGTGGCGTCAGCTGCAGACGTAGTGGGCAGGAGGCGCTGTGCGCCGCCAGAGAAGCATTAGATGTGAGCGCGGGCGGAGGCGGAGGGACGGGAAACCAGAGCCCGCCCCTGCCTGCAGAGATTGGGAGCGTCTCATTAGTCGCGGGGCCTCCGCCGGCCATGCCGGCGACACGCAGCACGCACGGCGCTGCGGCAGCTGCAGCTGCCGCCGCGAGCGCCGTTGCCACAGCTCGCCTCGCCTCACGTCAGGCTGGTGCTTGCGGGCACGGCAAACGACTAAGCCGTTCCAAAACGCGTGGCCACTGCCGCAGGCACAGAAGGCTGAAGAAGACACCCCAGCACTCATCTTAAGCTGCCCTCACAAGTTCCATAATACCGCCAAACTGTCAGCGTATTGACTGCTGAGGGCGCATATTCGCTCACTGTTGGTTGGTTCTTTCGAGGGAGGGGAGCAAACAGCGAGGCCATCGATCCCATAAGATCAGGGTAGGACGGGAAAGGAAATCGGCCGTGCCCTTTCAGAGGAACCATCCCGGCATTTACCTGAAGCGATTTGGGAAAACCTCAATCAGGATCGCCGGACGCGGGTTTGAACCGTCTTCCTCCAGAATGCGAGTCCAGTGTTTGATGATGATGATGATGATGATGATGTTTGGTTTGTGGGGCACTCCACTGCGCGGTCATCAGCGCCCGTACAAAGTCCCCATTTTCACACAGTCCAATTTTTTCACATTCCAATCTAACCGGCGTCACGAATGATGATGATGATGGTGGTGGTGGTGGTGGTGAGGACAACATAAACACCCGCTTCCCAGGCAGAGAAAATCAGCCATCCGGCCGGAAATCGAACCCGGGACCACGTGATGCAGAGGCAGCAATGCTAGCACTAGAGCACGAGCTGCGGACGGAGTCCAGTGTCCTAATCACTGCGCCACCTATCTCGGTCCACTCACTTTCAAGGCCGATGATATTCACGAGTGGTACTGATGTCTTCTATGTATTGTTAATATGTACTGAATGAGGGAGCGGAGGGTTGGCGGTTTGGCAGTATTCGTTATTGATTTGTGTGTGTGTGTGTGTGTGTGTGTGTGTGTAGTGGGAGAAGTGTTATGAAACAATGTGCGAATAGTGTGCACTGATAGTGAGATATGAGTGAACAGTATGGCATTACATTATTTAATAAGTTATTTGTAAAAAAAAGTAAATCTAATGATTGTCTAGAAGTCTGTAAATATATTCGTATACGAATTAGCTTATTTTAAATTGGTCTAAACTTGTAAATATTTTGGCATCTCCGATACCCTTGTAAAAAGAGATCTACGGATGAAAAAAGATACTACTATTACTACTAGAAAATTATTCACCTGCCACACGGCGTTAGTGTCCTCTGTTTATGTTTTCATTTCGCTTGTTTCTTTTACTAGATGTTCACGGTCCATTTTTCTATGGAAGAAATACCTGAAATTATCGAGCGCTGAAAAGATCGCTTTAGAATCAATCTTTAATAGAACTTATGGAAGAAAACAAAATCTAATTTCGCCACCTGTTTTATCCACGATTGAGGCTTAGACATAGTTCTGATTAATATTTGAACTGTTCAATGAGTTAAAACTTCTGGTCAATGGTGGCCGAGCAACTGCCTCGTCACAATACGCCAGTTACTACTCTTGATGAACTGTGGTATCGTGGTGAAGCTGCGTCGGCAGCTGTACCTGTACACGCCATCCAAGCTCTGTTTGACTGAATGCCCAGGCGTATCAAGGCCGTTATTACTGCCAGAGGTTGTTGTTCTGAGTACTGATTTCTCAGGATCTATGCACCCAAATCAGTTGTAGTGTAATATATTCCTCCAATGAATATCCGTTTATCATCTGCATTTCTTCTTGGAGTAGCAATTTTAATAGCCAGTAGTGTAGTTTCGACGAAGTATTGAAGCAATGTTTGATATATTTTTGTTATGCTTTTATGAATTTTATCTTTTTGTTGCGTTTTCTAGCCCTACAAGGTAAATTTGCATTGTTCTCTTTGTTTACAATATCACTCTGGTTCACTTTAGGAATTAATACTGTTTACTTGTAAGTAACAAGCAGAGGATAACTATGTAGAACAAAAATGTTTCGTAGGTTACCTGGCCCTTTACACATTCACACTCAGTTTCTAGACGGTTCATCGCTTCTGGAATCTTTTAAGACACTGGTCGTTATAAAGTAATATCGGATTCGTATTTAGCACACCCAACGTACAGGTAACGATGGTACGACCTTATGTAACCAAAGCTACTAGTGAAACTACCATACTCTACGCTCATTTACAGTAGTCTTCGATAGTTTTACTACTCTACAGCTCCGTGTATCACTCTATAAGCCACTTAACAACTCGCGTGACTGCGAAATACTAGGTCCTCACATAAGTCGGTTCATCGGTTCACAGCAACAACTGGGGGATAAGCTTAGCGTGACAATGTGCGCCAAGTGCTGGAGGTCTGCGCCGCCTTTTTTGTACGACTGCGGCTGTCCGTCGGGTCTCGATGAAGACGCATTGTCGCGCGGCGTTAAGCTGTCAAGGCCGCCGGGCGACAGGGAAGAAGAGATGCGGCAGCGGCAGCCGACAGGGCACAGCCCGGCGGACAATGGCAGCCCATCCGTCACGGCTCGCCGCTGGAATTCCAGCCGGCGGCTCTGGAGGCGGCAGGCGCCCAGAAACGCTTTCCGTGTCATATCAGCGCCGTCTGGGGAGCCCCGGGCAGAATAAAATGCGGTTCGCTTTGCAACTGACAGTCCTAGGGGGAGGCGACGTCTCCGAGAGCTGGGCAGCAGCAGGGGAACCGGGGTCGCCGCTGCATCGAGAAAACTCTGATACAGCGGCAGACGGGCTTCCTTCTCCAGACGGCCTGCTACTTCCACTTACATATGAGCTGCTCCTGAGAGATTAGTTACGATGAAATGCTACTTCATCCGTTATGGACAGTGTCATGAGGTGACTGTTAAACGGAAAACAATTGGTTGAATACCTCTTGGCCACTTCGGAGCCGGCTGTAACAAATCGCTAGAGCTGTTTACTAACAATAATGTAATTCGAACGTAGCCATGTTGAAGGAGGAGTAGATAAAACGCAGGAACTGTATTAGGAAAGAACTTCCAGATTTAAAGTAATGGAAACGTTTACCTCACGATGCTGCATATCTCTCCCCCTCCGCACCAAATCTGTATCCGGGCAACAAGTGGTTCTAGCACCCTCTATGTTGCCGGCGTTTTAAATTATAAACCTACCCTTCCCTTAGTGTTCGCTTTATACTAACATGGCAGACTTTATTTTTCAGTGTCTACCTACAGGACAGCCCAAATAAAACTGGCCCAGAAAATCACTCATGTGCTTTAAGGTAGGCAACTCCGGTTGCAGATCATGTATACTGGATTGCCTATCTCAAAGTGTAGGAAACATGTCCCATGACAGTTTTAGTTTGTCAATCCGGTACGATGGAACTGAAGTAGCTACATCATACTAAGTTAACTGCGACTCGCCTGTATTATATGATAGATTTCGGTATTACACAATCCTATCTTCAGATGACCATACAATTGTTCTGATTAACCGAAAAATGAAGAAGGAAGGAATATTACGTTTAACGCCCCGTCGGTGATCAATCAAAATCAGCATAGGTCATCCAAAGCAAAACAGCATTTCCACATTTCAAAATAGATCGTGTGTGTGGTCTTCTGCTGTGTTCCAAGCATTAAGCCGAGTTATTCTATCCACTCCGTGTACAATGCACCGACGACCCACTAGGCCATCTGTATCATGGGCTGCGAGTTGTTCTGTTATGCGCACTTGTTGCCTGGACTTCAACCAGTTTGTGATCTATTGTTGGTCTCCCGTCGCTATGCCGAGATCAATTTCGGGCACCGACTACGCCATATGATGACTTCTTGTTATTTCACAGCCCACTCCGTAGAAGGCACGAGTAACAAACTACCGGTGAAAATACCACCAGATAGGTCTGGAAAAGGTGGAGTCTAAAAAACTGCTAATAACTCTAGGGAACATTTGTGACAGCTACGTGTGAATCAAAACTAATATGTGACACAAAGTAAATATATATGTCGTAAATATTTTTATCCTACAAAATTTATCAAATTTATGTGCTGTAATTAAACACCAAATTTCTATATTCCTCTGATTTTGATTATACAGTAATGTAAAAAAAGAATAGCACGTAATAATATACTAACAATTTATAGAATTATGTATTTATGTTTTATGCTATACACTAGATCATGATCTGTCAACCGCCACAATGCCATCTGGTGGATGTATGTGGTGGTCGTTGTGTTTACATCACTTCCCTGTCAGTCGTCAGGCAGTAGTGAACATGAACACTTGTAATCGGCGCAAAACGGTTATGTTTATGTTTGTAAATAATAATTTTACGTTTGACATGCACATCTGTAGTGACACGGGGAAGCGTATACGCAATGTGAAATGACCTGCAACACAGATGTTCAATATGTCGTAATATTTTGAAGCGTAAGGTATATTATAATTCAATGGGTTGTGTTACAGCACAGTTTATCGAGTTCTGATATGAATATAAAATATTTTTCCTATCAATTTTGGTTCCTCCTCTTGCAATTCTGATGATGACAGCATAGCTCTTTCTAAACCAGTCATAAAATAAAATGCTTTTTTTAGTGATCTTGACTGGTGAACTTTTCTTCAATTACCAAAACAGAAATCTTCATCGTAAATCTGCGACCTGCAATAGAATCGTAGTAGTGTTCTCCTGTAATTCTTTAGCTTATCCCGGCGCACATGAAAGAACGGCTACGAATGAACTGTTGGTAATCGTTGACCAACGAGTGCAGTATTTCACTGAAGCACCATCATGTGCGCTGACACAGTGCTGACCCTACAACTGTGGACTGGTTTGACAACTGTTATCCTTGCTTAACCTGTAGAAATAAAAAATAAGTAGAAAAAGTCAAAAAGTAAGTGATAGTACAGTAGTGTCAGTTACGAACCGTATGACGGAGAACGTACTCTGTGCTACGCGCCGGAGGGAGGGTAGGCAGCAGCAGAGAGTGGCTATAGGGCCTACGGAAAACCGCAGACCAAGGAGGCAACGCTCGCAGCGTGTAGGGCTTCGCCGCAGAACTCCGGGACGTCCGAAGCTGCAGAGGTGCGCCATATGGGAGATGCCGGCTGGGCGGTCGTCTGTGACCTCACACCAGTCCCTCGATAGGCCTTATTGTCCCTTGTCTTAATTCCCAGTTAACGTGAGTTATAGCTCTGTTAGCTTTCTTGTGTGTGTGAAAAATGCGCATCTGCATCGCGGTTTCAATTGTAATATGGCCGTATTTAGTAATGTACTGTTGCACTGACACAGCCACGTACATGATAACGTAACTGCAGCTGTGCTGAAATCACTCTGTTACTCTCAGGTAACTCACAGATCTTTGACCGGTTCTGATACGAAACAAAAGACTATGTCACTGTGTCACTAACCATCCTGTTTCTTTACAAAAGGCATCCCACGACATTTCTGTTTGAATTCTTATGAACAGCAAAACCTCAACGAAATCCGACAGCGTGCACGTTAATAGTTTTTGCCCCTTTGCCCTTCCTTGTTGCTGGCAGGAAATACGGAGTATATTTTCTTTAACTTTCATAACGTCAAATCGGTACTTGAGAAAAATACCAAAGATCTTTCTATCGATAACTCCGTGAGAAGCTGAGAGCAGTTTAGTCACGACGGCCAGGAGCAAAAACCTTTTCTGTTCCGTCCATGAACTCTGTGAGGTCGCCGCCCTGCGATCAGGGTCGGAACACCTGTCGCCATCAAGTGAACGGTCTCCAGATTTTAGCCCTGACTTTTTACGCATGTTATAAAACCGTTATTGCCTCCCGGTATTCGTTCAACCACTTCTCTAGATTTTCTTCCTTAAGTACATAATAAAAATTTATGGCGGCTCAGAAAGACCCCTTGGGATATTTGCCGGATGCAGCTGTCGAAATGGTTCGATATTTCAGCATCAGAAGGAGATGCCATCAGCGTCTATTATTTGACGCCGAAACGTGCAGCAGTTTCAACGTTTAACTTCAGGCGAGGTATTTGGTAACTCTTTCCTAACGCTACCCGCGGGGAATAGGAAACAATCTCACCGTTTTGATAATCTATCCGAACGGAATGATAGCTTATCTGCAATGACGTTTTATCGAAAGAAAGATATCTCTGAAAATAGATTGGTACCGCAAAGGTTTGGTTAAAATTACTGTACAAGCCGCGATATTAACTGGTTGCGGAAGGGCGGAACGGTGTTTAAATTTTGGCATAGTTTAGTCCAGCGCCTCGTGCGAAATACTGCGTACTGGACCTAATGTTCACTATAATTCCGTAGCTACTAGACACGGAATTAGTTTTATAAGCTCCTGAAACAGAAACATTGTTCTGTTTCAATATGATCCGAAATACTAGGTGTTTATTGAATATACTGTTAGCATTTCAGATGCATGGCGGTCAGCAGCTTACACACGTTGATAAACATTTGTTTAAAGCTACATATTTAAGTAGCGCACAAAATGGCTCTGAGCACTATGGGACTTAACATCTGTGGTCATCAGTCCCCTAGAACTTAGAACTACTTAAAATGAACTGACCTAAGGACATCACACACAGCCATGCCCGAGGCAGGATTCGAACGTGCGACGGTAGCAATGGCGCGGTTCCGGACTGAGCGCCTAGAACCGCGAGACCACCGCGGCCGGCAAGTTGCGCACAAATTATTTACTTTCGACCCATGTTGACGCTATCAAGTCATCAGGAATTTCATGTAGCTGCTTAAGGGTCTTTTTATCAAGTACAATTTTAGTATCACACCCTATGCTCATGTTTTATATGACTGCATCTTATTACGTGTCATAGGGCACTTGACGCAAGAAGCGGTCTGGGCGTTCAAATGAATTGCAAATGACCGACAAGAGTCACATTTCAGCATCAACTGTTGACGTACCTAGTAGTCAAAGAATAAAACACTATGAGACCTACTTCAGTATTTGGATTTTTTGTTTCACTCGAGATCGTAAGGGGATATGTGTAGGAGAAAAATAATGTTGTGTAAAGATTAAAGCTATAACGTCCGTTCCTCATCCGAGAACATCGACTGCTTGAAGAGTCGCGAAAATTGGAAAGGTGCATTTTCAGTTGACTCAAGAATCATCAAAGATAACCTCGCCTCGCACAGCAGCCTGTTTCTGCCTTCGAGGAAACAGTTCAGTTTATTTTGCTGCGGGCGGAGCTTCGCAGTGGGTGATTCATCTTAACCTTGCTCTTACTGAAGCAGTATCCTCTTCAGCTATAATGGCAGGCACTACGGTATCATAGTGATAGGACCATCGAATAATGGGAACGAATTATCAAGTGATATAAATTTCTCCTCCTGCTACATTATGTCGAGGACCGCGTCATGAAAGGACATACAGCGTCAGAGCGCCAATGAACGAGTTGCTACAAACTTATAAAGGAATACAAACAATCCTGTCGCAGGACCATCGACAACTGAGCATTATACCAGAGGTTGAAAATACCGCCTTTTATTTAGAACACAACCGGTTTCAGGCTCTTATACGTCCATCTTCAGATGTTGTGTGTCTGCAGCTCGTGGCCTAGTGGCTACCGTTGCTACATCTGGATCATGCGGTCCAGACTTCGATTCCCGGCCGGGCTGTGGATTTTCTCTGCCCGGGGACTGGGTGTTTGTGCTGTCATCATCATCATCATCATCATCATCATCATTCGTGACTCGATGGACTGTTTAAACATTGGAGTGTGGAAAAAATTGGGGCTTTATACGGACGCTGATGACCGCGCAGTTGAGCGCCCCACAAACCAAACATCATCATCATCATCATCATCATCATCAGATGTCGTAACTTGGTGCTCTGTCCTCGAGCACCGCGGTGGACGAGTACAAGACGGGATGTGCTACCACAGAGAGCAGGACACGGAATGCTCTGCTCTTTCTGGTAGCACATCGCGTCTTGTAGTCGTCCACCGCGGCGCTCGGGGTCACAGCTCTAAGTTACGACACCTGAAGATAGGCATATAAGAGCCCGAAACCGGTCGTGTTCTAAATAAAAAGACCTTACAACTGTAGTGGTATTTTCAACCTCTGGTATAAGGGAATAAACTCATCAAGCCGAACTCGTGCATGACGTCAGGATGGCAGCGGTGATGAACGGAGGGAGGATAAAATAGCGTAAGTCTGAAAACATTTCTCGTGGAAAAAATCTGTGTTCTACGTAAGATACTTTAAAATTGGTTAAAAACAGACTTGAGCGCAATAAAATATTTATTTTCAGTGATGACTGGTTTCTGTCAGAATGTGGTTATCTTCAGACAATTTGTACCCCGGTGGTAGGCGGTGGCGGTCAATGAACTGCTCGACAGCAGTAGGTGGAGCTACAATACCTGTTCCTTTCACCGCCACCGCCTAGCATCATGGTATAAATGGTCTGAAAATGGTCACATTCTAACCGAAAAAAGTTACCACTGCAAGTAAATATTTTATTGTGGTCAAGAGCGTTTTCAACCCATTTTAAAAGTAGCGTTCTTTCGAGAGGGTTGAGTGTTAGTGGTATTCCGATACAAGGAATTAACGCAGGACATGAAATCGTGGCGCACCGCTTCAAAACCAGTCTAACGAGCGGTGGAAAAAGTCAAATAGGTAAAAAGCTCTACAGACATTTAGGATCGTTTTTAAAGGCATTGCTGTGCAGAAGAAGCGAATGAGACGGTACGCCGAAACGTACAAGTGCTAAATTTGCTGAAAACAGCCTCACCTTAATCCGTCGTGTTGCTGGGGGCGACCATTGAGCGCCTTTCTGTCGACCCTCAGTAGGGAGGTAAGGGGTGTGGCGGTGCGATGCGACGCGCGGCGCCGCCCATCCAATAACAATAGCAACCTGGGCGCGCGCTCTCGCCGCGAAGAAGGGCCTAATTACGGCGATTGCGGCTTGTTAATGAATAATAAAGCTCGTTAGCGCGAGATTGCAATCCGGCGCGCGCCGCCGTCGCCACCTAATAGCGCGCTGCTCGCCTTCCGCTCACAGAGGACGGATGAGAGTCTCCGCTCTCTGCCTCACAGGCGGGCACTACATTGCGCTTTCCGTGAGAGTATATTTCACTCACGGAAACTTCCATTTATGTAGTTTATTTTGAATACAATGAGGCTGAATGCGATTTCCCGCTGAAGTAAAGTGTGCGCCTAACCACGAGATAATATATTCCAAAAAAGCGTGGATTTATTTATTTATTTATTTATTGCAGTGTATGCCGGCCGCGGTGATCTCGCGGTTCTAGGCGTGCAGTCCGGAACCGTGCGACTGCTACGGTCGCAGGTTCGAATCCTGCCTCGGGCATGGATGTGTGTGTTGTCCTTAGGTTAGTTAGGTTTAAGTAGTTCTAAGTTCCAGGGGACTGATTACCTCAGCAGTTAAGTCCCATAGTGCTCAGAGTCATTTTCTTATGGGACTTAACTGCTAAGGTCATTAGTTCCTAAGTTTACACACTACTTAACCTAAATTATCCTAAGGACAAACACACACGCTCATGCCTGAGGGAGGACTCGAACCTCCGCCAGGACCAGCGCACAGTCCGTGACTGCAGCGCCTTATCAGTGGAATACAAATAAAAGAAACGCGCTTTCTGCAAGTGACCACGAGTAAGATGAGGAAAAATAAGAAGCTGAGGAATATGAAACACGCTTCGTATGAATCTTCCAAAATAACTGTGGGATGGAATAGGTTACATAGGTTGGCCTTGTAAAAAGAGTGTCGAAAGAAGGACTACCAAAAGTAGCAGTGGAATGGATAGAATATGGAAGAAGATAAATTAAAGGACTACTAACAAGATGGGAGACTAGGTCAGGGACATTGAACATCAAAGAGAAAGAAATGTTGAAGTTGTAGTTCTAAGTTCTAGGGGCTGATGACCATAGATGTTAAGTCCCATAGTGCTCAGAGCCATTTTTCATTTAGGGAAATCACGGAAAACCTAAATCAGGATGGCCGGGTACCCTTGGGCAATCATGGTCCGTTCTAGCGGAGTTTACTTTAGACTGCGTTATTAAGCGAAACCTTCACTGTACTTATCAACGGGGCTTCTCCGCATGATTGGAGACTGTAGAATCGCCGCAAGAACAGCTTGAAGTAGACACTATCACCCGCAGAACTCGTTTAATTAAGAAAACCAGTTTCTTGAAACTTCATTTTTCCAAGACGTACTTCGGGCTAAACTTATTTACAAAGCAAATTTGGAAAATGTGACGGGTTTTAAAATTTTTTCAAGTAGTTTAATCCACAGCTGCGGTGCTCATACGCTATTTTCGAGGGTCTAATAATCAACAGAATTCACATAAAAGTATCAAACAGCAACCCTATCCGGCCGCTAGTGGCCGAGCAGTTCTAGGCGCCTCAGTCTGGAACCGTGTGACCGCTACGGTCGCAGTTTCGAATCCTGTCTCGGGCATGGATGTGTGTGATGTCCTTAGGTTAGTTAGGTTTATGTAGTTCTAAGTTCTAGGGGACTGATGACCTTAGATGTTAAGTCCCATAGTGCTCAGAGCCATTTGAACCAACCAGCAGCCATAAAATTTTGTTCATACATATAAGGGATAGTGTGAAGGCTGCAGGCTGACATTCTGTCATAGGTGGGTGCGAGACGCAGGTTCTTAAGCTTCTCTCAGGAACAAAAAGGGCAGAAGCGGCAGCGCTGCCTTCCACAGTCCGTAAAATCTGCTGTGATGTGAAGTCGGGAGCTGTGTGTCAGGGTGCAAGCGCCAGTAAGATTTTGCTTCCCACGCACGTATAAGACCCTCACCAGAGAGCAGTAGGAGAAGCAGCGGAAAGATCTGCACGTGTCACCGACTTCAGAAGAGAAGCTGCTCTTTCTCCTGGTAAAGCAAGTCAGACTCTGCGGATGATGGTAATGGGTCTCTAATAACTCGTAGGAGAACTTTATCCCGGCAAGAAGTGAATATTCTTTATACCACATGCAGTGGCTGCCTTCTAATCCCTAGAAGCAAATTGCAGCAGTTGAAAAGCTTTTATTTCGATAAGAACGCTCTGCGACAACCCTCCAGCTATCAGGACGGAAATTTGAAACTCATTTCCTATGTGATCAGATTTATTCTGATGTCGTCCGTGCGTTCTCAGATACCACAGTGCAGCGCAGTATGAATATTTACCGTAGGATGTAAGAGTTTCCTCGCTCGTTTAATAAACTAAAGCATTCAGTTTCACTGACCCGGGGAGAACGCTGCTTTGCGTGCAGTAAATGGGCTATAGCATGTAATAGTTTTTAATAACCGTCGGAGTTTGTTCCAAAGCGGCCGACAAGCACGCCATTCGTGTACAGATCGCATCTAGTTCAGGCTGAGGACATGTCGGCTCAGGAACTCTTTGCGGGGTACAAAAACTTCCGCTAAATATTTGAAGTAACCATGCAAGCATATAACAAAGCAGAACTTGATTTACACCATTCTCGCTGGACATATAGCAAGCAACGCTACTTGGGTTTACTAATTTCTGTTGTAGAATCGAATGTATTCACCAGGGACTTGATCAATCCTGAAACTCGTGATAAGAATGTGAAACTAAAGTCGATTGATCTGCAACTGCGACAAATGACGCAACAGATTACTACTAAATCAGTAATAAGCACAATAAGTGACTTTGAATAACTTTGTGGATGCAGATGCTAAAGAAGAAATTTTAACACAGAGGCTGGATAATACAGCTCATCCTGGTCCTACGGCTTTTCTTTCTGGCATTCAGCACAACTGTCACCCCTGAATACGTGAATAATGGCTGTTAGGACAATGGTTTCCACTGAGCGGCAACTTATGTCGCCGTCTTTTTCCCTTCTTGGGTGGAGCAGATGACAGATAGGAGAAAGACAAGGGTACACTAGCCGCAGTGACAATTCCTTAAAAAGCGCACTGACGTTTTCAACCAAAGAGCTGGTAGAGGCTTTGCCAACGGCCTTGCCGAAGTGATGACACCGGTTCCCGTCAGATCACCGAGGTTAGGCGCTGCCAGGATTGGCTAATGCTTCGATGGGTGACCCTCCGAGTCTGCCGAGCGCTGTTTGGCAAATGTAGTGCATTCAACTTGTGAGGCCAATTGAGGAGTTACTTGATCCAGAAGTAATTGCTCCCGTGACGAAAACACAACGGCCAGGAAAGGGGTGTGCTGACGACATGACCTTCTATATCCGCACACAGTGACGCCTATCGACAGAGGACGACACGGCGGTTGGTCGGTACCGTTTGGCTTTTCGAGGCCTCTTCGGATGAAGTTAGTTAGTGGTAGAGGATTGCAATATTTTTACTTAAATGTATTGAACAGGTTCCATGGGGTCACACACACACACAATGCACTGTTTACTGTTGCAGCAGAACATCACGAGGAGAGGAAAGCTGGAATGAAGGTTAAAGTTTCACGTCCTGTCGACGAAGAGACTATTAGAAAATGATCAAATCCTGGAACGGATAAAGATGGCGAAATAAATCGGCCACGTTCCTTGAAGGGATCTCTGTGTTCACAGCACGTGATTTTCGTAATCTATGAAAAACATAAATCTGGACTGCAAAGCGAGGATTTGGACCCCGAATCTCCCGAATGTGAGTTCAGTGTCTTAACCACGTGGCGCCACATCGATCGTGAAACTTCTGCTGAGAAAGTGAATTCAACTGCGATAGTAGGTCGAGGTTTAACGGCGCTCAAGTCTTCTGCAGCTGAGCCTTCGTCCAGTGTAAGAAGCAAGAACTTCATGAAATAATGCGATAACCAAATATTGCGAGAAGATTTCTATCAGGAGGCTCGTATGTCAGAGGAAACAGACCCGCTCATTATCCACCGAAAGGCATGGAAAGGTAAAGTAAGTAAACTGAAAAAAGTTCGCGTTCGAAGACGAATAAAGCTCAAGAAAGGAGCCACCAGGACGGGAGACTGAGCTATGTTCAAAGTCGAAAGTCACTGAAAACTCGTCGGAAGTCTTTCTGAGAAGAACAGAGCACAGTGGCATCCCATTACTACCACAACTCAAACTATTTAAGACTGAGGTCGAAGCCTTGTAGTTTTTCCGTCCAATCTGTGTGTTTTTTTGCTCACTTCTCGTTAGCTTAGGGCTAGTCTGTAATTCACGTCATGTGCCTCATGTTGTTATCCTTTAAAAATGTTGTCCATTTGTACACAATTTAGGTCCGAATCGAGAAGCGCTATACCTTAAAATTGGCAGGCAATGACTAAATCGACAGTTGGTCAATCAGTTGCTTGAGTAGATAGCCGATAGCCTTCCGTACAGCCAGCCTCCACATACATGTTGATCTTGAATGATCCAATACCGTTCAGAAAAGTTCAATAAGTTGTCACGCAACAGCTGAAATACGGCAGTATAGAGGGAAGTCCACCCACAGAAATCAGCACTTTAGTCATCCTCAAGAGAATCACTGCAAAGACGGTCGAAACGTTGATTGTAATAATGGTTTTAGTTTCGAAATCACGCGGCCTACTGCCCAAAGGGGTTATATTCAATTTTTTTTGACACTGGCCGTGGAAGCTTTCGCACCTGTAGCAGCCTGTAGGTTATCATTTCCCAGTGACGTTCCTGTCGGGCTTGACATAGCATGCCACAACTGTCAGCCTCCTACGCAGGAACAGCGCTATTTACGTGCACGTCTGGACGGCAAGTCTTCCGCGGAAGTCACGTCTGCCCAGCAGACAGGGCAGCCGGCAAACAGGTGGCGGTCGCCCACGCAGAGCGAGGACACGCATCTGTCCGAGCGCGCGCGATACATATTCACGAGGCGTGTAATTAAAACCAACTCAATTACCTCAAAGCTCATAATGAAACCTAATCCCTGCCTTGTTTTGTGAGCGCCCAGGGAGTAATTCGGACGCTTCGTGCTCGCACCTCGGCGTTTGTGTATCCCAGGATGTTAAGCCATTTCTGGTGACGTCAAGCACAAATCTCCCAACGGCCTGTTCCTCTCATTTTATCTTTCCTTACGGATCTACTTTAGTGAGGTAATTAATTACTTGTTAGTGTTACATGTGCGTCAGGGACGAGGATATTAAATATGAAACTCGTTTCTTGCTAATTAAACCTGCCAATACGAGTTTACTAAGGGCTTACGTGCACAACGTCTCTCTACAGTTTTGAGCACTTACTTCTAATACGTTAATTCGCCGCTGAGGATTTCATTCGGGCGTTGCTTTCCGGCAATTGGAATTGCACAAACGCTAACGTAGGAGAAGAGGAGGGGGCGGCTGATGAAAGCACTTCGCGGCCAGCCCACACCACATAAATTGGAAGACAGACGACCATCGGTCATCTGGCGCCAAGCTTGGGCCAATATCAACCATCGAGCACTCCCCACGGAAGTTTCGGCACTGTGGTACCGCGTGGTAAATAATTTAATACCCACTAATCATCGCCCGGCGGCCATCCGCCTGCAGACCTCGGCTGCTTGCGGCCGACGTCGTGACTTAGACACCAGAAAGCATCGTCTCTTATGCCCTCATGTCACAGAGTTGTGGAACCTTGCGTGTGTGCTGTTAGAGCTGATCGGTGGGACTACACCGGACAATGTGTCAATCGACTGGTCCCTCACCCCTGACATTCAGACCAACCCCCAAACACGACGTAGCGCAATGGTGTGGCTCTTGGGCCACACCGTTTTCACGATTTACGACCTTCGCCTAACTACTGCTGTCTCTTTCATGGACTACCTTTGGAAACAGAATCGTCTGTCGGAAACCAACCGGCAATATACCACTCCCTTTGTAAGGTTTCTGAAAGCGGCAATGGTTCACGGCTATCAAAAGGTGTGCCGGGTAGGCTGAGGCACCTCGTACGAGGATTGCCTGAGTGTGGCCCAGGATCTCTGTAACTCGGACTTTCAAATTACACTTGATTTCACTTTACCCTTGATTTGGCATTGCCCTTCTGGGCGTCACTGGAGTATACTGTCTTATGCTACTGATAATATGAAAATTGTGTGAACATTGTGTGAAAAATTGTTGGAAAATTAGAAAACCCGTAATCTATCTTAGAAGCTTATAACTTGGTTCATTCTTATAGGCGATGGGATTATCGTTCCATTTGAGTGAGCTGCCGTCCCTGTTCTTTTTTTTGCCTTCATTTCTGTCTTTATTTACTTTCTTCTTCTTAGTTCCTAAGATCATCACTTGCTTCACGCCTGCAGAGGGAGGTGTGTTTCCGAATAGTCGAATAGTGTGTCGTCGCCCCTTGAGGCAAAGCAGAGTTCGCGTGTTGCGTCGACACTAGAGGATGGCGGCATTTTTTGGAGAGGAAAAGGTAGGGCTATATTATATTAAAAAAAAGGCAATTGTGACAGATTCTTCGATTACGGTGGCAAGGTACGGGTTTCGTGTTCGGTAGGAAGGAGTTTCAAACCTCCCTTCCTGCCATCCAGCTTAAAGCTTTTCGTAAATTCCCGAAATCGCATAAGCTAAATGTTTGGATGCTTCTATGTAAGAGCACTGCCGATTTCCTTCCCCAATGCTGACACGTTCTCCGTTGGTAGCTACGTTATGCACACGCGGTCTGCAGCTGTCAGCTGACACCGGCCGGCGAGACACGGTGAGTCCACCGGGAGGCCGTTGCGGGTCTGCCAGCGAGTTCCATCTGGCGCCTGTCGTGCCTCCCCTGGGAGGGCAGCTGGTGGCGCTGCTCGAGCTGACCCCTCTGGGCGGGGAGCCACCCGTCTGTGCTTTACTCCCACGCCGCTTGGGGACAACCCACTCTGGCACTCTCTGTGCTGCGCCAGAAACCAACATCTGCACAGCTCGTACGCACATGACACGAATGCACACCCTCAAACTTTGGCCTTCTCGTCTTTTAACAACCGCAGACCACACAAAATGCTGTTCCGTATCATGATAACTCTGAAGGTATCAGGAGTAAAGTGCAATGAACGAAAGGCTATTTGCAACTTGCACAGTAAAAAATGGTTCAAATGCCTCTAACCACTATGGAACTTAACTTCTGAAGTCATCAGTCCCCTAGAACTTAGAACTACTTAAACCTAACTAACCAAATGACATCACACACATCCATGCCGGAGGCAGGATTCGAACCTGCGACGACAGCGGTCGCGCGGTTCCAGACTGTAGCCCCTAGAACCACTCGGACACTGCGGCTGGCATTTGCTCTGTAACTGGACGACAATTATAAGAGTCGGGGGGCATGAAAGGGAAGCACTGGTTGAAAAGGGAGTGATACTAGATTGTAGCCTATCACCAGTATTATTCAGCTTGCACCTTGGTGAAGCAGTAAAGGAAAATAAAGAAAAATTTAGTGTAGGGATTAAATTTGATTTCCAGTATTTCATATAATTACTGAGCAAATTTAGAAGTTTAAAATGCTATCGTAACATACCCATTAAGGGGCACAATCTTATAAGTTGAACGTAGTTTTAAGTTGAACGTAGCAAAGTACATGTCTTAAGGAAGCTTAACTCACGCCGAGCGAATACCGTACCTAGATGACGTCCATACAGCATTTAAGAATGAGGGTACGAACTTACATGTAATTTGAACCTTCAAGAAACTTTTTCTCGCTGACACCCCTCAAAAAATGACGAGAGAGAAAAAGATAGTCCGTCATTATCCTTTCTCTGCTCTTGCAGTAAAAGTTCGGCATCAGGCAGAAAGTTTTAATTTATTCCTTCTTTACTACTAACGCTATACACTTTAGCCGCGCGGGATTAGCCGAGCGGTCTATGCGCTGCAATCATGGAGTGTGCGGCTGGTCCGGCGGAGGTTCGAGTCTTCCCTCGGGCATGTGTGTGTGTGTGTTTGTCCTTAGGATAATTTTTAAGTTAAGTAGTGCGCAAGCTTATGGACTGATGACCTTAGCAGTTAACTCCCATTAGATTTGACACACATTTGAACATTTTCTGAATACACTTTGCAGACGGTATCCACATATACCAGCGAATGTACCTGCAAAATTATGTCATTGTACGACACAGAGTTCAAGTGATAAGACGTTATAAACAATGAGATGCGTGGAAAAAACTAGGTTTTGCTTAAAACAAAGTGCAAATTATTCTGAGTATTCTCATGCAGTGTTTGATAATGCGAAACTTCCAACAAACCTTAAACATAATTGGAAACTTTTTTCTTGTTTGCATGTTCAGCGTCAACCATTTAAGATTAAAACCTATTTGTGAAGTAATAGGAGATCTGAAGCTGCTTTATACATGTGAGCTCGATTCTTTAAGGAATCGGAGTTACTGATATACTGTGTTTGGTAACTAAGTGCAAGAAACCAGCTGCGTGCTGAAAAGACCAAACAGTGAAGTTTTTCTTGGCCCTTAGCAGGCCACTGTAATTGCAAGCTCTGTCGCCAACACGACGACAACCTCAGTGGCGCTCCGGAAGAACCGAAACAACAAACGGACGGCGCCGTGTGCTGGGACCGGCCGCCAGCCGGATTCTGGCGAGCGGCGCGGGGGCTGGGGCGGCTTTAAGGGCAGTTTATTGCGGCGCTCCCGACGCCCTGATTGCCGCCATTACCGTAACGCGACGAGATACGCGGCCGACGCGTCGCTCTTCATTCCGCCGGAACGGCGCTCGGTCTCTCAAACTGCGGCGACGTGGCGACGGCTAATAGCTCGCGCCGTGGACCGCGCCCGCCGCGGAGAGAGAGGACGGTTACAACGAGCCCGTGACACGTAAACGGTCGCAGCCCGAAGCTGCTGCGTCGAGGAATTACTCGGGCTCAGCATGAGGGATGCTAACGGATGCGCGATGAGATGTTCCTATCACCGCCATGCGAACCTGATACGGGAAATGTTATGGGACAGTGTGTCTGACTAATGTAGGTGCAATTCAAAGGGGCTAGAAAATAATTCTAACGCTCCGCAGGGGTAGTACTAAGAACCTGTGGCCGGACGACTTGTTTACAACACGTAGCAAGAAGTGAGATAATGCATGACGCTTTCTTTCTTCTTTTGCTTGAGCCTTTTTCCCGCATTGACGCAGGGTCGGTACGGTTAATCGGATTTGGCAAGGTTAATTTAAGTGGAGGCAGGATGCCCTTCCTGCCGCCATTCCGTACTACCCGGGACGGAATTAGTGTACACCTAACTGTTTGCGGTTAGTGTAACCCATGGAATAGTGTGAATGTGTTCAGATGTCTGCGAGCCGTGGAACTGTGGCGGGACGTGGGGACGAGCCCGGTACTAACCTAGTGGGATGTGGAGAACCGCCTAAAAACCACATCCAGGCTGGCCGGCACTCCGGCCTCCGTCGTTAATCTGCCGCGCGGACTCTGTTCGGGGCCGGCGCGCTCACCCGAGTCCGGGAAGCAGCGCGTTAGCGCTCTCGGCTAACCTGGCCGGTAGATAATGCATGACGTTCTCGGTGAGAATTACGTCGCGGCTTGCTTTCGGAAGGAGTTTCCAAAGAGCGACTTAAAGCCTGATGTGATTTGGTGGTTTTTTTCTGGTGACCGTTGACACTGGTCTGATAGTAAAGGATATTGTGTGCAACAGTAGCATTCTTTTTTTCAAATAGTGCAGTTCATGTCGTAAGTTTACGGCTTGTAGAAAATAAGCTAAAGCTCAACCACAGCAAGACTCAGTTTTTATAGTTTATAACGTACAATTCAGTGAGACTGAGCAGTTCAAACTTCTATGTCTTCAGATAGACAGTAAACTGACGTGGAAAGCCCATGTTCAGGATCTTGCTCAAAGACGTGATGCTACTAGTTTTACTATTAGAACATTATCTGAAATAAGTGATAGTTCGACTGTCTCCTTCGCTTATTTTTATTCGGTTATGACCTATAGTATTGCATTTTGGGGTAACAGTTCCCACTATCAAAGCGTATTTTTGGTTCAGAAATAATTCAGGCAATAAGCCGCGCTGTTTGAGGCGTCATGTCACGAACTGCGTGGCCACTCCCGCCGGAGGTTCGAGTCCTCCCTCTGGTGTGTGCTTGTATGTATTGTTCTTAGCACATGTTAGTTTAAGTAGTGTGTAAGTCTAGGGGCCGATAACCTAAGCAGTTTGGTCCCTTCGGAATTTACACACATTTGAACAACTTAACAATGCGAAGTATTAGCAGCTTTCTCTCAATTAATACCTGGCAGAAATGCAGTCTGCATTTGGATCGCACCTCCTTCACTCTTGTGCATGAAGGAGTGCAGTATTCTGCTGCATCCATTTTCAGTAAGCTATCACAAGAACTCAAATTTCTTAGCAGCAATCCACGTGCTTTCAAGTACAAACTGAAGAATTTACTGTCCATTCTGTCGAGTTGCACCTTGAAAAATTAAGCTAATTCCTGTCTCATACAGCTGACTGCGTCTTTATAAACTTATAGCTTATCTTCTTAGTTGTCATAAACACTTTTTTTCATCTATTACTATTTGTCAGTTGCATGACCACGACGTACTGCGTCCGACGGTCAATAAATTTCACTACAGCGAACGTTTCATTGAAGGATGCTGGAAAAAGTTCAGAACGTCGCTAAGTATTGCGGAACTCTCTTGGAGCATAATTTTATGCACTGAAAGATTTCCGTACAAGAAATCAATGTTTACAGAATTTAGACTCAAGGTACAAAAATATGTCTAGGAACCAAAAGGGGAACCAGAGGGCAAACACCATAATACATACTCTTTAATTATCTTTAATTCTCCAGAGACGATAATCGTGTCTGACACCTGCTTATCTTTTGATATAAGCAAAAGCTAGCAGCGACGCATTTGCTTAAGTGTGATAAATGTCTCATGACTCAGTGTAATGATTTCAACAATTTCACTATGGACCAACTACTAAGAGTTTTGTTGGAAAGAACGCCGTTTCGGCATTCACAAATTAAGCTCTCAACTCTTTCCACTGACTCTCACTTTACACTCACGGCCAAAGCTATCGTTGCTAGATGTCCTCTTACTCGGGTCAGCTACATAAATGCGAGTCCGAATTAACTGAGGTCTTTATAAAGTTAAGGTTTGTTTTATCGTTCTGACGGAATGAAAATCATGCTTCCTTACGTCGAAACAAAATGAAATATGGTTCGCCGGGGGCACATAATTATTCCCTGCTAGCAGAGAGCGAAGATGAGGCAAATTAAAACCGGAATTAATCTGCGATTTTTCAGGGCAGCGTTATTAGCCGCTTCAAAGTGACACTTTGAATCACGGGCGGAAGCGGCTGCCCATCGGTTTTCAAACGTTTGCGACGCTCCATCTCTTCCGACCGCGGGGTTAATTACCAGCGGAAAATATTTAAGAGTCTCACAAGCACCCGCCTAGAACATTTATGCCCCTCAGTTCAACAGGGGAGGAAGTATGCAGATGGCCACAAGTTATTTAATATACGTCAAAAGTATGATTAAAGAATTTTCATTACTTAGCTCAAAAAAACTTGCTTTGTGGCTCTGAAGAGCTACGTGGAAATCAGTTTTAATTAATCTCGCACGAAAGCGAGTGGGTAGAACTTTGGCGCAGAACTGGGTCGATACGTGTTCAAATCCTGTCCGTTTACGGACCGATGTTGTGAGGATCCAGTTCTTTAGTCCACTAGAAGAAGAGTACCTAATAAGTCTGAAGTAATGTCGTGAACAAACCACTCTTTTACTCTCCTTCAGCCTGCGGACAGGAGGTAACAGTACATGTAAATTTAAATTTTGGCCAAGAAAAACTGAATATCAGTTTACGCTACAAGGAAGCCAGTTTGGTAACAGCAGGTACAAAAATGATCAGTTTATCCCCCTTATTTCTGTTGTCTTTACATCACGCCAGAAAAATGTACTAGGTTTCACAGAAGCAGATGTCTATGAATTGAAGGCAAATTGTGAGGTATCTGCCAGTGAACTACAATGACGAGTCGCTTTCAGTTTCCAAATATGTACGTCCGCTGAAACTTCAGTTGACTTCTCCAAAAAAGATTTAAATGGAGTTGATCACTACATGATGGAAAACTTTTGACATGACATTACAGTGGCGGATTGTATTTGAATACCACTGCTTTAGCAGGAGTGTCAAACATATACAACCTCACTAGCCTGAATGAGGCTCTTCCTAAACAACGCATCACAAAAAATATTGAAAGAGTCACTGAATCGAGCACAAAACTTGCACGTTATTAACGAATGATGCCAGCCACTGATCAATCTAATGATCTACTTCATTGTTTAGCACCGAAGTCTCACCTTCCAAGTTAGAAATTAAGAAATTGTTGTTTTTCTCATACTAAAATGAGGCGCCTTGTCACGGTCCATGCGGCTCCCCTGGTCGTAGCTTCGAGTTCTCCCTAGGACATGGGTGTGTGTGTTGTCCTTAGTGTAAGTTAGTTTAAGTTATATTAAGTAGTGCGTAGGCTTAGGGACCGATGACCTCTGCAGTTTAGTCCCATAAGACTTTACCACAAATGTTCAGTTTTCCATACTAAAATGAGTTTCCTGTGACGGGTAATTTCATAGCTTTCGATTCTGCGCTGTCGTATTCTGTTCTGCCGGAACTGTCTCCTGCTGCCGGCTGCCGCTTTGCTTCATAAAATGCCTCGCCTTCGCGTATTACAGCAAAATCTAATTCTACACAGAGATATCAAAGAATTTTATTACGTTAATTTGATAAACCGGTGAAACCCGTGCTGTTCTGAATGTGTAAGTAACGTACTGAAGAGCGGTAATGGAAAATTTCAGGAGAATCAAGGAAGTCTTGTACGCCTTCTGCATAAATGATTTGTATACAAAAATTTTAGGATGTTTTCTGATATCACAGAATTATCCTGCGCGATGAATCATCGCGAAAAATAATTAGGCAAATTAGAAAATAAATACATCATCAAGAACAAGTGCCAGACCAAGAATCTGACTGGTTGTAGGTGCCACTAATAAAGTTTTCCTAAGGCAATCCTTGCAAACAAGAAAACAGCAACCAGCCCCTGTTAATGATGTTATTTAGTTAGAAAAGCGGCTTCACCCGTTTCATATCGACAGCTTTATCTTCAGTTGGCCGTTCTCGTTTGTATTATATTTGCTGTTGAACAAAATACAACCATCAACTAATGGAAACAGCAACAAAGTAATATGAAAGAGAACGCCCATCTGGAGATGAAGCTGTCGGTTCAAAACTGGTAACGATGCTCATTGTGTAAGTTTATAACATAACTAGCAGTGGCTGGTTGCCGTTTTCTTCTTTGCGAGAATGAGCTTTTATTTTGTACACAGCCAGGGTCTCAAAAACGTCAAAAACGTTCAAATATATGTGAAATATTATGGGACTAAACTGCTAAGGTCATCAGTCCCTAAGCCCACACACTACTTAACGTAAATTATCCTAAGGACAAACACACACGCCCGTGCCCAAGGGAGGACTCGAAACTCCGCCGGGACCAGCAGCCGCACATTCCATGACTGAAGCGCCTTAGACCGCCCGGCTAATCCTGCGCGGCTGAAAATGTCAGTTTTCTACAAAATAGCAGTAAGAAAGAAATTGTTGTAAGTGACTTTATTAATGGGGCACTATCTTTTACTTGGGATAACACAAGAACAGAAATACACCATTAGGTTTTTGACTAGTAGACCTGTAGTCAACGAAAACCACCCCTCATATGTTTTAAGTCTGGAAAACCAGAAGGAAGCACAGCTTAGCACAAAGCACCATCTTCTAACGGTTCTTTGAAGGACTTTCTCCGTGATCTGGCACCTGGATCAAGACCAGGGACATGTAAAATGGTGCCGAATGCCCAGTAGCGCTGAAACCGTTTCTGAAATAATGACGCCTATAACGTTTTCCATTTCCAGTCTTCATTTAAATACGAGACAGCGGTACCTACTTTCGTATAGTGTTACTCTGATCAAACTATAACTGCAGTTATGAAGACTGTCGATATGAGGTGACGGTATAAGGCCAAGAGTTACATGGCTCGATTGATCATGAAAAAGAAAGTATTAGCCATGATGACTATATGTTAGCGTGAGCTAAACGCTCCACTAAACTATACTTCAAAATTTCAGTACATGCTACTCGCTGGACTGACACTGCAGGTAGAGTGCTATGGCGTGACTGAAAATTCGTTCGTTGTGAAAAACGCCTGTTTGGAAAAGGACGAATAGGAAAAAAAGTTAAACCAAATTCATTTAATGCACCGTCTGCCAAATCTGAATAACTCATACGGTAGATAACATTTGCGATAGTGAATACGCGCAACGACATGTACGCACTCGCACTTCTCACTCTCCTGTTAACTGGTGCCAAGGACACAGTTATCAACCGCAAGCACATAATTAGGCGTTACACGAACACCAAAGTCAGATATTAAAATGTCAGTTCAGTTCCCTTTCCCTGTCACCATCGAAAAAGGGAAAAAAAATTAAAAAGGGGACGTCGCTCATCAAAAATATTCCTCGCTTCCCCACTGTGCTTTCGGCTTTTCTCTCTCTCTTGCCACTGAGTTTGGCTGACGGGAAACCGATAGCTGGCAGACGAGGCTGCCGGCGTCGAATCGATTCTGCAATTCAGAAATTCCTCGCGGCTAATATTCGGCTCGGCTGGTTCCAGCTATTGGCGAGGCGCCCCGCTGTTCAGTAGTCAGGTGCGAACGGCGGCGGCAGCGGCTGGAGCCGGCGAGCGGGCGCTGTCGGCAGCCACGTCCAGGATCGTGTTCGGATATAGAAAGCGCTAACTGTGTAATTTTAACTGCGCCTTGTTTGTTGGAAATGTTTCCCTTATCGACGTTAACTATGGCGAAATATCGTTGTTGGACGATCATAAGGAACAGGTACTGGCAGAAGTAAAGCTTTGAGGACGCGGCGTGAGTCGTGCTTGGGTAGCTCAGTTGGTAGAGCACTTGCCCGCGAAAGGCAAAGGTTACGAGTTCGAGTCTCGGCCCGCCACACAGTTTTAATCCGCCAGGAAGTTTCATATCAGCGCACACTCCGCTGCAGAGTGAAACTCCCATTCTGGAAAACTCCCCTAGGCTGTGGCTAAGCCATGTCTCCGCAATATCCTTTCTTTCAGGAGTGCTAATTCTACAAGGTTCGCAGGAGAGCGTCTGTAAAGTTTGGAAGGTAGGAGACGAGGTACTGGCAAAAGTAAAGCTGTGAGGACGGGGCGTGAGTCGTGCTTGGGTAGGTAAGTTGGTAGAGCACTGGCCCGCGAAAGGCAAAGGTCTCGAGTTCGAGTCTCGGCCCGGCACACAGTTTCAATCTTCCAGGAAGTTTCAGAACTGCAGAAACATTTGAACAACATTTCCGCTTCGGGTAGTGAATGGTCGCTCTTTTTAAACGGCGCCAAATTTAAGAGAATACCTCTAACAATGAGACAGAATATTAATGATAATATTCGCTGATGACGTCACTGTCCTCAGTGTTCAAAACATTCAAATGTGTGTGAAATCTTATGGGACTTAACTGCTAAGGTTATCAGTCCCTAAGCTTACACACTACTTAACCTAAATTATCCTAAGGACAAACACACACGCCCATGCCCGAGGGAGGACTCGTACCTCCGCCGGGAACAACCGCACAGTGTCCTTAGTGGGTGAAGAACTATTGCAGCACCTGTTGAACAGAATCAATAGTCTATTGTGCAGAGTGTATCATACCTAAACAAAAGAAATACATAAGTTACGAAGCTGAAATGAGATAGGCGACAAACTTAAAATTGGAGTCCATGTAGTAAGCGAAATGAAGGAATTCTGCAGCCTTGGAAGCAAAGTAAGGCATGTAATAGAAAGCAGCGAGGAGACCCGACTGAAACCAGTCAGGAAACTGATGGAAAAATAAATTTAAAAAAGCATGCATCGATTTAGACTACGGAAGCGAGAGCCAACTGCGGTCTTGCGAGAACGTTCACTCGTCCGTTCTTCGTATAATACAGGTCTTAAATGCTGACTGCTCCGGGCTTACGTAGCCGACACAAACTAAAATTTGAATCCGGGCAGCGAAATGCAAATCAGCCGGCGTGCACAGCAGATCCGCAACAGGAGTGGAATCCTTAGGGCGCTCATAAATATTTGAGTGAGGGGCGCGCCTCCGGAAGCCGGCTGGCCGCCGGCTGAGCACGTTCTGTTCACAGGGCTCGGCCTGGCAGGCGAGAGGGCGGCAGAGGTGGCAATTAGCCGAGATAAGCCGGGGCTTACCGGCTGCGAGGCTCCTCCGCGATAAAACGCGCCGCAGATCAATAAGGCGGCCGCCAGGAGTAATGACCTGTAATTGGGCGGTTCCCGGCACACAGCGGCGACGCGGTCATTCGTCCACACACGGGGCGCGTGCCGTAGTGGTGTCCTGAGCCGAGGAGGATGCGCGCGCCACCATTGCAGCAGCTCACACACTTCACAGCACTATAGCACGCTTGGCACGGGATGTCAGAATCCCGAAACGAAGTTACGTTCAGTAGGTCGGCTTGAGTAATGTTGGGACTACTGCGTCCCGGTCTTAGAATTTAGAATTTCAGATCCAACCTGGGCAATCATTTGCGAGCCGCGTGCCGGGGTAATTAGGTTAGAAAAGTACTGCTCGTTCGGGTGAAATATTTTTGCTCATCGAAATCAAACCGAAATTTTTTAAACTGAGACTGTTCCAGGGAATGTGTACTTCTTTACAAAAAATTCATTACTTCAGCATTGATTAACGATTGTTTTTGTTTTCTTTTACACACCTGCTGTTCTGGGAAAATAATATCCCACTAGCAAAAATGCTAGTGGCCATTGTAGCCTACTTTTTACAACACGTCATTCAAATGATGTTTTGGTAACGCGAGCAAACTGGACATTTGGAACCAAACAGTATTCTGTGTGACATTTCGATATGTACAGAAAGTCAAAAGTCATGTAAATAATGCTAAAACGAAGAGAAAAGTTTTTCATTCAAATCAACATTCACGGAACTATCGTCAGAAATGACAAACCAGGTGAATATTAAAGCAGCTCCGTATAGCTGTTTTGTCTAAACGAAGCACGTCGGTCGCGTAATAAGCGATAAGTTCCAGTCGTAAACGAGTCGAAAGAATGCAGTAACTTAGGGATCACCGCCTTTGAGGATATAGTACTTACTCTGCGCTTGACTGACAGCGCTAAAATTTTTCTTACTGACGGGTGAGCTACGCCCACCTGAACGTGATGAGCTTTCCTAGCCGCAGACTGTTGTCTCTATAAAGAAGTAACTTCGACTTTAATTTTAGAGGAATAAATGGAAAAAAGAAAAAAGAACACACCCAGATTTCTCGTCTATAAAATGTCTGTGCTTTATCTGCAGGTTATCTGCGCGGAAAAGTGATCCCGAATTCTCAAATATTAATGACTTGTAAACTGACTTTGTGACCGAAATTGGCGAGCGGGTGAGACTCATACAGTCTTGACTAATTACTTCAGCCAAATAAAACAACAGCGACAGCGACAGTATGCAGACTACAGTTTGAAGGAAGAAAATGGCTGTGAGCACTATGACACTTAACTTCTAAGGTCATCAGTCCCCTAGAACTTAGAACTACTTAAACCTAACATCTAAGGACATCACACACATCCATGCCCGAGGCAGGATTCGAACATGCGACCGTAGAGGTCGCGCGGTTCCAGCCTGTAGCGTCTAGAACCACTCGGCCACCCCGGCCGGCTGTTTTTAAAGAAACTGTTGAAATAAATAACTGGTGGCACAGCAGCCTCAATAGAACTTCTCAGTGCATGTGACCCGCGCCTTCATGTCATTTTGTAGACCAATTCAAATGGTTCAAATGGCTCTGGGCACTATGGGACTTAACATCTATGGTCATCAGTCCCCTAGAACTTAGAACTACTTAAACCTAACTAACCTAAGGACATCACACACATCCAATCCCGAGGCAGGATTCGAACCTGCGACCGTAGCAGTCACGCGGTTCCGGACTGAGCGCCGAGAACCGCTAGACCACCGCGGCCGGCTGTAGACCAATTGTTTCGGTTACTAATGCCAGTGGCCCTCATCAGGGTTCTGTATTGTTGACGCTTTATTATAGATGACAGGTGCGGAACCTTACGTTGGTGGATAGGCTACGGAATCTGAATACAAGATGAAGACGAAAAACTGAACCGAAAAACCGTATTCACTTCTGTCAATTGAGAAGGATGTCAGCAGCTGCAGATTGTGGCCAGTGACAGCCTCTTACCTTCGTCGACGACTTTCGCTCTCCTCTGCTGACGAAACTGATACAGACGTCACGATTCCTTATCAGAAAGACAGACAGACCGCCTCCCACCGATGACAATGCTCTGCTACTATCGACCGGAGTGGCATGGTCCAAGTCGACAGTCTGGGATGGCGTCGTTTGGGAAAAGAAAGATTAAAAAGCAACGCTACATTTCGCAGACGCGCGTGTGCCTGATAAATTCCACGCCGTCCCCCGGCAGCGGCCGCTGCGCAGAGCACACAATCGATATACAGGGGCCACAAGGTATGCGGCGGGCTGATCAAACGGCAGCGGGCGCCGCGCTGCACGTCAAACCGCACCGGCGCACATTTAATAGCCGTCAGGTCCCGTCAGCGGCCCTCAGACCGTGTCAGGCACACGCCTCGTCCATCCCGCTGTGCCGCTGAACGTCGCTCAGAGAATGCCTTCCAGAGAGACGCCATGTGGCGATTGAACTGCTAATAACTTTTTGACGAGAGCTGGAAGTTCGTGGAAGGACAACTGCTGTATCGTAGCATTCTACCACTTTTGCTTTCTGCTTTTCGAGAGCACGAACTAGCTTCCGTCTGCAGAGCAGAAATGTGAATTTGTCCATTTCACGAAGCAAAACAAAAAAAGTAATGTAATATGAATATGCTGTCAGTGAGTCACAAATGGAATAAGTCTATATACACAAATATCTGGATGTAAAAATTTATGGGTAATAAATGAGAAGCACTAGTTTCCTTTTGTTCTACAGTATTACTTTTATTGTGTTATCCTTTTTTCGGCTTAAAAGGCCATCTTTAGACATTTTCTTAGTAATGTCACCAAAGGAGTTACAATGTTTGTTAACAACGTTGGAAGAGACGTTACACTTCTAGACTGAAGCAGAAACATACAGTAACATTTTTGACAATGTGGAAGTAATGCAACAAAAAAGTAAAAAATTGAGCATTAAATAAATAAAAATGGAGTGGACAGAAAAAAAAATTTGACACAAAATAGGACCAGCATGCCTACACAACAGTTTCTATTAATAATCAAAACTAAAAAATTTAATGCTCATTTTTTTACTTTTTCGGTGCATTACCACCACATTGTCAAAGATGTTACTTACTGTATGTTTCTGCTTCAATATAGACGTGTAACTTCTCTGCCAACATTGTTTACAAACATTGTAACTCCTTTGGTGACAATACTCAGTAAATGCGTAAAGATGGATGACATTTTAAGCCGAAAACCGGTTATCACAATAAAAGTAACACTGTAGAACAAAAGCAAACTAGTGCTTCTCATTTATTGCCAACCGATGTGGCCGAGTGGTTCTAGGCGCTTCAGTCTGGAACCGTGCGACCGCTACGGTCGCAGGTTCGAATAGTTAGTTAGGTTTAAGTAGTTCTACGTTCTAGGTGACTGATGACCTCAGATGTTAAGTTCCATAGTGCTCAGAGCCATTTCAACCGTTTCTCATTTATTATAATGTCTTTTTACCAAGAACCGACGGGAGATTTAGTTAACAATTTATGGGTGTAAGAAGTTCAATAACCACGAAAGCTCAATAAACGTTACAGCAAGTAGCAGTGTTCATCTGATTGGCATGATATTGAGAAAACGCAGTCAGTATACAAAGGACCTACCAGGGTAAAAGTAGTCGGGGATTATTGTGTTCTCAGTTGAGAAACTCCAAGAGCAGAATGGATCTGTCAGGAGAACATAGCGTATTCGAACGTGGTCTCATTAATGTATGTCACCTGAATAACAAATCTATCGGAAAAAATTCATCACTTCAAATACTTTCCGCGTCGCCTGCGGATGATGTGATTCTGAAGTGTAAACGCGAAGCAACAACCACAAGTAAACTAAGATCAGGCAGACCTCATATAATGATGGACTGCGCCCATCTGCCACTGTGGAGCGTGGTGAAAAAAAAAAATCGCATAAAATTAGCGTAAGGAATCATTCGTGAGTTCCAAGGTGCGGAAGGCAGTCCAGCTAGCGTAGAAAGGTACAGAGAATGGGCTATAATGATCGAGCAGCTCCTCATAAGCTACACATTTCTACAGTCAGTGCTAAGTGACGCATGAGGTAGGTGTAAATAGCCACGCCACTGATAGTGGATGATTGGGAACGTGCCATCTGGAGTGATAGCTATAGCATGCAGCATTCTGAGGGAACTATTTGGGTTTGAGGAATGCCTGGAGAAGGTTATGTGCCATCAGGTAAAGTAGGGAGAAAGTAACATAACAGTATGGAGGTGTTTTTCGTGGCAAGGGTGTGTTTCCCTTATTGAGCTTAATAAACACATTTTAGAGCGTTGTACCTTCCGTGTGGTAGAGGAACGGTCCAGTCTCGATTCGTTGTATCGGCACGACAATGTACCCTATCATAAAACAGCATGGGTGCCGACCTGAAACATTTGGAACATCTTTGGGATGAATTACAAGATGGCTTTCGTTCCAGCGTTCAACCGTACCTTCTCTGAATTTCGCCCCTTGTGGAATAATGGACTGCTATTCAGACACATTATTGAAACTATCCCCAGCAGAGCTGAACCTGTCATAAAGGCGAAGGGTCTACACACTCCATATTAACGTCGACTAATTGGTACTCGAATGCTTTTGATCACATAGTACAGTTCACAAGTATTGTCCAAATGCCTGCGGCCCATACCAAACAGGACCATCAGGGAATATTGCACGCATACAAAGAAGAGTAGCACCCATGCTCACCGTTTTGATTGACTTATGGAAGAGCATTACTGTAATTCTGAAAAACCAGAACTAGCAACCGCATCAATGTAGGCGCCAGGTATTCTCTGAAAGCCTGCTTGTCGAGTATCAATAACCAGAAATGAGTGAGTAATCTAGGACTAGACCACAAAGACAAAATTTGACAAATAATAGCCCAAGCATAGGCATTTTACCAACAATTTCTGGCGCGATTCATATGTGTGAATACGTGAATGGAGGGGGAAGAAGAGCTAATAAGTGGTACAGTTCCAAGTACTCTCTGTTACGCACTTCGTAGAGGTAGATGCAGACATGACAATCCTGTCTTTCGCCTTTTATCTTCCGGGGTTCCTGGGAGTATGTAAACAAACTTAGCATTTTTATTTATTTATTCATTCTCTATAAGAGAAGTAATTCACTTGGTCTCCGTAGCACTTGATCACTTGATCTCTCTCTCTTTCTCTGTCTGTACGTCTCTCTCTCTCTCTCTCTCTCTCTCTCTCTCTCTCTCTCTCTCTCACACACACACACACACACACACACACACACAAAAGCGCGCGGATGCATTCACGCACACACAAAGAAAGGAATGTATCTTGTAGACAAGTAACTTACGTGTGCGCCCATTTTTAATGAATAGCTGTTTACAGGAGAGGAAGGACGAAAAGAGTTCATCATGTTAACGAACGAAGCATATTAATATCCAGTGTTAAAAGAAATATTTTGTGCATTTTTGTAAAGTGAGAGCTAGAAAGGAAGAAATTAAACGAATTTATCCTGTCGGCATCAGCGCGAAATTTATGCACGGAGCCTTTCTTAAATAATGAAATTTTTTCAGTTGCGAAATGCCGAGAGCGACCATCAAAAATATTTCTCGTATACAGCAGCGTAATAAAAATGCCATCCCGCCGTCCCAAGCTTACGGCTAATAAAAGGGTTTTCGTGGAATGACATCGGGCGTGAAAGCTCCAGGGAATGTATTTCACCTCTGCGATGCAGGCCGCTCCCCCAAAATGCCATCTGTTGCGTCAAGGGAAAATGAAAAACGCCTTCCAAGGTGCTTACTTGGGAAGACAGTGGCAGTTTCATCATTGCTGCTGCAGTCGATCTGGCCTCGTACGCAAACAGAAAATGAAAATTATCGAGGCGCCAATACAAAAATATACCCGGGGAACCTCTCCATTTAAGACCATTCGTAAAAGGAATTTGTCCTGTAGAGACTCAAGCAAGTCTCCTTGTCTTTCCAGTTTGTAGTATCCTTAATGTTCTCATTTCTCGTCCGTATTATTCCTGTGACGTTCGTTTTACTATACTTTTTAACACTTTCACCTATTCGTCACCGCTACTTGCAATAGTCTGTTTTCGATCTATATTTTCCTCTCTGCCATTCGATTTTATCTAGTATTGTTTACCATACTGTATACCCAATAACTTTCTCCAGTTTACATTTTTTGCGTTCTTCCTTTGTCGTCGACCATGTTTAAGTGTTCCACACCTCATAATCCATATATTGACCTATTTCCATTAGTGTTTCTACTCCCTAGGCTTTACATTTTAATGATGACACTATTTGAGCACTCTGACGTGTCAGTGGGTCTTTCCCTGCTCGTTTAATCGTTTGAAAAAAATGCATTCGCGAACAGCAGAACGCTTCGGATGTTCTTTAAAATTTCTGGGACACTATCAGAGCTTTGTGACGATCTGCAAGTTATTTACGCCGTAATAGCCTGGATTTTTTGCTATTTGATGATTAGTCCGCTTAATTCTTATAATCAAAGTGTATGTAACTATTCTACGCAAAGAAGTGGGACAGTTTGCTGTAGATAACAGCCACAAGTTGAAAACTAGAGCACTGTTTTTTTCTATTTCAGATGGATATTTGAAGCTTGTGTTTCGCTATTTTTATGATTTGAAACTGCATTTTGTGGTCGAAGTAATTATATTAATTGTTACTAACATGTGTTTAACGGTACTACTGCGGCTTTTATTGCAAACCCAAGACAGTCAGGTACATAAGGATTACATGAGAAATTATGTTAACAGAGTATTTTACTCGCCACTGTACAGTGACGAACACATATCAGTCTTGACAGCTTGACAGATGGAACATCAGTTGGCTGCGAGGCTAGATATCAGATTACGATTGCGAGGTTTGGTGTCCAATTAGTAATTGATCACTGAATTGTAGCCCGTCTTTCGTCTCTGGACAAGCTTTGCTTATATGAAAAAATAGTATTCTGCTTTAAACTGAGTTCTCACAGCATTGACTACATGAGTTGGTTCATATATAGCTGGTACCAAACAGATGCTACCTCCAGCAGAATCATTTACACTTGAAGCCAGATTATGTAGCCTATACGAGAACACTGGCAATCGTTACGGAAGGGCAGAGGCTCAGCTCGTGGGACACGCTGGCGCGGAGCGGCCCGCCCTCCAGCAGGGAGTTCGCGCCTTATCGGCCCAGGCGGCTGTGTCACCCGCGCGGATTGCGCAACCTCTGGGGCTGGCTGGGACTCGGTGGGCCGGCTCGGCTCGCCCCTGCTCTGTTCCCCGTTGGCTGTTCCCGTGGGACTCGCAACCCCGCAACCCGCTTCCCACGGGAGCGCCTCGGCGCGCGACCAAAATCACTGCTATTACTGTCTGTCTGCCAGTCACCTTGGCCGGCGGCCGCGCCACCGCCACCGCCGCTGCTGCTGCCCTCTGGCGGTCCTCCAGGGAACTGTCACTGCAGCGGGGACGGCCGACAACGAGCTATCTGTCATGTTAATCGCAACATTCCGAACAGTCTATCCAGATGTAAATATCACGTGCCGTGTTTGAACATCAGAGCTGCTCCACGATTATATTATTTATCTGCTGCGTAGCCATCGTACAACTGTATCACGAATCGGTACTGAGAATATTCCGTACCAGTTGCCGCAACTGTGTGATTTATTTACCACAAAGAATAAATAAGTAGATCGCGCATTTTTGACAAGTGGTGCGGAATATTCGCAGTACTGCTTGTGTTAATCTCGCGATGTGGCTGTGGTACCCGGTCACGCAGCGATTTCTAGGACGTGAGCAAATGTGTGGCTCGACATTCAGAGGGTTGATTTCAGGCGTGAGAAGAATGAAAATTACAAGAAGGGTTCCACACGCCTTACTATATCGTGCAGTAAACAACAATTTGCACGCTATCTTGGACACGAATCGTTTGCATGAAGCCACAAGTGCCTGTGAACTCAACACTTGAATTCTTAATGTAAGTTAATTCTTACAAAGAAGAAAACAGCGACCAGCCACTATTAATACTGCTGTTTATTTAGGTAAACAGCGACGTTACCGGTTTCGAATTGACAAGTTTATCATCAGACGGCTGTTCACATGATTTTCAAGTTACATTTAAACGTTATCGTACGTTTTCAATTTTTATTATTCCACTGTGGCGAAGTATTTTTGGCGTGTTGTTGCCCTACGGTAGAAGACGGTGTGAGAAGCACCATATTTGAAAATAACTAACCTCCAAACGGTGAAATACAGTGTAAATAAATATGTAAGGTTTAGTGGTTATGGTACTTATGTCGCGCGGAATTTTCGACGGTCGCAGGTTCGAATCCAGCCTCGGGCATGGATGTGTGTGATGTCCTTAGGTTAGTTATATTTAATTAATTCTAAGTTCTAGGCGACTGATGACCTCCGAAGTTAATTCGCATTGTGCTCAGAGCCATTTGAACCATTTTTTGCATTGCCTCTAAGCGTGGGTGCAGACGAAAAAATGTGCTTAGTATCTGCCGTAACTCGCATCACAGTAGCTCTCAGTGTGCATTTAAAAGCACAGTGGGCTGTGCATGATGGAGTGCAGGCTGTAGTACCAAGGATGTTCTTGCTACTCACACTGTGCAGCCACATACGGAGGATTGTGAGACGTTTCTCAGGCTTGCCCGTCTTCAGGGAGGGATGATGGTTGTTCGGAACGATGTCTTTTCCGCCAACGCGTGCCTGGAATATAGAGCGACGGGACGACGCAGCGATAAGGGACGAAGTTGCGCAACAGCAGTGGAAGCGAAGCAAAGTGCGGGAGTCGACCCACAGTGGGATCCGGAACGTGCCCGATCTTCCCACGAGATAGCGGCGCCAAGCACTTCTCTGTACGTACTCAAGGACGCTCGCACATCTTCCTCTTTTAATTTGACTTCCCGCTAGTCGCGAGGCTGGCATTAGCCCTTCATTTCTTACCACTTCACACACACACACACACACACACACACACACACACACACACACACACGAGCGCGCGCACAGACACCGCCCATGTCGCGAGCCACGAGTCTATCAGTCGTTAGCTCTAAACACCTTTCGCCTTCTAGCTGAACACTCCAAAGGCAGAACTAACTGGAATAGCGCTTGGCGCACCGTTTCGCATGAACAATCAAATTAGTACTGTTACAGCAGGGAACGTCTTCTGGAGACGTGTTTTTAGATCCCTAAGCTAGGAGACTGATCGACCGTATCTAAGCTTGGGTTCGCTATCGTTTACGACATAAATGGTGGGAATTCCCATTTCTGAGAAAAATAGAAAGAAAAAGATATTTCCAGAACTCGACGGGTGAGGTAAAGTATGTAGAATTAGCGATATGCACATCTCGTTGAAAAGATAGTGCTACAACACGCACAGATACCGCATAAAGAGGAAGCATGCATCGCTATGAAGAGAACTCTCTCCCCTCCCGTAGTTGCAATTGAAAGGCATAGGTTGTTTTCCAACACAAAATTACACCGAATAACTAGTCTATGTTGATAAAAACATAATACCGTAATTAAGAAGCACTCTTTGAAACATCTAAATTTTACAATATAAAACTATATATTAGGTTTCTTTACACGCTATATTCTGCGTGTTCACTAGTATTAACCTGGTTTTACTATCACCAGTGCTAATTGTATCAGATACCTGCATCATCGTCCGCCCCGATAGCTGAGTGGTCAGAGCGCCGGTCTGTCACCCCTTGGGGCCCTGGTTCGATTACCGGCTGGGTCGGAGATTTTTCTCCGCTTAAGAACTGGGTGTTGTGTTGTCCCCATTATCATTTCATCATCATCAGTGGAAGACAACGGTAAACTCCCACTCGAATCACTTCCCTAGATGCTCATGCGTTGGATCTCTCTGACGAGGCTTCCCCCATGGCAAGACCTGCCTTAAGGCAGAACACAAAGAAAGTCCGCATCATCCTTTTTCCGGACTCCAGGAGTTTCTGTCTTGGTATGCAAGTGAATGCAACTGCACGGAAATTAGCAATCAACTTGACATCTGACCCAATGAATTAAAAAATTCTGTGCTCTTCGGAAAAAGATTGCTTTTCCTTTTTAACCATTGTTTGTTACGAAATCCTAGTAAGTCAGACAGGTACTCAGTTACCCAGCATCGAGTGCAAACCGAGAATTCGGCATGAGGTCTAGGACTACATTGTGCAAGAGATGTTTTGTCGTTGGCTTCCTTCGAAATGTTGTGAAGTGTCGAACATGTGTCTGTATTACTTGGAATTTGTATAATTCGAACACAGTTGCGTTTCCTTTCTTGCTGTCCAAATACAGGAAACGAAAATTTATTCTGTCAGAGGGATTCATAATTCTGCCTTCGGTCAAAACCCACAGCATTAGTAACTCGGATAGGAAATGCGTATGGTATACACATAATTTTGTCTCGATATAACCTTCGAAAGTAAATAGAGCTGTAAAAGTAATTGTTAAATTTTGTACCATTTGTGTTCGGTAATGTCAGACTCATACCCGCTGCAAAGTACTCGTTACTCGTGGTAGGAGGAGGATAGTAGTGTTTAACTTCCCATCGCCAACGATCGTTACTCGTTACTGGATGTCGTTACGTACAAGAGACTTTTTTTCTGTTTCTTGTGGATCCTCCTCTAACGGAGTATGAATGTTTACGCAAATCACACTTTGATTTAGTTCTTGCCTCTGAAAAATATCACAGCGTTTGCTTCTTTTCTGCTACATGATTACTGAACGACAGCAAAATAAGTAATGTATTATCGTTAATGTGAACTTACATGAATAGTGTAACGAGTCGTTGGAAACTGATATCGGAGACACACAGTTTCCGCGAAAGTCATTCATGCCATGTATTGTTCCTGTACGGCGTTTTAATTCAGAGAAGCGAGCGAAACGTATCGGTTGAAATGAATTGGAGGCTTACGAACATTGCTGACTCGGCGAACGACAAAATAAATTCAGTGTTCAGGCTCATTGCAGAGTACACCCACCAGAACAAGAAATGAAAGGAATTCTAAAACTGCCGAGTCCGCACAAACTGCATGCGGGAAAGAAAACGTGCGAATAACGGAACGTGTTAGGCTGTAACGCAACAATACTTTGTGTCACGTGACCTGTTCGTTATTGAGTAGGGAATTGATATCGAACAGCCGTAGATAGCATTGTCCCAGTTCAGAGCACGCGAAACGACCAATATCAGTGTACGAATAAAACGGCTCTAGTTTTGCTGACGAGACAGTTGACTTAAGGTCTTTTCGCGTTTCGGCGAAACTTGAAAAGTGCAATATCGCCAAGAGGAAAAGGCAAACAGCGTTGCCTTGTGCAGACGCCAGATTTCAATGCGGAGCCCCCCCCCCCCCCCCCCCCCCCCCTGCGACGAGAAAAGTTGTCGCAGCAGGTCGGCCGCTATACTCTGAGATTCCTCTGCGCAGCAGGCAAGACGGTCCCGGCGGAGTGTTTTGCATCTACACCGGGATCAAAGCGAGCCAGCGGAAGAGCGCAGATGGAGGAGAGAGGCGACGCCGGCAAGATGGCGCCTTTATGAGTATTAGCGAAAATATTAATACTCCCCGCGGTCGTATAAGGGCTGGCGCAGCGCGAGGGGTATTCGCCGCCGTAAACTTTTACTGGCCCACCGTGAGCGACCCCGCGGCCATCTCACGGCTCGCGTTTTGTGTTTGCCGTTGCGTGTGACCTCGTCACCTTGCGAGGCTCAGGTTGCACGTACAGCGTCTTTCATTTTTGCCATCTCTCTTCTTTGAGCAGAGTTCGTTTCCTTTCTCTCCGTCCGCAGTTTTTACCGCAAGAGCTCAACAAAGTAATGCTCACCGGGTTACTCACCGGATACTGTCCATCAACACACGGTAGCAATTGTGTGACACATATCCCAAAATTTTGTGGTCCGGTCTCCTACCTAAAGCTCTTAGTGGATGCCTAATACACTATGTAATGACGGGAAAAAATGGTTCGAATGGCTCTGAGCACTATGCGACTTAACGTCCGTGGTCATGTGATGACGGAAATTGGGCTTAAGGTCCCGCGGGTGATACTGTAGTATACAGAGAGGTTGCAGCATTAAAAAATTGCAGCGAAATGCAGGAAGATCGCAGCGGATAGCCACTTGGTGCAGGGAGTGGCAACTGACCCTTAGCATAGACAAATGTAATGTGTTGCGAATATATAGAAAGAAGGATCCTTTATTGTATGATTATATGATAGCGAAACAAACACTGGTAGCAGTTACTTCTGCAAAATATCTGGGAGTATGCGTACGGAACGACTTGAAGTGCAATGATCATATAAAATTTATTGTTGATAAGGTGGGAGCCCGGTTGACATTCATTGGGAGAGTCCTTAGAAAATGTAGTCCATCAACAAAGGAGGTGGCTTACGAAACACTCGTTCGATCTACACATGAGTATTGCTCATCAATGTGGGATCCGTACCATGTCGGGTTGACAGAGGAGATAGAGAAGATCGAAAGAAGAGCGACGCGTTTCGTCACAGGGTTATTTGGTAAGCGTGATAGCGTTACGGAGATGTTTAGCAAACTCTGCAAGAGAGGCGCTCTGCATCGCGGCGTACCTTGCAGTCCAAGTTTCGAGAGGGTGCCTTTCTGGATGAGGTGTCGAATATATTGCTTCCCCCTACTTATACCTCCCGAGGAGGTCACGAATGTAAAATTAGAGAGATTCGAGCGCGCAAGGAGGCTTTCCGGCAGTCGTTCTACCCGCGAACCATGCGCGACTGGAACAGGAAAGGGAGGTAATGACACTGGCACGTAAAGTGCCTTCCGCCACACACCGTTGGGTGGCTTGCTGAGTATAAATGTAGATGTGGATGTCGACATCGAGGCTAGAGGCGGAGCAGAAACTCGGATTTTGTCAGTGATGGAGAAGGAAATCTGCCGTGCCCTTTCGAAGGAACCATCCCGGAATTTGTCTGGAGCGATTTAGGGAATCCACGAAAAACTTAAACCTGGATGGCCGGACGTTTTCAGTGTCATCTGCTGACGTTCATTTGAGACGAAACCGTTCGTGGAGCAATTAACGTAACTGAAATACCGTTCTGATAGTTTTTACTAACGCATCCATTATTCAGCTGTTGGGTAGAAGGTGATCGAGCAAAACTGATGCACAACCAAAGGAAGGAGACCGTTCTTCGGTCTGCGAGGGCGCGCTGCAAACCGAACGCTGACGCCTGAGCGGCCGGCGCGACTCTGCGGTTCGTCGCCGCTGACGCCCTGTGGGAAGACGGGGCGATCCGGTGCGCTTGATTACGCCGCTTCGCCCCGCTCTGTGGCTGGCCGCAGTCTGTTCTGCTCTGCGCTGCGCCATATTTCACGCCCGCCGCCTCGCGGGAACGAATAAACTGCAGGAAATTACTTCCCCATTTACGAGTCGAACGTGGCCCATAAAAGAGCACGCCGGCCCGGTCACGACCGTTCCGTCTGAAATTTTGTTAATTAAAAGTTCTTACAATGAAACCAGTGCGAGCGCCGCAAAGAACGCGACGTCGAGTCCTTTTGTCTGCGTTATCTTCGCTTTACGAATGTTCGTATCTAATTTTGCATAACTCTTTGTCCTTGATGCAGAATCTTTGGCTGCGACTTTAACGACCTACGCCCGCGAATAAGAGGAGTGTCGGGGAAGGCAGTAAACGGGTGAATCGCTTTTTAGTAATTGTGTAACAGTTCAAAGGCGTGGCGAAGGACGAAATATATAAAAAAAGCTTGTTAGTCGCTCTTTCGGGTCGTGTATTCCTTCAGAAATAGATGCTGTTCTTTGTAGAGGAAGTATCTCCAATCAGTTTTCGGCAAATGTTTTATCCGAGTGCCCGCATCTCGTGGTCGTGCGGTAGCGTTCTCGCTTCCCACGCCCGGGTTCCCGGGTTCGATTCCCGGCGGGGTCAGGGATTTTCTCTGCCTCGTGATGGCTGGGTGTTGTGTGATGTCCTTAGGTTAGTTAGGTTTAAGTAGTTCTAAGTTCTAGGGGACTGATGACCATAGATGTTAAGTCCCATAGTGCTCAGAGTCATTTGAACCATTTTTATCGGAGTGGTTAAATAAACACGGATAAAACAAGGGCTAACTGCCGTGCACTGTGTTAATACCTTTGAGTTTCCTTACTACAAGAAACTGAAGGATATGTGGAGACTGCTGAAAAGTTCCTCTCGTCAACCACCAACGAATTTTGCTTTGTTACCGCATTATTGGCGTTGCTAATTTTCTTGAGAGTATTAAGAAGCAAAAGAAAAAGTAACAGCGTAACAAACTGATATTTCATGGTAAAATAAAAGGCAATTTGGCTAAGAACTTTTGTCAGAAGCAATAGCTGGTGAGTTTGACTCTAAACTATATGTTATCTCCCTGTCTTCAATTTATACCACATTGGTAACATAATCAGCACTCTGGCTAGTATGAACATTGAAGTGAGGGAAAAAAAAGTAGAAACGAAGGTTTCTCATAACAACGTCTTGTAAGACTACTAAGACTGACCGCTTTCTTCTTTTACGATGTTCTTAGATAAAAAGAAATTTGTGACAGCGCTCTCAGCACTCTGTAAAGATAGCGGCTTCCAGTTAAGCACTGCTCGAGATCTGCCGTTGTAAGGCTGAAGAGGCGGGGCACGCAACGGAAACATTATCTCACGTGATGCCGCACCTGGTACCAGTGACGTCACGGACGGTAGCACGACTGTATAAGGGCGGAAGCAGCCGATAGTGACTAAGTTACATCGAACATGTCGAAGAAGTCATTGAATTTCTCCGGTATAATAGTAAACAAATACATTTTCACATCCACTATCTATGAGACTTATTGTGCCAGAACTAATACTTGATTGGAAATCCCCTCCCAAATATTCCCAATTGTGCGTCCCTCCGTCCAAATGTCTGCTCGACAGGTGTTTTGGCTGGAACTTCCCCGACTCTACAATGAATCATTAAGCCGTGATCTACGTAGAGGATGAAAAGTGTACATTTATAAAAAATGAAACAATATTCCTTGTTTGGCTTTTGAAAAAATGGCTCTGAGGACTATGGGACTCAACATCTGAAGTCATCAGTCCTCTAGAACTTAGAACTACTTGAACCTAACTAACCTAAGGACATCACACACTTCCACGCCCAAGGCAGGATTCGAACCTGCAACCGTAGCGGTCGCGTGCTTCCAGACTGTAGCGCCTAGAACCGCACGGCCACCCCGGCCGGCTTTGGCTTTTGAAAGCGATGTCGATACACTAGGGCTTGCTTGCTAGGCCTATCGAGACAACATCGTCAGTTTTTCTGGACGTCAGCGTAGCAGGTGACATGAAAACCGTAACGTATGCGGACAATGTGGTCATATTGATAGACAATGAGCAGGAATTGTAAGAACTATTAATTATCTCGCACAAGATACCTGAAGAAGCAGGCGTGGAGATAAAGTTAGTAAAAAGTCACTTAGTGAAAATCAGCAAGGAAAACTGTAATGGAAAAATAATTAAAGAAGTAGACGCGCTCTAGTACTTAGTAAGCAAGCTAACCAGGCAAGTAAACATGATGGAAGAAATTGCGGGGAGGATAACAAACGTTATTCTTGTGTATTATACGTAGATATGAATTAGAAAAAACCTGCGAAAGCGAGCGAAGATCGTGATGTACAACTCATATTATGTGCCAGTTTTGAGCTGAGGATCGGAATGTTGGACCGGGACAAAGAAAGATCTGAGTAGAATATGTTCAAATGTGTGTGAAATCATATGGGACTAGCCGGCCGGGGAGGCCGAGCGGTTCTATGTGTTACAGTCTGGAACCGTGCGACCGCTACGGTCGCAGGTTCGAATCCTGCCTCGAGCATGGATGTGCGTGATGTCCTTAGGTTAGTTAGGTTTAAGTAGTTCTAAGTTCCAGGGGACTGATTACCTCAGCAGTTAAGTCCCATAGTGCTCAGAGTCATTTTCTTATGGAACTTAACTGCTAAGGTCATCAGTCCCTAAGCTTACACACTACTTAACCTAAATTATCCTAAGGACATACACACACGCCCATGCCTGAGGGAGGACTCGAACCTCCGCCGGGACCAGCCGCACAGTCCATAACTGTAGCGCCTTATCAGTGGAATACAAATAAAAGAAACGCGCTTTCTGCAAGTGACCACGAGTAAGATGAGGAAAAATAAGAAGCGGAGGAATATGAAACACGCTTCGTATGAATCTTCTAAAATAACTGTGGGATGGAATAGGTTACATAGGTTGGCCTTGTAAAAAGAGTGTCGAAAGAAGGACTACCAAAAGTAGCAGTGGAATGGATAGAATATGGAAGAAGATAAATTAAAGGACTACTAACAAGATGGGAGACTAGGTCAGGGACATTGAACATCAAAGAGAAAGAAATGTTGAACGATAGATGGTAGGAAGAAAAAGAGCAGATAAGAAGACCCTCTGTGAACGACATGCATATGCAGAACAGTTTCTGGAAAAAGAAGAAGAAGAGAGGCTGAGGTTGGTGACGTTCAGGGTAATGTACGTGAAAACCAACGGTGTGGATTGGGAAGAAAGGGAGGTGTAGTGATGCAGAGCGCGGTAGGCTGTGCGGGCTGCAGATGGCGACGGCGCGGCGCGACCCACTGTTGACAGGGCAAACAGCGCAGAGCGGCCGGGCTACCCGGTAACCCGGCAACCCGCAGGCGCAGCCGCGCTGCAGCGCCGCGCGAGCTAACAGCCAGCTCCCACGCGCCGTGGGAACCACGCCCGCCGCTTCACGGCCGGCGCCCTACATGGCGTGTCCCACGTCTGACTAGGTCGAACCCTGATCACTGTGCCTGTCTCGTGTCTCTTCGAGCGGTTTCGGAGTCATAACTTTCATTGTTGACGTCTTCAGACACCGGGTTGACCGAGCTCTCCTCGGTAGTCTATCGAGTGTAAGCGTCTTCATCTCTGACTATGATCAAAAGGTAACAGGAATTATCGTTTTTCTTAAAAAATCTTTATTTGTTCATTAGAAACAACTTTTTCCCCTTCACAGTAATTACCCTCAGATATAATACAGCTGTACCAGAGCTTTCCCTAAAATTGGAAGCATTTCTGAAACTCACTTTTCGTTATGACGTTCAGCTCTTTCAGCGGTTCTGTTTTTCTCTGATCCATGGTGGTAAAACAACGTCCTTTCATGGTTCTCTTCAACATTGAGAATAGAAAGGACTCTAATGCGGCCATGTCCGGCGAATACGATGGCTGGAGCAACACATAAAGAGTTCGTTTCTTGTCGAGAAATCATGAAGAAGCTTTGAAGTGTGAGCGGGAACATTACCGTCACGCAGTTTCCACGAGTGGTTTTGCCACAATTCTGGTCGTTTTCTTGGGATTGCATCACGCAAACTAGTCTTAATTTCCAGGCAGTACTCCTTATTGACTGCTCTTTATTCTTCGCATTTTACTGTCCTTGTTAAAGAACGTCGATAAAAATAATGTCAGGACAAGATTGATCTGGAAACGCTCTATCGAATGGGAACTAAATACCCCGATTTAAAAATAGGTTAATTGTATTGAAAAACTAACTGACGCTTACAGTTAACACTGGGCGTGACGAGCAGTATTTGAGCTGACTCCAACTGCACAAAACGAAAGGAAAATTGTTAATATCTGCTGATACACTAGAGAAAATGCTCCTGGCGACTCTTAGGAGGGAGACCATGGTTCAAATGGCTCTGAGCACTATGGGACTTAACATCTATGGTCATCAGTCCCCTGGAACTTAGAACTACTTAAACCTAACTAACCTAAGGATATCACACAATACCCAGTCATCACGAGGCAGAGAAAATCCCTGACCCCACCGGGAATCGAACCTGGGAAGGTGACCATTTATAGTAGCATTTTACCTGTGGCTCTGTCAATGCACATGTATCCCACATATACTGCAAATATCTTCTCCTCCCCCCTCCCTATCTCTCCGTTTGCTTTTCCCCCTCTCTCTACTCAGCCGTGTCGGACCCCTCGCAACCCCCTAGAATCCAGCCCGATACTACCTGCACAACACGCATGTCCTGCAGAGCAACCGAAGTCTCAGGCATTACCAGACTTATTCAATCCCCCTGCACAACACACATGTCCTGCAGAGCAACCGAAGTGTCAGGCATTACCAGACTTATTCAATCCCACCATCACATAGCAGACGAACAAGACAGCGAGTTAATAATGAATCGTCATTCAATTCTGAGCTGTATTTAAAATCTGTAGCTGATCGGGAAGCTACATCAAGATCACTTGCAAAATACGTACTGAACAGACAGACAGACAAGAAAGCGACCTAATAAAAAGGCATTAAAATACGGGTTAGTGATCTCCACGAGGGCTACACGCGACTCATCTGCCATGCGTAGCGAGGGTAGAGGGTAGCGGGACACACGCAGCGACGCGACCGTGACGGCGGTTTGACGGCGATGGCGGCAGCCCATCAGAATGCAAGCCGTCAATCAGGCTGGCCACCGGCTGCTCTGACAGGCGCGCGCCGCACAGAATAACAAACCGCAGCCCTGATGCCCGTCCCAGCGACGAGCCCCCACCGATACATCCGCGTCACACTGTGCAACTGTCACTCATTTGCTTCCGTCTCTAACTCGATTTCGGAAAATGCTCTGGTTAATATTCCTTTTGCGAATGTTGTGGACGGTACGGGTGTCAGCTGCCCTCCACCACAAACAGTCTTTCAACTATGCGAACGTCTATAGAGGCACACAGAACCCCTGACAATAGAAGAGTACTTTATCCGGCTTGCGCGTTACCTGTGCTCAGTTCTGTAAATTTGGAAAAAATAAACGAATCTTGAATTGTATTTTATAGTTACAACGAATATTTTCGCTTAGATTAGAAATTTCTCATCGAGAAGACAAGACACAAAGAAAAAAACTGTGGTTAACACTTAGAATAAAACATTCCTCTGGCAAGCGTGTATCTTTCACATTTATTCCGCCAGAGGCGCGAAAGTCGCCCTACGGTTCCAACCAGCAACGAGACTCTCATCTCGTCATGTGCCTCGTCGTGCCAGTTTACCCAACAAAACTTACTTCAACTCCAGATCCACACTGCCTCACAGGCAGATGTTCCAGGTAAGAGCAAACATGTACCCGGCACACAAACTGATTTTCCTGAACTAGCAATATCGTGCCTCACGGGCGGATAATCAACTTTTATTCTGCAAGTTCTTTTACATGCCACTTTCAGTTAACTGACTATGTTACAACTTAATTTATGTTTTACTGAGTTTGCTTAGAGGAATTTTTACAGAATAACTTTACCCATAAAATCACAACTAACAAAATAACTATTTTCAAGCGGGGTCCAGTTTCAGTGTTTTTCTCTTTCTTTATAAACTAAAATTTTATTCGTTCGAAATACTTTATGTATATAGGTATGTTCTTTACGCAGGATAAATTTTGATTTGATTTATTATGCCTCGCTCATTTTACCATTGTTCGCTAGGTAGCTACTCCTCTCACAACATTCGACGAGGAAGTCCTCGCATATTTTGGTTGAAGTAGACGAATTATGCAGAAGAAGGAGGAAATGTTTCTGAAGACTCTGACTCTGAATTTACTTTTGTGTTTCATATGTTTCTGACGAAAATGATCTGACAATGGTAGAACACGACACAGGCTCAGACATAACCAAAAATGAACTGGATCAGAATATTTTGTATGAAGAGAGTGAAAGTATTACCACTGAAGACGTTCAGCATCACCCAACTGAAAAAAAAAGTAAGCAATCACAATTGTGATGATAATGTGTCGCATACAGTTAACATGTAATGTGACCAGCCAGATGCACCAAGTGTTACAAATTCGTCTTTTAATAGTTCAAATGGCTATGGCCACTATGGCACTTAACTTCTGAGATCATCAGTCACCTAGAACTTAGAACTACTTAAACCTAACCAACCTAAGGATATCACACACATCCATGCCCGAGGCACGATTCGAACCTGCGACCGTAGCAGTTGCGCGGTTCCAGACTGTAGTGCCTAGAACCGCTCGGCCACTCTGGCCGGCCAAGTTTCTTACTTTCCACTTTCAGGCGAAGTATTTACTTCAAATTTTTCTGCAGTGCATCCTGTGGAGTACATCATTCAGTAACGTGCATACGAACCAAAACAATGCTGTTATACAGGACAAACCTTGATCAGTTTTTGTTAACTGTCCCACGTAAGCGTAATCCCACAGAAAAGCTTAATTCCGCAGTGTGCTGAACAAATTTATCTTTTTCCCGTTCTGAGTATTTCTTTGCTTTTCTCTTCCCGTTTCCGTTTTCCTTTCCTCACCTGCTCTGTTGATTTATCGCCATTGCGCTAATTATGCCTTCAGTTTATTTCTGCCACAGTTTTCACTCTCTGGCAGCACTACTGCTAATAATGTCACTGCCATCGTGTCCTGAGAAATAAAGTTTGTCTATGATTCTGTGCATAACATTATTACACCAGCTCTTACCCTTATCATAATTATTTAATAGAAACTTTATTGGTAAGTGCCTCCTAATCCTTATTATAAGTTTTACGTATACACGAACTATATCACCGCGAAAAGTTGTGAAAGTAATTGTTTTTATTCGCACAGTGAATTGCAGATATCGCGAGACGAAGTTCAAGTCCTAGATTACTTTGTATAAGATACGAGTCTCTTTCCCGTCGCGCCCTTTTTCTCTTTGCCTGAAAAAAAGGGATGTGTTTTACTGGCAGTGCTTCTCGTTTTACGTTCACAGGCCATTCCGTTCCCCGCGGACCTGCATTCTGCAGCGACGGAGTTATGACGAGCCTCGGTTCGTGGAACAAAAACCGCCCGAAACTTCTGTCGCATCGCTCTATGTTACTTTGGGCGCCATGCAACGGTATTTCTCGTAACGGGGGCTCTAAGCGTGAAAAATACGTCGCGTCTGTCCTCGCTAGTTGGTGTGCTCCACCGTGCACGACCTACCTTGTGACATTCATAACGCTTCTTTCCCTCGCTCTCCTATTTTTGTCAGGCAGCTGGCACAATCTGTGTTCCTACAAACTTCCAGTCAACACCAATATAATACAGTGTCTATCCCTGTGCTATCGCAGCACGCAATGTCATAGAATTTACTTGGCCAAGAGCGAAGGTTCCTAGGTTCATTTAGTTGGGGAACAGAATTGTAAAGGCGGAGTATTTTCAGGTTGCTAGTTGTGTTTACGATTGTGAGCTTGTGGAAAATATTTGTTCAATGTTAAACTACTCTCGATCATTTTCCTTTTAACTGCAGTCTTTTGATGTATCGCGTTTCTGTATTAGGCTATTAACGTTATTTTCATAGGCACTGATATACAACTTTTAAATTGTTCTAAAAGGTCCCATTCTATCATAGTATCTGTCCTGTGACTTCTTCTTTGAATCACTGCCAGATTCAGTCCGGTAGGATAACAGACTGTCCCCACGCCTCATAAATTGAGTGTGACATTAATTGCAAGTCATGAGCCAAAATACGGCCATTCCTACCGAAACAAACGTTATAAATTTTCTGCATCAAGAATCTAAAATGTAGAAAAGCTACAGAACTCCACATAAGGCAGTACCTTGTCAGAGCAAAGTACAAGCCACACTCGATCACTTTAAAGGGTTGGTCAAACGATACTCGCGCTTGAACGGCCTCGAGATTTCCCGATACCCCACAGCTTTCGATACAGTATCGAGCTTGTTCGGACTATCACTTGACATGTGACTCGGACGGCGCGAATCCAAGGGATACGCGTGAAACTACGAACTATCCACAACAACATGCTTTGGCTATGTTTAAACTTTCAAAATCTCTTGCAACATTGGAGGAAACAGTATTAAATCCTACCATTGCACAAACTTCCGCTGTGTCTGATCAAATTTACGATATCTCATACAGTACCGGTACGTACTGATATGAGCTTATACAGACATTTATGTGATTTTCTAGTAAAGGTACGAAGAGGAAAATGATGTCCTCCATGAAATATTACTTGACTGACACCATAATAATACTTTACTTGTTGATGAAAGACGGTAATTATTTACGAAGTAGTTGCAAGTGAGCAGTTTAATCCCTGTTCACACATCAGTATTACAGATAAAACCGTTACCAGATTTAAACAGTTTGAAAACAATACGGTGGCATTCAGATGAAACAGTCAAGACAGTAAATCAAGCTTTAAATGCCGTACAAACGAAATAAAATGACTAATTTTAATCGCGAGAATGAATTACAGTGGCAAGTTCCGTCTTGGAGGTAATACCAGCAGATGTCACTAGATCATGGGACAAAGAAAAACTTGAGTATTGGGCAGAGTCGTGACGGCAATCTTTTATTTATTTATTTATTGGTTGCAGTTCTTAAGCATGAGCTGCACCCTGGAAGATATTTAAGACCGTGATTGACAGTTGTTATTATTAAAATCCATAGTGCATGGTTCATCTGTGTTCAGTTTTTGACGGGCTTTGACTGTACCATCTTACCACTAAATCTGAGGGGGAAGTTGGGGGGGGGGGGGGAGGGGCGTGCAATGGGGAGTTTCTTTTGTAAGACAGGTCATTCTGATCGTATCAACAAAAGCCGCTAGATCGCAGGTTGATCAAATGATCGAACAGAACTCGAGATTTCCCGAACCGTAATGTTAACCGTTTGAACAGTTCGAGTCGTATTCAAACACAGCCCAATGGCACATTGTCTTCTCATATAAACACTGTCAAAGAATGTACAAAACAGCTTTAAGCACTATGCGATTTGACAACTGAGTTCATCAGTCCTCTAGACTACTTAAACCTAGCTAACCTAAGGACATCACACACATCCATGCCCGAGGCAGGATTCGAACCTACGACCGTAGCGGTCCCGGAGCCGAAAACCTTTCGGCCACAGCAGCTGGCAAGGAATGTACAAATCAATACAAAGACAGTTGCCATGTGTAAGTTGATACTCATGCAATGTGTATCTCTGGTATTAAAAATAACGGAAAATGTATATTTCTATACTTTTTTGCATTAAAAAAGGGCAACAAATACAGTTATTATGCAAAATTAAGAGTTTTTAAAACAAATAAATGTCAGTAATCGGAGTTTATTAGTGCATTGTTTGAAGTTCTGCATACGCATGCAAATATTTAAGTATATAAAATATTTAAGCACAGAAACCTAAATTCTATTCGTTAATTTCAAGTATCAAATGCGGTTTTGTTATTCACAGAAATTATCAGTCATTACTCCAGACTTCGCCCCGGGGCGCCTAGCGCGTCACGCAAATGGGTGGTGCTCAATTTTCCGCCGCGGTACGAAAGCCTGTGTAGGGTCATTAATAGCTAGGCACAGTAGGAGAAGTTACCGCAGTTACGGATGGCCATCCAGCGCGGCCTATAAACCACGCGGTGACACTCATTATTTCACGGTGACGCTAGCGGCCACTGCGTACGTCGCCACAGCCGCAGACGCGAGAGGAGAGACAAATGAGTGTGCAGAGAAGGAGCTATGGGCCTTGCCTACTGCCCCTATGTATTTCAGCAAGCACATACGCAACGCGCACGCACGCCGCTATTGTCGCCGCAGCGGCAGCCGTAATTATCAGTTCTATATGTAAATCAGCGCGGCGAAAAATATTTCCGGACTGTACGGGTGGTATAACGCTCGCAAAACGATCGCCCCTTTTGTGTGACAACTTGCTGCATTATGTAGCGGAGCAATTATTGTTCAATGAACGCGGAAACGGGCGGTGAACAATACAAAAAGGGAAAAGTAAAAAATGAGACTGGCGCGAGCGAGAATAGATTTATGTGCGCGCGCGGCCGCGGTCGGGCTGGGATTGTGATGGTAATGGATCTAGTCCGGCATCCGCTGTGTGGTCGGATCGGGAAACAGCCGAGGCGCACTTGCATAGGGATTACGCCAGCGCTGGCTGACGAAAAAGTGCCGTGTCTTGTTTTCTCCCTCTCCACATTCACTCAATCCAATCCGCTTCCCTATCTCCACTCCAGCCTGTTACTGAGTGGGGTTCACAAACGTGCTGCACAGCGGGAAGATCTTATACTGTCTTACATTAAGTTTCGCAAATTTTTAACGATATCTTCAGTTGTTTACAGCCGTGCAGCTTCTTTCATTTGCTGTATAACCGGCTATCGCATAACTAAATCCAGACACACGTCATACAACATAATCATCATCCATTTGCAGGATGTAAGCATCTTCCAGACTTCTCCATACATTACGACCTTCAGCTCTACCCCTGCACATCCGTCCTGTTTGTTTCCTTGTGTCGTCATTAGGCCATCATTACGTCTCCTAACATACTGTTTTAGTTTCGTAACACCCACTTTCACGCCATCATGTCCTTCCTCTTACCCATTTGTGTGCTTTTCTCTCCCTTGTATTTATACCATCTTCCTTTGCCTTTTCCCAATACGGGTGAAGGTTCTTTTGTTTACACTGCGTACCCGAAGCACCTTCCTCGGCCCGATTCTGTCATGTGCCTCTTCTTGAAGTACGAGAGTGATGTTAACGGCGCGCAATACTATCCAGTTCGCTCCAGTAGCCGGGAAAGGCAAGTAAGTACGAACTGGGCAGAAGTATTGGATACACTGCTTGACAGTTGTTAAGGAACAAATACCAATCGCTAGGAAACAAGTGACAGTTGCTACGGAAAACCCTACCAATGACGTGTGAACTACAGCGAAGCCTGTGCACAAGCGATCTGTATGCGTTCGACAGTCCATGCAATACGGTGTCTGTTGTGGAAACGATTAGTGTGGCATTTTGTCTGATACTGCAACATGTCTACAACAGATCAATTGAATGTTTACGATTTGGGACCAGCAGTCTGACGGCACAAAGCTGGTCAAAGTGTTGCTACCGTGGCCACAATAAAAGGTTCGTAGAGCACTTGACCACGAAAGGCAAACGTCCCCAGTTCGAGGTTCAGTCCGGCACACAGTTTTAATCTGTCAGGGAGTTTCATATCAGGGCACACTCCGCTGCAGAGTGAAACCCTCATTCTGAAAACATCCCCTAGGCTGTGGCTAAGAGATGTCTCCGCAATATCCTTTCTTCCAGGAGCGCTAGTTCTACAAGGTTCGCAGAAGAGCTTCTGTGGAGTTTGGAAGGCAGCAGACGAGGTACTGGCAGAATTGGAGCTGTGAAGACGGGTCGTGAGTCGTGCTTGGATAGCTCAGTTGATAGAGCACTTTCCCGCGAAAGGCAAAGGTCCCGAGTTCGAGTCTGCACTCATGCATTCGCCTTCATAGCTAAGTATCTGACTCCTGTGTGGAGAATCTGGTTTCGATGACCGGTGCTGCCAAGGAGTTTTCCTTGGTGGGAGAACTGGAACAAGAGAGCTCATTCTCGGGATGCGTATTGAGTAGCCGCATGAGCCCAGGTCTGCTAACCTGACAAAGGATGTGCCATGTGTTGACCCCGCAACGCTCCATGCCACATCACAAGAAACCTCGATGACGCCATTGGCTGAAGATGACGGGAATGTCGGCCACACCAGTTGGCGCGTCTGAGGCAAGAATGGCTGTCTTTCACACTTCTATCCAGCATCGAACTGCCTTTCTCGAAGTATAATACTGATCTGGCGTCGGCATGTCCTGTAGAAGCGAAAATTACCGCACGGATACTTCCCAGATGGGACGCGCAGCTGATATGATGTTTTCACATAATTCATAGGATTAAAAGATACAGTGATAGCAAAAGTGAAAGAAAACCTGCTTTTTCATCTGACAACAAAAATGATAGCAGAGGTGATCTAAATCACCACTAAGTGTGTTGTAGGATTATAGTATAATTATTTAGTGATGTCGTTCGTTATGGTCGAAGGCCGTGTCCCATCACCATCAGAACCATCGCTGCGCCGGAAATCCGCTTCGGCTTCCTTGAAGCTAAGTTTTGTGTTGGCAAAAAGCAAGAATTCCTTTGTGTTGATACCAATGAGTATAAAACGAAATGCAGGGAGGCTCTTCAACGACGTGAAGCACCAAAAGACACCCGCACGTAATACCTTCATTCACGGCAGTCAGTACCACGGAGAATGTTCCATACCTCATGCTGTAAGACACGGCATGGAGGTTCGAAATTCAACCCGAGACTCCAGTGAATTATGCTGTGATTATAAATAATACATAACCGGAATTCCAGCCCATTCCGCATTTAAAGTGAGCGTGAGGTAATTATCTCAGCTGCCGAGCTGGATATTTACGGTACATATATCGGAAATATTTGAAAAATATATCGTACAAAGCAAATTATAGAACAACAAAAGGTACACGCAGAAGTGGCGTATCGCATGTTAATTTTCCGCATTTGCGAATACCACAGCACACCTCTCTGCGTGCACAGTTTTATCTCTGGTTATGACAACAGTAAAACTAAAATGTTGTTCACAGTTCACACCGCTGACGTGTATAGCTGCTCGCAACGCCGAATAACTGCAGTTTCGTACATGACCTTTCAGACAATTCGTAATGGCCTGCGGACTGCTGTTTTTAGACTTGTTTTGTCTTATTTGCTCCTAGTGTTACTCCTCTGCTCTCTTTCACCGGTGTGTGTGTGTGTGTGTGTGTGTGTGTGTGTGTGTGTGTGTGCGTGTGTGTCAGAAAGCGCAGCCTTTGCATATGCAAAGAGATGTCCGGAATGGATGGAGAGCTAACGTGATTGCATGGGACGGCGGCCGTAAGCTCGTTGATCACCGTAATTAGCAGTTAATGGGCAATTCGGCAGAGTCACCGGCCGGCGGACTTTGTGTGTGCTCGCGCCATGGCGACTGAAAATAGCCGCCCGAGGGCAACGCGTGTCGAGCGGGGCCAACATTTCTCACATTCTGCGTTGTTAGTGCTTTAGTTACGGGTAGCGGCGGATTTTGCAAACATGTGCGTTTCGCTTGGAGAAGACTCCGCATAAACCTTGAATGGCAAAGTTAAGAAATAGTAACGAAGAAACAAAGAGGCGCAAACAAAACACTAACGAGAGCGTTTTTTTTTTTTTTTTAAGTTGTTCCACCTGAAAAATCTAATAACTTTATAATTTTGTGGCTACACATTCTCATCCAGTTTTCATCTGAAAACGTCATTTTAACTCTCTCATTAAAAATGCAAGCTGATTAGAAATTTGTTAACAAATGAATTCTACTCTATTTTGTAAAGTCGGAGGATGCTAATATACGTGGCTTGGAGGAAGCAACTACCCCAGTTCTGGTTCCGTCTTAGTCAAGAATGCGATAGAATTTTTTTTCTAACAAGGCCACAGATTGCGCACAGGTTGATTCAGTATTACCGATTTCGCTCGTCAGGGGGGAGAATTATCAGATCTGTGGATATTATAGGATTTTACATCAACGTCAGATAAAGTGAGTCACTACAATTCGACTTATGACGTAGTATCTTTCTCTGGTGGAAGTGCGTGAGAGGGTTAAGAGCACCGCTCCGTACCACAGTCAAACATGAAGTGATGTGAGTTGGACCTGTAATGTTTATTCTAAGCCTATCGATCGGATGTATGGTCAAAACACAACTAAGAAAGTCTCATCTCATTTGGAACGTAAATCATATCGATATGTGCAGGCCACATACTAGCATTACAAGTAATACTTCATAGGGCACGCTGTAAGGTTCATTCACTGTATTCATCGAGCACATAGTTGCCTACTTGGTTGTCGACACAGGAAAAGCACCACGAATCACTTTCATAAGAATACCGTGGCCACTGCTGCCAGTGGAAGGGAAACGGAAAGGGAACGGCGTTTTTCTGTCATTTTTCACATGTCATAATCCGTGTAATATTTACTACCCTGGTTACCCGTCAGGGTTGTACCTCAATTATCCACGTGGCAGACACCAGTTGCTTATTTGAATTTACACTTATCGCTTCGTGTAATTATCCTCTCTCACTAAACACTGTGTAACTAAAATTGAGAAGTTGCGTCATTATTACCTGGCCTTTTATATAGCCTCACCCAGTTCCTGGACTGTTCACCCCTTCCCGTTTTTAGGGGTACTTATTAATATACTGACCGCATACGTAAAGAAAGCGAACGTTAATGTGGTAACGCCTAACATGTATGCAAAATACTCAACCTAAAGCGACCAGAGCTACTATGAAAATTACGGTAGTCTGCGTTCACTTCGAAGAGAGTACGGTAACCATCAGCAGTTTCACAACTGTGATTATTTCTGTGCCATGGAATGCGATGGAAAGACTGCCATAAGAGAAAATGGGTCACATTTATGTAAGCAACAATGCTGTATCGACTGTTTATAAATTAATATAGTTTGAAGAGAAGATGCTCCTGTTGCTGACTGACTGCTGAAAGGGAATGGAGCTGTCAGCTGCTAAATATCTTAACATGGGTAGTAAAAACTGTTTATGCTCTTCTTATTCCATTTGCAATCAATTGTGTTTAATGATCTTTTCCCTTCTTTTTTCTGTTTTCGTTCGATTTCGAACTTATGATGCTTCACCTTTAGACACATCAGTTCGTTAGCGGATGTCGTATATATATATATATATATATATATATATATATATATATATATATATATATATATATGTGTGTGTGTGTGTGTGTGTGTGTGTGTGCGAGAATCATATGGTGTACTTACAACGCGAGCTAAGGTTACGTAAGCAAGAACAAGTACAGGTGAAGCTATTTTAATGGACCCGAATATAAACACCGAATCGTCAATGCTGAAGTGATGTTATTTTTTTATTTTTCAAGAACGCTTAATAGGCGAGCCTGGACACGACATCAAACATGTAAATAAGCGCCGTGTAGCGGCAGCAAAGCCTACAGGCGGTCCCCCCGCCACCGGTCTACATCATTCAGGGCCGCCTGGCGGCTGGCCCTTGGGAAAGGGCGCGCGCCCATTGACGGCGCCGGGCGGCGCTTTTGTCCACAGAGGGCGCGCCGCGTGTGTGAAAGCCGGCCACTGCGTATATCACAGAGAATTACTTACTGCCAGCTTTTGTGCCGGCAAGCGAGCCGCTGGCTGCTAAAGAATTCTATCAGCAGCCGCACTCACGGCATGCCGCCTGTCCGCTGGAGGCCGCGTTCTCTGCTTCCTCCAGAGCTGGCGCCAGTACAAGGGGGAAGTACAGCAGCCGCCAACGCCGTACCGGCCGAATAGGCGAAGCCCCATCACGTGTCTTAACACCAGCTACTGTAATACTTTTTAGGCAACACGGCTGTTTTTTCCTGTCAGAAAAGTCGCAGTTTGTAGCAAATGAAGAAAAGTCATCGAGTGAAACAGAAGGGATATCTAGCACTTCCCTAGTAAGTATTGTAGGCCCTCTGCCGTTCTTAATTTATACAAATGATTTAAGAGACACTCTTAGCAGCCATCTTTGTTTGCAGACGATGCTGCCGTTTACCATCTAGTCAAGTCATAAAAGGATCAATACGGCTACAAAATTATTTTCGTACATCTATAGTTGAAATGGACGACAGTAGGACGTCAGCTGGTATAAATTTATATAAACAATGAAGAAATTTCTCCAGCTGTATTTAAGGTGTCGATTTTATTTTGGGAACAAGTATCAACGTTGTAACCCACCTTCTACACGGAGCACGTCCATATCTCACCACTGACTTCAAGTATGAGCCACACGCAGTTGACGTCAACAAGTGTATGCGCCTGAAGATGTCGTTGATACAACGTTGAAACTAGTTGCCAAAATAAAATAAGACACCTTAAATACAGCTGGAGGAATTTCTTCATTTTTAATACAAAATTATTAAATCGCGATGTTTATTCGGTGCTACCCTACGGGTATTATCGCAGTGCGTTCCAGGCGGTATCCCAGCGGACAGGAACGGCTGACCAGAGAAAGACAGGGCTACGGTAGGGGCAGGCGGGGGGGGGGGGGGGGGGGACAGAGAGAGGAGGAGGAGGAGATGTTTACTATACATGTGATATACGCGTACACAGGCGAAGCTGCGAGTAAGAAGCTAGTATATACACGGTATTAGGCATGTGAGTACAGATACTATGATCACTGGCACCTTAATATGTACTCACTTCAGTGTGTTAGCTGTTTGCCGGCCGCGGTGGTGTCGCGGCTCTAGGCGCGCAGTCCGGAACCGTGCGACTGCTACGGTGGCAGGTTCGAATCCTGCCTCGGGCATGGATGTGTGTGATGGCCTTAGGTTAGTTAGGTTTAAGTAGTTCTAAGTTCTAGGGGACTAATGACCTCAGCAGTTGAGTTTGATAGTGCTCAGAGCCATTTGAACCATTTGTTAGCTGTTTTCTCTCTGCGTCTAACAGTCTCCCGCACACACATATTTTACCACCTGATGCTTTCTGCACAGATATGACTGCATCACTAAGTGGGCTACGCCTGTCAGTATAGACTAACCGTATTGTGTTCACGGGTCCACATTTCAATACAGGACTTGCTGCGTAGGAGAAAATAAAAGTTAATGGCTTGCTTGTGCCAGGAGTGCTTGAAATTACCAACCAACCTAAATAACAACTAAAAACTTAACTCCTCCCGAACAGGCCACAAAGGTCCAACGGTACCGACGGGCCGCCGTGTCATCCTCAGCCCACATGCGTCACTGGATGCGGACATGGAGGAGCATGTGGTCAGCACATAGATCTCCCGGCCCAATGCCAGTTTCCGAGCCGGAGCCGGTGCTTCTCAATCAAGTAGCTCCTCAGTTTGCCTCACAAGAGCTGAGGGCACCCCGCTTACCAACAGCGCTCGGCAGACCGGATGGTCACCCATCCAAGTGCTAGGCCAGTCCGACAGCGCGTACCTTCGGTGATCTGACGGGAACCGGTGTTACCATTGCTGCAAGGCCGTTAGCAACCAACCTAGCTACCTACTCATAAAGCGTCAGTAAAGCGCATGCCAGACTGAGATTCAATGGAAGGAAATGCAATCCGAAAACAAAGGAAGTACGTTACAGTACACTTGTTCGCCCACTGCTTGAACATTGCTCACCAGTGTGGGATCCGTACCAGATAGGGTTGATAGAAGAGATAGAGAAGATCCAACGGAGAGCAATGAGCGTTGTTACAGGATCATTTAGTAATCGCGAAAGCGTTACGGAGATGATAGATAAACTCCAGTGGAAGACTCTACAGGGGAGACGCTCAGTAGCTCGGTACGGGCTTTTGTTGAAGTTTCGAGAACATACCTTCACCGAGGAGTCAAGCAGTATATTGCATCCTCCTACGTATATCTCACGAAAAGACGATGAGGATAAAATCAGAGAGATTAGAGCCCACACAGAGGCATGCCGACAATCTTTCTTTCCACGAACTATACGAGACTGGAACAGAAGGGATAACCGATAGAGGTACTCAAAGTACCCTCCGCCACACACCGTCAGGTGGCTTGCGCAGTATGGAAGTAGATGTAGATAATAGAGATTACTCTGCAAATGAAGTAAATACTGACGTAATGTTGATCAGTAGTCAGTTATCAGTATACATTAATTCATCAAATGTTTAAAATCCGTTGCGAAATTTCGCAGGCGCAATATTAAAAACCAGAAAATAATTATTTAAATAAATATTTTTAGGATAGCAAGTTTTTAAATCGGACTGAAAACTGTATAATATTTTCTCCTAGCTCTATAGATGTTCCTCGTTTTGTGGAGAGACTCCTAAAACCTTGTTCTTGCTTATTTTTAATAGCTACAGCAGTACTTGCAAGATTTATAATGGAAACTGTGGGGCACATGCAACAGTTAGGAACTATTTATCCAACACTTATGTACTGGATGCGCCCCAAGTTTTACGTTATAAAACTCACAAGTATTCTCATAGCTATTTAAAATTGAGAAGCAGAAATTTTCAGAACTATCGTTATGGGTTAAAGGTTTCATATGGGGGTAGGAGATTTTTTTTTATATTTATTGATCCAATCATAAAAAATATTTCAGTATTTGGAATTCAATATCGACACCTTAGGCGTAAATATATCCCGAGACACACAACGTCTCAGCGTTCTACACGAGGATTAGGACTCCTTGCAACCTCCGACAGCAGGGCACGTGGCGACTGGCGACGTGCCGGGCGGCGTTTAGCGTGGGTCGCTGAGAGGAGGGCACACACAGCCTCGCGGCGTCGAGAGCCCTCCAGCTGATGGCCTAACTGTTGCCATGGCAACCCTCCGCGCCGGCGGCTGCGCTCTCCGACCGCCCTCGTGCGCGGCTCGTCCCGCTGGGGCGCTCTCGCTGCCAAGTACTGCGACGGGCTCCAGCCAGCGAGGGCCTCAAAGTGAAGAACCCCTCGGTGTGGCTGCTCGTTATAACGCCGCTGTGCATTCCCCTACTCACGGAAACTGACACATACAGCCAGTTATAAAGGAGCGGGTAGTTTAACGTACAGCCAGACGACTGTTTTGAAAACGCCGCTACAGACGATAATCGCGTAAAGCGGGCTGTTCGAGTAATACAGAGCGAGCAAGTAGTGGAGCAGGGGTAAACCAACAGGAAATATTTAAGTTGGCGTTTCCAGTTGCGGGATTTGTCCTACAACCGAGGGTAACCTCACGAAGCATTTTCCGGAACCGAGGCATTGAATAAATTTTTTATCTATTTCTGGGACATAATCGAGTGTTTAATACTTGTTTTAGTATCCCTTTACGTATTTAAGATACTAAACTCGACGACTTCTTCAGCATGAACAGTGTTCCTGCGACCATGTTGTGTATGACTCACGATAAAATACCGGAAATCTAAATTTGAGTTCTGACACCTAAATAGCTTTACATCGCGAACCAGGGTCTCAAGGAGGCAACAGATGGCTTCATTCGATCACGGACGTAGCGTTTCTCTGACTAGCTAATGGGAAGCGTGCGGCTAGTATTCCTACAGCACGCGTCCAGGACTGCCATTTCGATGAAAAATTTTTTAACCAAACTGACACCGGCGTGCCCTATTCAAATATTATAAGTAAGTAATTTACGAATTTACAGCATCACAGCATGAAAAACCACATCTTGCCAACCATTTTCTGATCTGTGTTGATATCTCACATGAGGTCAGTGACCTGTAGTTCGCACAGAAAATGTTGCTGCTGTGATGAAAATTGCGTCAATGTCACCTGTATGCAATTCTGAACAATTATCTATAATTGGACGAAAAAAACGCAGTTTAAATTTTTTGTAGCCTTTTGAAGTGATTTACAGTAGTATTAATTTGAGTGATGGTTCCTTTTAACGGTAGTTTGTGAGTGCATTTACCATTTGGAATTTTGTGTTAGTGGCAACCAGCGATTACCCTTCACTTGAATGCCCTCTTTTTACTGTCTGTTGGGTTTCACACATATTATATAGGAAACGGGTGCTTATTTAGTACCATAACATCAAGTATATCAGCATGATTTCCTGTTTCCATTACAACATAAGAGAACGGAACCGAGATATTGAAACTATTGGTCGCTTTGCACTGCTGTTAGCAGCTAATCGGCTTACGTCGGTTTGTATATTTACAGGCGTTACGTTCATGTAAAGCCATTGCTTGCAAAACTCAAGATTTTCAGTGTATCACTACCTCTAAGTGTGTACAGGGACATTCCGGCACTGTACTGTCGCCGTAATCAGACGATGTCCATTACAAATATGTACTATAGTTTATGTATGCAAAACCTGTGTACGATATGACTAAATGGTAACTAGTACGTGTCACTTCAAAAAGGGGCCCTGATCCGAAAGCTCTTAACCACTTGATGCGGCTAGAAATCCAAGAAAATTTTATGCAATGATGTCGCATTTTACGAAGGCGACATCGTGAACACCACAGAGCAGCGGAGACCTTCCATCTCTCGGTTCAGCGTCCTCTTTATTCGAAGAGATAATTATGATGGTCAGCGTCGTCTATCATGCCTCGATGACATCAAATCCCTTGTCTTAATGCTTTCCCAAATGGTGAACTCTTGAACTTAGTCTTTGGAGGGGAAATCCTTTTTGCTGTGCAAGAAGGGCTACCGAAAAACTCTCGTTTTTCTCTCAACATTATTTGCAGATCCAAACCAGTCTGCGAATAAAGTTCAAAGGGGGAAAAAACATAGCTCTTCGGTGGACCTTCTTCTCCCGTGACTGACATATCTTGTCTTTAACAGTAAAAAGCCCGCTTCGTTGGACGAGGTAGCTAACGGGCTCCATCGCGATGATGCCAGTTTGAATCCTGGACCTGGAATAAATGTTCACTGACGGTATTCGGAAAGTAAGCGGAAGACGAGTTGGCGATGTAAGGTTCTTGTTCACCATAAGTTGCGACTACATCCTGGATTAAATTCCTAACATCAGCGTAGCGTCTCACTAGGAGACGACAGGGGACTCACTATAGGTAGTGATCCTTCCTTCAAATGGGGATGTTAAACCCGTCTTGGTGCTATGCAAGAGGAGAAGGCTCTGCAGATACGTAAGACACTTCTTTTCACTAGTGCTACTTCTCATTAGGCAGCTGAGAATACCCCTCGCTGTCATGCCACACGAATTCACGTCGTTAGCAGTATTATGGCTAGTTTAAAAAAGATAAATAATGAAATTTTCTTATGAGCTTTTCTTGGGGATGTTACATACTCGTAGTCCTCTTTCATTCAATCTCATTCATCAATGTAACTTTCGCTGCAGGTGTATTTCCGTTCGTGCTGTTGTTCGTAGTTCGTTATCGTTATCGTTGGCTGTAACTGATCGGCGAACTATAGGGTATATGGTAGCCAATAAGAATCATGCAATCCCATAATTTTGGTTTACTGACGTCAGAAATATTTGGCTGCTTTTTTCCGAATTTGTCACAATTTCCGAGGTAGTAATTAGCAGGAAGTTTCAGTTGCTGCGAGTGAAACAAAATATCACTTTATTAAATAGCTTTTAGTGAAAGAAATGTCATTACTCGTCAGGGTAGTCAAGAGCGCTAACGCGCTGCTTCCTGCACTCGGGTAGGCGCGCCGGCACCGGACCGAATCCACCCGGCGGGTTAACGACGAGGGCCCGTGTGCCGGGCAGCCTGGATGCGATTTTTAGGTGGTTTTCCACATTCCGCTAGGTGAATACCTGGCTGGTCCCCACATTCCGCCGCAGTTACACGCGTTGCAGACATTTGAAACACGTCCGCACTAATTCACGATTTCTACTAGACGGAGACAGTTGGAGTACACTAATTCCGTCCTGGGAGGAACGGAGTGGCGGCAGGAAGGTCACCCGGCCATCCCTCAAACTAACATTGCCAATTCCGTGGTAACCACGGCGACCCTGCGATCGCTGCGGGACTCTGTCGTAAGTGAAAAAAAGAAAGTGAAAGAAAAGTCATCCGCAGTCTCCGTCCGTGTTGTCCATGCTCGACACTTTGAAACTCCCACAGGAGGTGGAACGTAATTGTGCATCCTTATTGAAATGAAATGATCGTATGGCATTGTTGGCCGGGAGGCCCAATGAGGGGAACTTCGCCCGCCGTATTGCAAGTCCTTCTTAGTTGACGCCACTTCGGCGACTTGCGAATCAATAATGATGATGAAGAACACACAACATCGAGTCATCACGAGGTAGAGAAAATCCCTGACCCCGCCGGGAATCGAACCCGGGACCAGTGCGCATGAAGCAAGAACGCTACCGCAAGAGCACGAGCTGCGGACTGGGTTTGAAGATGCTGGATTCAGGCCCATCGAGACACATCAGTTACATGAATGCGTAGTGTCTGCTCTATCGGACATGTCCGCGCAGTTGTGATAAACCCGAGTCCGGGTGGCAAAGTGGTTAACAGAGCCGCCTAGTAAACAGAGGATCCCACGTTCGAATCCCGATCCGGCACACATTTTCGAGCGTCGCCGCTGATTCCCTATCAAGTCCCTGTGCGGCTGCGATCAATAATTCCTTCACTTCCTTTTCCTTTCTTCCCTTCCAACCTCAATTTGCATAGCGACTTCACTTGCGAAACAAAGAAAATTGTGAATGTGGGTCGGGTTAGCTATCTACATATTATTCCTCATTTGCTGTGTTTACTTCCCATCATTCATCACGCGTACTATTAGCAACATCCTTTGTTTTTTTAAAAAAATCTCATTTTGCTCATTTTCGTTCGTTTCATATGCTCGGTGCGGACGTCGCGAGACACCCGTTTATGTTCGTTATTGCTCGATTAACTCCGTTTTTTTTTTTTTTTTTTTTTTTTTTTTTTTTTTTTTTTTTTTTTTGTTACAGAGGGCAGCTAACCCTCTGACCGAACACGGTGAGTTAACATGCCGGCTACGGATCCACACCGGACATCGGAACGCAACGGAAAATCCTCCGACAGCTTAAGTGCACTTTCAGCGAAATATGTGTCTCCGAGTACTACGTTTAGTGTCTGGAACTAGACACGAGGTGGCGGTGCGAGGCCCCTACCTGCTGGCGGACGGCGGCGCACTTGGCGCTGGCGGCGTGCGCGTCGACGGCGGCCTGCTTGGCGTCGTCGGCGGCGCCGTCGGCCCTGGCCAGGGCGCGCGCCGCGTCGGCGCGCACCGCCGCCATGTGGGCGCGCGCCTCGGCAGCGTCAGCGCGCAGCGCGTCGGCGCTGGCGAGAGCCTGCACGGCCTGCCGCAGCTGGCCGCTAGCGTTGCGCTCGCGCTCCGACACGTCGGACAGCTCGGCGCGCAGCTCAGACACCGCGCTAGACAGCCACTGCACGCGCAGGTGGTCGTTCCGTTGCCGGTTGCCGCGCAGCGACTCCACCTCCTGCCTGCGAAGCACAAAACACACACACGCTAACAGGTGAGGTCCACCTCCTCAACGAGAAGGTCAATGTATGACAGACACAACTAATGGGAAAACAGTGAAACGGCCTGGAGATTCCACTAGTTTTATCCGAACATCTAGCCCTTGCCCACCAAAATCTCCAGCGTGACCATGCTACATTACTCAACAGCATACGGGTCGTGTTCAGATGGTTCAAATGGCTCTGAGCACCATGGGATTCACATCTGAGGTCATCAGTCCCCTAGAACTTAGAACTACTTAAACCTACCTAACCTAAGGACGTCACACACATTCATGCTCGAGGCAGGATTCGAACCTGTGACCGTAGCGGTCACGCGGTTCCAGACTGAAGCGCCTAGAACCGCTCGGCCACACCGGCCGGCGGCTCGTGTTCAGTTTATGAGTTGAGCTACATAATCAATAGGATAGGGCACGATGCACTGAAGAGTCAAAGGAACTTGTGCACCTGGCTAATACCGAGTATGGTCCCTGCGAACACGCAGAGGGGCCGCAACACGAAATGGCATGGACTAGACTAATTTCCGAAGTAGTGCTGGAGGGAACTGACACCATGAATCCTGCAGGGCTGTCCATAAATCCGTAAGGGAACGAGGGGTTGGAAGTATCTTCTGAACAGCACGTTTCAATACATCCTAGATGTGCTCAATAATGTTAATGTCTGGAGACTTGGTGACCAGTGGAAATGTTTAAACTAAGAAGAGTGTTCCTAGAGCCACTCTGTAGCAATTCTAGACATGTGGCTTGTTGTATTGTAGTGCTGGAATTGCCGAAGTCCGGAATAACACAGGACATGAATGGATACAGGTGATCAGGTAGGGTGCAGTCGTACGTGTCGCCTGTGAGAATCGTATCCTGACGTAACAGGGGCCCCATATCACTCCAAGTGCACATACCCCAGACCATTACAGAGCCTCCACCAGCTTGAACAGTTCCTGCTGACATGCAGCGTTCATGGATTCGTGAGGTTGTCTCCATACCTGTACCCGTTCATCCGCTCGACCAGGCAACATGTTTCTAGGCATCAGCAGTCCAAACAGTCCAATGTCGGTGCTGACGGGGCCAGGCGAGGCGTAAGGCCTTGTGCCGTGCAGTCATCAAGGGTACACGAGTGGGCCTTCGAATCTGAAAGCCCATGTCGATGATGCACCGTTGAATGGTTCGCACACTGACATTTTCTGATGGCCCAGCGTTTAAATCTGCAGCAATTAGCGAAATGGTTGAACTTCTGTCACTTTGAACAATTCTATTCAGTTGTCGTTGGTCCGGTTCTTGCAGGAGCCTTTTGTGGCCGCAGCGATGTTGGAGATTTGATGTTTTAATGGATTCCTGATGTTCACGGTACACCCGTGAATATCGTCTCTACCGCGGAGGTAGTGAGTCCAATTGCTTGTGCACTCACTATAACACTACGTTCAAAATCACTTAAGTCTTGATAAACTGCCATTGTAGCAGCAGTAATCGATCTAACAACTGTGCCAGATACTTGTTACCTTATATAGGCGTTGCCGACCACAGCGCCGTTTTCTGCCTATTTACATATCTCTGTATTTGAATACGCATGCCTACATCAATTTCTTTGGCGCTTCAATTTATCTGTCAGTGACAGGCTACTGAAACATCCGACCACACACTTAGGCCTCTTATTTACAATCACGTTTGAAATCCCATTACTGTTAAATTTTATCTGAGTTGTGTTCACTGCAATTTTTAAATCATTACTTTTATAATTTTAGTGAATATTTACATAAACATATATATTTTCTCATTACTATTATTATTATTATTATTATTATTATTATTATTATTACTATTGGTCTTCCTATGTTGAAACAACTTTATAATCAATTGCTGCATGTAACAGGCTTAAAAAAATTGGAAAAAGTCCAGTAGAATGTTTTGTAGCATAAGAGCTTTCGAATGATTCTCCAAATTACGTACCGAATGAATTTTTAAAAAAATGGTTCAAATGGCTCTGAGCACTATGGGACTTAAAAACTACTTAAACCTAACTAACCTAAGGACGTCACACACACCCATGCCCGAGGCAGGATTCGAACCTGCGACCGTAGCAGTCCCGCGGTTTCGGACTGCAGCGCCAGAACCGCACGGCCAATTCGGCCGGCAATGAGATTTTAAATTCAGTTCTTGATTTAGAATTTTGAAAATTAGTAGAGGATATATACGTCTGGTCAAGAAGGTAGACTGTGCAGTCTGCTGCTGTGTGGTCTTAAGACACTAATGCTATGTGAAGTTAAGGCATGTCCAATGTTTTTCTACACTGATTAATTTTTTGCATTTAGACAAATCATTTTCGAACACATTATCCTAAAACTTTTTTAATTTTATTTTCAAATTTTGTTCAGGAAGCATAAAATATAATACATGTAAACAGCGTTCGCTGTTGCATTGCTATTAGAATTATATAGATCAAGAGAAAGCTGAGAGAATTCAATTTGTGTTATGGTTTCAAAATTATTTTATTTTTTCAACATGGATTAAGGAAAGGATTCATCTGCCCAAGTCGACCACAGACGAACCCATTTTTGTTTTTTTAAAAAAAGATTTAGATTGTTCAAAAACCGGACCTCACGATAGTGAATTCGAGACCCCATTTGTATGGATACGAGAATAAGTTGTTTTTAGATACAGCGAACATTAAAGACATTTAAAGACCTGTTGGTTTGTCGCGATTTTTTTTTTACAATAAAATAGACGCAAACGGTATGTCGGTGGTTAAAATTACTACCATAGATCTACCTGCAAAGGTATGAGTGGGAAACTAAATTTCTTCAGACCTAATCAATTTGTGTGTGTGTGTGTGTGTGTGTGTGTGTGTGTGTGTGTGTGTTTGTTTGTGCATATATAAGAAAAACTTTTGTTTGACATGAATTTGGAAGTTACGGAAGGCAAGCCAGATAAAAAATACCAACATTTAGAACATCCGTGAAACGGATCACTAAATTATTTGGTACGATGGAGCTTGAAGGATCTTCTCGTCCGCTGTCGAGCTGGACTACCGCAAGCTCCTACTAAGGCGGACTGCCGAATGTCTCTGTGCTCTCAGCTCATCTCACGTAGTAGTTGGATTTAAAAACGTACCCCGCACTGCGCTGCGATAAGCCGGGAATCTGCCGTGTCGAGCCGAGATCCACCGTGCGTGGCCGTGCGGAAGTTGGTGGGTCTTAGGTGGGCGCAGCATCTCTATTCATGAGGGGGTGCGTCCGCCTGGCCCCCTATTTACGTTTCCGCTAATGGAAACTTTCCCGGCGCTCGTAAAACGGGAAGCGGCGATAAAGAAGCCGGTTGCAGACGCCCCCGTCAACGAAGTTCATTCGAAACGAGAATTACGACAACTATTTTTCCTTGGCTTTCGTGACGAAAATGGCACGAATAGAATCGGGTTGTCGGAAAGAATAATGCCATTCGGTGAATTGAATGCAACGACCTGTTGACATTAAAGCCACCTTTCCGCCTTGCAGTTAATCCCCAGGCTTCTTGACTCAATTCTTTCTCCCGCTCTCTTTCTTCCATCAATGGTGAGCGTTAATTCGAGTGGAAGACACTCTTCGAGAGCAAACTACTGAAGTTTTTAAAAAGACTCTTCTGCACTTTTTGTGTGATACCTGTTGCTAATAGAAAAATGCCTTTGCTAACAGCTCAGATCAATATATAACTTCTTTAATTACATTACAGTTTTTCAGGAACCTATCTACCGAGTAGCTTCAACTATATTTACGCATCACTAATAGCTTACTCTGACCACTTCTTATCAACAATTGTTACTTTCATACGCTTATTTTTGAGTCCTCTACGCCTCCATTGATCGAGACAATATTTACGAAATCTTCGCTCGAAACCAAGGATCCTCCTGAGATTTTTATTATTTCGAATGCACTTTCCCTCTGATAAAACTCCAGAAATATGAAGAGTGACTTGCGCACATATGGAACTGATGACTGATGACCCTCTTCTCGCCCTCTCGCCGTCTATTACTAACTCGTTATCGACTTTACAAAGAGAACCAGCATCAAAAGCCGGCCGCGGTGGTCTCGCGGTTCTAGGCGCGCAGTCCGGAACCGTGCGACTGCTACGGTCGCAGGTTCGAATCCTGCCTCGGGCATGGATGTGTGTGATGTCCTTAGGTTAGTTCGGTTTAAGTAGTTCTAAGTTCTAGGGGACTGATGACCACTGCAGTTGAGTCCCATAGTGCTCAGAGCCATTTTTGAACCAGCATCAAAAATAGTCTCAGACAAGATCACGCCTCCTACTGTAGCACATATGTTACAATTACTACAGCTTTAAAGCACTTAGCGTCACTTACTAACGGAGTTTTGTGATCCGTTGTTTTCAGACCAATGTCCTTTATTCTCCTTTTTCTTGTATAACAGTCAAATCGTCAACTTGTAAATAACCTGTTGGGCCGTCTAAATACTCCGCTTACCTAAATTATGTACACGCAGTGAAGTGGGAACGGCTATACTTCGTGCTATGGAATTACAACAAACAAATCAATGATGTTCCGCGCTAAGGAAACTAGCGGGTTTCTCAGAATAGAGCCCAACGTCAGAATGCTTTGTTTGATGACGGTGTCGTTACATAACCAATCTCGGATAGCTTTCCCTTAGATTGAAGTATTACGAAATCCAGCCTCTTCCATCCTACCTTCTAGTTCATCTTTTGCTGAAAACTTCAACATCCCCCCCTCCCTCCTTCCCTCCCTCCCCCCCCCCCCCCCTCTCTCTCTCTCTCTCTCTCTCTCTCTCTCTCTCTCTCTCTCTCACACACACACACACACACACACACACACACACACACACACACAAATTAACTCTCAAAATACAAAGTCACATACCCATTTCACTGGAATTTCTAAGCGAGACGATTAATTCCTTTAGAAGTTCATCGGAATGAAGTACGAAACGAAAATTCACTTGAAGCTTTCGAGAGCCACACAAATTCGGGAATATAACTTTATGTTAATCCTGTGTCGTATCATCTAAACGTGTAAACGAGCATTGGTACGCCTGCTTGTTGCACAAAGGCACAGGTAACGACCGCCAGTATGGAATTTAATCTGTGCCGGAAATTCGTTACACGGAAATTAATTACTCCTGTGAATCAGACACCTATTCGAGAAGTGAGATCACTTTGCGCACAAGCAGCATGATTTCTTTGAACCTCGATCCGTTCCATTGTTTCATGCATGAATTCGCTCTCGACACAAGAACCACTCTTAGTAATCACTCCGTTCGTGATTGTACTCTCAAGTTCCAAGGCGGCAGGTGCTCCCTCTACAAGCTTGCAACGGCGTTCAAAATTCAAATACCTGCGAGCTAACGACATGATGTCGAAACTGGTTGCTGAAAAATGAAGATTTTAGCAGCTTTATGGTGGTTATTCGCGCTGTCATTTATAAAAACTGTGCAGCAAAGTGAAAGATGGCTTACTCCTTTAAAGAAGGAGTGATGCTCTTTACTATTTTCATTCCGTTTGGAATGAGGTGTGCGTGCGTGCGTCTGTGTGTGTGTGTGTGTGTGTGTGTGTGTGTGTGTGTGTGTGTGTGTGTGAATTCTTAAGGTACCAAACTCCTGAGGTCATCGCTCCCTAAACTTACACACTACTGAAACTAATTTATGCTAAGAACAACACACCGCCGGCCGGTGTGGCCGAGCGGTTCTAGACGCTTCACTCTGGAACCGCGTGACCGCTACGGTCGCAGGTTCGAATCCTGCCTCCGGCATGGATGTGTGTGATGTCCTTAGGTTAGTGAGGTTTAAGTAGTTCTAAGTTCTAGGGGACTGATGACCTCAGATGTTAAGTCCCATAGTGCTCAGAGCCATTTGAACCATTTCTTCGAACAACACACCCACCCATGCCCGAGAGAGGACTCGAATCTCCGGCGCGAGGAGCCGCGCAATCGTGTCATTGCGCCTGACGACCACTCCACGCGGCATGAGGGGACTTACGAAAGCAAATTACACATTATTGTGGTAGGCCATGTAACTATTATTTAGTGCTGCGCTGCACTTGAAAATGACATAATACATGACTTTTTTATCACAGTCTGAACGTTTTACCAGTGGTTCGATCCTAGACGACAGAAATCCGCTCCTTTGTCACAAGCCACTGGAGAACAGCTGCGTGAATGCTCTCGTCGTTGGAAAATCTCTTTCTCTTTCAGCTTGCCGAAAAGATGGAAATCGCACGGTGCAAGATCGCGCAAGCCAGCGCGAGTACAATATCCGATACTGCGGACAATGGAGTCAGCACTCACCATTGATATGCGCATTTGATCCACAGTGTCCGCGTTAGTCACACAGCAACTGCTGGGATTCACTTCCTCGATTGCCTATCCACTGTCTGCGACCGGTGTCGATGACCTTCCGTTCCAGGGTTTTAATGACCTTAGCCGCATTTGGGCACTGGAATGAATCAATGGTAACAGGTGAAGATTTGTGTCGAGCGGGGACTCGAACCCATACTTCCCGCGTAACGCGAACAGTTGCTTTAGCCGCATCGGCCATCCGAGCACGCTTCTCTCCCTACCTACAGTGCAAGCCTTTTACACACAGTAGGCGTAGCGTCATCTACCCACGCACCCCTTCCAGTTTCACACTGCCGTATTAGATCGGGCATGGTGTGTATCCGCACTCAAAGAAGGATCTTTTGTCGTCGTCAAAAAATAAAAGAAAAAATAAAAAATAAACCGTTCAATTGGCTCTGAGCACTATGGAACTTAACTTCCGAGGTCATCAGTCCCCTAGACTTATACTTAAACCTAACTAAGGACGTCACACACGTCCACGCCCGAGGCAGGATTCGAATCTGCGACCCTAGCAGTCGCGCGGTTCCAGACTGAAGCGCCTATAGCCGCTCGGCCACAGCGGCCGGCTAATAAAATGTTCCCTGACACTTCAAGCTGACTTCAGAGACCACATATTTCTTATCAAAATATATTTTTTTGATGTTCGTTACCCTCCCGCATTGATTTCAACGAACAGTTTCGGAACGCTGTGAGTACAGGTATTATTTGCTAGCGAACGGTTCAAAGGACACCGGTATCCAGTTTAAATCAAAGTTGTGTGGATATTTTCCTCCCATGGAACCAGCCCATTTCGTCAACAGGTACATCTATTTCTTTACATTAAGTAGTTAACTTTGTAAGGGAAGTTGTTGTCCAGCTTTCAGTTGTAAGTTTCTGAGTAGGTCATTTTCCTCTGTAATCTGCCCAGCTCGAACCTGGTTTGTTTTTTTAATTAATTTTGTTTTTTAATTTACCTAACGAACTTATCTTTGTACTTCACGCTCTTGTTATTGTTCTGTTTCGAAAATTTGGAAATTACGTTAACATAACACTTTTGTAACTACTGTCGCCCGAAGCCAAAAATAACTGAATAAATAAATGGGGATGTAGTAGCACGGTAACTGCGGTGAGCTGCGCTAGGACATATTTGGCTGCCGATGGCTGCCTGAGGCGCCCTAAAGCTTAACGGGTCTCCTCGTGTTCCGCTGCCATGCTTCCAGAGCGAGGCGCGGCTCAGCTGTTGTCACTCCCAGCGGCCTCTGGATTATTCAGCGCGCCCTGCCCGGCTGCCTCAACGTTTTAGCAGCTCTGGGGGCACGACCTCCAGTACACCCGCCGTGTTGTGGCACTTCTCTGCTGTCGACACCCTCCTCCTCCTCCTCCTCCTCCCCCTCTCAAGGGAAACCAAAACACACACACACACACGCGATAATCCTCTGCTTGGATGCCCATCTTTAGTGCTAAGGTACCCGAAACAAAATCTTTTTCATATATTGTTTACCCTTCTCCATAAACTGTCTTATGTAGGAAAAAAGAAGCAAACGAAAATGGAGTCCAAAAATAATATTTCGGCATAATTCTTCCGCAGTAGCAGAAGTTACATAATATCGAAGTTAATCGGATCAAAAGTATATGAAAGGAAATCTACCTTGTCCTTTTCAAAGTTAGGGAAACCAGGGAAAACAGAAATGTGCATGGCAGGACGGGCTTTTAAAACGACGTCCTTCCGATAGTAGTTAGAAGGCGCATCGAGTTGTGCATCAGGAGGATGGGCATTCATTTGAACACCTCACAAAGAACAACATTCCTAGACCAAAACACCATCTTAACAGAACCAATTATGTGCAACACGATGCATCGTCTCCTAAAACTTACAACGTTTCTATCTCCATAACTAAAATTTATAGAGGTTTGATTTAAATCGATTTGTACACGAAGTCGGTTTGTACGCATCAGCAGTACGACAGAAAAATATTGTTCCATTTGACAAATTATAAATCGTTTTGCAAAGCTCTGCAAAATAATTACAAACAAAAAGTGAAGCAGCCAGAGGACATGGTCGGGTGTCAATATCGCTTCCTACAAGTGCGCACCTTCAGCGAGGATAAGAGTTCAGAGCTGCAGTTCTCTCTGCTAGAACGACTACCAGAGCGCATTCGTGTTCTTTGTGATTAGCGTTGTTACCAGGCCTGGTAGAGCATATAAGGGGCCTGAACAGTTGAGTGATCACTGTGAAGGAGACGAAAATGCCAGGTGCTTGTTTGATACAGTACTGTCAGCACCTGACAGCTTTTCAAAGTGGCTCCATTGTGGGTCTCCATTTGGCCAGATAGTCGAATCGCGCAACGTACAGATCTGTGGGACATTCGGATGTGACAGAGGTCCGATAATGGATTGCAAGGGACTGTGAGGGGAGACACACTCCTTGTTAATGTACATCACACGACCACGAGGAATTATGCACCAAGCATATCGTGACGACTTCACATCGGCACCTGGTATTCGAGAAGAAATAATGAAGTAGCTGCAATACTCGAAGTCATCCCACACCACCCGTCAGGGGACCAGCAGCAGCTAGACTAGCGAATAACCTTGCCGCGTGTAAGATGCTGCTAACACCGCAACACAAACGGCTGTGTTTGGAGTGCTGCCATGACCAGGGAGTATGGACTGGGGACTAATGGCATCGCGCTTCAGCGATTAATCGCGCTCCTGAAGTAGGACGGATGACCTCCATCGGCGAGTACGACGCCAAACTAGGGAGACGTCCGATTCTCCCAGTGTATCGGAGAGGCACAGCGATGTTATTGCAAGTGTCGTGGCACGGGGAGTCATTGCGTACGATCTCAGGTCGCGCCTGATAGCGATTCAGGGAGTCCTGACGGCACAACAGAGCATCACAGACATCGTGCCGCCTCGTGTGTTAAGTTTCATGCGACAGTGTCGTGGTATCATTTTTCAACAAGACAATGCTCGTTCACGCACGGCACGCAGCGCTATGAACTGCCTGAGTGGCAACAGTGACTCTACATCTTATCTTATAAGATAGGTTATGGCATTTGTAGACTGAGGGAAAGGTTTTGATGATGTTGACTGGAATACTCCCTTTGGCAACGGCCTTAATGCAGTGGATACATCGGTTCCCGTGAGATCACCGAAGTTAAGCGCTGTCGGGCTTGGCTGGCACTTGTATGGGTGACCATCCAGGCGGACTTGCGCTGTTGCCATTTTTCGGGGTTCACTCAGCCTCGTGATGCCAATTGCTACTCGACCGAATGGTAGCGGCTTCGGTCAAGAATACCATCATTACGACCGGGAGAACGGTGTGCTGACCCCACGCCGCTCCTATCCGCATCCTCCTCTGAGGATGACACGGCGGTCGGATGGTCCCAATGGGCCACTTGAGGCCTGTAGACGGAGTGGAATACTCTCTTTAAATTATGAAGGTGGCAAGGGTAAAATACAAGAGCCAAAGGCTATTCGTAATTAGTACAGAAACGAGATGGCAGTCATGAGACTCGAGGGGCATGAAAGGGAAGCAGTGATTGAGAAGGGACTGAGACAGGCCTGTAGCCTATCACCGATGTTATTAAATCTGTACATCGAACCAACAGTAAAGGAAACTAAAGAAAAATTTGGAGTAGGAAATAAAGTTCAGGGATAAGAAATAAGAACTTTCAGGTTTACTCGTAACATTGTAATTCTGTCAGACAACAAAGCATTAGGAAGAGCAGTTGAACGGAATAGACAGTGTCCTGAAAGGAGGATATAAGATCGAAATCAACAAATGCAAGATGAGGATAATGGAATTTAGTCACTTTATATCAGGTGACGCTACAGGAATTAGATTAGGAAAAGAGACACTTAAGGTAGTAGATGAGTTTTGCTATTTGGGCAGCAAAATAACTTAAGATGGCCGAAGTAGAGGACTGGCAATGAGAAGAAAAGTATTTCTGAAGAAGAGAAATTTTTTAATATCGAATAAAGATTTAAGTGCTAGGAAATCTTTTCTGAAGGTATTTGTTTGGAGCGTACCCACCTGTGGAAGTGAAACATGCACGGTAAACGGTGTAGAGAAAAAGAGAATAGAAGCTTTTGAAATGTGGTGCTACTTAGTAATGCTGAAGATTAGATGAGTAGATCGCTTAATGATGAAGAGATACTGAATAGAACTGGAGAGACAAGAAATTTATGGCGCAACGTGACCAAAGGAAGGGAGCAGATGATGAGACACGTTCAGAAACATTAACGGATCACCAGTTTAGTATTGGGGGAGGGGGGGAGGTAGGGGAGGTAAAAGTCGCTGAAGGGGGCCAAGAGGTGTATACAGTAAGCAGATTCTCCGCAGGGACCAGACGCACAGTCCAGGACTGCAGCGCCTAAGACCGCAAGGCTAATCCCGCGCGGCTGAAGAGCACAACAGCAACAACAAGAATATACCAGCTTCAGCATTCGAAGAGACGAATAGTCAGTACCCGTTTAGTTTATTCTAACTGTTGGTTCAAATGGCTCTGAGCACTATGGGAGTTAACATCTGAGGTCATCAGTCCCCTAGAACTTAGAACTACTTAAAGCCGGCCAGAGTGGCCGAGCGGTTCTAGGCGCTGCAGTCTGGAACCGCGCGACCGCTACGGTCGCTGGTTCGAATCCTGCCTCGGGCATGGATGTGCGTGATGTCCTTAGATTAGTTAGGTTTAAGTAGTTCTAAGTTCTAGGGGACTGATGACCTTAGAAGTAAAGTCCCATAGTGCTCAGAGCCATTTGAACCATTTGAACTACTTAAACCTAATTAACCTAAGGACATCACACACATCCATGCCCAAGGCAGGATTCGAACCTGCGACCGTAGCAGCCGCGCGGTTCCGGATTGAAGCGGCTAGAAATTCTAACTGTAATTAACGCTGTGGCGCATAGTCTCCACTACAGTGGACAGCTGTTAATGGTCGCTTCTTTGGCATTTTCAATCAGTCCTGAGACTGCAAATGAACGCAGTTCACTGCAGTGGGCACTGCCTACTGGTGTCCTGCATGCATTTGCAGCCTCGTGACTGATTGAAACTGCCAGAGAATTGACCATTTAAAGTTGTCCACTGCAGTGAAATTCATGCACCACAGTGAATCCGTGTAGTTGAATTGCCCATACGGCTCGAGGAAATAAAGCGTATACAGATGTGTTTAAACCGCGCGGACCGTTTCGTGAAATTATGGCCATGGGTCGGGCGCGCCGTGCAGAAAGGAGCGTGTCGCGGCGAGGGCGGGATTGGGCCCACAGTGTGGTATCGGGTTGCGGCTGGGAGCGCGGCAGCTGGCGGGCGCTCGCGCCCCACAAAGAAGGTCAGCCGGGGTCAGCCGCCACAGTCCACACGCGCCGCTCTCTCCTCTCTCGCTACCCTCCGCCGCGTCGTCTCGCTCGTAAACTCCGGCACCGTAAAGCCGTCGGCACAAGAACCGTGCTGTTGGACGTCAATATTGTGAGTGCCGAGTTCAACGAGCTGGTCTACGCTCAGAAACGACGCGACTTACACGTACGGTACGTGTGCCTTAAAGTGGTATATGCGATCGCAGCGATCTCCGGCGGCAGTGTCGACCGTATCTTCTTCACACATTACACTCTTTATGAGGTAGACGGACGTAAAATTTCTACATTAGCTCTATTAAGACACACACTTTCTACCTTATCCATAGGCTAGATATAATGTCGTGTGACTAGGGCCTCCCTTAGTGAAGACCGTTTGCCGGGTGCAAGTGTTTCGATTTGACGCCACTTCAGCGCGTCGATGGGGATGAAATGATGGTTATCAGGACAACACAACACTCATTCCCTGAGCGGAGAAAATCTCCGATCCAGCCGGGAATCGAACCAGGGCCCTTAGGATTGACATTCCCTCGCGCTGACCATTTTTCCATATTTCCAATGTCGCCCTAATGTCCTCAGTCTAGCTTTTGAAAGTTATTATGTGATTTTCTAAATCTCTGTCGCGTGGTACTTTAAGATTCCTCATCAGAATCTTGCAAATATTTTGTCTTTAATGGATATGTTGTCGATGGAATGTACAGTTTAACGTTCGATTTTCGCGTAGAAATATCTAAAAAGCTAGAATGAGATTTTCACTCTGCAGCGGAGTGTGCGCTGATATGAAACTTCATGACAGATTAAAACTGTGTGCCAGACCGAGACTCCAACTCGGGACCTTTGCCTTTCGCGGACAAGTGGTCCACCAACTGAGATACCCCACCACGATTCACGCCCTGTTCTCACAGCTTTACTTGTGCCAGTATCTCGTCTCCTACCTTCAGAACTTTACAGAAGATCCAAAAACCTACTGTTTTACCCCCAGTGCTAACAATATCTGATGATAACTTTTCCATTTGTGAGTGTAAGCTGCTTATTACTATGACTCTGGTAGTACATAGTCTAGCCGGTAGAGCACTAGATTACGGCGCTGGGGATAGTGGCTTTAATCCAGCGTGGGGAAGGAGATTCTTCCTCGTTCCAATCCTTCCAGGACTATCCTAGGTCCACTCTAGCTGCTGTCGAAATGAATATTGCGGATCTTTGGCTGGAGGTAACACGACCTGGGACGAGGGACTTCCCAGACGCCGTCCACCTGCTAGTGGATAGGGAGCCACAAGGAATGCAGTCTACCACCATCCTATCACTGTTTTCACTGCTCCCGCATACTTTGGACGTCGGGGAGCAATGATTACAACAAGCTTTGATAAATGTGTCAGCAGAAATAAATGTATATTGAAAATGGGGAAAGATACAGTAATTTGCAAAACCACCTACAAATGAAACGGCGGTTAAGTATACCCCGCTTCCACTATCACTGGGTCTAAACACTCAGTTTGTATAAAGGACATTACGATAGCTCGAGCAGCATATCGCATGTTGCACTGAACACGAAAGAGCAGTGTATGAAAATTAACTAAAAGAAAACAAATCGTCAATACTTCATCAGTTATGTAAAGTGCAACATCAGAACTTAATTCCGCCGATTATTTCTTGATAATACCGTCTACATCTACATCTACATGACTACTCTGCAATTCACATTTAAGTGCTTGGCAGAGGGTTCATCAAACCACAATCATACTATCTCTCTACTATTCCACTCCCGAACAGCGAGCGGGAAAAACGAACACCTAAACCTTTCTGTTCGAGCTCTGATTTCTCTTATTTTATTTTGATGATCATTCCTACCTATGTAGGTTGGGCTCAACAAAATATTTTCGCATTCGGAAGAGAAAGTTGGTGACTGAAATTTCGTAAAAAGGTCTCGCCGCGACGAAAAACGTCTATGCTGTAATGACTTCCATCCCAACTCGTGTATCATATCTGCCACACTCTCTCCCCTATAACGTGATAATACAAAACGAGTTGCCCTTTTTTGCACCCTTTCGATGTCCTCCCTCAATCCCACCTAGTAAGGATCCCACACCGCGCAGCAATATTCTCACAGAGGACGAACGAGTGTAGTGTAAGCTGTCTCTTTAGTGGACTTGTTGCATCTTCTAAGTGTCCTGCCAATGAAACGCAACCTTTGGCTCGCCTTCCCGACAATATTATCTATGTGGTCCTTCCAACCGAAGTTCTTCGTAATTTTAACACCCAGGTACTTAGTTGAATTGACAGCCTTGAGAATTGTACTATTTATCGAGTAATCGAATTCCAATGGATTTCTTTTGGAACTCATGTGGATCATCTCACACTTTTCGTTATTTAGCGTCAACTGCAACCTGACACACCATACAGCAATCTTTTCTAAATCGCTTTGCAACTGATACTGGTCTTCGGATGACCTTACTAGACGGTAAATTACAGCATCATCTGCGAACAGTCTAAGAGAACTGCTCAGATTGTCACCCAGGTCATTTATATAGATCAGGAACAGTAGAGGTCCCAGGACGCTTCCCTGGGGAACACCTGATATTACTTCAGTTTTACTCGATTATTTGCCGTCTATTACTACAAACTGCAACCTTCCTGATAGGAAATCACGAATCCAGTCGCACAACTGAGACGATACCCCATAGCTCCGCAGCTTGATTAGAAGTCGCTTATGAGGAACGGTGTCAAAAGCTTTCCGGAAATCTAGAACTACGGAATCAACTTGAGATCCCCTGTCGATAGCGGCCATTACTTCGTGCGAATAAAGAGCTAGCTGCGTTGCACAAGAGCGATGTTTTCTGAAGCCATGGTGATTACGTGTCAATAACACTCAGTTACTTTTAACACAATATCGAAATTTCCTCTTTTCATTAGTTCGGCTTTCGCAGCTAATAAAAATGGGTGATTTCAGTACTTTACAGTCTTTTGTTTGAACGTGTAGAAATGTGAACAGTTTTTTGGAACTTTTCGCGGTCCTGTGGCCAACAGACAGTAAGGAAGATAGACCGAAGATAACTCCCTCGGCCGTAAAGGAAGAGGCAGGCTCCAGGCCAGACGGCAGAGTGTGCCGGCGGCTGAATAGGGAGCGGGACTGGGCGGAAGCGGACTGCGACGCTGTTTGTTTGCGCACCCAGGGAAGGAAAAGGGAAAGGGGCAGGGAAAGGGAGACAGGGAGAGCTGCGAGGGAGGACGGGATCCGGCCGGGTATTCAGAGCAGCTTCTGCCGCCGGCCGCCGGCCGCCGGGGGCAGCACCGGCGCCATTGTGCGACATGGGGCGCTGTCACCGCCCCTTTGTGCGCACCCCCTCTAAATGTGTCCCCCCGCTTCCGCTATCAAAACAGGCTTTTTATTATTTAAAAAAAAAAAAGCAGCCGTCGGTGCTCCCAAGCCAGCGTGAGCCTCGCATCGGCCAGGGCGCAGGCTTCCAGATCTCAGCAAGCGGCCGGAAACGGCGAGGCGTCTGCACCCCTCATTGCCAGCCAACAACTTGCCGCATCGTGGCGCGTTACGTAATGCCGTCATAAGAGCAACGACCATAGGATAATGGTGTCATATCAAAAATGGTTCAAATGGCTCTGAACACTTGGGACTTAACATCTGAGGTCATCAGTCCTCTAGAACTTAGAACTACTTAAACCTAACTAACGTAAGAACATCACACACATCCATGCCCGAGGCAGGATTCGAACCTGCGACCGTAGCGGTGCTCGGTTCCAGACTGAAGCGCCTAGAACCGCTCGGCCACACCGGCCGGCAGGTGTAATATCATTCTCCAGGCTGTTAGGTATACTAATTCGTCATCAGTATGAGCCGTAATTGCTATAGACTGTGAACACTGGAAGTAGAGGGCCAGTTCCAAATTGAATGTTAGAGCCAATCAGTGAGGTGCACTTTGACAACCCAATTCGAACCACTGTCCCAGAAAACTAGCGGTACGGGCTACAATTCCTGTGTGTCACACGCACACACGTCTAACGTTCCTGAAGCGTTCAGTATTGATTTGATCAAAATACAGTTATGTGCCAAACTGGTGTAGTTCTGATACTGGAGCGTCATTTGTTGGCTTACATTCACAGTGAGATTCCAGCTCTACACCTGTACAGGGCGTTTATGTAAGAGGGTGCAAAAGCTTAGCACGACAAAGAGAATGCACCACTGTGCAATCTGAGGTACCGAACCTGAGGTTGGAGAAGACAGCTTAAGGAGTTAGCAGGAATAAAATCACTTTACTGTGTCCTTTATTTACATTAGTTAACTGTAAATACTATCACTGACACAACGAACGGACCATTTGCATTGTATCTTACAAAATGTACCGATACTAATGGCCATCAACCTCAACGCAACCGTGACAAAATGGCTCATTTGGCTCTAAGCACTATGGGCTTAACATCTGAGGTCATCAGTCCCCTAGACTTAGAACTACTTAAACCTAACTAACCTAAGGACACCACACACATCCATGCCCGAGGCAGGATTCGAACCTGCGACCGTAGCAGCAGAGCGGTTCCGGACTCAAGCGCCTAGAACCGTTCGGTCACACGGGCCGGCGGAACCACGACACCGGCGTACAAGATTCTCATGCACCCTGGCAAATATCCCTGTTGTGTTTCGAATCACAACACAAGCAGCTACAATTTTGGCAACTAATTCCACCTCCTTATCACTGGGGTATCATACATAAGTGACAATGTAAATACGAAACAACTGAGCCAACTTATGGACAAGTACACAAAACCTGCATCGTGACTTCCTGACAATCAGGCTTATTCTTCTTGCTTCCTGGCAGTAAGTAAAGAATGTACATCTAAATACTTAAAACTTGTACCCATCTTAGCTAGGCCGGCCTTTATGGCCGAGCGGTTCTAGGCGCTACAGTCTCGAAACCACGCGACCGCTACGGTCGCAGGTTCGAATCCTGCCTCGGGCATGGACGTGTGTGATGTCTTTAGGTTAGTTAGGTTCAAGTAGTTCTAAGTTCTAGGGGACTGATGACTTCAGAAGTTAAGTCCCATAGTGCTCAGAGCCATTTTTTATGACACTGCTGGCCCAGAAGAACTAAAAGCAAATAAACACGTTTTACGCTAAAGGGCACCCATGTTACTGCTGAAAACACTCTCCCAAGTGAGGCTATGAAAAATAAGTGTAGCTAACATCACTGGAAGTACGTGTCTGTGACCATGATACTGGTGTCAAGTTACAACAGCGACGACTCATTCGCTAACGAAATACTGGGAACTTACAAGGAGACGGTACGACCGTGGCGTCCAGGATTTGTCCGAAATTTTGTGTGGTGAAAGAGGACCCCTAACACCTCACGTGGTTAAAATATTAGGACGCACTACTCGGTAAATACCGAGAAAAATAGAGCCAAAGTATCTTAGGTGCCGTATGACTATAAAACGTTAGTCCAATGCCGAGCCGCCGTCTGGCGTACATGGTTAGCGGACGGATCTTTACGCTAGAGGTCTCGGGTTCGCTTCCTCCTCCGGCACTTTTATTCCCTTTTGTTGCTTGAAAAATTGCAGCGAATTGTTACAGGAGAATCGAGAAATTAATTCCCGGGAAGACTGTATAAAAATTCATTCTATAATTCAGCGTCAGTTATCGTCATCAATATTCCGAGACATGGTTCAATATTCCTGGTTTGCCACAAAATTATCAGAAACTCAAAACATTTTTGCAAATGTTAATAGGGCATATTTTTGTACAGATTTATTGCAAACGCCCTGTCATTGTAAAAAATCCGCTTATATATGTTGCGCAAGATGTCACAAAAATTATTGCTCTGTTTGTTTTTAAGATAATTATCACTGCGGTTCTTGTTATTATATGTATAAAAATTGAATGTTTCCCAATCAAATTTGTTATTCTGATTAAAAACCCAATGATTCTTCATATATACTTTATAATGAAAAATGGAAAACCCACCGCCATGAAGTGTGTTGTTTGACAAAAAGAAAATAATTTTTATTCCATAATGTAACTAATTTGTTAAAGATAATGTAGGTTTGGGAAACTTTCTGAATAATTGGTGGAATAACAAAAGAAAATGAAACAGTAGAAAAAATATGGCCAGAGGAGGAATTGAACCCGAGATCTCTGGTGTATGAGTCCGAGCCCCAAACATCTACGCCAGGCAGCGCCTCAGCAGTGGCATAGCATTTTCTAGAAATAAGACAACTAAGAAACTTTGGATCGATTTTTCCCGGGATTTTCCGGGTAGTGCGTCCTAATATTTGAACCACGTGAGGTGTTACAGGTCCTCTTTCGCCACACAAAATTTCGGTCTAATCCCCGACCCCACGCTCGTGATGTCTCCTTGTTAGATACGAGCTGAGAACGCTTTATTCACAGATCTTGCACATGTTGTCACCCGGGGCACTGTTTGCTAGCCACTCTGCAGCGAACACGTGCGCTGGCAGGAAGTGAAGCGGCGGGTTTGTAGGTGGGCAGAGAGAGGGGGGGGGGGGGGGGGTTGCTTGTCAACAGCGGTGGCTCGCCCCACCACCGCTCGATAGCCAATTTATCGCGAGTGGGGTGGCCGGCGGTGGCATGCGACGCGCGGCGAGGAAATGAAGTTAGGCCAGCAATCTGCGGCCTCTTAGTAGCCTGCAGGGCAGCCGGCGCCTCTAGGAAACAGCACTCAGCCGCTCTGCGCGCCGCTGCATACGCCCGCTCCCGGAACGTCAATATTGGCCCGTCTGCCTGCCGGCTGTTGCTGCTTCACACAATCACACTGCGAGTGCGGTCATCGAATTAGTCTGAAACACTCGTCTTGCGCTAAGCAACAGAAACACGGCGTAATTAGCCGCCAAAGCTAACGATCTTTAATAACGCTGTGTTTCGTACTCACAAACTATTTTTGAGGTAACAGTCTTGTGTTTGAGTTCGTCAGCATAGTTTTCATGAACTGAACACCATTAGGTGTTCTCTAGTTCGGTCCCCTTTGCGCAGGATCTTCTTCTACTGCCACAACAACAAAACTTTCCTATTACACATTTAATCATTAAACTAAGGTGACCAGACGACCTCATTTTCTGGGGACAGTACTCAGCTGTCATGCTTTGTCCTCAGTTCCTTTAAAACTGATTGAGAGCAAAAATGTCCTCAATTTCATAGTTATTGTCCTAAATTTTTGAAATTTCACGAACTAATTGGAGTAGGAAGGATAAGCTAAACACTTTAAACTAGAACTCAGCTGAATATACCAGGGCAACCAAGTTTGGCATCAACAACTTATTACATGTAATTTCAAGAAAGTGGACTAACAAAGGCGTAAAAGTATTTTCTGGTAACGATAAAGTTTTCCTTGCATTCAGAATAATGGGAGACATCCCGAGGCATCAAACTAGGTCTTTGGATAATCATGAAGTTGAAATATTTTTAAAATGAGGAAGAAGTGGGTGTGAAATCTTATGGGACGTAGCTGTTAAGGTCATCAGTCCCTAAGCTTGTTGTTGTTGTGGTCTTCAGTCCTGAGACTGGTTTGATGCAGCTCTCGTAAAGCTGCATGCCCTCGGGAAAAATTACGGCCGTAGTTTCCCCTTGCTTTCAGCCGTTCGCAGTACCAGCACAGCAAGGCCGTTTTGGTTTGTGTTACAAGACCAGATCAGTCAATCATCCAGACTGTTGCCCCTGCAACTACTGAAAAGTCTGCTGCCCCTCTTCAGGAACCACACGTTTGTCTGGCGTCTCAACAGATACCCCTCCGTTATGGTTGCACCTACGGTACGGCCATCTGTATCGCTGCGGCACGCAAGCCTCCCCACCAACGACAAGGTCCATGGTTCGTAGGGAAGCTAAGCTTACACACTACATAACCTAAATTATCCTAAGGACAAACACACACACCCATGCCCGAGGGAGGACTCGAACCTCCCCCGGAACCATCCGCACAGTCCATTACTGCAGCTCCTCAGACCGCTTGGCTAATCCCGCGCGGCGGAAAGAAGTCTCATCTATTTCTGCGTGTACTTTCTTGTTACTAAATGAATAAATGACGCCTTGTTTGCACTTTCTATTGAGAGTCCTACGACTTATATTAAGCGTTCCGTGGCGCAGTAGTCTAAGCGATTTCCGTTTCTTACTCAGTAGCGGATGCTTCAGTACTGAGATAGGCAATGTGCTTACTTTCGTCAAAGGCAGTCAAGATTCACTAAGCAATTCTTCCGTATAATTTTGGAAAAAAATTAGGTTATTCAGTTTTTCGTCTTTCCCATTTTTTCTCCTTATTAGCTCAATTTTTCGTGTGTTTGATTTGAAGTTAATTTTTTCCGCTCTTTTCCTCACTTAAAATTTCGTATGCGGCCGCACAGTTTTGCTTAATGATAGGAACGGCCCTGCCACTTCACTCGGAGCGTTGCTGTAAAGAAAAAGCGAAGTGTAATACATCACTAGTGCCGGAGAGAGCGTCGTTAATAGTGATAACGGCCCCATCAGCTCATTGTAAGATGCCGCAGTGAATCTCAGCGGAGTGATCTGTACAAGTTTTGGAACAGCTTGTCTTCCATGGCGTGTCGCTGTCACGAGCCTGGTGAAAAAAGCTGGAAAGAAAGTGTGTGCCGGCGGACGGGAATTAATGCTGCGACGCGAGATGCAATGAATATAAAGCAGAGACAGGCGCTCGAAGGGAATATTTGAGAAGTCGGCGGAAAAACAAACGAGAGAGGCAGGTCGGGGCGCCGACGACTCGTCCGTCTGGGGAGTGTCCTCGAGGAGGAGGAGGCGGCGGCGGAGGCGCTGGCCGCCCAAAAAAGACCTCGCGAATCCGGACGGAATTGAAAATTAATGTAGCGGCAGCGGGGTGGAGGAGTTAGCGTCATCCATCAGGAAGTGGGAAGGCGAGAGTGGGCCGCCGAACAAGGAGGCAGGCGCGGGAGGGCGTAATTTGAGAAAATGTAGAGCGGAGACCGAAGGGCGTGCCCGGCGGCGCAAGAAGCCGCGCGCTGGTAATGTGCTGCACCATTAGCGGGCCAGCTGAGGGCGCTCCGCGGAAAGAAGTGGGAGGGGGTGGGGGAGGAGGGGGGCGGTGGCGGGGGTGGGGGGGGACACGCGACACGGCGGGGTGGCGCGAGACACTGGGGCGCTCTGCCCGCGCCGCAGACGCACGCTTCTTTCCTTCAGATCTGTGCCCGCCGGCGGTCTAGAGGCCGCCACTGCTTGCGAAAAATACCTTTGTTACACCCGACACAGTCAGTTGAGGGGACAGGCGATCTGTAAAAGCTCGCCATAAAATTATTTTTCTTGATCGCACCATAAGAAATGTGACGTTACTGGAGGACGAAAATATTCTCTACGAAAAGGAATATGGCTTCTGTAAACAGAAATTTTACGGCAAGAAAGGAAGAATGAATTGATTGTTGGTGTTAACCCTAGGACGCCTAAAGGGGGGGGGGGGGGGGTTCGTTGAACCCATAATTTTTTATGTCCCAGCTTTTGCCCAAGTAACTTTCATACTACATATTCCCTTTGAGTTATTGTTTGTTGGCTATTTTATGAAACGTTAGTGTCATTACATTTCCTGCTTTGAAAGAAAAAATAAATAAACTTGTTATGGGTCCAACAAACCCCTCCCCCCGCCCCCTTAGGCTTCCATGCTATAAAAAATTTCTCTTAGTAGGATTTCACATTTCTCATCTCTGCTACAATGCAAGTTAGTTTCTTGTTGGTTGGTATACTTGATATTCACAACAATCGGTTTACTTTCAGAGGAAGTGATTGTTGATGTTAGTCAGCTGTTATTTATCTTGTAAACTTGCACTGAGTTAGTGCACTTCCCAACACGTAGGCCTCCAGTAACTTTGGTGTCCTATACAGCAAAAATGAAACCAAGTAAAAACTTACTGATGTTGTCAACAATGCACCAAGATAAAGGTACTGTTGGAGGAGAGAAGAAAAAACCGAGATAAATGCATATTATAATTCCACTAAAGGTGGAATTGATAACATTGATCAAATGGCGCGTATGTACACCCGTAAGAGGGGAACAGAGAGATGGCCTCTATCTGTATTTTCTCTCTCATCGACATTTGTACTATCAATGCAACCACCATATTCATCCAGCGACATCCAAGATGGAATGAGAAGAAACACAACAAACAGAAACTTTATCTTCTGCAAGCTGGGATGGAACTAGTGAAATTGCAGGTAGAAGAAAGAAGTGCCAATGCAAGAGGGTTATCTAACCAAATTGTTCAATCAATGGAGACTATTCTACAAAAGAAAATCAAAGAAGTGACAACAGAAGCATGTCAGCCTCCTGCAGGGAAAGGTCGGTGACATATTTTTGTAAGAGTAACTAAAATAAAGACGCAAAGTAGAACAATCTAAGTAAACCAAAACAGTATTGTGGACAGTGTCATAAGCATGTGTGTAACACACATACAGAAAAAATTGTAAAGTGTGTCTCTTGGCTTGAAGTTGAGGACTCAGAGTAGTCTATTGTATATTAACACATCTGTATTTTGTATTGTAATGTGTCAATTTGTTATTCACTCAATCCAGTATTTATAACAATTAACAACATTATTAAACCGGTGCCTTAGTTAAAATACATAAACCATTTTGAAAGTTGTAATGTTTCGTCAGTAAACTTATTTAATACCTGTGGGCTCGCCGAACCCTCCCCCCCCCCCCCCCCCCTCCCATTAGGCATCCAAGTTAGAGAAAAAGGCTTGGGCGTCGTATACCTCCTCTGCATTACTGCAGATGACGTGTCACTGAGCACATTTGCTCTGTGCATGCAGTACACGTGAGGCGCCTGGTTGTTTCCACTGCACTGTGTGGAATACGAAGGTTCTGTTCCCAGTTCAGGAAACAGCACGCAGCTCGTAGGTTCTTTATCTTGAGGCTGAAACTGACTTTTAGCGAGGTTCTGTTCTGAAATAATGTATCACTTCTTTGGGATGGCACTCGCGTATTTTAATATAGCCACACGAGAAGACAACATGATCTTAATACAACACCTTCTGATACAGCAAAGTACATGATCAAACACAATGTTTACGAAAATGTATCTTTACACTATTTGTGGCACGTGTCTGTGAGAGAGAGCTGTGCCATTCGTTAATATCTGCAGTTATTTGCGATCGTCCATTGACGATAGTCTATTGTACGCAACAGCATCATGAGCGACGAATCTTATAGTGCGGTTGGTCCTGCCCGACAAAATGTTTATGTATACTGAAAACGTTAGAGGTCATATTACGCTTCTTCGATTTACATCCTAAGTTACTCTCCTTTGGAACATTCGCCGTCTTGTGTGGCGTGCTAGGTTCATTAGCGAAATATTCCTCAACCGATCACATATTTACAAATACACTCTGTACGACCATGTCTTGGTTACTAGTACTTCGTTATTCGTACAGCGGCGTACAACCTTCGGAAGTCTAGACATACGGAATCGGCCTGTTCACGTGCATCTGTTGTTTGCAAGATATTGTGTACGAATATATATATATATATATATATATATATATATATATATATATATATATATATATATATATATATATTCCGTGCTTGTTTCCTTCCAGGAGCTTCAGCAACCTTTGAGCATAGAATATGTTCTGATATTTTGCGAAAGACAGATATCAGTGATATTAGTCTATAATTATATTCTTTCGACCTGTAAAATGGAGTGACCTGCACGTTTCTCCAGCTGAGACCAATGATTGCGCAAGACGTTTTCTATAAATACTAGCTAGGAAAGCAGCTACAGGCAAGATAAAATATCATAGCTCCTAATACGACTAGTATCGTCGTAACGTCTTTTATGTTAGCATTTGCGTTACTAAGTGTGGTATACTGCATTAATATTTAATTTTGTATATTATGTGTTGTATATTGAGCTTTTATGAAAGTGATAAGTAAAGAGAAAATTTTAACGTGCAGTGGTGAACGGTGCCAGTAGTCATGGAACACTGAGTCCAAAAAAATGGTTCAAATGGCTCTGAGCACTATGGGACTCAACTGCTGTGGTCATTAGTCCCCTAGAACTTAGAACTACTTAAACCTAACTAACCTAAGGACTATGAAAAATTTTATTTAAATAACCGCTACCAGTCACAAAATTTGATACTACTGTATTATTTATTGAGCAACATGTTTCGGGGAATACCCCATCTTCAGGCTCAAAGGCCTTACAAAAACATATTTTAACATTAAAGGCCTTTGAGCCTGAAGATGGGGTATTCCCCGAAACATGTTGCTCAATAAATAATACAGTAGTATCAAATTTTGTGACTGGTAGCGGTTATTTAAATAAACTTTTTCATATTTTTTGATACAGTCACGGTCGAAATATAGTCATAATGGCTTTAAATTGTTAACCTAAGGACATCACACACATCCATGCCCGAGGCAGGATTCGAACCTGCGACCGTAGCAGTCGCTCGGTTCCGGACTGCGCGCCTAGAACCGCGAGACCACCGCGCCCGGCTAACATTGAGTCTAATAAGAATATTCAAGAAATCAGACTTTGCATCGTTGAGGGAACAGACATTGTAAGTAATACATGGAAACCACTGAATAAAACAATGAATCGTTTTTTGATGAGGCTAATAATGTAGAAGTGCAGGCAACGTACACGAAAGTGTGCGAGCGAACTATGCCGAGAAAGTAAATTTGATGGGTGAGAGAGTAACGGCAGGACATGAAGAGAAGTGGTGTGGGCAGTTGAGCGGCAGTTGTGCATGAGCGCCTGGGGAGAGCATTGATTGCCCCCTCACCTCCTGTGTGTGTCCGTTAGGCGCGTGGCGGTGTCCAGGTGGGCTAATGATGGCCGACTCGGAATCACGCCATCTCTTCGTTAGCCGCCCGCAGCCGCATTCCTGGCTCACAAAAACCTGCCGCTGACAGTCTGGCGGGACAACTCCTCTTACCGCCTTATCACGCCGCCACACCGCATACCTGCCATCCGTTGCTGGGGAATTCCGATACAGCGCCTACATATAGATGAACTGGCTATTCGGATGGATCATCCAGATAAGACTGACTACCCCCAAACGGGAGGTTCGATGGCAACATATCGGTCTTGAATTTCAGTTCTTGAATTATATATCCATAGCGCAGAAATCACTGATCAAATACAATTAGTCAAACAACTTACGGGAATTCAGCCTTGACAATGGCGGGGTGTGCTCCCGCTGACGTATCGGCGATCGCTGTTAATATTACTTGGCTGAATTCTAGTAAGTTGTTTGAAAATTGTATACGCCAGGAGAAACTCAGGTCTCAAATAGAATTTCTGTTCATATAGCTAGGAACAATAAGTCAAAAAGCTAGGCACTTGACGAATACTTGCCCATTTCTTCTTGTTATGTTTTCTGGGAGTTTAAACACTATAACACCCAATATAAACCAGTTTAGTCAGAAGAAGTACGGCCGATTACTTCTCCCAGCAGCGAGCGAGGTGGCGCAGTGGTTTAACGCTGGACTCGCATGCGGAAGGACGACGGTTCAATCCCGCGTCCGGCCATCCTGATTTAGGTTTTCCGTGATTTCCCTAAATCGCTCCAGGCAAATGCCCGGATGGTTCCCTTCAAAGGGCACGGCCGACTTCCTTCCCCGTCCTTCCCTAATCCGATGAGACCGATGACCTCGCTGTCTGGTCTCCTTCCCCAAAACAACCCCAACTTCTCCCAGCCTTATTGTGCAGAACCGTTGTCGATGTCGACGCAACGTGGAAGGATATTTAATAATCTGATGTAGCACGTGAAAGCTTACGAACAAGTTAATCATCCAACAGGTAAACGCTGCACAACACTTAGAAATGTAATGTAGTTCTATGCTACACTTACACCAACTATTCTAAAACACTGCTGGCGATATGCATTCCTTACCACACAAAATTATTGAAAGAGGGCATCTAAACATTTCAATTAGATGTAGCTTATTCTGTATAATCAAGAAATGAGGGAGTGCGTATCACGAATACGACAATTGAGTTGGGTGACAATCTTTAAAACAAAGGTGGTACTCTTTGCGGCAAGGTTTATTTACGAAATTTCTGCCAACAACTTTTTCCTCCGAAAAACAATGTATAAGAGGCGATCAAAACACTTGCCGTTTGAGTGAGTTGCTCCAGCGTATATGAAACCCAGCGCGCGAGCGGTCTAAGGCGCTGCAGTCATGGACTGTGCGGCTGATCCCGGCGGAGGTTCGAGTCCTCCCTCGGGCATGGGTGTGTGCGAGTGTCCTTAGGATAATTTAGGTTAAGTAGTGTGTAAGCTTAGGGACTGATTACCTTAGAAGTTAAGTCCCATAAGATTTCACACACATTTGAACATTGAAACCCAGCACAACTCCGATGTAGGTGTATAAGCACTGAATGTAGGCAATGAGTCAATGTGACCCTTCGAACAGAAATTTTCTGACCGTCCCTTTTTTTACCGCCGCCTGCATAGGGAAAAATAATCATCACGATAAAAGAAACGATACCACAGCACGCTTGGAAAAATTTAGCTGCTCATTTTTCCCACGTTCTAGTCGAGAGTGAAACGATATAGAAATAGTTTTAAAGTGATCCTATGCTCCCTCCGTCGGATGCGTAAATGATAGTTGTATACTAATTATGTGGATTAGAGACACGAAAATGACGCCGATGACTGTAATTCATCAGTCTCCACAGACGAAACTCTTACAAGTTCTTTGAAGACGTCTTATTGTTATATACAGAAATTTGTTGATGTCATACGAAATATTCACTGTACTGAACAATCCAAAAATACGGTTTACAAAGTGTTACTGAGAAATCTTGAAACATAAAGTTTCACCAAAGGTGTAAAAGTTTGTAATTTTACTGCCCGAGAAGGTCCCCTAGACGAGTTGAACACTGCAGCCTATCATTTCCTCTGCTCTCGTGAAGAGAAAACCGTATTCAAGTGAAGGTCGTAGCACTGTTGTGAATTATCGTTTTTAGAAAAATAAGTTGTGATCTTCAACCAGTTTATGCAGACCAGTGAGGCTATTTTCGGTACATGGTGGTGCTTCGTTCACGTTCGGTTAGCGTTTTATTAACCCTCTTTACACTGGTCGTGTATAAATCGCAGCACGACGACACGCGATGTTGTCAAACATAGTACTGTGAGGTAAAAGAATGTTTCAGAGAAAACTTCAGTATCCTCCCCTTTTCTGCTTAATTTCGTGAAAAATTATGGCTGCACGACAATCGCAAATCAGGAAGTAACAATAAAGTAATTGGGATATTCAAGTTATACGTAGCGTCGTAAGTAAGCGTCATATCTCCTGTGTTACATGTTTCAGAAACGAAAGGTATTAACTGTCTCTTGGCTCCGTCTCGCCAGCTGGAGGCAAGACAACGTTTGTACTGAATCTGCGAGGACCGATGTAGCAGGCACGCAGCATCTCGATCCGAGCTCGTGAGGTCGATCCGTGGGAGGCGGCAGGTTTGACGGGACGTGGACGTGGTTCTCGGTATAAGTAAATCTGCCCCCTGCCGAGAGCCCGGCTGTATTATTAAGGCAACGGCACAATGCGGGAAATGGAAGGCGCGATTAAATTACCAGAGACGGCGCGGCGGCAGGCAGAGAACAGCGGTTCCACGAGTGGGAGGGGGGGGGGGAGGGGGGATGAGAAGAGGTGGGGGTGATGCAGTGTGAGGCGCGTGGCTCCTCAGCGGAAACCTCGCGAGTGGCAACCAGCGCTTTGTTTCTCTTCAGCTCTGTGCGAGCGCTTCATTTGAAAGGAACCACTTAAGCACTGATACTGAAGTAGTTACCGCAGGCCGAAAGACGTGTTAAGGGGAGGGACCGTGTTTTCCTTCCGGCTGACAACTTTTGAGTGGTCTCGCCTTCCGCAATTCTGTAATTGGAAATTCAACATTATTAGGAGGTCTCTTTTCAGTGGTTGTTACCATCGTAAGCTTACGGCGAAACTTTCTTCTCTCTTTATCTCCCGCTTCCTTTCTCTGTTTTCAGATCTCTTCCTAACACTCCAAGAACTTAGCCACGTTTACACTTCACGGTTTGTGGCGGAAGATTACTTCGTATATCATTACCTTTTCTCAACATATCTGTTCCAGTCGTGAAATGTGTGCTGCGGGAGTAATGACTGTTGACAACTCTCGTACGAGCACCAATCTCACTTTTGTTTCGAAGACATTTCTTAGGACATGTGTAGGAAGAAGCCCTATGGTGCTTGTCTCTTCTAGGATAGTGCGCTGTCGGAATTCTAGCTCTAGACCACGATGATGCACAATGCCACTACGGTAGCAGATTCCACTGGAGTTTGATGAACGTGTTCGTGACGCTTTCACGTTTGTTGATCGAGCCAGTAAAGGAATACATTGTTCTTTGAAACTTTTACATTTCCTCTATCAATAATGTCTGGCGTATGAGTCCCAGAGTGATGAGCAGTTTTCAAGTATCGGTCAAAATATTGGGACGATAAGTAACAGTTGCTACTCTTCCACGACGGTAACGTAAGAGTGAAAAAATTATGACATCATTTAACAAGCTGATAAACGTATGATTAAGATGGGGACAGGAGCAAAATAAAAGCATATATCGCTTCAGAGTTTCTATTTTTTGTATATTCATTCAATAGAAAAGGACTGTAATATGGTGTTGAAATCTTTCGGTAATCACTTTCACTGGCCTATGTTTTACGACTGTATTAAATAGAAACAGTCCGTCCGTTCGTTTCGAGAAACGGAAATTACTTAATGTTGTTCCCTCCTTACAGAAGTAATTTTGGACAAAGATAATTTTAAGGCAACTGTAATTATTGGTCGTTACCAATCTTTTTCACTGCCACCACTATCGAACACACAGACAGGAAAGCGAGAAATTATCGCATTGTCATCTAATTCTGATCTATGTTTAAATTTTCAGATCCCTAGCTCATCGACAATTTAGTGCAAAGTTTGTACTGAACTGACAGGCAGACAGAAAGCAACCTAATAAAAACGTGTTAAAATGGCGGTGAATATTTGGACGCTACTTTAGCGTTACAAATAAACAGAGTGACTCCGGTGACGTCGCTGTTTGTTCAGATGTGAGAGCAGCCACACACAGAATGTCCCGTAAAACTTGTCCTCGGCTGAAGTGTTTGAAGCCAGAGCTGTTGGCCGTCCAGCGGTGACGAGCTGAGAACGCAAGGTTCCCTGGTCGCCATTAGGGCGGCGCTGAATGCTGCTGAATGGCGCAGTCGAGACTGCGGCCGGCGCTCGTTAGCCAAAGTTGCGTCGCCAGGGCCAGTGTGTGTGTGTGTGTGTGTGTGTGTGTGTGTGTGTGTGTGTGTGTATGTGTGTGTGTGCACTTACTGTGCTGGCCAGGGGCGTTTCCTGCTCTCACAGAAGGTAAAAGCTAGCCACGAGAGTGTGTGGCAGCTGATGCAGCACCAAGCACCTCTGTCTGCCACAATTGTACCTCAGCGTCTACTGGAGGATAATCGGACCACGTCTCATCGTTTAAATATTTAATATCAGTATCAGAAAGCGACAAGTTTTTCTTGAACATTCCTCCAATGTCTGGAGTCCTTATCAACTGGGCATGAGAACTGACTTCTAATAAGTTCGGAAACAGCATAAAAAAAAGCTGTTGCGTTTGATGAAAGTCTTATCTCCACCATAACTCTACTGGGAAGCTATCATAAGTAGAGTTTTAAAACTACCGTAGGCTGCTATCGACTGTCATGTGTACGGGTAGACTACGGCAATTTTGGTCAGTTAAGGTCGTACCTGAATTACTTATGTGTTAGACGTGTTGCATACCCATCGGGCGTTTATCTCATCGCGATCACTTTCTTTACGTATACGATCAGTGTCTAGAATCCGCTAGAAACAGGAACCAGTGAATAGTTTAAAACCTGAGTGAGGAAATAGAAAGGGCTGGCTAACTTACAAAACATTTTTATTCTACATAGTTATCCTCCTGCGTATTACTTAAAAGTAAACAGCATTTGTGGCAAAATTGAAACTGCCGATGTTTAATTCAGAGTTTATTCGAAAATTGTTGATAGGGATGTGGTAGTAAAGTCAAAGAAAACAACACAAATTTATCATTCTGCGTCAGAAAACGCAGTTTCCTCAACAAAAGGGTAAAATAAAAAAAAACACAGCAAAGCAAAAATGTATCAAACATTGCCTCAATAGTTTGTTGCATTTGTAGAAAACCTGTTTCTGTTACTCACAAACAACTTTCGCATTTATCAATAATGACAGGAAACTCTTGCCTTTGATCATGATGAAGAACATTCTGTTGAGTACAAAATAACAACAATTATATACTTTCTGCATGCAAACTGTACTTTCATGATAAGTAATCGCTTTGATTGCATAAAAGCGCAGCAGTTACGAGATCAACTAATTATTATTACTTATAAATTGCTATTATGTTCTGTAAAGATAGAAAATACACAACGGACTAACACTGAATGATGTGCGGTTCTGATTATGTGCAAAACAAACAACCAGAAAAAGTCCAATTTCTTTTTTACATATTCGTCTATGTTTCTTTCCCAAACAAATTCTATCAATACTACCGGTAATCCTACCATTTACTAGGTCATTTATGTAGAATAAAAAATTACCGAACCGTAGTGTTGGTAGAGCGCAACTCTAGTCATAAATGACCCTTTGAGATAGGAAAGTGTAACTACATTTTCAACCGCGACAGGGCCACTGTTTTAAAGGTGTATATAAACGAGCGATCGACTGTGAAAGGCCACTGGGAAATAGGCTCAGCTACCGTTCACGCAGGCCAATGTTCGTTGATGTGAAAAACGTCGGGATGCAATATAGTTCGGGGTCACTTTAAACTTTAGATACTACGCCTCCCTTCTACCCTAACTCTCCAGCTGCGTAAGTCAGTTCAAAGTCGGAGAAAGGCATCGGTATAAACTTGCTTAGAAAAACACTGTTGTGTATTCCCGTTATTTATTTACTACCTATCGGAGTCCGCATAGCTACTGATGTTCCTTATTCACAGACATCGCCATAACTTGTGGTAGCTCTTGGAAGCCCCGTCACTTCCTAGCGTCTCCAAATGTCTCTGAGCACTATGGGACTTAACATCTATGGTCATCAGTCCCCCAGAACTTAGAACTACTTAAACCTAACTAACCTAAGGACATCACACAACACCCAGCCATCACGAGGCAGAGAAAATCCCTGACCCCGCCGGGAATCGAACCCGGGAACCCGGGCATGGGAAGCGAGAACGCTACAGCACGACCACGAGATGCGGGCCCTAGCGTCTCCACTACGCAATTCAGTCTAACAGTGGAAATCGTTGAAAGGATGAGTGTACAAACAAATCTGAAGCTACGAGAAAACGGAGAAATGTTTATCCTGAATGTCGCCGTGAAAAACTACGTCGTCATATTACGATATGTTACTCGTCACTGGTCGTAATGCTTTATTTTACTTGCATTCGTGTAAACAGAAGATAGTGTCTTATGTACATTGGTTTTCGGCTTCGGCAAACACGTACGAAACTGAAACAATCTCCTGTTTGTGAAAAAGTTTACAGCTTACCTCCCCGCCTAAACACCTGACGTACTTAAAAATGGGCTGTCCGAACGTTAACGCCCGCATGCATTTGATGCCAGCCTCTGTATTAAGTGCTCCATATAAATAGTCCCAAAGCCCACTTTTTTGTGAAAAGCACTTTCAGTAATTAGTAGCCATTAAGATGCCTGGCGTCCTTACAGTTTTTCTTGTACCTAGCCTTCGAAGAGCGGGCAGTTACTGTCGTACAAGTGGAACATTTTTCTGCATCACAGGCAGTAGGTATACCATGGACGCCGAGTTTCAATAAAAACCAAGGACAGAGAGAAAGAGAGAGAGAGAGAGAGAGAGAGAGAGAGAGAGAGAGAGACCTTGACACTACTGGGACATTGCATCTTAAGTTTGTTCGAAACGTTTTCTCACATGTAACAGACAATGTTCGGTGTTACACAAGCGATATCACGTACACAGCAACCGTAGAAAACGGCTTTACTAGTAGAAGTAATGTATGGGGAAGGTACGATCTAGACGATGACACAAAGTAGGCAGTCTGTTATCATTACATTATCTTACTATCATAATGGACGGGCACAGTACAGAAAGCTGACGTGGAATAATTTGTTGTTCAATGTGAACTGAAGGGTCTATTTCACGATTTGAAAAATTATTTTACGATTGAAAATACGCCACACTATTAGTTAAAAGCAAACAAATTCTTATCGATTGCCACGTATGTGAATGTCCTGCAAGCTCAATTTGTATTGAAGCTGTTACAAGTCAAACTATACGCAGAACACGGAGTGTGCAGTGCGACATTGCACAAAAAGGGACTACCGCGAAAACGTGCTGTGTGCAATGTGTTTACCATCACGATGAGAATAGACCTCTCGGGGAATCACGCTCATACATATGGCATAATAGACTGGCTTAAATCTTTCAAGTGGCAGTTCTGTTTCAGGCCAGGCGTACCAGACAAGACACGGGAAACCTAAAAAGTGAAATGTATTCAAGGATGATTGTTTATGAATATTAAAGAAATAAAAATGAATTCGCGAAGACTGGTACGGAACTTGTGCTCAGAAGGTCCGATGTCGAAGAATCCGTACGCGAGTAGGAACGCAAAGTGTTAACAGAGAGTCCGATACAATACGCTCATCAGTGGCCTTCAGAGTGACAATCTCGTTAGCACAGCCTGTGAAACTAGTCCACGAGTTCGGCGCGAGACCGCTGGAGACGTGAGTCTAACTCATAGTCATCAGCCAACGCCGTAAATCTTAGCAGCTAATTACTCAGCCTAGGAACTTCGAGAGGAAATGGCGCTTCTGGACTCACAACTTTACATGACGTTAACTAATGCTCTTTTCTTGCTTGATACATTGCCTCGCATCTTTCTCCTTTCCTGTTGAGTTTAGTAACCGTTTTATGAGCCAACAATATACAAACACTTATGAAGACCATTGTTGATCAATAGAAGCACCTCCATGATGCTGTTACTCAGTCCGTGCGGAAATAAAACCAGTTTTGCGCTTCTCGAAAAGAAACACGTTGAGCATAGAACAAGGGCCTATTTGGCGTTTTCTATGTTTATCGCTATGTGAGTAGTCAAAGATGCAGATAAAATGTGCAACATTCATGACATGCAAAGCTTAGCTTTGCAGTAGTAATGAAGAACTGGACAAGAATCCAGTTCCATATTTTCAAGCCTGCACAGGACGTTTATTTTTGGGAATCAGATGTTAATTTCTCGGCATACTCTTCAAAATGCCATGCGATAGCAAATTGTGTAGTATAAAACCATCAGAGGGACGATTATTTTTGGTGTGCGGTGGATAGGTTAGGTTAGGTTAGTGTTGTTTAACGTCCCGTCGACAACGAGGTCATTAGAGACGGAGCACAAGCTCGGGTTAGGGAAGGATGGGGAAGGAAATCGGCCGTGCCCTTTCAAAGGAACCATCCCAGAATTTGCCTGAAATGATTGAGGGAAATCACGGAAAACCTAAATCAGGATGGCCGGAGACGGGATTGAACCGTCGTCCTCCCGAATGCGAGTCCAGTGCTAACCACTGCACCACCGCGCTCGGTGTGCGGTGGATAGTGAGGCGTGAAAACAGAAAAGGAAACATGCAGCACTAAGACAAACGTAAGTAGCTTTACTTGTGCTATCAATTTTAAGCACCAATTTGTGACAACTTTACAGCAAATGTTAGGATTCTTGTAAATACCTGTGTGGAGTTTGAGGAAGAAATCAATCGCAGTCAAGTGTTCATGTAGCATCGCCAACAGATCTACATAGCGTACACTAATGTTGGCATCCCGATAATACTTGTATTTCAGTAAGTATGAGAAACGAAAGCTACATTTCATCTTAGCCACCCAAGTTGCAGGTATCGAGGTGGACGTCAACGATTATGCTGTTATGTTCAGTCAAGAATACCCCAAACTAGTACTATTTGCTTATTTTCAAAGTTTTTCTCCATCGTGTAATCTTTTAGTATTTCTCCCGTTTCACTTAACGATCACCACACGAATTTCATGCAGTTCATGTAATACTTTTATCTCTGTCAATCTTCCCAATGGTCACAAGTCTCAAACATTACACTTAAAAATATAGATTTCCGAGTATCCGATAAATGTCTTTTACAATTTTCCTTCGTGTTTGAAAAAACGATAATCATCTATGAAAAATTATTTTGTTTTCCTTCCATTCCTGTTTAGAGCTCTGAATTCAACACTTTATTTATACGATAGAGTTTTTTGATGGGCCGTGTTGACCTTTCTGCCGCCTACTTTGCGAAGTATCAGTTCCGTGCAGATAGCTATGATTCATCGGATCAAGTTGACAATGGACGTATGCTATTGTGCAGCAACCACGAAGTACGGTTCGCCAATATTTCATTATATTGTAATTTTCAATGTAATACCGACTTTCACTTACTTTCTGGCGGAAAGATCTAGCCTCTCACTTCAGGATCAAATGGCTCTGAGCACTATGGGACTTAACTTCTTGGGTCATCAGTCCCCTAGAACCACTTAAGCCTAACCAAATGAAGGACATCACAGACATCTATGTCCGAGGCAGGATTCGAACCTGCGACCGTAGCGGTCGCTCTGTTCCAGACTGTAGCGCCTAGAAACGCTCTGCCACTCCGGCCGGCTCTCACTTTAGGTCTTGGTAGCATTTCGCGAGATCTTCACAATAATACCCGCCACACCGTCCCAGGTAAACCCGTTTCCACGCTACACCACTTTAAATGTACTCAAAGGTAATTCGTAGCAAACACGCGCATGCGCCTACACGGGTTCGATGATGTCACGGACAAAAAGTACTGCGCGACATACCCGTACAGACAATATCTATCTGTTGTGGGCTCAACCATTGTTTATGCGTTATTAGTCTCGAGTATTAGCGATTCATATTTAACGACACTGTCACGCAAGAAAGTTTGACAGACGATCGAATAGACGTTTCCACGTCTGAAAATGAAGGGTATTACATAAAAAAGACGTACTGACATTCACTTCTCTGTAGGGAATGAAATCGCAAGAAAGTCAGTCATAACTGGATAATGTCCCCCTGGTAGCTTCGGACATTTTTTGTTTTGCTTCTGGGCAAGACGATATTCGGGGTGATCGAGATAATGGACCAGACTATATGTTTGCTTTCATTTCTCTCCAAGTAAATCCCAACATTATCTTCTATTTTTTAGCCAAAGAAGCTACTGTGATGAGATATACCATCTGGACTGCAATCCCAAGTACGAGATACCATTGTGTCCTGAGACGCGTGGTACTAAATTATAAGAATGCAGTGTTTTTGTTTTGCATATTGGTATCCCGGTTGCTGTGGATTCATTTAACGAATCCCAATTTTTATTTGTAGATCATTGTACCTACTTGAGTTTACATGTTGTCATTTTGTAATTTGCAGATAGTGAGCGAAGCTGAGGACGGTAGAAAATTGGAGTCCAAATGCAGAAACCGGAACATTTTCGACGTATTCTTCTGTTTGAGGTCGACAGAAGGATGACAGCAATGGGGCTAGCCAGAAGTATATGCGGCGTGTACGGGGATAATGCCATCGTGCAGAGCACGGCAAGAAAATAGTTTCCTTGTTTTAAGGAGCATCGTTTTGACATTTTTTGTCCCTCCGCGTGCAGGAAGAACTTCGGGGTTTAATGAAGATCGTTTGATCGCATTAATGGTTATGAACTGTGATCATTCCACCATCGTGGGACATTTTCATACAATAGGAAAGGGTGAAAATCGGGTATATGGGTACCTCACGCAAAACTAGCGGGTGACCATATGTGCAGCTCTCCTTGTTCGTCATCAACTGGCTCCTGAATAATACCGACCACTACCATCGTGTATCGTTACTAGTTAGGGGTAGTGGTGTCTCTAAGCTAACGTAAGGAACAGAAAGGAATGGTTGAGTGCAAAACAAAGCAACTATTCCCATTGTCAGCTACTACCATAACTGATGACATCCACTGTCAAAAACGGAGACGTCTTGCAGACGCAATGCAAGAACAACGTCCGGGAAGACAGCGTGACGTGATACTAGTCGACGATAACGCCGGCCCTCATTCTGCTAGACTGACACAAAATACTTTACAGGAGTCGGGTTGGGAAGTCATTCCACACCCACCTCAATAATCTGATCTTGCACTCTCAGATTTTCACCTTTTCCACTCTATAGAGCAAGCAAGTTCCTTTCTGGGAGAAAATGCACTTCGAATGTTTCCGAAGAACCATCTCGTGTGTGTGTGTGTGTGTGTAAACGAACAACAATATTGTAACACTAATTTTCTAAGAGTACCTGTGTATTTTTCAAAGGTACGACCTGAAGCTGAATGTTGCGTCTGCTATTTTGCAGAAAGACTTGGCAGATACGTAGCCACTGTATGTGACTGATGTCTGCACTGGGTGGTCACGAGATTGTACAGTCTCAAGATCTTGCACCGGACGGCAACCTCGCGTTACCCAATGGAAAGGCCACACTGTTCGACGTGTGGTTCTGGCGCATCGTAATGCATCAGAAGCAGCAACCTGAGTAGCAGTTGGCACCACAGTGATACAATCTCCACGCAAGAAGCCCTGTGGCGTGCTTTCCACTGACCCCAAACCACTGCCGTTTGCGACTTCAGCGGCATCAAGCGAGAGCACATTTGAGGGTAGGGTGGAGGTCTGGTGGTTTCTAATGAAAGTGGGATCTATCTGTGGTCTGTGTGCCGGTGGTAGTCGCGTGTTGAGGCCAAGTGAGCGCCTGATATGAACCTGTCTCCAAAACTCGACACACCGGACCTAGACGTGGTTGTCCTACGAATCCTCACTGCAATTTTTTTACATACATCAATGTGGTGATACGACCTGTTGTGCTGCCATTCGTGTACAGCGTTCCAGTCCGCAAGTCGTGGTCTAGTGGCTAGCATTGCTGCTTCTAGATCACGATATCCCGGCCGGGTTGGGGATTTCGTCAGCCCAGGGACTGGGTGTTTGCGTTGTCCTCATCATTTCATCATTATTATCATCATTCGTGACAGTGGCTAGATTGGACCGTGCAAAGAAAATTGACTGTGTAAAAATTAGGACGTGTACAGGCGCTGCTGACCACCCCACAAACCAAACATCATCACAGCGTTCCAGGCTGTGTTTTCCAACAGGATTTAGCTCGCACATATGCGGCTGTTGTAACCCAACATGCCCTACAGAGTGCCGAGATGTTCCCTTGGCCCGCTTGATCACCAGATCTGTCCCCAGTCTAGCACGTATGGGACATCAGACGAAACTCCGGTTCTAGGCGCTTCAGTCTGGAACCGCGCCACTGATACGGTCGCAGGGTCGAATCCTGCCTCGGGCATGGATGTTTGTGATGTCCTTAGGTTAGTAAGGTTTCAGTAGTTATAAGTTCTAGGGGCCTGATGAAGTCCCGTAATGCTCAGAGCCATTTGAACCACAGCCAGCATTAACTGTCTCTGTACTGACCGACTAATTGCAACAGGTATGGAACTCCATTGCACAAACAAACATCCAGCACCTGGATAAAACAATGCAAGCACGTCTGCATACGTTCATTCAACCTTCTGCTGGTTAATGCACCAGCAGTCCACATTTGCAATGGCTTATCTCTTGCTTAAATTGATGTGTGATCTTGCAGTGTTAATAAAACAAATATCTTACGTGGACAAATGTATTCCCGAAAATTTCATTAATCTACATTAACTACTTTTCGGTGCTGCGATTTTCTATCCGTCAGTGTATTTTTATGTTCTGATATGTGACGTCCATTAAATATGGCCATTAATGTGGAGAGTGCATTGCTGGGCCTCGACGCCACTCCGTGCTGAGTGTTTTCCGGCGCCCGGTGTGGTGTGCGTTGCGTGCCTGGACAAGGCCAGCGGCGGCTGGCCCCCGCGGCATTCCTCGGCGGCGGCGGCAGCAGCTGCCGCGACAGGTGGTCGGCCAGCAGCCGGCGCCGAACAAAACAGCCGGCGGGCCGCGCTGCGTGCCGCACAACAACCCGAGGCTGCAGGAGCTGCAGCGGCGCCTCTGCGAGGGGCGCGCGTAGCAACAAAAAGGCGCTTTCCGTGGCGCGCGACAGCCAAATTGTGCGCACATTTTCTCGCTGGCTGCGTCCGCAGTGTCCCCTCCACCCGGTGTGCGAACCCGCCGAGCGTGGAGAATGTTCACCGTGTGTGGCGTGCGAAACGTGCGCGCAGGAAGGAAGAGAGAGGCATGTCAGTGCACCGAGTACAAAACTGCCTAGTGCAACGACTGTTGCAGCAGATTCGAGAAAGATGTGGGCGAACAGCGTGAAGAGCGTCCCTCTCTAAATTTACCACGACATAAACCGAGACAACAGTTGCCTTAAGGGGACACTCCACCCTAAAACTTCAGTCTTTTCAGAAAAAAATATTAATTGCTATTTCACATACTTGGAACGTTTACTCTTAGGTTACAAACGATTTGGTTGCATTCGAATTATAAGTTCAGTTGGTTCAAATGGCTCTGAGCACTATGCGACTTAACTTCTGAGGTCATCAGTCGCCTAGAACTTAGAACTAATTAAGCCTAAGTAACCTAAGGACATCACACACATCCATGCCAGAGGCAAGATTCGAACCTGCGTCCGTAGCGGTCGGACGGTTCCAGACTGAAGCGCTTAGAACCGCTCCGCCACCAGCGGACGGCATTTCTACTCATTAATATGATCAAAAATGTAGTTTCTTTACATTATTATCACATTTATGTACCGATAATTAGAGAAAATTTAAGTTTGAAACTTGAAACAAAAACAGAAAGTAAATTAATAACATTTCTCGTGAAATAAATGCATAGAACTATTAACTACGTCTTGCGAATGCACCTAAAAAACCTAGAATGTGAAAGTTGGGCTCTCAGTACCAAAAGTTGGTTTTCAAAAATACTATCACACCTTAGAAACCAATGCTGTTCTAGACTTCGGGGTAGGGTATTGCTACATATTTACACAATAAATATATTAAAATCCGGCTGAAATTTGTAACTTAGACGAAAAGCTAAATTTTTGGGTGGCGTCTCCCCTTAAAATGCGGGCAAATTATAAATTTGTTTCACTGTATGGTCTTTTTCTCAGAAACAAGAAATCCAATGTTAATTGTGGTTTTTATTAGTGTGGTATTAATCTGACAATAGCTTTTTCGTTTAAAAATTTCCTCCGGTCGATATATATTCATAATGTCTTACTTATACCATGTCTGTCAAGCTTCTGGGTCAACTCTACATTCACAAAAACTTTTACACAACTGTCAAGTGAAGAATTGAATGATCTGTACCTTTAATAACAGAACATCTCCGTTAAAAGTGATATGGTAATTTTGAAACACGCACCACAACGTAACCAACATATAAAGTAGCAAACACATTGCTTTTCCTGAACACTGTAACAAAGAAAAAGAAAAAAAAAAAAAAACGGAAAACATCCAATAGAAGAAGTTGTATCACGCTCATATCACAAAAGTGACAGAGTTCTTCTGCGCATTATAAATCAATGGAATGAATTCTCATTAGGCGGTCTTAGAAAACACGACGGGTTAACAAGAATTAGACAGTTGGGTTACTGCAAGCAGCTTTGCAGTCCCATTCTGTTTCAAGTCCTATAGTGCCTGTTTAAGGTCTTTACAGGCTTGAGCATAAATAATTCCCCTAGTAGCAAGTTACGTATGCAGTATCGATCGGGACCGAATGTAATTAAACATCCACAAAATTCAGGACTTCCAGCAGTAACCATGTCAGCAATTCGGAATCTTGATATTCTACTCGTGATTTCCGAACTTGGCTTTTACCTAGCCATCCCCAACGCTTGACATATGGCGGCGTAAATGGCATTTTTCACAGAGATGTTAGACACTGAAATGGTTACACACGTTCTTCAATGATTTCATGTCACTTCCATACTAAAATCAAGGTCACTTGTTTTGTAATGCAAAGAATGCGATCAATTCATGCGAGACTCTTACTTCCATCAACCGTCGCAGATTTAATGACACGCTTATTTTTTTCTGAAGGATATTAGAGAGTAAATGAAACATTTCATTAATTGGGAAACCTTGGAGCGACAGAAGATGTTTACTGATAATCCGTTGAAATTGCCAGGGCTTGCAAGGAAAGACTAAAGAACCATGTTACGAATATGTTTTTATTCCGATTTCTGTCTGAATGCTCTCCTCAGTTGACAGAGAACGTTGTGCGGCGTGTTTCTAAATCACAATATTACTTTTAACGGAGACGTTATGTTCTTTAAAGGAAAAAAAAAACCTTCAAATATTCACTTGGCGGTTGTGTAAGTTTCTTTAAATGTAGAGTATAATTATTTCGTGATTTCCTCAATCAGAGTGGATACGAAATAGTTACTTACTGAAAGTATGTTATCAAATCCGTATTTTATTGCACAGAACAAAACATTTCATTCCGAACGTCCGTGCGTTGTCCACCGTGCACCTGCTCGATTGCACATTGTTCTGCGGGAGGGTATAGACGGCAAGGCGCCCTCTGTTTAAAGAGACACCGGCTGCCTAACGGCATAGGAGTTGAGTAGGTCACTGGGAGTAGAAAATACAACTGAACAGTATCATCAGAGCACTATTGTTGTCCATGCTGAGAATTCAGCTGCTGACACCGTATTGATTACTCGGTCTAGAAATATTTAGCGCAACTCATTTGCTAGACATCGTCTCTGTGCCCTATCTTCCCATCTCCAGCCCTCTTTCCATCTAATCAGCAGGAACGACATTCCGGTATCGTTTCTTTACCAGCAATTACGAAGTGTAAATCCAATTACTATCTGTATTTCGTTGTCTATAAAGATCTGCTGTAAGTTACGCATTAAACACCTCAGAGGCAAACAACAATAAACTATCTTTCATCATTGAAGGGACTTACCTCTTTGTAAGTGCTGATATAATACAGAGCATAGAGAGAATCCTACTGCTATACCACAATAAAAAATTAATATCGTCGGGTGATCAATGAAATTTCAAAAGCAATAATAAATCAGAAAGACAAAAAGTTAACGGCTATAAAACAGTTATATACCATAACTGAGTAATCTAGAGCAGGAATAGTCAATCTTTTCTTCCCACCGCCAACTTTTGTGTCTCTACTAGAAGTAAAATGTTCTAATCGTCCAACATTTTCACAGTAATAGTGATCTACAAAGTAGGGAAGTAACTTAATAGCATTTATAAAGTAGAGTTACAATGAGTTAAAGCACATAATAATAATTACATACCAAATACTTTGTCGAAATGTTTGAAATTGTAATGAACTGTTTTAAAACTCCTACAGCCTACCTCCCACATTTGAAAGGCGGAACGCCCAGCAGTGGGCAGTAGGGACCATGTTGGCTACAACTGATTTAGAGTATCGTGTTGTAGACATTAGTTTTAATTAAATGAATTCTTTTTTATTTGTGACCATAATGCAAATAACTATTTTACCATAACCGCTCGGTTTCATTAGAAACATAGAAAGTGGTAGAATTTTTGTCTCACTTCTGCTTGAATCTCGAAATATCGGCAATCACATTTTCCACAAGTCCTGCATAGATGTTTTTGGTCTAATTTCGTTTTATTTTGCAGTACTGTGCATTTGACATAATCACGACAAAACATTGAATCGCTAATATTTATTTGTATTGTTGCAATCGGAAGTGACGTAATGCAACAAAACAGTGCCAAATGCAGGAATATCTGGAAGATGTGCACGTAGACGATACCTTCAGACGTAACCGAAAATCAGACAAAAATGCAGCCATAACAATGTTTCAGAAATGTCACGCATATAGTACGTGTTTCTTTGTAGTTGGAAAGACGAATTTGCAGATTTAATTAAGCGTCTTATCCAAAGTGATTTTATAAAATTCTTTCCTTTTTAAATAAGCAGGCTTCAGATCTTTTCTATAGGAGTTACATCCGTAACGTATCAATTTGCTGCTGTTGACTACATGTGAGATGCGAGCGGCCAACAATCACAGACTGGTAAAAAAAATTTAACTACTATAAAAAAGATTAGAAGATGGTTCAAACGCCGAGTTACTTATGAAACAACTTGTTATCTAGAGGCTCAGAGCATATTAGTATCATAGCAACAAGTAAGACAGACGGGATAAGAGCGACGAAAAAAACATTACCGCCATTACGAATGATTTTTCTTCAGTGTTCGTAGCTTACCTGAGTTCTTGGACTTCCTGACGAAGCGCAGCGACCTCCGACTGCCCGCCCCCCAGTTCGGTTCGGAGGCTCTGGAACTCCTCTTGCTTGCCCTCCAACAGTGCGTTCATCTGCTTCTGCAACAACTTCACCTGCTGCTCGAGGTCGGCAGCGCCCGTGCTGCACACGAGGACCGCCACGAACAGCCACCAACACGACCACGCATAGCGACTACAGCGCATCACTCCCACAACCATTCCTGCGGACGGCTCGCGCCACACTGGAGCCGGCGGCGGACGCGGCGCCTGTTTTAAACAACGGCCCGCGCATGCGCGTAGGGGCAGCCAGGCGGCAGGTGTGCGGCCCGGCGGCTGCCGAGGCGTGTGCCGTGCGCGTGCTGGCTGGCTTGGTCTGTAGCGGGGAGGGGGGAGGCGTAACAGCTCCAGCGAAGGCCAAGAGCAACACCTGCCACTGCACGACGGGCAGCTGCTCGCCTGTCCGAGAAATACGACGCGCACTTCTTCAGCTTCCCGCTGCTCCTGTTGCTGCTGTCGCCATTTGTCACTGCCATACTAGTTTCGACCGAGATGCACTAGCCTCGGCATTTTTGAACATTTATGGTATGCTCTGGAGACTACGTGGTACACATTTCCTGCAGAACGCCAACGGGCTCTCCGTGTATGGTTAGCTGGCTACCGTGACAGATCGTCCACGTCTCGGAAAGCAGCATTACTGCTCCCTGAGGTAGCGGGCTGTGGAAAGAGGCAACGCCCTGTATAAAATGTTCTCGGTTTTCTTCTGCCCGCGCAGACCAAGTTGACAATTGACGCGGTACGGTAGCTGATGGGAAATACCGTAAATGTGAAATGCCTTTAAGGTCGCTCCCATCTACCATTGCGTCAAGTCTCAGTTCGGGTTGCGCGCGTAATAAACCTCAAGCGATCGATATCGGCTTGTGTTTGATTAGTTAGGAGCAAGCAACTTTTAGGCGAAGCTAGAAATAATGTAACTGTTGAGGTTTTATCTGATTGAGACAGATAAATGCTACCCGCTGTGAAATTAAAGAACTAATTGGAGGGAAGAGTAGCAGCTTTACGATCATGAACAGTATTAAACAAGAAAGGTAAAGCTGTAGGGTACAACGTTCACACATAGGACTACACAAAGAAAATAAACTTAAAATTGTATTATGGAAAGGGAAATGGAAGTACGGAAGGATGAAATGGGCTGGTAGTCTGCTAGAAGGATTTGATAGAATACTGAAAGACCTAAGTCGAAACAATGCACAATGAATATGAGACCTTCCCTAAGAATTATTGAATTCCAGATGTGAACCTACCATCAAAATCTATTACACCCGGTATGTAATATACATGTGATAGAAATACTCTCAGACTTTGGGAAAAATGACATGCTGCATTGGAGAATGATACACTGATTATGGTTTCTTTTATTTTTCACAACACTTTCACATGAGCATTTAACAATGCAGTAACGGCAAAGCACTTAAATGAATTATTTACAGAAGGATGCAAAGACTGGTAGAAGATAACCTCGCGGAAAGTCAGTTTGAGTTCCGTAGAAACGTAGGGATACGCGATGCATACTCACCCTACGCCTTATCTTAGAACAAAAACTGAAAAAAAGACAATCTTTCTTCTACAGCATTTTTAGATTTGAAGAAAAAATGGCTCTAAGCACTATGCAACTTAATATCTGAGGTCATCAGTCCCCTAGACTTAGAACTACTTAAACCTAACTAACCTATGGACATCACACACATCTATGCCCTAGGCAGGATTCGAACCTGCGACCGCAACAGCAGCGCGGTTCCGGACTGAAGCGACTAGAACCGCTCGGCCACAGTGGACGGCAATTTGGAGAAAGTGTTTGACAATATTGACCGGAATACAGTCATTGAAATTCTGAAGATTGAAAAGGTAAATTATTTGGAGCGAAAAGATGTCTGTAGCGTGTACAGAAACCAGACTGCAGTTATTAAAGGCACCAGCTGAAGGAACCAATTGAAGGAATGCAACAGGGCTGTACCCTATTCCCGATGTTACACAGAGTCCATATTTTACAAGCAGTAAACCAACACATTAAGTAATTTGAATTATACTTCAGAGAGACGAAATTAAAACTTTGAAGTTTGCCGATGTCATTCCGCCAGGCAACGTACTCGAAAGATCAATTGAACGGAATGGATAGAGTATTGAAAACAGATTGTCATAGAAACATCATATGTAAAACCAGGGTAACGAACTGTACATGAATTAAATCAGGCGATTATGAGGGAGTTAAATTAGAAAATGAGCCACTAGAAGTCACAGCTGAGTTCTGCTATTAGGACAGAAAGGCAAATGATAATTGACGAATTGGAGTGAATACAATTGTTGACCGACAATAGCAACAGAGCTATATTGAGAAATAGATATGTGGATATGAAGTCTAAAGATGAAGAATGTTAATAACGTTTGTTTCATTTGAAAAGTTGTAAGAATTTTAAAGTAAATTTTAGAAGCTTTACTTTTCAGCATATCCTCGTATACTTCCTCAGTTTTCCAGAACCTTAGGATAAGAGTTTATAGGTCCCACTGTACAATTCTATTTCGGTAAGTTTACTAAATAAAGAAAAGTAAGCACCTTCCTGCATAATAACGTTCCAGAAATGACGATTAGTCATATTTTCCCGCAGCTGATAGCATTACGAACAGATCAATAAAGAAAACAGTTGATTCAAATAAAATGGCGTCAGCTGAAAAGCTGCTAGATATATTCCTTCTATGGTGGAGCATATTCGGCTGCTGCAGTTTGGCTTACAGGAGTGCTAAGGGTGTGCCGCATCAAACCTGAAAAGACTGCTGCAAACTGGGATTCTCTGTCCGGCACATTTTAACTGACTGCATTTTGTACCGTGATGCACGGGCAGAAGCACAAGTTGATGGGGATCTGACTTCTGTTTTAGCTAATGATGAGACGTGTGTGTCTAGGGTATTTAAGTTTTGTGATGTGTCTGGACTCTGGCCTAAACGTTTAGGCTGGAGGTTTTAGTGTATTGCAGAGTGGCTGGCTCCTCCCATATTCCTTGCGGTCAGCCAGCCACTTCCATCTGCTACATTGTTTTAGCTCCCTCTATAATTTTCTTCCTATATTTTACTGCTGACGCTCTGCTTCATCCCGCGCTTTGGTGTGGGTGAGCACATGTTTTTCAACGATTGTTACCCATGTTTTCTGTTTCGTTTTATATTCCTGTTTTGGGATTTTTCTTGACACCCGTCTCACTAAGTTACTGAACGGGCGCTGAAGACCTTGCTGTCGCGCGCCCAAAACCCCTCTACTACTACTACAAACTGGGAAGCTAAGGATTTTTATCACCATCTGAAACCAGCACAGAACCGACAATTACTTGGGGCGTTCAATAATGATTGGCTCTATACGTTTTTTGTGCTCACAGGAACGATCTTCTGAACAAACGAATACAGATTATCTGTGCACTTTCACCACCTTCTGGTAGCTACCGTATCTGAGCAGCAAAACCATTCTTTGGGGGGTATCCCGGCGCCACTGGAGGACAACTGCAAGAAGTTGGTCATTGGTGGTGAACTTTTGACCCCACATTACCTCTTTCACTGCGTCGAATAGCGCACTGTTGCTAGGAGCACTATCCGGCGAATATGGAGGCTTCGGCACCGCTGTTAACCCCATTTCAGAAGCGTGGCAATGGTCTGACGACTAGCATGTGGCCGTGCATTGTCATGCTGGAACAGAAAGCCATGGCCTCATTCTCCGTGGTAGCGTTGGTGAATGCGCAGGCGGGGAATGTGCCGTGAGCGGCAGTGCCGATTACTTTTGAGAGTGATATTAGGGGGGAACCAGTCCACCCTCGGTACCCCTTCCTGATCACAGAACACAGTCACCAATTGTTTTGCGCGAATAATACCGGTCGCAACTTTTCTGGAGTCTCGTGGGAGAACCATGACTCGTCGACGATGACGAAACGCTCCGAGAACTCGTCCGATCTGTTCAATCAACTATTGGCATAACTGCTGACGCTTCAGTTTCTGTGCAAATGCGAAGGAATGGGACAAATCCTCTTGGGTGGTGGTGAGGAGGCTTCCCCGCAATAGACCTGTTGCTTTCTCTTGCTCATCAAACGTGATTCGCCTGTGCCCCATTATCAAGGCGCTACCACGCAGGAAATGTTTAATTTGCGTGCACTTTCTGGACGCCAAGTACTTTTGCGTTTTTCTGCACAGTTCCCGCCGCATGTGAAATTTAATACCCAACGAAACATGGGCCTGCAACTCGATTCTACACTCCTGGAAATTGAAATAAGAACACCGTGAATTCATTGTCCCAGGAAGGGAAAACTTTATTGACACATTCCTGGGGTCAGATACATCACATGAGCACACTGACAGAATCACAGGCACACAGACACAGGCAACAGAGCATGCACAATGTCGGCACTAGTACAGTGTATATCCACCTTTCGCAGCAATGCAGGCTGCTATTCTCCCATGGAGACGGTCGTAGAGATGCTGGATGTAGTCTTGTGGAACGGCTTGCCATGCCATTTCCACCTGGCGCCTCAGTTGGACCAGCGTTCGTGCTGGACATGCAGACCGCGTGAGACGACGCTTCATCCAGTCCCAAACATGCTCAATGGGGGACAGATCCGGAGATCTTGCTGGCCAGGGTAATTGACTTACACCTTCTAGAGCACGTTGGGTGGCACGGGATACATGCGGACGTGCATTGTCCTGTTGGAACAGCAAGTTCCCTTGCCGGTCTAGGAATGGTAGAACGATGGGTTCGATGACGGTTTGGATGTACCGTGCACTATTCAGTGTCCCCTCGACGATCACCAGAGGTGTACGGCCAGTATAGGAGATCGCTCCCCACACCATGATGCCGGGTGTTGGCCCTGTGTGCCTCGGTCGTATGCAGTCCTGATTGTGGCGCTCACCTGCACGGCGCCAAACACGCATACGACCATCATTGGCACCAAGGCAGAAGCGACTCTCATCGCTGAAGACGACACGTCTCCATTCGTCCCTCCATTCACGCCTGTCGCGACACCACTGGAGGCGGGCTGCACGATGTTGGGGCGTGAGAGGAAGACGGCCCAACGGTGTGCGGGACCGTAGCCCAGCTTCATGGAGACGGTTGCGAATGGTCCTCGCCGATACCCCAGGAGCAACAGTGTCCCTAATTTGCTGGGAAGTGGCGGTGCGGTCCCCTACGGCACTGCGTAGGATCCTACGGTCTTGGCGTGCATCCGTGCGTCGCTGCGGTCTGGTCCCAGGTCGACGGGCACGTGCACCTTCAGCCGACCACTGGCGACAACATCGATGTACTGTGGAGACCTCACGCCCCACGTGTTGAGCAATTCGGCGGTACGTCCACCCGGCCTCCCGCATGCCCACTATACGCCCTCCCTCAAAGTCCATCAACTGCACATACGGTTCACGTCCACGCTGTCGCGGCATGCTACCAGTGTTAAAGGCTGCGATGGAGCTCCGTATGCCACGGCAAACTGGCTGACACTGACGGAGGCGGTGCACAAATGCTGCGCAGCTAGCGCCATTCGACGGCCAACACCGCGGTTCCTGGTGTGTCCGCTGTGCCGTGCGTGTGATAATTGCTTGTACAGCCCTCTCGCAGTGTCCGGAGCAAGTATGGTGGGTCTGACACACCGGTGTCAATGTGTTCTTTTTTCCATTTCCAGGAGTGTATTTCCGGTGGCTACAAAACTCTTTTGGATATCTGAAGCAGTCGCTCCTTCCCTACAGGGAAACTATACTGTCCACCATTGCCCATGCTTATCTGCTTCCATGTTGTCTTATCGATGTCCACCAGTGTACCCGCAAGCAGGAAAAAGTGCTGTTGCAGTGCGTCATCTGTGGAAAGCAGAAACACCATCTGATAGCGGCAGACAGTACTTTCAGAAAAAAAAATGGTTCAAATGGCTCTTAGCATATGGGACTTAACTTCTGAGGTCATCAGTCCCCTATAACCTAGAACTACTTAAACCTAACTAACCTACGGACATCACACACATGCATGCCCGAGGCAGTATTCGAACCTGCGACCGTAGCGGTCGCGCGGTTCCAGACTGAAGCGCCTAGAACCGCTCGGCCACTCCGGCCGGCTGACAGCACTCTCCTCTATCTTCACGCATACATCGACATATATTTCAAACTGATATTTTGCTGAAGTTATAGGGGAAGTCTCGATTGATACTGAACGTACCAAATAAGAGGTGGCGTAAAGTTTTTTATTTAGTGAGCGTCACTAATTACTATAAAAATGTCCACATTTCCTGTTTCGGTACGTCATTACCATCGACAGACATATCAGTATTTCTGCACACTGCCGCAAGGTGGAGAGTTCCAGAGCTGGGTCTTCGCCTGCTGTTGTGGTGTTGCGGGTGCGGCGGGGGTGCCGGAACACAGGCGCCAGATGGCCGTCTCTGATACTGGCTGGCGTCTGTTGGAGGCTCGGCGTGGCGCCACGGGACCGGCCGTCCGTGTGTGGCAGGTGGCCGGCTGCGGCAACACGATAACAGGGCACACGGGGGCAGCCACAGGCCGCGGGCGGCGTCTTTGAATCTAGCCATCACCCACCCCTTCTTCAGGGCGGAAACCGCGCTGTGCCAACCAAAACCCTCGTTTTCTGACTACACCAATTCGTTCAAATTAATTTAGTAGATAGAGAATATCAAAAGAAATATATTTAGTTATGGTATATAAGGTCTCAGACAGCAATTTCTGATGCTAGGGACGATGTACACAGAAGGTAGTTTAGCATGCTAATTACAGCAGTGGCATTCACAGAAATGCGCGACCATTGGCCCGCATGCACGCAATACAAGGTTTACCACTGACTGTCGCATCCGTTCCTGGCATGTTCGTAATGGTACCAGAGCCGACAGGAATTCTGGGGAAGAGGTGTTCTTCTCTTTCTACAGCGGTTTCATACTCCAGCTGCTTCATACGCCCCGAAAGAAATAAATCTAGACACTTGAGGTCAGGTGACCTGACTGTCCACGACACAGAACCACCTCGGACGATGCATAAACTCACGAAAATCGGTTCTCGAGTGATTCCACACAGTTATGCTGAAATGTCCATGTGCACCATTGTACTGAAGTACGTCCTTCGTCTCGCCGGGTGATACGTCAATATGGCAATGACGAATACACGCTTTCAATGTGCGTTCACTGTGATGTCGCCAAACACGAATGCGACCATCATGATGCTGTAAACAGAACCTGGATTCATCCGAAAAGATGACGTTTTGCCATTCGTGCACCCAGGTTCGTCACTGAGTACACCATCGCAGACGCTCGTGTCTGTGAGGCAGCGTCAAGGGTAACCGAAGCAATGGTCTCCGAGCTGATAGTCCATGCTACTGCAAACGTCGTCGAACTGTTTGTGGATATGGTTGTTTTCTTGCAAACGTCCCCATCTATTGACTCAGGTATCGAGACGTGGCTGCACGATCCATTACAGCCATGCGAATACGATGCCTGTCATCTCGACTGCTAGTGATACGAGGCCATTGGGATCCAGTACTGCGTTCCATATTACCGTCCCGAACCCAGCGATTCGATATTCTGCTAACTACCACTGGACCTCGACCAACGCTAGCAGTGTTGCGATACGATAAACTGCAATCGCGATAGGCTACAATCCGACCTTTATCAAAGTCGGGAACGTGATGGTACGCATTTCTCCTCCTTACACGAGGCATCATAACAACGTTTCACCAGGCAACACCGTTCAACTGCTGTTTGTGTATGAGAAATCGGTTGGAAACTTTCCTAATACCAGTACGTTTTAGGTGTCACCACCGGCGCCAACCTTGTGTGAATGCTCCGAGAAGTTAATCATTTGCATATCACAGCATCTTCTTTTTGCCGGTTAAATTGCGGGTCTGTAGCACGTCCTCTTCGTGGTGTAGTAATTTTAATAGCCAGTAGTGTACATTTCCCAACGTTGAGATGATCGTGTAAAATCAAGTAGACCTCAGTTGTGTAAATTGCTTATTCTCCTATGTTTACCTGTCTCACACAACGAATTACACCAATATTGCGTGCTGCTAGCCATCTGTAAACGAGCCACAGCTATGCTTGTAAGCCGAATGAATAATGGCGCTCGGATGGCGGCGACACTTCAAGGGCCTGTTAGCTATGTGATGGGCTGCGCGATTCTGCAATAAGAGTCGCTTTAATTAAACTGCCTAGGAGTGTGAGTGCGATTATGTCGCGTTCAATTAATAACTGCCTTTGCGCTGTAAAGTGGCTTTCGTTGGCAACTTGGGTAGCAACGGTTGGATTAAACCAATATTTTTCGTCTAAAACGAATCATTCAATGGAAGTTTCTCTTTTACGGGCATAGTGAAAAGCCACTGTTTTAAAAAGTGGCTGACGTAAAGAACCTCGACGCCATTCTTGACGTATCACAAGCTTGGATTTGGTAAGGATGCCCGGTTTCCCGGGTTCGATTGCCGGCGGGGTCAGGGATTTTCTCTGCCTCGTGATGACTTTGTGTTGTGTGATGCCCTTAGGTTAGTTAGGTTTAAGTAGTTCTAAGTTCTAGGGGACTGATGACCATAGATGTTAAGTCCCATACTGCTCACAGCCATTTGAACCATTTTTGATAAGGATGATAGAGTAAATTTACCTTGGAGGCGTAGTATAGGAACAACCCCAGTACTTGCACAAAGTGATTTTAAATAATCACGACGAACACCAGTCAGGAGGCTGGGCCGTAACGTGAGCCCCACTGCTCCCGTATATTAGTCAATTGTCGAAACATTGCACCAACAAACTCCTTAAAGCAGTATAAGAGACTTGCACGTGCTTCTTACTAGACACTGTTAGTGTACTAAATAGAGGAACATTTTTTACACATAAAATCCGTTGACATAGAAGAAGTAGTATAAAATTAAATAAAATAAAATTTCTTATTGTATTCACCAGATATAAGTTACTTGTTTTCCAGTAGAAATCGGTGGTAGCAAAATAATTTCTTACCAGCGAAACTAGATGCTCTTATGATGGTGGTGGAGAAACGGCCCCTTAGAAAAATTGTACATGACTGTGCTTAAACTGACACACAATATTTTTAGCGCAACGCAATCTGACTTACAAAAATCCCTACAAAAGAATGGCCCTGACTAACATTAACCTATAAATTTCACAAATCACTTACCTCACAAAAATCTTGGTTACTCCAACTACTGCAATACAGCGAACGCCACTACTGCCAGCTAAATAAAAGATTCAAACTACGGAAGGCACTAACTACTGATAGGGACAGTTAGCAAATGAAAGATTTTGATAGAGAACAAACAATGTATTTACCTTAATAGTCATAATATATATAGCAGTTCATGACATCCAGTCTTACAAATTTCAAAACTCCGCCATCTCTCTCCCCACATCCACCACTGCTGGCGGCTCACCTCCAACTGCGCAACGCTACGCGCTGTTCACATCCAGTTGCCGCTGCCCAACACTACAATGGCAGACAACAATGCAAACCAGCCACAGACTGCACACAGCACAGCCAGCGATTTTCATACAGAGCGCTACGTGGCGTTACCAATAAGAAAACCTAAACAGCCTACTTATATAGCCCCCATGCTCCCCACAAAAAAATTTACAAATTGTTTTGGGCAGTGGCCAATACAGATTTAAAAAATTTTTTCATAATTACAATAACAAAGAAATGAAATGCACACACTTATCGATACAATGTTGGTCAAAAGCTAAAATTTCCTCACAGTCCATAAAGATAGTCCTGATCATTCCTCAAAGTAAAATTGCAGTGTTTTTCTCAAAGTCTGAGTAGTAAAAGAAAATGCACACGGAAGTAGTGGATTTCCATGCAGTCTTGAAGAAGTAGTGTTGTCCTTCCAACGGAAAGACAGTGCTGACTCTAGACATGCGACAGGTAATGGACCACAACAGAGGAAACCCACAGCAGAGTCAGTCGAAGTTTTGAAGAAAATTGGTAGCTAGGTCGACACAGAGTACACCCATTGTAGTCCTGGTAGAGATTACGGTATTGGTGGGCCACCAGAAGGGCAGACCCACTGCAGTCCTTGTAGAAATAATGGTATTGTTGAGTCATCAAAGGTGTAGACCCACTTCAGTCTTTGTAGAGATATCCAGCAGCCATCTGTTGCGACTTTGCAGGTGCACAATCACCATCAAAGAGTCTTGCGGAGAATATAGCAAGTCCATCAACCACCACTTGCGCACCCACAAAGTTTTTGGAATTGTCCTTAGAACCAGCAATGCTGTTAACCAGTCCCTTTCTGAATTATCAACACATGTGCAAAACACTAACAGTCCCTACTTCTCACATATTATCCATATACTATGACCAACAGAAATGTGTGCAGTGAAATGATACTTAATTTGAAGAACTGGTGTCTATACAATTATAAATTTAAAACATAAAAATACAATTACAAAGGCATAAAATACATCATTAAAGAACATAACAATGCAGATAACATTTGTAGTAAAACGGGCTTTACAAAAGAATAGAAATAAACATATACATCAATGTTACAGGAATTATGACATAAGTAAATACATAAAAGATCGGAATAATTATTGAAACATCAACTTCACACATGAGCATTAAAACAGAACAGAATAAATAATGTCTAAACATCTTTACAAAGAAAGTAACATATTATCAGAAAAATTCTACAACGGCAATCTTATTATCTAAACACATAAAGACAGGACAAACACAGATTCACATAGCGTAATAACACAAAATACAGGACAGGGTTTGTTTTCAGTGTGACATTTGGTACTGCAGTCCAACCCAAAACGTCATTCTGTAGATCTTTCGTCTTATCTCAACATTTGTTTCCACCAAAAATGTCCTATCCAAGCATGCTTTCTGTATTTTGTTCACGTCATCTTTCAAAAATAGTTTTCCTCCACTGTACACAACTTTTTTTGGCCAAATCATTTTCTTATAGCTTCTCAATGCATTTCTTCCAATTCATCACACTTCGTTCTCTTATATAGCCTACCCCATCTTAAGCTAACTTAAATCTACTGAGCTCAGATGCTAAACTAAGGGACGAGGCAATGCAGCAGCACAAAACAATTAATACAAACTTCGATGAAAAAAATGGAAGTTGTCAAAGCAACCAGCAATATTACAACTAATATAAGGCAATGCACAGCAAACAAGAAAAATAAATCCGTAGTAAAACTGTCTTAACAGAGTAATACAAAGTCAAATTCAGTAACATTATGCCTGGCAAACAGCAGCAGCAAATGCAATAACTTATATCTAAACTTGACAAAGCTGAAGCAGAAAAAATATTACAGTAAAAATGTTAAATACCTATGTCACATCTTAACACTAGAGTGATGCATCACGAGAACATACGCTAGCAGATAAGTTACCAAATCGTAAAAAAATTATTTTTGCAATTCCTGTGAAGGGAAATGTCTATTTGTGCTCTCTTTTCTAAGAAAGTACATCATAAAATGATTCTTTACTGGGTCTGTAGACAGAAAATAGTGATATTAGTACATTTATTAAATTTTATTTTAACCAACGCTGGAGTGCAGATAGAAACTGGATATTAAACAAAATGAGCAATCTCTCAGCTAGAAAGACAACAGATATTTCATTTCAGTAAATATCATAAATTAAGAGCTTCACAGTGTAATCATATGTTTTCAAGTTTGGGCGTGTCGTATATGCGATGCTTTCTACAAAGGAATGTCAATAGCGAGACTAATGGCTTTTTTTCTTTTATTTTTTTTTAGTTGTGCCTCTGAAAGGCACACACTAACGACTTTTTCTCAAGGCACATCTGGACGCTCACAACGCATTACGTCACGGTCACTTACCTTTCATACCGAAATATTTACGACAGCAGTTTCCGCTACAGTGACAGTCTCATATAAAAATATTTTCACAGGTTGAGAATTTGCGTTACAAATATGTAGAAACAAAATCCTGTAAATATAAGTGACCAAAAAATTTTCGTCGACATTGTAATACATTAACGCATTTACATACATTTCATAACTCTTAAAGTACGATTCTTGGTTTCCAATAACCTTTTTCACTAACCAGAGTCCCTAACCACTACTCATTATTCCTTACCTTATTCGTCGACACTTCTTCAATATTTCATCATAACAGATACGTAGCATAATCAAATAACTCATATAGCATCAGCTTATTGAACATAAACATACCGCAACAGCATAATACACATAGTCATCGTAATAATAACATCATAACACCTCAGTCAAATTCTCATAATCGTCGTAGCTGTCTCCAATAATTTCAAAAGTTAAAAAAATTCTCTGCTCATGTCTAAAGTGTCATCTACCTCAAACGTACTTTAAAAATCATGATCCCATACCAAATACATCATTCAAAGCTCTCATAGTATCACAACGGATCCGAAAAAATATGAACATTCCATAAGTAAAGACGAAATACAATTTAATAAGTCTGAAGTTATCCAACTGTGTAATTACGTAAACATCTGTCACTGATGTAGTAAAATAAATATTTGTCTCTCTCAGTTAAATGATCACATAGCTGTGTAATTCTGTGTTAGAGAAATATGGTAACAATGTGTAAAGTTGTATAAGCAAATACCATATTACCTAGGACTCCTTGTGCTTGCCACACACATGGTACACAAAGTAAGCGTGTACCCCCTTGAGGATTAATGTAATTATATCCTCAGGTGTTACAGATTACAGCAATGGAATGAAATGTGTCACGGAAAACCTTTGTATCATTTTACTTTAAATATCTTTAAAAATAAATGTTTTAAGTGCAAAACTAATCACTCAAATACGTGTACTGTAGCGCTAAACTGTGCGTCTTGTTGTAAGATAATCTTTGTGGAAGTGTCGTAGTTATCGTCCTCCGAAAGCTAAGTTCTGCAGAAGTCAATGTACTTACCTCATGATAAACAAAAGTGAATTGCTTTGCGTATAGATATCGTAGTTACTACGCTTATTGCTGTGATGAAGTAAGTACTGTACTGTAACGTATTGTTGTGCTACAGAAAAGGCTGTCTCATTGTAGCTATACCACAAAGTACTACTAAAACATGTTTTCCTTTCCAGAACAATTAAGAAAAACTGTGCAGATATAAAACAGATACACCGCAAAAGCACAATGTAAATTGTGTCACACATTAGTAGCGTCGTGATATAATCGTGTAGCTATCAAAGAAACCAAATGCTAAGTCATCTTTAATCTCACAGAAGGTACTATAAATAAAGAATGTCTTTTCAACTAAACCAAAATGTTGCCTTAAAACCTCATTAACAGTATATGTTCTAAGTATGTAAGCCTTATAGTCGTTACGTAATCGTCCAACTAACAAACAAGAATGTACAAATAACAACACTGTGTCGTATGTTCACTATAACAATGCATTCGTAATTTCTGTTTAAAAATGTTCCCTAGGTTCTAGACTGGATAGTTAACTTCAAAACATTGTTGCATGTTAACAGTTTCTCAGTGTGACAAAGCATACTAGAAATGTGAAGTGAAATGTTTTATGGCAAAGACAAAGTTAAAAAGCAGATTATATTTCAATAAACGGTTTTACATGTGAAATGCGGTGTAAACCTTTACTCTTCCTAGTACGCACAGAGTTTCAACTTCAACGAAATTATCATGTGGTATACGTCGGATTCTGTAAGGTCCATTGTAAACTAGAAAGAATTTGTGACTCAAGTGTTTCTTCTTATGTGACAATGAATGAGCTTTAATGAGAACTATCGACCAATATATAATTTCTTTGCATTTGCTTTACCGTGTAATTTTCTCCTTTTGTCTGCAGCAGAATTTATATTTTTAATAGCCAAATCAATTATGTCTTTGTGTCGAAGATTACGTGTATTTGGAAAAGGTACAAGCTCTCTGATTCTGTTCGGTGGTTCTTTATTCTTCAGTGCAAGAACAGGTAGTGAAGCAGTGGAGTCATGAGGCATTTCATTCAGCACGTTTTGAAGTAAATGTAAATATCTGTTCCAATGCTGATGTTTTCTATGACAATAAAGTCTGCAAAACTTATTGATTTCTTTCATAATCCGTTTAGACGGGTTACAATGTGGTTGGTACAGTGAAATAAAAACAGGTTTTATGGTTCCGCAGCATGCGTGACGAAACAGCATATCTGAATTGCGGTCCGTTATCTGAAATGACTTTACTAACGTGTCCAACTTCACGTAAGAAATTTTTAACAAAGGCGTTGGATACAGACCGTCCAGTGGCTTTACGTAACGGAGTGAAAGAAACAAATTTTGAAGTAAGTTCAAAAGCGACTAGAACGTACGCAAATCCATTAGATGTTCTAACAAGCGGTCCCAAGAGATCAACAGCAGCAAATTCTTTTAATTTAGAAGGAATGATAGGAAATAATGGAGCACGATGCGAGACAGTAGATGGTTTCGCCTTTTGACAAAGTTTACAAATAGACAAGACTCTTCGAATTCTCTTTTCCATATTGTTAAAATAACAAGTCGTTCGAAGAATATGATAACATTTTCGTGGACCAAAATGTGCATAGCTGAAATGAATGTACCAAATGAGCTTATTAACGAAATCGTCTGGAATGCAAAGTACCCATAGCTTGTCATCAACAGTACAGCGTTTGAACAGTATGTTGTTCGTAACCAGATAATAATGCCGATTCTGTATGTGTGTCTTTTCATGCCATTTCCAAATCGGATCTTTATCTTGTTCATGAGCAATGTCCTTTAAAGATGTGGTGATGAAGTATTCAAAGGCGACTTTCTGAATGTAAAGAATACTGAAATTTTTATCGAGGTTGCTTTCTGTCTTACTTTTCTCGAGCCCAGCCGGTGCGCTTGACAGTGCATTCGCAACAATGTTCTCCTTGCCGGGAATGTAGACTATTGTGAAGTGGAATTCTTGCAGAAACAATGCCCAACGTTTTAACCTGTCATGATTTAATTTTGAAGACATAAGAAATTGTAATGCACGATGATGACTGTATACTTCTACGTCCTTAACATACAGAAAGAAACGGAATTTGTTAAATGCCCAAACGATAGCTAAAGCTTCTAATCCAGTAACGGAATAATTTTTTTCAGATTTTGTTAGCACTCGGCTAGCAAAAGCAATGGTTTTCTGAACAGTAATGTCACTTTCTGTTGCTTCTTGAAATAAATGGGCACCAAGACCGGCTTTAGAAGAATCTGTGCTAAGGCAAAAATCTTGTAAGAGATCTGGATGAGCTAGTATTGGCGCGTTACGTGGCGATTCTTTCAAAGAATTTAATTCCAAGTGTGCTTGTTCGTCCCAGTTCCAAACAGTATTTTTTTCCAGTGAGAGAACAAAGTTTTGGTGTAACTAGAATTTGCATATTCAGAAAACGACGGTAAAAATTTACGAGACCTAGAAAACTGCGGACTTTTTTTTTGTGGATGGAACTGGAATGGCTCTGATTGCTTCTAACTTTTCAGGATCCGGCTGAATGCCTTCAGAAGAAATAATATGTCCCAAAAACCTCACCTTTGACCTACCGAATTCAGACTTTTCCAAGTTAACTGTAATTCCAGATTCTGCAAAAATACGTAACAAACTGTTGAGGATGCGATTATGTTGTTCCCATGAGGCTTCTGCTATTAGAATATCATCCACATATAAGGTGATGTGACGTTTTAAGAAATCAGGTAATATTGAATTTAGCCTACGAATGAATGATGCCGAAGAAATATTCAAACCAGAAGGATGTTTCCGAAACTGATAACAAACGCCGAAACAAAGGAAAGCTGTGTATTTTCTACAATCTGGATGAAGTTCGATTTGATAAAAGCTGGATCTGAGATCAATGGAGGACAACACTTTTACACCATTAAAATTTTGAAGAAGATCTTCCAACGTTTGCGGCCTGTCTGTTTCAGGAATAATGATAGTTTTGATTTGTCTCGAATCTAAGACAAGCCTGATCGATCCATTTTTCTTCTCAACAACATGTAATGGATTGTTGTATGAGCTTACTGCAGGCTCAATAATGCCCTCGTCAAGCATAGATTGTATTTCTGTTCTAACACGGTCCCTATAATGTGCTGGAATTACGTATGGTCTAACACAAAATTTAGTATGCCCACGAACACGAAATTGGTACTGAAATCCCTTGATTGTTCCTGTTTTGTGAGTAAAAACTGTGGAATGTGCTTGTAAAATCTCAAAAAGGTCCTGCCTATCAGTGTCATTACAATTATCAATTGTTTGAATTTTATTCTGAATTAACTCATTAGTTTCAAATATGCCGTCGATATCATCCCTGTCAGTACTTGCAGAGTGATTGTTAGTGTCTAGTTCCGTAGAAAATTCCGAACTGTTGTCTAACAGAAGGTAAAGCCGATTGATTACCTCGTCATGGTTTGAGAGCCAATCTTCAAATTTCAAAGCTATTGGCTTACCTTCTTTCTCTAAACTTATTTGAGCATTGTGAAAGTTTAAGATTGCTTTGTATTCATTGAAAAAGTCTACTCCCAATATAATTTCCGTCGACAACAATGGAACAATAAGAAAGTTCATAGAGAAGCTGTGGCTCTGACAAGAGAATTCTAAGTTGGTTTGTTGGCGTACATCTACACTTTTCACAAAGATTGCACCTTGTAATTTAATCTTACGTAACGGAAGTGTGGGGCAATCGTTCGATTTGTTGCATTTGCTAAAGGCTGTTTCACTAATTACTGAAATGGGACTGCCAGAGTCAAGTACTGACGTAAAGTTTACGTCATTTACTGTAATGTGAATCACAGGATATGCAATGTTGTTATGTTTTACGTCGTGTTCCTGGAGTAAGATGTCCCTAATGTCGTCCATTTTTACGTAATTGCATCTTAAGTTATTCTGTCTCCCTTGATAATAATTATTTTGGTTTCCATATTGCCTGTTTCTCTGATTGTCTCTGTGATAGTCATTACCGCGGAGAGGTGATCTTTCCCTGTAATTATTACTACTCTGCCAACGGTTGTCATACGGTTGGTGTCTGTTTTGGTCACGATTTACGTTGTACGAATAGCCTTGTCGTGTATTATTTCTGTCATCGCGGAATTGTGACAGGTGTGACCTGTAATTGTTGTGCTCCTGTTTTCGCGTTCCGCGATTGCCAATGTCAATTTCCAGTTCTGGTAACAGTCCCTGAAAAGCCTCAATGTCGTCTTTGCATCGTCCTGCTAAAATAATATGTCGTAAATATTCAGGATGTGTTTTGAGGGGCTGTACGGGTTTGAAAGATACTGATTCTTATGTCTTCAAAATATTACACAAGACTGGAAAATTCACATTGTTCGAAGTGTTTCATCATAATGATGCTATGTTTTACTCGGTCTTGTGTAGCTTGAGACCAGTATGCTGAGAGGAAGGCATGATAAAATTCTCCTTCACTGTGACAATCGTGAATGACCGATCGCATTCTTACAGCTGGTTCATGCTCTAAGTAGCCACACATAAATTCTAATCTGTGCTCTAATAACCAGTTGGGGGGGAAACAATGAGAGAATTGATGAAGTCATGCATGTGGATGAATGTCGTTGTCAGAATTCTTAAATGTTTTGAATTTACGTGTAGCAATGAACAGGTTAGACTGGCAATGGCAAGGAAAGCGTTTCTGAAGAAGAGAAATTTGTTAACATCGAGTATAGATTTAAGTGTCAGGAAGTCATTTCTGAAAGTATTTGTGTGGGGTGTAGCCATGTATGGAAGTGAAACATGGACGATAACTAGTTTGGACAAGAAGAGAATAGAAGCTTTCGAAATGTGGTGCTACAGAAGAATGCTGAAGATTAGATGGGTAGATCACATAACTAATGAGGAAGTATTGAATAGGATTGGGGAGAAGAGAAGTTTGTGGCACAACTTGACCAGAAGAAGGGATCGGTTGGTAGGACATGTTCTGAGGCATCAAGGGATCACCAATTTAGTATTAGAGGGCAGGGTGGAGGGTAAAAATGGTAAAGGGAGACCAAGAGATGACTACACTAAGCAGATTCAGAAGGATGTAGGTTGCAGTAGGTACTGGGAGATGAAGAAGCTTGCACAAGATAGAGTAGCATGGAGAGCTGCATCAAACCAGTCTCAGGACTGAAGACCATAACAACAACAATGAACAGCTTATAGTCAAAATCATCATGTCGGCGAGTCGCATGTCGGTCATTGTTACGTCGTTTCGGCGGTTCCATCTCAAAATTCGGTGTACCTTGCCAATTTCTTTCATAATTTACGAAGTGCCCTGTGCTATTATTTTGTGGCTGTTCCGTATTTCTATGTCCCTCTTCCCGTGTTGGAGCGCGAGTGTCCTCTGTAGTATGTAATTCATGTATTTCCTGTGTCAACTGATCTTGTACTTCCAGGATTTCTCTTTTGTACTGTGTGTTGATTTGATTTTGATTCTGTTTGAATTTTCTAATTTGTTCATACTGTTCAGTGTCAGTGAAGGCTACAGGTTTTGTGTCATTCAGATCATCATCTACCTTTGTAGATAAGTTAGTGAACTGATCTGAAAGTTCGGCTACTTTATCCGATAGTGAAATTATTTCCTCTATGTGTTTTTCTGAACCAAGTTTCAGAGTGTCCATTTGTGTTGAAATCGTATCTACTGTGTCCTCTAAGTTTTCCTGAGTTTTGCAAGTTGTGTAACCGAATCGATAGATGCAACTGAGTCCATTTTAGCTTGCAAGGTCTCATGATTTTCATGAACAATAGTTTGTAGTTCTTTTATGGCTGCTTCGTGATTCTGTAATGCATTTTCATGCCGCGAAAAAATAGGTTGAAAATGCTCACAAATTTGTGTTTTTACATCATTACAGACTTTTTGGTATTTCGATTCAATGTTATGTAACTCATTAGTTAAATCTTCATGTGTTTGTTCAAGCGTGGTGTCTAACTTTTGAAGCTTTTGTCCCATTTGTTGCATTAATTGTAATAACAATGCATTGGTGTCTGAAACATGTTCCTCAGTGCTATTCGGCAGTGCATTTTAACCGGCAATATTCGCATTTTGAAAAGCAGAAAATGTGTCTTGACTTATTTGAGAAAACGGTGAGGACGCAAAACCTGAATGTACAGTATTTCCAAGATTGTGTCCTGTCGTTTCGGATTCCTGACGCGAGTTGTTGCCGACCATTCGATCGATAATGCTTCCCTGTTCACTAATTGTTTCACTGCCTACACCATTATTTGCAACCCGCTCCATTTCCCTATGCACAGTTACCAAATTACTACTCTGAACATTAGTTAATTCAGTACATCGTGGCACTAACACACTGCTTTCGTCTTCACTGTCATTTCTCAGTTTACTTTGGAGCCTAGTATTACGTTTTTCACGCGCCATAATTGTCACAATATTTCGCACGATAACACAGAAAAGCACAATTTGAAGATCAAAAATAAGAAAACACATTAACATAGCACTGAAAATAATATCTAGTTAATTGCAAGCACAGCTGCGAAATACTTCGTGCAAAACTACAAGCATGCCACAACTGTTTTACTGTACAACAATGAAAGACTGCAACTACAGAGGAAATTCTCTCTACAATTACGCGCTAGCAATAAACAAAAGCTACATAATTACATAAACTACAAGAAAAAATCAGAAGATTCCCGTGAGGTATTCTCGGCTAAGGCTCGTCATATGAAACGTGCCCTTAGAAAAATTAATGAATTACTGTGCTGATAAGTTACAAGAAGCCCATTATAATTATCCTGGCTGTTATGCCTTGGTCGGTTGGTGAATTCTGTGGTGAGTCCCAACGTTTCGTCTCCGACTGCGGGAGACATCTTCAAGGGGGTCCGTAGCACGATGGAAGGTCCAACACACCCATTGGCTCGCTCAGCCAGCGGGTGTGTTGAACCTTCCATCGAGCTACGGACCTCCTTGAAGATGTCTCCCGCAGTCGGAGACGAAACGTTGGGAATCACCACAGAATTCATCAACCGACCACGGCATAACAGTCAGGATAATTATAATGGACATGATATTTCCGGCCGTGAAAGTCTACATTTTAGTATCGTTACAAGAAGGTCAAGATCGATACAGAGCCCTAGAAGAGTTAGATGTATTGCCTTTGAAAAAATTAAAAAAAAACCACTTGAACACAAGTAGATCAAAATATTTTACAAGTCTTCCTAAACAGTTTAAGAGAGTAAATGCCCCGCATCAAAACAACTAGGTCGCGGTGAAGGCAGTCAGGATTACAACAAATGTAAAAACAGTTACAGCAATCAGGCGATTAAGGGCTTAAATGTTTGGTTGCTTGAAAACAGTATATATAGCGAGTCTGTATGTGTGTCTATTGTAAATTAAACTTGCAATATAATTTATCTTGGTAAAATTTAGTAACCGTCTGATGGCTTGTAACCTTCCTACTTGCACAATTTTGAGGTTTGATTTCGGAAGGGGGGGGGGGGCAGGCAAGAGCAAATTTAACGAGGAAAGACATTAAGAAGATCCCGGGGACATAGGGTCACAATAAGCAAAGTAACTTAAGTGACTGATAATCCGCAACCGTAACTCGGCATGGAATAGCGGTCCCAATGAGCCTCCAGTACCGGCCTCCGCCCTGAACCGCGCAGTCGGCCGCCTGCTGAGGCACACCGCAACAGCTTGTCGGCCGGTCGGACAACCAGGAGCTGGGCCAGCACACAATATGGATAACTAGCCCAGTCTGCAAACTTGTAACCTGGTATTAGTGCTACTTCTACATATACAGTAACCACATAAAACACAAGAATAATTCACCACTTGAACCTTTTACAAATTTGTTACCTCTTTTTATTACATACGCTGAAATAAGATTATAACACTGAAGTCAAAGAAATAATCAGAGATAACTGTAATAAAATCGTTATTCGTCTCCAGAACTCTAAAAATATATCTGTGTATATATGTACTGACAAACATTTAAACAAGAGTAAAAGAAGTCTTCACGGGTTGTCAGCCGAATAGCGTCGACTCGTTGCAACGTTTCGATGGAATGTGACTCCATCATTTTCAGGCGAAGTGTCGGGATATCGTCGGTCGCGGACTGATATCTCTGCTGGACCGCTGTCCGCTTCTCGACGCTCGCCAATTACACTCCCGCGGAATCGCCCGATGCCCCTGGAGCGGCCGGTGGTGGTGGTGTATGTGTGTGTGGGAAGGGGGGGGGGGGTATGTGTAGGGTTCGAGTCCCGGCGTCCGTCTCTGTCTGCTCCGTCCGTGGCCCTTGGTGGAAAGGAACGTTCTTCTCTGATTTTCCTGATTGCAGGCTCCCAGGCTGTGCTGTCGCGGTTGAAAAATGTTCAAATGTGTGTGAAATCTTATGGGACTTAAATGCAAAGGTCATCAGTCACTAAGCTTACACACTACTTAAACTAAATTATCCTAAGGGCAACCACACACACCCATGCCCGAGGGAGGACTCGAACCTCTGCAGGGATCAGCCGCACAGTCGATGACTGCAGCGCCTCAGACCGCGCGGCTAATCCCGCGCGGCTGTCGCGGTTGATGTAACCGTATTTCTAATGACTCTTTGATTACTGAGTCCCAAAACCCGTTTGTACTGCATATTTTCTTTGTGTTCTCGAAATCGTAGGTGTGCTTCTCGTCAATACTATCTTCCGCCACAGCAGATTTGTTGGTCTGACCCCAGCGTACTTGCCTGATGTGTTCATTGCGGCGCTGTGAGATGCAACGCTGCGTCTGCTCTTTGTATTGCATGCCACATTCGCATCCGATCTTGTATACATCTTGTGCAGTCAGACCTAGTGGATCCTTGGTTGAACCGAGAAGGTCTTTGATTTTTCTCGCTTCGCGGAAAACGGTCTTCACTTTAAGTTTCTTGAGAATTCTCGCGATCTTGGCCATCGGAGGACCCGCGTGTGGCTAGAACGCATAGTCCATTGCTTCGTCTTCATCCGGTCTCTCTTCTCTCTTCTTGTGGTCGATCTTCAGAGCTCTTCTTATTTGGGTCTCACTGTATTCATTTTTCTTGAAGGTGTCCTTGAGGTATTGCAATCCTCCTGGCAACTTGTCTTATCGCAGATGGACCTGGCCCTGTGCATTATGGTGTTGAGTACAGAATTCTGTACAAGGTAGTGGCGGCTGTTGGCATTAAGAAAGAGGTCCGTGTGTGTTTTTTTCTGTACACTGCGTGTCCTAGCGGGCCGTCCATGTTTCTTGTGATCAGGATATTCAGAAAGGGTAAGCTTCTGTTCTCTTCTATCTCCAATGTAAATTTGATAGTTCCATGTATATCATTGGTGTTGACTGCTCATTAAAAAATTTCACTAGATATGATACTGCACCCAACATAGGGAATTCTTCAACCGTCCACAGTGTCGTCACATTACAGCCGTCTCTCTGTGTAGTTAGGGCTAACCTGCACCCCACTCGATGACTAATGTAGTTCTAAAACAAAAACAAATAACTCGGCGCGATAATTGCTCTGCCTGTCCCAGTAGGTCTCCTGTTACTTGGACCCTTTCACAGACCCACCAGAAAACAATACCACAAGCAACTCAAGCAACACTAAAACCGGTTACTGTTCAGCTACAAGGACGCATTGCAAGTAATCAGGGGCGCACAGAACCCAGAAGCGTCCAAAAGATACAGTACACTGGAAAGGTCTTGTCGGGGTAAAAAATTCAAGCAGGTGGCAAATTGCGAAGACTCAGGTTGTTACAGGAACGCAATATGTGAAATTAGTTTCCTACACAGTAAAATCTGGACATTTCGCTTCCTTACGGTGCAACTGGATAATGCTAAGAGAACTGGTCAAATTATTAGTAATGTAGATTAAAGCAACAGCAAAATAATCGGAGTTGTTTTCCCTTATTACTTACGAAAGAAAGACGTGTTACAGCTTGGACCAGAAACATTAGTATTACTGCCTCCTTTGAACGGGAGGAGGGGGTTTCTTCTCTCACTACAGGAGGTTTGGGCGTGTGCCCCACGCACATCCATAAGGGTCCGGGGCACATGGATCCTACTTTTGTTCCTGCGGCCCCGCTCGTGATCCCAAGAAGTATATAAATCTAAGGAAGAGATTATAAGGTGACGATACCCTCAGAGATAACAGACGTCACTTCACATATTATTTATATACAGATAATTAAAGTTTCTTATCTGTAAATGAATATTTAAATTCGCCCTTGGACTCATCATCCGTTTGGTAAAGCTGTTTGATTGTAAAAGTATTGAAAAATAGGAATTATCCAAAATAGCACTGCCTGCCTCTCACGACCACATTTTATTTGCTATCAACCCCCGTGGATTTGCTTACTTAAGCATTGCGTGCGGCGCACTTGCGCCCAGGCAGAATGGACGCCAGAGCTGTGTCGCAGAGCGAGGTGGACAGTAGCGATGAAAGCAACGGTGACTGCCGTGAGAAAGAGTGCAAAAATAATAATAGAGTTTACGTTTGGTATTGGATGTAGAGGGTGCAAGAAACACGCGAGTGTCGCAAGTGAAATAGTGGAACGTGTTTTAATAATGATTAATCAATGTTACGCAATCTGTATTTACACCTACAACATATCCCAAAAGTCACCTAAGGATGTAAGGTGTAGGGTACTTCTGGCAACACTAACTGCTCCCCCATTCCCTTTTCTACTCGCGATTGGGGCGTGGGAAGATTGATTGTCGGTAATCCTCTGTATTAGCTTTAATTTTTCCAGTTTTCTCGTCGTGGGCATTTCGTGAGTTGTGTGTGCGAGGAAGTAAAATGTTTTCCGACTCTTTCCGGAGAGTCCTCACTCGAAATTTCGGTAGTAAACCTTCCCCATGATGCACAACGTCTCTCTTGTAACGTCTACCACCGGATTTTGTTGAGCACCCCGGTGACGCTCTCGCTACAATCAAACGAACCCGTGACGAAACGGGTCTTGTCTTCTATCAGTCATATCTCGTACGGGTCCCAGACTTATGAACAGTACTCAAGAATCGGTCGAACAAGTGCCTTGTAAGCCACTTCTTCATGGATGAATTACGTTTCCTTAAGGTTCTTCCTATGAATTTCAATCTGGCACTTGCTTTTGTTTATGTGGTCATTCCATTTAAGGTCGCTCTGGATAGTTGCAGCTAAATATTTTACCGTAGGTACTGTTTTCAGCACTTTGTGATCAACAATGTAACTGTACAGTAGTGGATTTCTTTTCCCACGTATCCTCAATCTTTTACTTTTACTTACTTTTAAGATCAACACCCACAGGCTGCATTATTCATCAGTCATCTTCAGGTTATTCTGGCGTCGCTACTTTCTTATACTCAACCGCATCATCTGCAAACAGTTTTCAAGAGCTTCCTACGCTTTCCACAAGATCGGCTTACATGCGTTGTAAAGAGTAACGTTCTATCACACTTTCTTGGGGCACCCCGGAAATCATCTTTACATCTGTCGATATTTTCACTTAAGAGCGAAGTGTTGAGTTTTGCCTGCAAGGAAGTCTTAAATCCAATCGCAATTCTAGTCCAATACTCGCTAAACTCCTGTTTTCATTAAACGGCAGTGCGCGACAATGTCAAATGCCTTACTGACGGCCGGCCGCTGTGGCTGAGCGGTTCTAGACGCTACAGCGTGCAACCGCGCGACCGCTACGGTCGCAGGTTCTAATCCTGCCTCGGGCATGGATGTGTGTGATGTCCTTAGGTTAGTTAGGTTTAAGTAGTTCTAAATTCTAGGGGACTGATGACCTCAGAAATTAAGTCACATAGTGCTCAGAGCCATCTGAACATTACTGACGTCAAGGAACACGGCATCAGCCTGAGCGCCAATGTTTGCAGCGATATGAATCTAATGGAGGAACAGACCGAACTGGAATTCCTAATATTTCTGTTTGTGGACTCCATGTTGCCTTTTACAGGGGAGGTTCTCGAAAAGCATCATAACTCTTGAGCGTAAAATATCTTCCATAATTCTGCAGCAGATTGACGTAAACGATGTAGGCCTATAATTACTTGCATCTGGCATATGATCCTTCTTGGAAACAGGAATGACTTGTGCTTTTTCCAGACACTACGTACGCTAAGTTGTTGCAGCGATCTAAAACAAATTCCTGCTACGAGACGAGCAAGTACTAACTTTGTTTTTCACAGTTGGTGGCGACAAATAAAGTGAAAATAGCGACCTGCAACATGAAAGAATGATTGTGGGCCTCTTCGTTCATTTAACAATTTTTCTAAACATCATCAACGATAAAGAAGTGACGCACTCAGCCAGTGGCTCATCACATTACTGCTGGTAAAACACAGCAAATTATTGACATGGGATAGAATATACTTCTTCATATGTAAGGGACACATCATGACATTCCTTGAATACAGAACTATGGAATTCAGTTCTCTGGAATAAAGATTGCACGTCGCGGACTCTGCCACTAACACGTTACTTCGTAGTCAGACTACATATTAGAATTGTTGTGCCAATAAAGAGTGAAACATTAAAAGTACAGTTGTGTCATAAGATGAAAAGATGACGCGAAGAGCAGATGCTTACAAGTGTTGTACAGATTAGTTACGTTGGAGTATTTTACTTCAGACCTCATCCAGTGTCCCCATACCTTTGTATGTGGAGGACATAAAATGCATAACTTTCCTTGCTTTAAGGGAAAACTAAATTCTTCGCCGAATTGTATCACACTAGAGTTGAAAAGCTAGACATAATCAAGAAATGAGAGCGTGTGTCCTGAGCGAGCTATTGGAAGGATTACAGCACGAAGTGGATTTCCGTCACCAGCCAGTTATTATACGTATTTAAACCGTGTAGTATTACGAAAGTTTTCGAACCGAAATAAAGAAAAGAAGACTGAAAATAAAAAGTGTGGCAAACCAAAACTTCTCTTCCAGGACAACAACGCAGGCAGTAGGGGACATATTTCCCCCAGAGAAAGAAATATTCGGAGGTCAAGACTAAATACTCATACATAGTGAGACATATGTACTTTTCAGTTAATAGGAGGGATCTTCAATGGTATAGAGCATGTAACAAAAATGAAAGTACTTATCACTTGCTAATGTTCTTTCCACAGATCCCAAGTGCAATGGTCCTGAAGGATGTGCAAATAGTAAACAATCTGAAACATATTTTGGTGTGACAGTTAATGCCGTACCTCTGACAAACATGTGAATTGATACACATTCGAAAGTATTTCGAGAGTTTAAAGTAATTATTACTGTCTTGTTCCTACGCAACCTGCAAAAACCACTCTGCGACAAGGTTATTTTTTGGGCTTTCGCCTAGGGCGATCTGTAAAATTCGATAAAAGTCAGTGTATTTGATTAGCGAGAAGGTGCAGGCGTACAAGTCGTGGTGGTGTTCGGGAGAAATATTGTATCAAATACCAATACAGTTTCCAATTTTTGGCTGTTATCATGTTTTCATATTTATTGAAATTTTTGACCCCTTATTTATGTAGGGTAAATGATATTGTTATAATTTGAAAACAACACGCTAATGGCACGATTCACTATTCGACTTCGTGTACTGGACGATACATGCTGACAGACCATCAATATTCAGTTCATCCTTTTATAGTAAATGCGTGTAGCTCACGTATCATAGCCGCGTGGGATTAGCCGAGCGGTCGGCGATCAGTTTTCGGGCGCTACTGTAACACAACCGGGCCAACATACAAAATCACATACTACGCTCGCTGAATGTGTGCCAGAGAGTCACCTTCGTCAGTACCCATCTGGCAGCCCGGATACCCCATATAGCGCAGATTCTGCCCATCACTGCGACAATGGCGGCCAGATTACAGGCGGCTTTCGGCTATTTTATTTGTTCTGGACACATCTTCAAAGTCCAGTATGAAGCTCTCACCTTACCGAAGCGGGACGGTGTCCTCGATCTGGTTAATGTGAGAGCCAGGACTACGGCACTTTGCACCAATACTATGCCCCGGTTATGGAAAAGCCAAAATGCTACTTTTACTGGAATGTTGACCACTGAGCTCGCACCTGTTTCGAGACGCCCACCGACCTCTCTGGCACACATCCCACCTCCGATGTGACATATCGGCCTTTTCTTTTTGGAGTACAGCTACATATGCACCGAGCTCCCCAGGACCAGGCATACGACCACCCGCCACATCTACTGCCTTGTCCGAAAGTCTCCATCCCGCAACCCCGTCGAAACACGTCACCCCCAGGTTTCATGGCCTACAGTTTGGAAAGCTATCCACCAACCATATCACACCACTGACACCACCTCTATGTGGCACCTTCTCGTTAACGGCAAGTATACTACAAGACAGAAACTGCATCGCACCGCACTGGTGGACTCACCCCTGTGCCTCAAGTGCAATGTCGAAGATACAGATTTACATCGTTTTGAGTGTGGGACAGCAGCAGCTGTCTGGACCCTCGCACAGAAGATTGTGGCTTTCTACCTCCGAGTACCACCACATCACGTTTCTTCTACCATGATGATATATCCCGACTCGACCTACTTTCCATCGACTAAGTGGCACGCCATCAAATGGATCAGTGGCATGGCTGTCAACTACCTCTTCCGGGACGACATCGTCGATCCGGCGGACTTCTGGACACGCCTCCAAGTACGTCACCACACCCTTTGCCGACATCGACACTTTCGCGAACGATTTACAGAGTATTTTCACCGACCCGCCTCAAAGCTGGAATCTCAACGAACTGTGCCAGCCAAGATTGGACGATCCCACGTTCCCCTTTAATGGTCAATGACAGAATGCATTTTGTTCTGATGACGCACCAAAGAGGAGCATGGCGCGTAAAGTATTCCTATTTTATTTCACTTCTCTTTTCTCCTCCTCTTCTAAGTTTTTTTCCTTACACATGCAACAAAAAATAAACAAATAAATAAATAAATTTAAAAAAAGAAGGACGTTGCGGAAATATAGTTACCTTCAAGGGATATTGCGTTATTTTATGAAGAATATCGTCTTTTATTTTCATACACAAGAGGTTTTTATTTGTTTTCTCCTTACTTGCAACTTAAAAAATGAAAAAAGACAAAAACGTTGGTAGAAAAAAATAAAAAAGAAAAAAGAATGTAAGTAGGCTGTTTAGGTTTTCTTATTGGTAACGCCACATAGCGCTCGGTATGAAAAAATCACTGGCTGTGTCGTGTGCAGTCTGTGTTTAGTCTGCATTGTTGTCTGCCATTGTAGTGTTGGGCAGCGGCAGCTGGATGCTAACAGCGCGTAGCGTTGCGCAGTTGGAGGTGAGCCGCCAGCAGTGGTGGACGTGGGGAGAGAGATGGCGGAGTTTAGAAATTTGTAAGAATTGGTGTCATGAACTGCTATATATATTATGACTATTAAGGTAAATACATTGTCTGTTCTGTATTAAAATCTTTCATTTGCTAACTATACCTATCAGTAGTTAGTGCCTTCAGTAGTTTGAATCTTTTATTTAGCTGGCAGTAGTGGCGCTCGCTGTATTGCAGTAGCTTGAGTAACGAAGATTTTTGTTAGGTAAGTGATTTGTGAAACGTATAGGTTAATGCTAGTCAGGGCCATTCTCTTGTAGGGATTATTGAAAGTCAGATTGCGTTGCGCTAAAAACTATTGTGTGTCAGTTTAAGCACAGTCGTGTATAAATCTTTCTAAGGGGACGTTTCAAGAAAAAAGTTGGTAGAAAAAAACAAAAACAATTAAAAAGCCACGTAACCATTGGGTCGCTGGATCGAGTCCCGTGGGTAACTTTTTTTTTATTTTCAACAGTCGTTTTCTTTGCTATTTAAAATAAAGTCCGGAACCGAGGGAATTTCTACAAAAAAAGTTGTTAAGGCGAAAATGTAATAATATATTAAAATAAAATAAAAAAGCGGTCTAACGCGCTGTGAAAAAGAAAGAAAAAAACAAAAAAAAAACGGTCTAGGGCGCTGCAGGACTGGACTGCGTCATGGACTTTGTGGCTGGTCCCGGCGGTTGGAGTCCTCCCTCGGGCATGGGTGTGTGTTTGTCCTTAGGATAATTTAGGTTAAGTAATGTGTAAGCTTAGGGACTGATGACCTTAGCAGTTAAGTCCCATAACATTTCACACACACATTTTTTTCGTGTATCATATTTCCTTCCAGCATCGTTATTCGTTTTCTCTTTATTTATGGGAGTTTCCTATATTAATGATGATCGAATTACCAGGTGACTAAAAGGGGAGCGAGGTATAGAGATAGAGCGAGAGAGAGAGAGAGAGAGAGAGAGAGAGAGAGAGAGAGAGAGAGAGATTTATTATCCTGATTTCCTGATCATGACTGTTCCCATAATACTGTTTATTCTTACATATAATAATGTAAAATGCAGTAGGAGAGATAGAGTTCCACTTACTTTACCGCTTAGCTGGGACCATCGGCCTAAGAGCGTCTCCACTAGCACGGCGACTCCAGCAGCGTTCGCCACTCCTGGTATATGTTAGCACACGTCTGACTGAGGGAAGGTTTTACACGACCATGAAAAGCGTCGGAGCAGTATAACTGGTCTCTTTTCATTCCGTGGAACGCTAATACGCAAACTAACTACACTTTTGATATTCAAATTAGACAGAGGTTGGCATACAAAGTAATTACATTTGAACTAAAGCCAATCGAAGGGACTGAGAAAATGCATGTTTATTTGCACAACAGTGACTGCGTATGTAATTTCTTCCTTTTATTTCATAGCTGCAATTGTAGATATACACTGAAGAGTCAAAGAAACTGGTACACCTAGCTAATATCGTGTAGCCGCCCAGTCCCCGCCCCCCATCCCTCCCCCCTCCTCCCCCCTCCCCCCCCCCTCCCCGAGCACGCATAAGTGCCGCAACACGAAGTGGTATGTACTCGATAATGTCTGAAGTAGTGCTGGAGGGAACTGATACCGTAAATCCTGCAGCGCTCTCCATAAAGCCGTAAGAGTACGATGGTGCGGAAACGTCTCCTGAACAGCACGTTGCAGATATGCCCAATAACGTTCATGTCTGGGGAGTTTGGTAGCCAGCAGAAGTGTTTAAAACCAGAAGAGTGCTCCTATAGCCAGTCTATAGCAATTCTGGGGATGTAGGGTGTTGCATTGTCCTGCTGGAATTTCCCAAGTCCGTCGGAATGCGCAGTGGATATGAATGGCTGCAGGTGATCAGACAGGATGCTTACGTAACTGTCACCGTTCACATACCACTACAGAGCCCCCACCAGCTTGAACAGTCCCCTGCTGACATGCACGGTCCAACCATTCATGAGGTTGTCTCCATGCCCGTTCTCGTCCGTCTGCTCGATACAATTTGAAACGAGACTCGTCCGATAAGGCAACATGTTTGCACTCATCAACAGTCCAATGTCGGTGATGAGGGTCCCCGGCGAGACGTAAAGCTTTGTGTCGTGAAGTCATCAAGGGTAAATGAGTGAGCCTTCGTCTCCGAAAGCCCATATCGATGATCTTTCTTTGAATGGTTGGCACGCTGACATTTGTTGATGGCCCAGCATTGAAATATGCAGCAAGTTGTGGAAGGGTTGCACTTTTGTTACCTTGAACGATTATCTTCTGACGTTGTTGGTCCCATTCTTGCAGGATCTTTTTTGTGGCAGCAGCGATGTCGGAGATTTTTTTTTTTTTTACCGGATTCCTGACATTCACGGTACTCTCGTGAAATGGCAGTATGACAAAATACGCACTTCATCGCTACCTCGGAGATGCTGTGTCCCTTCGCTCGTGTGCCGACTTTAACAACACATTCGATCTCACTTAAATCTTGATAACCTGCCCTTGCACGAGCTGCAGCAGTAACCGGTCTAACAACTGCGCCAGACACTTGTTATCTTATATAAACGTTGCCAACCGCAGCGCGGTATTCTGCCTGTTAACGTATCCCTGTACTTAAATACGTATGCCGATACCAATTTCTTTGGCGCTTCAGTGCAGATATACGTGTCATGTGTACCGGGTACAGTTTAAGATTGCGTCAGTGGGCTGTATCGGTACAGTCCAGATACATTTCTGATTAGAATACGTTCCAAACTCCCATTCAGCTTAGAAAGAGGAGAAAGCTCCTGTCTGCAGGTATGGCGCAGTGCTGTTGGGCCCAGAGCCAACTCCTGTCTGCCGCTCACTTGCTAGTGACACAATGGCGGTCAGCACCCCCACTCCCTCCCCCTCCCAAGCTAAGAGTCTTAGAACACGTGTACATAAAAATCCTGTTTACTGGTTTCGTCATCTCATTACCTAGCAATTTTCAGATCAATCTCAAATGTTGTTCAGTGTGTGACAGTCATCACACACCGTTGTATTTTCTAGACCTAAGTAGCTCTAGTTAAATAAAAACTCCTGAAGTTAAAATCTTAGATGAATACTTAACTTCACAACATTGATCACTAATCAACGTTAACAGTTTACATAAGCAACTAAGATTTTCACTTAAGGATTTCTTATTTAACTAGGGCGACTTAGCTCTAAAAAAATACGATTATGTGAAATTACTGTCACACGTCTAACAACATTTTACACTGATCTTGAGATTGTGCGGTAATGAGCCGAAAATTTGCTATTTTGACATAGGATTTTTATCCACTAGTGTTTTAAATCAACAGATCACATATTTCTCACCAATGACAATGTCAAAGAATAACATAAAAGTTTTACTGCTATAGGTGTACACAAAACGTTTCTCTGGGGTGGAAGGATGATTCTAAACAGCAGGGGCAGTTTTCTGGACCATTTTTAAGAGGGATATTCTAGGGGAGGCGCGAACAACGTTCACAGAACAAATGCGCTCTGTGATCTTTGAACTATTTGGATTCCGCTCTCAGTTGAGACAAACTTCTGTCAGGACGCTTCAGGCGGAGTATTCGCCCAGCAGACTTCTAATCCAGAACTCGCCTGAGCACTATGCAGCAGCTGTGAGCGTACAGGCCCACATAGCGAGCCACTGGCACCGCCCACTGCCAGCACATTCACACTCCAATGGTGGCGAGATGTAGGGCAGCACCGGAACTATTACTTTAAATGACAACATTTTAGGTTAGGCTTTACCGTGACTGTTATTCACATTCAATGAAACAACAAGTAGCCGGCCGTGGTGGCCGAGAGGTTCTAGGCGCTTCACTCTGGAACCGCGCGACCGATACGGTCGCAGGTTCGAATCTTGCCTCGGGCATGAATGTGTGTGATGTCTTTAGGTTAGTTGGGTTTAAGTAGTTCTAAGTTCTAGGGGACTGGTGACCTCAGAAGTTACGTCCTTTAGTGCTCAGAGCCATTTGAACCACTTTTTATTTTTTGTACTCGAAAATAGCCTTGATTGGCTGACTGGGCAGATTAGCTTTAAATACGAACATCTTAAGTTAAGCTTTACCGTGACTCTGCTGATATTAAATGAAACAACAAGTTTACTGTTACCCGTCACCATTCGCATTTAAACTTAATCTGCCCAGGCAGGCAATCAAGGCTACTTTTCAGTGCAAAAAATAAAACGGTGACTGGTAACTGTAAACTTGTTGATTCATTTATCCGGCAGTATAGTTCGCGATGACTTCAGTAGCTGTCCATAATTGACGGTTTGGTTCAACTAGGCCACAGGTATAGGCACACTTGCACAACTTCACTTCTATTCGGAGCATTAGAAGCAATCACTCTTATCGAGTCGCGGATTTTGGTCAGTTATCTTTTAGTATCATAAAGACCTCAACTTACCATCACGTACTCACCTTTCCTAAACTTTACCAACTATAGGTAATTCCACAGTTAGTTTTCTTCGTTTGTTATTAGTCTTCGTTACATCTAGAGTAATTTTTTTAATTGAATTATTTCACAATATTTAAAGAAAATCATTTATTTTTAATGAACTAAGGGATTTATTTTACCTTTGAATTTAATTTCAAAGTTAGTTATCCCTTTACACAATTAGTGAAAATTTGTGATTATGCGTCACCCATTGAGCCACCGCTGGACCGAAAATTAGAGCTTATTAATTCCGTTATACCCAGTATAATTAGGAAGGTTCTTTGGACTGAGATCTAGGTAGGAAACTAGGCAGCTCTTTAACAGCGCAGGAGGGGGAGGCAGGTTGTAAGGTGGCTATAATTTCGCGCCTTAGAAGCACTCATCTACATTCTTTGCAGTGATTTACAACCGGAATTAAGTATCATTTGATAGATTATATATCGTATATATGAATATTTAAAGAAGACTGACAGTGTCACGCACACTTTGTAAATACACTCCTGGAAATGGAAAAAAGAACACATTGACACCGGTGTGTCAGACCCATCATACTTGCTCCGGACACTGCGAGAGGGCTGTACAAGCAATGATCACACGCACGGCACAGCGGACACACCAGGAACCGCGGTGTTGGCCGTCGAATGGCGCTAGTTGCGCAGCATTTGTGCACCGGCGCCGTCAGTGTCAGCCAGTTTGCCGTGGCATACGGAGCTCCATCGCAGTCTTTAACACTGGTAGCATGCCGCGACAGCGTGGACGTGGACCGTATGTGCAGTTGACGGACTTTGAGCGAGGGCGTATAGTGGGCATGCGGGAGGCCGGGTGGACGTACCGCCGAATTGCTCAACACGTGGGGCGTGAGGTCTCCACAGTACATCGATGTTGTCGCCAGTGGTCGGCGGAAGGTGCACGTGCCCGTCGACCTGGGACCGGACCGGAGCGACGCACGGATGCACGCCAAGACCTTAGGATCCTACGCAGTGCCGTAGGGGACCGCACCGCCACTTCCCAGCAAATTAGGGACACTGTTGCCCCTGGGGTATCGGCGAGGACCATTCGCAACCGTCTCCATGAAGCTGGGCGACGGTCCCGCACACCGTTAGGCCGTCTTCCGCTCACGCCCCAACATCGTGCAGCCCGCCTCGAGTGGTGTCGCGACAGGCGTGAATGGAGGGACGAATGGAGACGTGTCGTCTTCAGCGATGAGAGTCGCTTCTGCCTTGGTGCCAATGATGGTCGTATCCGTGTTTGGCGCCTTGCAGGTGAGCGCCACAATCAGGACTGCATACGACCGAGGCACACAGGGCCAACACCCGGCATCATGGCGTGGGGAGCGATCTCCTACACTGGCCGTACACCTCTGGTGATCGTCGAGGGGACACTGAATAGTGCACGGTACATCCAAACCGTCATCGAACCCATCGTTCTACCATTCCTAGACCGGCAAGGGAACTTGCTGTTCCAACAGGACAATGCACGTCCGCATGTATCCCGTGCCACCCAACGTGCTCTAGAAGATGTAAGTCAACTACCCTGGCCAGCAAGATCTCCGGATCTGTCCCCCATTGAGCATGTTTGGGACTGGATGAAGCGTCGTCTCAGGCGGTCTGCACGTCCAGCACGAACGCTGGTCCAACTGAGGCGCCAGGTGGAAATGGCATGGCAAGCCGTTCCACAGGACTACATCCAGCATCTCTACGATCGTCTCCATGGGAGAATAGCAGCCTGCATTGCTGCGAAAGGTGGATATACACTGTACTAGTGCCGACATTGTGCATGCTCTGTTGCCTGTGTCTGTGTGCCTGTGGTTCTGTCAGTGTGATCATGTGATGTATCTGACCCCAGGAATGTGTCAATAAAGTTTCCCCTTCCTGGGACAATGAATTCACGGTGTTCTTATTTCAATTTCCAGGAGTGTAGTTGTTCACTCTCTTTGCATGAAAGGTGACAGAGTGTCTTTATTATCAAATGAATGATTGCCTGTGCTAGTAGAGGTTGGAACGATAGTGGAAATGAAAAGGCAAGTGTAACTCAAGCCCAGGGTGGAAAAGCCCACACAGGTGTGTTGGTCCTGCTTGACACAGGAAGTAGGCAAGACGGGAGGTCGAGGCACCTGAACACTGAAGCACAATACAGCTATGACCGACCGGTTTTGTAGCGGGGCCGGAAGGATAACAGGATAATACTACGGAAAGTTTAAAATTCTGGGACGCAGCAGAGAGCAACGAGGAAACGATACCTAGGAAATCACGCAGGCTGGGTTATTTTGGAGGATTTTTACTCTGAGAAGCGTACCATTGTATGTATTATCAATCAGCGGGGATAGGTATTTCCTCGCAAACTTTCCGCGCTGGACGACAAAAGACTATAATATGGTTGGCCGGCGTTCGGAAGAATTTGCAGAGAGGGAGAATATTCCGTGGTTTCGAAAATATGATTCGCAGTTCCTGGGGAGGGGAGCCGAGCTTTGCTGGGAAGCCAGCAGTGGAGAGAAAGTAGTCTTCCGATTTGAGCGCCAGTGTCTGACGGTCGCTCAGAATCAGCTTTTGTTGCTACAGACGGACTTGCTGTGTTTGCTCTCAGGAGATTTTATAGTCAGAATGGTTGAGCGCTGTACTCTTGCGAACTTATACGATTCTGGACTTCGCCTCTGGGTAGGCAGTCGTCGTTGAGGACACAGCAATCACTGATTGAGAGCGCTTCTTCTGCCTATACTCACGTTGAGATGTTATCTGAACTCCGTCCTTGTGTTGAGTTCGCGTTTCTCGTCTCTAGAACACAGAGAAGAGAAGACAGTATTAGCTTATACTAGTCAGAGGACCGTCTTCCGCCGTCCTAGTGTTTGAATGAGTTTCTTTTTATAGTTTGTGGCTGGAGTTCTTCCGACGTGAACGAGAACCATCACTCTGACGCACTGGACGCAGTACACACAGTGATATTGCTAACTGCTTCAGCTTATTAGGGCTATAAAGCTAACAGCTGTGATCACGTAATTTTTATTTCTACTGAGATTGCGCACCACTGTAGCTCATCTTTGAAAGTAGTGTCTTCTAGTGTTTGGTACTTAGGTAATGTCAGTCAATGTGCCTTATTTATATTAGATCGCGTAGCTTTAAAAAGAGGCAGATTTGGGCAATTGATAAGTCGTATTAGTTAGGAAATTCATTTGTATCTCTTTATGTCCATTTTACATTGATGTATTAACATTTGTAACACATAAAGGGGTTTTAATCTACAATAAATGTATAAGCAGAAACAGAATTTATCATTTTGTAGTTACTAGTTCCCTTAATCATTCATTTATGTTTATGTTGTAATTTAGATGTCGAAGAGCAAGAAGGAGGAGATAATGTCACCATCAAGAGGTCCTAAGATGTGCTTCAATGTGTAGTCAGACAGGGGCAGATCTTCATTTTCGCTTTCAGTATTTTCTGTTGTGCACATTCATTTTACACCCGCCTGGAGTAGCATCTCGAAAGGTTTCGCATTTCACAGGCTGCAGGTGGGGCCTCGTTTGTGTTCTTGTCTCTTTACGCTAACATCTTGAACATTTCTGCCCATCTTATACTATTTCGAGCTATGCTGTTATTTAGGGTTATGATTCCGACCTTCGTAAATGCTTCATTTGTTCTACATCTACGTACATACTCCGAAGTCACCGTTTAGTGCGCGGTGGCGAGCACCTTTGACACTACTACTCACTTTCTGTACCGCTCCACATGCAAATAGAGCGAGGAGGAAAAGACTCACTACAGGATGCGAATCCTAATTTCTCGTATCTACGCTTATGTGGTCCTTACACGACATCTACGTTGGCAGCAGTAGAATAGTCCTGCAAACAGCCTCAAATGCCGGTTCTCTAAATTTTCTTAACAGTGGTCTGCGAAAAGAACGTCATCTTTTCTACAGGGATTCCCCCTTGTGTTCTCGAAGCATCTCCGTAATACCCGCTTGTTGATCGAATCTACAAGCAATAAACGTTGCAGCCAGCCTCTGAACTGCTTCGATGTCTTCCTTTAATCCGACCTGGCGGGGACCGCAAACATTCAGAATCGCACTAGTGTTTTTATACCCGATCTCCTTTACAGATGATCCACTCTTTCCCAAAACTGTCCCAATAAATCAAAATCGACAATACGCTTTCCCTGCTGCCGTTCTTACGTGCTCGTTCCATTCCATGTCGGTTTGCAACGCTACAGACAGGTATTTAATCGATTTGACTGTGTCAACCAGCACGCTACTAGTGCTGTATTCGAACATTTCGTGATTGTTTTTCTTACCCACATGCTTTAACTTACGTTTTTCTACATTTGGAGCAAGCTACCGTTCTTCATACTAACTATAAATTTTGTGTAAGTCATTTTGTATCATCCTACAGTCACTCAACGACAAACAGCTGTGGATTGCTGCTTACCCGATAGTGAGGTCACTTATATATACAGAGGATAACAGCGGTCCCATCCTACTTCTCTTGGGTACTCCTGACTACACCGTTGTCGCTGTTGGACACTCACCGTTGAGGATAACTTTGTGGGTTCTGTTACTAAAGAAGTCTTCGAGCCACTCACATATCTGCGAATCTATTACACACGCACGTGCCTTCAACACTCGTCTGCAGTGCGGCACCGTGTCAAACGCTTTCCTGAATACGAACACCAACGACTGCTAACAGAAGAAATTCTCGCTCTGCAGTAGACTGTGCACCGATTTGAAACTTGCTGGCAGATTAAAACTGTGTATTTTTTAAATTTATTTACACGTCAAGTTTCTTGGAACCAAATTAAGGAGCAAATCTCCAAGGTCATGGAACGAGTCAGTACATGAAATTACAACATAAAAGTAATAACAGATGAACGTAAATGTTTATGAACCCGAAAAAAGTCAGTCTATAAGTTTAAGTAAACGCAATCAACAATACAACAAGAATCAGCTTAATTTTTCAAGGAACTCCTCGACAGAACAGAAGGAGTGATCCACGAGGAAACTCTTCAATTTCGATTTGATAGCACGTGGATTACTGCTAAGATTTTTGAATTCAAGTGGTAGCTTACTGAAAATGGATGCAGCGGTATACTGCACACCTTTCTGCACAAGAGTTAAGGAAGTCCGATCCAAATGGAGGTTTCGTCTGTGCCGAGAATTAACCGAGTGAAAGATGCTTATTCTTGGGATTGAGCTAATATTATTAACAAGAAATGACAGTAAGGAATACATAAATTGAGAGCCCAATGTCAAAATGCCCAGTCTCGTCAAGAGGGGTCGACAAGAGGTTCGTGAACGTACACCACTTATTGCCCGAACCGCCCGTTTCTGAGCCAAAAATATGATTTAGAATGAGAAGAGTTACCCCAAAATAGAGTACCATAAGACATAAGCGAACGAAAATAAACAAAGTAGACTAATTTTCGTGTCGAACGATCACTCACTTCAGATACATTTGCACTACAGCTTAATATCTATCTGAACACCTAGAAATTTGAACTATTCAGTTTCACTAATCCTATGTCCGTTCTGCGAAATTAAAACGTCTGGTTTAGTTGTATTGTGTGTTAGAAACTGTAAAAACTGAGTCTTGCTGTTACTTAGCGTTAGTTTATTTTCTAAAAGTCATGAACTTAGGTCATGTACTGCACTATTTGAAAACGAGCCAGTGTTGCACACAACATCCTTTACTACCAAGCTAGTGTCATCAGCAAACAGAAATATTTTAGAGTTACCCGTAATATTAGAGGGCATATCATTTATATAAATAGAGGAACAGGAGTGGCCCCAACACTGATCCCTGGGGCACCTCCCACTTGACGGTAATCCACCCAGACCGCACTTCACAGCCGTTATCAACATTGCGAATAATGACCTTTTGCTGCCTGTTGCTAAAGTACTGGATCAAGACTCGAACCCAGAACCTTCGCGGTCCCCAAGCAAATGCTCCACCGACTGAGTTATCCAGAAACGTCTGAAGACTCGTTTTCGCAGTTACACGAGTACGTCCGCCAATACTTCTCTTCTAGTTCCACAGTTTCGCAGTAGTTCTCCTTCATAGCATACTAGATTAGCGTTCCTGGAAGAAAAAATACCGCGAAGAAATGGCTTAGCCGCAGCCTTAGGAAACGTTTCCAGAATAAGTACTCACTCTGTACAGGACCGAAAGGACAGAAGGTTTCAAATTATTGCGCAGTTCGGTGACAGAAAGTTTCTAACGACTGGTAAGTTCTCTACGCCGAACCTTCAGCTCTGTCGGAATTACGACGTGTTAGTCGTTCCTGACGAGTGAAGGAAGATTTGGGTTTAACGTCCCGTCGACGTCGAGGTCATTAGAGACGAGGCTCATGCTCGGATTGTTTCAAGGATGGGGAACGAAATCGGCCATGGCCTTTCAAAGGAACCATTGCGACACTTGCCTGGAGTGATTTAAGGAACACACGGAAAATCTAAATCTGGATGGCCGGACGGAGATTTGAACGTCGCCCTCTCCAGTGTGCTAACCACTGCACCACCTCGCACGGTCCTTCCGGTCTATTCTGGTTTTATGATCTTAACAGCTGACAAACCAGCCATTGCACAGGTATTAATTCTGCGACGTTTCTATTAGAAACGTACTGCTTCTGTATGCTGGGCATAGGTGCTTTATGTGTCTATAACGCGATTTTGTAAACGTCTCTACGTCTCTTCACAGCTCTGTAGAGGGACAAAGTTTCCTTCTACAGTCGTTTGCGCTTCGCGATTGAAAGCTGTTAAAAGCACCGACAGGTGTCGCGATTTTCCTTAACTTGACTTGACTGTCAGAGTGTCTTGGTCGTAGATAAGAAATGTATTAAAACTTCATAAATAAATCAGCATTTTTTCATGCTTCTCAGTGTTCGTGACGTCATATCAATTGAACTATTTGTCATACAATGATGTATTTGTGTAGGTATATTTAGCAGTATATGTGGATACTGTCTGCGGAATATATTGCGAATAGAGTTATTAGCAAAAAAGCAATTTATTTAAACCTCATGCGTGATGCGGCAGTTTTTCACACACAATGTTTATGACTTCGCACTCCTGAACTATGATAGACAGGTGGCTCTTACCATACAGCAATTATTACCTGACAGTATATATACGAAGTTTGCTTGTAATCGATCCAGTGGTTTAGGAGATGTGAAACATAAAGGCACAGATGCACATACACGTACATTTTTGCAATATGTATGGAATCGGCTTGTACATCGTAATTGCGTCTTCTACGTTGTTTGTCATCGTATAGAAAAATTTATTCGGCAGTATCAATTTATATGCAGAAACAGTATCTTTCTGACATTACGTTACAAATTACTTCTCCAAAAAGCTGTAACCGGCTCACAGCGGATGGCCAAACACATCTGAGGCATTACAGGTGTAATCTTTGGCTCATGTCATTATTCAAGCTGCGAGTTCTGCTTTACTAAACGGACTTCACAATTTTGGTTTGGTCGGAAAGCATGGTGGCCATTTACCGTGTTGTAAGACTTTTCCTCTTTGAATTTTTCTCTTTGATGGATAATGGTACACCTTTGGACAATGACGTAGTTGAACATAGAACTAACACAATTTCACTGACGCAGATTTTCTTGCATCGAAACATTATCACCATAGTGGACAGCTGGTCTGTTTTGCAAAAATGCTTATGCTCTTTATTTATAATGTCAGCTATCACTTCGTTACGAGAAACTGAAGGACGAGTGGGCACAGTGGTCTTTAGAACTGCCGCGTAGCAGTTCTGTTTTGTTTTGTTCTCGGCCTGTAAACAAAGGAATCAGCACTTCTGAGAAGCGAAAAGCTTTGTTTCCCTTCTTTTGAATATGATGGCGCAGCTCCTTCCCTCCGATGAAATTCTCGAGGTCTTTAGGTAAGGCAATCGAAGTGAAATGGCCGCCGTTTCACGAAGTGCTCCGTTCTTGTTGTGTTGGCATTACGCGTTATTTTCCTGTTTATTCAGTTTTATTCTTTGTATATCGAAGGTAATTGATGTAAAAACATATTTTTGTTAGTCTGATTACGTCAGCGACTAATGAAAGTGCCAATGTAATCAGAAAATCGTTCCATAGCGATCGCACGGTGCCAGCGGAATGCCTCTAACACGCACCAGAAGCGCCGACGGAAGCACAGAGATCTGTAGCGTCAAAGGCAAAGGGGAATCGTGAAGTGATTTTCTTTCATCGACAAGGTTCGAATGGTTCAAATGGCTCGGAGCACTATGGGACTTAACTTCTGAGGTCGTCAGTCCCCTAGAACTTAGAACTACTCAAACCTAGCTAACCTAAGGACATGACAGACATCCATGCCCGAGGCAGGATTCGAACCTCCGACCGTAGCGGTCGCGCGGTTCCGGACCGAAGCGCCTAGAACCGCTCGGGCACTCCCGCTGGCTCATCGACAAGAACTAATAACGTAGTGCTCGGCAGCGCAACAAAAGTGATAAAACCATAATGTCAATATCCCACGATGATTTGATCTGGAACGTTCCAAGGCCATTTTTTTCTGAAATATTATATGTACCTGGGTCCATAATCGGGGTAGCGGTGCTCGATTCCGAAGTTTGTGCTTAAAATGATAGTGATGGTGGAATCCATCGTTAAGGAAAAATGTAGGACGCCTATCAGAGCGCATTGCAAAATTGAGGTACAGCCTGAAAGTTAAAATTCGGACTCACCCACTTACAGCTGAAAAACACATATTACCTTGTCGCGTTAAAGGAAAGGAGAGGTTGATACTCCTTCTTGTACATAGCCTACAATTGTTGGGATGTTACTATAATTCTCTTAAGAACGCATGTGGCACTGAAACTCGCAAAAATTACTGCCTTTGGATTGTGAGTGACTGAGCCTACTTTTAGGTTTCAGAATTAAAAATACATGACCTCTCTTGCATCATGGATCAAAGCTGATGTGCAGTTCCTATTAACTACACTGTATACCAATGACTTGAGGTAAATTACAGAAATTTTGGCAGTGTCTTGCGAACTGAAGTATTTTACTGTTGAACCAGTCCATCAAACGAGAAATTTGAGGTCGGTCGCCCTCTATGACGACATCCAAGGGATTTAGGCTATGTACCAGAATAGGTTTCAACTTGTCCTTTGTTCCATAGTCCCTATAACAACGTTAACACAACACAAGTTTGCTGGATGTCTTATTGTTGAGGTACAAATAGGCAACCCAAACATAGACACACACACACACACACACACACACACACACACACACACACACACACACACCATCTGGTCCAAAGTGTCCAAGCGTCCCAAGCGTCCCTAAGCATTGTGGAATTGCCCATTAGTTGTCACGAAAGGCAGAGTCGCCCGTATAAAAGGAAGCATGGTTTATTGTTTCAGTAGATATGTAGCGTGCGTTCTGGCGCAGTTTAGATCTCCAATGGCGTTATCAGTGACATACTTTGCGACAGAATGCTCACTGCAAATTTATTTGAAAGTAGAGCCGTCCGCTGTGGCCAAGCGGTTCTAGGTACTTCAGTCCGGAACCGCGCTGCTGCTACGGTTGCAAGTTCGAATCCTGCTTCGGTCATGGATGTGTGTGATGTCCTTAGGTTAGTTAGGTATAAGTAGTTCTAAGTCTAGGGGACTGATGACCTCCCATTGTGCTTGGAGCCATTTGAATTTTTGTCAGCAGAGAAGCAGTTACACAGAAGGGCGCGGTCAGAAGAAGAAGAAGAAGAAGATGATGATGAAGGTGATGATGTTTGGTTTTTGGGGTGCTCAACTGCGCGGTTATCAGCTTCCGTACAATTTCCCAACCTTTGCTCAGTCCAATCTCGCCACTTTCATGAATGATGATGAAATGATGAGAACGACAGAAAGATCCATTCATCTCGAGGCAGGTGAAAATCCTTCGTTCAGAAGAGCTCAGTGAGTTCGAACGTCGATTCGCCGTTGGATTCCACCTGAATAACAGATCGACCAGGGGCATTTCAACCCTTGTAACGCTCCACTGCTAGTGATGTGACAGTAAAATGTAAACACTAGGCAACAGCCGTAGCTAAACCAAGACTAGGCTAGACTTCACGTTATGACGGATAGGGACTGCCGACAATTGCAGAGAATGGTCGCTAGTTCTGCTTGCCGGCGGAATGGCGTCTTCTGTACATTATGCTTATGCATATCCTGATGATTTTGGCGCTGGAAAAGACAGGTCTTTGCTGACGTCTTCTATTATTTTCTTTCGGCGATGTGTCTTGAGAGCGCATTTACTTCTGCCTCCGAGTAGCCGTTTTTATTGTATAAGAGATCTCGAGAACAATTCATGACCAATGAAATTATCATTTATAGATAGAAATATTCATACACATAACGCCACGAAGTAATACCTAGCCGTAACTTCTTTGAATGACGTACCCTGCATTTGTGATACATGTGCGAATATGTCGATCTAGGCGCGCAGTCCTGAACCGTGCGACTGCTACGGTCGCAGGTTCGAATCCTGCCTCGGGCATGGATGTGTGTGATGTCCTTAGGTTAGTTAGGTTTAATTAGTTCTATGTTCTAGGCGACTGATGACCTCAGAAGTTAAGTCGCATAGTGCTCAGAGCCATTTGAACTATTTTTGATGGCAAGTTAGGGAAAAAGAATGGAAATTAAGTATCCTTTAATTTCGTATGTGGAGACCATCCTTCTACACGTGTGACTTTCTGACCACAATCGAGTACTCGTGGCAAACGAATTTACTGAAGCGCCTCTGCCGTTTATTCCTGTATGTCACGAGTGGTAATTTTCGTTTACGAGGCAGTTCCAAAATTGCGTTTCTTTTCAGAGCTTTTTGCTGTAGTGTTTAGCACCTGCACCGTGAAAGTGAGGTTATGAGAGTCTATTCCTTTCACGAAAAAATCGAATGTAGCAGCAGAGCGAAGAAACAAGAATATCAATAGAGTTTACTAATGACGAAAGTAAAAGTGATAGTGGATATTCTTGAGAAAGTTGGTATGGTCGATACTCCACACTTCTGAGAACTGAACTGAAAGGAAAAGTGTCGTCCAGGCATCTCAAAATATCCCATTTTATTTGCTTGAGAAAATATGTACTTATAAACACATCAAACAGTACTTAGAAGGCAGAAAATAGCACTTTCTTTACTTTACTCTTTCTATCTTGTGTTGTTTTCAAATGTCAAAAAACATCGTTTAATACATCTTTTACACTACTTAATTATTTTCGCCAAAAATGTATATCCCTTTACGTTCACAAGAGACGAAGTATTTGAAAGTAAAAAGGTATTTGCGTTTTACAGTACATGGCCAAAGAAAAATTCTTCACTATGTTTAAATAAGAATAATGTAGGCTTTTTTCTTGTTCCAGATATTGTAAAACGAGAATACCTTTCCGTTTTCAAATATTTCGTCTTTTGTGAAATTACATTATTAAGGAAAATATCAAGCTTTCGCAATGTGTCACAAAAATGAAGCAGACATCGAAATAAAGACAGTAAGACACAAAATCCCTTACTAGTGTATGACAGGAGCGTATACGGCTAGAACTGTAGTTTAATGCGTACAGTAGCAGATGAAGCCAGACCACCTCTATTTCTGCGCTTCCGGTGTCTGCATCGTACTCGTAATTTTGGAACTCCACACTCGCCACTGTCGATTAGTCATTGACGTCACTAATCTACTCACAACGTGGTTCGTCACTGAAAATGAAATGGCATGTCGTGTGGCTAGAGCCTCCCGTCGAGTAAACCGGTCACCTGGTGCAAGTCCTTTGACTTGACGCCACTTCGGGCAATTGCTCGTCGATGGGGTTGAGATGATGATGATGAAGACAACACAACACCCTGGGCATGACAGTCGGTCGCACTGATTAGCTGTCGGTCGAACGATGGCAGCTGATTTACACCCAAGCTCTGTCGCGCACCCACAACAAGTAGTCGATTTTGGTCAGGAAGTCACTGGCCTAAAACGGGCTTGAAAACAGGTTGTGTTGCAGCCACTGCTTAACACCTAGCGATCTCGTATGCTATTCAACAGGTTCGTAAAACTCTGAAGCTTGGTTTGACGAAAACACCTGAAACGTGCATCGTAGTACTGTAGCACTTTTTATTGCCATGCATGCGACAACATTTCCAAAATGCAGCTGATAAAAACGGTATTTTTTGGTGTTCGTACCTCAAGTTCCATTGATGATAAAATGCTATGGGTAACCCTCGGACTGGGTACCATTTGTATACCCAATACAGGAATCATCTCAGTTTCACTATCCTACAGTACAGAATACAGGTATGAATACTACAAACTTCTTCCTCTTTAAACAAATGGGTTGGTTCTTTTTGCATTTGGTGTGGTCTACGGTGGACTTACGGAGGCACCATTAGTCCCCATGAAACCGAAAAAAATTGTTTTTTACTTTTTTTTTCGCAGCGGACCGGCACCCACCCGAGGTTCCCAAGAGGCAATTTTTACGATATATTCCTAAGATTCCGATCACGAACAACATCAAAATTTGTTTTCGAGTCTTTATGGTTTCCGAGATATAGAGGTACGAATTTACCCTGCTTATGCATATAAAATCCGATATAAGGTGATAACATAGTTTATAAAGTGACGTAGCTCGGAGAAATATGCTGTAAAGTGTCTCCGTTATTATGCTGTAGTACTGAAGCACATGCAACATTTTTTGTAAGTAAAATCCGGTCTGAAGCGTAAGATTAGTTTTGCGTTATTTCAATTTCACATAAGTAAACTATCTAAATATCACTGACGAATACATTCATTTCACATGAGTTAAATCCCTGCTGCAGCAGGAAATAAAAGGTATCAGCGGAAAAATGCTCCTATCGGAAAATAAAAATGCATACCTCATTGTATCTTCCTCAACATCTCTTAAATTTTCCCAAAAATTTTGACTTGCGAACATATTCGCCCTTTCTTGTGCTGAGGGACAAGAACACAGTAGCACTGGCAAAGAGACGGAAAAGTAATGAATGGTGGAAGATAGCAGACAGTGGTTGTGTTACAGAAAGAGAGGAGGCCACAATGACACTGTGAGAGACAGAGGGGGATACAGTGGCAGTGGAACATACTTCACAGTTATATGGACATGTGGTGACTGTAGCTTTGGGCATGTCCGAAAGGGCAGACATCACTCGAAATGAGCAGGTGATACATATTAATCCGCAATCTACAATGCGGGAACACATTTACGTTCAACCTCTAGTGGGAATCTAAAAATAAGACATGAACGGGAACTGCAGATAGGTGGTACTAGATACGAATGTGAGTCGATAGGGTGATGCGCCAAGATTCTCCGCACATTTACGATCAACACTGTGTCCGTGTGGCGCAGTGATTGACGCAACTGCCACAAGCTGGAGTTCCTGGGTTGAAGTCCCGGTCTGGGCACATTTTCACTCGTCGCCGCTGATTCTGCATGAAAGTCCCTATGCAACTGATGACATTACTTCCTTCCCTATCCTTTCCTTCCCCAGTCCACGTTCAATTTACGTAATAGTTGACAGTGACAGAACAGTGCTAGGAAAATAGTGAAGGAGACAGTGGGGGATGGGGGCGAGAGGGGGAGGAATAAAGAGATAGAGAAAGTTGGTCAGAGCCAGTGATAATGAGAGACAGAGTATATGACGACGACAAAGAGGAAAAGAGAGATAGTGACTGTGAGAAGACACAGACGTAGCAGGAATGAAGGAAGAGATATTAGCAGTAAGAGACAGCAAGAGTAAGTTAGTGACAGTGGCAGGAGACGGTCGTAGTAAAGCAGAGCGAAGCAAAGTGTGACTGTGACACAGGACACAATGAGAGTGAAACAGAAAGAGGTAATGACAATGAACTGGGCTGAATGGGTGTGTGAGAAAGGGTCAGTGGTAATGGATGGATATGAGCGACTTACAGCAATGCGTGAATTACACTTACTGGAGCTTGTCAGAGTTTGAGGTGAGTTGCATGTTGAGAAAGCGCAAGCCAAAATTTCTGGGAAAGTTTTTAAAGGTGCTGAGGAAGTAGAATGAGGCAGTCTTTTCAGTCAGAGTCTTATAAACAAACAGGAACACATTCGTATTTCTGGTGCCCCGATAGGAGCATTTCTCCGTTTGTATCTAAGTATGTACAACAGTTGTGCGAAAGACGAACAAAATCGGTGACCCGTCCAGTGTATGCTTCCTTTGTCAGCAGCAGCGGCCGCACATTCATTAGAGAAACGCTTTGTTCTAGAAGTTGTCGGGCAGATCCAGGAAAGGAAGTGTGGGCGCTACCAGTGGCCTGTGTGTGTGTGTGTGCAGGTAGCGGCATGTGCAGACAATGCGGGCCCCCGCGGCGCCAGGTGGCGCTGCCGGCAGATGCTGCGGCCTGCAGCTGCGGTCCGCCTGCGGTCTCCCCCCTCCACCGCTCGCGCCTTCTTAACTACGCCGGCCTCTGAAACACCGCGCCTAGCCGCCTGCTGCTACCGCCTGCTGCCCACTGACCGCTCCAAGTGGACTGGCCGACCACAGTGATAAATGATGTACGGCCTACCGCTGCAGCCGTCCTGGCTACCGTCCGTAACTGTTGTTTACCTCTTCCAAGAGCGCGTGCAGTCTTCGGGAAAGGTAACAGTTTATTACTGCCCGCCACTCTCTCTCCTCAAAAACTGTTGCCATAACCGACTCCTTTAACGTGTCACAAGCGCCACCTAAAAGAAAGGTGGCGAAAGTGACCCACAAAACTACCGTCTAGTAACAATAGCATTCTTCTGTTGTAGAATACTCGGTCAGTCCAAAAAGTTTCGAGGCTCGATTGATAAAAAACATGGAGAAAAATTAAGATGGAGTAAATTTCCTTTATTTCACGTCCATGCTCACAAATCTTTTGTCATCAGACTACCGGTCTCGGTCTATAATGACCATCTTCAGATCCGTTTTATAAAAACATGTCCATATATACCGGAACCATGGTGTCATCGTCAAAAGTCACTATGGCTCCAATATATAAGAATATGTTTTTATAAATCAGATCTAAAGATCGTCATTATAGATCGAGACTGGTAGTCTGATGACAAATGGTTTAAATGGCTCTGAGCACTATGGGACTTAACATCTGAGGTCATCAGTCCCCTAGAAGTTAGAACTACTGAAACCTTATTAACCTAAGGACATCACACACATCCATGCCCGAGGCAGGATTCGAACCTGTGACCGTAGTGGTCGTGCGGTTCCAGATTGAAGCGCCTAGAACCTCTCGGCCACCCGGAGCCGGCAGTCTGATGAAAAAAACTTTGTAACCATAGACGTGAAGTAAAGGAAATTTACTTTACATTCGGGTCACTGTTCAATTTGCGACCATGTCGCAGCTTGTGAATCAAGATGGAGGTTTTAATCCTTCAGGTGTTCTACTTAATCTACCCTCGCAGGCGCCCTCGTCCCTTACACCATTCCCCACCCACACCAAAAACTTGAATACAACTCACGGAACGCTACTAAAACAAAGTGAAATTGTCAGAAAATTCCTTCTTTGGAATGTTGTTCAACTCCCAAGTCATACTTGCTTGACTGTCCGTTATGTCACCAAAGCGTTGACCATATACGTAAATTTCTGCACTTTGCCATTTAGTGGGAGGTTCGTATTGGTAACACCATGTCTACTCACCATATTTTCCGGAAAACAGCTACCCGCGTTTTGCATGTCATTCAAATCACAGCGCCAGCCGGTGTGGCCGAGCGGTTCTAGGCGCTTCCTTCTGGAACCGCGCGACCGCTACAGTCGCAGGTTCGAATCCTGCCTCGGGCATGGCTGTGTGTGATGTCCTTAGGTTAGTTAGGTTCAAGCAGTTGTAAGTTCTAGGGGACTGATGACCTTAGATGTTAAGTCCCATAGTGCTCAGACCCATTTGAACGTTTTTTTTTTTCAAATCACGGCATGCGTTCACGCGACGCTGTTTTTGTTCGTGAGTCAGGATGTCCGGCACAAACTTTGTACACACTTTTCTCTTCTTCGAAATACTCTCGAGTATGTCATGACCACCTGATTTGCAAGTGTTGCTTCATTGCGATTAGTGACAAAACAACGCTGACACACTACGGGCACACCCGACTGATTAACAATATTTGCTCGTAACTGACCGGCCGAATGGACGTCTGTTGTTTACAGTCGTTAGTTCAAGTTGCTATCGTTACTGCACTGACCTTGCATATATACCAGGAATAAAATCAGTATCCGAACTTTTTGGACGGAAGGTGTCCATTCCGAGCTCAAAAGTAATGAGCTATCTCGAACAGAATTCTCCCCTCGATGTCAACCAACTGGGATTTCGAAAATATCGTTCGTTACGAACGGAATTAGCGCTTTATTTACACGACATCCTGAGAGTTGCCGATGAAGGGAATGAGTTAGATGCAGTATTTTTGTCTTCTGAAAAGCATGTCTCATTACCGCACATATGCATAATATCGAAAGTACGATCTTTTGAAGCGTCAAGTGAAATTTGTGACTGTTTCTTGGCAGGGAGGACGCAGCACGTTTTATTGGTTGGAGAATCATTAACAAATGTAACAGTAACTTCTCGCACGCTCCAGGGAAGTGTGTTGGTACCTTTCCTGTCCATGCTGTTTACCGCTGTCCCTATATTGTTAATAACTGCAGACTGTACGCAGGTAATGCACTCAACTACAATCAAGGGCCAAAGAACCTGGAACAACTGCCCAATACCGAATAAGCCCCTGCGAGTACGCTTTCTGCCGCAACACGACGTGGCATAGACTCGAATATTGTCTGAAATAGTGCTGGAGGGAACTGACACTATGACTCTTGCAGGACTGTCCATAAAATCCTAAGAGTACATGGGGGTGGAGGTCTCTCCCGAACAGCACGTCGCAAGGCATGCCAGATATGCTCAATACTGCCTTGCGAGTTTGGTGGCCAGCGAAAGTGTTTAAACTCAGAAGAGTGTTCCTGGAGTCAGTCTGTAGCAATTCTCGACGTGTGGGGTGTCGCCTTGTCCTGCTGGAATTGCCCAAACCCGTCGGAATGCACAATGGGCATGAATGGATGCAGGTGATGGTTGAAATGACTATGAACACTATGGGACTTAACATCTGAGGTCATCAGATCCCCTAGAACTTAGAACTGCTTAAACCTAACTAGCCTAAGTACATCACACACATCCATGCCCGAGGCAGGATTCGAACTTCCGACCGTAGTGGTTGCGCGGTTCCGGACTGAAGCGCCTAGAACCACTCGGCCACTTCGGCCGGCGATGCAGGTGATCAAACAGGTCCAATTGCACACGCCCCACACCATTACAGAGCCTCCACCAGCTTGAACAGTCCCCTGTTGGCATGCAACGTTCATGGATTCGTGAGGTTGCCTCAATACCTGTATGCGTTCATGTGCTCCAAACAATTTGAAACAAGACTCGTCCGGCCAGGCAATGTGTTTCTAGGCATCGGCAGTCCAACGTCGGTATTGACGGGCCCAGGCGACGCGTAAGTTTTGTGTTGTGCAGTCATCAAGGGTACACAAGTGGGCCTTCGGCCCCGAAAGCCCATATCGATAATATTTCGTTTAATATTTCGAACTCTGACACTTACTGGTGACCCAGCACTGAAATCGGCAACAATTTGCTGAAGCTGTCGCAGTATTGTCACGTTGAACGACTCTTCAGTCGTCGTTGGTTCCGTTTTTGCAGGATCTTTTTAGAGCCTCAACGATGTTGGAGAGTTGATGTTTTACCGGATTCCTGATATTCACTGTATACTCGTGAAATCGTCGTACGGGAAAATCTCCACTTCATCGCTGCCTCGGAGATTCTGTCTCCCATCGCTCGTGCTCCGACTATAACACCACGTTCAAACTCAGTTAAATCTTGATAAGCTGCCATTGTAGGAGCAGTAACCGATCTAACAACTGCGCCAAATACTTTTCATCTTATATAGGCGGTGCCGACTGCCTGTTTACACAAATCTCTTTATTTGAATACGCATGCCTATACCAGCTTCTTTGGCGCTTTAGGGTATAATGAAGTACTAGCCGAAAAACTTCCCACCAGACACATATTGATAGGATTTCAAAATGGTGCTGAGCCATGTGGTGAGGTATAGCTCATTGGGTGTCTGAGAGTTAGCGCTCTCTGGAGGAGAAGCTGTGGTGGCCAGAGCCGGGCCGACGATTGGGGGAGTCTTGGAGACGAACAGCACGTCGCAAGGCATGTCAGATATGCCTAATAATGCCTTGCGAGTTTGGTGGCCAGCGAAAGTTTTTGAACTCAGAGGAGTGTTCCTGGAGCCAGTCTGTAGCAATTCTTGACGTGTGGGGTGTCGCCTTGTCCTGCTGGAATTGCCCAAACGCGCCTGAATGCACAATGGACATGAATGGATGCAGGTGATGGTTCAAATAGCTATGAGAACTATGGGACTTAACATCTGAGGTCATCAGTCGCCTAGACTTAGAACTACTTAAACCGAACTAACCTAAGGACATCACACATCCATGCTCGAGGTAGGATTCGAACCTGCGACCGTAGGGTCGGGCAGTTCCACACTGAAGCGCCGAGAATCGCTCGGTCAAAGCTGCCGGCAACTGTTGTGCTGAAGCACCAGGAATATGCGGTTCTTATCAGGGTTTAATTACTAGTTGCGTGAGTAATACTTCGGACGTACTGAAGTGCTTTTTATTTGTTGGCGTGGTTAACTAAAATTGTCTATTAAAAAAAATAGATTAAAACTTGTGTTTTGATGCTGTTAAATTTCGCATGCCCGCTTCTGCTCAGCCTGGAGTACAGTTCCTTTTGAGATGGATTGGTGTTTTCTTGCTGCTTTATTTAAGAGAGATTTTCTGTATATTCTAGTTGAGATAGTAACTTCACGCCTTGTCGACTCGGATCGTGTGCTCGAGATCTACTTCGGAGTGTACTGTACTGTCTGTGGGCTTGCTACTTGATCTCACATCGGGCTGGTTTCTAATAATGTATTTCTCTTTGATTAAATTGTTTTAGCTGACATTTTTGAAGCAGAAGGAGTATATATTTTGCTCTGTTTTAATGAAAAAAATGTTTAATACCTCAAGCTAGTAAACTGCTTTTTTAATCCTTTTGGCACATAAAGCAAAATTTGGATTCCAGTCTGGATGAACTTTTCCTAGTGTTTCACTGTTTTAGTAGGAAAAATAGAATTCTTACAGTTAGTAAATGGATTATTGCCAAAATAAGGAAACTTAAGAATATATGTAATTTGTTACTGAAATGGGTAATAAAATTTGTCGCGATATTAGTTAACAGAAACAAAAGACAGGCGAATTAGTTTCAGCCAAGGCGAATGATCCAGTTCAAGTTCCAACCAGAATGCTGAATCTCACAAAAATCAGTGGGACTGTGAGGCTCTAATTCCGATGTGATGCGCTCCCCGCCATCCACCGACTAAAAAGCAACCTCCAGGTCGTTGATCCATCACTCGGAGGACGCCGTAGCACTTCCCTCGCTTCCAGTCCACAACTAGCACGTGCCCGGCCCTAGGTACACGGCTTCCTCCGCCCTCTGTCATTCAATACAACAACAGTCCATCCAGGCTCGCCCGGAGCGGGCTTAAAACTGATATCCACGCCTGGCATCTCTGACCACAGAAAAATTTATCTTTTCGCAATACCACCCTGACGCCAGAAATCGATATGTTCCCATGTATGCATCGTAGAAGTACGAACCGAAAATCATACGAGCGTATCAGTTTATGTCCACAAACCATATCCTCACAGATGCTGCTCTACGACAGAGTACATTGCAATGCTATACAGTCGTTTCACCTACCTGTTCCTCTACTCTACGCAATACACAATGTTGTAAAATGTGTTGATTGAATTATCTACGCTAGCAGAATAGGAATGCGGAAAACACAAGTTCAAAAACAATTTATTGAATTCACCAAAACGAAACAACAATAGAATCTCCAAAAGAACAACAGACTACATCTCAACTGCGGATCGTCACAAATACAAAATAACAAATAATAATAGAAAAGACGCGACTCTTCACGGGGAAAGATCACAATCAAAGAATTCTACAATGTCAAGATGTTCGTCTACCATACCAAGTTCATCTGCAAGAGATCGACCAGCTAGAAGAGGCATCTGGCCGTGGCTGCCGCGGTGGCAGCTCTGTATACTTCCAAGCGGTGCATCGAACTGTTCTTTGCCGGCTGTGCGCCTCCCTATAAGGCCCACTTGGCGGATGCATCTGCCGGAACTATTTGCCATCACGTGCCTGGCGTATCAAAGTAGTTCCAGGGCTAGCTGCGACCTCCGGTGAAGCTATTCTGCAGGCTCCGCGACCGGGTAGCAATCCCTGGCGGCCGTTGGTGGGGATCTGGTGTTGTGCTGTGTTGTGGCCACCGGTAAACACACTCCTGGAAATTGAAATAAGAACACCGTGAATTCATTGTCCCAGGAAGGGGAAACTTTATTGACACATTCCTGGGGTCAGATAGATCACATGATCACACTGACAGAACCACAGGCACATAGACACAGGCAACACAGCATACACAATGTCGGCACTAGTACATTGTATATCCACCTTTCGCAGCAATGCAGGCTGCTATTCTCCCATGGAGACGATCGTAGAGATGCTGGATGTAGTCCTGTGGAACGGCTTGGCATGCCATTTCCACCTGGCGCCTCAGTTGGACCAGCGTTCGTGCTGGACGTGCAGACCGCCTGAGACGACGCTTCATCCAGTCCCAAACATGCTCAATGGGGGACAGATCCGGAGATCTTGCTGGCCAGGGTAGTTGACTTACACCTTCTAGAGCACGTTGGGTGGCACGGGATACATGCGGACGTGCATTGTCCTGTTGGAACAGCAAGTTCCCTTGCCGGTCTAGGAATGGTAGAACGATGGGTTCGATGACGGTTTGGATGTACCGTGCACTATTCAGTGTCCCCTCGACGATCACCAGAGGTGTACGGCCAGTGTAGGAGATCGCTCCCCACACCATGATGCCGGGTGTTGGCCCTGTGTGCCTCGGTCGTATGCAGTCCTGATTGTGGCGCTCACCTGCACGGCGCCAAACACGCATACGACCATCATTGGCACCAAGGCAGAAGCGAATCTCATCGCTGAAGACGACACGTCTCCATTCGTCCCTCCATTCACGCCTGTCGCGACACCACTGGAGGCGGGCTGCACGATGTTGGGGCGTGAGCGGAAGACGGCCTAACGGTGTGCGGGACCGTAGCCCAGCTTCATGGAGACGGTTGCGAATGGTCCTCGCCGATACCCCAGGAGCAACAGTGTCCCTAATTTGCTGGGAAGTGGCGGTGCGGTCCCCTACGGCACTGGGTAGGATCCTACAGTCTTGGCGTGCATCCGTGCGTCGCTGCGGTCCGGTCCCAGGTGGACGGGCACGTGCACCTTCCGCCGACCACTGGCGACAACATCGATGTACTGTGGAGACCTCACGCCCCACGTGTTGAGCAATTCGGCGGTACGTCCACCCGGCCTCCCGCATGCAGACTATACGCCCTCGTTCAAAGTCCGTCAACTGCACATACGGTTCACGTCCACGCTGTCGCGGCATGCTACCAGTGTTAAAGACTGCGATGGAGCTCCGTATGCCACGGCAAACTGGCTGACACTGACGGCGACGGTGCACAAATGCTGCGCAGCTAGCGCCATTCGACGGCCAACACCGCGGTTCCTGGTGTGTCCGCTGTGCCGTGCGTGTGATCATTGCTTGTACAGCCCTCTGGGAGTGTGCGGAGCAAGTATGGTGGGTCTGACACACCGGTGTCAATGTGTTCTTTTTTCCATTTCCACGAGTGTATTTGTGGTGGCAACACAGACGACGTAAGTTTTCCTGGTGAATATACGTCCTGTAATTCAGGCATCCCGTCTCGGTTGGACGTGAAGTGGGATGCCGATGTAGTAGGCGCTACGATACCTTAAGTGGGCGGTCACAGCATTGATATCTTCCGCATTTAACTTCTTGTTAAGGGCAATAAGGGGACATCATTTTAAACCACTCCTTACCGTAAAAGCACCTCATCCGTCCTGCTGGCACTTAACATGATGGCAGGCAACGTTCTGAAGGAATTTGCCAAAGCCAAACACTTCCAAGTGATTGCCACAGGATATGGCGTGATTCATGACTCCAGATCATTTCAGTCGTACACTGTGCAGTGGCATCGCACTTCACGCCACCTCAAGCGTCAATTGGCATTGACGACAGAGATGAGTGTCTTTATGAAGAGCTCTTCGAGCACTGGAGTCCAATCCTTAAGTCTCTACTTACAGTGGTTGTGTTAGCCGTGAAACGTCCCCTTAGAAAAATTTATACAAGACTGTGCTTAAACTGACACACAATATTTTTAGCGCAACGCAATCTGACTTTCAAAAATCCCTACAAAAGAATGGCCCTGACTAACATTAACCTATACGTTTCACAAATCACTTACCTCACAAAAATCTTCGTTACTCAAGCTACTGCAATACCGCGAGCGCCACTACTGCCAGCTAAATAAAAGATTCAAACTAAGGAACGCACGAACTACTGATGGGTATAGATAGGAAATGAAAGATTTTAATAGAGAACAAACAATGTATTTACCTTAGTAGTCATAATATATATATATCACTTCATGACACCAATTCTTACAAATTTCAAAACTCCGCCATCTCTCAACCCACGTCCACCACTGCTGGCGGCTCACATCCAACTGCGCAACGCTACGCGCTGTTAACATCCAGCTGCCGCTGCCCAACACTACAATGGCAGACAACAATGCAAACCAGCCACAGACTGCACACAGCACAGCCAGTGATTTTCTTTCAGAGCGCTACGTGGCGTTGGCGTTACCAATAAAAAAACCTAAACATCCTACTTACAACCGGACTGTTGTTAGAACTTTGGAACTCACGCTTCCATTGATTTCTTGACAATTTTTACAGCCATGCTACACAATGTCCGACAGTCCCTGTCTATCAGTACATGATGTCTGCCTAGTCTTGGTTGTTCCTTCACACTTCCACTTCACGGTCACCCTGCCTGCCAGCAGTCAACTTGGGCGCATTTAGAAGGATTGAAATGTCCTGACAGATTTGTTACACAGGAGATATCCAATGACTAGTCCATGTTCGAAGTCAGTGAGCTGTCCTGACCGACTCTTTCTGCTTCTACTGCTACTCTGTTGACAGCACATTTCTCACCGCCTCCTTTTATACTAGCAGAGCCGTCTCACGTGATAGTTACGGGTGTCGAGATGTTTTTGATCTGATAGTGTACAAAGGGGAAGGAGCAAATGAGTTCACTTCTCTGCAGGGTGTCTCAAAACTTTTAGGACAAACTGAAACAGATGGTAGTCGGTCTACAAACGATTATAGTGAGACAGGGAACCAACGGTCGTAAATGCATATTTACTGTGTCATTGATATATACAGTGTACGTCACATAACAACAATGTAGCTCATAGCAGTTGTTCACAGCGACGATCGCCAGTCTCAGCGCTTGTATTGCAACGGCGCATGCAGTTCTGTCGTACTCTTGCAAAGATCCCGGGCGTCTGTTGTGCACTAGAGCAGGCAGCGGGTACTATCATACACTGATCACCAAACAGACATACTGTACACAACTTAGCTCACAGCGTGTGTGTGATGTGACAAGCGCATGCGTGGCACCGTCACATTAACCTGTGTCTCAAGCACACCACTATCCGTGGTGTCAGTTACCCGTTGCACAGGGTAGTTTATGATGAGCCCGAGGTGGAGTGTACCACTGTATACGGTGCACTATATGTAGGCACAAGAAAAACGTTACGAGTGTTGGCAGACATGCATTTAATGTATGGTGAGGCAAGGTGTAGCGCCCTTAAAGTAGCACGAATGTACAAAGAACGCTTTCCGTACAGGCGTCATCCTAACTGAAAGAAGTTTATCTACGTGGATACGAACTTACGACGGACAAGGTCATCCATGCGCAGAGAGCCGGCCGAAGTTCCTGCCGAATGCATTCCCGAACATCAGACTTTGAGTAGATCGTGTAGCCGATCTCCTAGCAATAAGCACTCGTTAACTTGTCCGTGAAACGCACTATTCGAAGGGCACAATGTGGTAAGAACTGGTGGAACACGTATCACCGCTCTCACAAAGAAAGCATGCTGAAACATACCCTTGTGAAAATTTATCAATTACTGTGCTTGGATACCCCTTACGTTATTTGATTTTGAAAGAGCTGAGCAGAACTGAATGTACTAAGACATTTCGCTCTTTACTTATCCTGATCAACACTAAAATGACACACACAATATTTTTAGCACAACGCAATCTGACTTTCAATAATCCCTAAAAAAGAATTGCCCTCACTAACAATAACCTATACCTTTCACAAATCACTTACCTCACAAAAATCTTCGTTACTCGAACTACTGCAATACAGCGAGCGCCAATACTGCCAGCTAAATAAAAGATTCTAACTACTGAAGGCACTAACTACTGATAGGCATACTTAGCAAATGAAAGATTTTGATAGAGAACAAGTTTATTTACCTTAATAGAGTTCAAAAGCCATAATATATATATGTATATCAGTTCATGACATCCAGTCTTACAAATTTACTGTCTCTGATGGACACACGTCCAGCTCATCCGCTCCCAAACTCACCTCGAACTGTGCAACGCTACGCGCTGTTCACATCCAACTGCACCACACCACAATAGCGAATATTCCAACTATGCCAACCAGCTACAGACTGCACACACTACAGCCAGTGATTTTCATACAGAGCACTACGTGCCGTTACCAACATAAAAACCTAAACAGCGTACTTACAATGCAAACACCCTGCGTCACTTCCATCAATAGATTATCCATCGCAGGCCGGTAGTGCCGAACTTTTTACACTTTGTATTGTTCACGGATGAAGACTCATTCATCCATGATGGTATTTTCAACTGGGTGTCTGGGTTGAGGACAATCCCCGTGCCATCCACGTCGGTGGCCACCAGCAACAATTCTCTGTTAACGTGTGGGGGGCACTATCCAAGGTGACATAACAGGCCCATATTTGCTGCTTCTCCGCTTGACTGGTGCACGTTACAAGGTGTTCGTGCCACAGTTCTTGGTGACTACCCCCCTTGTTGTCTGCGGAAGGATGTCGTTGAAACAGGCTTTACACCACACTACTTCTATGTTAACGTCTGTGAGCACCTGGACAACACGTACTCCGTTGGATTGGAAGGGGAGAACCTGTCCCATGTCCACTGCTATCAGCAGATCTCACACATCCGGAGTTTTCCCCTAGGGCTTCGTCAAGAAGTTGTTGTACGAAACACCCGTATAAACGAGTGAAGATCTCCTTTCTTGGGTCCAAGCTCTCTGTCTCCTGGTACAGCAGATACCAGAGACGTTTGAGAGAATGCGCCGTTGCCATGCATGCATACAGACGGGCGGCTGTCACTTTGACCAGTTAATACGAACCACGTTGTTGTTATGTGCTGTTCGCGGTGTATGTCCGTAACACAATAAATAAGTCTTTCCGACCATCGGTTCTGTTTCTCAGTATAATCGGTTGAAGACCCACCATCACCTTTCGAGTTTGATCCATATTGGTTCGAGACACCGAGTACACTCTGTGATTGTACGACTTGTGAGGTGTCGTCGGTGGTGGGCGCGGTGCCGGAGCAGAGGCAGGTGAGACAGGAAGCGGCTGCAAACAGACGACGGCCGCTCCGCCATCGATCGTCCCCCACCGCCCACCGCTCCCGACTGCTGGCTGCGCTGGCCCGGCCCTGCCCGGCTAACGAACTGGGGGCGACGAGCAGCAGCAGTCCTCGGCACGCTGGCAGCCAGCCACTCGTGAAATCGTCTTCCGCCTCCCATTTCATTTCTCTCGAGCTAATGAACCCTCTGTCCTCGCAGCTCTACGCAACGTTTTGACGACGTGTTACCGGTAAGTCAGTTAAGAGTGGAAAACCCAGCAAACACGTGCATACTGTAATCACAGAGTCATTAAATACGAGGTACAATGAAATATAGAATTAAACAAAGAGTATAGGAGATTCAAGAGGATTAAGTAATACTCTTTTGCCACAATACAGATTCAGAAACAATAATGAAGCTGCTGGAAGGAATTGAAGTACTATTAACATCTATATTTACAGCTACATTACCTGGCATAAAAAGTGAAACGACCAGACCAGAAGACATGGTCAGACAATAATACACTACTGACCATTAAAATTGCTACACCAAGAAGAAATGCACATGATAAACGGGTATTCGTTGGACAAATATATTATACTAGAACTGACATGCATTTACATTTTCACGCAATTTGGGTGCATAGTTCCTGAGAAATCAGTACCCAGAACAACCACCTCTGGCCGTAATAATGCCCTTGATACCCCTGGACATTGAATCAAACAGAGCTTGGATGGCGTGTACAGGTACAGCTATCCATGTAGCTTCAACACGATACCACAGTTCATCAAGAGTATTGACTGGCGTATTGTCACGAGCCAGTTGGACGGCCACCATTGACCAGACGTTTTCAATTGGTGGGAGATGTGCAGAATGTGCTGGCTAGGGCAGCAGTCGAACATTTTCTGTATCCAGAAAGGCCCGTACAGGACCTGCATAACGCGGTCGTGCGTTATCCTGCTGAAATGTAGGGTTTCGCAGGGATCGAATGAAGGGTAGAGCCACGGGTTGTAACATATCTGAAATGTAACCTCTACTGTTCAAAGTGCCGTGAATGCGATCAAGAGGTGACCGAGACGCGTAACCAATGGCACCCCATACAATCACGTCAGTATGGCGATGACGAATACACGCTTCCAATGTGTGTTCACCGCAATGTCACCAAACACGGATGCGACAATCATGATGCTGTAGAGAGAACCTGGATTCGTCCGAAAAAATGACATTTTGCCATTCGTGCATCAAGTTTCGTCGTTGAGTACACCATCGCCGGCCGTCGTGTCTGTGATGCAGCGTCAAGGGTAACCGCAGCCATGGTCTCCGAGCTGATAGTCCACGCTCCTGCAAACGTCGTCGAACTGTTCGTGCAGATGGTTGTTGTCTTGCAAACGTCCCCATCTGTTGACTAAGGGATGGAGACGCGGCTGCACGATCCGTTACAGCCATGCGGAGAACATGTCTGTCATCTCTGAACTATGCTAACAACCAGGGCAGAAAATACCGCTGTTGCATTTCACTAATAAGTTACAATCATTCCAACATTTAAACCCCATGCAGGAAGACAGCTGTAAAATTTGCCATTCTAGCACACCATACGTTTGTGCATGTGGGAACGGCCCAGGAAGCAACAACCGGCAATGAGCGAAGAGTTAAGGTTTAGTAACAGGTTAACTGATTACTCACCTCCAGTATCCAGGTTCGGTGGGTGATGCACTTTGCAGCCGTCGCAGCTGGTGCCTCACAACTCTGACCGCACGTGCACGCTGCCAGGAACCTTGTCCAGACCACACGCCGCGGAGACGTCGTCGCTGCTCTCTCGCAAACGACCGACTACTCACACACACCAGCACACGGAAAATATAGCGGTCACACCAAAGATGGTACAGCAGTACTAGTATCGATAAACACTGCTGCTGCCACTGACAGAGGCAAGTGAGCAACTCGTTCAGGGAGCAACTGAGAGAGCAATAAGGAAAAAACGGCATCAGCGCGAGCAGGCCACGGCTCATAAGGGTCAGCGCTGTACATACCGATTTCCCGTGGTCAAAACACAATTGAGAAAGAGGTTTTCGGAAACAAAGAAAAAGTAATGAAAAAGGAACCACAAAAACTCATGAGCCCACCACTATGCATTTTGAACTGCTCATTTCGTATTGAATACAGAATCTGTTATAGACGGATAGCGTTTACATTGCTTCATAGTACCATTCACCGATTGTTCTACTGAACCGTGAAAATTTACTTTCAAATTCTTTTCTTAAAGAATTTACTTTATTTACTAGCAGTTCATCAAGAACAAATGGTTCAAATGGTTCTGAGCACTATGGGACTCAACTGCTGTGGTCATCAGTCCCCTAGAACTTAGAACTACTTAAACCTAACTAACCTAAGGACATCACACACATCAATGCCCGAGGCAGGATTCGAACCTGCGACCGTAGCAGTCGCACGGTTCCGGACTGCGCGCCTAGAACCGCGAGACCACCGCGGCCGGCTCATCAAGAACATTAACACACTATGTGAGCGTGGAAATAGTTGCCAAGGAGTAACTGATGGAAACAAATTAAATTTCAACCAATAGAAATTTTATTCATAAAAGCATTTTAAAAACAGATTTAAAATTTATAAGCAGAAAAGCACCCTCGAAATATCAAGTTACAGTTTAACAAATGTGAATTATATTCCTAAAAGCTTTTTCAAAACAGTTTTAAAATTATAAGCAGAAAAGCACCCTCGAAATATCAAGTTACAATTATTCAGAGGCAGAACATTTTTATTTATTTATGTATTTTGTGCCAGTAGGAGCCTTCGGGCTGAGAAGCTTCCGCTCCGTTTCAACACGACCGTAGTCACGACCGCTCACAATGAGCTCTGAGAAACTACACTGGTGCAAATCTGTAACACACCAAATTAATTAAAACTAAAATTTTTAGCAACTCACACGAACACATAAACTATGCACCCCGTAAGAGGGATGGAAATGGTACAAACACTCACACTAAGAACTTATTTTCCACCAAAGGTGGAAAATAGGGTTCTTATGGTGGAAGGATGACATCTTTATAAAAATGACTATTTCAATAAAACCCATGAAGTTCAGACTTACATAAAGTGTACAACATGCTCTACATTACACATATACTGCCTCGCAAGTTGCTAGGCAAGATGACAACATATTTCAGCAATTCGGCCTTACCTTAATTCTATAAATTCGTTAACACCCAATCTGACAAATATTAACGTCTGGAAGATTGACAGGGGCCGGGGGCGTTACTAAACAATCCGAACCGCAGATTGCTCTAATCCTCCCCAGTTCCACAAGGGAAGAACGGATCACCCAATTCACAATAACCACCTTCCCGCGGGTGGGCAAACGGAGGGGAATGGTGGGACGACCCCAAAACAAAGCGGCTGGTGACCTCACCAAGAAAACAAGTAGAATTTAAGAAGTAAATGAAACAACGTATCTCCAGTCACTTAACTTCTAATAAACTGCGATTGCTGGCGAAGACCTGGAGCAGCACTACGAACGCTCTTCCGAACCGTCCGCTGCCAGCCGCTTCAACGGACGCAGGGAGGCGCGCCGATCTCCCGTCGCACGGCTTCGCAGCTCGCCCCGGCCAGCTCGATGTCGTGGTTCCGCTCCTTTGCTCTCTTGTGAACCGCGAAGCCACTACCCCTTTCTATACGGCGCTACCCACTGGACTCACGTGGCGACGTCACATGCGCCGACGCTCAAGGCGGACAAGTCATCTCGGGTCTCAGTGCGCGACCGACCGACCGACCAACCCAAACGCCAATGATCGTTGCCCCAGCAACTCGAGCAGACTGGCAGCCTAACGCGCAGACTGAGATGCAGGAACTCAGCCCTGACCGGGCGACTACTAGCTGAGTTCTGTTACTGGCGGAGTGGCAAGACTATCATTTTCTGGCTTAAAGTTTGATCCAAACGACAGACATACTCGCACTGCGACGACAGACAGACACTCACTGCCCCACACTGAGCCATCTGACCAACTGACTAGACTCGCCTTGACTGATCGACGCCCCCTTAAAGAGCTCATTGTTGTTGTTGTGGTCTTCAGTCCTGATACTGGTTTGATGCAGCTCTCCGTGCTACCCTATCCTGTGCAAGCTTCTTCGTCTCCCAGAACCTATTGCAACCTACATCCTTCTGAATCTGCAAACTGTATTCATCTCTTGGTGTCCCTCTACGATTTTTACCCTCCGCGCTGCCCTCCAATGCTAAATTTGTGATCCCTTGACGCCTCAGAACATGTCCTACTAACCGGTCCCTTCTTTTTTTCAAGTTGTGCCACAAACCCCTCTTCTCCCCAAATCTGTTCAATACTTCATCATTAGTTATGTGATCTACCCATCTAATCTTCAGCATTCTTCTGTAGCACCACATTCCGAAAGCTTCTATTCTCTTCTTGTTTAAACTATTTATCGTCCATGTTTCACTTCCATACACTCCATACAAATACCTTCAGAAACGACTTCCTGACACTTAAATCTATATTCGATGTTAACAAATTCCTCCCTCTTCTCCAGAAACGCTTTCCTTGCCATTGCCAGTCTACATTTTATATCCTCTCTACTTCCATCATCATTAGTTATTTTGCTCCCCAAATAGCAAAACTCCTTTACTACTTTAAGTGTCTCATTTCCTAATCTAATTCCCTCAGCATTACCCGACATAATTCGACTACATTCCATTATTGTCGTTTTGCTTTTGTTGATGTTCATCTTATATCCTCCTTTCAAGACACTGTCCATTCCGTTCAGCTGCTCTTCCAAATCCTTTGCTGTCTCTGATAGAATGACAATGTCATCGAAAAAACTCAAAGTTTTTATTTCTTCTCCGTGGATTTTAATACCTACTCTGTATTTTCCTTTTGTTTCGTTTACTGTGTAATTATGTAATAGGCGTATTTAAACTGTTTTAGCATGTAATTATCTGAACTGTTTCTTATTTAAATTGTTTTGTTAATTAAATTGCATTGTGTATTATTGAGAAAGAGCGGGAAACCGCGCATAGATACATTTTGAGAAAGAGCGGGAAACAGCGCGCAGTAATACATCTGTAATGGTAGCAGGGATTGTCTGCACCAAAAACCATTGTTGGCGGCGAGACCGCACTTTTGTAGCATTGAGCGTTGGAAGCGAGCAGTTGCGAGTAAGATGTGAGACGAGGCAGTTGTAGCTAGCGAGACATGAGAGGAGGTCGCTGTAAGCGAGGTATGAATTAACACTTTGAAAGAAGCGGTGTGCTCGCCAGCCACTCGCTATATGTAGCGCAATGCTAGTTTTTAAGAATTTTTGTAAAGAACTATGCCCCTTGTAATTGTTTGTCAAGATCGTTCTCAGAATATAGTTATGTAATTTTGATGGAAAATTAGGTATGTAGCGCAACGCTACTTTTTAAGAATTTTTGTAAAGAACTATACCCCTTGTAATTGTTTGTCAAGATCGTTCTCAGAATATAGTTAACTTCTACCAGATTAAATGCATTAAGACTTTTCTATCCCAAAATCATTCACGTAAATGCTTTACGGAATTTATTGTTATCTTAAAAGAAAAGTCTAAACTGAGCTTCAGCTTTTATCAAATCTAAATTAACTTCAACTTAAAGAATTCCAGTCACAAAGTATTATGAAACTCCACCAGCAGCTTATAATTATGTTAAAGAGAAGTAAGTATATTCATTCCACAGTTTGCTGTAGCAGTCAGATGGCGATCCAGTATAAATAATTAAAGGTAAGAATCAGTCTTAATAATTTCAGGTAACGACTGAGGGTCACGGCGACAACACATTTTATGTTTCGTCGTAATAATCAGCAGGTAGTCTTGACAGAGCAGCAGTTAAAAGATTTTAAGAGACGCAGCGTTCAGTCAGCAAGCAAACGTTCATCCAATATTAGACGGGAAGGTTTCAACTGCTTGCTCAAGAGCTCATAGCGCCCCTTAAATGCACGTGAACAGGCAACCTCTCCGCTTTCCCATCAGAGGGAGACACCAAAGCTGCGATTACCAAAGCGCCGCCACCGAGGAGGGCGACTGCTATACACAAAGCGCTGCTTCAAAACAGCAATTTTATTATACCACGGCTCATGTACTTTAAATATGCTTTCGTGTTGTATAGCATATAGGGCAAACAAGTTAGGGTCTGTTGTTGGTCCACACGAACGGAGGAGAGGTGAGTGCAGAGTAGTGTTACGTATTCCGTGGGAACAGCGTCAGTTTGCGGGTAATGGCGGTGGCTGCGCCCGCCGCTCGGTTGGCTGCCTGAGTCGGCACTCGTTAGGCGTAGGGGCCGTGCGCGAGGCGGAAGGCGGACGGGACACGCCGGTGGCTGGTAATGAGGCCGAGACGCCGCTGTCGCCGCGCCGTCATACGGCCCCCGCCTTCTGTCTGCGCGTCTGCCGTCTGGCTGCGGATCGCAGAAGACAGCGTGCCCCGCGCCCGCCGCCCATAAATATTTAAACATGCAGATCGTCGCCGTGATCGATTCCTTCCCCACGCCCCCTCCTCGTGCGGGAGCAGACCTGTTCCGCGCACCGCATCGTATCACACATGCTACCGTCGTCGGCTTGTGCATGCTGAGACACAGACGGACGAGACGTGTCCCCGGCCACAGACACGGCGGCGAGTGCGCGCTCCCTGTCTCTGCGCCACGCACCCAAGCTTTTCTCTGTATCAGCATCTGCAGGGCGCGGACAAAAACAGAGAGACATAGAAAACGCAACGAATTGTTATGCCTAATGCGGCGTAGGAAAACTATTAGCATTCGAATCACCTTCGAGTCTTCTTAGAATGGATAAATATGAACCCTGTATGGATTTCAGGGGAATGTTATACCATTCTTCGTGCAAAACAGTGGCAAGTTCAGGCGGCGATGATGGAGGTGGTAGTGATCATACACCATTCTCTCCAAAGTAAAATACAAAGAGTTCTAAACATGGCTGCTTGGTTCAGTGACCGTTTATAAAGTAAAGTTGAACTAAATAAGCACTCGGTCACAATTTTTAGTCTTTTTGACCAAGTTTCAACACTTACGTGCCTTCATCAGAAATTAAATATTCAAAGTGGCCTACAACAGAAGTACACATTCACGAGAAAATTTTCTTTTATATAAAATTGTAAGTACTGACAAACAGTATAAGAAAGAGACAGTACTCTTGATTTAATGTCCACCTACCCACACTTGCTACCGTGGATGCGTCTGTTGCAACCTGTGACTTTATAGGTATGAACAGCCCACAGTGGCTCGCCTTTCATGTATTCTTTTTAAAATTTGTGTGACTAAGGCCTTTCTGGCTTGATAAAGTACGGTCTCTATCTTGTACTATTAGTCAGCACTTACAATTTTATGTAAAAGAAAATTTCCCATAAATTGGTAATTATGTTGTAGGCCACTTTAAATATTTAATTTCTGAAGAAGGCACTCATAGAAGTGTTGAAACCCCAATCAAAAAGACTAACAATTGTGACCGAGGGCTTATTGAGTTCAACTTTTGTCAAATTGAAAGGCTGAATAACTTTGAGATCTTGTGCCTGTGGTGGCGAGAGGGGATGTGACGGTTCATCCTCGTGTTCAGCAAACCAGTCGTGGACGATGAGAGCTGTGTGAACACGGGCCCTTGGAAAACAGCGGTACCACTGGGGAATAAACACTGTACTATGGGATGGACCCGATGAACCAAAATGATCACATAATCTTTGACACTAATGCGATCTTGCAGAGTAACTATGCGGCCCACGAAATACCACGGTATGGTTGCCGAAATCAACAAACTTCCAACAAGTTTCCCACTTGGGACAAAAATGCGGCTACAAGTTGGAAACACTGTGAACGAAGACTTATTTGACCAAATGATTTTCTTCCATTTTTGCATAGTCCAGGTTTAGTGCTTCGGCACCACGCTCTCCTGCTATGGTGGTTAGGATCACAGGAATTTCAGATAGCCCTGCGATTCCCTGCAAATGGGGCTCCCTTCGAGTTCTTTTGGTGCTGAAACAGTTCGCGAATGCGATATTCACCTGTGCAGTGACTTTTGCAGCTGTCGTCCGCTTACTTTTCGTCACAATCCTCTTCAATAGCCTTCTGCCACGATCACTCAACAAACACTGTCGTCCGTTTTGCGACTTAAAATGTTTTCCGCTTGCCCTATATGCGCTATAAATTTTCGGTACGTTGCCTCTTGAAACATCAAACCCTCGTACTCTTACGGATTTATCGACAGCCCTGCAGGATTCGTAATAGTTACCTCCAGCCCTACTGCAGACATTAGTCGAGTTGATGATTCGTCGTGTTTCGGCATGTCTGCGTGCTCGCAGGAGCCATATACGGTTGTAGGTATGTGTACCAGTATCTTTGGCTCTTCAGTATATAAAGGGCGAAGGAAAATGCCACTGTCGGAGGTCGATATGCTATTTCTCATCCAGATTCAAGACAAAAGTTTATCTAGCAAAATCAGATAAGATGCATTTTGAAAAAACAAATGTATGAAAAAGAGGAGTTGGAAACACTGTCATATTGTGTAGAGCATCAAGGTGAACAGAGGAATGTTTTATCACCACACACTACCGTACTAGCCATCGTAGCTCACTGAGTAGACTGCTGGAACGTCAAACCAACCCCCGTGGTGCTATGGTTTGAATCAATTTCGAGTTCCAGTTTTATTTTTCAGCCGTGTGATCTCTAGTTCTCGTCCTTTATGAGCACGGCATCGTTTTGTCATTTGACAGTAGCCTATCACGTGACAGTGGGGTCCGTCTGCATGCATGTCTGTAGCAACCGTGCAGACTAACTGGTCTTATTAAGTACGCAAACGAGCAATACGTCGAGACGCTTTCGGTGCTGGGTGTAACCGATGGAACAGCTGCTGCTGATGCTCGCGCGTATACTGCACGGTACCGTTAAAGGCACCATCCCGATAAGACTGTTTTTCGTTGACTGGAGCAAAATCTAAGGGAAACAGATAATGTTCGAGCACAAAGAATGAACAGAGGTCGTGCAAGGACTAAACCCCACAAACAGAGGACATCATTCGTGAAACCGTTCACCAGTCATCTTGGCGAAGTACATGTGAAGTTGCAAGTCTCGTATACGCGTGTCAGAGGCTGGTGTTGAAGTTTTGCTCGATGAAGAAGTGAATCGATATCATTATATGTTAACACCAGACCTCACTCGACAAGAACAGTTTTGTGAACGACGTTCGCACAAAGTGGAAGATAAAGAAGTTTTATAAAAAAACGTGACATGGTTTTAAAAATCTTGCTTCACTCGTGAAGGCATTTTCAACCTCCAGAACGGCCTTTCGTGTTCGAACACAACCACATGTCACCCATGAACCTGGCTTTCAGGCACACTTTGGTGTAAACTTTTGGGCTGGAATCGTGGGAGGGGTGCTTTTCGGCCTTTACCGAATGCTGGACAAGATGAATGCGCCCCCGTATCATGTGTTTCTTTGCTAAACCGTAACACATTAGAAAACGTCCCACTTGGTGTTCGCCGGTTGCTATGGTTCGACATGATGGTGCACCGACACATTTTGGAATGAATGTGTGTAACTTTTTAAATGAAGCATTTCTACGGAAATGAATCAATCATGGAGGTCCAATGTTCTGGCATTCAGGTTCCCTCGACCTTAATCGACTCGATTTTTCCTTGTGGGGACACTTCAAGGAAAAAGTTTACAGTATTCCATCCATGAATGCACACGACCTGATAGCTCGCGTGCACGCCGCTTCGGCAGTGATGGATGCAGGTGTGTTGCGTAGAGTCCAGTGAGTGCCGATTTGTTCGCAAACGTAAGGCAGTCACTTTGATCGTCTCCTCTAAAATAAGCGTTTCTTGTATATGTAAATGTTTGCTCTGTGAATATAAGCCTGGACATCAAACGTGCAGAATTAAATTACTGAGTGTAGCATAAGGTACATTCTGTGTAGCATACATAGTGGGTTTTTTGTACCCCGTTGTTTACAGATGACGTTACTGTATCCACTGTTATTTTACATTGGCTTTATTTTTGTCAGGGACGAAACAAATTTTCTTTTATGTCTGTAAGAAGTTCATGCTATGTCTCAACGGTAACAGTAACAGAAAGAACCACAATGTGGTGTTCTAAACTGGATATAATTTGATGCTTTCAACATAAAAAAGGAAATATGTGGTGGAAACGATACTCAAACATCAGCGAGTCTGCATATTCGTTCACGGCGGCACTGCCTCATCTCACTGGGGTAATGGGGCAACCCCAGCACAGCACAATACTCCCTGTTCTTGGCTCTGTTGCCGGTAGTTACAGTGTTCCCAGAGTCTCGTTTCTTAAATCTAATTTCTATTAAACCTATTGGCGCACTAGTTTTTGTTAGATATGCCTTTGGTTTGAACTGCGAGGAGAAATTACTTGCCGACTGCCAAGTGCGCTATTTTTTCTTCGCCCTGTGAAACAGGTTCCTGTGGTACAGTGGCCAACAATAACCGTTGCTTGGATTACATTAATGGACGCCTTTGTATGGTTTGTCGTAGATTTACATCAAGGCATAAGGACACTTTTTAAAACAAACTAAATTCCTAGCGAGACCAATGCTGAACCTCATTGTCGGCTCACATTGTGAAAATGAGCGTATGGCGTCGTCCGGGAGGCCCCATCGGGGGATTTTCGGCCATCGAAACACACAGAGTGGGCAAGGCCTAACAGACAGCATAACAAGTAAACAGCTGAAAAAATTAGTTCAAAAAACCGAAAGTGGGCAGTTATATGGATTTTGTATACTCACCCGGTGAGCTGTCTTATCAGTGAGGCCAATGACAATAAAGCATTAGGTACACATATAGACAGAATTAAATACTATTCGATAATCGTAAAATAAGTTTAACAAGCATTGAAATTAGTGACACAACTCAACAGATACTATTTTCATAAAATGCAAGACACTAGATAATATGTGGGGCAGATAAATGATAGGTGATCTCAACAGCAGGTGCCTAACAAAGTACTAGACGTCTTGACAACACTGGCAAACATGAGACAAAAGAATGGAGTAGGTAATCTACTAAATAACATAGCAGAAAGCTTGTCTTACCCAACTTGCAAGACAGCCACGCTGTTCAGTGACGATGGTCGAAGTAGAGAGTATATAAAATGTAGACTGGCAATAGCAAGGAAAGCGTTTCTGAAGAAGAGAAATTTGTTAACATCGAGTATAGATTTAAGTGCCGGGAAGTCGTTTCTGAAAGTATTTGATATGGAGTGTAGCCATGTATGGAAGTGAAACATGGACGATAAATAGTTTGGACAAGAAGAGAATAGAAGCTTTCGAAATGTAGTGCTACAGAAGAATGCTGAAGATTAGATGTGTAGATCACATAACTAATAAGAAGGTACGGAATAGAATTGAGGAGAAGAGAAATTTGTGGCACAACTTGACTAGAAGAAGGGATCGATTAGTAGGACATATTCTGAGGCGTCAAGGGATCACCAATTTAGTATTGGAGGGCAGCGTGGAGGGTAAAAATCGTAGAGGGAGACCAAGAGATGAATACACTAAACAGATTCAGAAGGATGTAAGTTGCAGTAGGTTCTGGGAGACGAAGAAGCTTGCACAGGATAGAGTAGCATGGAGAGCTGCATCAGACCAGTCTCAGGACTGAAGACGACAACAACATAACATAAGTACAAATTTATGGGAATTTTTTTTATATGAAAGTGTAACTACTGACTAACACTACAAGAAAGAGAGAGTACTCTTGGTGTAATGTTCACCTGCTCGCACTTGCTACGGCGGACGCCTCAGTCTGTTGCTACTTGTGGGTTTATAGGTATGAGCAGCCCACGGTGGCCCTCATTTCATGTATTCTTTTTAAAATGTTTGTGACTAAAGCCTTTCTGGCTTGATAAAGTACTGTCTCTCTCTTGTACTGTTAGTCAGTACTTACACTTTTACATAAAAAAATACAGAATACATAAGAAACTAAAGCAATATCAATAAGTAAACAGAAATAAATAAATGCAGGAAAATGGAGGTGTTTGAGGGAACCCACAGTTTGAGAGTGTGGTGCTACTGCATTTTAACATTAACATCTGGAGGTTGCAGAATTCAGGCTCCAGCTGCGTTCAGGTTGCAGAATTCAGACTCTTCATTTGCTGAGCATGTACTGAGCGAGGGTCACAACTACCAGCCAGTGTCCCATGTACTTCACTTAGCAAACAAAGGCCATAAACTCAACCTGCTGGAAGCCCTGGAGATTAACAAACATCTTACTCATAGTCCAGATCTCATCCTAAATGACCATACGCAGCTCAACACTTCCCCCGTCCTACACTTCATCTTTGTTGTTCATTACTTCCCACAGTCTCTCTTCCTACATATTCCCATTTTCCTGTATTCATTAAGTTGTTTTGTTTTGTTGAAGTTGTCTTTGTATTCCACATAGACTGTTGTTTCAATAGTCAAGGCTTTCTTTTAACTGGTACTTGTATTACTATCTATGTTTAACTCCCCTTGTAGTTGTCTCATCAAATACTGTTCATATTTTACTTTGCCCATTTATTTAATGAAAACTGTTACACAGCCACTAAATTGATTATAATGTTAATGTTAAAATGCAATACCACCACACTCTCAAACTGTAGGTTCCCTCAAACACCTCCATTTTCCAGGATTTGTTTATTTCTGTTTATCTTATTGATATTGTTTAAGTTCCTTATGTATTCTGTTTTTACATTGATAACTGTCTCTTCTTTTAATTGGTTATGTATCACTCTCCATGTTTCATACCTCCTGATGCAGCCTTGTCTAGTACTGATTTTATTTTATTAGCTTTGTTTATTAATAGAAACTGTTATGTAGGCATGCTATTTCTATTTTGTGCTAAAGGTTTTACTGTCTACTCCATTGTTATTTATGTGCTGTTCAGTTTTTACATTTTCATTGCAAACATGTTACTTACTGTATGTTTCTACTTCAGTCTAGATGTGTTACTTCTCTTCCAATGTTGTTTGCTAACATTTAACTTCTTTGGCGATAATACTCAGTAAATGTCTGAAGATGGCCTTGTAATCCGAAAACCGGTTAACAATAAAAGTAATATTGTAGAACAGAAGCAAACTGGGACTTTTCATTTATTATAACTGATTCCATGTTTATTGATACTAAATACGTTGTGTCTACTGTTTCTAGACCAATGAAACTGAAGTTTCAGAACTCACGAATTCCGAATCACGCTGCCGTCATTTTATCGTTTCAGTAAATTCACCCGTGAAGGGCGAGCGGCAGCAGCTTTCGTAACAGCGTAAGTTTAGCATGGAAGTCGTTGACGGTCATTAGCAACCGAAGCATCTGGAGTGCATCCTGTGAGGAGCCAGGCGACGGGCTCTCGCCGTCCTTGCTGCGCGTTCTCGCGGAAGGCGAGTCTGCGCTCTTAGAAAGTTTGTGAGAGGTGTTTGAATTTGCAAGCAGCGACGGGAGCGCCAATGGGAGCAAACTAAGGAGTGAGGAGAGCGATGAGCGGAGGAGGGTACTTTAGAGGGAAATTTCTGAAGGGAAAAATCTGGTCCGCAGTAGCTGTCACCACTTCACCTCGATTAAAAAAAAAAAAAAAAAAAGAAGAAAGTTACTAGAACCCCTCCCTCGCTGTTATCCCGAACCGGAAAGTTACTTCGACGTTTCGAAAATAACAGCTGCTGTGCGCAAGCTGAGCTGCCACGACAAGAAAGGAATCATTTACATCATTACGGACAAGTGAATCGGGGTTGAAAGTGTCTTTCAAAACAACTAACTTTATTTACTAACACGCTTCAGTTAAAATACGGCTTGTCTATGTAAGGGGCCTCCACTGCAATAGATCTGCGACTAATATCAGGCAAGGTATATTGAACTGATGACAGCAGAGGACGGTATTTGTTGTGAAAAGTGACGATATCTGCGGAAACCTTCGTTATCACCTTCCACTGAATTGAACTATGTACATGTAAACTAACATGTGTTTTATCCACGAACTAATATCCCAGAGTATGTAGCAATTTGAGCAGAATAAAACATCACTCAGAAAACGATGTTATTGAAAGAGTATATTGTAATTGTTGAACCACGTGAGGAGGTACGTTGCAATAAGTGGAAATAATCTCATATGGCTTAAGGCCGCTATCCACAGGACATGAATAGTGGACAGATGAGTGCTACACGTCATGTGTCATCATTAGCCAGTGATGTCGGATTATGTGAAGAACTGGTGCGATAGCTAGTAGTTTTGACACAGTAAAGTGAGGGACGAAGATAATGCTGAATACTGAACATAAAAGTATGCGAACAAGTTTATATTTAACAGAGTCCAAAATAGTGAAAACAAATCGTGCAGTAAGAAATAACAGTATACGCCAACAGTTGTTGACGTAAAATAATAATGAAAAATATAAGTGACAATCCAACAGAACTGATGGTTTCGCTCCCGTATTTTAATAAATCGCCTCAAGAAAATTAAGTTAACAAAGATCTGCTTTGTTTTGCAGTAGTGAAGCTCAGTTCCTCAGACAAAGAAATGGCTTGGGAATGAAGTGCTGTTTGCATGTCACAGAATCGATAAATAACATTACTTGCAGTCAGACTGTATTTATAAACCCAGTAACTTCAATAATACGGGCAAACACAAAGATTCTTTTGCACTAAGACATTAACAGGTCACAGTAGGCCTACCGCACTAGATTAAACAGTTATAAGAGAAGGGTATGTTATGCATGGCTTAGTCTGCCAGGATATGGTATAGCACCCTGATTATAGATGGGTAGGTTGCGATCTGGATACATGATGTATTTTTATATCAAAATGTGACGTAAAAGACGAAGGCAACCAAATATTCCAAACAAGTTCTGAAAATATTGATAATATTAAAATGCATTAATAGAATTAATATTAGCAATTTTGCTTCTGATAGCAGTGTTTGTGACACAGAATTGTTTTCTTTATTTTTTGACGCCACTGTAAAAATGATGCCATAGAGGCTGATGCAAATAATTTTTTTACCTGATGATGTTTTATCGAAATACGTGGTGAATAACGGTTCTTTTCATCAGCAGCTCTTAGTAGATCTTATGCGTTTCTTCAAGTATTTGAAAGTTGCGGGAAATCAGCTGCACTGAACAGTTGACTGCACCTGGTTTTGAACATCCGTCCAGCTAGCTACTCTTTACTTCGTATGACTTTCTTACAGCCTTCTAGCAGAATGACTTAATTATTAGTCCCTTCGTTACTCCTTCGTTCCTTTTCTTCTTGAGCCAGCTTCTTGTGTAACATTAACTGTGCACAAGCATGTAACACCAAGTACAGCACACTAATGCAGCCTTTCAGCTGAGTTGTCTACCTGAAGAAATAGCATACGATCAAAAAGAGGATTATACTAAAACTCGTAGCCATTTATTATTATTCACGTATGGACCCAATAGGATCTCGCGAGGTACAATTAATCAATGTGGCACCGTTAGCTAGGTGAGCCCATACAGCACGGCACGGTTGTGCTACATCAAATGGGAAGAATCAGTTTTTAACTGTCCTGGTACCAAAAAACGCATAAAAAGAAACATGACATCGGTTTCCAATTGTCGTGAGACTGGTGCAAGACATGTTCAATTCACTGTTCACCGTTTGCTGCCACAAACAGAAATCGAGAATCAGCACCGTCCACAATAGACTTTTGCGTCTCGGGCTTGACGTTCAGAATGCTTCGCACCCTGCGTGCCTTTAGTTTAGTTACTTTCGTAATTGGAGCACTGCATACCATATCTTTCAGATAACCCCTTAGCCAGAAGTCACACGGATTAGGGTCAGGTGATTTGAATGGCCACGCTGTAGGAAAATGGCGGGTGATGATTCTATAAGTTACGAAATGCCTCTGCAGCAGCCGCTTCACCGGCTATGCAATGTGCAGAGGGGCGCCATCTGGCATAAAAATGATCCTATCTACACGTCCACGCTGTTGAAGGCTTGAAAGGACGTTGGTGCGCAAAAAATGGCTCTGAGAGCTATGGGACTTAACATCTGAGGTCCTCAGTCCCCTAGAACTTAGAACTACTTAAACCTAACTAGCCTAAGGACATCACACACATCCATGCCCGATGCAGGATTCGAACCTTATCGGTCACGCGGTTCGCGTCTGAAGTGCTTAGAACCGCACGGGTGCCCAAAAGCCTCTCATAGCGTTACCCAGTGACGGTACTGTGACCAGATCTTCGACTGATGTTGGATCAACTGCTTTCCTCCCTTTGCTTCATTACAGTTAAAAAAGAAAAAAAGAAAACAGTCTCTTCGAATTCTGTAACAGTTTTCTCTAGACTCTTTGCGGACCAAAGCCTTTTAACATACCTTTGCGTGTCCGGATCTTCTGCAATGCTACTGACACAGAGACACCGTTCTTGTAAAAGAGCTTTACCAACAGCGCGCATTTCTTTATGGAGACAGTGGTACTTGGCATCGCAGATGCAAACTTAAAAGCAACAGTGTGCCGTACCTCTGTTGGTGTACATATTCTGACGCCTACCGCGCCATCAATTGGTCATTTTTATTTATTTATTTTATTCCGTGAAGTTTCTCTCTGTGTCAAAAATATGCTGTTCAAATTTGACGTCATTGTGAGCAGTGGTTCTCTTTCTACACCGTTTTGAAACTGAAACTTTAATTATGGACACGCTGTATATCAACTCATGAAGACTGCTGGTTGGAGGCTGACATGAATGTACACCTCTTCCCTTCACATCGGAGACATGGTCTGTGAATGCAACGTGAGTGGACTGTCCAGACCAGTCAAGGGTCCGCACATTCGTCACGATGTTTGTGGTGTGAAATGTAGTGTGGGGTAGCACACAATTCTGATGGAGAATCCTGTTTGGTACCCTGCTCATGACGGATACGACAACAAGGTTTACCATTCTTGCCACAAATTGCTTTCAGCCTCCGTTCAACAGTTACCAAATCAGCTCTGTTGTCAGAATCGAATTACTGCTTCTGTGGTTTTTCACCAGGTCACGTGTGCGTGCCTTGGCGCCGATTTGACTGTTACAAGCACAATAGAATCTTTCAACACCACAGCATGACGGAGAAAGTTTCAGTTGTCTCTGGCTATTCAGCACGCTAGCTTCTGTATCGTCGACACTTCAGCCGCCACTGTGATGCGAAAGCAACGACCGGTTCCCGCACTGCTCCACGCGTTGTACCTGCGTCCCTGCACTTCTACCATCCCGGAACTGCTGATCGTAAAGGTGTCCCTACGGTGACGCCCCGAGCAGCGTGTTGCTCCCCACACAGTGCCAAGACAAACAGTTCTCAAGATTACTTTATACACTCCTGGAAATGGAAAAAAGAACACATTGACACCGGTGTGTCAGACCCACCATACTTGCTCCGGACACTGCGAGAGGGCTGTACAAGCAATTATCACACGCACGGCACAGCGGACACACCAGGAACCGCGGTGTTGGCCGTCGAATGGCGCTAGCTGCGCAGCATTTGTGCACCGCCGCCGTCAGTGTCAGCCAGTTTGCCGTGGCATACGGAGCTCCATCGCAGTCTTTAACACTGGTAGCATGCCGCGACAGCGTGGACGTGAACCGTATGTGCAGTTGACGGACTTTGAGAGAGGGCGTATAGTGGGCATGCGGGAGGCCGGGTGGACGTACCGCCGAATTGCTCAACACGTGGGGCGTGAGGTCTCCACAGTACATCGATGTTGTCGCCAGTGGTCGGCGGCAGGTGCACGTGCCCGTCGGCCTGGGACCGGACCGCAGCGACGCACGGATGCACGCCAAGACCGTAGGGGACCGCACCGCCACTTCCCAGCAAATTAGGGACACTGTTGCTCCTGGGGTATCGGCGAGGACCATTCGCAACCGTCTCCATGAAGCTGGGCAACGGTCCCGCACACCGTTAGGCCGTCTTCCGCTCACGCCTCCAGTGGTGTCGCGACAGACGTGAATGGAGGGACGAATGGAGACGTGTCGTCTTCAGCGATGAGAGTCGCTTCTGCCTTGGTGCCAATGATGGTCGTATGCGTGTTTGGCGCCGTGCAGGTGAGCGCCACAATCAGGACTGCATACGACCGAGGCACACAGGGCCAACACCCGGCATCATGGTGTGGGGAGCGATCTCCTACACTGGCCGTACACCTCTGGTGATCGTCGAGGGGACACTGAATATTGCACGGTACATCCAAACCGTCATCGAACCCATCGTTCTACCATTCCTAGACCGGCAAGGGAACTTGCTGTTCCAACAGGACAATGCACGTCCGCATGTATCCCGTGCCACCCAACGTGCTCTAGAAGGTGTAAGTCAACTACCCTGGCCAGCAAGATCTCCGGATCTGTCCCCCATTGAGCATTTTTGGGACTGGATGAAGCGTCGTCTGACGCGGTCTGCACGTCCAGCACGAACGCTGGTCCAACTGAGGCGCCAGGTGGAAATGGCATGGCAAGCCGTTCCACAGGACTACATCCAGCATCTCTACGACCGTCTCCATGGGAGAATAGCAGCCTGCATTGCTGCGAAAGGTGGATATACACTGTACTAGTGCCGCCATTGTGCATGCTCTGTTGCCTTTGTCTATGTACCTGTGGTTCTGTCAATGTGATCATGTGATGTATCTGACCCCAGGAATGTGTCAATAAAGTTTCGCCTTCCTGGGACAATGAATTCACGGTGTTCTTATTTCAATTTCCAGGAGTGTAGAAAGAAAGTCACGTCACCTGTAGTTACCCAAAGCAGCATCAAGCCGAAGCAAGCAATACACAATCACTGACGACTAAATTCATCAAATTTCATACTGTCCTACTGGTTCTCTATTAAGATAATAGTGAATTCAATACGTACATTCTCATGACTGAATTAATTAAAAATGGAAGGAGTTAAGCCTTCATAGCTTGCCATTTCCCAGCGTGGTGTCAGCGGTAATCGACCCATCTTCCCCCATTTCAGCTGTTGTTATCCATTGGTCAGAATAAGGCGAGCTGTCCTTTTGTCATATATAGGTCTTTCTGAAAGGATAACTAGATATCCCTCTTGTATTGTATTGTATGTCAAGTGGGGGCCTAGAAACGACGGAGAGGCACCGTCCCCGCCGCAGCCGCAGTGGTCCACAACCCTACGACGGCTACCGCAGTCCACTTCGCCCCTCCGCCACCCCACACGGAACCACTCTTTCAGCGTTACTGGGCGGCTTGGCCCCCGGTGACCCCCTCCCCTCCCCAAAGGGAACGTCTCACACTAGACGGGTGTAACGCCTATGTTTGCGTGGTAGCGTTGTGGTGCTGAACGCACACGTGGAGAACTTGTTTGCCCAGCAATCGCCGTCATAGTGTAGCTGAGGCGGAATGAGGGGAACCAGCTCACATTCGCCGAGCTACATTGAAAACCGTCTAAAAACGATCCACAGACTGGCCGGCTCACCGGACCTCGACACAAGTCCGCCGGGCGGATTTGTGCCGGGGACCGCACGGCTAACAGGGCGGGCAGATACTCTTCTTGCTATACTTTTATCCTGAATTAATCTCAAAAACACCCGTTCTGCAACCTGAAAGTTACACATGCACGCTCTATAGGCGTGCAGTGTTACGATATGGACATGTAAAGACTGTACAGTTAGGCACACCCAATAGCCAGTCACGCAGCTGTCATTCTGTAGGAATGGCTTTTTTCTATGCTGAAAATAAGTTCAAATACGGATGAAATTTTAATCAAAATATCCCACAGGCGCCGAAATACTGCGGTACTGGTAGCGCTCGCTCAAGATGTTTCATGCTGTAGAACTTTCCTTTTTCGTCAGTGTATTTTCTGGAGTTTGTACCTCAGAAAGGTTACGTCCCTACTGGATCTCTCATAATTAAACCATAATCCCAGACGTCCCATTCATCACAGTATTAGGTCTGATTATTTTTCTAATAAACGTTGGGCTCATTCTTTCATTAAAAGATATATCTACAAAGCAAATGTAAACGGTTTTTCCTGATGAATTACTCCTACTGTGCCCTAATAACATTTTTAATTTATCATTTTATGAATCGAATGCCATTTGAACGTCGAGCCCCTTCGTCTCGCCAGTGACTGTTTTATGAGAACTACAATACCATGTCACCAACTGCAGAAACTATTAGGTCTGCAATGCCCTTTGTGTTCCGAATAGCCACTAAATGGCCGCCAGTATGTTTCCCGCAACCATGTGGTGCGAGCAATTCTGTTCGAGTAGCGAAGGAAATGGAGGTACTTGTATGGGTTGCTGCCAATTCCGACCAATGGCTGCGGAGAGTGGCCCTCGCCTGTAACTATCGGCAGCCAGCCGTACACCGCTGTGAGCCGGGCTGCGAACACCTCTGTGACATGCGTCCGCTCTGATGGCGAGTCTCCGCAGACATGTAAAGGCTCATACACACTAGACGACAACAGAATGGAACGGAACTACATGCGGCGTCACTGTCAATTACAGTAACCGTGTGTTCACAGTATGCGGACCGCCATCTAAACGTCACTACTCATGGTTCCGCATCTAATGGTGAAAGTGAGGTTATAAGACACCGTACAAGATATAAAATGACGGAATATAGCATTAAAATAGCAACGATAAAGTTTATTAATGGCTAAAAAAACTTCGGAGTGGATATTCATGATATGGTTTGCATGCTCAGAAGCGAAATAACACGAAAAATTTTGTCCAAAAATTTAAAAATAGAGTCATTTCTTTGCCAGAGAAAATATAACAATGTGTTTTGACTATTTTGTTGGAAATAATATCACTCTGTCGTTAGTATCCACTATCTTAAGGGAACTGTTGGATATATACTATCCCATAAATAAGTACAATAGCCGAATTATTATGTATGTTGCATATGTTTGCTTACTTCAGCGTATGTCACCCAGGTGGAAATTAAGTGAAATAACTGAATCAATATGTAACATCTCCGATTGCCAAAACATTCTCACAACAACAAGTTTTTACATGTTTGTCATCTCGTGTGCATATTGCAATGATATGTGCAAATATACTATTGTGCATTTTCAACTTCTCGCGGCTTAATGAATAGTCCATTAAATTTCAGGCATGCAGCCGAGAAAATAAAATTTTATTTGCGCTGCCCAATAACCCCACATCACCAAACTCACTGACATGATGGCACGCCTTTTGGCAACAAGTGCACCATACCTTTCTTTTATGTTATCCTATAGGATAAAATTAGCAGTTGTGTAGGTAATAGTATTAGAAGCGTAACTGACATTTAAATGATTCTTATGCCTTAATGGCTGACGATTCCCACCAGTGCCTCGAAACGCGTTACTAGCGAATTAATTAATAATATAAGTAATCCATATACATTGTGGCTGGTTGCAGTGCATACATGGACCAAACACCTTTCCGATAGAGGATGTCTACTTCACTATTTTTTACGATTGGCCACCGGGTCCTACACACTCTTTTATTAGCTATTTCGTTTCTAGTGCAAGTAGATACACCGATGTCTGTTAAAAAGTAACAAATAGGCGAACAAAATAAGCTGGATTCTTTATAAAATGATTCGAAAATTAATTTTTAACATAATTTTCGTGGAAGTACAACGACTTCTGTGTCTTTACTATAAAACAATCTTAATCGGGTTTATTTACACGTAATGTTAATGATGTTAGCGTTTTCGAACAATAGACCATCATCAGAGGACGTTTAAAGTGGACTTCAGATCATATAAGGTGGCTTCAAGTTAATACAGATTGGTATCAGTCACATGCTGAACAACGTCTAACAACCTACAGAGGTGAACCTCTGTCGGAAGGTGACTGATACTTTTATACATTAACGTCAAGTCCATCTTAAGTGTTCTCCGACTGTGGTCTGTGACCGAAACCTCCAACAACAGTAACATTCAAAATACCGGATTCACACTTTTTTATAATTAACATTCGAAAATTAATGACAAATTTCTTTATCCATTTATTTTAAGTCAGCATTCGAGAAATGTGTAACACGACTCACTAACAATTTACTCATAGTTGATTCTTCATATAAAATGTGCCGTACTTTTGTGTCTGATATATTTTACATCTTCAACAATTCCACTACCTTGCACTGACGATTGTCCAGTAGCATACAGAGCGCGTCTTCGGTGTTCTGATCATAGGTTGTTGTTTTGGCACATCATTCAGATGTATGATCTTCAAGAGATGCAGGCCCTCGTATGAATTCAGCCGCTGTGTTGTTATGATTTCCGAGTGTGAAACATCCTGGCAGACTAAAATAATGTGCCCGGGAGGGACTGAAACCTGGGACTAACGCGGGCATGTGCTCTAGCGAATGAGCTATCAAGCACGACTCAAGACGCATTATCAGAGCTTTATCGCAACCAGTAGCTCTCCCTTACTAAAACTCACAATTCTCCTGCATACCTTGCGTGAGTGGTACTGCTGGTATTAAAAATACAAAGGAGAAAGGGCTTAGCCACAATATTGAGGATTGTTTCCAGAATCAGTTTTCACTCTGCAATGGTGTACTTGCGGATATGAAACTTCCTGACAGATTGAAACTGTGTTCAGTTTCGGGTCTGAACCTGGGGTGCTTTGATCTTGCTACTTCCTCGTAGAATCTGTCATTTACTTTTAGTCTCTGTGACGCAACGAGCTGAATAGGAAGAAAGGTCCTAAAAACAGAAGGCATTTTAACTAATTACCTATTACGTGTTGGCTCCAGTCTCTGTTTCGATGTAATATTAACAGATATCAACGAGGAGGTCGGACTCATCAAAGAGGTAGAAAACAAGTGCACTATTTCATTTGTGAAGTGTTTCAGGTTGGCTTGGGCTGCGTGATGATTTGTTATATTTCACCTCAAGCACGCAACACTTAAATAAGTTGACACCTGAACGCTTCTTTAATACTTAATAAGTATTCGATCGCCGTTAATATTTATTAATCAGAGTTCAGCTGGTCTATCCCAGAATCCGTGTGCCTTCTTCTTCCATCTTCACTCGGCTTACAAGCTGCAGATGAAGCTGCTGAAAATTAACTTCTCGTTGTCATTCACTCCACCACATACATAAGAAGTGAGATTCAATTCGTCTTCTTATATTTTTTTCAAAATTACAACTCAGTACATGATAGATAAGGACAGCTACCTACTCATATACTGCTGGTCTGATATTCAATATGATGATTAACAATTGCAATACATTTATTATCTTTGACATTTCGCTTTCTTAGATTTTATGGAGATCTTTGTTCTGTGTCGCTCACTCCTCGAACTCCTATCCCCACCTCATCGGGTGGGGTTGTCTGAAGCCTACCCTCTTTCGTACTGTCACTGAACCGTTAGCTCTAGTATTAGCAACTACGATTTAAAACACCTCTCAACAGTGGGGTGTTCATATTTATCGACTACTCTCAGTCACGAACGTCTCTTCTCTGACATGCGTATTTAGGAACGTGATATCTCCCATGCAAGAAATGAGATGTATCACTACACTTACGGTTTTATGTGCCGGCTTCATGACATGATTTCCATCCCTCCACGAATGAAACAAACACGGGTATCAATCAAATTTAGTTATACCACGTCTACGAAGAACTGATGCAGTAATTACTGTTACTGCAGCTATAGGCGTTGAGCTACCAATCACACCTGTAATCGAAGCCCAGTCCAAACGATTAGTATAAAAAGCCACAACTAAACCTGCAAATCCAAGAAAAGGAGCGATTTACGTTACATCGCAACGTTTACCAACGAAAAAGGAAAATGTACTCCAACAGCCACAACCTACTTGATCGTTGTGGTGTGTATTCATTCCTAAGACTTGTTTGATGCAGCTCTCCATGCTGGTGTATCCTGTGCAAACTAGTTCATTACTACTTCAACTTACATCTATTTGAACTTAGTGATTGTCGTTAAGCCTTGGTGCGCCTTTGCAACCCCCTCCCCCCTTTCCATCCCCATCACTTCCCTCCACTGGCAAATGAGCTGTAACTTGATGTCTCAGTAAGTGTCCTACAACCTATTCCTTTTTTTAGTCAAGTTACACGACGTATTCCCTTTTTTCCGAATTTGATACACTACCTCTTCACTATTCATCGGATCTACTTGAATAATCTCCTGCACTCTTCTGTAGCGCCATATTTCAAAAACTTCTGTTATCTCCTTGTCTGATCTGTTTATGGTTCATATTTCATTTCCACATTTCAGTAAGTGTCCTACAACCCATTCCTTCTTTTAGTCAATTTACGCGACGTATTCCCTTTTTTTCCGAATTTGATACACTACCTCTTCACTATTCATCGGATCTACTTGAATAATCTCCTGCACTCTTCTGTAGCGCCATATTTCAAAAACTTCTGTTATCTCCTTGTCTGATCTGTTTATGGTTCATATTTCATTTCCACATTTCAGTAAGTGTCCTACAACCCATTCCTTCTTTTAGTCAATTTACGCGACGTATTCCCTTTTTTCCGAATTTGATACACTACCTCTTCACTATTCATCGGATCTACTTGAATAATCTCCTGCACTCTTCTGTAGCGCCATATTTCAAAAACTTCTGTTATCTCCTTGTCTGATCTGTTTATGGTTCATATTTCATTTCCACATTTCAGTAAGTGTCCTACAACCCATTCCTTCTTTTAGTCAATTTACGCGACGTATTCCCTTTTTTTCCGAATTTGATACACTACCTCTTCACTATTCATCGGATCTACTTGAATAATCTCCTGCACTCTTCTGTAGCGCCATATTTCAAAAACTTCTGTTATCTCCTTGTCTGATCTGTTTATGGTTCATATTTTATTTCCACAGAAGATGCAGTTAACAGCGTCAAAGAGTTTAATGCACAGCCGGACTTCTGTTTTTCTCTCCGTACTCATGTACTTTTAAACTGAGTACAGTGTCATATAAGGGTTACTTGTTCACACTTGCTTACGACAGTTTATCATATCGCGTTTCGAGACTTTAGCTCATATCTGTAGTACTTGCGTGGCACGACATGTTTAGCTCAGTCAAACATTGGGTTTTGGAATTTATACTCATTTATTTAGCATTCAGTAGTTCATTACGTAATATTTCCTATTTTTTACCCATGTCAGATTGAAGCATTGAAATTTTTTACTTTTTTCTTCAAATCGTCTCATATCATTGGAAATATATTTCTGTATAGAGCTAAAAACTGACCCTGATGTCGTGTGAATTGTGTGTTTAGTCTTAAATTGTCTAGTGATAGCCTAAAATATCGGAAACAGGTCCGCTACAATATATAAAATTAATATTATTGGAGAACGATCATAGTATCACTTCTAGTTTTTAATATGCCTAACTTCCTCCAAGTGTCAACGGAATATTCCATAAATGTTTTTATGTTTTTTTGCCTGAATTTTTAATTTCCCCACAAAATTTGTTCTTTGTTTCCTATATTGCTTGCCTAATGTACAGACTGAATAACATGAGGGAGTAAAGGTACATTTCCCTTTCATCAGTCAATGATCTAAGATAATTTGTGGGATCTGCACTGCCTTATGAGTACGCATATTTCTCCGAAACCCAAACTGTTCTTCTCCGATATTGGCTTCTTCCAGTTCTGCCATAGTTTTGTAAATAATTCGTCCAGGTATTGCGTAACAACAGTTGGTAGAAATGAGTCGGAGTCTGCTTTGAACTGAATCGGAATTAATACATGTCTAGCACCTTCCTTGTTTGGAACAAGACTGAATACAAGATGTAATAACATTTCATATAGGAGGTAATGTCGTCGCTTACTTGGTTAAAGTGAACAGCGAGCGTGTCTTAGCTGAGTGGGGTGCCAGTGCAGCAGCAGTCGGGCTTAAAGCCCACAGACAGCTGCCGAACGCCGGATGTCGCCCGCCGCAGCGGCCGGAAGGCGACCAGCGTGCTTCCGCCGGATTAGCAGGCGGCCAATCCCCCGAGTTCGTTAAGAAAACAGGCCCGTCATTGGGGGAGCGTGGAGCGGATGCATTCGGAAGAAAATTACTTCTCACAGCGCCGACAGCCGCTGATTAACTTGTGGTGTTAACATCCCGCCCCGTCGTACCCGCCACCTTGAGTGGTTACTCAGGAACGTCCAGTTGTTTCCGCATCCGCTGCTTTTATGAGCCTCACTGTGCACTGCTCGCTGCAGTTCTACGTAAACTACGAGGGGCGTTCAATAAGAAATGCAACACACAGTTTTAAACATGGCTGATTCTCAGCAAACGTATACACACTGGCGGCCGAGGAAACTGGTGTAGTCATACATATTTAAATACAGAGATATGTAAAAAGGCAGAATACGACGCTGCGGTTGGCAACGTCTGCATAAGACACCATGTGTCTGATGCAGTTGTTAGGCCGGTTACTGCTGCTACAACGGCAGGTCATCGATATGGGCTTTCTGAGGGGAAGGCCCACACATGTACCCTTAATGAGCGCACGACACAAACCTTTGCGCCTGGCCTGGGCCCGTCAACACCGACAAAGGACTGTTGATGACTGGAAAAGTGTTTGACTGGTCGGACGAGTCTCGTTTAAAATTGTACCGATGGACGTGAACGGGTATTGAGACAACCTCATGAATCCATGGGCCGTGTCTGTCGGCAGGGGACTGTACAAGCTGGTGGAAGCTTTGTAATGGTGAGTGGCGTGTACTGTTGGAGTGATATGGGACCACTGGCAACCTTTGCAGAAGTCACAGCTGTGTGCAGCTGGCTGGTACGCGTGAGAATAGGTTACACGACCTTGTTGCGGTACTCAAAGACGACTCGCCCAACGTCTTACCGTGCTTTTGTTCACTGCCAGGTCTCCTTAAATACCCTGCAAGCGCCTACGAATGTCTGTGATGTTCTGGTTTTCCGCCAAAAGAAATTTAGCGACAGTTCTCTGCTTGGAATGAATCTCCGTTAAGGATGCCATTTTGAAGGCTACTTATGGGGCCGCCACCTATAGAAACTTTATGGAATTATAGGGTCTGAAGCGGGAATATTTCAGGATGTCCCATAATGTATTATGCATTTTACCAATCGAACCTGGCTAAAATTGAAGAATGTGTTGCATTGCTTATTGGACGCCCCTCTTAGTAAAGAGTACTGGCCGTCATACAAACGACTGACCCGTGACTTTCAACAGTCATAAAGATTTCTGCGCTTTTCTTAGACACTCTGATGTTTTACAAGAGTTTTGGTTATCATCCGAGTTCTCATGAGAAATCAGATGTAATTCAAATAGACAGGGGATATTCATAAATTTTTAACAATCAACCAATCTGCGATTATGGAACCTGATGTTGGTCATTCTCTAGACGCCCACCAGTCGATGCGGCACAGTTTTTCAGTGATGGATGACTTGTCTGAGTCCTTGGCTGCAGAAATTTACATTTTGACTGTTCAGGAAACGTTATACCTCTGAACTTACGTCGCCGTCGTTCTGGAAATGGTTTCTCTGTCCGAAAAAAGAGGAAGAAGCCACTGGGTGCCTTGTCAGGAAGTCATGAGTGGTGGTGGTGGTGGTGGTGGGGGGGGGGGGGGGGGGATGGAGGTAAGAGACAGAGGTTTAAGTAGAATTTGAGAGCTCAAAAGAACAGAATGTGTGACTGTCTGCTGAGCAGATGAGCTGTGGCTTTTCGTGGTGGAAAACCATCCCTTTGAACAATCTCCCGCGACTCTTCAACTTGACGACCTCCCGTAACCTCGTCAAAAGATTTCGGTAGTGTGTTCCTGTGACACTGCGCCCCTTACGATGAAATCTGTTAAGATAAAAGTTTAGTTTCTACTGAACATAGTACTGATAACACTTTACCGTTTTGGGACGTTTTGGTCACATTGAACGGGGATTCTTTTAGATTTGGTATTGATCGGATACCTGCCACGTTGTACTTAGCGATATACAGTTCATCTAGTCATTCTTTTCATTACAACATTGTGCTCTTGAGGTTACGTAACACCACACAGATGGCGGTAGCTTTCACTCGGGAATAAAGGATGATCCGGTCTGTATCATTTTGTAATTGACACCACAATGACTTTGTACGGAAAATTAAGAGAAACGTTCTTATGAAACTTAAAGGTTCCTCGGCTCCACCCTTAGACCGGCGAGAGGACTTAAGTACAGTGACGTCCGTAAGTCCTGTCACCCCCTATTTTTGGACCATGATATATGTTTATACTCTATATATCATTTCTTTCTTGTCAGATGGCGGATACAAATAGCTACAGTGTGGAAAACCCAGTTACGGCAAGTGCATGGGCTCATGAAAGTGCACCCACCGGGGAAAGCATTAGAGATGTGCAACAGGATTTTTCGGCACAATTCCTTAAAGAAGCTGCGGTGGCAACAGAAACTCTTCAGAACAGAACTCGACAGCAAATATGTGCGGGAGTGGCGGATTCTGCGATCAGATCTCCCATAAAATCATTGCGGAAAAGATCTACCGAAAATGGAATTCCAAAAATGGCCATGCTATCACCGCTGAAAAAAGATCTTGAATTAAAATCTTTTAGGCGAAAGTTTATAAAAGAGTTGAATGATGAGGACGTGCTGCGATGGCATGAAGCTTGCTCAAGGTTGCTCGATGTGTTCTTAACGTTCCCACAGACGGGCAACGTTTTCTTCTCAGACGAATGTGAAATTTATCGATGTTGTCGTAATACGTGTTCTTTTTCTGACGCAAGGAAAACCCATATTATTAAAAAGAATTATACAGTAATACCCCACATGTTATGATCTGGGCTGCGATGTCCGGTACGCACCTCGTAGGGCCGTATTTCTTTGGCGGTGCAGTGAATCAACATTCTTACTTGAAATGTTATGTGAATGGTTTATTCCAAAGCTCCAGAGACTAAACATTCTTGGTGACAGTTGGCTTCAACAAGATGGATCTCCTGCCCACTACGCTCTCCGTGTGCAAGAATTCTTAGATGATGTGTTACCGCAGAAGTGGATAGGGAGAGGACCAGTGCATCTGCAGCTCCTATGGAGTTCCCTCAGAGAAGTCCAGATCGAACATCATGCGACAGTTCCTTGTGAGGAATAATTCAGCATGTCACGAAACAACGATACCAGACAATTGACGAACTGAAGCAAGATGTATAACACTACCGTCTGCTACCGCTGTACCATAACCTTAAAGCTGGAAGCAGGTTGTGTGATAAAACTATTTTATTAAAGCAATTATACACTCCTGGAAATGGAAAAAAGAACACATTGACACCGGTGTGTCAGACCCACCATACTTGCTCCGGACACTGCGAGAGGGCTGTACAAGCAATGATCACACGCACGGCACAGCGGACACACCAGGAATCGCGGTGTTGGCCGTCGAATGGCGCTAGCTGCGCAGCATTTGTGCACCGCCGCCGTCAGTGTCAGCCAGTTTGCCGTGGCATACGGAGCTCCATCGCAGTCTTTAACACTGGTAGCATGCCGCGACAGCGTGGACGTGAACCGTATGTGCAGTTGACGGACTTTTTGCGAGGGCGTATAGTGGGCATGCGGGAGGCCGGGTGGACGTGCCGCCGGATTGCTCAACACGTGGGGCGTGAGGTCTCCACAGTACATCGATGTTGTCACCAGTGGTCAGCGGAAGGTGCACGTGCCCGTCGACCTGGGAGCGGACCGCAGCGACGCACGGATACACGCCAAGACCGTAGGATCCTACGCAGTGCTGTAGGGGACCGCACCGCCACTTCCCAGCAAATTAGGGACACTGTTGCTCCTGGGGTATCGGAAGGACCATTCGCAACCGTCTCCATGAAGCTGGGCTACGGTCCCGCACACCGTTAGGCCGTCTTCCGCTCACGCCCCAACATCGTGCGGCCCGCCTCCAGTGGTGTCGCGACAGGCGTGAATGGAAGGACGAATGGAGACGTGTCGTCTTCAGCGATGAGAGTCGCTTCTGCCTTGGTGCCAATGATGGTCGTATGAGTGTTTGGCGCCGTGCAGGTGAGCGCCACAATCAGGACTGCATACGACCGAGGCACACAGGGCCAACACCCGGCATCATGGTGTGGGGAGCGATCTCCTACACTGGCCGTACACCACTGGTGATCGTCGAGGGGACACTGAATAGTGCACGGTACGTCCAAACCGTCATCGAACCCATCGTTCTACCATTCCTAGACCGGCAAGGGAACTTGCTGTTCCAACAGGACAATGCACGTCCGCATGTATCCCGTGCCACCCAACGTGCTCTAGAAGGTGTAAGTCAACTACCCTGGCCAGCAAGATCTCCGGATCTGTCCCCCATTGAGCATGTTTGGGACTGGATGAAGCGTCGTCTCACGCGGTCTGCACGTCCAGCACGAACGCTGGTCCAACTGAGGCGCCAGGTGGAAATGGCATGGCAAGCCGTTCCACAGGACTACATTCAGCATCTCTACGATCGTCTCCATGGGAGAATAGCAGCCTGCATTGCTGCGAAAGGTGGATATACACTGTACTAGTGCCGACATTGTGCATGCTGTGTTGCCTGTGTCTATGTGCCTGTGGTTCTGTCAGTGTGATCATGTGATGTATCTGACCCCAGGACTGTGTCAATAAAGTTTCCCCTTCCTGGGACAATGAATTCACGGTGTTCTTATTTCAATTTCCAGGAGTGTAGTACAACGCAACAGAGCAGTGTTACTCTCTGGGAGGAATTTTGTTATGTTGACCGCGTTGTACCTAACGGAGGTGGCTTATCGTAAATGAAAGTCAGAGTTACGTAAATATTTGAGCAGTAACAAACAAACTTTTTGCCTATCTGCACTGTTTAACGGATAAAGGAAACGGTCGACAGCCTAACTAGGCAACAAAATGATTAACATTCTCGTTCAAGAATATACACTCCTTACTTGTTTCCTAGCATTAACACAATCGGCAAACTGTGGATCCTGTTGTATTATTAATATGCACTTCCAATACACAAGAGAGACAAACACTTAGCAAACATGAGTATATAACTTTTCACACTGCAGTTTTCCACTTTTACTACATTGAGAGACAAAATTAACATACATGTAAGACACTGACTCACCTTCTGAGATTTACAACAGGCAGTAATGTGATCATTTACTAAGCAAAACTTTATAAGCCTCAGTCTTACGAACTCTTAATTTGAAGTTGGCAACAATACATTAATAAGCAGTTTTATTAGGAAAATTACTTTCATTAAGCATAATTAACTTTAACTTTATTTTTACTATGTTCAAGAGGCATAAATTAGCAAAACACTGGGCTTTAATGCTGTTTCAGTAAGGACACTCGGAAGTCACTTCAGTTCAAACGGAGGGGAACCTGAGAGGTGTTCCCGAGGGGAACCACTACACCTTTTATGTAAGGAGAAAAATCAAGGCAGGTACATAAATTCAGTTGTAAATTACCTTATATTTGAGCACACTAACACACCCATTGAGCTGATCCTTCACTGTACATTGCTATAGTGCTCCATTATAGTGCTTGCGCAATGTGGTAGCGATTGCAAGTTGGTAGGTGGAATTGCAGGTAGAATTGCTGAACTCTGTCATTTCTTGGTGTCGATGATCGATACAAATTCCAGAATAATTCCAGCTATTTATCCATCTATCCGAGGCATTGGAAATTAGCAGAAAAAGCCTCTCTCGGAACCAGGACAATGTGCAACTATTACATGGCAGTGCACAGTTTGGTAGCTCATCCCCGACGCGTAGCTCGTCCCCGACTGGTGGTTCGTCCCCGACACTTAGCTAGTCCCCGACTGACTCTTGTTCCACCTTTTCTACCTATGCCAACCACAATTTGCGCGCGCTACACAGTTCCGTTCCCGAGGGGAACCACTACACCTTTTATATACTAAAGAACTAAGAACCCTAAGTGAGGATCAGCAGTTTACATAACAATAATCAGATACATTAAATAAAACATATTGACATTTCTACCAAAAATTATTCACACGAAATTACAATTATATACAGTAAGTTTTGTTCCCTCCAAATGGGACAAAGAATTTAAATGACAGATACACTACATTGCATAGAGTCATATCATGACATCGAAGTTCTTACAATGAAAGGAGTATACAATTTTATGTTATCGATTCAAACAAAGACATTTACAGAAGCTCAATGATGTAACATTAAATAAAACAAAAGCAAACTGAATCAGTAAAGCACTAGAGTTATGGTGTTACACATGGAAGGGAGGCATTTAAGGAAACCACACTGCCTATGGTTCGGAAAATATCACAGCGTACATGGCGTCCATCATTTTGTGTCGCGACAATGATGGTACCTATACTGATTTTCTGGATCACTAAACAAGCAGGGATGTAAAATACCAACGTTTGTCACACATCTGCTACGACATGTTCGAAATAAATAAATAAATACAAGGAGGCGGGTGACAAGAACTTCGGACCAGACTGTACATTAGTTCAAAATGGTTCAAATGGCTCTGAGCCCTATGGGACTCAACAGCTGAGGTCATAAGTCCCCTAGAACTTAGAACTACTTAAACCTAACTAACCTAAGGACATCACACACATCCATGCCCGAGGCAGGATTCGAATCTGCGACCGTAGCAGTCGCGCGGTTTTGGACTGAAGCGCCTAGAACCGCTCGGTCACCGTGGCCGGCTGTACATTAGTTTCGGTAGATATATGTACTCATAGGAAGGTTTTGCATCATAGAGTTTTGTACTATGGTAGCATTTCGTGCCTTGTTGGCAAATAACTTTCGACTCTCAAGATTATCCCGACATATTTCATTCCCAGCAATAACGGGGTGAAGTTCAGACATAGTGAAAAAATTAAGGATATTTCCTTCAAATCTCCAAGTGTTTACAGAATTACGTGCAGTGACCACCTGTACAAATATAACACCAGACAATTGGAAATCCGAGGTAAAGTTTAGGAAATATTCATATGGCTAGGGTTTTAACTCGACTTTGGGTACCCATTTTTCTGATACAGGTAACTTTGTTACTGGTATTTCATAGAACCTTTCAGTATTGCATAGGGAACTCAAGGGCAACGTTCTTAATGCTCTAAAATAACTAGAAATTTACCGTGCCTTTAAGCAATCTCTTAGTTATACTCTCAACAACCAATTTGAATTGACATCAACACCCAAGTTGATGGAAACCTAAATCGATTTTAGCTAGTTTTGATTTTCTCACTGGATAATCTTGTCCATTTATCTGCTTGTGTATTACGTCCTTTTACCTCCCACACCTCTCTCCGCTATATTTGATTATTTTTATGGTTTGGCATTTTATGGTTCCCTGTCCTTTTAGTTTTCAAAGAGTTTTAACATATTAGTAATTTTCCACAGTACACCAATGAGGCCCTCTTAGTATCGAATTTATATCTTCTATTGTAGTATTTGACATTGTATTCTAGTGTGCACCCAGTTCCTAATTAATTTTATCACACCCAGTTCGCCTAGGCTTCCGCGCATGCGCTATCTGCCTATTGGTCCATCAATGTTCCAGTGTTAGTCTGGCAGTCATTCGTGATGCTGCCCTGTACGCCGCGTGCTGGAACGACTAGAACATGGCATGGCTATGTCTGGTTTCTTCTCTTATCTGTTTCCTTCCATTCTCCCCTCTCATCGTATTTTAACGACTTATTTATATTCATTTGTAGGTTCCAACTATTGGCGCGCTTCTACATTAGTTTACCATGGGGGTAACATGATTTTTAGAATGGAGTAAAATTCTAGGAATCGAGGGAAAGGTGTAATATCAAATGTACTCCAGCATCACACTGCAACTGCAAGTATTGGTCACAGCCATATTTCATATTACTTGCACAGCCACTTTTGGTGAAAGGCTTGACCTTCTTTGCATCCAGTTTTGAGAACTACACCTGATGATATAACTAAAGTTAAGAAAGTGGTGGTCCTTTTGTAATAAAGTAATCATACAACGACAGCGGTGTTTTTATTCGACATAAATCATTTAACACCACCCACTGGCAGTCACGAAAATCTCATCTTGCTCGATGATGGCTTGCGTCTTTTCCGGCAGTTACAAATCTACATATTATTGTCTGCTTTGTTCCTCGGGGGAAAAAAAAATGGTTCAAATGGCTCTGAGCTCTATGGAACTTAACATCTGTGGTCATCAGTCCCCTAGAACTTAGAACTACTCAAACCTAACTAACCTAAGGACATCACACACAGCCATGGCCAAGGCATGATTCGAACCTGCGACCGTAGCAGTCGCGCGGTTCCGGACTAAGCGCCAAGAACCGCAAGACCACCGCAGCCGGCAATATATACGCCGCTTCCATGGTTTGGCGGACTTTCTGAGTAGGGAGTGGGTGTGAGCAGTCGGGGAATAGAGTGAGTGGCTCCTTTTGCAATGTTCAATATATCTTTGCGATATTGAAGCCTACCTTCTCCCACTATCACCGAAAAGCATTCCATTTCTCGTGTGTTTCTAGGTTCTTCGGAGAGATATGGTCTCTACGATGGTACTGGGCCTCTACGCGCTGTTGATTGAATAGTTTGGCTCGAGCCCCCACGTACTAAGGTGCGAAAATATATATTTGTTACACACAACACTCAGCTTAATTAAGCGGCCCAGAGATGTGGCCAGTCTCAATGTTTGGCTACGTTTTTAGTCATAGTGTGCCAGCTCACACCTGTCTTAAACTCAGTTTTCATGCTTAAATAAGAAAGATAAAATAAAAACATGCAGGAAGATAAGGCTGTGAAATTTAAAAAACATTGAGACACTCACGTTGATTTATAATTTGAAGGGCGGCCGTTAATAACTGATTCTACAACACTTTAGTATAAAATTCATATGTGATCACGGCTCTCGACAGTTTGTTCACAAAATTCACTATTGTCTGCTGTCCTAAACCACTATATTGCGCTCAGCTTGATCGTTTTCGAAAGTCGCTACTTACATACTTGTCCCCGAATGTGGCTACCAACTCACTACTAACCCCAGCTCAACTCTTCTCTCGTCAAAGACGGGCGCCCTATGCACCCTCGAAATGACTGCCTAACTCAAAACAATGTTTGACAAAAAATTAGGAATATTCGAAAACTAAACACCAAAACACATACGATACATTGAAAAATATGGAAATTTTCCAGGCAATAGCAATCTAAAGTCCAATATCTCGTATGTACCACCATTTTTCACAAATAATGTTGTTCTGACGTGATTTTGTTTTCACGGATTTTTTATATTAAACATAAATAACAAAATAAAAGTACCCACTTAATTACTCATCTACCTCCTTCAAGTTTAAAATTCTGTCGCTAGTTTCGTCTCTTTAAATTTATTTATTACGAAAAACACAGTTTCTCTCAGTCGAATCCCATATTCCAAGCTCTCATTCAAAAATTCATTCAGCTAAATCGCCTATGACTGCTCGATGCACCTCTACTAGCCGCATCCGTAAACACTTCGTTCATGTTAATCGGCCAAAGCACTGCCGAGATATTAGTTTGTAAACTTTCATAAATTTACAACTTTTAAGACAACGATAACTTTTAATCTATTATATATATTTTTGGTGCGTCTAGATAATTTATCTATATATATTTTTCTGTCCATGAGTGCCAACTCGCAACTCCGTGTCACTCTTAGTTCTGTTTTTATCAATTTTTCTCTGGCATATAAATTTCTCCAAGCGCGAAAACACGGCCATACACGCCCCTGCCTAGCTAACACCCGGGTTTTTCCAAGGCCGCGTAAACACTAGCCACTCGCCACGGCCCTGTAGCAACCGCCAGCCACATGCTCTGCGGCGGAAGAGTGCCCTTCTAATCTCCCCCCACATCTTGTACGCTGATATCTCAAGGTTCTGTGGGGCGGTAGACAAAAATATGGGAACACCAAAAACATTTGAATTCCAAATACGGTTAGGAAAACCGTTGGCATTCAAAACAGCTTAAAGGCGTTTCGGAATGGATAGATACAGGTCCTTCAAGTTTTGCAGCGCAGTCTTGTGCCTTTCCTTCAGCAAAACTGTGGCAAGTTCATATATTTCTGTTACGACTTCGACTGACATTTGCAACTGACTGAGAACACTGCACGGGTGCCGTTCGTGGTCAAATACGCATCCTTCTCTCCAAAGTAGACCACCAAGGCTCATTAATATTAAGGCCTCATGACCGTGGTGACAAGGTGAGATGCAGAAATCCATTCTCGTGATCACAGAGCCAGTCCTGGACGACGCGAGCTCTGTGAACAGGGGCACCATGATACTGGAACACCGCGTCACCGTTGGTGAACAAACATTGTACCGTACGACAGACCTCATCACCTAAAATTGTCACATATTTCTTAGCAGTAATGCGACATTGCAGAGTAACGCAGGTCCCATGGAATACCACGATACGACTGTCCAAATTATCATCGAACCCCCGCCATATTTCACTCTCGGGACGTAAACTCGATAAGAAGTCGAAAACAGTGTAGAACAAGACATATTCGACCAAAAGACTTTCTACTATTAGTCCATGTCCAAATTTTAGGGTTTTCACACCGCGTTCTCCGGTTACGGGCATTCTCAGCACCTATGAGTGGTTTTTCACTTTCAGTTGGGCCTGCTTATGGTGCTCTCTTCTATTGTTTTGGAGGTGACATGGTTCATGAGCCCGACATTTAGTTCCGCAGTGACATTTGGAGCTGTCGTCCTCTGTCACTGTCACGCAACACACATCAGCGTCCGCATTTCGACTTAGCGATTGGTTTTTTTTTTCCTTTTTCCGTGTTTGCAGTACTAAACATGGATGCTGTGCCTCTTCAAACACCAAACACTCCGGCGTGGTAGGCTATGGAAGCACCCACCATACGAGAACCAGCAATTTGCCCACGTCCGAATTCATTTAGCTCCGACATAACGCACTCACAACTGCATAGAACACTGTTCTGACCACGACGGGCACTAACAAAACACTGAAGACGTCGCACAGGTGCCGTTCCTGGTCAAACCCAACAGAGCAACTTGCAGACTTGGCTAGTGAGTGTGTGAAATCTTATGGGACTTAACTGCTAAGGTCATCAGTCCCTAAGCTTATACACTACTTAACCTAAATTATCCTAAGGGAAAACACACACACCAATCCCCGAGTGAGGACTCGAACCTCCGCCCGGACCAGCCGCACAGCCCATGACAGACTTGGCTAGTACCTATATTTATACTCAAGTACGCATTTCTTGCGGTTACCCTTATTTTTGTCCAACCCCTGTGTCATTTAGTCTTTTCCTCTGGATAGTAATTTGTTTGATCACGGTTAATTTGAAATAAAATTTTTTGGAATCTCGGTTTGTGTCTATTCAAGGTGTCAAAAGTAAATATTGCTGCAGGTAACCTTAAAATAATTGTGCGTCGAAACTGTCAATCAAAAGTAATTATTAGACATATTAAAAAAGAAAACCTCTGTAAATCGAAAAGCTGTGATTTTTGGAAAGTGCAGTCATGTGTTATAAGCATGAAATGTCGATCATCATTAGGCACAGATAAAGAGAGATCGCTCGGCAGCAGCTTAGCAATCCGGACTAGAGGCAGCGCTCCTGAACTAGGGTGAAACGTTTGCTACTAAACGTTGAGATGGGCTAATTGTTGAAGGTGTCTCTCTTCTCAAGTGATTCGGCACGATAAGAGACAGCTCTATTTTCAAAGACAATGAATTTAGAATTACTTTGCTCAAGGTATCAATCGCTGCTGCTGCATCAGTGCTTCGGATGCGGTAATGATCATGCCGTGATGTGAACACAAGATTAGGGTTTAATTGACTATTGTAAACTTCAGCCATTCACTTAAAGTTCTAGAAGAAATAAGAGTGACTGACTTAAAATATAATACTGTGACATTTTTGTCACTTTCCTCCTGATTCAAATTCCTCTTGATCTGCTCTGACTGATGCTAATTGAAACACCTGGAAGAGTAATTCAGGTTGGAGTTGATTGATCGATAATAATAGTTACTTTTATCAAGTTTAAGTGCACGCTGAAATAAAATAAATTTAATTTATTAATGCATTTCAATATTAGTATCTAAGGGTACGCGCCAACCTGCACGTATGTAGTTGGTATACTATTTAAACAATGACATGTCATAATAAGTTTAATAGTTATTGTGAATGAGTGCGTTGTACAAGCAATGTGAAGCTGTTGACATGACTAAGGTCAAGAATGGCGTTTTTTTATACAGTACTTAGCAAAGCGTTGAATTCCTGATGCGAGCTTCGGTGACGAGCTTTGCCAGAAATATGTGTTATTTTTTATAGTGTGTATGTTATCGCGAAAATGTGTAATCTGGCGTTCTATGGACTGCCTAGACAGTGTATTCACTGAAGCCCTAAAGAAACTGTTATAGGCATGACTATTCAAATACAGAGGTATGTAAACAGGCAGAATATGACGCTGCGGTCGGCAACGCCTATATAAGACAAGGTTACCAAGATTTAAGTGAGTCTGAACGTGGTGTTATAGTCGCCGCAAGGGCGATGGGACAAAGAATCTCCGAGATAGAGATGAAGTTGAGATTCTTACGTACGACCATTTCACGAGTGCACCGCGAATATCAGAAATCCAGTAAAACATCAAATCTCGGACATCGGTGCGGCAGGAAAAAGATCCTGAAAGAACAGGACTAACGACGACTGAAGAGAAGCGTTCAACGTGACAGAAATGCAAACCTTCTGCAGATTGCTGCAGATTTCAATGGTGAGCCATCGACATATATAAGAGGCTCTGTAATGGTGTGAGGCGTTTGCAGTTGGAGTGATATGGGACGCCTGATACGTCTAGGTATGATTCTGACATGTATCACGTACGTAAGCATTCTGTCTGATCACCTGAATCCATTCATGTCCATTGTGCATTCCAATGGTTTTGGGCAATTCCAGGAGAACAGTGCAACACCCCACACGTGCAGAACTGCTACAGAGTGGATCCATGAATACTCTTTTGAGTTTAAACACTTCCGGTTGCCACCAAACCCCACACACTTGAACATTGTTGAACATATCTGGGATGCCTTGTAGCGTGCTGTCCAGAAGAGATTTCCACCTCCTCATACTCTTACGGATTTATGGACAGCCCTGCAGGATGCATGGTATCAGTTCCCTCCAGCACTACTTCAGACATTAGTCGAGTCCATGCCACGTCGTGTTGCGGCACTTCTGCGTGCTCGCGAGGACTTTACACGATATTATGCAGGTGTACCAGTCTCTTTGGATCTTCAGTGTATAACCCCAAAAATCATTAGTAAGGGTGTTAAATGCATCTTTTCTGCATCTTGCTTAGTCATCCAGTAGAATGTCGGTTACACAAGTGTAGCCCAAGAATTTTGGTTCACGTGGGTGAGGAGCGCACCAAACCACAGAAACTGCAGCCTGCAGGAGAGAATTTGGTCTACCACGGTCAACTACAGCAGCAAATGACCATTAAAATGTGGATCAAACAAGAAGAGATCCGCGTGTAACAGCTGGTGCAATTGAAACCACATTTAACAGGACTGCAAGGCACACAATCTCACGATTGACTGTGACACGGCGTATGTGTGGTCTCTTTTCCCGACGACCAGTACGTTGTATTTCGTTGACAACCGCACATCGGCGGTACCGTTTGAAATGCTGCCGATAGTGTAGGGACTGCACCGGCGAGATGTGGGGTCACGTGCTCTTCTTGGGTGGGACCAGTGATACTGAGTAGTGATACTGGACGGAGCCTCATAAGGCTAAAAGTAGTAACACGTAATAGATCCAGGAATATTGTCGAACATGAAAGTTTTCGTGTTCCAGGTATTACGGTGCCGGGAGGCATAATGTTGCACGGGCGTCCTGATGTCCAGACGTTTGAACCTAGCACACTGACCGAACAACGTTATAGTGACGCTGTATTCTTTCCAAACGTGCGTCATTTCGGTGCATTCGACCTTGACTTCATTGTTATGGATGATAATACGCGACTGAATTGAACAGCGCAGTTGGATGAACTCTTGGAACGTTAGGATATTCGATACCTGGCAAATGGACTGTCGTGCCCGTCCTCCCGATTTAAATCCCGTCGATCACGTGTGGGATGCTTTATGGAGATGTACTGCCTGACGTTCCCGCGCATCAACGACCATCCAGCAATTTTTACATCCTATGACGAAACGAGTCCTCCCCGTTGTGGAGAACCGGAACGCCCTACTACAAAACCCCGTACTGATCTTGTGACCAGCGTGGGAGCACGCTGCAGAGCATGAGTTGCCGTCTGTGGTGATCCTACTGAGAAACATGCCCTGCTTTTGTAATGACCACGGGACCGTCATAAATCGCTGTTACTACAGTGTAATTATTGTCTCTGAATAAAAGTGTCATTTCTATTCGTATCACGGCGTACTTCTTCCAGATACTTTCAGTACTGTATCAGTTCTTCATTTGTATGGTAAGGTCAATAATGCACTTTATTTTGCAGCGAAATTTGTAGGCTTATCAGCGTAGTGTGAGACCCTGCAGCAAGCTGAACATGCAGAGATGTGTAACTACGTTACTTCGCAGTGACAAACGATGTGAAGGTTACTTTAGCTCTTGTGTTTCGCACGCCAGTGTACTTTAGAAACGAGTGGAACGCTTTTGTGATTCGATAATTAAACGTGAAGATGGTGTTCGCAGTGCTGATGCCATGAGTGTAACTTACTTGTCTTGAAGTGAAGCTCTGTTTTTTTGCCTTGTCAAAATAAGATACACATCTGTTGTCCACTGTGTACTCCATTTAAGGCAATAGTATTTGATTGCTAAAATCACATGGCCCACAAAGCTCTCGTCTTGCCTCTGATTTATGACGGAACACTATAGGTAGAAGAAATCTGTTGGTATAGTCCTTTCATTCGGATTCTTCTCCTTGAGAGTAACGCCTTAAGCCTCTTTTATGTTCAATGTGTTATTGAATACCACGACAATTTTCAGTATAATGTGTCACATGCTGAATAATTTGCGCACACAAAAGCATTGTCTTTCAATCCCGATTATGCCTCTCTTTGGGTTTGAAGACTCACATAACGTCCCAGTTTTTCTAAGTTATAATACGCTTCTGTCTTAAGCCAAAGTTGCAGGCATGGCATATCAGCATAACGTTAGGCCCTATAACAAATTGAATGTGTAGAGCAATGTCAAAATGACGAAAATAATATAGTATTTTTTTACTAGTTGTTACAACCAGTTTTTTTTTCAGGAATCACCCTAGCATATATTCCAGAAATCCACAAAAACAGATATTCATTGCCCTAATACTGTGGGTATGTTAGAGAAACCGAAATGGTTACAACCATGCATTCATTTTATCGATCAATTATTTTCGTGTAGTACATTGTTTACCAGTCAAAACTGTTTAAATATCATCAAATAAACTGGTATTTGGATTCCAAAACGGAACCAGGAGTATATTATTTACAATATGGCGTTTTTCCACTCCCTATGGTTATGTATATTTCCTGGGAGCTAATGTATTATTATTAGTATTATTATTATAATATTCTGGTTACATATACTCATGTGTGATTTTGTGAATATGCATAACAGATTACTATGTATAACACTGAACTACTCATGCTTCCTGTATTACAGGCATAATTATCTTTAGCGTGTGCTTTCCGCAGTTCCTTACTCTGAATCACCAAGATAAACATCTCAACAAAGGGCTCAGACACTGACCATAGGATGCATTAGAATCTACTTAAGTTACTTCTAGGAGACAGCAATATAACAGGACCGCAGTAAAATGGTTCAGATAATATCTCTATGACGGGAAACAAATGTGGTCCTACATTAGGCTATAAGCCATTTAAGTGGAAACTAATTACTCGTATATGCGGTGTCTCAAAAGTTTTCTTACTAGGGCCCTTATTTTTGGTTCTGTATATTAATGACCTTTCTTCTGTAACATTACAAGATACCAATTTTGTTTTGTTTGTATATGATACAAAAATTGACATTAATATCAAGTATTGTACCAGAAAGATTAGTTGTAAAATTTTCAATGTTCGTAGCCAACTCTTAGTCAATAAATTTTGGGTGTCTGCACTATACGTTCAGAGAAGGTAAGAAGTTTCCTACCACTTTATGTCTAAAAATAAGACGACAGACAGATAAAGAAGATTGAAAACTTTAAATTCTTGTAATTATAACAAGATAAAAAATTCGATTTGAAGGAGTACACCAACAACTACTATAACGTCTAAATAAATCTTTTTAGCAATGCGGATATTTACAGTCAGGCTTGATGAAAAAATAAAAGAACTAGCATAATTTGCTTACTCTTATTTCTTGCTGTCATACAAGATCATTTTTCGGAGGAAGGCGGTGTGGTAGCTTATCAAGTAATCTGAAGTTTTCAGAGCACAGAAGCGTGTAGCACGAAAACTTTATGGTGTGAACTAAAATTTTCTGCCAGAGGGCTATTCAATAACGAGCACCAAAACCGATTCCGGCGATCAGTGAACACAGAGTTGTCGTAGCGAGACTGAATATTGTAATCACAAAATCTTCCAAAAATAAGCGAAAAATATACCTATTCAGAAAGCAGATAAAAATTCACTTGACGTCTTCCTGAGAGACAATCTCCACTCGTTCCAAATCAACAATAATGTGTAGACCAGACGTGGCTTGCATTCAAAGAAATTGAGAGATTTATACCAGATAAATTAATAAACGACGGAGCTGATTCTCCTTGGTACACAAAACAGATTAAAACACTGTTGCAGAAACAACGAAACAAACATGCCAAATTTAAACAGACGCAAAATCCCCAAGATTGGCGATCTTTTACATAAACTCGAAATTTAGCGCGGACTTCAATGCGAGATGCTTATAACAGTTTCCACAAAGAAATTGTGTCTCGAAACCTGTCAGAAAATCCAAAGAGATTCTGGTCGTATGTTAAGTATGTTACCGGCAAGAAACAATCAGTTGCGTGATAGCAATGGAGATACTATCGAAGACAGTGCTGCCAAAGCAGAGTTACTAAACGCAGCCTTCCGAAATGCCTTCACAAAAGAGGACGAAGTAAATATTTCAGAATTCGAATCGAGTACAGCTGCCAGCATGAGTAACGTAGACGTAAATGTCCTTGGAGTAGTGAAGCAACATAAATCAATTAATAAAATCAAGTCTTCTGGTGCAGACTGTATACCAATTAGGTTTCTTTCGGAGTATGCTGATGCATTAGCTCCATACTTAACAGTCATATACAACCGTTCGCTCTATGAAAGATGCGTACCCAAAGACTGGAAAGTGGCACGGGTCACACCATTAATCAAGAAAGGTAGTAGGAGTAATCCACTAAATTACAGGCCCATATCGTTAACGTCGATGTGCAGCAGGACTTTGGAATATATATTGTGTTCAAACATTCTGAATTACCTCGAAGAAAATGGTCTATTGACACACAGTCAACAAGGGTTTAGATAACGTCGTTCCTGTGAAACACAACTAGCTCTTTATTGACATGAAGTGTTGAGTGCCATTGACATGGGATTTCAGATCGATTCCGTATTTCTGGATTTCCGGAAGGCTTTTGACACTGTACCACACAAGCAGCTCGTAGTGAAATTGTGTGCTAATGGAATATCGTCTGAGTTATTTGACTGGATTTGTGACTTCCTGTCAGAGACGTCACAATTCGTAGTAACTGACGGAAAGTCGAGTAAACCAGAAGCGATATCTGGCGTTCCCCAAGGTAGTTGCTGTTCCTTATCTGTATAAACGATTTGGGAGACAATCTGAGCCGCCATCTTAGGTTTTTTTGCAGATTACGCTGTCGTTTATCGACTAATAAAGTCATCAGACGATCAAAACAAATTGCAAAACGATTTACAAATGATATCTCAATGGTGCGAGAATTGGCAGTTGACCCTAAATAAAGAAAAAGTGCGAGGTCATCCACATGAGTGCTGAAGGACTTCGTTACACTTCGGTTACACGATAAATCAGCTTAATCTAAAAGCCGTAAATTCAACTAAATATCTAGGTATTACAATTACGAACTACTTAAATTGGAAGAAACACATAGAAAATGTTGTAGGGAAGGCTAACCAAGGGCAACTTAGAAAATATAACGAACCTACTAAGGAGACTGCCTACACTATGCTTGGCCGTCCTCTTTTAGAATACTGCTGCGCGATGTGGGATCTTTACCAGATAGGACTGACGGAGTACATCGAAAAACATCAAAGAAAGGCAGCACGTTTTGTATTATCGTGAAATATGGGAGAACGTTCTCCTCTGAATGCGAAAATATTTTGTTGACACCGACCTACATAGGGAAGAACATTCACCTAGGTATAATAAGGGAGATTAGAGCTCCTACGGAAAGATATAGGTGTTCATTCTTTCCGCGCGCTATACGAGATTGGAATAACAGAGGATTGTGAATGTGGTTCGATGAGCCCTCTGCCAGGCACTTAAATGTGATTTGCAGAGTATCCTTGTAGATGTATATTTAGATGTAGATGATGATGATGTTTGGTTTGTTGGGTGCTCAACTGCGCAGTCATCAGCGTCCGCTTTCTCTCCACTAAAGGCGAATACCCAAAGACTGGAAAGTTGTATGTGTCACACCAATATTCAAGAAAGGCAATGGGAGTAATCCACTAAATTACAGGTCAATATCATTAACGTCGATTTGCAGTAGTATTTTGGAACATACGTGTTCTAATATTATTAGTTACCTCGAAGGGAACTGCCTCTTGGCATGTTCTCAAAGCGGATTTAGAAAACGTCGTTCTTGTTTGTTTGTTTTGTTTTAGGGCACAAAAACAATTAAGGTTATACGCCCCCTTGTCAGAACTGTATAACACGAGAACGATAAATGAGTTAAAAGCGACTACACATTAAGCCCAGTCGACGAAAGGAAAGGCAACTTAACACAGGGACTTGGTGAAAAGTCCATAAAAGACGCCATAGGGACATCAGAGGTCGTGAAGTAAAGATTAAATGTGTTTCGCCATATTGCTACGAAGGATAAAAAGTAAAACGCGGTCGATAGCCCATGCGTCGTTCGCTAGAACGGCCGACAAATCAGACGGCGAACGTAAATTAGAACATAAGTGATTAAAAAAGGGGTTTCATATTGATTCCGTATTTTTAGATTTGCAGATGGCTTTTGGCCTCACAATCGGCTCCTAATAAAATTGCGTGCATATGGAATATCATTTCGGTTAAGCAACTAGATTAGTGATTTCCTGTTCGAGAGGTCACATTTCGTAGTAGTTGACGGAAAGTCATCGAGTAAAATAGAAGTGATTTCTGGAGTTCCCAAAGGTAGTGTTGCAGTCCCTCTGCTGTTACTTACCGTTATAAATGATTTAGGAGACAATCGGAGCAGCCGTTTTAGGTTGTTCTTGATGCTGTCGCTTATCGTCTAGTGAATCCATCACGAGATCAAAACTAATTGAAAAACGATTAAGATAAGACATCAGTATGGTGCAAAAATTGGCGATTGAGCCTAAATAATGAACTGTGTGAGGTCAGCCACATGAGTGCTCTAAGCAATCCGTCAAACTACGGGTACACGATAAATTAGTTAACTCTAAAGGCCGTAAACTCAACTAAATACCTTGGAATTACAAATACCAACAACTTAAATTGGAATGAACGCACAGAATATGTTGTGGGGAAGGCAAACCAAAGGCTGCTTACACATCGCTTGTCCGTCCTCTTTTTGGAGTACCACTGCGCGGTCTGGGATGAAAGTTCAAAGAAGCGCAGCACGTTTTGTATTACCGAGACATAAGTGACAGAGTGTTACGCACATGATACAGGATTTAGGGTGGAAATCATTAAAACAAAGGTGTTTTTGTTGCTGAGGGATCTTCTCAGGAAATTTCAATCACCAACTATCTTCCCCGAGTGCAAAAAAACGAGTATTTTTTTCACAACGAACTACCTAGGGAGAAATGGTCATCATAATAAAATGATGGAAATCACCACTCGCACAGAAATATGTAGGTGCTCGTTTCTTCCGTGCGCTTTTGGAGCGAGAAATAGCAGAGAGGTAATGTGAAGATGATTCGATTAACCCTCCGCCAGGCACTTAAGACTGATTTTTTGCGGAGTTGCGATTTAGATGTAGATCTCGAAATGATCTTCATCCAACCCTGAGGGTCTTCCTGAACGTGGAGAATCACTATTGTCAAAACGATTCTTCTTCGAACGAGAAAATCCTTTTCTTCTCGTGCTCTGTCTAGTGGCATTAGTTACACACACGTCACAAAACTTCCTGGTTGCCTCCGCTGTTGTCACCCCTACATTGAACTCAGACAGGAAAATACGACACAAATGCTCCAATTTTTCCATTTGGCACTCCATTTTCTAGCGTCCACTGCTCCAGTCACTATCTCCAATTAACAAAATGACAATTGTAAGACGTGTATATTTCTATTGTTTATTGTCAAATCACAATTTATGAAAGATGTTTATATTTTATTAATAGGATTAAGTAGTCACAAACAAGCATTGAAAGATATCGACGTGCCAACAAATAAGAAGGAACTTCGGAGCTTTTTAGGCCTTATTAATTATTTTAGAAAATTCATTCATTATAAATCATTATACACACCTTTGCTATACCACCTCAAATAAAAACACAATTTGGTGTGAATTCGAGAATTTGAAAGAAGCTTTACTAAGGGCACCTTTGTTATCGCATCCTGACCCAACGCAAAACTTTTCCATCCCAACAGATAGTTCAACTACAGCACTAGGAGTAAATATTTTCCAGGAAGTAGAGGAGGACGGTAAGACAATCGTTAAACACATTGCGTTTGCAAGCAGGATACTTTGTCCAGCAGAGCGCAATTACTTTGTAACAGAATTACAGACGCTATGTGTAGTATGGGCATTTAAGAGATTCCGTCATTATCTATATGGAAGACACACCACAGGATATACCGATCACCGAGAAATCCAGTTTTTATTATCAGCAAAACCTAGGCATGATAGATTAAGCCGTTGGCAATTATATCTACAAGAGTTCGACTTTACTATTGTACACATTCCAGGCACGCAGAATATTATTGCCGACGCACTATCGAGGTCTATGCAACATAAACGACTAGAGAAAGAAAATACCTTCTGCTACAACAACCATAGTATTATCTATATCAAACAAGTAGCTTTCGAAAACTTTATATCATCAGCATTACTGGACATAGAGAGAGAACAGCAGAAAGATGAAACACTAAAAGAGATTTTAACGCTTTTGGCGAGACAAGAGCAACGCAAAAATCAGACATAATTCCACTATACATCAAAATATTCTGTTTATTCGCTCGTACCCATACGGCAACAATTGGCTTTTATGCATTCTAGAAGGGATCAGAAACAAATTGATATGGTATACGCACCTAAGCTATGCACATTACGGAGCTAGGAAATGCTTTCTAATTCTTCGACAAAATTGTCACTTCAACAATATGGAAAAACACATTCGCAAAGTTATAGTATCCTGCAAGATATGTCAGAAAGCTAAATCATCTACAATATCACATATTCCACCACTGTATCCCATCATACCGGGTAAGTTAAGACACATGGCAGCAGTAGACCTTTTCGGTCAAATCCCCAGAACAAGTAAATGTTATAGCTACATTCTAGTAGCCGTAGAACTGACATCCAAATTTGTAACATTTTCTTCACTAAGGAAAGCAACAGCTAGATCAGTATCAAGAGAATTTGTAAGAGATTTTCTATCAGTAGTAGGACATGTACAGAAGGTTATTTCAAATAACGGACAACAGTTTAGGTCAGGCATATGGAAACAAATGTTAGAGAGTAAGAACATGACACCAATTTACATATCAAGATATCACAGTTCTTCTAACCCGGCAGAAAGAATAATTCAAGAGATCGGGAAAATTTGTAGAATTTATTGCCACAGAAAGCATACAACACGGGATGAATACATTTCACAGTTTCACGAAGTAATAAATGCAATACCTAATGAGTAAAGACCCACCGAAGAAACTTACTGAAATGATTACTTTTCCAAAGAAGCATAGACTTCGTCATTGTGAGATAATAGACATGGCATTAGCGAACATTAAACGAGCTGCAGATCGTCGGAAGAGACAGCAGAAGCAGGTAAGTAGATTACGCAAGTACGAGATTGACCGTAAGGTACTAGTCCGCACCCATTATCTCTCACATAAAGGGAAGAACCGATGCAAAAAATTTGAACTTCTATACGCAGGACCGTACAGAATTCGAAATATTCCGCACGCTAATGTAGTACACATTGAGACACTCAGAACAAAAAAATCGAGAGGAAAAAATCATTGTCAAACATAAAGAAATTCTTAAAATAGAAAAACCTTCTTACAGGGATACATATAGACAGAATATAACAATGAGCTTTTTGACACATTCCAGCAAGCCCGAATACAGTGAGCTACTAATGGGTTATTTGCGTGCACGACAGGTCACCTCGAACCGACCGCAGATAAACACACTTAACATTAATAGCAATCTTAGAAGCGTTCTCGTAGGACATTCATTTCACATTATGTAAGGTAAGGTGAAGCAATTAACAGGACTACTTTAAATGTAAATGTATAACACGTACAAATAATTTTCATACAGAAGTAGCAATTAGATGTATTCTTTAACCCGTGCATACAGCATTGTTGTCATAGTTCACCAAAATAAATGTAGTTTTAAGTATAATATAGGTATTGAATATGGAAAAATGTGGATAAATGCTTTACAGGTCATGCCGAGAGCTGACGCGATTTTCCAGATGCAGAGAGATGTTGAAGTCATGCCGTGTGCTGACGATTATTAACCATGAATATTTTGTTATAGGTAATACAGAGAGATATTGAAGTCATGCTGTTCGCTGATAATTATTAACAATGAATATTTTATTATAGGCTATGCAGAGATATGACACGAGGTACAAAGGAGAGAGGAGAATGAAGATGTTAGTATGTAAGGAATATAATTTAGTAATGGTTTATTTTGATTACAGGTGACACAGCGCAGCGCAGCACTACGGATGGAGAAACCACATTAAATTGCTTACTATATGTACTTTACTATTCGAAAAAAATTTTCTGCATTGAACATGATATCTTTTACATCAGATCACACCAAATGTCAGCATACCGATTCGCACTCTGCGTAAAATGCAATTGTTTTCCCTTAAATAACAATGACGATATGTGCTACACAACTGAAGCATGATATATAGTCGACTGACAATATGACTCGTAACTGACGACCACATTATCGAATATACTGAAGGCACAGAAAGTGACATCGTTTGTCAAAATGTACTTTCATATTTCAAAAACTGTGTCTTTATGTAATTGTTTATATGTGTACCTGCTAAAGTCACAGAAAGTGACATAGTTTGTATAAAGGTACTTGTCAATTTTATTTAAAATTTTGATGCCTAAATGCACTACTAAATTCCACTTACAGAAATATATGTTTATGTTATTGACTGTCACGTAATGTAATATGTATTGTAGGCTGAATTCACTACAGATGGAAAATGTATTTTATAATGTAATTGTTTAAAACTATAAACCTTATCTACAGTCACACAAGGTGAAATATTTTGTTCTTTTAAAAGTAAAAGAAATAATTTTATGAGCACGGAGGAAAGAGAAGATGTAAAATTTGGTAATAACGGTATCAACCATATCCGTGAACCTTTTGACAAAATGATTATACCTATACCTTAATTCCTGTGCATCCTCATGGTTATGGAGCACAAACAAAGTGAACAGTGAACCACGTTACTTCAATCTATGATGTCTTCTATGAGGTGTCAGCATACCAAGATGCACACCACAGTCATGAGGTACGTCAATAGGTGCTTGCATACCAAGATGCACACCATCACAAGTAATGGGCAATTGGAGTTGGACGTAGCTGCGGCAACTCAGGCAATTCGATGGTTAAGTTAGAGTTTGGTTACACTAAAACTATGGATCAAAGAGACGACGGAATCATATTTTGAATCATGGTGTTGTGCTATGTGTGGGGAAAGAAACGGACTTTTGAGTGCATTCACAGACAGTTGCCAGCCCTTTAACCATGCTATCCAATTCCTTTTTTTCCCTTCCTTGAATATGGTACTAACAAATGCCAATTTATAATGAAACATAAACTATGTTCTAATTTTTCCCATCCATTACTATTAGAAATATAAATAACTTTTACTACCTGATGTACACTTCCCACTTACTGACTCATATTATTTGTATTTTTTGATGTATACTCTTTTGAATATTCTCTTTGTTAGACTTAGAAAAACAAATTATTATGACAGTATATGTATGTGCTTTTTTCAAAGAAATATTCTATCATTAACTTACTTATTACTACACATATTTCTGTAATCAAATTTTCTCCTTACGTCAAGTCCAAATGACTTAACGACGTAGGAAAATTTTAAGGAAACCCAGTGGAGAGGTTATGTAAGACGTGTATATTTCTATTGTTTATTGTCAAATCACAATTTATGAAAGATGTTTATATTTTATTAATAGGATTAAGTAGGAATAATTAATATTTGTCATGTTGGAAATAATTGTGGTAGCAGGGAATGGCTGTACCAAAGTATTGTTGACAAGAGAGACCGCAAATTGATATAATTTTTAAAAAAGGGCGGGAGAAACCGCGTATGGATACATTTTGTAATGGTAGCAGGGATTGTCTGCACCAGAAAGCATTGTTGGCAGGAGAAACGGCACTTTAGCGTTCGTAGGAAGTCAGTAGTAAGCGAGAAGTGAAGCGAGTCGGTAGCAGGTCTGAAGCGAGAGGTTGAGAGGAGCGGTGTGCCTGCCAGCCACCAGCTATGATTTACAAGAGATTATAAACGGATGTACAGAGACATCAGCTAACTATTATCATAAGAGGAACCAATATTATTGAATTATTTTCTTTGCGAAACTCAAGCCTACTGAAGGTATGTTTGCGCAATGCTAGTTGTAAAATTATTGTAAAAAGTAAGTCCCATTTAAACGCAGTAAATATTTGAAGAAACGTTTTCAGAATATAATTAATTTTTGCCAGCAATATTGCATTTCTAATTATAATCCATCCCAAAAACCATCAACGTAAAACTTTGCAAAATTTGTATTGTTGTCAAGAAAAAGTTTAACTATGAATTACGTAACTTCAGTCAAATTAATTAAAGAATAACGTCAGCTTTGCTATTAAAGAATAACGTCAGCTTTGGTAATAAATACAGCCACTTATTATGACAGCCCACCAGCAGTTAATAGAGTATAGTAAACCAGAGTAAGTATATTCTTGCCGCAGTTCGATGTAGCAGTCACATGGTAATCCAGTAACAGAAAAAAAAGGTAAGGAACAGTTTTGGGTTATTGCAGATAACGACTGAGGGCCACGGCGACGACACATTCTATGTTTCGTCGAAATAATCAGAAAATCACTTTTAATAAGCAGCAATTAAGTTTGTATGCAACGATTGAGAAAGAGAATAAATTTCAAAGGGAAGATTTCATTTGTTATTATTAAGCAAGAGATAGAAATCCTAAGGAAAAGTTACATAGTTTTCTGTAAAAGGGAAGGTTATCAGTAACAAAAGAGGTATAGAGGAGGATACGGGAAGGTTTCATAATATGTAATCTCGAGTAGCAACAGTTAACTACAAATAAAAAATGACGATCGATAGCAACCGGAATACAAACATGCGGAATGATTTTCTTTTTTTTTTTCAGCAGATTAATCGACTGCCGCATTTTCATGAAAGAAAATAAGACTTTCTGCTTCAGTCTATTCCGTTTGGGCTGCTCTGGAGGGAAGGTGTGTATTGCTCGCATGTGATTGGTGTGCTAACGAACGAGGCCGCAATGACCTATAGCCAGATAGAGGCTCAGAGCACTTTGGGACTCAACTGCTGTGGTCATTAGTCCCCTAGAACTTAGAACTACTTAAACCTAACTAACCTGAGGACATCACACACATCCATGCCCGAGGCAGGATTCGAACCTGCGACCGTAGCAGTCGCACGGTTCCGGACTGCGCGCCTAGAACCGCGAGACCACCGCGGCCGGCAGCCAGATAGAGAAAGGGAACCACGCATCAAATTATCAGCGGGCTTGTATTGACGACGTGATTGTGACAAGCATATACAGCAACTCTCTCTGCACCTGTTCTGCATGACAAGGTAACGTGTTTATTTTACGACGTGGCGAGCTATACTGGACCAGTGTGGTTGCTTAGTCAATGGTATCGAATGAGTAAGAAAGTGAGACTAGCGGTTACGATGAATGTGGGGCAGATTCCGATCTCTTTACCTGTTGTTCCTGATTCGTGATCGGGTTTAGCAGGCCGATATTTCATTCAACAAAATATTTTGCATTTTATATGTTTCTCAAATCCACGTTATGGAGCAGATATTTCTATGATTGTTCTGAGAGCACAATGTGACTCATGTAATATTAATGTAAATCGCCGTTGTCTTTTTTTGTTTTGTTTTCCGTCGTTCCTTATTTTCTCCAAAATTCATGGAGGTGTGTTCGGTGTTTAAAATTAAAAGAAAGGCACTTTTTGCAGTATGCATTTCACTTCTTTTATTTATGAAAAATGCCTTCTCTACTAGTTATCAAGTATGCTAATATGTTACATTTTCTCGTGTTACTTTCTTGTTTTTTATTTTATTTTCAGGTCAGAAACATATTTTGCAGTGCAAGATTCGTGAGGTTAAATTGTCTTTTGGTATTACTTACGGTTTCGAATGTTGTTATTCCCTATGTACCATCTTGCAGATGTGTCTACTCAGTCTCCGTACTAGAAATGTCCGATTTTCGTCGTTCTGTTGCCTACCTTTATTGCAAAACTTCACTTGCACTTTCCCCTGTGTATTGAACTCGTGTATGTTTATAGTCTGTAGTGCCTTCAACTGTCGCTGTGTATGCGTGGTTTGATATTTGTTCACTAGTTGCTTGTGTGTGTGTGTGTGTGTGTGTGTGTGTGTGTGTGTGTGTGTGTGTGAGAGAGAGAGAGAGAGAGAGAGAGAGGGAGGGAGGGAGAGAGGCTAATTAATCATTGTCTGGTTATGTTTCACATTTCTGTTTATTCTTGTTCTTGTAGCTGAATTGATCAGTGAGTTATTGCTTATGTTGAGTTGGTCATTAATTACTTTCTTTTTTATTGCAAGTGCTCTTTGCATATGAATGTTTTCTTGTAATGTCGAGAGTTTTTGTTGTAATTGTTCAATCTAATAACGTTCATGTCCTATTCCATGTACGATGGTTCATGTCAATGTTTTATGCCAGAAAAACTGTCTTTCACTTTGTTAAAATGACGGAACATACCTCCATGAATTAATGTAATTATTCTGTGCTTATTCTTCTTGGGATCAAATAAAAACTGAGAACTCAAAATAAAATCTCACATCTTTATTGGTATTCCGTTCCTTTCATCAACTTCATTTGAACGGCGATTTTTCGAGGTGGTGGTATCGAGTAAGCACAAGGCTTGCACTGATCTTTCATGAAAATATTATCGTGCTTTAATTCAGTCCATAGTGCAACTGGAGCCCCTTGTCCCCCGAGACATTAATTAAACTATCAAGCATTTCCTATAGTAAATTACTTTCAAATAACGAAAGGCAGTACGCGTCGATAGCTTCCGGGATTAACTGGCGTATCGTCCTGTTATTATGTTTCGTGATACGTCTGGCTGTGACGATCCATCCCCGAGAACAGTCAGATCGCGTAATAATTATGTATCCCTTAGAGTTTATTGAAAGCGCGTCTTTAATGAGGTCCCCGGCCGGAGTGGCCGTGCGGTTCTAGGCGCTACAGTGTGGAGCCGAGCGACCGCTACGGTCGCAGGTTCGAATCCTGCCTCGGGCATGGATGTGTGTGATGTCCTTAGGTTAGTTAGGTTTAATTACTTCTAAGTTCTACGCGACTGATGACCTCAGAAGTTAAGTCGCATAGTGCTCAGAGCCATTTGAGCCATTTTTCTTTAATGAGCTCAATTCAAGTGGAACTTTAAGGTCCACTGTCAATAGCGAAGTCACATCCAAATTAACAAACGCCAAAAAACGTGTTTCGAAATTAACTCTGTAAGCCAAAAAGATGTCTTCCACCAATGCAGAACTTCGCCAAACTCATTGGGCTAGGAACCAAATATTTGGCACATCCTGAAGCGCTAGCTTGCTAATACTACACGCGGGTTGCGTTAATTAAGCGGCTAGTGAATGCAGAAGAGAACCTACGGCGCTGTGCGTGTTTGAGTTGCTGTTGATTACCGCCGGCGGTTACGCAAGTCGCCGGCGCCGCTGACCCCGAGCCAAAGGGGTGGGCGGGTCCGCGCGCTTTCAGCACACAGCAATTTCGGCGTCCTTTCTCGCACGAGAAATAAAGCGGTCCGCAGGCTTCAGCGGCGCGTAAGCCGGGTTGATTAAGTGAGGGCGGGGCCGCCCGGGGTGGGGATAATCCCAAACTTACATTAGCGGGCCCTCTTGCAGGCGCGTGCTGCGCAAACACGTAAGTCAGCATTACCGCCGCGGGTAATTAACTAATCGATTCCCAGCGCAGGCGGCGGCACGCCTCCGAATCTGCCAGCTCTCTGTCGCCGCGAGCACTCGTGTTACGCTGCTCTGTCAGAAAATAAGAACCTGTGCAGTACATTTCGTGTTTTGTCTGTATTGACCCGTCTTCTCATATTCCTTGCGCTGTAACATCTACATCTACACCTACAGCCATACTCCGCAAGCCAAACGGCTCTGAGCACTATGGGACTTAACTTCTGAGGTCATCAGTCCCCTAGAACTTAGAACTACTTAAACATAACTAACCTAAGGACATCACACACATCCATGCCCGAGGCAGGATTCGAACCTGCGACCATAGCGGTCGCGCGGTTCCAGACTGTAGCGCCTAGAACCGCTTGGCCACAGAGGCCGGCTCCGCAAGCCAGCTGACGGTGTGTGGCGGAGGGTACCTTGAGTACCTCTATCGCTGTGAATAGTCACTGCGCATAGTGCGTCAGTGATCGATAAGGTGTGGTGTTGACCCATCACTACGTGAAAGGAGCATACTCGCGTACGCGAGCAACTGTATCAGGAACATTGATGCTATCACAAGTAATACTGAGGGAATAAGATTAGGAAATGAGATACTTAAAGTAGTGGTCACCAATGAAGTGTATCAACGCCTGTTTGTAGCTAGTGTGTCCTATCATTTCATTCTAGCAAAGCTGCATGGTCATCAACGGTAACTGTTCTTTCGGGAACAGATACTACCGTCATATATAGTTAAAATATGGCTTCCCGGCCATTGACCTTGTGTGAACGCACACACTAGGCCCGAACTCATAAGGGACTTGGTAGATTAATCTGCCACGAGTAATGAGTATGATGGGCAAAACATCTATTAGGTGCACTACGATTGTAGTGGTGTGAACATGTCGGGAACGAGGGTCTCACGGGGAGCGTGCAAGGGTAAGTCCCCGCAGGCGCACTATCGTCTGTGACCTCGGTGGCTCAGATGGATAGAGCGTCTGCCATGCAAGCAGGACATCCCGAGTTCGAGTCCTGGTCGGGGCACACAGTTTCAACATGTCCCCAATAAAGTATATGAGCACCTGTTTGCCGCTAGGGTGTCCATTTAATTATCATTTCATTCTAGCAAAGCTGCATGGTCATCAACGATAACTATTCTTTCGGGAACAGATACTATCGTCTTATACAGTAGATGTGTTTTGCTCTTTCGGCAGCGAGTAACTGACATTGGCTGCAGTAGGGGGGATGTAAGACACAGACTGGTAATATCAAAAATTTCGTTTTTGAGAAAGAGAAATCTTTAACATCGAATATAAGAAAGTCTTTTTCTAAACCGTTTGTCTGATGTACAGGCTCTTACAGAACCCACCGTGGATGACAAACATTTCACAGAAGAATAAAACAGAGGCACCTACAGAAATAAGTTTCCCCCAGTCTCTAGGTGAGAGTCAGATGATGCGTTACTCAAATGGACGACAATGTTGACATCGGCCTCGAGAATACAACCGTTCGGCCTAACACTTGACTGCAGGGGAACACCATCCCCTGGATTCAAGATATCGATGTGCTCTTGCTTTCCAGCCAACGAGAGGTTGCCCACCAAGCACTTACCAGAGTGTCAAAGGCAGCTGATATACTACCTTCTATCAATCACCTCTTAGATTTTCCTTCCAATCAGGCATCAGGAGGACACAGGCAACAGCGTACCGTACAGCCACCTGTCCATAACTATCTTTCGAAATTGTCCACTAAGCTCTCAGATATGTGACGTCGGTTGCCAACAGACAATCAAAAATTACACTCTATAAAGGAAGGCATTTACCACACCATACGCAGCGCGGACTGGCCACGAGGTTCGAGGCGCCATGTTACGGATTGCGGCCCGTCCCGCCTGATATTCGAGTCCTTCCTCGGGCACGGGTTTTCGTGTGTTCGTAGCATAAGTTACTTTAAGTAGTGTGTAATTCTAGGAACCGATAACCTCAGCAGTTTGGTCCCTTAGGAATTCACATACATGTGAACGTTTTCACCACTATACGGCAGAGAACCATGCTAAAGAGGAGCGCAACAAATCTGTCGAAACAATGACAGTTCAGCAGTTTGCTAGTTACAGTGAAGCGCCCCAGTACCCAAATTATTTTATTGAAAGGGAAATTAACGGTTTCAAGTGGGGTAATTTAGAAGGCTCTGAGCACTATGGGACTTAATCTGAGGTCATCAGTGCGCTAGAACTTGGAACTACTTAAACCTAACTAACCTTAGGACATCACACACATCCATGCCCGAGCAGGATTCGAACCTGCGACCATAGCGGTCTCGCGGTTCCAGACTGAAGCGCCTAGAACCGCTCGGCCACACCGGCCGGCTAATTTAGAACAGAGTAGCCGCGGTATAGATGGAACCTCCATTCAGGATGGATAATTGTGCTGAAAACTGCACAAAGTGGTGCGTCACAGGCATGTTCCCTGGTTTAATACAACAATTTACCATACTGAACGCCACCGTTTGCGTGGTATTAGGTCAATGAGTAGGCTGGCAAAAGTCGTTAAGAAACGGAATGCTATCAGACCAGCACAGTGTGTATTGAAAAATATCACATACAACCGAGAAATGATCGGAATAAATATCTTAGGTGGGTTCGGGGACTTACTTGCAAAGTAACTAACGCAAGGACACTAATTATGTCCGATCGTTCGTGCCCGAACAATCCGTCTGCAACTCGGTAATTTTTGCATGTAGTGTAAGGAGACAACTGCATAAATCGTTAGAAGACCAGATAATGGCTTGAGCTATTAACGGTGCTGACACAAAAAATTGACTTATGTAAGGTTTACAGAACAAATATAGCTAAAGGCAATGGGAGGCGTTCTTCATCCATCGCCGAACACTTCTTACAAAAATCAAAAATTGTTTGGAGCTGGGCCTTCCCACACGTGGAAATGTAACTGAAATTGCTTGACCGAGTGCGGCTGAAGGGGACATAGGGAAGTAAGCATAGTGTTCCTCCATCTATTTTATCACAGTGCGGTATTAACGACGTAATGCAGTGACGGTATAATCTTCTGAGATGTAACGGGCGTCATATTTCGTTCGGAACATAAATAGAGTCCTGATAAAGGTCCCAACAGTGGGGTCAAATTTCGGCTATTCTAAAAGACTGAAGCGGAATTTGATGCGACCTGACAACTCAGATAATTTTATCACCAATGACGATGGCCACGAAATATGGTAGACGATGGCGCATTGTACTGTATCGTATTGCACTGCTGGATTTCCAGGTCGCCTGCGTGGTAGTGCAGGCGAACAAACGATTAGTACAACCCTGTATCGTTTGCTGTTGACACACGGTCTCAGACAAAGCTGCGAGCCAATCTCAAACGAATAACTGGCTCAAGAGAATACCTCAAGCACCTGTGTGAAAAATGTTGTTGTTAAATGGGATCCGTCGTAATTTTTGACCTTGCAATCGTCTTTTTCCAACGGGTACTGCAGCAACATAACTAGACGGTTAGTCACCAGCAATTGCTGTTCATCATTGAACTGCAATGGCTGGCCTTGACCCCTGTCAGCAAAATGTTGTTTATATCAGCTGTTGCTGGTGGTGGCGGTTTCTTTCAAATGGTGTCACTCATGGTGTATTCTTGAAACGGTGTCAGATTAAAAAGTCCTGTTTCTATACTTAAGCGTCGGTCTGCAGTGGAACGTGCGCTCATTTGAAACTACGTGGTAGATGACAACTGGGCGTTCAGGCAGAAACTGGAACCTGGGACCTTTGGCTTTCGTGGAAAAGTTTTCAGGAGCCCTCATATTTTCACTTTCACTTGTATCTTCTCTCCTGTCTTCCATACTTCCCAGAAGTTTTGTTGCGTACCATGCGGGACCGGCACTCCTGGAAAAACTGATATTGCTGATAACTGGCTTAGCCATCGCCTGAGAAATGGTTTCCGGAATGAATTTTCACTGCACAGTGGAGTGTGCGTTGATGTGATTCGTCCTGGTTGATTAGGGACCAAGTGGGTCGTGAGCCATGCTTGCACAAACCACTTTTAATCTGCCAAATTTTTCAAAACCGCCGACATTGGAGATGGAGTGTTTATTTTATTTATTAATTTATTGCCAAATTAAAGAACTGTTACCTGGAGTTTAAAACAGATCGTACATCTTACAATTTTCGTTTTTCATCTTTTTACAGTTTTCTTTCCTTTTGTTTTATCTACAACATTTACAAAGAATGATACTTTCCAAACAATAATAATTTAAGGTTGAAATATAAATAAAATTTTGTTGTTTTTTAAGAAGAATATAAAAGAAGATAGGATAGATGAGAGATTTGTTAGTACCATCACCGAGTGTAACTGATGGTGGATACCTCGGAATGGTTTCTTCGAGCCGTTGACCGCCAGTCACACACACACACACACAAATGGTTATTAGTAGAGAAATAATGTTTCTTATCCTATTTGTTACTAATCCTATGTATTAACTACTTTAGGTGCCCATCCATGTACAGCATTTGGTGTTTTCTTGGCTAGATTGCCAGCAATTTGCTTATTTACTGTCACATCTCAGCTTCCTCCTCCTGTTCCTTCTCATTGTCACCATTTTCGGAGAGTAGCCGTGATCTGACTGCAGTCAAATGTGTTGATGTCGTCTCACCTTGTCCGTCCAGCGTTTGTGGCAAACGGCCAATATGGTGTGCCAACATTGCATGCGTCCTACACGCTTGTTTATTCCATTCTGCCTGGTGACGAAAACACCCTCTGTCCGGTACTGCTCACATGAGTTTATAACGATCAAAAATTTACGATGTCCGCTTAGTTGGTGCATCAGCAACAATTCCGAACCTTCCGGTGCTTTCAAAAGCTTTGGCATCTGTACACTGTCAATTGAACGAATACTAGGAAAATACTCGAGTTACCGATATATGCCGGTCACAGAAAGGCAACAAAGAATGGAAAAACATGGAAATGGTGTAACGAAAATGAGAAGCCAGCGAAGCCATGGTCAAATATTTTGTAATCCACGTTAATGTAACAAAGAAGCTTTTGTAACGCAAGGGGCACAAAACCTGGAATCTGGAATTAATGGGAATATATCACGTCGCCAGACGAGTCTACGTTTATCAAAGGATGCTTTTAACTTATAGAGAGCACCAGATAGACGTTCATTTCACTGCGTGAAGACGATATGGTAGTCTTCAGTTGCCCCTATGAACTCTGTGGAAGTAAAGTAGTCATCTTAGTGATGCTAATAAAACAATTTTAGACGGCAGTTTCCATTAACCGCTGTCGTCCATTCTCGAAATATGAAAGCTCATCTTCCAAAGTGATAATGCCGCCATCCACACAGCTATGTATGATCAAAATTGTTTTGACAGTCATGAAATCAACGCACTGTCCATGGCCAGCATATCCAACGGAATTCAATATAATACAGCAATTGCGGTTTTCCATTGGAAAAACCTCTGTTTCCCTTTTGATGTTTTTTCTTGGAATATCGAAAGAAACTGTTTTGGCAGATTCATAATGAAGTATTAGTTAGCACTTCTTGACAAATAAAAGTCTGAATATTTAAACTTAGTGAAGCTAATAAAATAAGAGTAAAAATATTCTTGATGAGTCTGCTTACAGCCCGGCATTTTTATTTTCCTCTAAACGAAGATTTGTTGTACGTTATTATGGTTGTAAAGCAGGCAATTTACTCTTGGGACCAGTTAAACTTCTGAAAACTCCCCCAAAGCTTTTACATAAAAACATGGAGCTGAGCACTTATAACGAAGAGTGGTTCTGAATAAATAAAGCCTTCTTCCGGCACGGGGAAAAAAAGTTTTTAAGTCAGTAATTCCCTCTAAAGCGCTTATGTTCGGTGGCTGCGAGATGATAGCCGAGAAGTCGGGTATAATTACAGAATGCTCCCATATTCGAAAGATATACTACAGGGTATCGTATCCTATCCTGTCTGACAGGGAATAGCTAAACGTGAGAGTGCACAGAGGATTCTCTATAGGGAATCATTCTTTAGCTAATCTAGCGATGAAGGAGAAAACATGTTCACTCGGTGCAAAGTAGCAGGGAGAGGGTATTACTCGCCTAGAATATTAAATTTGTAGCAACTTCCAAAGAACGTATGCCTTTTGGTTGCTTAATCACTACTTTGATACTGACAAAGCAAAAAGAAAGTGACTATAAGGGGCGATAAAAAAGTTTCCTTTTGGGGGCGGTGTTGAAGCGTATATGCAAAGTAGAGCAACTGAGATATGGGTGTATAAGTATCGACATGCAAGCAAGAGATTAGTGTGGTATTCATGTCTTTCCGGCGTGTGCGTGGTAAATACGGAAACGTGAACCGTGGCGACGCTATTACCAAATGCGTCCAGACAGGACCCACGTGCTGTTATTCTTCTTTTGGCTGCCGAAGAACAAACATCCATTGAATAATGAAGAATGTGTATAGGGCAGCATGTCTGCCGGAAACCACCACTGTGAAATTGGGAGGAAAGAGGTGCCGCTGCCTCATGATAATGCACGTCCCCATATCGCAAAGATCTTAACACAGAAGTTACGCCATCACAAGTGGGAAACACTCTAGCACTAGCCCTATGATCCCGATCTCTCGCCATGCAATTATCACACCTTCGTTTCTTTAAGAAAGGCATTGAAGGGTCGATGATTTCTGTCGGACGAGGATGCGCAACACTTCTTGACGCAACAGGATACGGTATTTTAGAAAACTGATTATCTTCAACTTGGTGCGCTGGCGGGATGATTGTATCAGTGCTCAGGGCGATTTTTCCTGATTGACATGCCGATTCTAGACTGTGCGGCCTTCGAACCGAAACCTTTTGATCGCGCCTTACACGTTTATAGTAAAATTTATAGTATTGTTTCCAGATATTCCGGCAGATAAAAATGTAGTTAAAGTATTCACAAAACTAGCAAATATTTTTCTTATTTACAGCGTTGATAATGAGCTTTCAGTTAGAGAATACCCCAGACTCAGTAGTATTTGGCGTGAAATAGTCGGATTAGCCTGAATAAGCTGAAAGAAGTGCTCTTCCTGGTTGCTGGACTGTGGTAACTGCTACTATTCACTCTCACTTTTTAGTGTTCTTCGTTGTTAGTGTGTATAGAGCCTCAGCCTCTCAACTGAAGATACACAAATGAGCCAAAACAATTCGACCACGGTCCACTGCAAAATTAATTCTATCTGGTGACGTTGCGGGCACACGACGCGGTAAGTGAAGTATAAAAATGGAGCAGAGACGAATGGGAAATCATTCCAGTGATGATAAGGGGCGGAAATTCCGAAATACACCGATATAGTCGACTTTGCCAATGGGCAGATTGTTACGAGCCGTCGCCTGGAAGAGAGCTTCTCGACAACGTGAAGGAGGTCGGTCGTTCGCGTGCTCCTGTCGTGAGCATCTATGGATAGTGGTAGAAGCATAGCGAAACGTCAGAGTGCTGGACGTCCACGGCTCGTCACAGAGTATGGAGGTCAGAGGTTCACCCTCTCTGTCAGGCAAGTGGTGATGTGTTGCATATCTCACGACGAAGTACAATGTTGGTGCAGGCACCATTGTTTCGAAGCATGCAGCTCAACGCACATTGCCGAACGTGTTCCTATGCTGATCCAACAACAGAGTCTTTATGGTGGGCGTGAGATTATCGAGAGTGAACCGCGGAACAACGGGTAACGTGTAACTTGATTGGATGAATGACGTTTTTTATTACAGCAGGTCGATGGTCGCAACTGGACCCGCCACCATCCAGTGCAACGGCTGCTCGAAAGATGCACTATCACAGGGATGGAGGCCGGTGGACCTATATTTGGTGTAAACGACAATCACCTGGACTTACCATGGGACCTGGGGCTGTATGATAGTTGTGGGCCACGTGAACGTTACTGCGGACCACCTCCATCACTTCATGCTTTGGTGTCTTCCCCGTCAGTGGTGGCGTCTTCCACCAGAATAACTATCTGTGTCACAAGGCCTGGAACGAGCTATGGTCGTTTGAGGGTCATGGAAGGGAACTCAGTTGGTGTCCTGGCATCCAATTTTTCCTGGTATGTATCAGATGGAACAAATCAGGGACGCTATATATCCTCAACTCCACGACCATAAACCACTGGCCCACATTTTTACGGAAGCTGTGCAACGCCTAATAACAAATATTTTACGTTCCGCTGCGAAACGCTATTGAAAAGGTGATGGTAAAATTTTGGCTTGTCAGCGGAATTACAAAAGATAGCAAGAAATCACGTTTTGGATTGGCTCTGATCGCGTTATTTCGCTGCTACCTTCATCACTGCAGACGCATGTAGGGCACCTTCTAAAATCACGCCATTGTATTACTCTCAGCTTCAATTGTTGTGAAAGGAAAAAGTTACTTTTAATGAGAGCGTATTGTGTTAGTGTGAATTGCTAGTTGCATTAACAGCGAGATAGCAGATTAGCCTAATTTTAGTGGGGGGGGGGGGGGGGGGGGGCGGGAGATGGAGAAATATCTTCTCTCAGGCGGTTGCCTGTGAATTTCAGTCGTGAACGTGAGGTACGCCAGGGACCCAGCTATGACTTATAGCTCTCTGAGGGTGGAGCGGAGCGTTATGTGTGGTTACCAACCACAGAGAATTGTGGGGACCTGTTAATAAAGCAGAACGTGCCAGCAGTAAAGCTGCTTTGGTGACTCTTATCACGTGCGAAGGGGAGTAGTAGCTATTGTCATATCGCTCGATAACTGAATTTCTTTCTTGTAGGAAAACGCATTCAGACATAACTGTAACCATAAAAGCGAATACTACGCCCATAAAAGTGAAAAGTTAAGTGATTTAATTTGCAGATGTCGTATTCACATATTTCACAACAAAGGCTTATTTGATCACTCAATTTTCGGGAATACAGCCGTAACCAACTCATATTTCTTTCGGATGTTTTTGCTGTGAAACGTCCATCCGTGTTGTGAGTCGTAAGACTATGAATAAAGCTTTGTACTGGCATTTTATTTTCCACGGTCGCGCGCGTTTAGAACTGATGTCAGTTTATCAGTCTTTCAGCCAAAATACTTTAAAACAAGTAAAACCAGCTTCAAGGTAAGTAACAGGGTGTTGAAATAAAGAATGAACCGTGCAGCCTTCTGATCCGCTTTATAAGCCCTCAGATATCGCGCCAACACGCATGTGGTCACAAACGTTAATGGATGAAATCTCTCTGACGGCGGACATGGCCTGCCTACGCAGTCTATGTAACAGACTTGTTGCTCATCAAATATGGACGATGGATAGGGCAATATCGACTGGGCCAGTATGCCATTGCCCTAGGGAGTTGACTGCTGAGTGTTTCACATTCCACTCTCTATCCAAATAGAAACTCCCGACTTGAGTACGTAAATCCTCTGCGGTAACGAATTTCAAAAGAATAGCATCTACACTACAACCGGAACGATGCCTTGTTCTAGGATGCACTCATTTCAAAGTTTTATTCCTCAACACAACTTAGGAAAAAAATCAGGACGCTGTTATTTGGTAGCTCTTCCCTTTTGTGGCACTTCACTCATGAACGATTTTAAAAGAGGACAGTGGACGCTGCAAAATTTAAACTTTACGTATTCTGGAGGTATGTGGGTTAGCCTTTTGTAGTGTTCCGAAAGTGCTTTACTACTCTGGTGTCAAATAAATTGATTAGTAACTAACTTAAAGAAGAAAAGCAACATTTGTCTGACGCACTAACTTAAAAAGCCTTTTATGTAAGGTAATGAATTAATGTTCTGCCCTTCCAGGTGACAAGAGCAATATAACTGAAAAAAAAGTTTTTTCTTCGTTGTTGCAGGGTGGTATGGGCGCCATAAAGAGATCGAGGAATGGAGTCTGCACAGGAAGGGGAACATTGTGTAGCTTGGTTTAATGAAACATACACCGAAGTCAGACAAATATCCAAAAGCGACATGAGCTACCACCATCCTCTCCGCTGTTCATACGAAAACGGTACAGGAACCGCCATAGAAACAATGAGAGTTGATTTGCAGCACCACGTAGGGAGGACAAGGAAAGGTTACAGAGATATGGAAAGATTAACCAGATTTTCCAGCGTTCACCACAGAAGTCTATTCGTAACATATCAAAAGAGCTGCGAAACCCTCGCACGACAGTACACCGCATACTCCAAAAGTGTCTTCAACTGTATCCGTACAGACTGCAGTTGTTACAGGACATCAGAACAGATGACAAGTCAAAACGTGCTGCATTTGCTCTGGAGATCAATGCTCTTGTAGATAAGAATGAGAAACTTTGGCCTTCTTGGTCCCCTGACATTACACCAATTGACTTCTTTCTAGGAGACTATGTTGTAAGATGGCAAGAACTATGCCCCTTACATGAAGTAATTAAAGAACACCTAACTCACGTTGAGCGAATAGTAGGGCTGAAAAAAATGACTGACAAGGCACAATGCATCTTTAGAGGGTATAGTATGGACGTATTGGAATAATAAATGTCGGGTGATGGTTTGAAAGTAATTCACACGACATGTAAACTTTGTGGAAATGTTTCGATTTACTGGAGGCTAGTTTATCCAAGGGAAGTATTCATAGTTGACCGTGGCCGGCTGGGGAACGGCGAAGGGAAGCGACAATAGGCAGCTTAGGGCAGATCAAGTTCTGAGAAAGTGGTAACGGGGCGCGGCCTCCAGCTGCCTTAAGATGAGAGAAAGTGAGTGGGTGGTTGACCAACGCTGGTGTACCGGGAAGCAGACAGAGAACTTGTACACCTGATGATAAGTGTCCGTCATCCCGTTTTCAGTGTAACCTGCAAGAAGCCACGCAAAGCTACGGTGGAGTGGTCAGCAGAGGCCAAAATATGTGTGTTCATGACTATAACAACTTCACGCTGAATTCACGGTCCGCAAAGTCTAAAGTAAATCAGGTGAAGAGTGACAGAATGAAATACGCTGGCCTCCGATGGGAATGCAGGACCTAGGAATTTGAAGTACTCTCCTGGGAGTCAGAATTCCAGAAAAACTGGTGTTTTGTGCAGACGCTAACCTTGATGGGTGGCCTGGTAGGAGCTACATAGCAGAAGTTGAGAGGAAGGGAAATTTTGTGGGGATTTGTTCACTTCCCAGAGCATGCATTGGTCGGCGCTGAGAAGTGACACATAATTAACGCGATTGGCGCTGCAATTGGTGTAAATGATTTTGCTGGAGGGGAAACCGAGGCGAAGAGCAGACTTGAATAAATCTCAGTAGGTCTTCCATTGCCAGCTTGCCTAGAGTGCAGACGTGGCGTTCTTTACCCAGCTTGCCTGAGAGAGAGTGAGCATCTCTGAAGTTTAAGACTTAGCAAACGTAACGATTGAGCTTGGAGATAGAAAGATTTGGTTCAGCTATGTACTGAGCAAGATAGCTAGGAGTGAATCAACGAGTGCAGCCTAGCAGCACCACGAGGCCGGCCGACGTCCTCACAATGACGCCGCCTCGCAACGCTGAATTCGGTGATATTGCGTCCTCTCCGGCTTGAGTTAGGCCACTGATAAATTTGTTGGATCAAGTCGGCAAAGTTTCATGGGCCATGTATTGTAGAATTTGACTCGCACTTCGCATTACGCCTGGGTCAGTTGACAGGAATTACTTTTGATTTATCGCGCTTTACTCGAAGCAAACGCAATTTATTACCACTGCCTGATAGGAGAGTCATGTAATGTGATGATTGAAGGTCGTGAGTTAAAATAAATTTGTGCTAATCGACTGTATATCTTTTCAATCAAGTAGTTGAAATCCCAAGTCACTTTGTTAATTAATTTTATGTTCAACATTTGCATCTGGTGAACAACAGCTGAATATAACATCAATGTGCACCCCTTTTTAATTAAAAGTGATCCATTCTGAATCAATTAATGTCAACACTGCCATAGCAGTTCGATCAGGAATCACAGGGTCTTATTACTTTCTTTGTGTTATCCGATATTGCGGCAGTTTTGCACTCTCTGTTGATCTGTCAGTCTATTAGCTGGGATGAACAGAGGCCAAAACCAGATAAGTTATGGGTGGGGTGTTACAATGTCAAGGGCTTAGTGTACCGTGCGCCCTTGCATGAGGTTGTTGACTTGGAGGCATGAATAACGGCAGGTATTTAGGCTTTTGAAGCTAACATGTTAGAATGGGTTAAGGCCGAGTTGGAATATCAACTAGATGCCGCACATTTACTGTGGAACACCTGTGAATGAAATATCGTAGTTTCATTCCAGGAAAGATCTAATATATCACACGGACAAAAAGGGGCACATGCCTCTTGTTTATCGATATCTTAATTAACTACAGAAGACGCACTGGCACATGCAATTTACTACCACACCCTCATAACGATTTGCAAGGTGGAATCACATTAACGTGACCACTGTCGATGTTAACGTCAACGTGCGATAACCAGGTGCTGGTACTAGAAGTGGAAGGTATATAAAGCATGTCGGAGCGACGCGGCAGACAGTGCAGTAATGTAATTACAGTTAAATCAATACAATGAAATTAATACCTTTAGTTGCATACAGGCGTTGATATACGTCAACAGGGACAGTTGAAAATGTGTGCCCCACCCAGGACTCGAACCCAGGATCTCCTGGCTACATGGCAGACGGTCCATCCATCGTTTTTTTTTCACTTTGTTCTGTATTGTTCGTTGCGTTTGGTCTGGGCAGACGTCACAAGACATCCGTTCAAGTTGATCGTTGATTCCTTTTTCACAGAGGGCGAGCAGTCCTCTGGCCGAACACGATGAGCTACCGTGCCGGCATCCATCTGAGCCACTGAGGACACATAGTGCGACTGCAGGGACTTATTTATGGCACGCCTCCCGTGAGATCCACATTCCTAACTTATTGTCCCGCACTATATTCGTAGTGCCCCTGCTCATTACACTCATTATTCGTGGCTTTACCGATTTGAGTTAGAGTTCGGGCAATGTGTGTGCATCCGCACAGAATGTAAGGTGTCAGGCAAATCCAACACCTTCCATGAAAACCCTGACAAGATAAGCAAATCCAGTAGTATGTCACATAGCTCTGAATAAATCGTGACATTAAATTAACCAAAGTAATACGAGTAACGAGTGAGCAAATGGAATACCACAGACTAACAAAAAAATGCCTAAATGCATGTGATACCTTCCCACCGTGAGACAGACGCAGATCCGAGGGGAAAACGAGAACAGAAGCCGAGAGCAAAACCGTGTTAAGCTAGAAGGTCCTACGATAAGGGACGGACACCCACGTCGCCAGCTAACCCGTAGGACCACCCCCCAGCCCATGTTAAAAGCTAGAGTTCTCCAGAAGAACAGTATAGATCTTACGATAACACTAAAAGGGCCACACCAGCTGCAAGTTTTAGCGTGAGACTTTTTCGCGTCTGTGTTACGTTGCAAACTTTAAAAACATTGCCCCACCACGAAAAGTATAATGTTTCTCATTGGATGGACAGAAGTTTTGTAGGCGGAGGTTAAGGTTAACAATGAGACCCTGATTGGTCAGATGAAAACACAGCCAGATAGTTTTTTTTAAACCAACTTCGGTAAATTGTACTAAGGAGAAGTTAGGAAGAGTTGCTTCCGAGACGGCAAAGGTGGAGCGGCGCCGCCCGCTGGCCCCCTGAAGCTGCCTAACCAACGACAAGGTAATGAACGCACGCGATGCCGCATAACAGCGCATAAGGCTTCACTCAGAACTGGACAAGTCTCATCTGTTACACCCCCATTTTGCGTAATACTACTGTCGATCGTCAATTAAAGCTCATGGTGTTCACATTTTCCACTTGAAGTAAAAATCTGAAACGCAATGATTTTTCTGTTATATAGTTATTGAGAAGCCACATCAGCCAATGTAATTTCCGACAAGTTAGATAAGTAATTAAAGAAAATTAAGGGTCACTGTAGACCATTTTGATAGTTTTCTCTCTTGTGAAATTTAATTTAAACCTAGATTATAGATGTGATGTGGCATAGGTCATCCTTCGATCCATTGTAGAACTTGGAAACCCATTCAGGGAATATTCGTTCACATTTTTGTTGAACGCAGTTGGTTTTTATCATCCTGCATTATAACATTTCCTTTTATCAATAGTGCAATTTACAAACAATGTTTTGTGAGTAGAATAAAATTTCCAATGGTAAACTTAACTGCTTTTTCGACGTTATTTTACCAGCTAAATAAAAATAGGAAAGCCTTGAACCCCTTCCACTAAATTTAGTTAGTATTAAGCTTCTTTTACAGGGAGCGCAGTGGAGCTGACGCTGAAATCATTAAGTATTTGGTTATATCATCGATAGTCTCACTGAACTCTTCTGAATTCTAGATGATATGTGTGGTCTGGCGTCTCCTTACCAGCAAAGGTCCTAAGTTCAAACTAATCAATTCCCTATAAAACACGCTCAGAGTGTCGTTGCACAAAACTGGTAGGGAGACGCGACTTAGAACAACAGACATCACGCAGAATGTTAGAAGAAGATGGTCAAATGGCCGGTGAGTCTTAACTATATATATGAAGTTGGTCTCTGATCTTTCGGACATGTCCGGAAGAGCAGATACCATTTTCATATATACAGACAGTGCTGTAGTTGCCGTCATGCCGAAAACGGAGTGATTTATCTAATGTCGAAAAGGGCATGATCATTGGCTTTCGGTCCAAGATTCAAAGCATTTCCAAAACCCAAGTTTGTCAACGGGTCTCATGCTACCGTGGTTAAAGTACACCGCAAATGGCAAAGTGGCGCTGCCCAAAACCGACGCGGCAACTATCATGCACTACAGGCCGTAGATGGCAAGAGTGAATGATGGGTGCGGAGATGTGTAGGGGCGAACAGACATGCAACTGTTGTTAAGCTGACCGCCCAGATGAATCAAGGGATGGCAGCATGGTCATCACAACGAGTGCTCAATAAATGTTGCCCCTGGTCAACTACCAATGCTGACTGCTCTTCATCGGCGATGAGGGGTAGAAACTGCACGCGAGTACCGGAGCTGGACGTCCACTGAGTGGCTATAGGTGGCCTTTCCAGATGAATCACGTTCGATGCCCTATTGGGTGTGAACCTCTAAACATTCATGGTGGCGTCTGTTTGTACTATATCGTGTCTCCCTACCACTTTCGCGCAACGACGCTCTGAGAGTGTTTTTTTAGGGAATTAACTAGTTTGAACATGGGACCTGTTGCTGGTAAGGAGACGCCAGACCACACATGACATGTAGAATTCAGAAGAGTTCAGTGAGACTAGCGATGATATAACCAAATATTTAATGATCTCAGCGTCAACTCCACTGCACTCCCTGTAAAAGAATCTTAATACTAACTAAATATAGTGGAAAGGGTTCAAGGCTTTCCTATTTTTAGTTAGCTGGTAAAATAACGTCGAAAAAGCAGTTAAGTTTACCATTGGAAATTTTATTCTACTCACAAAACATCATTTATAAATTTCACTATTGATAAAAGGAAATGTTTTAATACAGGATGGTAAAAACCAACTGCGTTCAACAAAAATGTGAACGAATATTCCCTGAATGGTTTTTCAAGTTCTACAATCGATCGAAGGATGACCTATGCCATATCACATCTATAATCTAGGTTTAATTTAAGTTTCACAAAAGAGAAAACTATCAAAATGGTCTACAGTGACCCTCAATTATCTTTAATTACGTATTTAACTTGTCGTAAATTACAGTGGCTGATGTGGCTGCTCAATAACTATATAAAAGAAAAATCATAGCGTTTCAGATCTTTTCTTCAAGTGGCAAATGTGAACACCATGAGTTTTAATTAACGATCGACACTAGTATTACGCAAAAAAGGGGTGTAACAGATGAGTCTTCTGCAGTTCTGAGTGAAGCCTTATGCGCTCAAAAATGCGGCATCGCGTGCGTTCATTACCTTGTCGGTGTTCAGGCAGCGTCAGGGCGACAGCGGCCGGAGCACCAGCCATCCTGCTCGCCGTCTCGGAACTCATTCTCTTCTAACTTCTCCTTACTACAATTTACCGAAGTTAGTTTAAAAAAACTATCTGGCTATGTTTTAATCTGACCAATCAGGGTCTCAATGTTAACCTTAAGCTCCGCCTACAAAAATTCTGTCTATCCAATGAGAAACGTTATACTTTTCGTGGTGGGGCTATGTTTTTAAAGTTTGCAACGTAACAGAGACGCTAAAAAGTCTCACGCTACAACCTGCAGCTAGTGTGGTCCTTTTAGCGTTATCGTAAGATCTATACTATTTTTCTGGAGGGCTCTATCTTTTAACATGGGCTGGGGGGTGGTCCTTGACGTACCTGAGACGCGAAAAAGTCTCACGCTGAAACTTGCGGGTGGTAGTGGCCCTTTTTGTGTTATCGTAAGATCTATACTGTTTTTATGGAGGGCTCTAGCTTTTAACATGGGCTGGGGGGTGGTCCTTTACGTAACAGAGACGCGAAAAAGCCTCACGCTAAAACGTGCGGGTTGTGTAGTCGTACAGGTAGGCTGGCGGAGTGGGTGTCCAGCCCCTCCCTTATCGTAGGGCCTTCTAGCTTAACACGGTTCTGCTCTCGGCTTCTGTTCTCGTTTCTCCCCTCGGAACTGCGTCTGCCTCACAGTGGACGGTGGGAAGGTACGACACGCATTTAGGCATTCTTGTGTTAGTCTGTGGCATTCCATTTGCTCACTCGTTACTTGTATTACTTTGGTTAATTTAATGTCACGATTTATTCGGAGCTATGTGACATACTAGTAGATTTGCTTATTATGTCAGGGTTTTCATGGAAGGTGTTTGATTTGCCTGACACCTTACATATCACCACTCTTCGAACTTAATTTTTGCACTGAATTTAGGCAATGATTGAATCGTTGTCTAAGTCAGTCAAAAATTTTCTAATTTATCTAAGTTTAGTTGCGTACTGTTCAGCCACGTTATTCTGTTCTATGCTAGTATGTATTACTAATTTATATTTTCATATTCTTCCACATTATAATTAAAAATGACAAGAGAAGAATATTTTTATGCTATTATTAATTTTTAATTATTTTCTTTCTTTATTTGAGTGTGAAGTTTGTTTTTTAAGAAGTTTGTTTTCGAAAGTGAGGAGTCTTTCACATCGATTTTCTTGGTAATATTGTTTATATAAATATATTAATTAAGTAAAATCTATTCCTAACACATATTCTAAATATCATGTACAAGTAAAATGTTTTTGTTTCTAGACACTCATTTCCACATTCTTACACTAACAAATAAGAATTATTTCCAAGAATTGCTTTGACAAAGAAATATACATACACAAGTATTGAAATATTATCCTAACAAATTTTACAAATGCTAAAAAATTGCTTTGACAAAGAAATATACATACACACATAAAGAGGTATTATCCTAATAAATGGTACAAATGTTAAAGAAAGGGAAAAGATCCAACAAGATAATTTTTTATTCTTTGTTTTTATAAGGAGAAAATAAGTAAAATATAGTTATTCTTTTATTTTTATGAGGAGAAAATAAGTGGCATATTGTTTCTTTATATACTGTCCATTTCAGAACTAATGACTTTTTTTTATCGATAGTCTATTCTTTATTTAAGTCCATAGCCAATGACTGTTATTTTGTAGTTTATTAGGTGTCTGGTGTGATTAACTTATATAGTTTTTCACACGTTTCTTTTGCACAATTCCTACATCACATAATTTGATTTCACACATTCACACAATCCTATGAATGTTTAAGCATGTGGTTAGCGAATGTTTTTGCACGAACGTGGTGGACTTGAGCGAGATTGATGTGGGCAAGTATTTGATGTACAGCTTCGTTTGTCGCTCCTTGTTGGCTTTGCAAGTGTGTTGCTGTTGTGGAGGTCCCATAATGGAATGGAGCTGTGAGTGCAGAATCTCATGGTTTACTGGCTTTGTATGCTTGAAAGTCATCGTTATGTGTCGCTGAAAGCGGTCGTTTGTCGTTGTAATACTTCGCAGACGACTAGTTTATAATAGGATAGGGATTTGGGAAGGTATGTCGTCTATTCTTCACCCATCTTCTTTCTTGGTCTCAATCTTGCGAATCTTCAACTTCTGTTCTTCCTGCTTTTCCTCTGCTTCTTACTTGCTTGTTGGCTCTTCTCTGGGCAGGATATAGAAATATTTATTGATAACTAGTCGCTTTGAAGTTCTCCTCCTAGTAACAGTTTGATAAATTGTTTGGGTGCGTCATTTTTAATTTGTGGAAGTTCTTCAGTTTCGTGCATCAGTGTGCTCTTTAATAGCAGTAGTGTGACTTTTACTCACATTTTTTGCCAGTGGTGGCTTGCCCAAGCGGTCTTCTCGTCTGGCCGTTTTATGCTCGCTCCGCTGTGTCGTGGCTCAGAGACCCTTCCGGCGTTCGCCGTCCCAACGCCGTCCCGCCGCGTCTCAGCAGGGGTCTGTCACTGTGCGGCTCGGTGTTCCATCCCAGCAGGGTTCCTCCTAGTGGGCAAATTTATTGCCCACTTTCTGTACAAGGGCCATCTGTTAGTTTCGCTGTCCTTTCCCTTCTCTGGACGCTCCTGCTATGTAGGAATCGTGTCTTGCTGATTACGTCCTTTTCTTTCTTGATACATCTCGCTTTGCAACTTGTGGGTCGTTGCATCTCTTCTTTGCTGGAGTTTTTACAATGGTTCTTACAAAAAGTTTTACTTATAATCATCTAACATATATCTAGTACCTACTTGTTATACGCCTTCTTAAAAAGGTTTACAAATTTCGGCGCCCTTTGCATGTTACAATTCTAAGATATTTGGAGTCTTAATGTCTACTCAAGAATCCTCAAGTTCGTTTTTTATTTTTGTGTAGTGTCGTGGTGTATAGCATTTTAGTATTTCATGCTGTTAGACTATCTATGCTTTATCCCTTCACCTTAATCTATCGTACTATTGGTGTTATTATTGAAACTACTTTCTATTTCCCACTTTCCTCTCTCTTCATTCTTCTTTCTCCTGAGGATCTTATCTGCAACATAATCTTGAAATATTGTGCTGATTATTTACCAGTAATAAAATTAATCTTCAAACTTTTACTGAAAGTGTTTAATACTGCCAGTCTTAGATAAATGTACCTCCGCTTTATCTCGTAAAATACCCTCTAATTCTCTTTTACTGTGTTCTGAAATACCTTGAACTTCTTGTAATTTTTCGTCGATTTCTTTATGGACTTCTAACATGAGTTGAGGCGATTCCTTCTTTTGTGCATACCATTCTAATTCTTCATCCTCTTTATCTCGCGTCATTCTTAATTGTTTGTTTATAACTGGTATCTCTTCTAATTTTAGCTTTTGCTCAAAGAGAAGTGTGATATTCCCGAATGTTACACTACCTTACCCCATATCTATTATCGCTCGTCTCTCATTTAAAAAATCTGCACCTATAATCAAATCTACAGTTAGTTTAGGTATAATCATGAAGTTGGCTTCGATCTTTTGACCTTGGCACGAAAGAGTTAACCTTGTTTGTCTCATAACTTCCTTAGCATTGTTTCTAATTGGACCTCTTACTTTAATCTTACGTGTTTTCAGAACTGGCAATTCCTCATTGGCATTACACTACATGAATAAATTTTCTGAGATCGCAGTCAGTTCACTTCCGCTATCAATTACAATATTGACTGGGATATGCTTTACCATGGCCTTCACAATTGGTTGAATTTGAAAGGGTTGGTTCTGTTCTTCTTCCTCTTGCATCAACGAATCCTCCACTGAATCATACATGAGTCTTTTTAGGAATTTCCCTTGTGAATTCGAACTTTCTGTAGGATAAGTTTCGACTGCTACTTCTCTCTCTCTTTTATTTCCTCTTATCTATTTCTTCCTTCATTTACGCTTTCTTCTTGCCTCTCGTCTTTTTCCTCAACCTCGTCTATCTTCTACTTCTTTGTCGCTACTTCCACATAATCGCATCTAAATGCTCTAATTATCGCTTCATAACTTCCTTCGTTATATACGTTGGGTTGTGTGCCCACTTGTAACTTATTTTCAACTTCTGTCGACTGAACATTATCCTCATTGAATACGCTTTCCCTGGTTTCCATCTCAAATAGCTCTGCAATACTCATTACTTCGTCCTTTCCTCCTACATTCGTTGTGCATGCCTCTGGTAATTCATCTTCCTTGTCAGTATTCTCCCAATTAATTTCGTCCCAACACGATATTGTTATTTTCTTGTCTTCGTTTTCATCTGGTCTCTGCGGATTTGTTTCTTCCTTCTTCTCTTCTCGTGATAAGATTTTTACTTCTCTGTTCAAGGTGCTGCAATTGTCCTGGGTCGGTGCGTCATTCTCTTTGGCATGGGCGCTTAGCTGTCAATTGGAACGTTTTTCGGGGTTTGGTGGTTTTACTTCCACCTCTTCTATCTGTATTCGCTTTTCTTGTTCAGCTTGATGATAGTGGTTCCTTTGTTGATAATTTGTCGGTCTATTGGTTCTCCAGTACCCGTTCCAGTTGTCGTTATTCCCTCTGTAATAGTTGTTGCCGTTCCTGGGTGAATTATAGTTATTGCCATATTCTCTTCTAAATCCATAACCGGTTCTTTGTTGAAATCTATTGTCGTTTCTTGGTGCGAAGTTATCACGTGCTTCGTAATTATTTTTTCTTCGTACTGTGTCTTGTGGATTCCACTGCTTTTTGCTTTCATTTTCACGTGCGCTTTGTCTTTTTCTTGCGTCATCTTCCGAAAATATGAACTCTAGTTCCCTTAGAATACCTTTAAATGCTTCGAGGTCATTGCCTCCGCGACCTACTAATGATTGCTGGTATTTCAATGGTAGCTTCATCGCGCATAATTTAATCAACTCTCCGTCACTGTATGGAACATCTAAGCATTGATTTTAGTTTGCCATTACTTCCAAAAATTTCAAGGGACTCTTCTCTCCTGAATTTTCAAAATATGGGTTCTGTAATAATTCGTACTTCACTCTGTTCTGTGCTTCGCTGGACCAATATCGTGAGAGAAACTTCTCTCTGAAATCTTCGTACGATCGGCATGTCGCTGCAACATTCTGCATGGTTTCTGCGACTGTTCCTGACATGTGTGCACATATAAAGTCTAATTTGTGTGCTAGCGTCCAGTGTTCTGGTAATCCTACTCGGAATTGATCAATAAAATTTCGTGGATGTAATGAGTTTCCTTCTCGAAAGTGTTTGAATTTTCTGACTGCGAGGAAATGATCGTTGTGGTACTTCGTCATAGTTCCATATGAAATTCGCGATTCTTCGCCACTTTTGTTTCTGATCATTTCTCCCGTCGTTATTTCCGGTTGTGGTAGACCCATTGGATATTGTCCACTGTAACTTTCGCGTAACCACGGTGCAGGCTGTCTGATTTCACATATGATTCTTTCCGCTTGTGACTGGAATCGCAAATGCATAATGTCTTCCTTAATTACTTCTTTTTCCGGTGCTGTTACAGATACGGATGTGGTTGCAGACTCAGTGCTTGTTTGATCTTGTTCACTACGCTCTTCAATGGTTTGCAACAATTCTGCTCGCAATTTCTGAAATTGTCGCTTCGTTTGCGCTTCTATTTTGACTATGCGGCTATCATATCTTTTCAGCGCTGCTTTTGTGATACGTTTGTGTAACACAGTTTTTTCAACAATTTCACGCGCTGTACCTGCTGCTTGTCTGGTAATTACGTTTATCTATTTCTTTAGTTTCTTGACTTCTCCCTGGGTGTTGTTACGTAATGTTTTGATCTCGTCCTCAGTGTCATTACGCAATGTTTGTACGTCCGCTTGTACCTTGTCAATGTCTGTTCTCAATTGATTGTGACCTATTATTAAGTTTCCTATCACTTTTCGAGATTCTTTTGCCTCGTCTTTAATACGACTTAGGTGTAACTGAATTTTTTTGTTTTGTTCTTTAATATCACTCATTTAACTCGTGGTTTCTGCATTCTGAATTTGAATTTGGTTCGCTATGTCTTTATTTTGCCTTCTCATGGTTTCCGTAATTTGTTGTAATAATTCTGCCAGATTGGTGGGTCCTATTGCGTTTTGTTCCGACGTCCTACGCTCTGTGTTTTCGCCCAAGTGTTGGTTCGCAGCCGATTGCAATGAACTATGTTGTGACACGTTTCTGCTCGCATTCCTTGTACAATGTGGTGAGGGAGCTCTGATTACTTGTACCATGGGTTCTACGTATTCAAGACGCAAGTTAGAATCCTCATCGACTGCCTCTCTACTTTCCTGCTTCTCTGTCGTTTGCTGACCTAGGTTTTCTATGCCTCGACGTACATTATCCTCGATATGGTGCGTTATCTGTCCTATTTCTCGCGATACTGCATCGTCTGTTGCATTGTCCTCTATTCTCTGTCCATTTTCATGCTGGTTCCCTACCTCAATTCGGTCAAAGTCTCGATATGCCATTGCTAATCATTCCGAATCTCTTATTTTCTGTTTTAAAAGCAATTCAAGTGCCCTACTTCGCGTCAACATGCGCTCATGGGATCTCACGAATTTCATAAATTTTTTGTTCACACGACATGACACTACCAAGACTGACAATCCATTCACTTACTTGTTGGGTCAGAACCAACTTGTCAACGATGTATCCGCCACCTGTGCGCTTGCATTGGAGAGAAAACTTAATTCTAACCATTTTCAAAACTTATAACTTAAATATGCTGTTGTCTCTGCTAGAATTCTCACTTTTTCTTGAACACTTTTACTATCTATTGCTGCAGCTACTGTTTTCGACTATGTATAACTTAGGAAAAAAAATTTTACTACGAAAATTTTTCAGCAGGATGTTGTTCTGACCTAGTTAGGCATGTGGTCGACCTTCAATCATGGTTTTTTACCATCCTGGCAGGGTCGCCATTTTCTAAACATTCATGGTGGTGTCTGTTTGTACTATATCGTGTCTCCCTACCACTTTCGCGCAACGACGCTCTGAGAGTGTTTTTTTAGGGAATTAACTAGTTTGAACATGGGACCTGTTGCTGGTAAGGAGACGCCAGACCACACATGACATATAGAATTCAGAAGAGTTCAGTGAGACTAGCGATGATATAACCAAATATTTAATGATCTCAGCGTCAACTCCACTGCACTCCCTGTAAAAGAATCTTAATACTAACTAAATATAGTGGAAAGGGTTCAAGGCTTTCCTATTTTTAGTTAGCTGGTAAAATAACGTCGAAAAAGCAGTTAAGTTTACCATTGGAAATTTTATTCTACTCACAAAACATCATTTATAAATTTCACTATTGATAAAAGGAAATTTTTTAATACAGGATGGTAAAAACCAACTGCGTTCAACAAAAATGTGAACGAATATTCCCTGAATGGTTTTCCAAGTTCTACAATCGATCGAAGGATGACCTATGCCATATCACATCTATAATCTAGGTTTAATTTAAGTTTCACAAAAGAGAAAACTATCAAAATGGTCTACAGTGACCCTCAATTATCTTTAATTACGTATTTAACTTGTCGTAAATTACAGTGGCTGATGTGGCTGCTCAATAACTATATAAAAGAAAAATCATCGCGTTTCAGACCTTTTCTTCAAGTGACAAATGTGAACACCATGAGTTTTAATTATCGATCGACACTAGTATTACGCAAAAAAGGGGTGTAACAGATGAGTCTTCTGCAGTTCTGAGTGAAGCCTTATGCGCTCAAAAATGCGGCATCGCGTGCGTTCATTACCTTGTCGGTGTTCAGGCAGCGTCAGGGCGACAGCGGCCGGAGCACCAGCCATCCTGCTCGCCGTCTCGGAACTCATTCTCTTCTAACTTCTCCTTACTACAATTTACCGAAGTTAGTTTAAGAAAACTATCTGGCTATGTTTTAATCTGACCAATCAGGGTCTCAATGTTAACCTTAAGCTCCGCCTACAAAAATTCTGTCTATGCAATGAGAAACGTTATACTTTTCGTGGTGGGGTAATGTTTTTAAAGTTTGCAACGTAACAGAGACGCTAAAAAGTCTCACGCTAAAACCTGCAGCTAGTGTAGTCCTTTTAGCGTTATCGTAAGATCTATACTGTTCTTCTGGAGGGCTCTATCTTTTAACATGGGCTGGGGGATGGTCCTTGACGTACCTGAGACGCGAAAAAGTCTCACGCTAAAACTTGCGGGTGGTAGTGGCCCTTTTTGTGTTATCGTAAGATCTATACTGTTTTTCTGGAGGGCTCTAGCTTTTAACATGTGCTGGGGGGTGGTCCTTTACGTAACAGAGACGCGTAAAAGCCTCACGCTAAAACGTGCGGGTTGTGTAGTCGTACAGGTAGGCTGGCGGAGTGGGTGTCCAGCCCCTCCCTTATCGTAGGGCCTTCTAGCTTAACACGGTTCTGCTCTCGGCTTCTGTTCTCGTTTCTCCCCTCGGAACTGCGTCTGCCTCACAGTGGACGGTGGGAAGGTACGACACGCATTTAGGCATTCTTGTGTTAGTCTGTGGCATTCCATTTGCTCACTCGTTACTTGTATTACTTTGGTTAATTTAATGTCACGATTTATTTGTGCTATGTGACATACTAGTAGATTTGCTTATTATGTCAGGGTTTTCATGGAAGGTGTTGGATTTGCCTGACACCTTACAAACCTCCTGAAAGCACGCAAGCATTGCAGCAATCGTCGAAAAGGGCCAGACCAAAGAAGAGAGAGTTATGGTCTGAGTGATCCCCTCATTCTGGAAGGCACAACGGATCAACAAACGTATACATGTATCATTGCCGGCCGAGGTGACCGAGCGGTTCTAGGCGCTGCAGTCTGGAACCGCGCGACCTCTGCGGTCGCAGATTCGAATCCTGCCTCTGACATGGATGTGTGTGATCTCCTTAGGTTAGTTAGGTTTAAGTAGTTCTAGGAGACTGATGACCTCAGAAGTTAAGTCCCATAGTGCTCAGAGCCATTTGAACCATTTGAACCATCTATCATTGGGGACCATGTACACCCCAAAATATAGTATGTTTCTCGTCTGCGCGATGGCATCTCATCAACAGTATAATGTAACGTTTCACAAGTTTGCAATGTACTTACGCGATCCGAAGAGCACCAGAACGTGTTGTACCTACTCCCCTGGCCACCAGAATTTCCGGTTTAAATCCCAGTCGAGGAAGTGTGGGACCACCACTGATCGGTTAGTTTGCGCCATGTATGCTCACCCGTGAAACCTAGCGCAGATGGCAACGGTAATGGAGTCGGAATGGCTCTACATTCCTGTCAGTACCTTCCAGAAATTGCATTTGTCACAGCGGTCCGCGATACAAAATGTGGTTATTCAGACTTTTGACAGGAGTTTACATTAATGTGGCTGGACAACGTGTGTCTGAAATCAGACTGCTGTCATCACACTTCTCAGACGGGTGATGTCCTGAACGCACTAGTATGTTGTTGTTGTTGTTGTTGTTGTGGTCTTCAGTCCTGAGACAGGTTTGATGCAGCTCTCCATGCTACTCTATACTGTCCAAGCTTCCGAGTAACTACTGCAACTACATCTTTCTGAATATGCTTAGTATATTCGTCTCTTGGTCTCCCTCTATGATTTTTACCCTCCGTGCTGCACTCCAATACTAAATTGGTGATCCCTTGATGCCTTAGAATAGGTCCTACCAACCCATCCCTTCTTCTAGTCAAGTTGTCCCACAAATTCCTCTTCTCCACGATTCTACTCAGTAACTCCTGATTAGATACGTGACCTACCCATCTACTCTTCAGCATTCTTCTGTAGCACCACATTTCGAATGCTTCTTTTCTCTTCTTGCCTAAACTATTTATCGTCAATGTTTCACTTCCATACATGGCTACATTCCATGCTAATACTTTCAACTCTACTTTTAACTCTATATCCGATGTTAACAAATTTCTCTTCTTAGAAACGCTTTCCTTGCCATTGCCAGTCTACGCATTATATCCTCTCTACATCGATCATCATTGGTTACTTTCATCCCCTAATAGCGAAGGTCATGTACTACCTTAAGTGCTTCCTTTTCCTAATCTAATTCCCTCAGCATCACCCGATTAAATTATACTACATTCCATTACCCTCGTTTTGCTTTTTTTGATGTTCATCTTACATTCTCCTTTCAAGACACTGTCCATTCCATTCAACTGCTCTTCCAGATCCTTTGCTGTCTCTGCCAGAGTTACAATGTCGTCGGCCAACCGCAAAGTTTTTATTTCTTTTAAATGATTTTTAATTCCTTCTCCAAATTTTTCTTGGTTTACTTTACTGCTTGTCGAATACACAGATTGAATAAAATCTGGAATAGGGTACAAACCTGTCTCATTCCCTTCTCAATCGCTGCTTCCCTTTCATGCCTCTCGACTCTTATAAATGCATCTTGTTTCTGAACAAATTGTAAGTAGCCTTTCGCTCCCTGTATTTTACACCTACCACTTTCAGAATTTGAAAGACAGTATTCCAGTCAACATTGTCGAAAGCTTTCTCTAAGTCTACAAATGCTAGAAACGTAGATTTGCCTTTCCTTAATCTACCTTGTAAGATAAGTCTTAGGGTCAGTATTGCTTCGCGTGTTCCAACACTTCTACGGAATGCAAACGGATCTTCCCGGATGTCGGCTTCTACAAGTTTTTCCATTCGTCTGTAAAGAATTTGTGTTATTATATTGCAGCTGTGCAGATAGTTCGGTAATTATTGCATCTGTAAACAGCTATTTTCTTTGGGAATGGAATTACTATGTTCCTCTTGGAATCTGAGAGTATTTCGCATGTCCCATGTACGTTGGTCACAAGGGCTGGTTCTCCCAAGGCTATCAGTGGTTCTAATGAAATGTTGTCTACTCCCGCGTCCTTGTTTTAGAATACAGAGCACATATTATTAATAACAAGAATCATCTCCAGGAAGAATTTGCATGTGTCCGGAGCATTCGGAGGAAATGGCTGCTTGCAAAACAAAATTTACAAACCTTGAATTTAAAACGGTATGTGCATGCACTATAAGCAAATTCAGAAGATGAATTTGCCTTTCTGCCAAAATATTGTAATTGTCACGAAACAGAAAATGTAGTGAATGTGCCGTGACAGTCGAAAAGGTGCGCCGGATCTCAAACACCACTTTCTCGAGGATGGCCATTAGGTTATCTTTGTTCAGAAAGCCGAATGGCTAGTACGAATGTTATCGAAACGCAGGAAATCCGTCGTCAAGAATTCTCAACTGTCACAACGTATTCTTAACGTTGCAGGATTATCGTAACTGAACGACTTGTATTTATATCGTTCCACGTCTTCTCATCTTCATTGACTCCATGCTCATCGACCCACTCATTTAATTTCAGTGCACTTAATTCGTTTGGTAAAATGAAGTATTTTTTTGCGTTGGACCACTCTTCTTGAACAAGTGAAGAATCAAAAAGATGGTTCAAATGGCTCTGAGCACGATGGGACTTAACATCTGAGGTCATCACTCCCCTAGAACTTAGAACTACTTAAACCTAACTAACGTAAGGACAGCACACACATCCATGTCCCAGGCAGGATTCTAACCTGCGACCGTAGCGGTCGCGCGGTTTCAGACTGAAGCCCCTAGAACCAGTCGGTCACAGCGGCCGGCTAATGAAGAATCATCCCATGTTTCACTGGGCAGGCACGTGCAAAGACTTGTGTGAGTGTAGACTTACGAAAGTTATGTCAGTCAAACATTATGAACCATTGTGTAACGTTGTGTAGAACATTGACTGTACTACTACAAGCTAAGAAATCTGCGGTGGCCTGTGATTTCGTAGACAGGGGCCACTAATTTTATTATTTTTTACAAATGTGAGTCATTTCTTTGTTATGTGTTATGAGTTTAATTACTATGTAAACATTGCAAACTTGGTATGAGAAATACAGGGTGTCCATAATTAAAGTTTCAGTTTTAAAATTCAGGAGGAAGAGACTACTGCTCAGAATGTCTTCATATTGGACCAATAGATGGCGCTATAAGCGTCAGAATGTGAACACGAAAAGACGCGTCGTACATTGCTGTTCTTCACTTTGCGTCCGAGAGGCCCAACATGACTGTTTTCATGAACGATCACACGCTGTCGGTACAGCTCTTTTAAAAAGCTGTTCCTCAGCTGAGTCCAGCAATGATCGCGCGGTGCTGGTAAAGCTCTTTTGTTACAACGGTGGCTGTACGACAGTAGCCTTGCAAAAATTCCGGCCACTCAAGAATATGAAAAAAGGCTTTGGTCCGATATCTGCTAATTCTTTGGAGAAAATGATTGCATAATTCGAATTAAAAAGTTCTTTTGAGGTATAGTGTGGTAGACGGAGGAAAGCAGTTGATCCGACCTGAGTCGAAGATGTGGCCACACCATTGCAGGAGGGATAGAACGATGGTGTGCAAACATGAAGTGGAAACGGAATTGCCTGAACGTTGGATATGTCTGAGAGCACGATGCATGAAATCCTGCGAATAATCCCGCGCTGCGAATAATCCCGTGCTGTATCAATACAAAAGCGACCTATGTTCATGAACTGCTGCCTGTTGATCTGCCAGCTCTAGAGCTTCTTGCGGACACTGAATGGCCATGGAACATCTTGTGGACAAACGAAGCCCATTTGCCCATTTACATCTCCAAAGACCGGTCAATAGGCAGTATCGCAGAATATACGCAACCGAAAATAAGCACGCATGACATCCGGTACCACTTCATTCTGCAAAGGTGGCAGTTTGACGTCATCGTTCATCTACGAGACTCGTTTTTTTTTTCTTTTTTCTTTTTGCGAGATGGCGCTCATCTGCTCATTGCACAGCCTTTGATGCGGCTACTTCAGAGACACAAGTAATGAATGACTATATCAAGAAATGTGTAACTGATTGTTACGAATACTTAAATTGATTATAACCAGTTGGTTTCAAAAATATTCTGTCTGCTTTAGGAATGGCGACCGAGTTATTTCATTGCATGAGGGGGGGGGGGGGGTTGTTTGGGGAAGGAGACCAGACAGCGAGGTCATCGGTCTCATCGGATTAGGGAAGGAACATCCCGACATTTGCCTGGAGGGATTTAGGGAAATCACGGAAAACCTAAATCAGGATGGCCTGACGCGGGATTGAACCGTCGTCCTTCCGAATGCGAGTCCAGTGTCTAACCACTGCGCCACCTCGCTCGTTATTTTCATTGCATGATTGGAATTTCATTAATCCAAGTAGTACCAAGGCTATTTCCATAACATGCATTACCAATGTGGCAGGGCGCACTTTATGACCACCCTAAAAATTTAAAAGAAGTACAAAATTTCTTAATTGTTGTTGAAATATATAAGCAAGTAAGGCCCTGAACCTGGAAATACTTAGTACGTTATGCATTGGAGAAAACGACATCTACTACTGAGGCATAAATTTTTGGGTCAAGTTGAACTAAAAAATTTTTAACATTGTAGAATCCGGTAGTAGAATTGATTAAAAACAATAAATATATTTTAAGAATTTTCAAATATGAAGTAAGTGACTAGAATACAATATATTCAAGAGGGGGGCACAAGGAACTGCCCACATTGCTACTGCCAGGGTTAAAATTCAAATTTTAATTGATGATAAATTTGACTAACTAATCTAAATTGGTGTTTGCAATTACATTTCTTTACAGTAATTTTTCTTAAGACAACTGCCATTCCTAGCGATTAGCTGTACACTTTTTCACATCGTTTCTTTCGTACTGCTTCGGAATCAATGAATTTCTACAAATTAGGTAGACTTAATCACTGTCGATCACAGCTTACGAATAAAGTCCTGAAGCATTAAAGAGCATCAGAGATCTAATTACTTTACAAATGAGTTAATGTGTAAAATATTTGCATTTAAGTGAGAAAATCTTTAGAACAGTTTGAAACTATGCTCGAAGTTTGTCGGAAGTCGCTAGGTGCTCTCATTGTGAAACAGTGGATGAATGTTGCCTGAGTAATTGGTGCTCAGTTTTAAGCAGAAGCTAGTTTTTCACGCTTCTCAATGTTTATGACGTCATATTCCTTGAACTGTATGTCGTCCGGCGATATGATTTTGCAAATAGAATGGTTTATGTGGATACCGTCTGTGTTGCGAATAGAGTTGGCAGTAAAGAAGTACCAGAGCAAATTAAAACGTCTTGTCTAATGCTGAAGTCCTCTGCACGATTAGCGAAATGCAGTAACCGATAAACTTTTTGCTTCCATAATTTTGTGGAGAGTGTCGACGAGAAAAGGGCTGGTAAAAATTTTGAAATTCCGTGCATAATTTTTTGCATGTCACTAAGTGCTCTCATAGTCAAATACAGGATGAGTATAATCCGTGTTTTAGCGCTAAGACATTTACTTGGCCTCAAGGGTTTTGGTGCATATACTGTATTCAAATATTATGAATCGCCTCGAAGGGAACGATCTATTGATACGTAATCAGCATGGTTTCAGAAAGAATCGTTCTTTTGAAACGCAGTTAGCTCTTTATTCGCACGAAGTAATGGCCGCTATCGACAGGGGATCTCAGGTTGAATCCGTATTTCTGGATTTCCGGAAAGCTTTTGACACCGTTCCTCACAAGCGACTTCTAATCAAGCTGCGGGCCTATGGGGTATCGTCTCAGTTGTGCGACTGGATTCGTGATTTCCTGTCAGGAAGGTCGCAGTTCGTAGTAATAGACGGCAAATCATCGAGTAAAATTGAAGTGATATCAGATGTTCCCCATGGAAGCGTCCTGGGACCTATTCTGTTCCCGATCTATATAAATGACCTGGGTGACAATCTGAGCAGTTCTCTTAGGTTGTTCGCAGATGATGCTGTAATTTACCGTCTAGTAAATTCATCCGAAGACCAGTATCAGTTGCAAAGCGATTTAGAAAAGATTGCTGTATGGTGTGACAGGTGGCAGTTGACGATAAATAACGAAAAGTGTGAGGTGATCCACATGAGTCCCAAAAGAAATCCGTTGGAATTCGATTACTCGATGAATAGTACAATTCTCGAGGCTGTCAATTCAACTAAGTACCTGGGTGTTAAAATTATGAACAACTTCAGTTGCAAGGACCACATAGATAATATTGTCGGGAAGGCGAGCCAAAGGTTGCGTTTCATTGGCAGGACACTTAGAAGATGCAACAAGTCCACTAAAGAGACAGCTTACACTACACTCGTTCGTCTTCTGTTAGAGTATTGCTGCGCGGAGTGGGATCCGTACCAGGTGGGATTGACGGAGGACATCGAAAGGGTGCAAAAAAGGGCAGCTCGTTTTGTACTATCTCGTAATAGGGGAGAGAGTGTGGCAGATGTAATATGCGAGTTGGGATGGAAGTCATTAAAGCAAAGACTTTTTCGTCACGGCGAGATCTATTTACGAAATTTCAGTCACCAACTTTCTCTTCCGAATGCGAAAATATTTTGTTGAGCCCAACCTACATAGGTAGGAATGATCATCAAAATAAAATAAGCGAAATCAGAGCTCGAATAGAAAGGTTTAGGTGTTCGTTTTTCCCGCGCGCTGTTCGGGAGTGGAATGGTAGAGAGATAGTATGATTGTGGTTCGATGAGCCCTCTGCCAAGCACTTAAATGTGAATTGCAGAGTAGTCATGTAGATGTAAATGAAGAAAAACAAACATTTTCGAACTGTAATACTTGTCTCATTGTATTAAGCTTTTAACATAAAATTATATATCTTAATGAGTGGATTATTACAGCGTTTTAAATTTTTAAATTCGGTCGTTAACTACGCGAATTTTTGAAAATCAAATTTTTGTCGTCCCTGGAGGTCGCTAGATAGGCAAACTACAGCAGTACGTGGTTTCGGGTTCCGAGATAATCGACAGCTAATATAGATACCGGACACTGGGACGGAGGGCTACTTGGTGTATGTTGCATCCAGTAGCGTGCTCTGAGAGACCAGACTAAGCCTATTACCAGGGCTGGTGACCAAGTCTGCTCCAGAGGGCGTGTAGTCAGGCAGACTCGAATAAGAATGTCTGTGCCCACGTTGGCGTTTGCACGCTCCGCTGGTTTAAAAACCTGGACTCAACAGCTACGCTGTGTACTGTTCGCCACGGAGCGTAATCGGCAGACGCCATGAGATTCGCACAATTCCCCCTGGTTCGACAGTTCAAATAGCATACCCCAGCTGAATATCTTTTGTTTCGCTCAGAAGTTTCTGATTCATTTCGATAAAAAATGTCGAGAAATTTTCGTGTTTGTTTGCAGATGTGAAAATTTAGTAAATACACGGTTACCCTTCGGATGTGTCGAAAAATAAATGTCCGAATTCATATTAGTGAATTGTACATAAAGCCTACTTTGTGTTTAAAAGGTTATAAACAGATATAGTTTTCTAAGCAGATAAACCTTTTGCAAAGATATGGAAATGTTTGAAGATTCTGAAAGAATTTAAAGCAAGAGTAATGTTGCTAGTTTTGACGTGAAATGAAAGAAAATATGTTAAAACATCGATTCTTTTTTCAGTGGGAAATATCGTCTCCGACTAAAGAATTGCGAAAGACATTTCGCTGACGTAGAACTCCCTGTGACTCACAAATAACAGTCAGTCACTTAATAAAAAGGGTACTCAGTTTTCCAAGAGAAGTGACAGACATGATACCTCCATTTGATAAGAAAATTTTACTGTCGTCATCCTAAAATTGTTGCCAGGGCTGAGTGAAGCGCTAAGTAAGAGATGCGGTACAGCGCAAATTGGGGATCTAATTTCGAACTCAAAGTAGGTCTATGCCACTTATCTATAATTATTTATTTAGTTTTAGTTTATTTCACTTCTATTATTGCACATATTTCTACTTTAATCAAATACCTTCTTCCTTTTGTTACAGTTGTCCTGCTGTTCCAGTTTTGGCTTCGAAGGTTGTCGTTCCTTTACCATTTCTTTCCTAACTGTTTTCCTCTTTTTTCCCGCCTTGCTCTTCTCTTGAGGGACAATGTATATTTGCAGCCTTATTTACACTTGGCGTCTGTTACCACCTGACCGATACCTCACAGGAAGCGATCTGCTCTCACGGGATACTGAAGAAATAAATCAATAATTACAAGAATCAAACAAACAAAACTAAGATGTCAGTTCTTGTTTTTGAGAAAAATATGCATAGCGTACTATATTTTCGTTTAATTGTTTGTGGTAGACGTTTCTCGTATTTTTTGGTGTATTCGTAACCATGTAAAATCGTTTCGATCACTTGCAACTTGTTTACTGAGGACAAGAGCCACCGTAACATATGGCTTTATTGTAACTGAAAATACTTTTTCCCATCCATAATTGCAACAGTATTTTCAGTAAAAGTGCTTCTTCATTTCCCGTTCCAAGCGTACTAGCGGTAACTCTGCATTCGCTGACCAACCCTATTTTGGTCAATCGGCAGCCTCCTGCGTTTTCTCTGTCTGACATCCGTGTTGCTCCTCACCTCCTACGGAGGGAGCGCACTAGTCGTAAACTCCGAACTAGTCAGCAGTCGTCTGGGTCCGCTGACCAGCTGCAGTACTGCGGCTACAGAATTACTGTTTCCGATATGACGCATTCTGATTGTTATTGCTCCTGTCGTCGCCTCTTCTTGTCACCGTCATCATCTTCCGTCGACGTCATTTGCCTTTCGCGTTACCAGTCTTCAGCTTCTACGTCACTACTTACATTGTGTTCAGAGTTGTCGACTGCACCGTTGGTGAACAAAATTTCTTCGCTTTACCCCTGCCAATTGTTCCGAAAATTAACGAGAGATCTTTCCGGCAACAGAAGTAGATTAGTCATCCAGATGCGTCTTTACTCCGCATCCACATTCATATATTTCTTTACTCTATATTCAAAATTATTCTTTCCATCTTCGCCAACAGACTCACTTCCAGAGCAGTTTCTTCGTTTCTCCAACGCACAACTTCCATACCTTCGAAATAGCCGTTTTTCAGAAATTAGGCTCTTACGAAAGTACACCTCACAGACACATCGGCAGCAGCCTCAACCACAGTGATATTACTAGCGCCCGCAGCAGCAACGTCACATCCACCAATCGAATACAATTCCCTAGGCTGTGGGGAAGCTATTTCTGCGCGATATTCTTTCTTCCTGTACCGCTAGTACAGTGAGGTGCACAAGTTGTGCAAGTTAGCTTTTGCGAAGTTTTGAAAGCAGGATTTTTATTACTACGAGATATTCGGCGTCGTGCGATACAGCTTCGACAATTTCGTGTCTTCCTACTAAGGTTAAGTCCTCACCCAGTCACGTGCAAAGGTCGGAAGAAACTACAATGACTAAGACACATCACATACATCTTTCGCTTCAAGAGACACTTCGTATTGCATCTTCACATAAGATCACCACTTTAAATGGCGATCAATATGTACAACGTGTAAGCATGATACCAACTTACAACCGTCCTTACGTTGTCATTCATTGAGTAGTTACCAGTTTTGGCTCTTCAGAGCACCGTCAATTGACAGATGATGGTTGGACAGATGACATCACTGTTACAGGTAGTTTGTTTAAACCAGCTGTTGGCCACTGATGTATCGTATATACGGTTCGTGATAATCCATTCGGTATCAACTAAGGCCTGAAGATGCTGCACTGAAACGCCGAAAGTAGTAGCTACACAATAAATGACAACGTAAGGACGGCTGTAGATTTTTATTTCCTGACTGAAGTGAGTGGCCGTAGTCCCCCAAGCCTCCTAGCACAAGGATGGACACACAGAAACCTAAATATTACTGGTGTAAGATGCACATATACATATTCACTTTGACTGGGCGACTTTTAACAGTGCGCTTTAAAATATACGGACGCCAACGCAACCACTAAAATTCTAGGAAAAGTATATATTTATCAACATTGGACCTACAATCGTCAAATCACAGCTCGGAAAAATAGGTGCATTATAGATTTCTTTTTAAGTCCTTTTTTTTCACTGTAGTAGACTTTCCAATATTCATGTCTCCATACAGGGATAATCACAACTTAAGACCATCGAACTCCGGACGGACTTTGTGCCAAGCCACTGCACTTAAAATCGCAACGGATCACAGGGTATACCTTGTTCCAGGCAACTCGAAAGAGTTACGAGAAATTGTAAGTAAAAGTGGGCAAATGTCTATAAGATACAATACATATGTAGAATTGTGGACAGTTGGGAATGTGAGTCTCACGGGAAGCGTGCAAGGGACAAGTTCCTGCAGTCGCGCAGTTCATCTGTGTCCTCGGTGGCTCAGATGGACACAGCGTTTGCCATGTAAGCAGGAGATCCCGGGTTCGAGTCCCGGTCGGGACACACATTTTCAGCTGTCCACATCGAGGTATAACAATAATACCTGTCTGCAGCTGAGGTTGTCAGTTAGTCATCATTTAAAATAAATCCGACTAGAGTGGGAAAGAAGAACTGAAGATGTGAGGACAGCATGGGTAGCTCAGTTGTTGTAGATATTGCCTGCGTGTGGCACGGTTCAGTTACGGTCCGGCATACAGTTTCATTCTGTCAAAATGTTTCGGTAGAACTGTTGGTAAAGTTTAGATCCACCCTATACATCTTTTTTGACAGTTCACACGAAGTGACTCGTGCTAAGAGGTACGCCATGTAGACGTCTGTTATAGACCGTAGTTATAATAGCGCGACACCCCAAGAGGAAGATGGGAATATTAAGTAGTGCTGCTCTAAGGAGTTTTCTTTATCGTGGTATGGCGACTCTGCCCTAATCTAACCAAGACTGAGGTGTGTGCTTTCCACTTGAACAATAAAATGGCCCACCAGGAACTGAATGTGAACTTCAGTGAACAAAGAGTCAAACACAGCTTCAACCCCAAATACACTGGCATAGCAATAGACCGCTCCCTGACTTACAAAAAACATCTAGAAAACGTAAGCCAAAAACTAAAGAGTAGCAACAACATCTTGAGAAAATTGGCTGGTTCGACTTGGGGAGCTCAAGCATCCACATTACGTACTGCCGCAATAGCCCTGGTACATCCTGTTGCCGAATATTGCTCTGCTGTCTGGCATTCGAGCACTCATACTAAGAAAAGCGACGTCCAGTTGAACGAGTGTGTGAGGATGATAACGGGTACTATTAAATCCACCCCAGTCCCTTGGCTGCATACTCTAAGCAATATCCCACCTCCACAATTGAGAAGGCAAGAAGCAGCAGCAAGAGAGTGGTCCAAAATTCATGACTCAGACTACCCATAGAATCTACCAATCCATGATGTTTTGAACGAAATACCATCGACCCGCTTGAAGTCACGGAAGCCTATATCTTAATACACAAGAACATCAATCTGACATCAAGGAGCAATGGCGGCACTTTTGGAATGATTCTGGAATTAATAAACAAGGTATCCAAGATCCTACTCTGGAATTATAGGGCTTTGACCTGATGAGATGTACCGGGACTAAATTAAACCGTATCAGAACGTGTCATGCAAGATGCAATGCATATAAGTACAAGTGGGGTCTATGCGACTCACCAGCTTGTGACTGTGGAGCACCAGAACAGAACGTCCGCCATATTATTGAGGAATACCCCTTAAGAAGATACGCCGGACCTGTCTCTGAGGTTATACAGGTTGATTAGGTATTTAAGCCGACAAACTGTGGGAGGTTTTAGTGGATATCAAAACAAACATTTTTCCCTAATGTTATTTTTTCCTATCAGGATCATTTAAACCGGTGGAGGCCGTATTACGCTATTCAGTTGTAGGCAACTACTGTCCACCAGTGTAGTAGTGCATTGTCTCTGTTTACTAATGGAGCGATACACCTGGAGTGAATACACTGATATGGTTGGTGGGTACTACGTAGCGCACCACAACCGACAACCTGCACAGCGGGTTTGTCAACAACAATATCCTGCACCATACGACCTTAGCCGATGTGTACCAACGTCTGCGTGAGACCGGGTCATGTAGTAGATTACCTGGACAGGGACGCCGTCGCACGGTAAGAACGCTGCAATTTCAGGAAGTTGTCTTGCAGCATGTGGAGCGGGATCCTTCAATCAGCACTCGTGCAATTGCAATTAACATTGGGACGAATCAGACAAATGTAAGAACAGTCCTTCGAGAGCAATTGTTACGTCCATTTCACTTACAGTGTGTCCACAACCTGGAACCAGTTGATTATGCAGCCAGAGCACAGTTTTCGCAGTGGTACCTGGAACAGTGTGAAATGCGTCCTACATTTCCATCTTCTGTGTTGTTTACCGATGAAGCAACGTTCGGGCGTGATGGAGTCTTCAGCATGCACAATTCGCATGTTTGGAGTGAGGATAACCCACATGCCACAGTTACTAGCGCTCAACAAGTGCGATTCTTCGTTAATGTGTGGGTCTGTGTTGTTGGGGACTGTTTAATTTGGCCGCATCTGATACCTAGGCCATTAATTGGCAGGCACTATTACAATTTTCTCTCCAGAGCATTGCCAGAATTGCTGGAAAACGTCCCACTTCCTACAAGACAACATGACAGGGCTCTGGCACATTCCAGTCGTCGTGTGCGTCGGTTCCTTGACCTACGGTTCCCAGAAACGTGGATTGGCAGAGGTACCATGGCGTGCTCGATCCCCAGATATGTCCCCTCTGGACTTTTTTGTATGGGGAGAGATGCGCTACCTTGTTTACGCAACTCCTGTTGCATCAGAAGAGGATCTGGTTGCCCGGATAGTAGCAGCATCAGCAGGAAAAATTCAGGATACTCCTGGGGTTTTTGCCCGTGTCAGACAGAACATGATCCGACGGTGTAACCTTTGTTTACGTATCAATGGAGGCATTTTTGAAAATGTACTGTAATTGATATTGGGTTGTGTTAATGTGTTGCCTCTTGGTCATAAAAAATGGAAAAATTCTTGTTGGTTTAATTAATTTGCTGTCAGAGAAATCTTCATTTACCGGTTTAAATACTCCTCATAGGAGAAAACGACGTCAAGGAAAAATATTTGTTTTGATCTCCCCTACAACCTCCTAGAGCTTCTTGGTTTAAATACTTTTCACCCTGTATATGTGAAACCCTCTGCTTTGGATTGGGTGTGCAATCTAGATATTGAGCTTCAAATGTATGAACGAGTTTCTAGTCAGGCTGGCCAAGCTTTTAACGTGTACTTATTTTGTCTTGAGTGTTTGTACTTTATCCTTTTGTGCTTCTCCTTGTTTTTTACACATGTACTATTTACACATTGTTTTGTTTTATACATTTCCTTTACACATACAAAATATTGTCGCTATATTGCCATACGCAAAATAAAAATAAATAAATTTATCGTGGTCACTAACGCTAGTGACGAGATGCCGCGTGTGCTTGAAGGCAGCGGCAGCTCTTGCCGGGCCGGCTTTCCTCGCGACTAGACCACACGCAAGTGGAAAGTGGAGCTGTCGGGCGGCGATAGGTTTCCATTTGAGGAGTGCGGAGGCAGCCGGCGCAGGTGCAGCGGGACGCAACAGCTGCCAGGTGGCACGAGCCATCTGCCTCTCTGGCTGCGCCTGCTGCCTGCTGCCGGGCGATCCACATGGCGCCGCAGCTGCCCCCTCTGTCCTGCCTCCTTATTGTTCTCCCCACCCAGGGGTCGTGCTACCACGTAAAAAGGCCACCCATCGCTGAAGAAGCAAAACACTAATTGGTGCTCCCTTTCTGCACAGAATTATAAGAGCTTTAGTGGGAGGTGAGGTCAACAAAAGTAAAACTAAGGGAATGCAAAGAAGCCAAATTCAATCAGATGATGGTGAAGGAATTAGAGAAGGATATTAGACACTACAAGTTGTGGTGTGCATACTGCAAGACCTTCGGTACACACACCATCAGATTATTTGACTTGTCGCTCTAATGAAGTAGGCGAGTGTCAGCAATATGTCTCGTGGTCTTAATCGTGGCGTGTTTATCTTCTGCCGTTAGGTCAGACGATAGAATTGCCACTTGCACGCTTAGAGTAGCAGATTGACGGTGACCAACTTTAAACAGAACTTGATTAATTTTCACACACATTTATTAAAATAATAAGAAGCATAGACTTCACGTAACTTGATTATGGATGCTGTTTACAATTGACAATCTGAAGTTCCTTTGGTCTTGGTACGTTAATCTTATTCTCACATATCTCTGATACTTGACAAAGTGACTATACATTTCTCTTCATGGATATGTACAGGAGTATGATAACCCTATTAGGCGCAGACTGAAACTTGACTATAGACTGGTACAGACAAATGCAGACTGACTAATCGGAGATCTGTACACTCGTAATAATACCTCCCGCGTTCACGTATCACTGCGCGAGTGTGATCTGCAGGGAGAAAAGGCTCTACGTTAGCAGCAATCTCATTCGCTGCGTTACATATTAATAAGCGGATCGGCGGAAGCAGCATTTGGTCCGTCTCTAAGACAGCGCCATCTCGTAGTGCGGAGACGGACGAGCGCTGCGCCTGCGCTGTTGTGCTTAGAAGGGCACGCTCTAGTTGGAAAGTTGTGTACGCGCTGACTACGCGGAACTATATACACAACACGAGTAGTAAGTGGGTTTTGCAACTTGGACAGCAAAATAACTTCCAATGGCCCACGTATAGAGGATGTAAAATGTAGACCTCTGTAAAAGAGGAATTCGTTAACTTGTAATATAATTTTAAGTGCTGGGAATATTTTCTGATGATATTTGTCAGTAACGTATCTTTTTTCAATAGTGAAACTTGTACCAATGGCAAATGGCTCAAACGGCTCTGATCACTATGGGACTTAACTGCTGAGGTCATCAGTCCCCTAGAACTTAGAACTACTTAAACCTAACTAACCTAAGGACAACACAGACATCCATGCCCGAGGTAGGATTCGAACCTGCGACCGTAGCGGTCGCACGGCTCCGGACTGTAGCGCCTAGAACCGCTCGGCCATACGAATAGCAGTTCAGACAAGAAGGAAATAGGAGATTTTCAAATGCGGTGTTACAGGAGACTACTGGAGATTATACAGGCAGATCGAGTAAGTAATGAGGAGGTACTGAAAGGAAATGGAGAGAAAAAATGGCACGACATGGCTGAAAGAAGGGATCATTGATAGGTTACAACTTGAGATATCATTAAATCGTCAATTCTGTAAAGGAGAGAAGTGCGGATGAACATACTAAGCAGCTTCAAATGAATGTAACGTGGAACACTTATTTGGAGATGAAAAATACATGGAAGATAGACTAGCGCGGAGAGCTGCATCGAACCAGCATTTGGACTGAAGACCACAAAAACAACAACAACAACCACCATGATATGAAATTCAAATATGTGTGAAATCATATGGGACTTAACTGCTAAGGTCATCAGTCCCTAAGCTTACACACTAATTAACCTAAATTATCCTAAGGACAAACACACACACACGCACACACACACACACACACACACACACACACACACACACATATGCCCGAGGGAGGACTCAATCCTCCTCCGGGACCAGCCGCACAATCCATGACTGCAGCGCCTTACACCGCTCGGCTAATCCCGCGCGGCCGCTATGAAGTGACAGTCGTAAGTAAACATGAGTATAATGTCAAAGTTGAAAGTAAAGTGTCCCGGGGGATTCTGAAGCCTCCTTTTGCTCTTCCTCTACAAACTCGATCATTTAACCTTTGTGATAGAAATTTCCTTTAGAGATCTGAGAGGATAAGACAGGTGTTATCAGTACCTTCATCATATCTGCAAACTACTAATCGTTCAACGCACCGTAAGTCCTTCCCCAGCGTCCGCATCTGCCAATATTTCAGTACACCGAAGTTTTGACAGTAGGGTAGCACCTGGCTTGCATTTTCGTCCGTCTGAGTAGGATGTCGTAATTTACATTCCGTATACTGATGACTAGACTCGGTTAACACGACATCTTGATGCAACATGGTGAGTGACGTTGTTGTCACAGTTTTCATACTGTTTAATAATGCCCATATAATCCGACTATGAAATTTGCGGTAATTCGCCACAACGTTATGAACCATTTTAGCGTGATATACTTCTCAATACAATAAGCGTTGCACTGTGTATATCGAAATACATTATGTGATCAAAAGTATCCTGACACCTGGCTGAAAATGACTTACAAGTTCGTGGCGCCCTCCATCGATAATGCTGGAATTAGCCTTGATGACAGCTTCCATTCTCGCAGGCATACGTTCAATCAACTGCTGGAAGGTTTCTTGGGGAATGGCAGCTCATTCTTCCCAGGGTGCTGCACTGAGGAGAGGTATGGATGTCGGTCGGTGAGGCCTGGCACAAAGTCGGAGTTCCAAAACATCCCAGAGGTGTTCTATAGCATTCAGGTCAGGACTCTGTGCAGGCCTAACCACTCCGCCACAGGCCGTGCGTTATGAACAGCTGTTCGATAGTGTTGAAAGTTGCAGTCACCATCCCCAAATTGCTCTTCAACAATGGGACTCTTGAAGGTGCCTAAAACATCAATGTAGGCCTGTGCTGTGATAATGCCACGCAAAACAACAAGGTGTGCAAGCCCCCTCCATGATAAACACGACCACACCACAACACCACCGTTTCCAATATTATTTGGCACTACACACGCTGGCAGATGACGTTCACTGGGCATTCGCCATGCCCGCACCCTCCATCGAATCGCCAGATTGTGTACCATGATACGTCACTCCACACAACGTGTCTCCACTGCTCTTTTCTCCAATGAGTTTTCCCACCTCCTGCCAAACTGTCATAGTACTTCCAGTGGATCCTGATGCAGTTTGGAATTCCTGTGTGAGGGTCTGAATAGATGTCTGCCTATAACACATTACGACCCTCTTCAACTGTCGGCGGTCTCTGTCAGTCAACAGACGAGGTCGGCCTGTGCGCTTTTGTGCTGCACGTGCCCTTCACGTTTCCACTTCGCTATCACATCGGAAACAATGATCTAGGGATGTTTAGGAGTGTGGAAATCTCGCGCACAGACGTATGAAACAAGCGACACCCAATCACCTGACCCCGTTCGAAGTCCGTGAGTTCCGCGGAGCGCCCCTCTCCGCCCTCTCACGATCTCTAATGACTACTGAGGTCGCTGATATGGAGTACTGGTAGTAGGTGGCAGCACAATGCACCTAATACAAAAAACATATGTTTTGTGGGTGTCCTGATACTTCTGATAACATAATGTACATTTAAGAGGAAGTTGATTTTGACTGATTTTATATTATACAGATTATTTATGTGCATGTAATGGAAATAAACAAAAACTCTTATCCTGACACAGCCGTTTAATTTGAACCACCAAGAATCAGCCTGTAGGTACATCTGCGGCTATCAACGTCGGTGCCGTGTTTTATCCGCAATGTGTAAGGCGCGAGCAAAACGTTTCGGTTTGAGGGCGTTGCTGTAGCATGTGTACGACGTAGCGCAACTCCGACGCGGGCGTATAAACAGCAATATGTAAGCAAAAGATTAATGTGGTGTGCGTGTTATTCCGACATGCTTGCGGTAAATGCGGAAATGTGACGCATGGCGACGTTACTACCAAAAGCGCCCAAGCAGGGCCGACGTGCTGTTATTGTTTTAACGGCTGCCGAAGAACAAACACCGGTAGACAGTCCTCGGAGAATGAAGAATGTGTAAGGGGGAGCTCGTCTGTCGGAAAATACCGTTGTGGATTGATGCGCGGCAAAAGGTACTGCTTCTGCTGTTGCGATGTTTTACAAAAGGGATATTTTAAACCTGTACCGTCGGGGAGATGCTTGCCTCAGTGCTTACGGTGATTTTGCCTGGTTGGCATACCGATTCTGGACTGTAGAGCCTTCGATCGGAAACTTTTTGATCAACCTCTATAACTGTTACTCTGGGCAGATTTATTTCTCTTGTTTTCTGGTGCTCTCAAGTGATGAAAGACTGTTTGAGATTCACATGTAACAGAGAGCTCACTCATGAGTTTTCTGACGAAGCAGAACTATTGAGTAAAATTCCTCAGTGTTGTAACGGTTGTCTCTTATTGTTGTCATGTCTCAGGCTAGTTTGATGCAGCCATTTTCTCATGCAAGTCTTTTCACATCTCCTTAAGTTCTACACCCTATATTCATTTGAAAATGCTTACTGTATTCAAGGACCCCACTTCACTCCATTATCAAATTACTTAGTCCTTGATATGCTTACCTTTTACCAATTTCTGCTAAAAAGCGCTTTTAACCCTGGTTCTGTACAATACCTTTTGATTAGTTGCACAATCTGTCCACGTAATTTTCAGCCTTTTACGATGGCAGCACGTTTCTAAAGCTGAAATTCTCTTCATATTTGTACTGTTTATCGGTCACGTTTCACTTCCATATAAGGCTACAGTCCAAGCAAATACATCGCTTGGAAAAAAGGAAGCAAGTCAGAACAGGAGGTAACTGAATGAAAATTGAAGAGTTGAAAGGGTGTGTGATGTTATGTCTGTGATCACAAAATAGTGTGAAATTTACGAATAACTTGGTAGCCTGAGACCACTTATCACTACGACAAAGCATACCTCCCCTGATTTGGATGCGTGCATTGGGAAGAGTGTCACAAAGCTGTTTCATCCTTTTCTGAGGCAACCTCGCCAACAACAGTGCATAATGCTCCTTGATATCGAGGAAACTGACTCTAGGACGGAGTTGACGTGTTAACTGTTATCACATATCTTCTATCGGAGACAGATCTGGCGATTTTTCGGGCCACAAGAGTAGCTTATCATCACGCAGACAGCTCACAGAGACACGTGCTATGTGTGGACGAGTATCGTCCTGTTTAAAAAAGGCACTAAGAGACTCTCGTATGAGCAATAAACACATGAGGACGCTGGATGTCTGTGACGTACAGCCGTGCTGTCACAGCTCCCTCTATAACTTCCAGTCGTGACCAAGTCATACCTGACGCTCGCATGCGGTCCAGCCTCGTACCGCTGTCACATCGAAAGCCCCGCAGATATGGTTGTTGCACCATTCGAACAGCCGGTCAAATGAAGAACCACAATGACCTACCCCCGTGTCAAACTCTGTTAGGTGCTGATACAGCTGGCTCACACGAGTTCGCGACATCTCCGTGTCCTTCACAGTGATCGCTCAACTTCTGACGCTGCTTTCGCTTCTAGAGTACTTTACAGGGCCTGGTAAGAGCACTAATTATGAACAACACTAACGCACTCTGGTGGTCATTCTACCTGTCACAGAGAATCGCAACTCTAATCGTTTACACGCCTGCCGATGGTGTCTACGTCTACTAAGTTACATTGACTTTCGTCCATGACTTCTGGGTATTTCACTATTCTCGTCAGACAGAGTACTTTTGTAACACACTTCATGTCGAATAACTTCTGGTGCTTGGTGTCCACAGTTAAAATGAGTTTTTTTGAATTTTCCGCCATTTACTATATAATCACGAAATAGAGAGATAATTGAACAGCAATTTAAGAAGTTTTTATGTAAAGGTTAAATTATGAACCGCTAGACAATGGCCGCGACGGGTGGCCGCGTGGTCTTAGACGCCATGTCACGGAATGCGCGGTCGCTCCCGCCGGAGGTTCGAGTCCTCCCTTGGGCACTGGTGTGTGTATTGTTCTTAGCATAAATTAAGTAGTGTGCAAAACTAGGTATCGATGACCTCAGTAGTTTGGTTCACACACATTTCGACATTTTGCTTTACAATGACCTATTCGAAAGTAAAGTTCTGTGTACTGACTTGGCAGAAAATCCTAAGAAATTTTGGTCTTAAGTCAAAGCGGTAGGTGGATCAAAAAAAAAAAAAAAATGTCCAGACACTCAGTGACCAAAATAGTACTGAAGCAGAGGATGACAGATTAGAGGCCGAAATACTAAATGTCTTTTTCCAAAGCTGTTTCACAGAGGAAGACTGCACTGTAGATACTTCTCTAGATTGTCGCACAGATGACAAAATGGTAGATATCGAAATAGACGACAGAGGGATAGACAAACAATTAAACTCGCTCAAAAGAAGAAAGGTCGCTGTACCTGATGGGATACAAATTAGATTTTACACAGAGTACGCGAAGAAACTTGCCCCCCTTCTAGCAGCGGTGTACCGTAGGTCTCTAGAAGAGTGTAGCGTTCAAAAGGATTGGAAAAGGGCACAGGTCATTTCCGTTTTCAAGAAGGGACGTCGAACAGATGTGCAGAACTATAGACCTATATCTCTAACGTCGACCAACTGTAGAATTTTGGAACACGTATTATGTTCGAGTATAATGGCTTTTCTGGAGACTTAAAATCTGCTCTGTAGGAATCAGCATGGGTTTCGAAAAAGACGATTGTGTGAAACCCAACTCGCGCTATTCGTCCACGAGACTCAGAGGGCTATAGACACGGGTTCCCAGGTAAATGCCGTGTTTCTTGACTTCCGCAAGGCGTTCGATACAGTTCCTCACAGTCGTTTAATGAACAAAGTAAGAGCGTATGGACTATCAGATCAATTGTGTGATTGGATTGAAGAGTTTCTAGATAACAGAACGCAGCGTGTCTATCTCAATGGAGAGAAGTCTTCCGAAGTAAGAGTTATTTCAGGTGTGCCGCAGGGGAGTGTCGTAGGACCGTTGCTATTCACAATATACATAAGTGACCTTGTGGATGACATCGGAAGTTCACTGAGGCTTTTTGCAGATGATGCTGTGGTGTATCGAGAGGTTGTAACAATAGAAAATTGTACTGAAATGCAGGAGGGTCTGCAGCGAATTGACGCATGATGCAGGGAATGACAATTGAATCTCAATGTAGACATTATCTAGGAGAACGCATTAGGAGTGATTTAAAATGGAATGATCATATAAAGTTGATCGTCGGTAAAGCAGATGCCAGACGGAGATTCATTGGAAGAATCCTAAGGATATGCAATCCGAAAACAAAGGAAGTGGGTTACAGTACGCTTGTTCACCCACTGCTTGAATACTACTCAACAGTGTGGGATCCGTACCAGATAGGGTCGATAGAAGAGATAGAAAAGATCCAACGGAGACCAGCGCGCTTCGTTACAGGACAATTTAGTAATCGCGAGAGCGTTATGGAGATTATGGATAAACTCCAGTGGAAGACTCTGAAGGAGAGACGCTCAGTAGCTCGGTACGGGCTTTTGTTGAAGTTTCGAGAACATACCTTCACCGAGGAGTCAAGCAATATATTGTTCCCTCCTAGGTATATCTCGCGAAGACACCATGAGGATAAAATCAGAGAGATTAGAGCCCACACGAACAATACGAGACTGGAATAGAAGGGAGAACCCATCGAGGTATTCAATTTACCCTCCGCCACACACCGTCAGGTGGCTTGCGGAGTATGGGTATAGATGTAGATGTAGATCTGGTTTTAAACACCTCTCCAGCCATCATTTTTGGGTTTTCCAGTCAACAGCGGAGAAATGTTGTCATTCTAAAAATGCTTCTTAGAATTTCCATTAATTTTCGATGTTTACATGTTTCTCTAGTTCAAGAAAGTCTTTCTTCCTATCGCCAGTTTCATGTTATAACTTCTTCCGTTATTAGTAAACCTGCTACCCATATAGCCAAAACTCGTCCACATCTTTTAGCCTGATATTTACTAATCTGATTCTCTCAGCGCCATCTGTCTAAATTCGAGTATACAGCATTATCCTCCTTTTCTTTTTCCGTGTTCGCATTGGAAGCTCGTTCCAGGATTGCCCATTCTGTTAAACTGCTCTCCGAACTCCTGTTTAGTAGACTATCACTGTTACCGACAATCTTCAAAGTCTACCTGAAACTGAATTCTTCTTCATATTGCCCCTTATTTTGCTTTATTGTTGTCCAGTATTCAGACTGAATTAGTGTGAGGGAGGGGGGAGGGGAGAAATGCAGTGTCCCACTCCCTTTCCACTGGTTATATACTAATAGCATGTAGAACAAAGAGGGTGATCATTACCAAACTTGACCGTCTTTATTAGTACTTTGACTTAAAAAACGTTCAGATGAAACTATTGTCTCCCTTATTTGGGCAGTAACAGCCGATTCAGAGTCAAGCCGCTCTCTGGCATAGAACAAGCTACTATTATCTACTTTTCTGTCGACTGGAACAAGATAAATGGCACCGTCGGTGTGATACAAAATGATCTACCCAGATACTGCCATTTTTTTCTGCTCTAGAGAACTGCATTTAGCAACAAACTTGGACAGTTTCTCAACTCATCCCATTTCTCGTTTAACCGAATAGAGTGTATATTCCTACGTTATTCGAAACATCTCAGTAATTCAGTTGGAAACGCTCGTACATCAGTCACGGAATTTATTCCCCAGCCTCTCAGTTTCATCTGAAAAAGCCAGAACCACGATTCTGGTCAGAGTTCCATCCGACGGCCCAGAGTCTCGTCACCAGCCAATGCTGGACGCTGCATCTAGGGCATGGGATCAGCACAACGCTCTCCCGGCCATTGTCGGGATAGCAGGCGGGCTGCCACCACTTCTCATTCGAGTAACTCCTCAGCTGGCCTCACGAGTGTGAGAGGACACCGTTACTGTCCTGTCACCAAGGAAAAATCCCCGGCAGTAACGGGAATCGAGCCTTCGGTCCCGCACATCGCAGTCAGCACTGACGACCCGCAGTCCTGGAGGCGGACAGTTTAGTCGGAAATGTAAATACGTAGTGTGATTCTTATTAAAGTTTAAAATAACCGAAGAGCCGTAGATGACACTGAGACAAGTAATTTAATACTAGGCACATGGTGCCGCAAAGGTCGGGAAATGCCCCAAAAGAGGATAACAGGTGACAAACATGTGATGTCACATCCAAAATACGACGATATTTTCGAGCGCGTGGATGAGGGGATGACTGAGCCTTGCATTCAAGAAACCGGTGCAAATGTCTAACACCTTTTGCAAACGTGATCTGTTATAATTTTTTTTCTCGATGTTGCCAAGCAAAAGCTGTTCCTATTTAGTGTCTCTTTCCTTTACCCCACCTATTTTTTGTTTAAAAATATTACGTATTATTGAAAACGTGCTCATTTACGGTTATGATATAATTCGAGATCTTCTACTCATTTATGAGTGATGCAAAACGGTATGTTTTTATTGTCCTGTACTTTGACAGTGAGGAGACCGCTAAATAAATTAATAAATTTACACCTGAACGTGTACACATAATTGTCTCTGAAAAGATACTGCCTGTTAGACACACCGAGCGAGGTGGTGCAGTGGCTAGCATACTGGACTCGCATTCGGGAGGACGACGGTTCAATCCCGCGTCCGGCCATCCTGATTTAGGTTTTCCGTAATTTCCCTAAATCGCTCCAGGCAAATGCCTTAATGGTTCCATTGAAAGGGCGCGGCCGACTTCCTTTGTATTCTTTCCCTAATCCGATGAGACCGATGACCTCGCTGTCTGCTCTCCTCCCCCCAGAAACAACCAACCCAATCTGTTAGACACTTGATTCAAACCCCGAGCCCCATGCACTATAGTTGCACACGTAGGCGATGAGCCACACCGAAATGAATACTTGACTTTGGTTCCGATGATCAGGTGCGACAAACCTATAAACTCAAACATGAGGTATGACATATAGTCACGTCATAAGTTCAACATCTGTCACGCCTTCTTAGGGCATTCCCCAACATTTGTGTGTTATATTTACGTTGTTTTTGGAGGCTTTTAAACGTTAATAATTATCACACTGTATGTTATTTATTGAATAATGGGGCTGTACTAGTTCACAAACAATGGGCCCATTGTTCTCCTTGTGTAAACAAACCAGCCATTTGGTGTGCAAAATTTATGACCCTTTTGTAAGAAACTGGCCACTAAGGTTCTTACTTATTATTAACAAACAGGTACACGTGCCCATTGTCGTGTAGGGCCCCGGCGAGCACGAGGAAGTGCCGTAATACGACGTGGCATGAATTCGACTAATGTCTGAAGAAGTGCTGGAGAGAACTGACACCATGAATCCTCCAGGGCTGTCTATAAATCCGTAAGTTTACGAGGTAGTGGAGATCTCTTCTGAACAGCACGTTGCAAGACATCCAAGATATGCTCAATAATGTTCATGTCTGGGGAGTTTGTTGCCCAGCGGAAGTGTTTAAGGTCAGAAGAATGTTCCTGGAACCACTCTGTAGCAATTCTATACGTGTGGGGAATTGAATTGTCCTGCTGGAATTGCCCAAGTCCGTTAGACTACACAATTGATAAGAATGGATTCAGGTGATCAGAAAGGATGCTTACGTACATGTCACCTGTCAGAGTCGTATCTAGACTTATCATGGTCCCCACACCACTCCTACTGCACATGCCCCATACCATTACAGAGCGTCCACCAGCTTGACCAGTCCCCTGCTGACATACAGGGTCCATGGATTTATGAGGTTGTCTCCGCTAGACACAATTTGACACGAGACTCGTCCAACGAGGCAACAAGTTTCCAGTCATCAACAGTCCAATGTCGGTGTTGATGGGCTCAGGCAAAGCATAAAGCTTTGTGTCGTGCAGTCATCAAGAGTGCACAAGTAGTTCTTCGGCTCAGGAACTCCATACCGATGATGTTTCACTGAATGGCTCGCACACTGATACTTCGTGATCGCCAAGCATTGAAATATGCAGCATTTTCCAGTTCCGTCGCGTTGAACGATTCTTTACAGTCTTCGTTGGTCCCTTTCTTGCAGGATCTTTTTACCGCCGCAGCGATGTCGGAGATTTGATGCTTTACCGGATTCCTCATATTCACATTACACTCGTGAAATGATCGTACGGGAAACTCCCCACTTCATCGCTACCTCGGAGATGCTGCGTCCCATGACTCGTGCACCGATTATAACACCAAGTTCAAAATCTCTTAAATCATGACAGCCTGTCATCTTAGCAGCAGTAACCGATCTAACAACTGCGCCAGACATTTTTTGTTTTATATAGGGTGTTACAAAAAGGTACGGCCAAACTTTCAGGAAACATTCCTCACACACAAATAAAGAAAAGATGTTACGTGGACATGTGTCCGGAAACGCTTAATTTCGGTGTTAGAGCTCATTTTAGTTTGTGCTTCCACCTACGCTCAATGGAGCGCGTTATCATGATTTCATACGGGATACCCTACCTGTGCTGCTAGAACATGTGCCTTTACAAGTACGACACAACATGTGGTTCATGCACGATGGAGCTCCTGCACATTTCAGTCGAAGTGTTTGTACGCTTCTCAACAACAGATTCGGTGACCGGTGGATTGGTAGAGGCGGACCCATTCCGTGGCCTCCACGCTCTCCTGACCTCAACCTTCTTGACTTTCATTTATGGGGGCATTTGAAAGCTCTTGTCTACGCAACCCCGGTACCATATGTAGAGACTCTTCGTGCTCATATTGTGGACGGCTGTGAGACAATACGCCACTCTCCAGGGCTGCATCAGCACATCAGGGATTCCATGCGACGGAGGGTCGATGTATGTATCCTCGCTAACGGAAGGCATTTTGAAAAAATTGTTTGAAGTCACGCTGGTACGTTCTGTTGCTGTGTGTTTCCATTCCATGATTAATGTGATTTGAAGAGAAGTAATAAAATGAGCTCTAACATGGAAATTAAGCGTTTCCGGACACACGTCCACATAACATATTTTCTTTCTTTGTGTGTGAGGAATGTTTTCTGAAAGTTTGGTCGTACATTTTTGTAACACCCAGTATAGGCGTTGCCGACCGCAGCGCCGTATCCTGCCTGTTTACATATCTCTGTATTTGAATGCAAATGCCTATACCAGTTTCTTTGGCGCTTCAGTGTATAATGCAGTATCAAAACACAACTGCTTCACCCTTATCTTAATTACTATAATTTATTGCCAAAATGACTACTGGATGTTTATCCATGCTACCCCTGTGTTTACAGATATACACTCCTGGAAATGGAAAAAAGAACACATTGACACCGGTGTGTCAGACCCACCATACTTGCTCCGGACACTGCGAGAGGGCTGTACAAGCAATGATCACACGCACGGCACAGCGGACACACCAGGAACCGCGGTGTTGCCCGTCGAATGGCGCTAGCTGCGCAGCATTTGTGCACCGCCGCCGTCAGTGTCAGCCAGTTTGCCGTGGCATACGGAGCTCCATCGCAGTCTTTAACACTGGTAGCATGCCGCGACAGCGTGGACGTGAACCGTATGTGCAGTTGACGGACTTTGAGCGAGGGCGTATAGTGGGCATGCGAGAGGCCGGGTGGACGTACCGCCGAATTGCTCAACACGTGGGGCGTGAGGTCTCCACAGTACATCGATGTTGTCGCCAGTGGTCGGCGGAAGGTGCACGTGCCCGTCGACCTGGGACCGGACCGCAGCGACGCACGGACGCACGCCAAGACCGTAGGATCGTACGCAGTGTCGTAGGGGACCGCACCGCCACTTCCCAGCAAATTAGGGACACTGTTGCTCCTGGGGTATCGGCGAGGACCATTCGCAACCGTCTCCATGAAGCTGGGCTACGGTCCCGCATACCGTTAGGCCGTCTTCCGCTCACGCCCCAACATCGTGCAGCCCGCCTCCAGTGGCGTCGCGACAGGCGTGACTGGAGGGACGAATGGAAACGTGTCGTCTTCAGCGATGAGAGTCGCTTCTGCCTTGGTGCCAATGATGATCGTATGCGTGTTTGGCGCTGTGCAGGTGAGCGCCACAATCAGGACTGCATACGGCCAAGGCACACAGGGCCAACACCCGGCATCATGGTGTGGGGAGCGGTCTCCTACGCTGGCCGTACACCTCTGGTGATCGTCGAGGGGACACTGAATAGTGCACGGTACATCCAAACCGTCATTGAACCCATCGTTCTACCATTCCTAGACCGGCAAGGGAACTTGCTGTTCCAACAGGACAATGCACGTCCGCATGTATCCCGTGCCACCCAACGTGCTCCAGAAGGTGTAAGTCAACTACCCTGGCCAGCAAGATCTCCGGATCTGTCCCCCATTGAGCATGTTTGGGACTGGATGAAGCGTCGTCTTACGCGGTCTGCATGTCCAGCACGAACGCTGGTCCAACTGAGGCCCCAGGTGGAAATGGCATGGCAAGCCGTTCCACAGGACTACATCCAGCATCTCTACGATCGTCTCCATGGGAGAATAGCAGCCTGCATTGCTGCGAAAGGTGGATATACACTGTACTAGTGCCGACATTGTGCATGCTCTGTTGCCTGTGTCTATGTGCCTGTGGTTCTGTCAGTGTGATCATGTGATGTATCTGACCCCAGGAATGTGTCAATAAAGTTTCCCCTTCCTGGGACAATGAATTCACGGTGTTCTTATTTCAATTTCCAGGAGTGTACTTTATGAACACTTAATGGATATAACTCATGACCCAATGTCATAACTTAGCAGCTTCTATATTTATACCACTGTTACTGTTATTTTTGACCCACTTTCATAACATAGCTGTCTCTACATTTACATCTCTATTATCTTTATTACTTAATTTATGACACACTATGCCTCTTACAATCACAATAAGGTTGCCTCTATATTTATGTCATCCTCGTCTTAATTACTGTATCACTCAGAAATGGCCAACTCTCTATGAAATTACTATTATTCTACCTAAGGGAAGTATTAGGAGCTTTTCTACAGAGATGTATGTACATTAAGGAATGAATATATACAACTCTAGTTCTCTAAACAAGCTGTCAACATTTTGGTAACGTCTCATGGAAGTTCTCGGCCCATAACTTTGGGTGTAGACAGTTCGCGGTGTCCAGAAACAGATAAAATTTCTGTACGGACGCGAACACTTCCTAAGCTTCGGCCATGTCGCAAGATATCTTATTGGCATTTATGTTCATAATTATTGGCGGATGACAGTGTGACAGCTCTCCTCTGATGAGGCACGACCTTTCAGAGAAATCACGAATCTCTTAATCTTCCCTATTGCATTCTGCTTCGCTCTGACTTGTCACGTTCTCTCTCCCGCTATTGTATATTGAAAAATCTGCTGCCTTCTCTCTGATGAATGCCTTCTACGTCTCCTTGTCCATGCGGTGTATAGTTTCTCGCGCATTCTTAAATTGCATCAAATTTCTTTTCTCGGAGTGCTGACTAAGGTTTGTAGGTACCGTTCTATCACATGCTGTTTCCTGCCGATTTGATGACTGCTTCATGGTTGTGGTTTATAGTTTCACATGTTCTGGCAATTTCCCTAACGTGTCCACCTGTTCTTCACTGCATGATTTTATTGCTTTAATTCCTTTGGTATTGTTGTCCGTAGTCTTTGCCTGAATCTCAATATTTTTTGCGTTGTCATTTACATCTTTTCTAAATTCGTAGGCCGTACTTTTAGTGTCTTACATTAATGTACTCATTTTTGAATTTACATTTCGTCTTGTCTATCACCTTATTTAAAGTTTTTCCCAGTTGTTTACACAGCCTGACATAATCTCCTAATATCTGGTTTGCGTCTCCTATCAGTTAATCTAAATTTTTATTTAAATCTTTGGACTCTTGCTCATTCTCCTCGGGTTTTGCGTCCCTGATTTCTTTGCTCTTCTTTAACAGATTCTCGCTCTAGTCATTTATATTGCACCTCATTCTTTTCCTCGTTTTTCTTAACTAATTCCGCATTGTCCCTAATTTGATTGACCAGTGTGGTCAATAAGTCCAATACTTCTCGCCCTCACTCACGTAAACCTCGGCATTCCATAACACAAATATTAAATTATAATTTTACCTCACATATAAAGCAAATCTGAACAACCTAACATGGAAGTCCTCTACCTTGCAGATACATTGACATTGCTTCCCCTTCTTACATGCAACACTAACACCATACACACGAAATAAATAAAATCCCCTCCAAAGTTTCAACGACAACACTTCAGTTCGATAACGAAGCACAAATATTAAACAGTCTCACTGGAAAAGGAAAATCTGAATGATTACACCCCAGCACTTAAAATTATTTTATATTTTGTGAGTTCAGCTAATTTTGAAGTAGTGATGGTTATCCTTTCGTCAATTTCTATTTCTGCATAACCAACTGCTAATTTCCGAGACTGAACATCAACGAAAGGCTGCCTAACGTATCGCCAAAAATTCCAAGTGTCTTGCTTTCTAAAATGGGAGGTAAGCCTACATGGTGTCGCAATTGTTCATGAGTCATCAGGCGCCGATACCACCCTTCAACACAACTGTGCCAGGCGGTCTACAGCAAGCATCGCGTCAACAAATGCACAGTTCAATGAGGCAAGAAATTCGCAACTCGTCCCACAGAAGGCCTTTGCGTACACCAGAAACTAAAACAGTTAGCGTCAACAACGGCGACGTGGGTCGCTCCTGCTGCGGACCTTTTCGCTGTGCCCACCGTGTCACGTGCGGCCAATCTAAAGCAGGTACATCTCCGCCATGCGAGTATGTGGTGTCACACCGGCCCAGATCCACACAATTCTGTCACAGCCAGTCAACGAATGTCGTCTGATACGGACCACGCACCGCTTCCGACCGCACACCGTTTACGCCTCCAGTGGACAGGACTACTTTTGACGACGTGCTCTTGGGAAATGTTGGTATCATTCCTTACTTCAGATTCTACTAGTGAGATTGAAGGGACTTTGAAATTATGCCTGTCTTGCCGGAACAGCAAGTGTAATTCTGTTCAGTCTTACGCCTCCCACAGGGAGCGTGGACATAGACATTTCTGAGTATTCAGTCTAGTGGGAGGACTGTATCATTTCATGAAGAATATTTTTGGGTGTTCCAGCAATAGAAGGATGGTGTTATCAAGCATTCAGTGAATTTCCTGTTTAGTAAAAGATTTACTTCCAGGTTATTGACACTTTCGTCCTTCGTCTGAGTTGAACTTGAAAGGGTACAGTACCGCCCGACATTGAAAATAGGTACAACATTCTTCGTTATTCTTCTCAGAACAACATATTTTTTGTAATAATAACTCAATTTCACTTAATACACTGAAGCTGGATACCAGTGTGGGAAAGAATGACAATTAATTTATTTAATTGATCACATGTGCACTCCCACAAAATAAATCCCTACATTTAGTTTGGTGAGATCTGTGAAATGAATGAATGTATGGTAGTCTGCTAACCGCAGATAGTGAATGTGAATATATGATCATCTTTGAGACGATCTTTTGGTCACCTTTGGTGGAACCAAAGAGATGAAATTTACCGGAGCTTTGAGCACCTGAAATGTGGCTGACCAATGGGTAGCATGGTCTTCCCCCACCTCGACGGAGGTGCGAGATGACCTGAAGAACGGCCATGTTTCAGCACTCTGCCGCTGGATCTAGTGTTGGTAAGGCCTGTCTTAGATGCGCTCCGTAAGGACAAAAGAGTGGAGACATGGTATGCATGTGAAATACTTAAGAGTAGTTTGGAATAATAATTTCTCTATTTCAGGAAGTTTTGTGGGGAGAATTAAATGTCAGGCAGGTAATATTAAGGAGATCGTAGTAATTTTCGGAAGTGACCAACGGTCACAATGTAACCATGTGTAGCAATAAGTTGAAATACTTCCGAGTGCTTAAGTTAAGCTGAATTACTAGCGTGTGTACCATAAGTTGGAAAAATTTAAGAAATGGCGTGTGCAGGACTTGAAATTAGAGACGAGCACTTCCACGTGGTGAGTACTGTGTGACTCTCAATCTGTGTACGAGACAAAGGATAACGAGGAGTACTCGTCCATGGTATCAGTTGAGGACTCGCGTATGTGATGAAAATGTTCTTAATATTACTTTGCGTGTTATGTTTCCGTGTGACGCTTGATTCAAACTATAATACTCTGAGAGAGAAGCAAGGTGAGTGAGCCGTCTATCCAGCAACGCCACTTGCATTGCACAGGAAGACGTACATATATTTTCCAGAGTTCATAGTAGGTAAAGAAAAATTACGAAGTGGGGCAGTCTCGTGTGAAACTGGGATAAATACTAATTTAAGTGGGAAAGCTGAAAGTGATGTGAATGGGAGAGTAACAAGACAGTTTCAGAGGCAGTGGGTTATGCATGTTCCTTTTTGTACCACTCGGTCTGGAGGAAATTTTCGTAATGATGAGTGTGAGAGTCGATGTGTAAGATATAAATAAAGATCCACCATCCTATCCAGAAAGTGGACTGTAGCGTTAAATAATTACGAGACCATAAGACAGAGAATCACTAATGTAAAGCCACGCCAACTGGGCGGAATTTCTCATGTGTTATTGTTGTAGGTTATAGAATTTGTGTGTTTAGGTTATACAATTTATCGGAATAAATAAGATAGTGGAAAGAAAAAGATTGGTGGCCTTTTCCTTCGAATAGTATGTTGTCACGATACCCACAATTTATAATGTGTGCGCCATTCATATTTAGTGCGATGGTCACATGTTGATCAAAGCAGTTAAATAAGAAAGAAAATGTGGTATTGCCAGTGCGTAGTCAACAGTCAGTGTTGTGTAAATTACTACTAGTCAGATGTGCGTATCCGTTGCGTAATATTCAAACAGGAGAATAACTTGTAACTTAATTGTGAGTACTAGAGTTCATGTTACTCGATGAATAAGAATGAGTCCACTCGCTTGGCCGACCACTCATCTTGCAGGCCTGACTGCTTGATGCCACAGTATGAGCAAGGCATGTGGGTGCCCCTCAAACTTTAGTATCAGTCAAAGAAGTCCATTCGTGTCGAGGAAAGTCATTTTTTAACAAATGAAGACAGAACTTCATTCTCATGTTTTGTCATGGGAGAGTTTCGAGCTCGGAATACCTCAGTAGTAATATTGAAGTGATCTCCAAATTTCGCCTGGGGAAAATTACGACTGCAAAATGAGACACAATCACAATTACTTTGATTTATTCTTATAAAATTAGTGATGAAACGAAAGGCAAACAGTGGAAACATTAATATAATAAGAAGTTGCAATACTGGATACAGAGGTCGGCGAGAAAAATGCTAATAATAAAGCTAGTGAATTAACTGTAATCACGGAATGCCCAGTGATTGTCATGATGGTCATTCGAAACATATAGTACTACAGAAGGGAATACGTCACACCTGTGGCCAGAACTGAGAGCATACTGTTCGTTAATGTTAAAATACAAGCCTTCAGAGTGAAGCTTTAAGTAACCGAATTACTACAAAATGATTTTAATGACCTTAAAAAATATCTCAAGGTTGTGGCTTGATCTCGCCATAGTTGTGCAGGTCGAGGGTGACGTGGCAGCAGAATCAGTCATTGGTAGAATCAGTGACCCTCCCCACCTGCTAAGTGCAGACTGGATTGGAATTTTTGTAAGTCCACAATCTATCGGTTCAGGCGACGTGGCTGTCCAGCGGAGTCTATGGCGGTTTTTATCATGGTAGTCTTGTGGCAGAGGCTCCTGAAGATCGGAGGTGGAGATGAAGTGATTTCTGATCGAATGCTTACTGCAGAGAAACCTCGTATTGCCGCGTATTCCGTCTCTTACTATACTGATACTGACGGGGCTCCGGATCTACTGAGGACCATCCAATAAAAAGGCTCCTTTGAGAACAACAGTCGCTTTCCTCTAGTTGGTTACTTAATAACTGTCGTCTTACCATCTTCCATAGAAAAATGTCGCTTCACTCTCTGTGCCTGTTTCTGTGACCAATGAGGTGGTTCCCCATCGTCACCATCAACACTTGTCTTTAACTTTTAGCTTATTCACGTTCTCTAATGTTGTTGTGTATTTACGTTAGCCAATGCTGGCTCTTCTTACGTAAGTCGACATTCTTTTTCTGAGTCTCACACTTTCAAAGACGCAAAACTGTAGGAACCCAGTATGTCTCTGAGATATTTATCTCGGGCTTTAAGAGCTTTCTGGTGAAACAGTCAGCCTCTCAAATTTCAGTTGAAATGCTAACCGACTCACTCGCCTCCCAGGTTGTAAATGTTTTCTCCTAGAGTTTGCACCACGGTAGATCGTTCAGAACAAAGCTGGACACACTGAACTGTGGTGTCCTAGAGGGACCATTTGCCATTTTATTCATGTGTGTGTCAATGTCACATTCCTTCATGAGGAGTCTCAATAGATGTAAATTACGGGTTTAAAAAAAGTCATTTATTAATTCTGTTACGTGCTTGAAATGGTGACATGACTGATTTTTTGGTATTGGGATTATAACTGTCATTAGACATGCTGCACAAGAAAGGGTTTGTAAAATTATTCCACGAAGTAGAGAGCCAGATTATCTTCTTGCAAGTCTGTACAGCCAAAACGCTTGAGATTAAATGAAAAACCTTTTTTTCTTAGTGATTCAAACTGAAAAAATGAAGACAATACAGGTTATTCAAGCTGAAATACATAGATGATTCAACAACTGACATAAGGAACAAATAAAATATGAGATATGCCAAACCGTTTTGATTTGTCCTCTCACATTTATTTTCTTTTATCTCCCTCTAAAGGGATATAAATAGGAAGGTGATTATGTATCAGAGATCTAATTACTCTTCGCTCAAACTAAATCATGTGGTAGATCTTGTTCACTTGTTGTTGTTGTTCTGGTCTTCAGTCTGAAGAAATAACATTTGTAATATTTTCCAATGTCTGCTGGTGGGCATTCTGTGTGGGAGATGCACACAGGACCTGGGAGTTGTGTGCGGCCACCTCCACTGAGTTCCAGGTAGGCTAAGTGCAGATAACAATGGCGGTGGCCAGGGGCGGTCTCTTCATAGGTGTCCTCGGCAGCCGGGCACCACCGGCTTTCTGTCAGCCAAATGAAAGGCAACGAGGCTTGCACAGACTGCAGCGCTGGTCAACAAGGCACCGCGCCGCTTTAAAATATTTACAACAGGAGCGTGGCGCAGCAAGGAGCGTGGTATCTGCCAGCCCGACGGTTTGGAGTCTGGGCTAAGACAGTCGGTCATTGTATTGATGCATTCTTAGAATCGCAAGTCGGTGTTAGTGAGCTGTCCGCCAAGATGGTGCCTCATATAGGCACAGTATTTTCGGTTGCTCTTCCCACGCCGCAGTTTTCCCACACATGCTTTGAAAAACAAGCTAATTGGCAGACACTCAGGGATGCTTGCTGACTTAAGAAGGTGCAGGCCTCTCATTTGGAGTAGGATTTTTCGTGGCTTTCTGGAGGGGTGGTTGCGCAGTAGTTAATACACAGCGATTGGTCCTAAAGTCTTTGACGCCGACAATTGGTAGCCATGCGGCTTATTGGGTTCGTTGCACCTTAATTTTTCAGTGTTCGTGCAGTGAACTGAATTTTCTTGGGTGCCCTATTCCGGACTACCTGAGAGAGAAGACGTGGAGTAGGGACCGGACATCCGATCGAGTTAGCATAACTCAGTTTCGATATTGCAACTTATTGGAACATCGCCCATGGCCGCAGCCCGTCAGGTAGGTCGGCATTCTTGACTACAGCCTGCAGCGCAGCCCACTGCTGATAGCTGACTTCACACTTATCGAGCAGGGTTTCTGCTAAAGTATCCTGGCAAAGTAGGGACTCGATCAGTTATTTTTGACGCTTCCATCACCTTTCTTTCCTGCACTGTGCCCACAGGGTACCTAATTTACAGGTCGGATTCAATAGGTGACTTCTGTTACTCGAATTAGCAATGTCATAGGACAATAAGACCATTCACAATAGAGGCAAGGGAACTACGATTATATGGTAGGCTTCCACTTCAACTTTGCCAAGTAATTATTCATGGAAATTTGTTGTACTTGTCGTATATTTCAATAGCCATGTATTGTTAGAATATTTGAAGATTGGATTTCTTTGTTCTTTAAATCCATATATCTCACTGTGATACTAAATCCGACTCTCATTATAGTAACTACAGAACAAACTTAAAATATACTGCATTTAATCACATTTTTAAGGGGAGAGGATTATTCAGCATATTGTAAACTAATTAAAGAGGTCAATCAGTGGACTGCGATTAAAAATAGTGCCACATAGATTCTTTTGCATTCACATATCCTTCCCCATAATATTGAGAGTGAGTATTCTTGAGGGTAGTGTGTATCTTCACAACATTGAGATTTTGGTTTCACTCAAATCAGAGGGCTAGTTTTACGTCTCCAGTAGGCATCTTGTGAAATAATATTCGATTGAGTATAACATAATCTCGAACATTGAGAACAACCTGCCTACATAAACGGTGGCCTAGCAGCATCAGTTTCCACCGAGTACATCGTGCACAGATCAGCAAGCATCGCGTCTCACTTCCTTAAGGGATCAAGTCCAATTGAACCGACCAATGAATTCTGACCATCACCACTTTTCAACGCCAAATTTTCTACTTGCATCAATTCAAATGCATATTAGCATCCTATAGGTCCATTTTAGATGAGAAGCAGCTTCATATTTGACTCTCTGATAGTCGTGTAGCTCTTAGAGGCAGTATAAACTCCAGACAAGCATCTCCCGTCCTCTGCTGTAATTCCTCACATGTGAGAGGGAAGTTGGTGACACTTAGATTATCGTAGGATAAGGGAGAAGGAGGGTATGGTATGACGTCCCGTCAAAGGTGAAGTAATCAGAGACGCAGCTTCATGAAGGAGGAATTCCCGCTACGTCCTGACGGTGTGTGGCGGAGGGTACCCTGAGTACCTCTATCGGTTCTCCCTTCTATTCCAGTCTCGTATTGTTCGTGGAAAGAAGGATTGTCGGTATGCTTCTGTGTGGGCTCTAATCTCTCTGATTTTATCCTCATGGTCTCTTCGCGAGATATACGTAGGAGGGGGCAATATACTGCTTGACTCTTCGGTGAAGGTATGTTCTCGAAACTTTAACAAAAGCCCGTACCGAGCTACTGAGCGTCTCTCCTGCAGAGTCTTCCACTGGAGTTTATCCATAATCTCCGTAACGCTTTTGCGGTTACTAAATGATCCTGTAACGAAGCGCGCTGCTCTCCGTAGTATCTTTTCAATCTCTTCTATCAACTCTATCTGGTACGGATCCCACACTGTTGAGCAGTATTCAAGCAGTGGGCGAACAAGCGTACTGTAACCCACTTCCTTTGTTTTCGGATTGCATTTACTTAGGATTCTTCCAATGAATCTCAGTCTGGCATCTGCTTTACCGACAATCAACTTTACATGATCATTCCATTTTAAATCACTCCTAATGCGTACTCCCAGATAATTTATGGAATTAACTGCTTCCAGTTGCTGACCTGCTGTTTTGTAGCTAAATGATAAGGGATCTATCTTTCTATGTATTCGCAGCACATTACACTTGTCTACATTGAGATTCAATTGCCATTCCCTGCACCATGCGTCAATTCGCTGCAAATCCTCCTGCATTTCAGTACAATTTTTCATTGTTGCAACCTCTCGATACACCACAGCATCATCTGCAAAAAGCCTCAGTGAACTTCCGATGTCATCCACAAGGTCATTTATGTATATTGTGAATAGCAACGGTCCTATGACACTCCCCTGCAGCACACCTGAAATCGCTCTTACTTCGGAAGACTTCTCTCCATTGAGAATGACATGCTGCGTTCTGTTATCTAGGAACTCCTCAATCCAATCACACAATTGGTCTGATAGTCCGTATGCTCTTACTTTGTTCATTAAACGACTGTGGGGAACTGTGTCAAACGCCTTTCGGAAGTCAAGAAACACGGCATCTACCTGTGAACCCGTGTCTATGGCCCTCTGAGTCTCGTGGACGAATAGCGCAAGCTGGGTTTCACACGACCGTCCTTTTCGAAACCCATGCTGATTCCTACAGAGTAGATTTCTAGTCTCTAGAAAAGTCATTGTACTCGAACATAATACGTGTTCCAAAATTCTACAACTGGTCGACGTTAGAGATATAGGTCTATAGTTCTGCACATCTGTTCGACGTCCCTTCTTAAATCCTTTGGAACGCTTCGCTCTTCTAGAGACCTACGGTACACCGCTGCAAGAAGGGGGGCAAGTTCCTTCGCGTACTCTGTGTAAAATCGATATGGTATCCCATCAGGTCCAGCGGCCTTTCCTCTTTTGTGCGATTTTAATTGTTTGTCTATCCCTCTGTCGTCTATTTCGATATCTACGATTTTGTCATCTGTGCGACAATCTAGAGAAGGAACTACAGTGCAGTCTTCCTCTGTGAAACAGCTTTGGAAGAAGACATTTAGTATTTCGGCCTTTAGTCTGTCATCCTCTGTTTCAGTACCATTTTGGCCACAGACTTTCTGGACATTTTGTTTTGATCCACCTACCGCTTTGACATAGGACCAAAATTTCTTAGGATTTTCTGCCAAGTCAGTACATAGAACTATACTTTCTAATTCATTGAACGCCTCTCGCATAGCCCTCCTCACACTACAAGCACTTAAAAAAAATTTACCGGATTCTTTACCTTGCCACCCGTTATGAACGTTTGAGCCTCCCAGTCTATATCCGGCAAATTAAAATCTCCACCCAAAACTATAACATGGTGGGGAAATCTACTCGAAATATTTTCCAAATTATTCTTCAGGTGCTCAGCCACAACAGCTGCTGAGCCCGGGGGCCTATAGAGACATCCAATTACCATGTCTGAGCCTGCTTTAAGCGTGACCTTCACCCAAATCATTTCACAATAAGGAACTCCAGGAATTTCCTTCGACACTATTGCACTTCTGCTCGCATCTCGTGGTCATGCGGTAGCGTTCTCGTTTCCCACGCCCGGGTCCCCGGTTTCGATTCCCGGCGGGGTCAAGGATTTTCTCTGCCTCGTGATAGCTGGGTGTTGTGTGATGTCCTTAGGTTAGTTAGGTTTAAGTAGTTCTAAGTTCTAGGGGACTGATGACCACAATAGTTAAGTCCCATAGTGCTCAGAGCCATTTGAACCATTTTTTTATTCCACTTCTTATCGCTATAAACACGCCTCCCACTTCACTATCCAGCCTGTCTTTGCAGTGAATGCGATGGCGTCACCTTAACCACTACGTAACCTCGCTTATTTACAAAGTGAACTGTATCCACATTGCAACGTGGCATTTTCACATACAAAGACGGAACTCAAATAAAAAAAAAGTAATGAACGGTAGTCTTGTCAACTGGGAGACCTTGACTGAAACTTTTAGCAGCCTAGCAGCAGATATCATTTTTCATGCGTTTCACATGTTTCCTTCACAGAGAGGGAACGTTTTATTTGTTTCGTCTACACGATGAAAGCAGCCTTGTGTCTGTATTGCACTGAAAGAGAGAGAGAAAGGAGTTAATAAGAAAAAGAGGAATTCCGTATCTACAACTCTCTAAGAAATCAAGAGGGTGGGGGCGTTTGGTTTAATGTCTCCATCCCGTTGATAGATTACCACCACTGTCACACGCTCCGCTGCCCGATCACTGTGGAGACTATGGAATTTAATCAGGACGTTCCAGGTCTGTTCGTCAGGGACTGTGATCTCCTCTCCTCCCCAAGTCGGCCAAATACTTCTGATGAAAATTCCACACAAGGTTTAGAGTCCCCTACCTCTGGGTTGATGTCCACCACACAAGTGTGTTAGCCTCTTGGCTGTCGACGTGGATTAATAAGGGAAGTTACAGTTCAGTTACGTGGAAAAAAACACCAGTAACATACTAAGTTACCGTAAAATAACGCAGCTCGACTCTTTACAGTACATGGATTGTATAACAGGCAAGGAAAATTATTAAGCAAGAAATGTGACAAGATACATTTGCAGGTTTAAAGTCGGCTATATTGATTCTATAAACACAACTATAGTTGCTACCTGAAAAAGAATGCAAAAATATTCAGATCTAGATAAGATTTCGAAGTCGTCGAAAGATTGACAGCTTCCTTTAAATGTCGGAAATAGTAATATTTAATACTTCAGAATAGGGAAACATGTGGCACCTTGTGATAATATGAATGAATCAGAGATGAAATCGGTCAAGCCATACAAATAGCTGAATGTCATACTTTGTAGGAATGTGACATGGAACGATCACATAATCTCAGTCGTACGTGAAGCAGATGGAAGACTTCGGTTTACTGGTAGAATATTAGGGTAATGCAATCAGTGTACGAAGAATTTTTCCTACATATCACTCATTAAACACATTTTTGTATACTGTTCAAGTGTGTCGACCCGCATCAAACAGGACTATTAGAAGATATAGAGCGTATACAGAGAAGGGCAGCACGAGTTGTCACAGGTTTTTCAGAGGCTTGGGAGAGTGCCTTAAAGATGTCAAACAAACTTAATTGGCAAACATTTGAAGATAGACACAAGCTATCCCGAGAAAGCCTAGCTACAAAGTTTCAAGAAACGGTTTTAATTGATGATTCTAGGCGTACAGATCGAACTCAATCGTATCACTCCCATAGAGATCGTGAGGAGAAGATAAAATTAATTAAATCGCAAAAAGAGGATTTCAACAGTCATTGGAGAATGGGATACTATAGCTGGCGCAATGAGACCTATGCTCAACTATGCACTTCACACCGCTTAGCAGAATATGTATATACTTGTAGGCGTAGATGGAGAACTGACTTTAGAAGTTTTTTTAGAATGTATAAAATCGTGTAACATGTAGAATTTTCTCGAGTTTCCAACTACCTGAACTGGTTCAATATTGCGATCCCCCTCTCTCCACCCTCTCTGCTCATTCACGGTTCGCGTAACAGTGCTTTACGATTTGTGAGACTGTTTCTAATGTTCGATGGCTGAGCTGATGTCTAGCGAACGCCAACACACCATTCGCATTGCCGCTTAATGTGCTGCTAACTACCACACAACTAACTCAAGTGCAGCCAGGATATGCCTGGCGAAAGAAAATGTCGTTAACACAATGTGGCTACTGTTTAATAAGTAAAAGTATTCATTTTAAACTTACTTCACTGCTGTGAGTGTTGCGACACATCGCTCGCGATCTCTATTGAGAATTCATTAAGTCCCGAACAACACACAGCTATTCATACTTAAAATCTGGAAGAAATCATGCACAAGTTTTACAAGTCTATAACAGCGGGTTGCTGTTCAAAGTTAATCCACCAAATCGGAGTACAGAATTTTCTAGGTCCAACAACACGTGCACCAGGTTTAGAAGTCCATAGATCGGTCGCATGAAAAGTTTCAAACACTTTTAGCACCGACCGACACGTCCGGCTCCCACACAGGTCTGGCTTCTTCGAACCCGTACAGCCTGTAGAGAGCGTCCAATATGATCGCCCTCTTTAAACAACCTCCCATTTGTGGTTGTAAAACTCATAAAAATGCACGTACTGCACGTATTATTGCTAAAAGTTTACCTATAAACATTTTACAAAACTTCCTAATGTATTTGACGTGATAAAATATGCCTATCGGACTGATTTTTGTAAGTAAAACTTGCATAATGTCTCACAAGGTATAATGTGAAGAAATTAGAAAAGATATGGTCGTCGGAATGATTGGTTCAGCTTATAGAAGAGTTAAAGTATGTATACTTGGATGTGGTTGGCGTTGGTTTGCTGTCGATTCCCATGAAAATGTTTCCTATACCTAAATAGTTCAAAGAAACTCACTAACTGACCTACTTACATATTAGTAACGAATATTACTCCCATTATATCACTTTTACCGCTGATGCTATTAATCTGCATTCGTTTGACCATAAACCTTTATCTTATTTCCATTTTACTTCACGGTTTCCCGCTGTATGAAGGCTAGGTCTTTGAGTTACCCTTTCCTGATTTTCTAGCTTCCATATCACTTTTAGACTTTCAGCATTTCACACCCTGACTCCTAAAATATTATCCTTTCATTAGTTATGTAATCTTTCTAGGCAGCTCGATCGCGGAAATCCGGACAAGGGACTAATCCGGAATGGAGAGAACATCGGGCGACTTATTCAATTACAGTCCACATCTGTGGATAAACATTATCAGTTATTAATAGAGTTGCTTCCATTGCCTGTTGTATCCTTATTCAGTTCATCATTGCTGATCCTATTAGGGCAGTTTTCCACTCCGAAGACAAGAGATTTCCTGAAACTCTGTCCGTTCCTCCTCCCTCTTTGGCAAGGCTGCTGTCAGGACGAGGATGATTCTTTGTTCCGGGAGTCTTCGACCGCCATTACAGATGATTTCTATTGAAAAACGAAGCTCTTGTTGGGATCATATACGAAGACCCAGAGCACACTGACTACCGCTCAGAGACTCTAAATCTACTCGATGGTGTACCCTACAAGTAGACCTGTCGCTAAACTTTGTTTCTTTAATTATTTGGTAAAGAAATACATTTTAATCATCAAAATTAATTTTATGTCTCATTTTTCAAATTGTACTGCTTTTAAAAAATATATTACTAAATTTTGAAGATAAAATCCATTCAGATTTTCCATCGTCTCTAGCTAAGGTGCTGTTTCTACTACAGATAAGGTCTTTGGACGTGTTTTGTTTCCTCGTTTAATCTGTTTCAAGTGGTACCAATACTAATTACGTAGTTTTGTTCGAATTCGTTTTATTCATGCGCTGACCACAATATAATGTATAATCTTTGAGTTTTCACTGTATCAGTTCCCTCACGCCACGCCACTTCATTGGAACAGCCACTTGCCTGTGGAAAACCACTAGCAGGAACCACTTAGTTACTTGCCGTCCTTCTGACAGACGTGGATTCCTTGGTGGTCGGTATATTCTCACGACTATGCCCACGTGTGTCCTGACTGCGCAGCACGACACCATTTGTAAAATCCGTGCTCGATTTCCACGTCTTCCTCTCACCTCACAATATCCACGAGCTTTCGGTCGTGTGTTCCTTGGCCATTGTCAAGTGGTGACTGTCACAGTCACAGTCAAACTCATGGCTTGACAATGGCCAGGGGAACTCGTGTGGAGGCTTGTGAATATTTAACAACTGAATACGATTGAGAGCTTGTGAAATTTTTGTTAGCTAATGTCGCCATTAAATACGAGTTCGACGTGGGAACATGCACTTGTACATCGTCTTTTAGCCTATATTTAGCTACAATTTCCGACGTAAATGAATGCATTAAGACTCACGCTGCACTGTGTATCAGCTGAGCTAAAAGAGTGTGAGCTATTCATATAAAGACGAAAATAGGACCTACGTAAGGAAGTAAGGGCTTCTTACAAAAACAGCTCTTCTCCTAAATTTACACAAACTGAGATACCGACGCCTTTTATAGATGCATGACGATGAACTACAGACATATGGTGCTAGTTACAATACAAGCGCACATTACGAAATACGGGCCTTCAATTAATTCCTTATTCTACAAAAAGAGCCCATACACAGAGAATTCAGTCGTGGTTGCAATAAAGATGGGTTTATTAGACCTTCATTCGCCAGTATTGAAATGCATCTTCAGACAATATAGGAAAATTATGAAACCCGGTACAGATATAATGACCATTTACGAAAATTCTTAAACAACAATCCACGTAAAAAGTTTGTGACTGTACGAAATAAACGATACAGGTCCTATAGTGAGTTTAGGGGATGGTAGGCAAAGAGTGTATTAGCTCCCTTATTGTGGAATATAAAAAGGAGCACTTAATAAACTATAGGTAAATAATCATCTCACGGAATGAGGAGTCAAACGCACATATTTACACCCAGGGGTCGAGTGCATGTATAACACTAAAATATGGAACAATGCCGATGGTCGCAATTCCTTTTCTATTCTTTTTCTACACCCTTTTCAGTATGGGTAAGGAGGAAAGTGGTGCAAGGGGTGTTAGGAAGCATCCAAAGAAGAAAGAAGAAAGTATTAGAGATTCGAAAGTAAAGGAAAAAAAGTCATATTAACCACGCTGGGAAGATGGTGAAAGGAAAAAACAAAATTGGTCATGACAGCATATAACTATTTGGTCTGCATTTCTTTGACAAACGCATGCAGTGTTTGAATATAATGCTCACTACTGCGTTTAAACCACATGTTTTAAATGACTTAAAATAACAAATAATTGTAACTTTTTCCATTGTTTCTTTTAGACGTATCCTACACAGGGGCCTTATAAGAATAAATGCCCAGCAACGTGAATAAGTCTTCATGGAGTTCTAAAAGCAGCCACGTAAAAAATACCAGGGCTGTTATTCAGGTGTTTCAGTTACGATGGAGGCTGTGCAGCGCAGGACAGGAATGAGTGGAAACGAAAACGAAAAAGAGTAAGGATTAATGAAAATGGCAGTCACACAGATGTACCCGTATATCGAAATGCCATTTTAGCTTTTCTTGGGATTACAAGGCCGCGTCTGAGGCGCATCCAATCCTCTCTAGCTACTGGCAACCCATCACCTAAAGTTCGGAGAGGGAAACGTGGTAACAGACCACGAAAGTGTCCCGAGAAGATAGAGAACTTTGTTATTGAGCATTTTAAACCATTTAAACCAAGAATGTCTCATTACTCAATCAGAGATAATCCAAACCGCGAATACTTACCAGAAAATTTAGATACTAATACAAGGCATACAGTGTTCCTAGCCATTTAACAGATAAATATTTCATACAAGTTCTATTGGAGCGCGTTTCCTCAAAAGTTTAATAGTAAGTTAGGAGTACCTAGGTCTAACAAATGTACATGTTGTGATATTTTAAAGGTGAAAAATCAGTCATAATCTGCCTACGAAGCAACCAGAAAGATGGAGTAACATCTCCAAAAAGGCGAAATGTTTCGGTAAAAGGTAAGGAAACTAAAATAGCACGCTCGCAACGGAAAATGCTCTGTGATTGATTATATGCAGGTCGTACCGCATTTACGCACAAACCAGATATTTTATGCTCGACAGTTATGGCATTTTGTTTTTAGTATACACAATTGTCATGACGATAGAGCATCTCTCTACATGCATAATAAGGGGATCCGGAAGAGCGACCAAAATGAAGTAGCATCATATCTTTTCCATTACATCAGGAATACGGAAAACAAGAGAGATGATCTGGTTGCGGTATGCGGTGGGTGTCCTGGCTAGAATAAGAACTATATAATGATTAAGTTCCTCCATCTCTTGGTCCACTGTCTGCAAATGTTCAATACGATCATTCACATGTTTCCAGTTAGGGATCATTCGTACCTTCCCAATGATCAAGTCTTCGCTCTCGTTTCCTAAAGAAAAATGGTGGAGACAGAGCAGTGGAATGAAATAATGAAATTATGTCAAAAAAGGCACAATTAAACTTGCAAATGTCGTACAAGAATATATTTTCAATGTAAGGGAAACTGTAGAGCCGTACTTTCTGAAACCTCCAAAGTCATATCTTCAGCTGAAGAAGTTTAGAATTACAGGTTGCACAAGAAAAATCTGTTTGTGGCGGTGCGAGATATTTATACCAGACCGTTGCAAGATCCCCCCGCTTCTAAACTGGTACTGTTATTACTCAGCTTAGCCGCGAGTCCGTAGAGGGTGGTATATGTGACGTACAGTATAATTGGTCAGCATTTCCACCCGGAATTTGCGAGTGTAAGTGGGACCTTCCTTGATCCGCTTTGGTGGGTCGTGTCGCCGGATTTCCTCCTCCCTGTGCGCGGTGCAGCTCTCATAAATGTCGTCCCGTGCAGATTCTTCATTGGCGCATTGGATGTCTCTGTCGGTGGATGCTAATTATCTGAAATTGCTGTTGATCAACTTTGGGGTGTCTATTTACTCGAAATTAACATTCAGAATGTTGTGGTTGGCAGGAGAGCCAACCGTGTTAGTAAAGGAAATGCACGCGTTTTAGCTCACACAGGCTGGCGTGAGGTCTGGAACATGACAAGGGAATTAGAATTGAGAAAAAAGGGCGTAGCTGATGGAATACTTAACTTTAATCCATTAATGACGAACGTCGCTCCTGACGGTACATGATTTACAATATTAATAGTACGGATACTGGCGCCTTGCTAGGTCGTAGCAAATAACGTAGCTGAAGGCTATGCTAACTATCGTCGCGGCAAATGACAGCGTAATTTGTCAGTGAACCATCGCTAGCAAAGACGGCTGTACAACTGCTAGGAAGTCTCTCTAGACCTGCCGTGTGGCGGCGCTCGGTCTGCAATCACTGATAGTGGCGACACGCAGGTCCGACGTATACTACCGGACCGCGGCCGATTGAAAGGCTACCACCTAGCAAGCGCGGTGTCTGGCGGTGACAGCACACAGAATGCCGTAATATCACTTTTATTCCTATTAGATCAATAATGAAACACTCATGTCACAAACTACTCGTAACCGACAGCATGGCTACCATCGAACAAGACACGACGAGCTCTTAACGCCGACTGCCGACTTTGCCACGCAATCCGTATCTCTTACTAGTTTCGTTACAGATCGTAGATTTCCGATCAAGTTCGTACTTATTAAGATATGCATTTGTTAATGAACGGGTGTGAATTTTAACGAGGCAAAATTATGATAAATAGTTTTAAATATCCAGAGGCTCCTCCTAGTATTCATGTTGTCATAAATGACTTTAATTATTAAATATAAGTAAAGAAAATCGGTGAGTTTGGCGCCAAGATGGCGGTACTTCCCGTCATGTATATTTCCCAGGCTGACGCTTGTTGCTACGGTCCAGCGCCCAGCACCACCCCACTACGCGCGACACATGGTCGCTTCGTCACCTAGTCACCCAGCGTGGGAAACGCTCTCCGACTCGTGGCCGGCTACGGACTACAGCACTTCCTAACTATCGTGAATACATCAATAAGAGGCAAGAATTTATTAAAACTGGTAAAAATGTCTTCCTCACGTAAGAGGCACCTTACACCGTGGAGGACATACATCATACAAAGCAAGGAACAGATACCTTCAGAAATTCATTTTCCCATGCTTATATAGTACCATTTCCTAAGAAGATTTGCGAAATCTGTATCCTATATTGACAGAGACTTGACGAAACTGATTCAGCTCTTTGAGACGAAGCAATGTGTACAATGCTTATACCTACAATTCAGATAATAGCAGCGATGAAGAGTCATGAACTAAAAACTAGAAAAGAAGTGTAGGAAGCATAGTTCGTTGTTTTAGCATAGTTAAGTTGTGTTCTGTAATTAGGCATTAACTGAAAGGAATCTTAAGTAATTCAGAAACGTTGTACCATTAAAAATGGTTTCAACGGTATTCTTACAAAAACAGCTCACGGCTTTGCATAGTTTGGTTTACTACAGTATATTTTCATCGTAATCAATCAAGAATAAATCTATTTATAGGTCAGAATATAGCTACGGTTGTCTAATTAGGGCGCAATCTAAGACAGTTTAACTATGTGGAAAACAGCCAGCTACTAGATGGTTTTTGTGTCTGCTAAAAAATTAATGACAACGGATAAGGGCTGTTTTTTGTACAAAAAATAGTAATAATTATAATAAAAACCTTCATAGCTATTAATTGTAGAGAAATATATAACTCTGGAGACATGATAGCTATGTTATTTTCCACAGTTCACTTGCAAGTTTCTAAATGCAATAAAATATTCAAATTTATAAGGAAATGAATATATTATGTCAACTGAAGAAGGGTGAGTACACAAAACACAGATTGCATTAACTGAGCTGTATAAAAGTAGCTAGTTGCTACAATTCTTCAAGTATTTTTATCCACAGTCATAGTGCTCACCCGCTACTACCACGGATAAATTAATGTTAAAACCACCGAATTAAAAATATCTGCATTTTCGGTTCGATGCTTAGCCAGCAGGTTACCGAATTTCAGAATTATAAATGTGTCAGCGTATGTGAATTGTTAAAGACAAAAATATATTATGTCAGTTGTGATTGCCAGTTAATGTATCGCAAGTATGCTTGCTCTGTGGACATAACCGCGCCACAGGACTCCTGCTGATAAACGCTCCTCCTGCACCTCTCACACAACCTGGGGGTCTGATGAATCGGAGGGGCCTTCAAAGCGACGCACACCGACGCCGTTAATATTCATTTGCGCCAATCTCCGAGGAACGTGCTATAGAGCACCACCGGCGGGGCATCGATTGTCTCTAATGTATTCTGCAGCGCTTCCTTTAAATACATTACAGTTTCATCCGGCAGGAAATATTTAGTCCGCACGGCGGGGTAATCGAATTCCTCCAGTGGCGCCACCCCACACTGTTCTCCGTAAAATTCCGTTCCTCTGCACTCATCTGTAGCCATCTGCTCTCGTGAGGAAGGGAGAAAGCGAATTGGTAAGTGAACACTCATACAGAAAGCCTGAGGGCGAAATGTATTACTCGCTTATAGACGTTCGCGGATGTTTACAAAGGAAACAGATTGCGTGCAGCGGTCGTCGAGTCCTATTATTTTAGCTCAGAGAGGAAAATACCATGATTGCATTACCAGCGGACACCAATTAACATGCAGCATTGTCAAACTTTAAATGAAAAACATGAAGGTCTTTTGGTTGTGTGAACGTTTCGTGAACTCGGTGTCCGTTATTTCTATCAGTACCGTAATCTTAGCGTCTTAGCTGGTCAGAGTACAGGTAACGTTCCCATATCACTCCCAGCTGGTGATGGGCCTGAAATGCTTTTAAGAATAGTTTATGGTACATTAAATCTTATTACAATGCGAAAAGAAAGCGACTTTTAGCTTTTTTATAAACACAGAAGGCACCAGCTTAAAAGAAATCTCGCAGTATGCAATGGAGAGTTAGGTAATATATTTAGTCAGCGACGGAGCACTTAATTCGAGCATCATTCCGTAAGTCATGTCAGCTATGGTATATCGTACGAACGTATGGTATTAATGTAGTCGAAGTAAAAACGTTCGAAGCTCCCGCCAAACATTGCGATATCAACTGACAGAGTGCGGATGTGTGTGAAGACGGCTCGGTACCAGCGCCTGTACATTCAGTGAGGTTGGCCGGGCTCCAAGAGGGATACTCCCCCACCCATCCTAATTACCAGACCCTAGCCAATGCGAATTCCACCTCATTCCGCAACTGAAGAAAGCATTGCATGGAAGGTGCTTTACAAACAGGGTGAATGTTCAAAAAGGTTCAAATGGCTCTGAGCACTATGGGACTTAACTTCTGAGGTCATCAGTCCCCTAGAACTTAGAACTACTTAAACCTAACTAACCTAAGGACATCACGCACATCCATGCCCGATGCAGGATTCGAACCTGCGACCGCAACGGTAGCGCGGTTCCAGACTGCAGCGCCTAGAACCGCTCGGCCACTCAGAGCATATCGGTGATAGATGGCACACACTGATGGCAATGCAAAGGCATTGAGCGGCTTCCCCATTATTGACAATGCTGTGTATATCCTCGGAGGGACTACTTGAACACAATGGTTGATTCTGATTCGTTTATGTTGCATTTGTACTTATGACGCACAATAAATTTAAAGTTCCAATGTATGTCTTGCATTTCGACCTTTACCGTGACCTCCTGTACAGAAGGTGCAAGAGGTCCACTAAAGAGACTGCTTACACCACGTTTGTCTGCCCTATTCTGGAGTACTGATGTGCGGTGTGGGATTCGCATCAGGTGGGACTGACGGATGACATCAAAGAAGTACAAAGAAGGGCAACTCGTTTTGTATTATCGCGAAATAGGAAAGGTGTTTTTCGTTGCGACGGGATCTTCTCATGAAATTTCAATCACCAGTTTTCTCCTCCGATTGCTAAAAAATTCTGTTGGCGTCCACCTACATAGCTAGAAATGATCATCACGATAAAATAGGAGAAATCAGGACACGCACAGAAGCATTTAAGTGCTCGTTTTTCATGCTTGCCGTTCGAGAGTGGAACAGTAGAGAGACAGCTTGAACGTTGTTCATCGAACCTTTTGCCAAGCACTTTATTGTGAATAGCACAGTAACCACGTAGATCTAGATGTGGATGTACTGGAACCCCATTTTATGTTGGCATTCAGATACACTCCGCCGTACCGCTTCAAAGTGCATTCTGGAATTCTCATGTTATCACATTATCGTGAAATATTCCAAAGATGCCATTAGCTTATGGGATGACCCTAGTATTTACTTTGACACTGTATCTGATGAATACTGTGACTTAATTCACAAACTGAAATAAGCCACAGTGTAACTAGTTCGTAACTTGTAGATGGCAGTCCACTAAGACCCAAAAAAGAACAATGTAGTTTAACAAGAATGTCTAAGAATCTAAAGCCAGTGCATCACACACACTAGCAAAGTCTTCAAATGTTGTAGTCTAGTGTGTATCCGAGTCATACGGAATGGCATGTTCCCTCGATCATTTCGGACCATGTCGCTAGTTGTCTGAAGGTCCGAAGTGCCATTGCAGCAACTAAACATAGGCCGTGCCTCACAGTCGAGTGATCCACGTACTGCGGCCGCCAAATAGCTCGGGCGGTAGTGTATGTTAGCGATTGTACTGCGTCAATGTCTATGTGTGAGTGGGAGCGGGAGCCTGGTGCACCGTTGGCGAGGATTTCAGTAGACACCATCACAGGAAACGTCAATCAATATCGACTACCATCCGCCGTTATCAGAACTAGAAAGGCAATTCGATTTCCGGCTTTTGCTGTTACACAAGTCGTTTCGACATTACTTAGTGATCATCTAACTCTGCTTTTAGTCGGCATGAAAAGTAATATTTGTTTTATTTTTATATGTTGGGCTTTTGTGTACAGTTGGCAAAGTGAAATATGTATTTTTCTCTATTTGTTTTCTAGTTCTTATGATGACCAATGATGGCCGAAGCTGTTGAATGATTTAATACATTTTCTGTGACTGCGAGATGGTAAATATTAAGCGTCCAATTAAAAAGTTAATAATTATATCCACGACAAATGTTTTTGCCACGGTCACAGCAGAGTTTTAGACCGAGACCAGAACGCGGTATTATATCATAAAGCGAACCAAATCTTTCTGCGAAAGCACCTGTCTTGTATATCTGAACAGTTAATAGCAGGAAAATACTTGAAGGCAAGCAATGAAATCTTGAGAAACAGTACAGTCCTCTTTTTCTTATTCCTTTGCCCCTCATCAACACTGGGGCGGCATGGTTATTAACAAGTTTGGCATGGTTACTGTAAGGCGTGGCCAAATGCCCTTCCTGTCGGCTCCCTGTTACGCCCTGCGAGGGACTACATGTACCCCAACTGTCTACGTGTAGTGTTCGTCACGTGAAAGTGAGCGAAGCTTTTGTAAATGTTTGCGAACCGAGTAACTGAGGCGGGACTTGTTTGCTAGCCATGTACTGGCCTATTGGTATTTTGGAAACCGCCTGAAAGCCGCATCCAGACTAACTAACACACCGATCTTGATTGCTAATCCGCCCAGCGAATTCAGTCTGGGCCGGAACACCTCCACATTTCAGAACCGGCGCCTTATCTCACACAGCTATCTGGGCGGCTCCCTTTGATGAAGCGTGAAAACACTTATAGGGTTTATGTTTGAGTATTACCTATGAATGAAGACGTCTTTTGTTATGTAGTACTGAAACAAATGAAGGTTTTTTCCCCCCATAGAGTGAGAATGACCTAAGCATCTGCTGTCCTGTGATGTTGTGCGCTCTTGCGGGAGTGTTATGTAGGAAATGGTTCTGTGGTTTGGTAAGTAGGCCAATGTACACACAGCTCTATTGTGCAGTGGCACTGAAGCAACATCTGTTGTGAGTATGAAAAGTCTAGAATGAAACTTTGTTCAAATATCCTTGTGAAATCACATGTGTATTTATTCCAACGGTTCCTTTTTCTTTTTCATAGAAGAAGTGTGCCATTGGGAGTGTTACAGTCTTCCTTGTAAGTGAGGAATGCAGATTCCTTTAGGCTGATGGAGATACTCTTTAAGGTAGGATTGGTGTTGGGCTTGGGTTGTTTGGGGGAAGAGACCAAATACCTAGGTCATCGGTCTCACCGGATTAGGGAAGGAAGCCGGCCGTGCCCTTTCGAAGGAACCATCCAGTCATTTGCCTGGAGAGATTTAGGGAAATCACGGAAAACCAAAATCAGGTTGGCCAGAAGCGGACTTAAGGTAGTGGAATCTGCTTTCTGGATTTATCCAAAAGAGAGGGCCTAATTCGCATGCGTGCCCCGAGATCACACCATATATTTTCATGAGCCAGTTGTATCAATCTTCACTTCCCACTCGTGTTCATGTGTAGACCATGCCTAGCGACAGCCTGACTGGCTGGTACGAAAGCAACATGCCCAAAGTTTGCTGCCATCAGCGCCGTTTGCAACCCCACATTAATCCGTCCTACAGTTCCATTAGGGCTTGATATATCATTACGCCGTAACAAGTCAACAATGTGTAAATGTAATGTGTACATGCAACGAGCCAGGGAGACAGTCTTGTCTAGGTCGACAGCCACGTCATATATATTCTTACTGTCCAAATGAGTTCCTGACCCATTCACAAACACTGCCATTTCTTCTTTTGTAAACATCGACCTCAATGACAGTGAAAAATTAAACCGCGTGAACCTAATGGAAATTTGGGAAAAGCAATCGTCACCGAAGTTAATCTGTCGGTAAAGAGGGGGGAAAGGGTTACATCTAAATGAAAGGAAAAATGCAAATGAAACTGGTGAAAATTAATTTTGAAAAGGGGTAAAGTTAATAAAGAAAGTAAATGTGCAGTCGTTACGTTAACAATTAACTAGCGGTAATTAGATATTTCAGATTTGGGGGAAATTACAGTCGCCAGTCCTATGGACAATTACTATAGTAACAGAAAAAGAAATGTTATTACACCTATAATTAGCACTAGAAGCGTGGCAACTGAAGGTTGACACGTGTAGTGTGAAAACTGAAAGTTTGTCAGAAGTAATAAATTTCGATACAATCTGACTTAATTTAGCAAAAGAATTAATAAAACCGGAAAACTGAAAGTTAATTTAGTGACTGAAATTAATAGTGAGCTTTGTTTCTGAAGCACATCGAAATTCAGTAAAATGCGGTTAGTTTTGGGCTACCTCAACCATCATTTCAAAAGCTACTTTAATCTACGCAATTTAGAAATAAGAGATTTAACTTTGAACTTGAATTAAATGATTCAGAACAATTAACAATAGTAAAATTTTCTACGTACCAAGCTGAGCTGCAGTCACAGGTATGCCGAAATATGGTAACAAAACTCGCACTCTTAATTTGTGCTTGTGTAATCTAAATATTGTAGCCAGCTATGAATACCTTAACTGAACTTTGAAATTAAAGCAGTGAAATCGAATGATATTACTTTAATGCTGGCATTTGAATTTCAACGATACTCGGTTTCATTCCGGAGAAGGAATGCTTGGTAATGCAATTGTCACGATGAGCAACAAAGGGTCATGCTACGTTGCTGTAATTTAGTGAGAAAAATTCAACAGTTTGAAAAGCTGAGGTCTGCCATACAGTTCTAAAACTTAACGTGCTTTTAGTCTTCCTTGTTGGTTGATTGAAGGTTTGCAGTCGTCGATCGGGGAGGTGGCGACAGTCACTCATTGTCGGCCGTCGCTGTTGCAGAAGCTGGATGTTGGCGCGCCTTCTTCTCGACACGGTCACCAGGCGAAACGAGCTCTTGATGTGTTGCAGCTAACGTTCCCGTCCGCGACACCGTGTCAGAAATTAAAATAGCAAGTCGAGTGCAATTACATGCTGCCAAACCCCGAAAGCGTGGCAACTCGCGGGAGCATCAAACAGCACACCTGCTCCACTGCACTACTCCATCCAGACTCCCTCTGCTCTGCCCGCGCTCCACGCGACAGAGTTAACACTACCAAAGATCGTAAACACTTTGGTTCTCCACACGACCTTTCTATGTATTCGTTCGATAGCATAGTTTTCCCTAGGCCAGACGCAGCGTATAAATACAAATAATATTCACAAAACAAACCAACATATAGAGCAGTAAAACAATTACAATATATAAAGACACAGAAATGTCATATCATCAGGTAACAAAATAAGGAAAAAAATTTATAGTGCAGCAGATGGAAAGAGGAGGATATGCATTTCCGGTGTTATAATTTGTGTTCATTTTCCCTAGCAAATCGTTTATCCTATAGGCTGTCTTGTTGGTAGAGTATGTATTTTGTTGCCCGCTAAACGAATCTCCCTGCATTCTTGTTATCCAACGAACGAACTGCATATTCAAATATTTCGTCCATTTAAGAACGGCATCGAGAGCGCTGTGACTGTTGATGAATATTAGCAGTACAGTTCTCTGTGTCAGTGATTCGTTTACCTTTACACAACGAGTTTAAATAGCTGACACCATCATTTTCAGGTAGAGAATTGAGTTGTTACATTTCTGGTGTTCGTGTAGAGCACATAGGCCTTTTCACAGCAGCAATTGACGTGAAAACTGTGTTATCTTTCATCTTTTGCTGCCGATAAAACTGATATCTCAGAAAAGGTATCGTTAAAATTAAAAAAAAAAAAAAACAACAGAAAAAACGTATATTTGTAAGAGTGATATGTAAGGAATGTAGAACCGTAAAGGTACTGCTTCCCGCTATTATTTGCATGTGCCTTTAACTGTACACTGTGTTTACACTATCATTTCACATCAAGATACGATACACTATGTGATCAAAAGTATCCGGACACCTGGCTGAAAATGACTTACAAGTTCATGGTGCCCTCCATCGGTAATGCTGGAATTCAGTATGGTTTTGACCCCCACTTAGCCTTGATGACACCTACCACTCCCGTAGTCTTACCTTCAATCAGATGCTGGAAGGTTTCTTGGGGAATGGCAGCCCATTCTTCACGGAGTGCTGCACTGAGGAGAGTTATGGATGTCAGTCGGTAAGGCCTGACACGAATTCGACGTCCCAAAAGATCCCAAAGGTGTTCTGTTGGATTCAGGTCAGGACTTTGTGCAGGCCAGTCCATCACAGGGATGTTTTTGTCGTGTAACCACTCCGCCACAAGACGTGCATCATGAACAGGTGCTCGATATTGTTGAAAGATGCAATCTCTATCCCCAAATTGTTCGTCAACAGTGGGAAGCAAGAAGATGCTTAAAACATCAGTGTAAGCCTGTGCTGTGATAGTGCCATGCAAAACAACAAGGGGTGCAAGCCCCTCCAAGAAAAACACGACATCACCATAACACCACCGCCACCGAATTTCACTGTTGGCATTACAGACTCTGGCAGATGCCGTTCACCGGGTATTCGCCATACCCACACCCTGACGTTGGAACGTCACATTGTGTACCGTGATTCGTCACTCCACACAACATTTTTCCACTGTTCAATCGTCCAATGTTTACACTCCTTACATCAAGCGAGGTGTCGTTTTACCTGCGTGATGTGTGACTTATGAGCAGCCACTCGACCATGAAATCCAAGTTTTGTCACCTTCCGCCTAACTGTCATAGTACTTGCAGCGGATCCTGAAGCAGCTTGGATTTCCTGTGTGATGGTCTGGATAGATGCCTGCCTGTTATACATTTCGACCCTCTTCAAATGTCGACGGTCTCCGTCAGTCAACATACGAGGTCGGCCTGTACGCTTTTGAGCTATACGTGTCCCTTCACGTTTTCACTTTACTATTACATCGGAAACAGTGGACCTAGGGATGTTTAGAGGTGTGGAAATTTCGCGTACAGACGTATGACGCAGTGATATCCAATCACATGACCGCACGTTCGAAGAGCGTGAATTCCGGAGCTCCTCGAAGGGCCCCATCCTGCTCTCTCACGATGTCTAATGACTACTGAGGTCGCTGATATGGAGTACCTGCCAGTAGATGGCAGCAAAATGTACCTAATATGAAAAACGTTTGTTTTTGGGGGTGTCCGGATACTTTTGATCACACAGTGTCAGAGATATGCGCTGTTTACATTTAGTGCAAAAATAAATGAAAGATTCAATTTCTTGAGGTTGGATATTTAGCTTAATTATTTTTCTATAAAGCCCGATTGCATACGTTTTCCCGCTTTGTGTACGGAAGTCAAATGGGTCAAATGGCTCTGAGCACTATGGGACTTAACATCTGAGGTCATCAGTCCCCTAGAACTTAGAACCATTTAAACCTAACTAACCTAAGGACATCACACACACCCATGCCAACCGTAGCGGTCGCGCGGTCAAGACAGAAGAGCCTAGAACCGCGCGGCCACACCGGCCGGCCTATGGAAGTCAGTATATTATACTTTCACGGTCAGTTCTGTCAAACAGTGACGATGGGCTATAGCCACCAGTTAACTAAATAATATTACTACGTGGCTCTCTCCCGTATTAGTGAAGCAAAAAATCTTTTCCCTCATGTCTCCAATCATGCTACTTCGAACATTGCATACTAAGAAGCCTTATTAGTCGAAAATAAATTGCATACGTACGAAATTTTGGGCACAGGTATAAATGAAAACCCATACATGAGTTTCTCACCTAGTATATATGCTTATGGAAGATACTCCTCAGTTTTGGAGTCCAAGATACCGGCGGAGCTAAACAAAACAGTTCTTGCCCAAGAAAACAATCTTTTACCAAAGTATACTGCCAGTAATTCCTTATGATTGTGAGACGTGGACATTAAACGAGTTCATTGCCAGAAAACTAATAGTAGATGAATGGGACATAACAAAGAAACACGACAGAAAGCAGTTGATATCAGACAGATAACCAAGGTCAGTGACATAGCGGAAAGAGTGGATACTTTGAAAAGGCAGTGGGCTTTTCAATGCGCTAGATGAAAAGATGACAGGTGGTCAAAACAAGTACTGGATTGGAGCCCATAAAAAAAAAATCACCAAGGGGAAGACCACTGGACGCATGGGACAGAGACTTAAAGAAGACAGGCTGATTTAACGGGCAACAGGATGCTCAAGATTGGCAGAAATGGAAGAATCTGCAAAGGTCTGGGCTGTACTAGTATAAGCAGGAGAGAAAGTCATCAGTGGTAAGAGCAAAATTAATTTTATGTGTTGTTACTGAATTTAAAGTTATTACAAATTATAAATGCATTATTGACTTGAGGAAAAAGAATCTAATAAAATAAAAATCTAATATTGCAAATGCCAAAGATTTGTTGTTTACATTATTGTATTAGCAATACAAACTGTAAGGCGGGAACGCCTTCTCCTCCTACAATATCGTGGCGTCTTCTGTGTGAGCGCTCCAATGATGTTGCTCGCGCGGCTGCACGAAGACTGACGTCTTCTTACCAGATTCATTACTGATACAGACAAAACTGTTGCATCCTTGAGCCCCCAGTTTATTTTAATGAGTCAGCAGTACCAGTGTTCATTTCCCAGTCATGTTGGATGTTGACCATTCCTCCATCAGAAAGTCATCAGTGGTAAGAGCAAAATTAATTTTATGTGTTGTTACTGAATTTAAAGTTATTACAAATTATAAATGCATTATTGACTTGAGGAAAAAGAATCTAATAAAATAAAAATCTAATATTGCAAATGCCAAAGATTTGTTGTTTACATTATTGTATTAGCAATACAAACTGTAAGGCGGGAACGCCTTCTCCTCCTACAATATCGTGGCGTCTTCTGTGTGAGCGCTCCAATGATGTTGCTCGCGCGGCTGCACGAAGACTGACGTCTTCTTACCAGATTCATTACTGATACAGACAAAACTGTTGCATCCTTGAGCCCCCAGTTTATTTTAATGAGTCAGCAGTACCAGTGTTCATTTCCCAGTCATGTTGGATGTTGACCATTCCTCCATCAGAAAAATCTACGAAAGCCAACAAGCATTCAAAAAGTTCAGTTTTACAGAAGATGGGTACATTTTTTCTAGTCTCTGAAGGAAGAAACAACGATGATGTCCACGACTTCCTCCAAATCTTCAAAACTACACAGAAAAAAAAACTAATAATACCATTATGTTCCTTGATCTAACCATCTGCAAGCAAGATGACTCTTGCAAAAATACGGAAGGCGAACCACTACTGATATGAGAGTAGCCCACTTGTTTCCTCTTTCCATTCAAAGATGTAGAGAGTAACAAAATATCACTCAGTGATTCATAGAGCTCTAAAAATCCCACTGAGTGATGAGAAGCTTCTAAAAAGAAATGAAAATAGCAAAACAAACTGCGGCAGCTAGTTAGTTTAATTACATATTAAGAGACATTTTAGCTAGAAAACTTTTAAAAAATTAGCAAGCTAACTATCAAGAAACAGGAAAATACACTAACAACTACTCTTCCTCAGCAACATCTCCCAAATATGTCATAATCTTCAAACCACAGAAAATAACAATTGCATTAAAAAAAAAATAATAATAATAATAAAATAAGCCGCAGAGTACTTCATAACCTACGAAATAGCAAAGGAAATTTTCATCCACTGGCATACGTAAAAACATGTTTAACAAATACCCAGCCCAGTATAAATATCAAATATAACATCCACACCCGATACAAAGAACACATCACCCCCTTACAGTACAATACATCAAACAAATATGCAATAGCCTCACTTATAAAAGACACTGGAAATCCATTTGACAGTATAAAAAGGCACCTTAATCTACTACACACAAGGAAAAAAATGCACAATATATCTCTGTATGAAGAACTAGAAATTTAAGTACAACGAAATAAACCTTGCGAAAATCTAATCAATGACAGAATGAAACAGGTTCAAATAATTTTTGCAAGCGTTTTGAAGAAATATTTTAAGGTTGTTCATAATTTACAATAAAATTCAATGCACACCAATTTATTTAAAGCTGTCTGTTAATGTTCCAATAAGTTCTACCTACAGTGTAATTGTATGCCCTGTTTTAATCAACCTCTGTTTTCTTTTGCAACCTCTTCATCTCAGAGTAACACTTGCAACCTACGTCTCTAATTATTTACTGGATGTATTCCGAGCTCTTTATTCCTCTACAGCTCCATCTAGTAGGATGGAAGTCATTTCCTGGTGTCTTAACAGATGTGCTAACACCCTCTCTATTCTCCTTATCAGTGTTTTCAACATTCGTCTGTAACACCACATCTCTAAAGCTCCGATTCTCCTCCGTTCCGGTTTTGCCACAGTCCATGTTCCACTACCATACGATGCTGTACTCCAGACGTACATTCTCAGAAATTTCTTCCTCAAATTAAGGACGATATTTGATATTAGTAGACTTCTCTTGGTCTGGGATGCTCTTTCTGCCATTGATAGTCTGCTTTTGATGTCCTCCTTGCTCCGTTACTCATTGGTTATTTTACTGCCTTGGTAACAGAATTCCTAACTTCACCTACTTCGTGACCATCAATCCTAATGTTAAGTTTTTCGCTGTTCTCATTTCTAGTACTTCTCATTACCTTTGTCTTTCTTCGATTTACTCTCAATCCATACTCTGTACTCATTAGACTGTTCATTCCATTCAGCAGATCATGTACTTCTTCTTCATTTTCACTCAGGATAGCAATGTCATTAGCCAATGGTATCACTGCTGTCCTTTCACCTTGAATTTTAATTCCACTCCTGAACCTTTGTTTTATTTCCATCATTGCTTCCCCGATGTATAGATTGAGCAGTAGGGGTGAAAGGCTACATCCTCGTCTTACTCTTTTTAGTACGAGCACTTAGTTCTTGATCGTTCACTCTTATTATTCCCTCTTGGTTCTTGTACATATTGTGTATCACCCGTCACTACCTGTGGCTTACCGCTATTTTTCTCAGAATGTCGGGCACCTTACACCATTTTACACTGATGAACGTTTTTCCAGGTCGCCAAATCCTATGAACATGTCTTGATTTTTCTTTACCCTTGCTTCCATTATCAGTCGCAATGTCAGAGTTGCCTTTCTGCTTCCTTTACTTTTCCTAAAGCTAAACTTACCGTCGTCTAACACATGCTCCACTTTATTTTCTATTCTTTTGTATATTACTGTTGTAAGTAACTTTGATGCATGAGCTTCTAAGCTGATTGAGGAATAATTCTCGCACTTGTCAGCTCTTGCGGTCTTCGGAATTGTATGGACGATGTTTTTCAATAGTCAGACGGTATGTTACCAGACTCATACATTCTACACACGAACGTGAATAATCGTTTGATTGCCACATCCCCCAATGATTTCATAAATTCGAATGGAATGTTATCCATCCCTTCTGCATTATTTGACATTAAGTCCTCCAAAGCTATTTCAAACTCCTTGCCTATATCCTGAGATAGTCCTTCCGACAGGCATTTCTTTTTCGATTTCTTCACATTTTTGATTGAGCCATTTCGTCTTAGCTTCCCTGCATTCCCTACTAATTTCATTCCAAAAATTTGCAGAACGTTTTTGTTCTTCCTTCTTTCGTCGGTCACCTGAAGTATTTCTTTTGTTGTCCATGGTTTCCTAGGCGTTATCTTTCTTGTACCTATGGTTCTGTTTCCAACTTTCGTGATTGCCCTTTTTAGAGATGTCCATTCCTCTTCAACTGAACGGCCTACTGGGCTAGACCTTACAGCAGTATCTATAGCCTCAGTCCGTATCTCCTCTTTCCTTAGTACTTCCGTATCACATTTCTTTGCACATTGCTTCTGGCTGACTAGTCAATTTAAAATTCAGCCTACTCTTCATCATTAGTAAATTGTGATCTGATTATTTATCTGCTCCCGGTTACGCATTAAATCCAATATCTGTTTTCGGAGTCTCAGCCCGCCCATAACACCATCTAACTCAAATCTTCGCGTATCTCCCGATCCTTTCCAAGTATACCTCCTCCTCTTCTTATTGTTGAACAGAGTACTCGCTTTCATTAGCCGGAAATATTGCAGAATTTAGTTAGTCTTTTACCTGTTCTATTCGTACCACCAGGCCCACTTTACTCCCGTAGCCTTTTCTTCTACTCCTTTCCGTAAAACCGCACTACAATCCTCCATGACCATTAGATTTTAGTTCCCTTTTACGTACTAAATTACCCTTACGATAGCCTCTTATACTTTCTCTGTCACTACATCTTCTGCTTGCTGCGTTGGCATGTATACCTGAACTGTTGTTGTCTGTGTTGGTTTGCTGCCGACTCTGATGAGAACAAACCTGTCTCTCAACCGTTCGCAGTAACTCACCCTACCCCCTACCTTACTATTCATAAAGAACCCTAGCCCCGTTATATCATTTTATGATGCTGTTGATATTCCCCTATAGTCATTTGGCCAGAAATCTCTGTTTTCTTTCATTTCACTTCACTGACCCCCACTATCTCTAAACTGAGCAATAGCATTTCCCTTTCCAAATTTTATAGCTTCCATACCAAGTTCAAACTTCTAACATTCCAAGCCCCGACTCGTAGAAAGTTATCCTTTTGTTGGTTATTCAATCTTTTTCTCATTATCGCCTCCCCCTTTGACAGACCCCTCGCAGAGTTCCGAATGGAGAAACAGTCCGAAAACTTTTTCCAATGGGGAGATCGTCATTACACTTTACCATTTACAAGTCACATGTCCTGTGAACAGACTTTATGCGTCTTTGGTAAAGAAAACGGTTTCAGTCCCGGGTTCGAACCCAGGCACTGTTTAAATTTTTAAAAAAATTGTTAGTACTGACGGCCGAAGACTTCTCGAATGGGACGTCCTCCTCGTTCCGCCAACGATATGGTCAAAGGATGCGCAGCAGCGGACAGATGTTTAAGTCAATCTCTTGGCCTTGGAATGGTAAACTGCCCATAAAGGGCGGAAGAATCAGTAATTAGGAACGGCGTGAGGATGTAGTAGGCAATGGAAATGACTGAAATAACACGAAGTATAGTACAGAAGGTAATGTCAGCGCAAGTTTTGATGGTTTCTTGGACATTACAAAAGACGGGAGAATGAAGTGATAAAAGTTATGGGGCAGCGATTTGCACATATACATGGCGGTAGTATCGCTAGAATCGCGTACACAAAGTATAAAAGTGGAGTGCATTGACGGAGCTTTCATTTCTACTACGGTGAGTTAAGCGAAAAGGTTTCCGTCGTGATTATGGCGGCACGACAACAGTAAACAGACTTCTAACGCGGAATAGTATTTGTAACTAGACGCATGGGACATTCCATTTCGTCAATCGTTAGGGAATTCAATATTCCGAGATCCAAAGTGTCAAGAGTGTGCCCAGAATACCATATTTCAGGGATTACCTCTCACCGCGGGCAACGAAGTTCCCGACAGCCTTCACTTAACGCCCGAGAGCAGCGGCGTTTGCGTAGAGCTGCCAGTGCTAACAAACAAGCAACACTGTGTGAAATAACCACAGAAATCAGTGTGGGACGTACGACGAACGTATTCGTTAAGTCAGTGAGGTGAAATGTGGCGTTAATAGGCTGTGGCACGACCGATGCGAATGTCTCTGCCAACAGCAAGACTTTGCCTGCAGTGCCTGCCCCCTATCCTGGGCTCGTGACCATTTCATTTGGACCCTAGACGACTGTAAAACCGTGGTTTGGTCAACTGAATCCCAATTTCATTTGGTAAGAGCTTACAGTAGGGTTCGAGAGTGTGCATATCCCATGAAGCCGTCGACCCAGGTTGTCAACAAGGCTCTGTGCAAGCTGGTAGGCTGTTCAAGGCTTACAACTTTCACTGTAGAAGGAAGTGCGTTATTGGTCTTGTACCGCACGTGGAACGAACTATTAGTGTATAGTACAGAAAGTAACTGAAAGAGCCAGCCGGTGTGGCCGAGCGGTTCTAGGCGCTTCAGTCTACGCAATCTTGGCAGCGCGCCAGCGGCGGACTTAGCGCACAGCGGACGGGAGCACCTAGTACGGCTAGTGCTCCCGTCCGGGATAACGCGCCGCTGGCACTCTGAAATACACTCCTGGAAATTGAAATAAGAACACCGTGAATTCATTGTCACAGGAAGCGGAAACTTTATTGACACATTCCTGGCGTCAGATACATCACATGATCACACTGACAGAACCACAGGCACATAGACACAGGCAACAGAGCATGCACAATGTCGGCACTAGTACAGTGTATATCCACCTTTCGCAGCAATGCAGGCTGCTATTCTCCCATGGAGACGATCGTAGAGATACTGGATGTAGTTCTGTGGAACGGCTTGCCATGCCATTTCCACCTGGCGCCTCAGTTGGACCAGCGTTCGTGCTGGACGTGCAGACCGCGTGAGACGACGCTTCATCCAGTCCCAAACATGCTCAATGGGGGACAGATCCGGAGATCTTGCTGGCCAGGGTAGTTGACTTACACCTTCTAGAGCACGATGGGTGGCACGGGATACATGCGGACGTGCATTGTCCTGTTGGAACAGCAAGTTCCCTTGCCGGTCTAGGAATGGTAGAACGATGGGTTCGATGACGGTTTGGATGTACCATGCACTATTCAGTGTCCCCTCGACGATCACCAGAGGTGTACGGCCAGTGTAGGAGATCGCTCCCCACACCATGATGCCGGGTGTTGGCCCTGTGTGCCTCGGTCGTATGCAGTCCTGATTGTGGCGCTCACCTGCACGGCGCCAAACACGCATACGACCATCATTGGCACCAAGGCTGAAGCGACTCTCATCGCTGAAGACGACACGTCTCCATTCGTCCCTCCATTCACGCCTGTCGCGACACCACTGGAGGCGGGCTGCACGATGTTGGGGCGTGAGTGGAAGACGGCCTAACGGTGTGCGGGACCGTAGCCCAACTTCATGGAGACGGTTGCGAATGGTCCTCGCCGATACCCCAGGAGCAACAGTGTCCCTAATTTGCTGGGAAGTGGCGGTGCGGTCCCCTACGGCACTGCGTAGGATCCTACGGTCTTGGCGTGCATCCGTGCGTCGCTGCGGTCCGGTCCCAGGTCGACGGGCACGTGCACCTTCCGCCGACCACTAGCGACAACATCGATGTACTGTGGAGACCTCACGCCCCACGTGTTGAGCAATTCGGCGGTACGTCCACCCGGCCTCCCGCATGCCCACTATAAGCCCTCGCTCAAAGTCCGTCAACTGCACATACGGTTCACGTCCACGCTGTCGCGGCATGCTACCAGTGTTAAAGACTGCGATGGAGCTCCGTATGCCACGGCGAACTGGCTGACACTGACGGCGGCGGTGCACAAATGCTGCGCAGCTAGCGCCATTCGACGGCCAACACCGCGGTTCCTGGTGTGTCCGCTGTGCCGTGCGTGTGATCATTGCTTGTACAGCCCTCTCGCAGAGTCAGGAGCAAGTATGGTGGGTCTGACACACCGGTGTCAATGTGTTCTTTTTTTCCATTTCCAGGAGTGTATTCTAAGTCCGACTCAAGGTCACGCGTTATCGGACTTCTATATAAGCGAGCGAGCTCAGCGCAGCGGCTCATTCGCGCTGTTGCTGCTGCACAGGCAACTGCATTGAACGCTGCGAAGATGCCATACAGAAGATACCGTCGCCGTTCTAAACAGACAGTGTACAAAACTGTCGAGAACATTGAGTTTGCTACAACATCTGGAGACAAGAAGAATCATATACCACTCAAGTCTGTCGCTGCTCAAGCCTTGCTGGACGGACCTTCTGTTTTCTGTGGCTGCAGACTTAATTTTAGTTTAGATATTAATGATTCATTTGGTCATGGTAACGGATGGTTTACTGTAGCCAAAAGTACCTCCATTCGAGCTGTTCGATGCCGTCGCACATTGTCAGCCGTAAAAATGAAATCATGATCGAATGAGCTCCTGAAAAGACGCACATGGGGAAGGAGGACAGTGTCACAATAGCGTTGACCGATGAGTGCAGTTTTGGCACCGATTTTGGTGTCATTTGCGCTTGCAATGTTATAGTTCCCGACACCAAAACACTTGGATCACTAAACGATCATGTTGGGCAATGTTCCTAGATGCCTTACCTCTCGCCTTATGAGAGTGCAATCTACTCATATTTTAATAATAAAAGATAACTAACACACACACACACATATTATACGCGGCTCAGTTTGAAAGTAAGAACCGATTTGTAATGGAGTAAGAGAAACTTTATTTATGAAAATAATTGTATCACAAACTACGATATGTGTATTTTTTCAGTTTTCAACATATTCACCATGAACATTTAAACATATGTCAAGTCGTGGCACCAGCTTTTGGTCCCAGCATCAAAGACTTCTATTGTTTGATCGTTAAACCAGTTTGTAACAGTTCCTTTCAGCATGGGCTTTTCCCCAAAAAATTCCTTTAGTTTTGGAAACAGATGAAAGTTTAATGGTCCTAAGTCAGGCCTGTAAGGTGGATGATGCAGTAGTTCTCAGTCAAACTTTTCCATTTAAGTTTTTGTTGTTGCCGCAACGTGAGACCAGCATTTTTGTAAAGCAGAACGACGCCGCTAGAGAGCAGTCCCCTCCAGCGATTCTGAATAGCGCGCCTAAGCTTTGTTAATGTTTCACAGCACTTCTCATTATTTATTGTCATTTATCTTAGCAAAATGTCCAACAGAAGAATGCCTTTCCGGCCCCAAAGACCGAGGCCATGATTTTCTGTGTTGAAGGTTGTTGTTTGAATTTTTTTGGTTTCGCTTGGGAGTTTAGATGAGGCCACTCATTGTAATGCGCGATCCTCGTTTCATCGACGGCCATAGTGTAACTCAAGAACTCGTCATCATTCTTGTGAAAGCGCTCCAAAACGGACAAAGAATATGCCATTCGTTTTGTATTGTGTTCTTGTGTCAACATTTTCGGTACTCATCTCGTATACATTTCTTTTGTAGTGTATTTTGTCGGTAACGATGTGATAAACTATTGATCTTGAACCTTGTGGAAATTTCTGATGCAGCTTGTCAATAGCGAATTGTGTTCTGGCGAATTACCTAATTAACTTTTTGTGTCCACTCCTCATTCATGACAGTATGCCGACCAGATCGTTCTTCATTATGAACATTTGTCCTTTCTTAATTAAACAGCCTACACTACGTAAAATTTGAAAATTTTGCGGCGAATCAACTGTTCAAAGAGAACTAGAGAAACATGATTGCCTTCCATTACTGGATGTTTTGGTTAAACGGAAGATTGACGGCTCGGTGGAACATTCTGTTTATCGTAAGCCCACTCACACTGATTCGTACTTACATTCTTCAAGTTGCCATCACCTATTCCAAACCATGAGTGTACTTAAAACCCTTGTGAGCAGGGCATATACGGTGTCGGATGCAGAGAGTTTGAGTAAGGCACTTGCACATTTAAGGAGGGTGTTCAGAGGCAATGGGTACTTGACCCGGCAAATAAACAGAGCCTTCTCAATTAGAGCCAGCAACCGGGAAGTGGATGAAGAGGACAACGCGCCAGCCAAGTCCCTAGCTTTTCTTCCCTACGTTGGAAATACCTTCTTCAAAATAGGGAGGACTCTTAATAATTTTCATGTGAAAGTGGTCCACCTTCTACGATTTCGGATTTACTGGGATCGATGAAGGATGATTTGTTACTGCGGAAGGCGGGGATTTACAAAATACCATGTCAGTGTGGTATGGCCTATAGGACAGACAACGCGTACAGTGGAAGAGCGTTGTACAGAACATCGGCGTTGCACTCGCCTACTGCAACCCAGTAAGTCTGCATTTGCGGAACATTGTATTTCCAACGGACAATCAATGGAGTATGACAAAACTTCGATTCTGGCCACAGCAACAACTTTTTGGGACTCCATTATCAAAGAATTCTTTGATATACGCATCGCGGGAAATCTAATGAACAGTGACAGTGGTTACCAATTGAATAACGCGTGGAGTCCCGTAATCTCCGAAATTTGCTCGAGACGAAGACGCCAGAAGACTTCGATAGCTGGGGCCAGCGACAATACCGACGGCAGATGTGTACTGTAGTTACACCAGCGAGGGCGCTGTCCCTGGGCGGTACAGTTCTTCTGTCTTCGCGACTTCAACGCATGCGCGGCAGTACCATCAGCACACTATTCAGGGTGGTCGGAAATTCCCGTTACAGACTTCTAGGACTTCTAGAGGGGACTGAGTACATCGTATTTTGAACAGGAACCCATGTCCGGAAACGTAATCCAACGAGACTACAGAGCGTCAAAGTTATAGGCGGGGCGTCTGCAAATGTACGTATACATGGGGTGATTCCGCGATGATGTTACAGACTTTCTAGGATAATGAAGAACGATAACTGTATTAATTTGAAGGAAGGATCCCTAAACCGGAAACGAACGAGTCGAAAGTTATAAACTAAAATCTTTCTGATACCACTGAGAGTTGAATAAATGTATCGGTTCTTGTGTTGCGAAGAGTGTAGGGTTGGTAACTTTCAGTGGCATTAGTGTGGACACAAGCGAGAAAAATGTCCAATAAACGTGGACTCTAAAGTGCGTAACTTAAAACTCTGAGCACTTGTTCTGTAGAAGAGACGTGTTTCACATTAGCGAAGATGAACGAATGATCATAGCTCCTCAGGTATGCAATTTAGAGCCAATGTTTACTGGACATTTTTTCTCGTTTTTGTCCACACTACCACCACTGAAAGTTACGAGCCCTATACTCTTCGCAACAAAAGAACCGTTACATGTAATCGACTGTCAGAGGTATCAGAACGGTTTTCGTATATAACTTTAGACTCGTTCGTTTGTGGTAAAGGGATCCTTACTTGAAATTAATACATTTATCTTTCTTCATCATCCTAGAAAGTCTGTAACATCATCACGGAATCACCCCGTGTATACGTACATCTCCAGACATCCCGCGCGAAGTCTTTTGCCTTCGTCAGTCCTTGTTCGGCTCACCTGAAGATGGCTGGCAGTTGTCCAGCAGAAATATCGTGCAATAAAGTTTACTACGACCGGCTGCAAGCTTCGAAATCTCTTTGAATAGCCTGCACTATTTACACACATTTCCGTCATTCATTACATATGCACCACAGACTTGAACAAGGTACCGGTGAATTTCAGCAGGACGAACTTGTTTTGCATTTAAGAACCGAATAGCAGAGCGCACTTCATTGTCGGCGGCATTACTACTTGACTTGATGACAAACGGAGCACTATAACCATACGACCAGCACAGGCAGAGACGTGAAGGGTACTGGCGGCATACTAAGAGACTGGCCAAGAGCGGCCGACCGTCAACGGATGTATGCGTGAAATGGTGAGCGGACACGATGCATTATCGGTTATCACTTTTAAAATGTCACTCGTGTATTTTACTCCTGAACTGTGATGTACATTAAACTAAATAGCCAAGACCTGAAAATTTCATCTTTCAATTATCTTCGCACTCACTGTCAAGAATGCATATCTCTGACACGTATATCATCGATATATGAAGTGACAGTATAAACGTAATGTATAGTGAAGAGAACGCTCAACAAGGAGCATCATCTTTTCTAATATACCTTCCAACCTAGTACATGTTACTGTCTTAAATTTGTTTTTATAACTTTAACAGTACCTTTTCTCAAAAACCAATTCTATTGACAGCAAAAGACAAAATATATCCCGCTTTGAACGTGGCCTGCTGCCGTAAAATGTGTCTGTACTCTAAGGGAAATGTATATCTTCTAGATTATAGTAGTAGGCCCATGAATATAAAATAACAGCCCTTGTTTCTATGGGTATTGAAGTTAAAATGTGCATGATAAAATTAATATCCACTTCCTGACAAAAAAGATGAAGCATCCAGAAGGGAAGGTGGAAATGAAATGAAACTTCACGGATTGACAGGGAATGTAGTAATAGTGTTTACAAAATCGAGTTGAATTTCCAATGGACTTGCCAGTATGAGCTAAATTATAAGTCTGACGCTGAACACCATCTGGCTTGGGTACATGGTTGTGGTGGTGGTTAGTGTTTAACGTCTCGTCGACAACGAGTTCATTAGAGACGGAGCGCAAGCTCGGGTTAGGGAAGGATTGGAAAGGAAATCGGCCGTGCCCTTTCAAAGGAACCATCCCGGCATTTGCCTGAAACGATTTAGGGAAATCACGGAAAACCTAAATCAGGATGGCCGGAGACGGGATTGAATCGTCGGCCTCCCGAATGCGAGTCCAGTGTGCTAACCACTGCGCCACCTCGCTCGGTGGCTTGGGTACATGCACTGGTTAGATTGGAAAGAGTGTCAGAAAACTGTCACGTCAAGTCGTGAGGCAAGCTGGTCCATAACTGTTGTAACTTATTGATGGTATCCTGGAGACTGACGGTGGGACGGAGTTGCCATCTGATCTGGTCCCACACGTTTTGTGAGAGACACATCTGGGGTTCTTGCTGTCCGCAGAAGTACTTCAGCATCATACGGACAACTCATAGAGACTCGTGCCTTGTGTGGATGAATACTGTCCTGTCGAGAAACGACACCACACCAATGTTGCACGAGAGGTAACTTTGGAGGACGCATGACGTTCTTGACTTATCACTGTGCCGTCAGAAACCCCCTCATTCACTACCGACGGTGACCTTAAGTCAAATCCAATCAATTCCATACCATGTCATCAGGAATAACACGCTGTGTCTCTCTAGATCATTAGAAGACTGGGATCTTTCCAGACGGCGGCCATGCTAGTCGACAAAGGCCATTCGGGGTAGTGTAGAACCATGTTTAATCCCATAACACTATGCGACACAATTCATTCTCAGTCCATAATACCCAGTCAGGACAGCACACCAAACGCAACCGTATGTGATGTGGCAATAGTAGCGTACGCATGGGATGGTTAATTGGCTCTGAGCACTATGGGACTTAACATCTATGGTCATCAGTCCCCTAGAACGTAGAACTACTTAAACCTAACTAACCTACAGACATCACAAAACACCCAGTCATCACGAGGCAGGGGTGGTTAATTCCCTGTTTCGGTTGCAACTAGTCTCTGAACCGTAGTGTGAGACGGTACAGAGTCCATTACTTATTCTCTGATGGCAGACATAGATGGAAAGGTGTTACGATGTGCTTGATGCACAAGGCGGCGATCTTCCATTGTAGTGATCACACTTGGTCGACAATAACCTCAACGACGAGTATGCCTGCCCTCACATCAACATACAGTCCAACATCATGCCACTGTATGATATGTCGTGTATTTTCAAGTAGAAATGAATGATATTAAGTCTACTTCTCCCGTCTGACGGCCTAAGAGTGGATAAAATGATTTTGATCACAATCTAATGAACACATTCCTTTTTAGTGTGAAAGTTGCTACCGTTTGACAACTGGAGCGACACTAGCGCTCCATGCGGTGGGAAAGCAGACAGTGAGTTGGTCGGTTGATTTGGGGGGAAGAGACCAAACAGCGAGGTCACGGTTCCCATCGGATTACAGGAGGATTAGGAAGGAAGTTGGCCGTGACTTTGCAGAGGAGGAACCATCCCGAAATTTGCCTGAAGTGATTTACGGAAATTACAGAAAACCAAAATCAAAATAGCCAGACGCGGGTTTAGGCCGTAGTCCTCAGGAATGAGAGTCCAGTGTGGTAACCACTGCGCCACCTCGCTCAGTAGACAGTGACGTGTGTAGAAGGATACTGCACGTTTCATTATTTTCCTGATTAAGTATCTAAATAATTGTTATGTTTTTGGATTCCATTCATTACTAAATTACCAAAGGATATGAATTACCGTGAAATAAATCTAGAAACAGCTGAATTTCACTCATGGAATTACATAAGCTTCAACTTGTTAATGAAGAAATACCTTTGAATTTGTGACAGCTTACTTCGCTGACAACAAGAAAATATAAATAATATTTCATGCACAAGAAGCATATATTTTTGTCGCTCTCTGTTCTTATTGCGATAGGCACTTCCGTTGACACGTAAAAAAAAAAGAACTTTATGGAGTCTAGTAATTCACCCATTCTTAGACTTCATTCGACTTTCTAATACACAAATATTTTGCATCAAACGCAAATATGTTCTGGATTCCATAAAAATTTTCTGATAATGATCTCATTCTCCTCTAGAGCTTCATGAATGTATAAGTTATTATCTGTTGCACTCCCTACCAGAGTAAGTTCCTGTTCAGCATTAATAGTAGCTCTCTGCATGTCTTCAAAGTACCTCATAAGTAGTTTTAGAGGTACGCATGCTGTAAATCGCTGGTACTCTTCTGCTGTTCTGCCAACAGACTCGTCTATGAACCATTCTGCATTTTCTAAACTATTCAAATCCGAGTGCGGTGGTGCATATGTTTTAAGGGTTGATGGTATGCCAACACTAACGTATCGATCAATCTCTACCTCATTAATTTCCTTGTTCACTCCATTAAGTTTCCTTGAACAGAAATACCAAAGCATAACGTGTAAGCTTTGATCCCACTGTATGAATACCATCCTTTTATTAAGTGATCCATCCAAATACATGAAACACTTACATGAAAGAGATAAAGCATCTTGGTGCTGGATGACAGTCCTAATTTCATCGTTCTGGTTAAATGTTGTTGAAGCATAATGTTTATGAGGGAAGTATTCCTGGAGTATGATTCGCTCATCATATTCCACTGGGTCAGATATATCGAACGAATATATTACTGCGAGGTTTCAAGCCTACCGATTTGAGAAACTCGCTAGTGTTTCACCTTGCGGTTCGTCTGCGAAGTGCTATGCTGTGCGCTGCGTGTGCTGGTTTTATACCTTATGCCCATCCTGTCGTAAAATGATTTCCTCACCACGAAAGTCAACAAGTACGTTATTCTGGCCCACAGTACGTAGCTCCAGGTAGTCCAATGTCTGAAATATCACTGGAAGGTATATTGCGTTCGTAGGAGTCTCAACAATCGTATACCCTGTTCCAACTGATGGGAACAATCCGTAAATTGAATGAATCAATTTATCGTTGTGATATGAGTTAGTTGCAATGTTACACTCAACACGAATTGTACAGGCAGGGAGAAAGTACACCGTGTGTTGAGGCTTAAGTGTACTGATGCTCGCAAGGAGCTCAGTTCCTTTTCCATAGTGTTTTAAGACTTCGTTTAAGTCGTCAATATCGTGTGCACCAGGTTGAGTTTCCACAGTTTCGTTTTTACCATTAATTTCCAGATGTAGTTTATTGTTAGCCTCTGTGATATTTGGGATGGTGTTTTATGTCTTCAGTCCAGTCAGCGCAATACTCCACTCTCCAGTGCTTAAATCAGTTGATGGGAAGTAATTCGCACATAATATAGACGATCATTCTTTTAAAATCGGACGTATGACACTGCATCTAAACATCAGCTGGTGAATGGATACTTAATACCGGTATTTATATATCATTCGTAAAAGTAAGGAGGAACATGATGAATAGATGAGTACACAGGAATGTATTAAAGACGTGGTATAACACGTGTCTTCTGCCTGTGACGTTGTAGGTCACCGAATGAGTTGAAATAGTAGACGTTTTTGTATTTATTTATTTATTTTATTTTTTACATATACTGCACAGTGTTTCAGGTCTTCCTGCTACATCAAGATTCACAATTCCTCATTCTCCTGATTTCCACGTAGTCTTCATAATGTATTCGGCATAAACACACCTCGGAAACTCAGAATGTTGAATTGCTTTTTAAGGGGGTTAGAACGTCAAACGGTCCGACTTGGAGCAGGAGAGGCAGCGCAGCACATTTTAATTTCCAGTGTCTATACTTTTACAAATAAATTCATAAAACTTTGTCAGCATCACCAGGAAGGATTCAGGATTCACACCCACTGCATAACAAAATATATTTTTTTTACGTGCCAAATTTCATCATTTTTTCACTTACTAATGGCTGCATTTGTTGCTATGGGTACACTTTTCATCATAAGAGAGAGATTCTTCGATGAATTTTGCACAGCATACATACCATACTCACAGGTGTATGAAACTCTAGAATTTATTTAATTTATGAAAAAAATGAACTGTTATATTTTAAACTTCATGTTTAGAAAACACACAAATTTTATAGTTAATTACCTCAATTTTTACCACAGTTTTAAATAGATTTGGAAAATTCTACAGTTTCATACACCTTTAAGTATGGTTTGTATGCAGTGCAAAATTCATCGAAGAATATCTCTTACTTATGAAGAAAAGTGTACCTATAGCAACAAATGCTACCATTAGTAAGTGAAAAAAATGATGAAATTTCACATGTAAAAAAAATTACTTTGTTGTGTTTTCGAACTTCCACTGCAATGTATGTGATATATGAATCCCCTTTCTGGTGATGCTGACAAAGTTTTATGAATTTATTTGTAAAAGTATAGACAGTGGAAATTAAAATGTCACCGTTCACAAGAAAACCAGCACCTATTTATACTTGGCTGTGCACCTCTGTTTTGCTAACACGCCACTCTGAGTCATGTACTCATAACACCTAGGTTGGGCCAGTGGGCCCCTTCTGCCTGTAACTTGAGCCATGCAAACTGCTGCATTTACTCTTTTCAGCGGTTCTACGGCCCTGTGGCCTCCATTGCTATCTTAAACGGTGGTGCCGCTACAACTGGGTAATTTAATCAGTCTCTCCTTTCTTCTTCAGAGCGCTTTTAGCTTCATATGTCGCTGTCAGGATACAGTTTTTCATGCACTCTGTGGCTGTCATCCTCTTCATTAGCGCCCAATTTTCATCGCTTGTAACTTGGTTGAACTTCTTCACACCTAGGACCAACTTAACTTTATCATCACCAGCATCCATTCTCGAACGTATTTCCTTAGCAATATCAGCTAAAATTGGATCTGTGGTATGACGTTCTTTATTTGCTGCATATTCAATGTCATGCTGCATACGTGCTTCGTTGAGCAGATTTATCCCACTATCAGCAAGTGCCAATCGTTTTTGACGTTTTGTTCCAGGTCTGTAGTAGTTATATCCAGTGCAGCGTTAATTCGACTGGTAGTTTGTGATAATACTGCCTCTTACTCTAATGCATCTCCTATCATACAATATATGCTATTGAGGTGTTTGCGGTCTGCGTACCCTGTTCTACAGCAAATCGTTGCGTCGATCCAGCTGTTTTGTGATGTGGAAAAACCAAGCCATGCAACTAAAGCTCTATTCTTTAGATGATACATGACCCTCTCTACGAGATACATATCTGGCTCTGAGCCCTTCTGTAACTCTTCTGTGTAAAAGCATCCCACAGCATCAGTACCATTCCTGTCCTTTAAGAGGTAGGTTCCAGAATTCGTTCTCTGCACTTTGGAGACTGAGTTTCTCGCTTGACCAGTTTGGCATGTATAACTTCTCAAATTCTGTCTTGAGCTTAGAAATACATAATATTGAATTCCTGTTTGCCTAGATCTAGCATTTTAATACGATTCTTTACTGTATCTAGAAGTTTATTATAATGAACATCGATTGGCTTCATTACACTGTGCAATTATTTGCGGTAGGATATCGGTCCATTTGTGCTTTTACTATTCTGTTCAGACGTTACATTGTAAGTAGGCTGTTTGGGTTTTCTTATTGGTAACGCCACATAGCGCTCTGTATGAAAAATCACTGGCTGTGCTGTGCGCAGTCTGTGGCTAGTTTGCATTGTTGTCTGCCATTGTAGTGTTGCGCAGCGGCAGCTGGACGCTAACAGCGCGTAGCGTTGCGCAGTTGGAGGCGAGCCGCCAGCAGTGGTGGATGTGGGGAGAGAAACGGCGGGGTTTTGTAATTTGTAAGACTGGATGTCATGAACTACCATATATGTTTTGACTATTAAGGTAAATACATTGTTTGTTCTCTATTAAAATCTTTCATTTGCTAACTATGCCTATCAGTAGTTAGTGCCTTCCGTAGTTTGAATCTTTTATTTAGCTGGCAGTAGTGGCGCTCGCTGTATTGCAATAGTTCGAGTAACGAAGATTTTTGGTGAGGTAAGTGATTTGTGAAAGGTATAGGTTAATGTTAGTCAGGGCCATTCTTTTGTAGGGATTATTGAAAGTCAGATTGCGTTACGCTAAAAATATTGTGTGTCAGTTTAAGCACAGTCGTGTATAATTGTTCTAAGGGGACGTTTCATATAGACCAATTTTGTATAATTTTTCTAAGGGGTCGTTTCAACATGATATTCGACTTCATGTAGGTGAACGTCGAGTAATGATGTATTCCATACCGCTCCAAAACAGTCTTGAAATATCTATTACAAAACTCACCGCCGTGATCTGTTTGAAAGTTGACTGGGCTTCGATTCATCTCTGTCTGCAGGAATAGCTCAAACGCATGTGCGTTTTCGCTTTCATAGCTAGTGAACAGGCAAATTTAGAATGAGTATCAACATATATGAATTCGTTATTAACACGCAAATATTCCCTAATGTCGACAAGATCCGCATGCCACAGGTCGTCCAAATTATTAATCATAATGTGTCTTCCATGGTATGTTTTGCATACTGGTTTGTGCAGTTCCCGAACTACATTCTCCACACTTATTTGATGATACCTCTCTCTCTAGGCTCAGAAGTTATTGAAATAACTTCATTCGAATGATGTGTAGTACCAGTAGCAGCTAATGCCGTTAGCAGTCGTAGCTAATCAGTTAATATACGTACTGTAGGAGTCAACTGCTTACTTTGTTACGCTGAATGTCAATACCATCACTACTGCTATTTTTTCCACCATCCAATATAGGTTTTGTAATGGATTAGTGTTTCACATTAGTTGGGTTTTCGCAATCGTATGTAGATCAGTCAAAAGCAATATTTCACTATACATTTCCAGATCTTTCGGCGAATAATTTGCTGTTTTTTTTTCGGTTTTAGGAAAATAAGGTTAAGAAGTCTGGGTGTTATTTGAAACTGTCTATCCCCGATCTAAATCGTTTTTTTTCAGGCTGTGTGTCCAACATGTATGGTTTTTCACCAGTGACACCGAATGCCGGCAGCGGTGGTCTCGCGGTTCTAGGCGCTGCAGTCCGGAACCGGGTGACTACTACTGTCGCAGGTTCGAATCCTGCCTCGGGCATGAATGTGTGTGATGTCCTTAGGTTAGTTAGGTTTAAGTACTTCTAAGTACTAGGGGACTGATGACCACAGCAGTTGAGTCCCATAGTGCTCAGAGCCATTTTTTGACACCGAATGTTTTGTCTATCCTAGCGCTGCTGTGACGGTTAATGAAACCGGCAACAGCAACATCGTCGTCGTTGCGGAATTTCGCTAGGAGTTCATCGAGAGATTCAGTAACTGATTTGAAGGTGTCTCGTAGTGTCTGCTGCCGCTTCAAATGCCCTAACCTCAGCAACTGTAGCTCCTTGCGAACGGCTTTCCATGCCTAGATGATTTTATGCTTAGTCGACATCTCGTTTTACACTAATCGGACTTCTGTGCACCGTGAGCTTTTATACATCCACTCTGCTTTCTCTTATGCTGCTCCGCCTTCTCGATAACAGCTATTTTACCTTCATTTAAGTCGTCTACTCTGTTTCCACTTGCATTATCCAATTCATACAACATTCTCTTGTGAATAACAGCTATTTCCCCATTCAGTTAGGTCGTTTACTTTCTTTTCGATTGCATTAACCCGATCAGTCAGTGTAGTGTTCAGTCTGAGAAGGGTGTGACAATACGTCTCTCGTTCCTTGCTTACGCCTCCAAATTTACTTCTGTCTATGCACACCAATCCTATCAGACTGAGCTCCCGGCCTGTGTGTGATTTTATCCATGGTGATATGTGTACTGATGTCCTCACCTATATCCATGGTTAGATATACATAGGAGCTCCTGGAAGTTCCGTATATACCAGCCATCATTGAGTTTTCTTTTTTTTATCAATAACGAGAAACTCGCTGTGAGTGATTCCAGGGATCTTCACATATCTTCACAAAATCATTGAACGAGATATCGGTTCCTACATAAACCTAGTAAATATTCTATAAGTTCAGATAGTCCTGTTTGAATGCTATAATTAGGTGTGCATAATATCTCACACGCTTTTATAGGGTTCTGGAATATGTCTGACTCAGATAAAATACGTCAACAGCCATATGGCGATCAAAACAGAAATACCGTCAAATTTGACCTTGGAGGGATATTTTGACGCTGTATCTACCCTTCATGATACATAGTACGTCAGGCACTGGCGACCAATGGGTTTTTATAGACAATAATGATCAGTTTGCCTTCCCATGATACTATCTATGTCAGGTACTGACATGCAATGGGCTTTTCATAGAGGATTTAGTTAAATGATGTAATATTCTGCTGTTGCATGGTGCAGTGAAAACACCGGTAGCAATAGCTTCAGTACTTGCTAGATAAGAAGTAAAAAAAACATGGTTATATACATTTTTATTTAGTAATCATGCATGCGGTGTACTACATCGACAGGTTCTTTCTCTATCTTAACTCCAGTACAGTATACACAAAATTAAACCCTCTCCTAAGTCAGAATTCAGCATGTATTTGTCTCAAACGTATTGTCAATACATTAGTTTGAAAATGGTTCAAATGGCTCTGATCACTATGGGACTTAACATCGGAGGTCATCAGTCCCCTAGATTTAGAACTAATGAAACCTAACCAACCTTAAGGACATCACACATATCTATGACCGAGGTAGGATTCGAACCTGCGACCGTAGCAGTTGCGCAGTTCCTAGAACCGCTCAGCCACCACGGCCGGCACATTAGCTTCCATTGGAATCATACTGACCCACTGTTCAAAGTCGTCTGCAAGCACACTGTTCATAGATACTCTGCCTTACAGAGCTTTAACACAAGGCAGCCATCTGTTCTGTCTTTCGAACACAATGGAAAGGACAATCTGTAGACCGAACAAGGTTGAAACGGTGGAATGCTGGGATAAATGGATGTGGCACCCAATTTCACACGGAGTACAATCATACACTGTTGTAATGGATAGGGTTCGAGTAGCACAGTCTGGAGGACAGCTCAAATGACACTCGTCAGTCAACGGTTGCTTGCTGTAGGCTTTAGCATGACACAATTAGTCCCATTACACATCCGTAAACGGCACTTTAACACTTTTCGCTGCTTTCTCGATCTCGGCCACAGCACGCCAGTCTGTCTCTGCAGTTGCTTCTATGCCAATATTTAAACGCTGCGAACTAGTAGTGATTAAAATTACACGCTGAAGTGAACTGTAGTGGTGCACAGGTCTTAATTGGTATCTTCTCATCCTCTACATGCTCACTTTGTCCATGCAGAATCCCTGGAATATTCTGCGACGGTGCTCGTGAAGGGTTGCAACATCGTCCTGTGCCATACTAATTCGGACCCCCGGTGCACTTCAGCGTGTTAGTGGCTGGCTGGGTGTCTTCAACCAAACCCAACAATAACAGCTCATTGCCCTGCTCCATCAAACTGACCAGGTGTACGACAGCATCCCTGGGTGCTGCCACTGCTGTAGCTCCCAACAGGCTCGGTGCACAAAGACTTCATCTTCCTCCCAGAACAGTAAACACAGACGTTAAGTAAGGGGTACTCCTCCGTGGCTTCTTCCTATTGTGCTGCTGCTGTGGCTGGGCAGCACTGGACGATCTCTACTGGCACTTCAAGCTACAGCAACTTAGCCTGCAGAGATGCTGCGTGACCCTTATATCCCTGATGAGATCGGATTCTACGTTCCTATTGGCTACTGCCAATTTCTTGTGCCTCTGCTGGCATAACTGTGAAGTAGACCAGTTGTTTGGTCTTCTGGATCTTAGGCAGACGTCTCTTGTAAGACGGAAAACTGACTGTGAGTTTCAAACCTGGCAGGCAGCTATAACAACAGCAACGATCTGCCTGAATTGCAGATTGCATGTTGATGCCATTCTGATGCAAAGCCATTATCTGCTGGGCAGTACTCCTCTTCTTTTCCAGGCACTCGTCCATCTCCTTTCCATTCTGCATATAGGAGGCTATGGTGCATTCCTCGGCTGTATGCTTACAGGCAACATGGCTGCTAAACTCAGCCGCGCGGGGTAGTCTTGCGGTCTCAGGCGCCTTGTCACGGTTAGCGCGGCTTCCGTCGTCGGAGGTTCGAGTCATCTCTCGGGCATGCGTGTGTGTGTTGTCCTCAGCGTAAGTTAGGTTAAGTAGTGTGTAAGCCTATGGACCGATGACCTCAGCAGTTTGGTCCCACAGGATCTTACCACAAATTTCCAATTTGTTAAACTCATCCCGGTCAGACACCAACAGTTCTTCGTTAGAGCACATTCTGCACAGCAGCAAGGGTGGATTAGTGGAGTGAAAACTGTACGGGGATGTGCAATTAAAGCTCTTCAATGATATACATCACATATGAATTAGCATCAACTGCCTGTCTCTTCCATTTAGGTAGAATGAATGCTTCATGTGGAATATCTCAGTAGTTTGTGCATGTTCATAAGCATGGATCGGTTGTGACATGCATCTTGGCTCCATCTCTTTGTATCGTCACAATCTGCTGAACCGAATTCTTACGTTTCTTTTTCCTACACTCTTTCATTATCATAGTCTTCCATCCCTGTGGCAACCATCTTCCTTCGAATGTGTATGTGTCGTACAGCTATTGAAAGCTGCTCTATCCTTCACAATTATCTCATTGATCGAACACACCGCAATGCTTCCACAACAACAGCTCAGCACAGACTGAACCTCCTCCACCAAATCTTGTCACGTGAACGGAGAAAAATAATTCCCACCCAAATTTAAATTTCCCACCAATTTCTTTTGGAGGGGGCGAAGTGGGACGTCAGCACAGCTCTGGGACAAAGAAGTTTCCACCATTATTAAATTCCGCCAAAGTTCGAATTGGTTAGGTGGGGGAGGGCAGAAGTTAGAGAGGTAGAGGAAGGGGAACAGCGACCCACATGACGGCTGAGGAGAAAAGCCGTCATCTGTTTTTGTTTTGGTTGGGTGGTTGGGGGTAGGGAAGTGGGGAGGTGTGGGTGGTGTGGGGGATAATTACTTGATCAAATTAATAAATTTGCATATCAATTTGATATATTAAAATATTCGCTGTTCCCCTTCCTCTACCTCTCTTTTATTTTAAAATTGCATCCAGAGCCGCCTTACCCTACTACTAATGGGTACATGAATCTCTTCGCTCATTCTTATATCAATGTCAGTGAAGACCAAGTTCACGACAGTACCTGTGTCCAGTATAACTTCTATTAAGTTATTACCTACGTATATGTTCATAGCATATTGTGTGTTAGTCGTGTGCCTACTATCACATTCGATGTCATCAGAATACAAAATGTCCCTAAAGTTAATGCCTTTATCACATCTAATAAGGTCAATTTATTATTACCCCTACTCCCCTCCTTGAGTACGGTCATGGGGCGTAATGTGGTCTGGTTCGTTTTCCTAAACAACTCTAGACACTCGATTTATGTCCTCAATTACGTTTCTATCAGCTACTGAACTCCAAAAAATTCTGATTACTCTGGTTATTGCGTGGTGAGTTTTGCTACGGGTCACGGTTATAAGACTTACATAGCCAGGATTGTATCTCTTATCGTGGTACTTTTACTCCCGCCTATTTGTATGAGTGTTATGATTCTGTCGATTATTGCTTTCATTGCACTGGTGACCTGATACGTTTTGCTATTCAGTGAGACTGATTTTGCACATTTTGTGATTACATTTATTGTCCTTACTAAGATTTTCATTGTTTGTTACTACTCTCTCATCCTCTTGAATTTAAATCTATTGAATCCAAAACTGATGAAAGTTATTCCAAATTAATGTAGGACAAAGTAATCAATTCCTCTCAGATGTGTATTGGCCTTTAGTATTTGCATCAGGTCTCTATGTGGAATTGGAGTATCCAAAAACCTACCCTTCTTGTAAGCTACCTGCCGTGCCTGAAATGGCTCAGGATTAAACACTTGTTTGTGGCATCGCTCTTGGATTCCGGTTGGTCACTATTTTGGCAAAAGCAATTTTTCAAATTAATAATATGTCCTACAATATTCAGCAGCCTCCGTGCCCCACATCGAAGCATCATCCTGAAAATAGCTACTGACGAAACCTGTTTTGTGCGTCAGGCCATCATCTCGGCATCGCTCTTCGAAATGCAGAAACAAATATGGCCTGAGGTATTCCTCTTTCATGTTGCAAATGTTCTTGGTATTACCAACGTCACATCAAGTTCTCCTCATTTAACAAGGACGTGAGCAGCAGAGGAGCCCCCACGTTGCGCAATGTGTCGTGCGCTGGTAGAGTCTTTCTGTTTGCATTCGCTGCTCTCTACTTGACGTAGGTTCAGCGCCTTGATTTATTTAGGAACATTTCACTACATCTTTTACTACTGAAAGTTCCTGCTCAACATTTTCTATTTGTGCTTTGAAATCCTCTCACCACTTCAACAAATCCTGGCCCATTTTTCCGTTGCGTTACACATTTCGATTTCTGACTGATTTTGCAAACGATCCCTCTCAGAAATAGTTTCAGTTGTGACCCTTTCAATAAGTTCTTGGACCTCCATATCAACAGAACTTGTTCTCTGATTGTTCTCTTCCGACATCCAAGAAGCGTAATGCTTGGTAAATTGCTTACACTGTTTGTGTAAATATCTTCCTTACATTATCAGCCCTTTGCCATTAGCTGCCAAACAGTTCCGGATCATTTTTCGTGGGTTTGCTTAACTGCTACGACTTCGTCGGCTAGCATTTGTACTGCTTTAGGCACACACCCTCGTACGGCTTTTAGATCCAATATCTCAGCTGCTAAAGGGTCCCATTCTGCTGAAATTTAATATGCTAATGTGCTCTCTTTTGTTCATATTTCAGATATTGTTGTAGACATAATTTATGGTTTTCTTGGTATTTCTGCTAAGCAATAGGTTGACTGAGTTCCCTGAGTTGTGAATTGCTCAGCTGCAGGGTTCATTTTGCTTTCGTTAGCCTGATCTGAATACGTAGTTGTCTTTCTTTTTATTTTTACTAAATACGGTTTTGAACAATTTATTAAGAAACTAAACATTAAACTAGTAACAAATTAATTACTCACATTATTCAGTGCAAGAGCCTGTAGCAATAGTGGTTACGTGACAATAGATTTTCAAAGAAAAACAATCTGTGTTATAATGTTAAGTATCATATGTATCTCATTAGGGCTACATCCTCTACCCTGAGCTTTGAATTATTCTAAGTTAAAGAAGTTACCAAATGCCGTACACCAATCTCAGCTTGGGTTCTGTTCTCGATAGTCGTCTTCCTGTTTCCTTGAGCTGTACCTTTCCTTTTATACTGTTAAATATGCCTTGCATTCGAATTTATTATTTTTCATAAAGTCCATGAAACAGAGAAGTACACATAGTATTAGTTACACATGAATAATTTTTTTTTACAAATTTCCATTAATGAACAATTTTCGTGCAGTGTATAATGTACGGCGCGTAAAGGTAATCAAGTGCCGCACTGATCTTATCTTAACGTGGTCTGTGATTGGTACCTCGGTTTTCGCATTATAAACAATATGTTTACAAAGTCTGATCGCACAAAATATTCTCACTTGTTACCATATTCCTTGGTACAGTGTACTCGTGATGGCATTAATGGTTTCGTGTATGTTTTCTTGCAATGGTGTTATGAAATTTCAGAATTTATACCGTGGAATACGAGAGAATGGTCACTTTCAAAGAAAAAAAGAGAAAATTCCATTTCAACGATAAGCAAATTATTGCGACTTCGAACTCGTCCGTAATTACACACTCTCGCTGTAAAAACAACAGGCAAAAGCGGGAGAGTGAAGTGCACCGACAGGGACTGTTCCCAGCCTTCGGACTAATGCTGATGTAATTGCTCTCTCATTCAAAGCAGAAAATCCGGAGGATTGCCGCGGTGGTGAAAATTTTAAAGTTGTTCATACAGTATAAAAACAAAATGCCTACTGATTTAAAAGCTTTTAAAGCAGATATTCGACCATGCGACCAAAATGCTGTGGAGTGCAGATATGCTAACGAACTATACTGGGTGTGACATTTTCATTTTTCATTGACGTTTCTCACCCAGCTCCGATCATTGACAGAAAACATGGCGTGGAATCCACTAAACTTCCTTTCATTGCTCAACAGCATGATTCGATGTACGGAAGTTCTCATTCAGATGTTTGTACTATTGTATTTTATAAGCTTATCTAACTCTTATTTATTTTTCATTGGCGCCAAGCGAATAGTAACGGTAATGGAAAGTGTAGTTTAACCAGGCAGATATGAAACACAACTGCAAAATGAGGAGAATCAAATCATCATCACCCACTGGTAAATGAAGAACCAGTTTCCCAACAAACGAGGACGATGTGGTGCTAAGGCTTTATTTTCGTTCTCCTTTGGTAATCAATATCAGCTTATCTTTATCAAAAGCTATTTCACATCCACTTATGGAAAGGACGTTCTCCCAACTTTACGCTCTTCAGTTATAGCTATTCATATTGGTTTTTTTCCCCAATTCCCTTTCGTCCATTATGTCAAAGTATCGGCCTTTAAATTCCTCTCGGAGAGGTACAACAATTTTTCCTTTGTTCATCTAACATTCATTCGCCTCGCAACGTATCCTGCAAAACTAAATTTCATTTTTTTGAAACTCATAATTACGTATTCCTCCCTAGTCTGTTGCCTGATCCACTCTTTTGTTTTCTTGAATTCGCATCGTGGATCTCCTCATTGCTCCATGAGAACCCCTCATTTTTTTAATGTGTCACTGTTAATATATACTGACTGTAAACATTCCAATTTCCACACATTTGAAGCTTAGTTTTGAAAACAATACTCAGTTCACGACTATTTTTACAGTTTTCGTTTTTTTCATTTCATGTCCATCCGGTAGGCTTATTCAAGTCTTAAATACAAAAACTCCACAAGCGCTTCCTCAGCCTCTAGCTATTTCGTACTAGTTTGATTTTTATGTGTTATTTATACATTATAATTGATATTCAGGGCTATTTTCAAATTTGCCTTATTCTAGTAGTTCCCGAAGTTTACGTAAATTTGTGAGTGTTAAGTTTCTTATGAAATAGTAACAAATGTTAATGATTGACTTTTGAAAATTAGTAGAGGAATAAGTGCATGACCCTGAAGGAATAAATCTGCTGAAATTCTCTCTTAAGACACAGCTCTGAAAGTCTTCCAAAGCATTTTAATCAATCTGCTTAGAATTAATTATTTAGGATCTGCAGGTGCAGGCTCCGAATCTTTCTCATTAATTATATTATCCCACGTGTGACATGTGACGGAGGATTTTAAAAATGTTCTATTTACTACCTCTACACATAGTACTCAGAGGGTCTAAGAAAAATTATTACTTAAACGATCTCATATGCTCCGTTATTACCGTTAATCATGTCCTCTGCGGTGTTTGTGTGCACGGAAGTTTACTGGCAAAATTATTTTCTTATTCTCTGGAGATAGTTATTGAATCTTAAATACAGTCCTTTCTTAATGTTACAGTTCTTGTGTGCCACTTCAATTTATTGATCGCTCATCTTTTCATAACGTTTTTCTCACAGGTCCAGAGTTACCCAGAATCAACGACATATGATTGACGTATGGTGTAGGTCCGTGAAAGATACACAAAAACGGCTTGGGCAAACCTATTACGAGAGAACTCTTTAACAGATAATTTGGGGCCTCCGATTGTAACACATACAACATTACAATACACATACTCGCGAGACACACCACATCATTTATTTAAATTTGTTTTCTATTAAATGAAAAATGTTTTATAATTAAAGCAATAATGATTGTTTTTACATTAATCACTTTATTACACAAGCAGTTTCAGTTGTGAACAGATAATATTTAGGTATATTCTAACTTCACAATCAGTTGTGTGACAACTTACAACTACCATCAAGCGTCATGTTACAAATTCAATATCTTCATTCAAATATAACTCAGGATGACATGCAGCGTACAATAAATCTGAGGCTAAGCACATGACAGTACAATAATTGTAAAACACAATTTCTGCTAACTGGAAGACTAACGGAAGTTTTATCATTTGTAGAAGAAACTCAAATCATTTAATAAAAGGAAGTCTTCTGGTCCAGACTGTATACCAGTTAGGTTCCTTTCGGAGTGTGCTGATGAATTAGCTCCGTACTTAACAATCATACACAACCGTTCACTCGAAGAAAGATCCGTACCCAACGACTGGAAAGTTGCACAGGACACACCAATATTCAAGAAAGGTAGTAGGAGTAATGCACTAAATTACAGGCTCATATAGTTAACGTCGATATGCAGCAGGATTTTAGAATATGTTTGTCTTCGAACATTATGAATTACCTCGAAGAAAACGGTCTATTGACACACAGTCTGCATAGGTTTAAAAAATATCGTTCTTGTGAAACACAACTAGCTCTTTCTTCACATGAAGTTTTCAGTGCTATTGACAAGGGATTTCAGATCGATTCCGTATTTCTGGAAGGCTTTTGACACTTTACCATACAGCGACTCGTAGTGAAATTGCGTGCTTATGGAAAATCGTCTCATTTATGTAACTGGATTTGTGATTTCGTGTCAGAGAGGTTACAGTTCGTAGTAATTGACAGAAAGTCATAGAGTGAAACAGAAGTGATTTATGGCGTGCTACAAGGTAGTGTTATAGGCCCTTTGCTGTTCCTTATATATATAAACGATTTTGGAGACAATCTGAGCAGCCGTCTGCGGTTGTTTGCAGATGATACTGTCGTTTATAGACTAATAAAGTCATCAGAAGATCAAAATAAATTGCAAAAGGATTTAGAAAAAATATCTGAATGGTGCGAAAAATTGCAGTTGACCTTAAATAACGAAAAGTGTGAGGTCATCAACCATCAACACGAGTGCTAAAACGGAATCGTTAATCTTCGGTTATACGATAAATCAGTCTAATCTAAAATCCGTAAATTCAACAAAATACCTAGGTATTACAATTACGAACAATTTAAATTTGAAGAAACACATAGAAAATGTTGTGGGGAAGGCTAACCAAAGACTGCGTTTTATTGGCAGGACACTTACAAAATGTATCAGACCTACTTAGGAAACTGCCTGCACTACGGTTATCCATTCTCTTTTAGAATACTGCTGCGCGGTGTGGGATCCTTACCAGATAGGACTGACGGAGTACATCGAAAACGTTCACAGAAAGGCAGCACATTTTGTATTATCGCGCAATATGGGAGAGAGTGTCACAGAAATTATACAGGATTTGGGCTGGAAATTATAAAAAGAAAGGCGTTTTTCGTTGCGACAGAATCTTCTAACGAAATTCCAATCACCAACTTTCTCCTCCGAATGCGAAAATATTTTATTGACACCGACCTACATAGGGAGGAACGATCACCACGATAAAAGAAGGGAAATTAGAGCTCGTATCGAAAGATATAGGTGTTCATTCTTTCCGCGCGCTATGCGAGATTGTAATAATAGAGAATTGTGAAGGTGGTTCGATGAACCCTCTGCCAGGCACTTAAATGTGATTTGCAGAGTATCCATGTAGATGCAGATGTAGAAACGGGAACAATACCAACTATTGATGAATGCAACTACTTTTAGTTCCTTATTGCTACAGGACTCTACACATCGACGAACTAAGCAAAATATCTCATTTACGAATAAAACTGAGATACGATACTCGCAGCTTTTCCCCACTGATTGTGAAATGTGAAGTAACTTCCCTTTTTCTGCAGTGAATCTTTTGACAACAATAGACTGGAGACGTCTAATACGTTTACTGCAGAAGCTGTAGCATATCTCCGCTAGTTCGTGCCGCGCATTCTTAAGCATTTGAGTGTGAGCGGCTCTCGTCGTCTCGTTGTTATATGGCCGACAGTGTGAAAACCGCTATGTAAAACAACGGGTTAGATATACTGCACAAGTTAATTTTATTATTTTTTCAACTAATGAGAAGTTTCTTCACATTTCACAGTCCGTAGGGAGAAATTACAAGTATCGTAATGATACACGCAAAATCAGTCTGGAGCGATGTGCAATGTAAGATAACAGAAGCAAACTTCACGAGTCAAGATCACTAAGAAGAATCTAACAAAATGCTTTTTCAACGATCTGATCTTGTCAAGTTTCCTTCAGTTACTATGAAACGATACAAACGTTTCCGCTCTATAAGCAGCAGGTTTCGCTGCTCGCTCGCACCAGGAAATAGAAAAAGGACGGCTCCGCAGCAAATTTTATTACACGACGCGGCCGGCCGCGGGTGCAACAGAACCCATGTGGACGGGTGGAATGAAATGTGTCAGGCTTCATAATACGCATTTATATGTGTCGTGTATTATGCATTTCTTGCACTTGGGTGTGAATCTGCACATGTCCTTTCATAATCCTCCTCACACCTTTCCGTAAAGCGTGGCCAACTCTTTGTTGGGAAGTAGATCTGTAGTGTAGTAGTGAAAACCTTACTCCTGGCTAGGGGATCAGAGAGACAGCACAGGCAGGTAAAAGTCACTTTCCAGTGTCACAAGATTTGGGGTGGAGAGGTTGGTCACGGCCAAGTGGTTCGACCACCCCTTTCACCGGGGCCCAGGAAGACATCCGGGTGCCCGCGATATTCTAGGAGTGTTACAGACGACGGGTAAGTGAGCAGACGTGCACTCAGTGCGTCTGTCTCAATGTTCACGCATGGAAGAGAGGTATTTGAATATTTGTACTAATTCTTTTATTTCCAGCATCGGATTGTGTAAGGTAACGAATGTACTCGTTTGATTCCGGAAATTTGACCCCCTGCGTTAAAGTATCTGCTCCCCATTTTTCCCGTTATCCTCCTCACATAGTGAATGTTTTATGTAAAATACACTCCTGGAAATGGAAAAAAGAACACATTGACACCGGTGTGTCAGACCCACCATACTTGCTCCGGACACTGCGAGAGGGCTGTACAAGCAATGATCAAACGCACGGCACAGCGGACACACCATGAACCGCGGTGTTGGCCCTCGAATGGCGCTAGCTGCGCAGCATTTGTGCACTGCCGCCGTCAGTGTCAGCCAGTTTGCGGTGGCATACGGAGCTCCATCGCAGTCTTTAACACTGGTAGCATGCCGCGACAGCGTGGAAGTGAACCGTATGTGGAGTTGACGGACTTTGAGCGAGGGCGTATAGTGGGCATTCGGGAGGCCGGGAGGACGTACCGCCGAATTGCTCAACACGTGGGGCGTGAGGTCTCCACAGTACATCGATGTTGTCGCCAGTGGTCGGCGGAAGGTGCACGTGCCCGTCGACCTGGGACCGGACCGCAGCGACGCACGGATGCACGCCAAGACCGTAGGATCCTACGCAGTGCCGTAGGGACCGCACCGCCACTTCCCAGCAAATTAGGGACACTGTTGCTCCTGGGGTATCGGCGAGGACCATTCGCAACCGTCTCAATGAAGCTGGGCTACGGTCCCGCACACCGTTAGGCCGTCTTCCGCTCACGCCCCAACATCGTGCAGCCCGCCTCCAGTGGTGTCGCGACAGGCGTGAATGGAGGGACGAATGGAGACGTGTCGTCTTCAGCGATGAGAGTCGCTTCTGCCTTGGTGCCAATGATGGTCGTATGCGTGTTTGGCGCCGTGCAGGAGAGCGCCACAATCAGGACTGCATACGGCCAAGGTACACAGGGCCAACACTCGGCATCATGGTGTGGGGAGCGGTCTCCTACGCTGGCCGTACACCTCTGGTGATCGTCGAGGGGACACTGAATAGTGCACGGTACATCCAAACCGTCATCGAACCCATCGTTCTACCATTCCTAGACCGGCAAGGGAACTTGCTGTTCCAACAGGACAATGCACGTCCACATGTATCCCGTGCCACCCAACGTGCTCTAGAAGGTGTAAGTCAACTACCCTGGCCAGCAAGATCTCCGGATCTGTCCCGCATTGAGCATGTTTGGGACTGGATGAAGCGTCGTCTCACGCGGTCTGCACGTCCAGCACGAACGCTGGTCCAACTGAGGCGCCAGGTGGAAATGGCATGGCAAGCCGTTCCACAGGACTACATCCAGTATCTCTACGATCGTCTCCATGGGAGAATAGCAGCCTGCATTGCTGCGAAAGGTGGATATACACTGTACTAGTGACGACATTGTGCATGCTCTGTTGCCTGTGTCTATGTGCCTGTGGTTCTGTCAGTGTGATCATGTGATGTATCTGACCCCAGGAATGTGTCAATAAAGTTTCCCCTTTCTGGGACAATGAATTCACGGTGTTCTTATTTCAATTTCCAGGAGTGTATTTTGAGACTTTGGTATTATACATTTGGCCAACGCAATTCCGTCTAACCCGTAGAAAAGTGCGTGCGGATTAGTATATAATACACACGAGCTATAAGTTGTAAAATTGTAATATCTGTAAACTGAAACAATTGGTGCTGCAGCTGTAAAGTCGAGTGATAATGTTTAAAATAAATAGGTAATCAACCGCCATCAATCTTAACATAGCTTAAAAATCACAAAGAAGTCAAGTTAAACGAATTTATTTAAAATAAAAGCTATAGAACGCAGGGACCCACACATCAGCGTGTGAGCCCTCCAGCCCCTAGCCTAGTATCGTACAGAAAGGACACGCTCTCTTGGTAGCGGACTCAAACTCCTCTCCCCAGTTATCTGTTGCGCAATTTTAATTCAGGGCTTGACATCAACTTTCATCTGGCGTCCCTAGGCAAGGAGCTAAGGCGGTAAACTTTCAACTATCTATTTACGTGGTTCTGTAGCAGTAGGGAACCAGTTTTGTAGCAATAGCGAACTTTAAGAGCCATATATTCTTAAAGCCTTACATTGTCTTTATTTGCAACGGTGAAGGCGAAATAGAAACACTTTAGAGACTATTAGAGAAAATAGCTAAAGTATGAAACTTCCTGGCAGATTAAAACTGTATGCCGGATTGAGACTCGAACTCGGGACCTTTGCCTTTCTCGGGCAAGCGCTCTACCAACTGAGCTACCCGCTCTCCTGCGAACCTTGCAGAACTAGCACTCCTGAAACAAAGGATATTGTGGAGACATGGCTTAGCCACAGCCTGGGGAATGTTTCCAGAATGAGATTTTCACTCTGCAGCGGAGTGTGCGTTGATATGAAACTTCCTGGTAGATTAAAAGTGCCAGGAAGTTTCATATCACCGCACACTCCGCTGCAGAGTGAAAATTTCATTCTGGCAAGAACTAAAGTAATTTTGCAAAGTGAGATTAGGTGACCCAGGAAAACGTCTATCGAAGAGTAGTTCCATTTTACCTTGGTTTCATCACATTTATTAAAAGATATTCTAATTCTAGTACCTATGTATATATAGTTCATTGTCAGTGGAGAAGAAGCTGTGAGCCAATTTGAACATTCTTAATAATTTTCGCTTTTCAGTCTGTCTGTGTCACAAGATGAAGATCATTCTGATACGACGCCATTAGCTCTAGTTCCCAAATTTAAAAAAAAAGTTCAAATGTATGTGAAATCTTATAGGACTTAACTGCTACGGTCATCAGTCACTAAGCTTACACACTACTTAACCTAAATTATCCTAAGGACAAACACACACACACACCCATGCCCGAGGGAGGACTCGAATCTCCGCCGGGACCAGCCGCACAGTCCATGACTGCAGCGCTTACCAAATTACCCCGTTTATCTGTATTTCACCCAGTTTTTAATGCTGTTCTTTCGACTTCCATACGAAGTTATTCTGTGATGTGCAGTGTCATCTGTCCGACTGAAATTGAAAATGACCGTAAATTGGGCGAGATAAAAGCAGGCTAGTGTGGTTCGGCGACTTGACTTTCAGCTTCGCTCCTCTAGAGTAGCGTACCGCGCATCGAGAAGCCTGTAGTCGTGGCGTCTTCATTGATATTAGCTGCTGTGGTTTTAGAGAACATTTCGAATATGTCTAAAGTTAACTGTACGCGCACATTTATGGGTAACTACTTGAACGAATTTCCATTTCTACTAGGAAGAAGAACAGTGCGTGAGACAAAATGCTTGACGTACAGGAAAGCCTCAAATATAAATGAAACCCGGTGAATAAAAAATGCCATTCCTCAACACCATTCAAGACGAAAGTGTGTCTATCAAAACTTAGTCCTGCCAATAGGTTTAACAGAAATACGTTTTAAGAAACGAGGTTCTGGTAACGTTGTAACAATCTGCAGTGTGGCCCAGAACAAGTAGCACGAACTCTGCGCCCTACTGTGGCTGTCCCTTTAGCTTAGTACGACAAGTTCGCCTGCGGACGGCGTGGAGGCAGGACGTAGTGTGGCGTGCACTGCGCCGTCTGTGCTTCCGCGTGGTAAGTCTTGCGCTTGCTGCGGCTTAAAACTCTGTTTGTAGAACACTTCGAGAAGTAATGAGTAGAATGCAGTGATGGCTCAACCAAGTCGAAAAGATACGTTGAAACTTACCTTTGATCCTCGATATGCCAGACCCAAGTCGTCTGAAGTAGAAAATTGGTTAGAAGAAGATGTGAAGCTCCCCTTTAATGATGTAATTGGGATCCACATGTCGATTGTAGCTTGTGTTGTGTTTGTTAAAATGCGTAGTTCCGAGTTGTGCGAGAAAATACACTCCTGGAAATGGAAAAAAGAACACATTGACACCGGTGTGTCAGACCCACCATACTTGCTCCGGACACTGCGAGAGGGCTGTACAACCAATGATCACACGCACGGCACAGCGGACACTCCAGGAACCGCGGTGTTGGCCGTCGAATGGCGCTAGCTGCGCAGCATTTGTGCACTGCCGCTGTCAGTGTCAGCCAGTTTTCCATGGCATACGGAGCTCCATCGCAGTCTTTAACACTGGTAGCATGCCGCGACAGCGTGGACGTGAACCGTATGCGCAGTTGACGGACTTTGAGCGAGGGCGTATAGTGGGCATGCGGGAGGCCAGGTGGACGTACTGCCGAATTGCTCAACACGTGGGGCCTGAGGTCTCCACAGTACATCGATGTTGTCGCCAGTGGTCGGCGGAAGGTGCACGTGCCCGTCGACCTGCGACCGGACCGCAGCGACGCACGGATGCACGCCAAGACCGTAGGATCCTACGCAGTGCCGTAGGGGACCGCACCGCCACTTCCCAGCAAATTAGGGACACTGTTGCTCCTGGGGTATCGGCGAGGACCATTCGCAACCGTCTCAATGAAGCTGGGCTACGGTCCCGCACACCGTTAGGCCGTCTTCCGCTCACGCCCCAACATCGTGCAGCCCGCCTCCAGTGGTGTCGCGACAGGCGTGAGTGGAGGGACGAATGGAGACGTGTCGTCTTCAGCGATGAGAGTCGCTTCTGCCGTGGTGCCAATGACGGTCGTATGCGTGTTTGGCGCCGTGCAGGTGAGCGCCACAATCAGGACTGCATACGACCGAGGCACACAGGGCCAACACCCGGCACCATGGTGTGGGAAGCGATCTCCTACACTGGCCGTACACCTCTGGTGATCGTCGAGGGGACACTGAATAGTGCATGGTACATCCAAACCGTCATCGAACCCATCGTTCTACCATTCCTAGACCAGCAAGGGAACTTGCTGTTCCAACAGGACAATGCACGTCCGCACGTATCCCGTGCCACCTAACGTGCTCTAGAAGGTGTAAGTCAACTACCCTGGCCAGCAAGATCTCCGGATCTGTGCCCCATTGAGCATGTTTGGGACTGGATGAAGCTTCGTCTCACGCGGTCTGCACGTCCAGCACGAACGCTGGTCCAACTGAGGCGCCAGGTGGAAATGGCATGGCAAGCCGTTCTACAGGACTACATAAAGCATCTCTACGATCGTCTCCATGGGAGAATAGCAGCCTGCATTGCTGCGAAAGGTGGATATACACTGTACTAGTGCCGACAGTGTGCATGCTCTGTTGCCTGTGTCTATGTGCCTGTGGTTCTGTCAGTGTGATCATGTGATGTATCTGACCCCAGGAATGTGTCAATAAAGTGTCCCCTTCCTGGGACAATGAATTCACGGTGTTCTTATTTCAATTTCCAGGAGTGTAGTTGAGTCTTCGGAGGTGTTATGAAATTTAAACACTCAGATGGAAACGTTGGTGAAATCACCGTTGCACGTGCTGGTTTTGGCATTCGCACAATTCGAAACTTCGAGTTGCCTTTTGAGATTACAACAGACCAAATTAATGCTGTAATTTCACCCTTCGGGAAAGTGCTCAGCAACTTTGCCGAGAAATGGTCAAGCGCGCATTAATTCCCAGTGCTAAATGGCGTACGGCAGCTTCGAGCACATCCCGTCGTACATCAATGTCTGCGGATATAGAGGGATTTTAATTTATGACGACCAACCGCGAACCTGTGCCGCCTGTAACAAGCCTGGGCACGTTCGCGCAGACAGTATACAGCGGCGCGTTGCACAGCTGCCGGCCGGCGAGGCCGCCAGGCCACCGGCGATGACAACACTGCCGGGAACTTACGCCGCCGTGGCACTCGAACGGCCGACTGCTCCCTCAGCCTCTGACTCGTGTGCAAATACAAACTCTCCAGACACTGAAATTCCGATGCCGTCATAGCTGACGACCTACAAGAGTACCGCCAATCTACGGAAACAGCTGAAGATCCACCGAAACAGGCACCTGCAACTTTAAAGGCAGCAGACCCGCCGGAACTTGAGGACCGACACACCTTGCAGGAAAGCGACACTAAATTGGATACTGAAGAAAGACCATCGAGAGGCAATTCTCCAAAGAAAAGTAAGAAACGCCGGCTGGCGCGCAAAGGTGCAGAGGAGACAGCTCCCACACTCCGGCAAAAAGCAAAGGAAATAGGTAGTACCTTAAGCCAACAGATTTATAGCAACACGAAAGCGACAACAGTTTCTGAGGAGCGTTCGCCTTCTGCGCTGGAAAAACGAGACGTCCAAGCAAAGCCAACAAAGAAAACATCCTACCACCCCCAAGAAACGAGTCACTCTCATGAAGCTTCACTCGTCCCACCCACGACGACAACGTCAACCAACTGGGCAGACGAAAGCGACCATAACAATGCCAACGAAGAAATGACAGAAGTTTCAGAAAGTAAGACAGACTGTAAGCTAGCCCCATAGGTGGCTGATTTCTTCAACGAAGACGTCTCCGCGAACGAACATTCTAAAGAACAAGGACACACCACTGAAAATTCCACTACCGATGAATATTATTAAAATGCGCTTTAAAGCTGACGCTTGCGAGAGAAAACAGAAGAATGCTTTTTAAAGTTATATCAAGTAGAACGAAGAATGTCTGACATACAAGCATACAAAATCGCGACAGTTAACCTTAATAAGATTCATAGTTCCTTTAAACTACAGAACTTAAAAGATTTTATATATGCTTCTGACAGTGAGATTATACTTTTACAAGAAGTGACAGACATTAAGCTTGGTAACGTACCTGGCTTCAACGCCTTTACAAACCCAGGGCATGGAGCGGAAATGGGCACGGCTCTGCTCACAAAGGAGGGCATAGTAGTCCAAGATGTAGTAAAACTACCAAACAGTAAAGGCATAGCGGCCACAATAAACAAAATACTACTCATTAACGTGTATGCCCCCTTCAGGATCCAGTAACAGGCACCGCAGAATGGAGTTCTTTAAAGAAGAAATTGTCCCACTATTTGGAACTCGATATGAACACCTTATCATGGAAGAAGATTTTAACTGTGTTTTGCATGCGAAAGACCAAACTCCCAATTTCAAAAAGTGTACTGAACTGGAACATATAGTTAATGACTTAAGACTAATAGACTCATGGGAACATACACACGGTGCAGCCCCTGGCTTCACCCACGCCACAAGTCACTCGACGAGCCGTCTCGACAGGATATATGTAACGCACAATTTGAAACACCTCATTTTGCAGTCCGAACTATGGCCTACCGTTTTTTCAGATCATGCTGCATACATATGCACAATCAATCTGATAAAACAAGGGACCTTCAGAGGTGGAGGCACATGGAAGCTCAATGTGTGACATCTGGAAGACCATTTTTGTCAGGAGGCATTTTACAAGCTATGGAGAGGGTGTGAAAGCAAATTTAACTTGTAAAACTCTGGCACTGACTGGTGGTTGAAACATGCCAAACCTAAAATACGGAGGTTTTTCATAAACTACTCCAAAGACAAAAACTTTTGGTACATATCAACTATAGAATTTTACTTTCAGTGCTTAAGGGATTTGTACAAGTCCGATGCAACAGTTCTGGACAACTACGAAAGAATTAACAAAATTAAAGCAAAAATTTTAGCACTACGGCTTAAACAACTGGAAGACTACCAAATAAGGTCGCCTGCCCAGAATATAGCCCAGCACGAGGTCACTTCCATTTACCATGTCATTCGTGAAAGCAAAAGGGCGTCTCGCAAGATATTATCTGAAATAACAACTGATGATGGAAGGAAGCTGACGAAGCAAAGAGAGATTAAAGAGGCAATCGTACAGCATTTTGAATCCTTAATGTCTAGTCAACCGGTTGACGAACAGCTTCAAGACGAGTTAATGATCAACCTCCAGGGCAAAGCATGCCTCGCGGAATGACAAACTCTCATCTCGGAAGTGACTGAAGAAGACGTCGAAGAAGAATTCCGGAGGAATTTTATCGCAGATTCAGTGGCCTCGTAAAAGGCAAGTTTACTCTCATCTGCAACGAACTGCTAAACCCTGAAAATGACATCCCGAAAGAATTTCGTAGTGTTAGTGCCAAAAACTACCAATACGAAATCTGTAAGCGCTCTGAGGCCAATTACGCTTATAAACAGCGATTACAAAATCTTTGGCCGCATCCTCGCTCGCAGGCTGAAAACCACAATGACCAGTGTCATTCTCGAGACCCTCTGTGATTACAGGGACCTAATCTCAACGGCCGACGTCTGCAAAATAAAATGTGCACTCATCTGACTCGACTTCGATAAAGCCTTCGACAGAGTTAATCGTAGTTTTCTCCTTCGCACCACGGGCCCATTGGGCTTCCCACCTCGATTCATTGCGGCAGTAAGAAATACATTAACAAACAACTCAACCAGATTTGTCATCAATGGACACATTAGCCCCCCGATTGACGTCACCAGCTCCATTCGGCAAGGGTGTCCAATGTCAATGGCACTCTTCGCCATGGCCATCGAGCTCCTGCTTGCCTCCCTTATTAGACATCTACAAGGACTACAAATACATGGAGAAAAGCTCGTGTGCAAGACATACACTGATGATATTGGCTTCCTAGTCGTGAATGGCGCTGAAGTACAGAGCGCACTATGAACAGTAACAAAATATGAACAGGCATCTGGTGCAAAACTTAGTAAAACAAAGTCGGGGATTTTCAACATTGGCCGTGGAATTGGGACGCAAACGCAGGATCTGTTACGCGAGCTTGTAACCATGAAATGTCTCGGCATAGGTTTTAAAAGAACTATCAAGCACACTATTGCTGCGAATTATCGAAAATTACTTAACAGCATACACGCCTCTGTACAAGCACATAGTATTAGGAAACTAGAAGAACTTCAAAAAGTAACAGTGGCAAATGTATACATCACATCCAAAGTTAATTATGTAGCACAAGTTCCGCCACCACCTGCGACTTTGTTGAAAAGCATCGCATCTGCACTAGGACACTTTGTGAGCCCAGGACGTATTTTCAAAGTCAAATATGACATTCTGATGCTCCCTACGAAATGTGGTGGGTTAAATCTTACCGATGTCAGCAAAAAAACGCAAGCCTTATACCATTCTACCACATACAAACAATGGAAAGAGCCAAGTGGTACCCTTGCTGCACATTTATTAAACGAAATAGCTCCTGCTGACGTCAGTGCACCTATAAATGTCCAACACATACCCAACGGACTATACCACTTGAAATGCTTTTTCGTGGAATACAGCTACATACAGGCAAGGATTCATGAAAAAGACATCATGAAAGTAAAAGAACTTTATAATAACTTGATGAAAGACAAACCCAGAAACGACGTAGAACAAAAGTATCCTTGTTATAACTGGGAAACAATATGGGAAAATATTCACTGCCGGAACCTGACAACTTATGTCAAATCGACCTGGTACTTTGCTATAAACAGAAAAATTACGACGAACTCTAAACTTCACTCTATTCGATTGGCCGAGTCACCGCTGTGTACATTATGTAAAATACCAGATACCGAAGAGCATAGATTGCTGTGTGACAGGGTAAAAGAAATATGGCTCTACATAAGACAAAAGATAGCGAGCGTCAGCAGAACTACGACCAATGCCGTTACGACTCCTGAATATTTAAACCCTGACGGTATACCTTACCCTAAAACAAAACGAAATGCAATTAACTGGTTGAAAAGCCAAACGATGCATTACGTCCTAACAAAAGAATCAAGCAATAGGGAGGACTTATGGGTATACCATACAACTCAGCACCACAGGTTGATGTGTACTAAAAATACAAAGAAAATTACGCAAATTTTTTAACTAAAACAATTCTGTAGCCAATAGAAATGCGTAATTTACATTACACATCCAAGCATTTCGTATATTAGACGAATGATTTTTGGTTAAAGTTTGTACTTCACGTAGCAGGAGGAGGATTTCCAACAGAAAGTCATCAGAGAAGATCATCAGTATAGACCAGTTAAGCCTATGTGTATCTATTACTTTGTTTTCGGGGAAGCACAGTAATGAAACTGGTATACACCCTTTATTTAGTTTCTGTCTTTCTTTCCTTTCCTTTTCACAAGAAGACACATTTATGTTAATTATGTGTAAAACCAAGCAGAAGAAGCCTATTTTACTTCATTACCTTCTGAAAAAGGAAATTTTAACTATCAGCAATAATGAGTTTACTTATTTCAGTTTTTCCACGCACGGAGAACGAAATTTACAGATGCAGTTACATTTCCATAACAATTATGTGACTGCCTTCTCAATGGAATTTACATTAATTTTTATTCAAGCCATGTTGCAAACAAAGGCAACAGAAGGAGCATACTTCGCGTTTCCACATCATCAAATTACATTCATTCTTTAAAGGCGGAGAAGCCGGGACGAGAAGGCAACACTTGGCGAGCGTAAAGGACAGGAGGGGTTGAAGGGGACAAAAAAAAAAAAATGTTCGACCAAACAGTGCCATAGGCGAAGTGACCGCCTTGCATTTGCAAACACCTCGGCAGTCGCTGGATCATACTTTGCTGCAACCTACGCAACACACCTCCTTCCATAATTCCCGAAACGGCATGCACGCATGCTATTAGATCGTAGACATTCATGGTGGGAGTACTAAAAACTTGTGGCCCCACAAACGAAAATCTATAGGTACGTGGAGGCCAGAACAAAGAACCTCCACGACCAAACCATTTCCATGGAAATGCTTCATGTAAAATGTGACGCATATTCATTCAAATGGTTAAAATGGCTCTAAGCACTATGGGACTTAACATCTGAGGTCCTCAGTCTCCTAGACTTAGAACTACTTAAACCTAACTAACCTAAGAACATCACACACATCCATGCCCGAGGCAGGATTCGGACCTGCGACAGTAGAAGCAGCGCGGTTCCGGACTGAAGTGCCTAGAATCGCTCGGCCACAGAGGCCGGTGCACATTCATTCCAAAGTTTGGCGGTATACCATTATTCTGTAAGCATAGTTGTCGCTGAATATCAAGTAGAACGTTTTCTAATGCATCACCAAAAGTTTTGCAAAGAAGCGTGAGATACAGTGGTGCGATGAACTTGTGCGAGGGTAGGTAAGGACCCAGAAGGAGTCATCCCCCGATTCCAGCCCAAGGGTTTACGCCAAAGTGTGTCTACAAGCCACGTGACATGTGGATTGTGTTCCAGCCAATCATGGCTGTTGTGGACGTTGAAAATAAGTTGAAGTTATATTCGACAGTACATATCACCTTCCGTTTGGTGTAAAAAGCTATTCCCAAAACTGTATTCATCGGATGCGACCTTCTGTTAAGTTAACATATAATGATATGAATCTGGTGTTTGAGATAACTGCCTCACATCACGGGTACTTCACCGAGGTGAGTGGTGAATTGATTCAAGAGTGGCGTCCTCTGAGGAGTAAGTATAGCCCTTGGAAGTCCTCTGTCCTTTACTTTTGAATGAAGATTTCCGATTAACCGTCGATTCTGCTTCAGACGACGAAAAACATTCTATCGGTATGGCGCTTTTGAGGGTATAGTGCAGCATATGCGCGAACAGAAAAAGCAGCTTTTTTATCGGACGCACCCAGCACCAAAAGCATACCGAAGTGTTCATCATTTGTGTACTCCATTGGTAAGCAGCCCTAAGTGAACTTAACAAGATCAGTTAGTGCACTGCATGGTTAGTAGACACATGCACGCACGTTTCCACTCTTATGTGATACGCTACAGCCATGTGATAAAATGATGTCCAGCTTACAAACGACGAGAAGTAGGGAACGGACGTCAAAAAAACTTGACGTTGATTCAAATCGTAGCTCCATAGGGTATGGTGGTTTTATGCTCCAGCAGTCTACTCAGTGAGCTACGGCGGCCGGTACGGTATTGTGGGGTGACACACGTTCCTCTGCATTTTCCGATGCACTGCACCTTGTGATAGTTTTACCAGCTCCTCTCACACGTATGTTTTCACAAAGTAGCTGATATGATTTTTCCAGGTAAACTTTTGTCCTGAACCTGGATGTGGAAACGCATGCTAACCTCCAAGTGCGATATTTTTTCTTCGCACTGTATAATTATGTGAATGAGAAACATGCCTGCAGAGCCTACAGCATTGCGTCCTGCGTCGCTGTCTGACCAGTATCTTATAAGTAGTTTGTTACGAGTCTCATTTCAAGTTTGTTTACTTCCAGCTGTTTCTTCTCTACATAACATGGTGGGACATGGTATGTTATGGATATCTATCGTTTCTTCATAGTGTATACGTTTACCTGCACAAAATAATTGCGCACTGAAAGTGAAAAAGAAGATTATACTGGAAGTGTATTTTGTTCTCAGATATGCTCCGTCAACTGTGCAAGAGAAGGCTAGAAATGACGTCGTTCCCCAAAAGGTAAGATATTTCATCTCTAATTGCAACGGTCACCAGCTTCTTAATGTGGTCAGAAAGGATATGTATGTTTTCTATTCTATTTGTAGTTATTACATTAGGAAATAGATGAGTCAGTGGGATGAATTAACATTGTTCGATTGGTTAACTCTTAGAACTTAACTGCAAAAGTGTGGAAAATGCTGTCGCCGGTTCGGGAAACAGAAATGTTACTACGGATGACAATGATAGTTTGATGAAATAAATCCCATAAAAATGTTTCGAAGTGGACAGGTCAAATAGGAAACCGAGTGAACTTTTTCATGTAAAAGTGTGTTTGATAGATGGTGATATTTCATGAACAATCTTTTGGGAGGCGAATATTCACGACTTATGATAATACTGCGATACTCTTTTGCAATCCTTGCCGTGGAAAGGATATGCTGGGCTGATGAAAGAGATAGGGTTTCTGTACTATAGAATTTTTTGATTGTCAGTTAAGGATCTCACTTGTTCTCAAAACTAAGGTAACATCAGATCCATGAAAGAGTTACTTAAGAAGGTCTGAGGAATATGTTTTTGTAAGAACGTAAGCCATTGTGGATTATATTAAAATTATGCATTTTCAGCTTATCGCGGCGTAATGAATAGTATATTAAAATTGTCTGTAATACCTCGCACCCCCTCCCTCGGTTGTTTTTTTTCGTTTGGGAATAGGGAACCCTACCATTACCTCACGTGCATGATCCATCGCCTCTGCCAACTACCACATCATTAAGAAAAAAAGGCTTATGAAAAAATATTGAAAAATAATATTAGCATCTCATGAACGACAAATTGACTTTAACGAAGACAAACCAAGACGGTACCCGAAACGTCGACACTTGTCACTTCCTGAGAATTGTCAGGAATGCAACAAACATCCTTCTTCGAATGCAAGTATTTCTAGACTTTAAAGAGATTCTGTATAATTAATGGGACGCACTGAGATCCGTGCAAAGTTTTCCATCGGAACAATGAGTGTTCATTAATTTATCTTCATTTCTCATAGACGATTTTTCTTCTGCTGTTGTACTCCTACGAAAGTTAGTCGTGTCTTGAGATTTTTCCTGAATTTTTCGCAGCAGATACTGAAATTTACTATGTGATATGAATGACCTTTGTCAGAAAACATTTTTAGTTCTTCATGTAAAAAATAAGTTCCTAAATGTCTGTCATTATTCATCGAATGAGCTTTATTTTTTTCTGTGCTTCAAAAATCGATTCAGTGTACCGTCAAAATAGTACCAATGAAACAATGCAGTCACTGTTCTGTTAGAAGGATGAGACTGCTTGGCGGAGAACAGCTGGTGCTGCACCAGTGTTATCCATGAACTTATATGTTAGCTGTCGAAGACTGGGAATTCCTTGTCGGTGCGGAACAGCTAAGAAAAGATTTTTAAAAAAGGCACACAGCAACGGCATGAGGATACGACACTATACCTGCCTCGATCAGTAGTAATTCATTACCAGGACTGTAGAGTTTAAGGTTAAGCTGAACCCACCAGTTATTCTTCCTGTTAAAATATAAAAAATGTAACTGGAAAGATCTTGCAGGCAGAGAGAGGAATATAAAAAATTGGCAAGGTGATACCAGACTGTCCAAGCCATTAAAACTGAGTTCCATATGGTCTCCATCTCATCACCTGAATTTTCCAAAAGAAATAGTGTTCCTAAAAGCTGTGTACAGTTCTTTCAAAGTGAAGATAATGGTGGTACCACACTCTCCCAGAAACACGAAACTGAAAATTTCACACTGAAATTCTTCACCTAAAGATTTTGTGTCTTACAACGAGAAATACATGGACTGCCACTATGAGCTAAAGACATTACAGTAATCAGTTTCAACCAATATGGAGATTAACGTGAGAACTTAGTGGAAGAGTGATAGCAAGCGATGTGTAAGCTGAAAGCAAAAGAAGGTAAAGTCCTTAAGAGTCAAAGAAGAATAACACGGCAAATCAAAGGATGTTATCATTAAACGATTATGTGATTATCGCCTCACACTGTCTAACTATGTACAATTCTAGTTGTAATTGGCATTTCACAATGATAATGTCGAAATAAAATATAAAATTACAGTTGAATGAGATTTAATGAACATAAAAACACATAAATGGTTTTCAAACTCTGAGTAAAACTTGTGGAATATAAGATAACATTATTACATAATTTTAAGTGGGTCACAAGCATAGTAGGAAGATTGCATACTTTTTGCATAAATTTGAAAAACAGAAAAATATAGAGCGTTTACGTGATCAATATCTAAAATTGTACGAATATAACAGAAAGTCATTTATTTGAGAATCCCATGTAGCAAAATTTCGGTGACGAACAAACTACGAACGTAAGCCTCTAATAAGTTGGTTTGAAAAATAATTCTTAACATAAATTCTTAAGATAAATCAAGAGTACAACCTAGCGAAAATATGCTGAAAAACATACTAGGAACATAGATCTTAAATAGATCATATTCAGAAGTTAATTTTTCTAACAGATGAAAATTATTAAAGGAATCATTGACAAGAGTTATATTTAATACAGATAAATTTGTCAAATCATTGATATAATTTGCATCATATAAAGATAAGTTCAGAAAGGGATTGGGAATGGGAAAATAGCCAATGACTTCAATTTACGTTATTTTATATTCCTCAGGTGGTTGCATTTTCTCAAATGCTGAAAACAATTTTGTATTCATTAAATCTTATATAGCTGTAATTTTATATTTTATTTCGTTCTTGTAATTGTAATGTATTAATTACAATTAGAATTATACATGATTAGACAATCTGATTCGATAATCACATAATCGTTTAATGACATCCTTGAATTTGGCACGTCATTCTTTTTTGACTCTTAACGTATTTTATTTGTTTTTCTTTCAGATTATACGTCGCTTGCTCACAGTTTTCCAGTGAGTCCCAAAGCTAGCCTTGGCACTATCAAATGAGTGAGATAACACCACAAGTAAATGAGGAAGGCCAACTACATCTACATCTACATACACACTCCGCAAGCCACCATAGGGTGTACCACTTCTAGTCATTTCCTCGCAAACAGAGTGAGGGAGGATATGAAACTTCCTGGCAGATTAAAACTGTGTGCCCGACCGAGACACGAACTCGGGACCTTTTGCCTTTCGCGGGCAAGTGCTCTACCAACTGAGCTACCGAAGCACGACTCACGTCCGGTACTCACAGCTTTACTTCTGCCAGTATCCGTCTCCTACCTTCCAAACTTTACAGAAGCTCTTCTGCGAACCTAGCATAACTAGCACTCCTGAAAGTAAGGATACTGCGGAGACATGGCTTAGCCACAGCCTGGGGGATGTTTCCAGAATCTCATTCTGGAGAGTGAGGGAGAACCGACTGTCTACGTGCAACCATACGAGCCGCGACTTCTCCTGTCTCATATTCGTGGTCCTTAAGCGAAATATAGTATCGTTCTGCAATCTGCTTCAAATTGAGATTCTCTACATTTTCTCAATGTGTTCCCATTTGAGTTACCAAAGCATCTCCTTAACACTTGCTTTTTATTCAGACCTACTCGTAGGAAGCCTAGTAGCAGTTCGCCTCTGAACTACTGCGATGGCTTCCTTTAGTCCGACCAGGTGCGATTCCCAAACACTTGAGCAATATTCTACAATGGGTCGCTCTGGCGTCCTATGCGCTATCTCCTTTACAGATGAACCACACTTCTCTAAATTCACCGAATAAAACCGAAGTCGACCATTCGCCTTCCCTACTAAAATCCTCACATGGTCGTTCCATTTCATATTGCATTGCAACGGCATTCCTAGATATTTAATCGACGTGACTGCGTCAAGCTGCACACTACTGCATTCGAATATAATTACTAATTTGTTTTCCCTCCTCATCTACATTAACTTACACTTTCCTAGAAATTTTGTGTAAGTCACCTTGTATCCTCCTACTGTCACTCAACGGCGACACCCTCCACAGCATCATCAGCAAACAGCCACAGCTGCCGCTCACCCTGTCCTCCAGATCATTAACGCAAATAGAAAATAACAGCGCTCCTATCACACTTTCCGGGGGCGTTCCCGACGATAGCCTTGTCTTTGAGGCACACTCGCCGTCGAGGTCAACCTACTGGACTCTGTATCATAAAAAGTCTTCGAGCCGCTCACACAACTGGGAACCTGTTCCATACCTTCGTACCTTTGTTAACGGTCTTCAGTGGGGCCAACGAGTCAAATGTTTTTCGAAAATCTGGCAGTATCGAATCTGCCTGTTGCTAGTTCGCAGGATATGGTATGAGAAATGAGGAAGCTGAGTTTCGCAAGAATGATCCTTTCTAAAACTGTGCTATTCTACTTAACGAGAGAACATAATATTTTGGCTCAGCAGTGTGTATTATTGAGCGTAGGCAGCTTCAGATACGCGTAAGCAATAACTGGTGTAACTGAGTACTCTGACATGTTTAATGACCTCAAAGGATAACTACGTTTGCGTGTAACTTATCTTGCAACGATGCAAGGCGATTGACTTACATGAAGAAAACCACTGATTTGATAGTCGGGCTTGGTCATGGTCTTAGCGATGCTCGTTCGCTGACAATATAACGTGTGACTGAAGTGAACTAAACAGGAACTCACGTGCACTGAAGTGTGGTCGATTTAAAAATAAAAAAGTTAAATGACTCTCAAATTCTGTTAACACGAGCTCCTTTTTCACGGGTGCATGCGATTAACAAGTATGAAGCGCCATGCTGCATTCTGCATTCCGAGACATCTAACACCTCACGACAAACTGCCTGCTAACATTTTCTATTTAACAATCTCTTTGCTCCGAGCGTGAAAGTTAAGAGATGGCTTTTTCCACCAAGCACAGCATTTACACCAAATCATTTGCTGCTGTCAGTCTCCGCAAAAGCTATGAGCTTTGGAACAACATCAACAATCTATTTTACGGAGGTAGGGCGTTATGTGCAACAAACCCCGCGTGACATAAGCACGGTATTGTTCAAACCAGTCTTCGGACTGAGATAGGCAGTGAGCAATTATTACCTATTACCAATATTCATTTCAGAAACACATCGAGATTAATGCTCCTTTAGGAGTCAGATGAATGTCAATGGCAGTGTAGTACTTGAAGAACAATCTACACTCCTCGAAACTGAAATAAGAACACCGTGAATTCATTGACCCAGGAAGGGGAAACTTTATTGACACATTCCTGGGGTCAGATACATCACATGATCACACTGACAGAACCACAGGCACATAGACACAGGCAACACAGCATGCACAATGTCGGCACTAGTACAGTGTATATCCACCTTTCGCAGCAATGCAGGCTGCTATTCTCCCATGGAGACGATCGTAGAGATGCTGGATGTAGTCCTGTGGAACGGCTTGCCATGCCATTTCCACCTGGCGCCTTAGTTGGACCAGCGTTCGTGCTGGACGTGCAGACCGCGTGAGACGACGCTTCATCCAGTCCCAAACATGCTCATTGGGGGACAGATCCGGAGATCTTGCTGGCCAGGGTAGTTGACTTACACCTTCTAGAGCACGTTGGGTGGCACGGGATACATGCGGACGTGCATTGTCCTGTTGGAACAGCAAGTTCCCTTGCTGGTCTAGGAATGGTAGAACGATGGGTTCGATGACGGTTTGGATGTACCGTGAACTATTGAATGTCCCCTCGACGATCACCAGAGGTGTACGGCCAGTGTAGGAGATCGCTCCCCACACCATGATGCCGGGTGTTGGCCCTGTGTGCCTCGGTCGTATGCAGTCCTGATTGTGGCGCTCACCTGCACGGCGCCAAACACGCATACGACCGTCATTGGCACCACGGCAGAAGCGACTCTCATCGCTGAAGACGACACGTCTCCATTCGTCCCTCCATTCACGCCTGTCGCGACACCACTGGAGGCGGGCTGCACGATGTTGGGGCGTGAGCGGAAGACGGCCTAACGGTGTGCGGGACCGTAGCCCAGCTTCATGGAGACGGTTGCGAATGGTCCTCGCCGATACCCCAGGAGCAACAATGTCCCTAATTTGCTGGGAAGTGGCGGTGCGGTCCTCTACGGCACTGTGTAGGATCCTACGGTCTTGGCGTGCATCCGTGCGTCGCTGCGGTCCGGTCCGAGGTCGACGGGCACGTGCACCTTCCGCCGACCACTCGCGACAACATCGATGTACTGTGGAGACCTCACGCCCCACTTGTTGGGCAATTCGGCGGTACGTCCACCCGGCCTCCCGCATGCCCACTATACGCCCTCGCTCAAAGTCCGTCAACTCCACATACGGCATGCTACCAGTGTTAAAGACTGCGATGGAGCTCCGTATGCCACGGCAAACTGGCTGACACTGACGGCGGCGGTGCACAAATGCTGCGCAGCTAGCGCCATTGGACGGCCAACACCGCGGTTCCTGGTGTGTCCGCTATGCCGTGCGTGTGATCATTGCTTGTACAGCCCTCTCGCAGTGTCCGGAGCAAGTATGGTGGGTCTGACACACCGGTGTCAATGTGATCTTTTTTCCATTTCCAGGAGTGTAACAGGTATGATTTTTAAGTGAGTACGGTTTTGAAATTATAAAAAGACGAGCTAAGATATCTCAATAATTTTATTTTTACACGAAAGCCTGTACCTTAATCTACTCACTGACACGATTACAGTCTGATTCTTCCTTGTTTACGTTGTGAGTGTTTAAGATGCCTCCAATAATCGTAACTCCCGCCGACTGTGAAGTACGGGCTGTCATAAAATTTCTTAGTGTTAAACGCCTAAAAGCGATCGATATTCATCGTGAGATCTTTGCAATTTACGGAGAAAACATTATGAGTGATGGAATGGTAAGAAAGTGGGTGAGAGCATTTAAAGGTGGCCGCACATATGTGCATGATGAACAACGGAGTGGGCGTCCTTCGGACGTTAATGAAAGTTTGGTGCAGGAAGTGGACAATAAGGTGAGAGAAAACAGACGCCTTACGATTTCCTCCTTGCGGGATGACTTTCCTAATGTTTCTCGTAGTGTTTTGTGTGGCATTGTGACCGAGCACTTGAATTACCGAAAATTGTGCGCACGTTGGGTACCGAAAATGTTGACGGATGTGCACAAAACCACATATTTAGACAGTGCATTGACTTTCCTTGAGTGGTACCACAACGACGGCGATGATTTCTTAAGCCATATTGTTACGGGCGATGAAACATGGGTGGCCTACGTCACACCAAAATCAAAGCAACAGTCCATGGAAGTTGAGTAAGGGCATCGTTTGGTGCAAGACAATGCCCGTCCGCATGTGGCGAATCAGATCAAAGATCTCATCACATCTTTCCGATGGGAAACTCTAAATCATCATCCGTACAGCCCCGATATTGCGCCCAGTGACTACCATCTGTTCCTGCACTTGAAGACACACATGGGCGGTCAGCGTCTTCTAAACGTTGTCAAAACATTGGTGATGCAGTAGGTAACAAGTCAGGCGGCAGACTTCTATGAGGGGGGTATTCAGAAACTGGTACAACGTTGCGACAAGTGCCTCGATATTAACGGAAAGTATGTAGAAAAGTAGATTAAGGAACAGGCATTCATGTAAAACTCAAATTATTGAGATATCTTAGGAAGTCTTTTTTAAATTTCAAAACGGTACTTACTTAAAAAACACACCTCGTATAAAACGGAGCATTTCTTTGATCAGCATTCCAAATTCTAAGGACGAAAAGAAAGATTTTTCACCGTGATTGTGGTATGCAGAAATGCAAACTGTGTGCTCTATACGAGACGCAAGGGCTGCCACATATTCCGCAGTTGAGAAAGAAGTGTTCTTTATAGTGGTGGTGCCAATTGAGTGGTCTGTAACTTTTTTCGCACTCTTTATCCTGCAGAATTGTATTCATCCTGTAATCAGTGCGGTAAGAATGCGGTTACTCGATTATGCATGCAGTCTTGGAAACACCTTTGTGACGTTCTGAAAGGAAGAACAAGTTTTAAATCAAACTAAGTGGACGTGGCGGCCGATATTTCTGTGGATGACTCGCCTGTGGACGTTTGGCGCACTTCCAGTTCCAGGCGCCTGGAGCAGCCGCCAACGCACTGGGATTTACGGCTCACCGGGCCTCAGCCTGCGCCAGAGAAAAACAAAACCGCCGCCAGCAGCGGTTCGCCTGCCTGCGGAAGCTGCACCACAGACTCACGGCATGACGTGCTTCCTTTATGGACGTCATCTCACTTCCTGCTCTCGCCAGTGCACTCAGTTCTCTGCTGTTGGCGACAGTGGCTTCTTGTTCGTTGTAAAAACCGTAGGACGCATCCTTACGGTGTGTGGGATATTTCTCAAAGACAAAAATATTGGTGGCTCAATCCAAAATTGGCGCTTCAAAACCAGTGGCTATGTACTTATCTATACTCGACAGCCGATCTTATGGTGTGTGTCGAAGGAATTTTCTGAACCATTGTCGCTTCCCCTCTTCCTGGTTCCAGTCGCGAATGGTCCACCGGACGAATGATTGTTGGTAAGCTTCCTCATGATCTCTAATCTCTCCAATATTACCTATATGGTTTTTTCAGGAAATATACGACGTTCGTTCAATAAACAATGTCCCAGTTCTTGTACAGCCGTTAGTACACATTAGAAAACATGATTTAAGGTGTTCTAATTTGATTTTTCTTCTGCACTTGTGCTAAGTTTTGAACAATTGCGGCAGTTGTCAGAGCCGTAATGAATCATTGAAAGCCGGCCGGAGTGGTCGAGCGGTTCTAGGCGCTACAGTCTGAAACCGCGCGACCGCTACGGTCGCAGGTTCGAATCCTGCCTCGGGCATGGATGTGTGTGATGTCCTTAGGTTAGTTAGGTTTGACTAGTTCTAAGTTCTAGCGGACTGATGACCTCCGAAGTTAAGTCCCATAGTGTTAAGAGCCATTTAAAAATCATTAAAATGGCGTCCAAGCTAGACACTCCTTGTAAAGAACGTGCGGCAACTGAATTCTTTTTTGCGACAGAAAAACAAATAAAACCTTGGTAAACATCCATAAATTAAAATGGGCAGTTTACTGTATTAGTGCAGTAGATATGAGTCCTGCTGGGGATTGCGTAAACAGAGTGAAAGCTACAGGAAGTGCACAGATCAAGCTCCATGGTTGGTCCGGTAAGGTACGTTCAAAAATGTGTGTGAAATCTTATGGGACTCAACTGCGAAGGTCATCAGTCCCTAAGCTTACACACTACTTAACCTAAATTATCCTAAGGACAAATACACGTACCCACGCCCAAGGGAGGACTTGAACCTCCGCCTGGACCAGCTGCACAGTCCATGGCTGCAGCGCCTCGGACCGCTCGGCTAATCCCGCGGGGCTAAGGTACGTCCTGGCGCAACACTGCACCGCACAGATGCCATTATTCGTGCAGACCAGCGCATTTTTTTTTAAGTCATCAGTCTTGTAACTTGTTTGAGGCCCACCACGAATTCATCTCCTGCGTTTCATCTCAGGGTAGCATGTGCAGTGTAAGTCCTCACTTATCTGCTGAACGCATTCCAGTTTCCATCTTCGACTACAGTTTTACCCTCTACAGCTCCCTCAGGTACGATTGAAGTCATTCCCTGATTTCTTAATAGATGTCCTATCAACCTATCCGTTCTTCTTCTTCTTCTTCTTCATCTTCTTTTTCTAAGTGTTTTCCATAAGTTCCTTTCCTCACCTGTTCTGCGGGGAACCTCATTATTCCTTATTTATCAGTACATTCAGTTTTCAACATTCTTCTGTAGCACCACATCCCAAATTCTCGGAGTCACTTCTGTTCTGATTTTCCGACAGTCATTGCTCCAAACTTACATTCTCTGAAATTTCTTCCTCATTTTAAGACCTACGTTTGAAATTAATGGATATCTCTGGGCCAGGAATGCTCTTTTTGCCAATACCAGTCTCGTTGCCATGTTCGTCGTGGATTACTTTCCTAGGTAACATAAGATTTAATTTTATCTACTTCGTGATCACCAACTTGCGTGTTTTGTTTCTCGGTATTCTCTTTATTGCTACTTTCATTAATTACGTCTTTCTTCGATTTACTTTCAATCCATATTCTGTACTCATTAGACAATTCCGTTCAACAGATTATGTAATATTTTTTTGATTTCACTGAGGATAGCAGTCTCATCATCAAATCTTATAACTGATATCTTTTTATAGTGCTTTTTAATCCCACTCTTTAACGTTTCTTTTATTTCCGTCATTGCTTCTTCCATGTGTAGATTGAACTGTTATGGCGAAAGACTTCACCCCTGTCTTACACCCTTTTTAATCCGAGCGCATCATTCGTTGTCTTGCACTCTCTGTTCTTCTACATATTGTATACTATCTATCATCTTACCACTATTTTCGTCATAATTTCGAACACAATGAAACATTTGACATTCTCGAGCGATTTTTCCAGATACGCGAATGCTGTGAACGCGTCTTATCAACCGCAACTTCAGAACTGCTTCTCTGGTCCCTTTACCTTTCCTAAAGACAAACACCCATGTTCTAGGTGTCCCAGGTGTAAAAGGCGTCCAGGGCGATGGCACAGCACCCTGCCCCTTGTGGTGCCATAGCGAAGCAAGGCTGCACTCCACATCAGGGCCAACTAGATGTACAGGCGCTGAAACGAACTTGTGACGTCACACTAGTGCGCTTGTCCGCCACTTTTCGCGAACCTTTGGCTCCATGCAGGCCCCATGGCAAATCAGTATGTAACTGAAAAGGCATCCACTAAAGGTCTTAAATTTCTCGTGTGCCATCGAGAGCTGACATGCATTTAAAGGGGAAGCCAAGAATTATTAAGCTCGCCTGAAATAATTGCTCGCCAACAGCTAGCACTCGTTAGACCTGCAGTGTCACATGCTGTAACGTACGCGCCATGGCCTGTCTTTCTCGTGGGCCTCGCTCCACCTGTAGTGAAGTTAACAGCGCAGCCACTGTCTTGCTCCACAGACTTTACCTTTACCCTTCACTACCCTCTTCCACACCTTTGGTATTTTTATCGTCAAATCACCTACCATTGTTGTTCATTCCTTTCTACTGGTCTTATAAGGCATTCTAGATCCGCAAGAGGCATAGAATCTCGAATAGAGCCACATCTTAGTAAAGTACTGTGATCTCGAACACAGCCTTATGGTTGGCGAAAACATCGTTTGCATATTGGAGTAAAATTTAGTCATCGTAAGGAGACCACACATTAAATCCTGTAACACCACGGGTAGCCTTGATAATAACTTGATAATAACTTCAGTATGGCGAGGAAGAGATTCCACAAAAAAAATCATTATCATCAGGTAAAAATCAGGTAGCATCTTTGACTGGTAATCAAAAATTGCTAGGTGCCGGGTTCGAACCTCACCACTGCTTAAATTTTGAATAAAAATCATCAACAACGGTGGTTTGAGACACCCGGCATGTTACCCTGGTTCTGCCACCGGCTTTTTCAAAGAGAGCGCAGGAGCAGACAGGTACTCAGGGCATTCATATGCCCGCCCCTAAAGGTGGAAGAATCAGCCATGGTCAGCGGTATGATGATGCAGAAGGAAATGGAAATCACTGCGTTAAAGAAACATACAGTGTACCCATAGGGCTTGTGGTCTGTAGTTCAACTGTCACGTTGATCTCTCCGTTGGCAAAAGATTCCGGACTAGTTGCCCATTCGGATCTCCGGGGGAGGAGTGCCAAGGAGGTGGTTGACCGTGAGGAAAAGAGTGACTACCCAACGAAAGGGTAACGTCCTACGAGTAGGGGCGTGAAATGTCAGAATTTTTAACGTGGTAGGGAGCTGAAAACCGAAAAAGGGAAATGCTAGGGCTCAATCTAGTTAGAGTGGAGGCTCAGAGAAGTGAAATGGAATGAAGGCAAGTATTCCTGGTCAGATGAGTATAGATTAATATCAACAGCAGCAGCAAATGGCATAATGGGAGTATGATTATAAATAGGAAAGCAGAACAGAATGTGGGTTATTGTGAATGATGGGGTTGTTAGCATCAAAATCGACAGAAAACCAACACCGACAACAGAAGTTCCGGTTACATACCAACGACGCAAACAGAAGATGAAGAAGTAGAGACAGTATATGAGGATATTAAACGGGTAATTCAGCACCCAAAGTAAGATGAAAACCTAATAGTCTTGGAGGACTGAAATAAGGTTGTAGAGGAAGAAGTAGAAGAAAGGGTTACAGGAGAACATTGGTTTGGTAGTAGGAATGAGAGAAGAGAAAGTCTTATTGAGTTCTGCAACAAATTTCAGCTAGTAATAGCAAATGCTTTCAAGACTCGCAAGAGGAGGAGGTATAGCTGGAAAAGGCCGGAAGGTACGAAAAGATTCCAGTTAGGTTACCTTTTGCTCAGGCAGAGATTCGGATATCAGGAAGAATCAAAGTTCAAGGAAGTGGGATTCGGAAATACTAAGGCATGAAGAGACACGCTTCAAGTTCTCTGAGATTCGAGATACTGCGGTAATGAACAGCTCAGTAGACCGTTCATTTGAAGAGTGAAGGACATCTCTATAAACGGCAATCACAGGATTTGGAAACAAAATTATAGGTACAAGGAAGGTAGCTCCAAAGAAACCATGGGTAACAGAAGAAATACTTCAGCTGATCGACGAAAGAACGAAGCATAAAAGTGTATACATAATAAAAGTCACGTAGTAATGAGATCAATAGGAACTGCAGGAAAGCTAAGGTGAAATGGCTCCCTGAACAATGTGAAGAAATCGGAAAAGAAGTGATAGTCAGATGGACCGATTCAGCGTATAGAAAAGTGAAAACAGCCTTCTCCGTAATTAAAAGCAAGGGCGGTAACATGGAGAGTGAAATTAGATGCACTGTTAGATGCAGAGGAGAGTCACAGATGCGAGGGGAAGGTCGTGTCTGATGACGCAGTGGAAGAAAAAACAGGAGTCGATAGGGAAGAGATGGGAGATCCAGTAGTAGAGACATAACTGAAAAGAACTTCGGGTGCTTAAGATCAAATAAGGCAGAAGCGATAGATAACATTCCATAGGAATATCTAAAATCATTGGTGCAAGTGAAAACAAAGCGAGTATTGGCACATGTGTGGAAAGTGTGAGCCTAGCCATATAGCATCAGACGTTCGGAACACACCATCCACATAGTTCTGAAGATAGCAAGAGCCAACAAGCGGGAGAATTATCGCACGCTCAGCTTAACAACTTACGCATCCAAGTCACTGACAAGAATTATATAAAGAAGAATCTAAAGGAAAACTATGGGCTGCTAGCATGCAGCCTAAGTCTGCCAGTTAGTTGTATGCGATTGTTCAAATTTGAATGGCTTCGTACGCATACTCCTGGAGTTTTTTACGCATGTGACTACTTCAAGTGAGGGATTGCCAGTAGTGCAATCATACAACAACGAGTATTTTCGTCTATTTATTCGAAATGAGTAACATTTGTTTATGTTTATCCTCTTCAGGTCTTCCTGCATTTTGACACTATTTTCTAGCATTGTGACTTCTCTAGGTCTTCCTGCATTTCGCTGCTACTTTCTAGCGTTGTTTCTTCTCTAGATGCCGGCTGGTGTGGCCGAGAGGCTCTAGGCGCTACATTCTGGAACCGCGCGACCGCTACGGTTGCAGGTTCGAGTCCTGCCTCGGGCATGGTTGTGTATGATGTCCTTAGGTTAGTTAGGTTTAGGTATTTCTAAGTTCTAGGGGACTAATTACCTCCGAAGTTAAGTCCAGTAGTGCTCAGAGCCATTTGAACTTCTCTAGATACAAAAGCATCATCCCCGAAGCCTTCTGGAAATCAAGCGATACCGTATCTGAAGCGGTAATAAGCTTGGGGATGGGATGTGGAGTGTGCTAGAGTTAGCATGTGCAAGTAACAGTTTAAAAATTTTACAACAACTGCATGGGGGCTTAATTAAAAAGAAAAGACTAGTATTAAAGAATAAATGCAATAATTTCACTAGCTGTGTGACCGGTTACGAAGTCTTGTAACCGATTGGCGCTGACTATTATTAGCACGCAATCTGACTGCATAAAATTAAAATAAAGAATGACAAGGAATTTCCACTAACACAACTGATTAATTAAGTCCCCTGCAACTATAAAAGCTACGAAACAACAAAGCACAAGTGTAACTGTTCTGTGTGTGGTAGTGTGACTCAACGTACTTGTATCTGGCTCGGTTGTTTCTCACTACGGCAAAATATTTTAAACACCATTTACAACAAACTAATTGAAAAACCAGAAATACTATAATTGCACATAGAAACCAGAATTACAAGTCTAATAAATGAACACGAGCCAGACGCTTTGTTGACTGTACCTGTGAGCAAGAGGGATTGTTATTAAAGAAAACTCTAATACCTTTTTACCTCATTATATATTGACGAAAATATTCCATTATACCAGCTTCATAAATCAAAAGCCCATCTCCTTTCTCAAATATATTCTGACAATTGCATCTTCTTCCATCTATACATTACAGCAACCGAACAGTACAACGTTTCAGTCAACACTCAGATCGTCTACTCTCTCGCCCAACGGAACAACGACTGCTCTCTACATCCTGTGAACTACTACTGCGCCCAGTGGAGGCGGCGGAATAATAATCTTTGGCGCAATCTCTGGCGCTGTTGCTCAGTGTAGCCACCTTTCACAACAAACAGGTCTACCATTATACACTTCGCTTCAAGCGCCGTCTTACAGCAACAAAGGTATCACAAGTTAACAAACCAGATTAATTTAGCACATAAATGAGCAATACAATTAACCTTGATCAAAGAATAAGAAATAATTATCTCCCATATAGGATGGATTCGATACAGAGAAGTTAAGACGCCAACTGCACTATAAATGCTTTGACACAACAGCTAGAACGTAACCATCGCTTCCACTGAAAGTGACCACTGTAGTTCACGCCAGTCCTCGGTGCACAGTCCAGCTGTAGAGAGACACAAAGAGAGAGAGAGAGTGGTTAGCAGTGGTGATAAATGGCCACCTTCCCGCTCCACAGTGTCGCTTCCTGTTAGCCCCCCATTGACTGTTCACTTCCGCTCAGAGTGCACTGCTCACTTAACCGTTGGTCAGAGACGCTCCTCTTCCTTCCTGGCGCCAACAGCTAGACCTCTCTGGGATCGATAGTACAAGCTGTTGCAATAACGACTCATCCTCTGCCGCCTAATCTAACACAACGCTGCCCAAAAGCTGGAACAGTATAACAGAGCATAGAGCCAGTCCCTCAACCAAAACGCGATGGCAGAGCTCCACCTTAGGCCCCAGTGCTATGAACGAAGGCCAAAGAGTCTGACAGAACCATGACAGGTCGCATAGCTACCAAATCATTTATTCAGAGAAGAAGTATATGCACTCCTGGTCGTAGCTCAACAAGATGTTGCATTACCAGAATATTAGATCTCATAATACGATTACCAGTTAATTACAGTTGAGAGGGCCACCACACCACTCAAATGATCGCCCACTTAACTAGACTTGAGATAAATGTTCTCTATTGGCCTTGAGTGTCTGCAGATTTTTAACCTGGAGAGTCACCAAAGTCTGGACTATGGCTCAGTAAAGCGGGCAATATTTTCTGTGAAATCTTATGCGTGGCAGTACTACAGCCTGCGTCTTGCAGGAGGCGCTTCCGCGCACAGAGGTGGAGCCATAGGGAAGCGCAGAGGGAATGAGGTTTGCATAAGCATGGCGCCAGAGAGTGGACAAACAGTGTCCGGGTTGCCAGACCATGTTGTTGTTTTCAACAGTCAGATTCATTTGCCTATGGTGCTTCATATGATACATTCAAAGCTATGTGATCAGTAATAAATTATAAAACCGTTTTCAATCAACTGTCTACGTGCTGAAGATATTGGAGCGCTGGTTCACAGCGTCAGCAACATGTCGAAGGCGAGAAAAGCTGATACAGCTATGTGAATGTCAAGTACAATTTTTCTCAAAAAGACGATTTTCCAATGACAACATTATCGAAATTGGTTACAATATGTTACTTTAGAGCGAAATGAACTGCATTGGAAGTACAAATGTAACGCAGTACAAAATAAATTTCAAACACAAGCCAAGGCAATTTCTTTACTTCACTTTTTTAAAAAAAGTGTGCAATTTTTTATATATGTGTGTGGGTGAGTTTGAATGTAGATAAATGTAAATAACTGTGCATAAAACGGAATTACTGTTAGCCAAAACTATTGCAAAAGACTATCTTGTACATGGTCAGTATCTTATCACGTTTTTCGCTCTCGATGAGCATACTGTGTAAACTAACTCGTGCGATAGTATAGTGAGAAACTGCAGTTGTAATCCATGGAACAAACAAGCAACTGACCATCTTCACCGAATAACTTGAAGGAATGCTGCGCAATAACGCCGAAAACTACCAATTTGTGCCTTGAAAGTGACAGCGAGTTACCTGTTGAAATACCGGAATTTATTACGAATTTTTCCGCCGCATTCTCGAGAGTTATTAGAGCGTAGTACATGCTGGGAAAACGCCAGTACCATCACTCTTTGTCGAGAAGGCTTTCCTGGACTATTTCTTATTACCCGTGTTTCACCAAGGTAATACACTATTGAACCACCTTCTTTTCTCATTTTCCTGCAAGAATGTGGCTCGTGCTGCAGCTATGTCAGTTCTTTCCTTTAAAAACGTTCTTCCATCATAACTTTTAACGTATTTGGAACCAATGCCTTTTAAATTTCCTTGCATTGACGGAGCACTTGTTTTGGAACAAATTTTCTTGTAACAAGTTTTTGTGACGCCAGATGTTCCCCACCTATGTACAATTGAAACAAGGAACGCCTTCAAACACCTTTGTCAAAGCCATCCGTCTTTATCACTTTTCCTGACGTTTCCACTGCTCTGACACATTCATCTCCTACTCTCTGTACTGTTGTCTTGCCATCACATACTTCTGCATTTCGTCCTTGTGTCTTCAGAATGTCAGCAACAGGAATCCCGTTTTCAAATTCACGTTTGAAAAAGTTATAAACGCTGTAAACAAACCCCCTCACCTACGTGTGAAGCACAAAACATTTACAGCTATCACCTGACACATTTCTCAGGAAATCGCACATTTACAGATACAAATTCACAGCTACTCTGCTACAAGAAAATAACATCGGCACTCATGCAACAGCATGCTTATCAACTTGTTCCAAAGCGTCGGGCATTAGAACCAAACTTACCAGGGCATCGTACCTCGGGTAGTAGTATCTTAGTCGTCATTGTTGAGTCTTTTATCGTAGAAAGCAAGGGAGAGGATGTTGTTATGGATCGCCGATATGCTCGTTCTAAAAAACAAAGACACACGTGAATTATTAAGGTTCTTTATACACATGAAGCTGCTACTTCACTTTAATGGAGTCCATGTTCCTTGTGCAAGCTCATCGGTAATAGTCCTCTTGTAGATAATATCGTTAATATTCCTATGGTCAGAATTCTGATCGCTACGAACTGTCGTCGTAGCCTGAGACGTGAACAGAGCTCGCTCTGAAACTGACACACGCCTAACTGGAGTGTAAGGTAGTGAGTGAGGCCCTCCAGTCAGCGGTAGCGGCCTAAATACTGGCCATTAAAATTGCTACACCACGAAGATGACATGCTACTGACGCGAAATATAGCCGACAGGAAGACGATGCTGTGATATGCAAATGATTAGCTTTACAGATCATTCTCACAAGGTTGGCGCCGGTGGCGACACCGACAACGTGCTGACATGAGGAAAGTTTCCAACCGATCTCTCATACACAAACAGCAGTTGACCGACGTTGCCTGGTCAGTTATTGGTGTGTTGCCTCGTGTGAAGAGGAGACGTGCGTACCATCACGGGCCGGCCGCGATGGTCTCGCGGTTCTAGGCGCGCAGTCCGGAACCGTGAGACTGCTACGGTCACAGGTTCGAATCCTGCCTCAGGCATGGATGTGTGTGATGTCCTTAGGTTAGTTAGGTTTAAGTAGTTCTAAGTTCTATGGGACTGATGACCACAGCAGTTGAGTCCCATAGTGCTCAGAGCCATTTGAACCATTTTTGTACCATCACGTTTCCGACTTTGATAAAGGGCGGATTGTAGCCTATCGCGATTGCGGTTTATCGTATCGCTACATTGCTGCTCGCGTTGGACGAGATCCAATGACTGTTAGCAGAATATGGAATCGGTGGATTCAGGAGGGTAATACGGAACGCTGTGCTGGATCCCAACGGCCTCGTATCTCTAGCAGTCGAGATGACAGTCATCTCATTCGCAGGGCTGTAACGGATCGTGCAGCAAGTCTCGATCCCTGAGTCAACAGATGGGGACGTCTGAAAGACAACAACCATCTGCACCAACAGTTCGACGACGTTTGCAGCAGCATGGACTATCAGTTCTGAGACCATGGCTGCTGCTACCCGTGAAGATGTATCACAGACAGGAGCGCCTGCGATGGTGTACCTAACGACGAACCTGGGTGCACGAATGGCAAAACGTCATTTTTTTCGGATGAATCCAGGTTCTGTTTACAGCATCATGGCGACATCGCGGTGAACGCAAATTGGGAGCGTGTATTCGTCATCGCCATACTGTCGTATCACCCAGCTTGATGGTATGGGGTGTCATTGGTTACACGTCTCGGTTACCTCTTGTTCGCGTTGACGGCACTTTGGACAGTGGACGTTGCATTTCAGATGTATTACGACCCTTCGTCTCTGTCCTCTGCTGTACACAATACACAAGGGTGTAAAATGTGTTCACATCCATTCACATTTAGCGTTATCCGAAGCGTAACGAATAGGCCATGCTCTGGCCACAAAAAATAACGCTCCCATATTGTACCACCTCTCCTTCGTACTTGACTCTTGTCATTAGTGTAATGGCAAGTAACAGTCACTAGACATTCGCCAAAGCCAAACCCTAGTACCTGATTGCCCCAGGGTATAGCCTGATTCATCATGACAAATAACTCGTTTCCAGTCGTCCACTCTCCTGTGGCGTAGTTCTTCGTACCATCTCAAGCTTTGCTTAGCACTGACTATTGAAATTTGTGGCTTATGGGGAGCCATTCGACTACTGGAACCGTTTCTTTTAATTTTCTGTAGACATTGTGATGTCTGGACTACTAGCGCTATTTTGTAACTAATGAATCATTCCTTCCACTAATTTCAGGGCCCTTTTTTTTTTTTAGAACAATCGTATGTAATGGTCGATGGTCTCTGTCAATACATGGCGTCTTTCTCATCTTGGTTTAACTGTAGTTGTTCTTCATGTTTACACTTCACAGTCACATGACTAATTGGAGACTCTGGTGTCCTTAGAAGGATTAAAATTTCCGTGTTGGCTTTTTTACTCGGGTGACATATAGTGTGTAGTCTATGCTCGAAGTCACTGAGCTTCATCGACCAACACATTTTGCTGTTACTGCTTCTTTTCTGATCTATTTTGTCGTTACTACTTCTTTTCTGACGATAGCTACAACGCTACTGACCTTGTTTTATATAGACGGCTTAGCCTATCGTGACATCTAGTGGCGAATTACTTAAAAAGAGGTTCTTTTTATCAGATTGTGTATATAAAAAAAGCTCAAAGAAAATAGGACAACATCCACATGCGTATATGGTCATAGGTTCACAGCGAGTAGGGAAGTAAAGGAGAACACTGTTGAAACTAAACAAAAGAATCATAACTGCGAAATAAAACTAAAACAACTGCAGTCTGCACAGCTTTGTTGTCTCTGCGTAGTTGAAATACGCTCTTAGTTAACATTTGACACTGTGTTCTTCGACTGTGTGCGCTGCAACATGCTTTCATCTTCGTCGGCATGCAACACTCAGGGTGGTCGAGACATTGCCACTATAGCGTGTGTCACTCTCTGACGGCCTATATCATGAAGATTCCTACGACGAGTCAGCTCGCCCCATGAACGCTCAATCTGGGTCCCATCAGCTGATGCTGCAGATCGCTTCATTTGGTCACTTCCTATCTCCTGGAGGAAGGTGCTCGCGGGGTAGGCGAAATGTGCAAGTACCTTTTACATTGGAAGACCAACCAATATCCATCAGTATTCACTGCATGGATGGCCACCTCTACACTTTTTTGTGATGACTACCAGTCTTTAGAAAAATCATATGCTCACTGGTGAGAAGAGCCTGACGCTAAAGATTCGCGTTCTGCCTCAAGTGCTCCCTTACCAGTCTTCTTTCTGCATCACGGGGCTGGAGGTTTTGTTGTGTTGACCATATTGGACACCTAGATGTCAAATTAATTGCTTTGAGATGGTTACATACTGTTGGGGTGCACACAGTCCTCCCAATTTCCCTCTAGCCCCCAAAAGGTCAATCCTCAGTTTTCTTCTTGGAGTACTTGCTTTTATGTAAATGTCAACAAATAAGTTTGCCACCCAACATAAAGGAAACAGGAAGCGAACGCACTACTATAGAGAACTAGTTGGTCTACTGAAGGTACTGTGCCTGCACCGTTGCATCTAGGCACGTCACAGCGCGGTTAACACTGTAACAGTACGTTAGGAAACAAGTAATAATAATTTATGAAAAGTATATAGCATGTATTCTAAATATTCATCTTAGTCTGATGATAAAGCGTGGCACTGGAGTAAAGGTTCCTAACGCAATGTATTTTGACTATACAACCTAACAGAAGCTCAGTTATCGACTGCTGTCTGTTGTCGTTCTATTAGTTCAGGCTCGTTTGATGTTAAATACTCTGACATGTGGTGTTTACTTTCCGATCATCATTTGTTGATAGGTTCTGAGTTATATTTTCAACGACTGTAGATTATCGGAAGTGTGACAACCGGTCGGCAGCTGTACACCACTGGCCGAGTGAAAGTATGCCTCCGCATTTATCGGCGATTAGCCGGAGGATGTCCCTCTGCGTACCATTATGCTAATGCAGCAAGTAGTTCTCATGCTAGCGATCTCTGTGGCAGCTGGTTGTACTATAGGCGGACTATTTGTGAATCATGTGATAATAGCATAATAAGGTTTCTGCCTTGTGCACCCTCTATGTGACGACTCATGGGAACTATATGACCATATGCTGTACAATGCCTGGCTGGTGGCACCGTCTGTGATTGTAGCTGTGTACCATATGCGACTGTGGACTTACCAACTGTGGATCACTGTTTGTAGTTGTCGGTCATCAGCAGACGTTGTTGGCCATGGGCGGCCGTTACGAGGATCTTCAATTCATCGTGTCTCACGATAATGGTCGAATTTTCGCATGACGCTGATGAGGCGCTCGCCAGTTTGAGGGCCTTTCTCACCGTGGAGTAACCATCTCGAAAGGACCATTCGATGCACGTTGACAGACTGACCTCTATACACAAGCACCATTTTTCTGTTAGTAAAATAACTGCTTTTGTCTTGCATGATATCCTTGGTACCATAATTGACTGATCCAGTGTAGATAACAGTTATGATAAGGCTGTTGTTGATAGGCCGGCTCCATAGCTTATCTGGCTCGGTTTCTCTGTTGATTTTGACAATAGTGTCTTCCAGCAGTTATCAAGTGCAGTCCCTGTTGCCAAAAATTCGGGCGTCTTACTGTTAAGTTGTGCCATGAAGACAATAAACTGCAGAGCAAACTGGTACGATTTGCACTGCAACTGACTACTATTAATGCTGACACGTATAAGTGATGTGGTAACAGTGATTAAATTTCTGCAGCCATCATTGGAAAGTACGGGCAGTTCACACGATTTTATGATAATCATAGTAAAAAGTACTGATACTTACTTAAATGTGTGCAATTTTTAACAGCTATTATACTACAGCCCGTTCATGGAACATCGTTTTCCTTTTATCTCAAATATTTCATTAACAGTGGATATTTATGATTTCTCTGTCTTCTGTGGTGAAATTTGAAAGACAATGTTCAAGCTATACTGAAAATAGAATATTTTTACAATATACGAGTATTTAGTTACACATTTTCTTTAGGTGGTCAGTCCATAGCAATTTTCCCCAAGTACGGGAGGATCGTCGCTTCAAATAAACCATTCGACTGACCGTCTTGAATGGCCTTAGGAAAAGAAATTCAGCTTACAGCATTTAAACTGACGAAGAGATACAAATTTGACTTATTACAGAGCGAATAACTATGAGACAGAGTATTTTTTTATGCTAGCAGACATCTGCCGAAAGGTCATAGAAGTGAGTCCACTGTTGGACTGCTTCAAGAGTAAGGAACCCACATTATAGTTTTAAAATTCAGACAATGACGTGTCATTAGCGATGGAGCTTGTAACACTTTCATGCCGATGTGCTCTTTGACCATTTACTATTGTATATATAATTGCTTTTATCTTTATGTAAATTTATATGTACACGATGTATGAATTAATTTGTTTATTTTTCTGTATAATCAATTATGTATATTATGTAAATATCGCTGAGTAATAGCTGAGGGAATGTTTGTCAACAAATAAGTATCGTTGGATCAGCAGCGTCTCTGGACGTGGGGGGATGTTACGTCAGAGCGCGCGCTACACAGAGAGAGAACTCCGGTGAGAGACTTGGTGAAGTGAGGACGTATGAATGGCGTGCACTGTACTGGAGGAGTGATTGTTTAGAGGCACGTGGCAAGTGATGAGCGTGGGCGGTGGAAATATTGGCTGCAGGAACATCAAGAACCCGCCACGCCAATATCATTGCCAATAACTCCCGTGCTCGCTATTTATCATGGAAAGGAGCCAGCAGCAGTATCTTCGTCAGAAACTTCGTCACGGGGAGAATGGTCTGAAGTAAGTAAGACTTCTGCATCACACCTTATTGTCAACTTGTTTTGTAACGGCGTTACTCACCTTTGTGGTGTTTTGCGACTGAATAATTACCCTAGTTTAATCAAAACTGTTTACCGTGATTCTCCTAAAATCATTCACCAAGTAGGTTCATGTCCTGTCCTATTGTTACGATAATCCGAGTACCGTTTATGAAAAATGAAAATTACAGTGCCACTTAATTTTGCTTATGAACTAAATGATTCAGTTGGATTAAAGACTTGAATTTAAAGCATTCAGTAACTTCAGTCTCACTAACTTTAATTTTGAACTTTAATCTGAGGCGATCTAATTGTTGCAAATAGTAAATCAATTAATCAAATTGAAATGATTGCCGCTAGTAAGAACAAAAGCACTAACTAGAATTAATAAGTGAGTGCAAACATTAGTGATTATTGTAATTTGTTGTTACAGTAATTATCAATTTCTAATTCTCTGTTAAGAAGTCAACAGAGTTTCTTTTAATTATTTTCTGCCATTTTTCCAAAATTCATATGAAAATAGTAGACGTTATTGTGAGGTAGCGCCATTGTCACTTACAACAGTAAGTAACCATTAATCTAAGTGTTATCTTGTATGTTTTTAAAATTTCACCTCTATTAGTTAATGATATTTCGAGTGCAAACTATTTTCTTTCTCGCTTTATCACATAAATGTTTCAATTGTTTTTGCTAACGTGTGTGCAGCCCTCTGTTGCCGCGCGTGTTCGAGTAATTCTTGACATTGACTGTTCGGCTCATTAATTCGCCTACCGAGCAGAAATATTGCCCAATTGGGCTGGCGACCGTATTTCTTTTAGCTATAATTATTTCAGTAACATTATTCTGTTCCGATCCACGTGTTACCCCTTCTCGTTGGCACAATACGTGAATGATAGCATAAACCTTTCGAACAATTATACCAAATTTTATAGTAATTAAGTAGACGGAATAAGTTGTCCTAGAAGGCATCTTGTTGTTAACCTCCCCCTCATTTATCGACTTTATATTGAATCTTCGGAAGGATAGCCTTTTCAAAATTTTATTCTAATTGTTTAGGCACATGCTTACACGGTCATATATTTCTAACATTGTCGATAGAAGCAAAGGGGGACGTTACAAGCTTATGCAGAGAATAGACTGGGAGTGAGGCGCAAACTGCCCTTCTCCTTTTGAAAGGAATCATCCTTGTACTTCCTTTAACTGACTTTGGGAAACAACTCAAAAACCTAAATCACAACTGACGGATGAGATTTGAAAGCAGCCAACTTCTGAATGCAAATCAAAGGCCTTCACCACTACGCAACCTCGTATCTGTAAAGTGCTTCCAGCATAGTGTGTAACTGAAATGACGCATTTAAAATAATGCAGAAAGCGCACTTCGTGTAGCATTCCGCATTTAAATTGTTCAGACTTTTGTAGATTAAAATCGACGAGTAATTTCCCAAGGCATCGTAATCTGTAAAGTGAGATTCTGTGTTTCAAAGCATCGCTAATGCTTCCACTGTAACTGAGTGAGCTGCATTTTGTTCTCGGTGGCGTGTCACGTTGGTGCGCAAAGTTCTTGCTCCAGTTTTATGTTTGCGATGAAAGAATTGCTCGGTGAAAAATGTTCCTCTTCCAGTGCACAACATACGTAAGAACCTGTTTGACTTTGTGCAGCCTCATCCAAGCTAATCTTTTTGTATGAAGTAGAACGTACATCTTCATTAATGCATCTATAATTAAGCAATCGAGATATTAAGCGATTGGGTCGATACTACTCGACTGTAGAGTCAACATAAAATTATAACGTGTACGTGTATTTCTTGCGCGACGCGCTATTTTCCAATATTAAAAGGCAGGTTTGAAAAGTAACAAAATCATCATATCATCTACAAATTGCACTGATGGAAATGGAAACTATTACATTGTGAGTCACCAGTGAAGTTTTTATCAAACATTGTGAAAATGTTGCTCACATAAAGGCTGTTAAATAATTCAACTTTCATTCCATTCGGAACTGATGTACAGTCGTGCTCAAAAGTATCAGAACGACCTGAATTGCATTTCGACTGATTCGCATGCAACCTACATAACGCAGCTGTGTAGCAGATCCTCTAATCGCTCCTTGGTACAGTCGTATGACTATTGAAATTGGTTCCAACAAGTCACCACTAGAAAACACTGCTCTGCATCGCAATAACTCAAGAAGTGAAGTAATACCACGATACTAGTAATATCAGGGAACACCTTATCACAGATAAGACCGTCATGAAAGCTTGTAAGCTCACATTTATTGCAATAAATGACATACCTGAAAAGCTACCACTCTCATTTTTACGTCAGATAGGTAATGCACGTAGTAAGTTCGTCGTATTCATGATTTCCTCTTGAAATTAACATACAGTACCTATTATTTAACACAAAATGACGTTAAAAATTTAAGTTGTTCACGTGCAGCTAGTTGAGAATGTGTATGAGCTTCAAATGACACGACGAACCGTCTCGTTCTGCATATGAATTCAAACCCAAGTCATGCAGACTAAGATTTCGTGACTGACGGAAACTAGCAGTCATTCGTGACTAGGCTTACGAGAGGGATATACCTACATTTTTGACAGTATCAGTTAGCAAATATCAACTTTAAATTACATAACGTTAACATTTTTAACGGACGTGAATTCCTACCCACCATCTATTGTCCTTGTTAAAGCACTACGAGAGGTGTTAAATATTGCTTCTTCACAAGTAACGTACTTGAAATGCCGTGAGGCAAAGGTTTGTGTTGAACAGAGATTCGAACCCAGAACCTAATCGGATTGTTATCGAAGCACAATCAACTGTGACATATCGGATTTTCTCGGCAGTAGCTAGATGTTTTAAGTGAAAAGACGAGACGAAACATTATTTTTTTCCTTCCCAGGACTCCAACCCGGTACCTATCGCTGTTATATTCTAGAGAAAACGAAGGTTAAATACGGGTTTGTAACACCAGCAGCGACATTTGAGCATGTTTGAACTAGAAATAATATGACGAAGAGTTCAGTGCTGATTGGGAATCGAACCCCACACATATCGTTATTGACTACACACAAACAAACGTTAGCTACCGAATTTTTCTCCACCAGCAGCTCGGAATAACATCCTTGAACTTACAGTGGTCTCGTAAATAGTTATATGTCTCACTGGGAGTCAAAAACATCAGATATCGTTAGTGTTGACAACGATTGAAAATGCATTAAAAAATCAAAATTATTATACACCATCTCAAATAAAATATGGAATAAGTGTCCTGTGACCCTACATAGCGTTTGCTTGGTCACTAGAAATGAATAACTAGTATAAGAAAGGATACTGGTGATAGAGTTTCTACATTTCGCCACCCCTGACTTTACTGTGGTCCAACCTGACGTCTAATTGGTAGAGAAGGAATATAATGTTTAATGTGAATTTCAGACCACAATTCCATTATACCTTCTTCACTTGGCGTAGCCAGACGCGAATAGAATCAGTCTCTCCCTATCAAAAATCATCGGAAGGTCGAATCGAACAGAGACCGTCAGTATATCAACCTACCACCAATCCAACTGACCACCTAATCCTCTTCTGCGTTACTCATTTTCCTATCATAACACCGATGCAGAACACCCGATGAGAACTCTGACATACAGGCTCCCAGTAGTGATTTGTAGCCTGTTCAGTACAGTCATTTACTTGGTTGACCGAATCGCTATGAACTAGCTGCCTCGGCTATCCAGTGCATGCATTCGACTCTCTTTTGTAACCATAGAAATAAAATATCGTAACTGCCACCTACACAGAACTGCCAACAGTGAAGGATGCAGAAATTTAAATAGCATGTGTTCCTTTCCATTTGAGCTACTCTATTGCGCTATCCGTTTGTTGAAACCGTCGTGCAGTGCAAAAGAAAAGCTGTAACTGTCTGCCTCTCAGAAGTCTAGATCCTGCCTTATGCATTCTCACATAGCACTGTGGAATGCGGCAGATCTGGAGGAACTGTTGTTGACTTCTGGAGCGGCTAGCTACTAGCGTAACGGTAAGCGTAGCGCACTGTCGATAATGCGTCTCGAGTTGCATTAGAGCCACTGCTAGATTTTTAAAACGCAATTCTGCTGTCTGCTGAAGTTATCAATTTAATGGAACTTTGAACATAATTCCCTTCACTTCTCAATCCAAAATAGTCGCATGTGCAAAAAGGGCTAACTTCTCCGATATTTAGTTCTTTTCATGTTTAATAGACGGCGAGGCAGCAGATGAATCTCGAAGCTTTTGTATTGTGTCTGGGGAGAGCGCATCGTGCCAAAATAGTCAGGAAAGTATTTTCTAATTAGCTGTCGTTTGGTAGTGGCATTTTATTCTTCTTCAAACCTTGTATACAGCTTTAACTCAGAACAAGTTTTCTATATGCATGTAATCAATAAACTGCATGTGGATTGTCAGACTGTTATAGATAACATCAGAGAATTCGCGTATATCGTTGATGATCAATTTCTCTCTCATGTTTAGTATTGTTTTAACAACACTAAAAGAAACCTTACGAAAAATGTGCACTGTATTATAAGAAATGAAATAAAACTACCCACGATAACCTTCGACGAAAGTCTATTTTAATAAAACTGAGTATCTGTACACAAGCGTGCCTCTATCGGCACGAATTAGTAAAATACTACTCACTTAGATTTCGGTTGGGTCTGTGTTTAATTGGTATGCTGTGTCATACTCAACAGGTATGCAAATGTGGCATTTCATAAATAAAGTTATGTATTCCTAGAAACCCAAAATTAGCTAGTCAGCAACGGAAAGAGGCGTTACCTGTTGTGCAGCACTGTAAGTTCTTCACCATTGGACTATGAGCTGTAAGTATTTTCTTACGATTTGCTTATCAATTGGTTTCATTCATTCCTATCACCCTGGCATGTGAGTCTTAAGTTTAGAACCATACTGAATTTCGTATTGTTGGCGGTCGATTCGAATTTCTTCAGAGACGCTTGTATTGTGAAGCAGCTTGGCAGTCAGAAAGCCGGATCTATGACCATTAACACAACCGAGTCGAGCTGCCAAGAGGATTTGATATGTGAAGGTTTTCTTCTGATTTCGTTACAGAATGTTTTCTGGAAATTCGCAACTTCGTAAAATGAACCACGGAAAAATGTTTGGACTGACGACTCCCCCCAATCGTTGCAACACTATACATAGGCGGTACCACGGGGTCGGCCGGAGTGGCCGTGCGGTTGTAGGCGCTACAGTCTGCAAACGAGCGACCGCTAAGGTCGCAGGTTCAAATCCTGCCTCGGGCATGGATGTGTGTGATGTCCTTAGGTTTGTTAGGTTTAATTAGTTCTAAGTTCTAGGCGACTGATGACCTCAGAAGTTGAGTCGCATAGTGTTCAGAGCCATTTTTGGTACCACGGGGCTACGGACACACTGCTAGCGGTACGCCACTCTCATCATGGTATTGGTCTCTCAGCCTCATAACGCATCGTGAACGATAATAAAAGTTGTCACTTATGTGAAGAATAGCATTCCATTATTCTGTCTCAGTGTCTTAGTTAACATGAGGATTACACAGCACGAGTCATTCAAATGGAAAGGGAATATCAAGTAAATTAGCGAGTCAGTTCAGTACCATACGTGGAAGTGATTGCACTATCACAATGTTGCCATATGTTTGTCGCGATGTTGCCAATTCTCAGCTGTGCTAGGGACAGCTCTGTAGCGTTATAGGAGGAGAATCCCGTGCTGGTGTCATGGGAGGATACGGGGAGGAGGCGCGGGGTTGCGTTAATATGCTGCGTTTTCTCCTACCAGTTGTGACAAACATTCAGGTGTGTAATCTTCCATCACGATTACAGTTTCCCACAAAATATATACGAATAAAACACTTACGTTGTTACTTTTTGACAAAAGATTATTTCAATACAATAAAAAATCTGTGGAATTCAACTTTGCCCAGCTGTCACGAAAAGTAAGATAACAAATATTTTGCATCTCGAAATCGGTTTCATCTATGTGCAGTCTTGTGATCATACAAGTAGAATTTCATGACATGCATGAGAATGTAGAAAAATGTTGGTCGATTGGAAGCTGTAAGAAACACAGTTAACTGATTATTCTATACAACGTAATAATCAATTCATTTGAAAATTCAGAAGAGAAGAAACTAAAAGTTATGGCCATTAAGACAGAAACCAAAGTGCAGATGCGGGCACTGTGCAGATCTGGGCTTATTTATCTTCAGATCTATTCAAATAATGTGTACTAACCAACGTATTCATTGCTTTTTTAATGTTTCCCTCTTGTTTAGTCTTCTAATGATGAACTGGATCCACACCCATGAGTCTGATTGTTTCTTTGTATCCTTCCATTTACTATCTTTGTGTGTTATTGTTCGGTGTTCAAAAAGCAAAACATTATGCCTGCTCCCACGAGGTATTAAAACGAGGTCGCAAGAAGACTAACGAATTATAATCAAAATACAGTGAGACGCAAATTTGTCTGTCGTCACGGTGTTAAGTCGACAGAAATAGTTGGGTGTTATTGCCTGCATCGCCGGTGTCCCATTGTCATCTTCTCTTATTGAGAGTTTCATGTTACCCTGAACACAGGACGCCGAGATAAATGTGTATATTCTCCGTGACGAAACATCCCACATTCCATTCATCCTGGTCCATTCGTTACGTGCATCTGCGGTATTGAGTGATAGGATAGCTGTTGTGAGGTGGCGAATAACAATAACAATGGTAGTAATTACAAATCAATACTGAAGGATGTTTACTGCATTACAGACGATTAACAAAATAACCAAGAAAGGCTGAGTGTTTAATTGGCGCACTGCATAGGTGTTCTTACCACTTTGTAACTGAATTTTGATCTGGTTGTTTGCAGAGAGAAAAGAAAGAAGCCTGTAGCCATACATAGCGCTGGTAAAATTGAGATATTATCTATCAACTGTTCTGGATTTACATCACAAGACGAAAATGGCGTCACTAAACTGATATTTAAAATAAATTCCTGTTTTCTCTCTGTCTCTCTCTCTCTTTTTATTTTTAATTTTTATTTTTTGAGGAAAGCATCGAGAAGCGCGAATAATAAGCAAATAGGCATATATCCTGTTTACAGTTATTTTCATCGGGATACATAATGCAAAAATACAACTTTAAGTGTATTATTACGAAATTCCAGTTATTGACAGTCTATTCGTGAGTTTGCTCGCATTCAGTGAGGTGAAACCTAACAGAGAAGCAAGCAAAACACAAATATTTCTTGCACCATGCGCAACACACAAACGAAATCTCTTTGCACTGACGTGTTGTCTGATTCATGTTGCTGAATACAGCTCTATCAGATATCAATTTGGATGCGTAACAAGTGTACAAAGAGGTATTCGTCTGAAACATAGCCATTACCAAGATTGTAACTGGGGTCGACAGCGTCGTCGTCTACCTCCCTTGACAACTCGAACGGTGACAGTACTCGGCCGGTTACTTACGTGTACTGGCATCAAAGCTACAGCATGAAAACACAAAAATGTTAATAACCCAAAGATCATTAATTTTGGAACCCATATAAAGTAAAGCAGTCATCAGTCGGGAGAGTTGTTTGAACACCATAGTGCTTTAATAGGCACGGTCTTGTTGGAGGTGGTATGCCGTTGCTTTCCTCCGACCTATGAGTTGACTTACCTAGCCAGTTAGTAGGTGAACCTATAGTTTAACGTGGCTTTCGGACCACAGTGCAACTCGGCATTTTTCACATCAAAAAACACTGCCCGAGGGGAAATAAATGTAAATTGGCACATAAAAAAACATGGGACTGACGAGGGATCAAACCTAAGACCTTTATATCCGTAGTCTTGTTCTTTATCACCTTGCCATCATGCAGCCAACACTGTGGTTTCTGCTTGGTATTAAAATTAGGACCTCCGTTTGTGCCTGCGTTGGCACTTGCGTGTCCCATAGGAGACCTTATTTTTGGGATTACCCTCATATACGTGTGTGTAAACGCCTTCCTATGCCCACTCCAGGAAGACAAGGATACACAGTCTAGCTTCAATATTACAAATACGCCTCAGTTTAGGTTGATAATCATTCTGAATATTTAACAGTACTGTACCCATTGGTGTTAAACTCGTTTACAACCAATGATTCCTACAGCTACAGGAACACTACTTGTGATACCTCTCAGACAAAATACTTACGCAGTGCTGTCAGACGAAAAGATCAACCTGATACTGTGGGATTTTGTTTTACAACCTTCTTACCTAGATAAAGAGCTTTTCCTATTTGAGATATCTGTGAACGTTGCTGCATAAGACGATTTAAGAAGAAACTAAATTCCTTCAGCTACGCCCATGTTTAAAGAAATCGTCTGGTTTGTGAATCGTTCACTGGTCGTACTCTGCCGCATTTCGCTGGTTGGAAGGCAAAAAGCTTACTGACAAATTTCACAGAAGGAAAAGGGGGACGAAATGTCTCCCATTCGAAGGTCATGTTGTTTTATTGAAATGATTACAAAATCAGGTAAAACGAACAGCGAAGTTGTCAGTATAAGCACATTACTGTTGCCAGTATGATATTGCACCGCCCAGGGCCTGTAATGATAAGGGTCCCGTTTAGGTCAGGGGTAATGTGTACAGAAGTGTAAGAAAGAGCACCACTAAATTCTACAATCCGTATGCATTGCATACACACAGAAATTACTGTTACAGTGTACTTGCGGAGCCCAATGAGTGAATTGCGTATTTTACGGTGAGAAAGAGCACTGGCAAACAGTCTTCGCTACATTAGGTTCCTTAAACTGGTGTCTCTCTGAGCTAGAATTTATAGTCAACGACTAAGTGTAAGGACAATGAGTTGGATGTTGGTTTTGCAACTGTGAAATACTTTCCTACATTATAGAAGCGAATATTAAATTTCAACTAATATTGCGAACATTTTGGATTTGGATAGCTTAGAATGAAAATCTTTCTGTTTATTGCAAAGGAAAACAATGGATTTTCTAAAACATTCTCTGTCATACACAACATGAAACAGGCCACGTCGATGAAGTCATATCGAAGAACTGACAGCGACGTATATCGGAAGGCAGTAAGATCCCTGACTTTTGGTTAGGCAGTATTCGACAGCCATTTCAAGACGTAAGTAAATGAAGAGGCAGCGCGTTTTTATTATCAAGTAACAACTTCATCAATTACTTTAGTTTTAATTTGATCTACGAGTAATTGCTGATGTCTGATATTAACATGAAAAGTATTCCGTAGACTGGGAAAGAACATGTTCTTGGGCAAATACTTCTACAATGATCTTCAAGTACATGGGTTAAAGCAGCGATATGAAGAAAATGGTAGTAATAAAGACGGTAATAATCGAATTATCCGGTAACTTCGCACTTCACAGTGGATTTACTCGAACTAAGAAATTTCCTGAATTAGTGAAAATTTCACATCGAGGCTATGATGCCTAGAAGAGTCTTTACATCCTGTTGACATGAGAATAGCGTAATCTCCACGTCAGAAGCTTGCTTCTACTTAACCATTTAATAGACTCGAATTTTTCCACCGTGACTAATTTTGTAAGCTAAACACATCATCCGTTTCAGCACACGCCTGGGTTTGGGAAATGTGGCCACAATGGTCTGGTGGAACGAACTATCACAAGAGCAATGCGTGGGTTCAGGCATTTACTTTTAAGAGGCACAAACAGATTTACTTTACCTCTGGTAACCTCAGGAGAAAGATGTTATAATCCAGAATACGCATTACACATAACGTTCCTTCATTACCAAATGGGCAGAGCCGGTTTCAATTGGGAAATGACATAGATGGAGGTCATGGTCAACAGAAATACTGTCGCCAGTAAACTTACTTACATTTGAACATTTTATTTTATTTGATGAACCGATAGCCATTTAAAGGAACAGGGCTCTTATTTTACTTGTACTTGATTGAACTACAGACGTTGAAAAATTTTGTGCTGGACTGTGATTCGAATTCTTATCTCCTCTTTCCAGGATCTGAATCCCTCGGAACAGTATAGTTCAATCATATCGTTCCTTTTCCCAAGACTGCAATATTTTCTGGGTCTCCTCCAAAGGTAACTATGTGGCTCCGAACCCTGATACAGTACAAAAATTATTCATAATTTCATTTCAAGCCCTATCACGTGCACACCGGCCTGCTAGTGAAAATTAACGTGCATTTTTAATGTCTGTTCATGTGTTGCTAACAGCGTCTGGACAAACACGCACACATCTTACTGTTGGTGAGTAAGCAGTTCATACTTAAGCTATATTCGCGGAAGATAAAGAAGAAAGATAGCAGTGCGGTTCGATTGCGCTCAGGTCCAAAAATTTGTATCCTTATTTTAGATTCAAACATCTAGCAGCTGGCAAGAAAAACAGATACGTAACACTTGATTTTACTTAGTTAACAATCCGATTACGTGTTGGGTTCGTATCTCCGTCACAGAATTTCATATCATGAGCTTCATCTTTAAATGCATGAACACTTTGTCGCTTCTGAATTGAGGTGTATCAGACGTCTTTCGTGGTTAGTTAACAGGGATGAAAGGGTCTTGATAGGAGTCCTGGTTTATTACAAAAACTGTCGTCTTTTATTTTCAGGTTTAGATTTAGTTACTGATGTAGGCGAAAATTTCGGAAATTCATGACTGTTCATGGCTACTCAGCAATATGATTAGATTAGATTAACACTTGTTCCATAGATCATGAATACGACATTTCATAATAATGTGGAACGTGTCATTTTAATGAAAGATTTCTTTACATATCAGTATTCAATTTCTGTACAACAGTTTTTTATCCTCTCTCATTCGTTTTTATTTCTCTCTCTCTCTCTCTCTCTCTCTCTCTCTCTCTCTCTCACACACACACACACACACATACACTCTTTTATTATTTTTTTTTCTTGTGCTCGACTATCGGCGAGGCACGAAAACGTCCCTGAATGAGTTTCTTAGTTTTGCGTACAGTTACGAAAGAAATATAAAAACAACAATTAGAGTTACTGATTTATGATACTTAGTTTGCGGTTAGTTCTGAGTATTATTAGTAAATAAGCTCCAGTCCCTAAACCTAGTTACAGAAATGCGAATCAGACGCATTACATATTCGAGGCCGCAGCAGACGCTTCTTTGAGACGCCAGATAAGGTCACATCCCAGCCAGATGTAGGATCACATCGCTTCATCTTCTTCCTGATGGTACTGTAACTGAGATTTGGCAACAAGGCAAGGTCTGTTTGGCAACACTGTGATCGACGAGTTACTTCCTGGTGTGCACGGAATTAAGCCTCAAAGTTCGCTTGATATTTCCTGTCATTTCCATTGAACAATCAGAATTGTTATCGCTTGAGGGGTAACAGAAGATTGTAAATTTACTGTTTTCAGCCCAGGAAAGTCGTTCGTTGCACGTGGAAATCGCAACTAATTTCGTCCTATAAATAGCGGATCACGAGTTCATTACGAGTTATAGCCACTATTGGCCTTGTAAGAGGAAGGCACAACACGTACTTCTTCGCTAGACATGTGGTGGAGTGCTGACGCGGGGTAACGAGTCTGTTACGTTTCGCGGTTCCAATCTTGCTAACTGTAACGTTTTTATCCCATCTGTGAAAGAGCTACAAGAAGTCAGATCAAACATCTGTAACCAAATTGCAAGAAATACTTTCAGGTCATAGTGGAATGTGTGAAAAACTTACAATGCTGCACAACAGGTAACGCCTCTTTCCGCTGCCAGCAAGCTAATTTTGGGTTTCTAGGAACACACAACTTTATTTCTGAAATGCCACATTTGCATACCTGTTCAGTGTGACACGGCATACCAATTAAACACAGACCCAATTTAAATCTAAGTTAGTAATATTTTACTAATTCGTGCCGATAGAGGCACGCATGTGTACAGATACTCAGTTTTATTAAAACAGACTTTCGTCGAAGGTTATCGTGGGTAGTTTTATTTCATTTCTTATAATACAGTACATATTTTTCGTAAGGTTTCTTTTAGTGTTGTTAAAACAATACTAAACATGAGAGAGAAATTAATCATCAACGATATACGCGAATTCTCTGATGTTATCTATAACAGTCTGACAATGCACATGCAGTTTATTGATTACATGCATATAGAAAACTTGTTCTGAGTTAAAGCTGTCAAACAAGGTTTGAAGAAGTATAAAATGCCACTACCAGACGACAGCTAATGTAGAAAATTCTTTTCTGACTATTTTGGCACGATGCGCTCTCCCCAGACACAATACAAAAGCTTTGAGGCGCATCTGCTGCCTGGCTGTCGATTAAACCTGAAAAGAACTAAATAGAAAGAAGGATCCTTTTTTGTATGATTATATGATAGCGAAACAAACACTGGTAGCAGTTACTTCTGTAAAATATCTGGGAGTATGCGTGCGGAACGATTTGAAGTGGAATGATCATATCAAATTAATTGTTGGTAAGGCGGGTACCAGGTTGAGATTCATTGGGAGAGTCCTTAAAAAATGCAGTCCAGCAACAAAGGAGGTGGCTTACAAAACACTTGTTCGACCTATACTTGAGTATTGCTCATCAGTATGGGATCCGTACCAGATCAGGTTGACGGCGGAGATAGAGAAGATACAAAGAAGAGCGGCGCCTTTCGTCACAGGGTTATTTGGTAACCGTGATAGCGTTACGGAGGTGTTTAACAAACTCAAGTGGCAGACTCTGCAAGAGAGGCGCTCTGCATCGCGGTGTAGCTTGCTCGCCAGGTTTCGAGAAGGTGCGTTTCTGGATGAAGTATCGAATATATTGCTTCCCCCTACTTATACCTCCCGTGGAGATCACGAATGTAAAATTTGAGAGATTCGAGCGCGCACGGAGGCTTTCAGACAGTCGTGCTTCCCGCGAACCATACGCGACTGGAACAGGAAAGGGAGATAATGACAGTGGCACGGAAAGCGCGCTCCGCCACACACCGTTGGCTGGCTTGCGGAGTATACATGTAGATGTAGATGTAGAATGTCGCAGACGTTAGCCTTTTTTCCACATGCGACTATTTTGGATTGAGAAGTGAAGGGAATTATGTTCAAAGTTCCATTAAATTGAAAACTTCAGCAGACAGCAGAACTGCGTTTTAAAAAATGTAGCAGTGGCTGTAATACAACTCGCGACGCATTATCGACAGTGCGCTACGCTTACCGTTACGATAGTAGCTAGCCGCTCCAGAAGTCGACAACAGTTCCTCCAGATCTGCCGCATTCCACAGTGCTATGTGAGAATGCATAAGGCAGGATGTAGACATCTGAGAGGCAGACAGTTACAACTTTTCTTTTGCACTGCACGACGGTTTCAACAAACAGATAGCGCAATAGAGTAGCTCAAATGGAAAGGAACACATCCTATTTAAATTTCTGCATCCTACACTGTTGGCAGTTCTGTGTAGGTGGCAGTTACGTTACGTTATTTCGATGATTACAAAAGAGAGTCGAATGCATGCACTGGATAGCCGAGGCAGCTAGGTCATGGCGATTCGGTCAACCAAGTAAATGACTGTATTGAACAGGCTACCAACCACTACAGGGAACCTGTATGTGAGAGTTTTCATCGGGTGTGCCGCATCGGTGTTGTTATAGGAAAATGAGTAACGCAGAAGAGGATTAGGTGGTCTGTTGGATTGGTTATAGGTTGATATACTGACGGTCTCTGTTCGATTCGACCTTCCGATGATTTTTGATAGGGAGAGACAGATTCTATTCGCTTCTGGCTACGCCAAGTGAAGAAGGTATAATGGAATTGTGGTCTGAAATTCACATTAAACATGATATTCCTTGTCTATCAAGTAGGCGTTAGGTTGGACCACAGTAAAGGCAGGGGTGACGAAATGTAGAAACTCTATCACCAGTATCCTTTCTTATACTAGTTATTCATTTCTAGTGACCAAGCAAACGCTATGTAGGGTCACAGGACACTTATTCCATCTTTTATTTGAGATGGTGGATAATAATTTTGATTTTTAATGCATTTTCAATCGTTGTCAACACTAACGGTATCTGACGTTTTTGACTCCCAGTGAGACATACAACTATTTGCGAGATCGCTGTAAGTTCAAGGATGTTATTCCGAGCTGCTGGTGGAGAAAAATTCGGTAGCTAACGTCTATTTGTGTGTAGTCAACAACGTGTGTGGGGTTCAATTCCCAATCAGCACTGAACTCTTCGTCATATTATTTCTAGTTCAAACATGCTCACATGTCGCTGCTGGTATAACAAACCCGTATTTAACGTTCGTTTTCTCTAGAATGTAACATCGAGTCCTGGGAAGGAAAAAATTAATGTTTCGTCTCGTCATGTCAGTCAAAACATCTAGCTACTGCCGAGAAAATCCGATATGTCACAGTTGATTGTGCTTCGATAACAATCCGATTAGGTTCTGGGTTCGAATCTCTGTCCAACACAAAACTTTACCTCACGACATTTCAAGTAAGTTACTTGTGAAGAAGAAATATTTAACATCTCTCGTAGTGCTTTAACAGGGACAATAGATGCTGGGTAGGAATTCGTGTCCGTTAAAATGTTTACGCTATGTAATTTAAAGTTGATATTTGCTAACTGATACTGTCGAAAATCGAGGTATATCCCTCTCGTATGCCTAGTCACGAATGACTTAGTTTCCGTCAATCACGAAATCTTAGTCTGCATGACTTGGGTTTGAATTCATATGCAGAACGAGACGTTTCGTCGTGTCATTTGAAGTTCATACATATTCTCAACTAGTTGCTCGTGAATGACTTTAATTTTTAACGTCATTTTGTGTTAAATAACATGTACTGTATGTTACTTTCAAGAGGAAATCATGAATACGACGAACTTACTACGTGCATTACCTATCTGACGTAATAATGAGAGTGGTAACATTTCAGGTATGTCATTTATTGCAATAAATGTGAGCTTACAAGCCTTCACGACTTGTCTGTCATAAGGTGTTCCCTGATATTTCTAGTATCGTGATATTACTTTACATCTTGAGTGTTTTCCAGTGGTGACTTGTTGGAACCAATTTCAATAGTCATACGATTGTACCAAGGAGCGATTAGAGAATCTGCTAGACAGCTGCGTTGTGTGGGTTGCATGCGAATCAGGCGAAATGCAATTCAGGTCGTTCGGATACTTTCGAGCATGGCTGTACATTGTCAAGATGAGAGTGTGTCGTGACCCCCACTTAAATGAATACACTACAGTATTCATTGTGGCCTGTGAGCAAACAGCCTCCAAGTGTCATCTTCAGACAGAAATACATTTTGTCTAGTAGCTGATATTAAACTATACATCTTTCCATCGCATACCAGACATGCTCTATGGGTGGAGCGAACCGAGTATGCACTTCAGAGATGCCTTTATCAAGGCTTTTGTAGTGGAAACTGCCGAGTGAGGTCTTGGACAACCCTGATGGGATATGCTATCAATGTTCCAATTGCTCTGGCTATACACCGCTTCCGGTAATCTTTCACCAGGGTGCGTAAAGACTCACTGGTGCTAATGTAACCGCCATAGACAGAGAAGAGACTGATCGCTGAACACCACTCAATATTCCACTTGCTCTGGCTATACACAATGCAAGTGTCTCTTGCTTAAGTGTCAACGATGCGCGACTCAGGACGGCTCAACATCTCAACTCAGCCACCAGTAATTGGTTTCCGACGTTTCGTGGTAACACCCAGCCTGTTATCTCTGGCCGGATTTCAGCGCTATCACTGTGTATTAGTCAGAACAGTCGAACAATCATACGATCTTCTCGTGGTGTAGCCGTTCTGAAAGAGCCCGTTCCTACTTTATCTGCTGCACTGCTGTACGGAGTTCTATTTTATCACCACTCATTCCGCAGTCATCGTACTACAGCCGACTCTCTGACGATCTGTCGTTTGGTTCTCCCACGTTCCTCGTGACAAAGTTTCAACGTTTCTCAAAATCATAAAAACGGCGAAAAGTTGCACTTCTTCTAGGCTCCCTACCTTAAAAGCTCTCGTGTACTCGCAACATTCTGTACTTGTAGGATTGATTTCTTTTTACGTACTGAAAGTGCAGTAAATAGGCCCTCACAGATTAAATTGTAATCAAAGTGCCACAGTGACATAGATATATTGGAGTATCAGCTTGGTAGCGTTCTGTCAAGATGTTCATGGCGAATCTTTCCATTTCTGTCAGTGTGGATTTTGTTATTTAACTGAGATCGAAATGGAGGATCAGTTTTGTATTTGCTGTCGAAAACCGAAATACACAACATGTCAACGTACCAGATTAAAAGTTCCGTAGAGTACAATCTTAGAAGTTAAAGTCGTTGTTAATGTGCCAAGTCTAGCATGATATTACTAAGTGACTGTCTCGAAACAACGTTGGAGCGAGGTTAAACAACGTTAAGGCACAGTACTGGAAATCGAGACAAATGGCTTTCAATTTAATGTTATCCATATTTTACAGCTTAAAACGTGACTATTCAAAACATTGGAGGTATGAATTAAACAACGCCTTCAGTCACAACTTTTTCGTGTTTTATTAACTACACTATGCATTTCGGACCCTGCCGGCCCATCGTCAGATGTAATTTGTGTTAATACATGTTTTATTTCTTCTACGGAATGAGGTGAAATGCATATTCCTGTCATAAAAAGGTTTAATGTTAGGTTATGAATTTCGTAAGTCGAACGCGGAAAATACGTGCTAAATAGAGGAGAATCAACAATCTGGGAAACAATTTGGTAATACTACATAACGAACCCAATGCTAAGACCCTAAGTATGTTAGAACAACTGGAGATATACCTCCACAAAATCAAAAACCAGAATCTATGTTAAATGAACAAACATATTTCGCAAGCCATAGTCATTTCAGTAATTTTAAAGACCTATTCTAAAGTTATTTCTTGCATATGTCAATTGTTTATAGTTATATCTTTTGCACTACGAATAAATTCATCTTTGACAACACCATGTACAAAAACATCTACGTCAACATCTACATCCATACTCGGCAAGCCACCTGACGGTGTGTGGCGGAGGGTACCCTGAGCACCTCTATCGGTTCTCTCTTCTATTCCAGTCTCGTATTGTTCGTGGAAAGAAGGATTGTCGGTATGATTCTGTATGGGCTCTAATGTCTCGGATTTTATCCTCATGGTCTCTTCGCGAGATATACGTAGGAGGGAGCAATATACTGCTTGACTCTTCGGTGAAGGTATGTTCTCGAAACTTTAACAAAAGCCCGTACCGAGCTGCTGAGCGTCTCTCCTGCAGAGTCTTCCACTGGAGTTTATCTATCATCTCCGTAACACTTTCGCGATTACTAAATGATCCTGTAACGAAGCGCGCTGCTCTCCGTTGGATCTTCTCTATCTCTTCTATCAACCCTATCTGGTACGGATCCCACACTGCTGAGCAGTATTCAAACAGTGGGCGAACAAGCGTACTGTAACCTACTTCCTTTGTTTTCGTATTGCATTTGATTGGGATTCTTACAATGAATCTCAGTCTGGCATCTGCTTTACCGACGATCAACTTTATGTGATCATTCCATTTTAAATCACTCCTAAAGCGTACTCCCAGATAATTTATGGAATTAACTGCTTCCAGTTGCTGACCTGCTATTTTGTAGCTAAATGATAAGGGACCTATCTTTCTATGTATTCGCATCACATTAAACTTGTCTACATTGAGATTCAATTGCCATTCCGTGCACCATGCGTCAATTCGCAGCAGATCCTCCTGCATTTCAGTACAATTTTCCATTGTTGCTACCTCTCGATACACCACAGCATTATCCGCAAAAAGCCTGAGTGAACTTCCGATGTCATCCACCAGGTCATTTATGTATATTGTGAATAGCAACGGTCCTATGACACTCCCCTGCGGCACACCTGAAATCGCTCTTACTTCGGAAGGCTTCTCTCCATTGAGAATGACATGCTGCGTTCTGTTATCTAGGAACTCCTCAATCTAATCACACAATTGATCTGATAGTCCGTATGCTCTTACTTTGTTCATTAAACGTCTGTGGGCGACTGTGTCAAACGCCTTGCGGAAGTCAAGAAACACGGCATCTACCTGTGAACCCGTGTTTATAAATATGTGAGTGCAAATGTAAACCTTGAATGAAGTGATGTGTACTAAAATGACGGTGAAAAGAATGTTTGCCGGTACTAAAACGTTGAAAATGCTTTCGTTGGATTATCTGGTAAGTCTACACTGTTCATTTTCCACTATTTTACACATATTTTCCGCGCTCGACTTACCAAATTCTTAACCTAACATTAAACCTTTTCGTGACAGAAATATGGATTTCACCTCATTCAGGAGAAATTAAACATGTATTAAGACAAATTACACCTGAAGGTGGACCCACAGGATCCGAAATGCATCGCGTAGTTAATAAAACACGAAAAAGTTGGGAATGGAGGCGTTGTTTAATTCACCTCTCCAAATGGCTTTCAAATCTCTATCTGAACTTAAAGATTTAGTTCTTTGTTGTAATTCCATTGCAGTTGATTTTTATTGAGCTGGTGACTAGTTTCGAACTCTCAACTTCATTTTACAAGCCTGGTCTTGCTGCAATGATAGTGTTTGGTTAGACGACCATTAACTCACACATAGCACATGGAATGTCAGACCGATTTCGCAGTGTAGGTGTATTCGTGCAGTGCAGCTGAAATAGACTAAGGGCTAGATTTAGGTTTCTCGTGATATAAAACTATCTGGGCAAAATACCAGAAATTGACGTCTAGATTTCACAAGGCGGCTCCATCAGTATAAAAGGAGGCGGCGTATATTGCGTTGTCAGCAGAGAAGTAGCAACATCATGATGTTCAGTCACGAGAGCTCGGTGACTTTGAACGTCGACTAGGCACTGGATGTCCCCCAAGTAACAGCTCCATCAGGGACATTTCAATCGCTCTAAAGTACCCAGGTCGCCTGTTGATGTTGTGAATCTGAATTGGGACATAAAAGCACTACCACAGCTAAATCGAGACCAGGCATGCCTTATGTTCTGCCGGGAAGGGACCATCGAACACTGCGTGGAGCGTTTGTAAGAAATCTGTAATCTGCGGAAGTGATACCAGCAGTCCACTTAGATCAATGGAAGAATACAAAATAGTGGTCGAGCGGTTTCTTGTAACCGATGCAATTCTGTAGCGCGTCCTAAGCTGTGCTTGAGGTGTTCCAAACAGCGACGCCAACGAACAGAGAATGACACGTACTATGTTCGAGTATAATGACTTTTCTGGAGACTAGAAATCTAGTCTGTAGGAAGCAGCATGGGTTTCGAAAAAGACGGTCGTGTGAAACCCAGCTCGCGCTATTCGTCCACGAGACTCAGAGGGCCATAGACACGGGTTCACAGGTAGTTGCCGTGTTTCTCGATTTCCGCAAGGCGTTCGATACAGTTCCCCACAGTCGTTTAATGAACAAAGTAAGAGCATATGGACTATCAGACCAATTGTGTGATTGGATTGAGGAGTTCCTAGATAACAGAACGCAGCATGTCATTCTCAATGGAGAGAAGCCTTCCGAAGTAAGAGCGATTTCAGGTGTGCCGCAGAGGAGTATCATAGGACCGTTGCTATTCACAACATACATAAATGACCTGGTGGATGACATCGGAAGTTCACTGAGGCTTTTTGCAGATGATGCTGTGGTGTATCGAGAGGTTGTAACAATAAAAAATTGTACTGAAATGCAGGAGGGTCTGCAGCAAATTGACGCATTGTGCAGGGAATGGCAATTGAATCTCAATGTAGACAAGTCTAATGTGCTGCGAATACATAGAAAGATAGATCCCTTATCATTTAGCTACAAAATAGCTGGTCAGCAACGGGCAGCAGTTAATTCCATAAATTATCTGGAAGTAGGAATTAGGATTGACTTAAAATGGAATGATCATATAAGGTTGATCGTCGGTAAGGAGGGTGCCAGACTGAGATTCATTGTAAGAATCCTAAGGAAATGCAATCCGAAAACAAAGGAAGTATGTTACAGTACGCTTGTTCGCCCACTGCTTGAATACTGCTCAGCAGTGTGGGATCCGTACCAGATAGGGTTGATAGAAGAGATAGAGAAGATCCAACGGAGAGCAGCGCGCTTCGTTACAGGATCATTTAGTAATCGCGAAAGCGTTACGGAGATGATAGATAAACTCCAGTGGAAGACTCTGCAGGAGAGACGCTCAGCAGCTTGCTACGGGCTTTTGTTAAAGTTTCGAGAACATACCTTCACCGAAGAGTCAAGCAGTATATTGCTCCCTCCTACGTATATTTCGCGAAGATACCATGAGGATAAAATCAGAGAGATTAGAGCCCATACAGAATCATACCGACAATTCTTCTTTCCACGAACAATACGAGACTGGAATAGAAGGGAGAACCGATAGAGGTGCTCAGGGTACCCTCCGCCACACACCGTCTGGTGGCTTGCGGAGTATGGATATAGATGTAGATGTAGAGTATTGAGTCAGGCTATATCTTGCACCAATCTGTTGAAAGGGTGTTGGCTTGCTGAATCCCTGCAGAACGTCACCTATCATTATGTGTAGTGTCAGCAGCACGGAAGAGGTGGTGTTACGGCATAGGGGTGTTTTTCTTGGTCAGAGTGTGGGCTCCTTGACGCACATGAGGAAACGCTAAATACGGAAGGATATGAATAGAACTGCGTGCTGGGTACATTAAAGGAACAGTTCGCAGAAGGTAACTGTCTGCATCAACACGACAGTGCATCGTATCACAAAGCCACCTGAGTAGCAATGGTTTCTAGATAATAACATTCGTGGAATAAACTCAGTTGCCAAAAGCCCGATCTGAATGGCTTTGGGAACAGTTAGAACGTCACCTCAGACACCAGCATCCAACACGACTGCTTTCTCTGGTATGGCTCTTGAACATGAGTATGCTAGCATTTCTCCAGACACCTCATTGAAAGTGCCCCAGCAGAGTTGATATTGTCAATGACCAACTATAGGTAGAGTACCTATACGGGCTTTTCCTTCGAAATGGACATCAATTCCTTCCTCCCGTATCGTTGTCGACTATGTCAATACTGATGTCATTACTGAATGTCACGCAGTAGTAGCATATAAATGTATCCTTGTTATATAGAAATGTACGAGGGCTGCGACTGTCTTACAAATTGGAGATTCGGTAAAAGAAAATGCTAACCGACAGGAGCATGTTTTGGGTTATTGAATTTTATATGTTTAATTAACATCAAAGACAACAACGTAAATAAAATAAGACGAAGCAATTTCTACGGGGTGTACAAGGAGGGGTGATCAATATTCAGGGAAATGACAGGAACAATCATTCGAAGCAAAAATGTCTAGCAAACACTAAGGAGTGTGTCAGAACTCTCCATTACATTGATTAAATATTACATTGAGTATCGAAGACAATATAGCCTACTTCAGGATATTCTTTGCATTATGTAAGATTCTGCGATTCTCTATGGAAACAACCAAGCGCTCAGATATCAATAGTAACAATCTGTGGGCGAAACATGGGAGCGTGATTCTAAGCATTGTTGTGAGACGAGGTTTGTCTCCGAGAGCAAATTTTCTGTAGTGTTGGTCGAGAGATCGATCGGTTGGTGATGGCAGATATTACCACACTCAAGGCCTGATATTATTTATATGGCCAAAAGAGATTTAAATAGCTTAACTACGCTTGAAGATGGAATTCAAGGTAAAATTCTCAAAAATAGCGTAAAGCGCAATTCCCGGGTTAGGCTCGTGATCGTTAGTCCGAGTTTGCAGTAATCCCATGTTTTCCTTGTCAGTTAAAGAAGCCGCCTATCGTCCAGCTAATAACAATTATTCTCCACATCTTATTCATGAATATGCTGTAGCTATTAAATGTTAATGTAACTTTGAAACTGAAATAATTTGTTAATCTGGCACTCAGCTGTTATTGAAACTTACAAGGTCATTGTCAGGCATTTCGCCATTATTAATACTTGTCAAGCTGTTATTGGTCATGATGATATCTGAAGTTTTTAACTATACTTAATTTATGAATTATCTTCTTACAAGCTATTTAGTAATTAATAGGACCCAAGGAAACTACTTTTTATTAAATTTATTCTTAATAACAATACGTTTTAGCCGCTGCTGGTGGCAACTGATGTAAACCACTGGGAAAAAGGCAGTCATCTAAAGAGCTGAGAGCAAAACTTTTGAACCAAAACAGATACACTGACACACCAACAAATTATGTATTCTAATCCTGTAAATTCCGTTGCACAAACCATATTCTGTGTCATTTGTAAGTTCTTATTCAAAAACGCAGTCAGATATCTCTGGTATTCATTGTTACAGGTTCATTTGTTCCTGTCGTTGTTCACATTCAAATACGCAGTCCGCTTATCAAAATGTTAGTTTTAAGTTTTGCATGTAACGATCTGTTGAGGGCTTAACTGACAGTGAAATTGACAAAATACAACACGCACGCAGTGTTGTGCAGGTTAGATTCCGATTACTAATTACTCAGGTTGCTTATCGAGTCCATTTTCACACACGAACATAGGCTTTATAAGTTGTGGGTACGTTACAACATGGCCTCTAAGATTCATACCTTAAGAGCTATGAACACGTCTGCGTCTTTGATACTGTGGGAGAAATCTCTTCTACTGTAAGGGGACTCGGTATTTGTGTTGTCCTCGTCACTTCATCATCATCATTCGTGACATTGACTAGACTGGATGTGGGAAAAATTGGACTGTGTAAAAACTGAGACTTTGTACGGGCGCTGATAACCGCGCAGTTGAGCGCCCCACAAACCAAACATCAGCTTGATCTTCTACTGCAAACTCTTGGATTTCGATATTTTTTCAATGGCAGTATGAAGAAAACAAGGAAAAAATTCCCAGTTAACATGGTTTCTAAAACGCATGCCTTAATAGCTACGAGCACTCGTCCGTCTTCGCTACTCAACAACTATTCGTATTTCTTAAAGTATGCATTTTAGGGTCTATGTTTACTAGGAATTTTCCTCTTTTCTTCGTCCATACCATCAACTCGCAAAATATGGAGACCAAAGAGCTTGCAGTAGAAGAGATTTTTTACATAGTATAGAAGACCAACTAGTGCTCATAGCTCTTACGCTACGCATTTTACAGCGCATGAAGACCAGACCGTTTTTCTTCCAAAAGATCGTTCCTCTCATATCCGTAAGTACTATCTTTCCTGGACTCTCTGTACAATAGGCAGTGCTTTCTATCGGTACATATGGAATTACTGGCAATCAGCGTGTGATGCATTCAAAAAACAACAGATAACGTAATTTCTGAAACTTGCTGCCACAGAGAAGGGTACTCTACTGATTATATACGATTTTCTGTGACTACGTTTCCATAAGTACGATGTTTCATTGTTGTATGTGCCAGGATGGTTTGATTACGAAGTTTCATTGTTTCTGTGGAGAAAATTGCTGTGAGTTAAAGTCTATTAATTTGTACGTTATATCGAAAATTTGAAAACAAAATAAATTGTAACTAATGTTTGGTGAATATATGTGCCAATTTCTGGCGCTAAACAAAAATAACGACAGCGCTTCCACTTTGATAGAGCTATGTTTATACTGGAGTCAGAGTTGATTATACCGTTGAGATAATAAACCTGAACACACGTATTATTATACTTGAACTAACGAAGCAATCAAACAACTCGGTTCACAATTGGGCTGGGACTCTGAAGCTGCTATTCTGTTTGATGTACTCCCTCACGGTGGAACTTGAGATGTATTGTGTGGCGTCTTCTGTCATCGTCCAGCGCTGTGACATGCGCGGTTGTTTCAAAGTACAGTGCCACGAAACTTTGCCGGTGGATGCCAGAGACGCTACACACAAGCGACATTTGTTCTGTGATTTACTCTTTGACTGTTGATTTCTGTTCCACGTTCTGCTCCTTGGCGAAAGCGTGAATCCAAGTGTGTTAGATACGGAATAATTTACCGTAGTGAACTTTTCTCACGCCTTCGCACTAGTTACCGGTTGCAGTGTATTATTGTCTGTTCCGACCGCAGGGCTTCGTTAATAAATTATTACATCAAGCTGAGACAAGCCTACTTCCCTTATTCATCCTGCAAGCATACGCAGATGTTAAACCGTCGATCGCCGTAATTCAAACCGGTACCGACATATTGCCTACCCTCAGGAAATTGAAGAAACAGCTTCAGCGTGTTCGTTGTCACAGCAATGGAGACCATTTTTTCCTCTCCATGACAACGCAAGGCCTTAAACAAGTCTGCACCTCCGACAGGGGCTCACAAAACGTCTTCCGACTGTTCTTCGTCATCCAGTCTACAGCGTGCATCTCGCACCTTCCAACATCCACCTGTTTGGCCCAAGGAAGGATGCACTCCGCGCGAAGCAGTGCGTGGGTGACTGGGAGGTTACTGACGCAGATAGATGTTGCCTCCGACGGGCCGTCGCATTGAACGGAGGTTATTTGCAGCACTGAGCGGAGATTATTCGCAGCCAAAATAGTCGGGAATAATTTGTTTAATCGGAATCCTGAATAAAAGCAACATGCTGTAAGCGTATTATCATATCGCTGGCTTAGTTGTGGAGTATCTTTGCAGGCAGCCGCGTCTGTAGTCAGTGAGTCCAGCGCGGGACACGGTACTGTTATGATGTGTGTAGCTCTGCGTGTGAGAGGCTTTTCTAGTAACTAGGTTGAAGTGTTGCTACAAGTGCTGTTATAGCAAAGTGATGAAATATGGAAGTGATTCAGAGGAAAGTGTGTCAAGAAGTAATGAAAAAATGAGCAGTGCCGTCGATAACGTGTTTATGTATCCTCTCGTTGCGTGTCGCACAGCATCGATCATCCACGCCGTCTTCGGTCTCCCAGAATGAACAAACGTGAATCAGTAAAAATTAGTTACCATAAAAGAGTGTAGTCTTGTAGCGAGCGTGAGAACGTGCGTTCGGTCATCGCGTTCCGTTTTTATCAACAATTATCCGCGCCGCGACGGATTAAGCGGACGCTCGTACAAGTGTGAACTGAGAACTGAAAAATTAACTTCTCGAACAATGTTGTATCATTACTAGTGTCAAGGAGGACTATAATCCAGACATCTGTATGTGTGACGAGCGTAAGAACTTTCGTTCGATCATTCGGGTTCCGCATCATCAAAAACCACCCGCGTCGTGTCGGTTACGCGTACGTTCGTCTGAATGATATTGTGAACAGATAAACATCAAGACTGTTGAGTGGTATAAGCACTTACGATTTAGAGTGTAAACAGTCCAACCCGTGGTTTCCATATCGTCTCAGAATATAGATGTTCATACCAGACATAGGACAGTGTTGTGTTTTAACGTTGAGTGGCTCCCCTAAACCCGCTTGCATATTTCGATAGATAATTTCAGGCAAGCCAGCAGCCGTGTGGTGCAGAATAGTACGACCGCCGCAGGATTACCAGGTACGTGGTGTGGACAGGACGCACGGTCAAGAAAAGCAGAAACAGTAACAGTTTAGTGTCCCCCACCCCATTTGAACTCCCGGGCGTGTTACAATGCTTTCCCAAGAAAATGTGTGAACGTCCCTCGCATCTACTGGTATATCGGCAGAGGTGAACGTAGTAGGCTATCTTTGTGGGCGCCATAGCGTTCGTCGGCCGCTATCCAGTGCGGGCTGTTTGCCGCCCACTTGCCGGGGTTAGGTCAGATGCGCTCTTCCGCCTGCTTTGATGTCGCCGCACACAACATGCGCGGCGCAGTAATTACCCACGACTGAGTCCTGCTCGAGGCGCGGGTACCACCAACAGGACCGCCGCGCGTTGCTTAATAACAGGCCACCCCCGTACCAGTGCAGAGTTGGGAGAAGCCAGCCCTCGTTGCCGCTAATTATCTCGACTGGCGTGGGAAAAGCGCTCCACAGCCGAGGACCGCTCGAGTTGGCCCGCAGCGTCGAAACGCAGTGGAACTTATCTTGATAATTTTCACGATTGACATTAGCTGGCTCCCAGAAACACTCAACCTGTGGTACATAACATTTCTATCCTTGTGGCTGTATAGCTAGCAAAGAAGTAGTTTTTGTGAATCTCCAAATTAAAATGAGGTGCTCCAGAAGATACCAGAATATGCGACCATTAACGTACAGTTCATTGCGCACCCCATCGAGAACAGTGACACAACTGAAAAATGCTATACTCGAGATAAATCCACTTAAAGAATTCCATAATTCATTAAATTTCAAGTATGTAATTTTGCCAGTGAATTTCATTGTATTCTATGCAACAGTAACATGGACATGTAGTTCTGATCTCGTCGAATGTGATGTGTCATCAGGTAATTAAAAATTAATTGTTTGATTGTCATGCAAAATGATGGTCAGGTCCTGCAGAAAGCGTCATCACTTCTGTCTCTAAGCCGGTCGTAGGTTATGCTCCAAAAATGAACAGCATAGAGAAAGAAGTGGTGACACTTTCTGCAGACCGAACGAGGTGGCGCAGTGGACTCGCATTCGGGAGGACGACGGTTCAATTCCGCGTCCGGCCATCCTGGTTTAGGTTTTCCGTGATTTCCCTAAATCACTCCAGGCAAATGCCGGGATGGTTCCTTTCAAAGGGCACGGCCGACTTCCTTCCCCGTCCTTCCCTAATTCGATGAGACCGATGACCTCGCTGTCTGGTCTCCTTCCCCAAAACAACCAACCAACCAACACTTTCTGCAGGTCCTGCCCATCATTTTGGAGGACAATGTTCACGTATGCACAGTGCAAGCTGTTACTGATTTGTTTGGCTGATGGGGCTGCTAAGTGCTATACCACCTACTGCACTCCCCTGACTTAGGTGAGTTGAACTCCATTTCTAAACTGAGGGAAACACTTCACGGCATTCGCTTCAGAAATGCTACAAATTCGTCGGGCGACATACCACGCCGTCAACGCTGTCAACACAACTGGCACTGTTAAGAGTATCCACGACTTCCACATCACTAGCAAAGGGTTATATAGAATGCTGATGACTTCTCTGAAGGCCAGTAAAACTTTGAAACACTTATCTATTTATCCGAGCTGTAAATAAATAGTTGCCACTATTAAAGTTCTAACCCTCGTATAAACATGATTCTCAGAGAGAACATTTTCAATTAAACACTCTTTCAACTCTGAGAATAATTCTTGCTGCATCACTACTTACACGAAATTTGACATTGTCACTGACACGTCGCCTTTTCGAAGAACATTACTAGATGACAGAATTCGCAACAGTGTTTGCTTCCCTGCCCCTCTGCACACAGTAACAACAGCTGTTGATGGCATGATCAAGCCACCATTAACTTTTCCTTTTAACAAATTTGAGTACTGCAAATTTTCTACGCTACAACTATATGTGCAAGTGCTGCAGTTTACCTTGTTCGCCATATGTTTGACAACAAATCCTGCAATAGAAACAGCCATACTGCTCAGTATATTCTGTTAGGTTCTGGGGCAATATGACATAATCGTCATCATACAAAGCCTCCACATTTCCTTCTGTTCAAAAATCTACTGGATCATGTGAAAAAAATTTGTTTTTCCCAGTCCAAGGCAGGAGACATGTGTTATCCTTAACCTGATAACTATCACTTGCTTTATGTTTAATCTCATTTAAAAGAAGAAAATGTCTGAAGGCTGCCTCTGAAATGGAGGTAAGATGGATTGTTATTCCAACCTAATCTACACCTAACTAAAGCCGACCGCGGTGTCCGAGCGGTTCTAGGCACTTGAGGCCGGACCCGCGCGACTGCTACGGTCGCAGGTTCGAATCCTCCCTCGGGCATGGATATGTATGATGTCCTTAGGTTAGTCAGGTTTAACTAGTTCTAAGATCTAGGGGACTGTTGACCTCAGATGTTAAGTCCAATAGTGCTCATAGCCGTTTGAACCATTTGAACCTAACTAAAGAAAAATACATTTCCAGGTAATCATTATTAAACGTATACATGAGCAAATATTTCATCTTTTTGTTTTTATTACATCATTGCCTTTCGATGTAACACAACTTCAGCGACTTGTGTCTCAATTTCGCTCGTTTTATATTCAAGTAGTTTTCCAACTGACCTCACAAGGCTGATGGTCCTTCATCCAGACGTTCCCACGAAAAGAAAAATTTGAGGTCACCGAGAATCAAACCCAAATTTTGCTATTACTAGCTGAAAACGTTAACCTCTGGACCACACAGATTTGAGGAGGTCACTGGGAATCAAACCCACACTTCAAATCTTCGTTATTACTAGCTAAAAACGTTAACCTCTAGACCACGCTGTCAGTTTGCTGTTTCTGCTGTGTAACTACATTCTACAGTCCTGGCAGACTACAAAGGCCACGTATCACACCAAAAATATGTGCGTTCGCTATGGAGGAAAGCAACTTCGATGGATAAGGAAAGTGAGAACATACTGCATAATAAAATCAGTCAGCTTAGATTTAAACAATGAGTTAGAATTACGATCCGTGACAGAAGCAGCAGACAACAAATCAGCAGGCACAGCTGTGCCAAACAATGATATCACAAAGAAAAGAAGTTTTAGAGATACTGTCAGCGGGGGGGTTTTGAGCAGCCGAGGTGATGTGTGCTGTACATCCTGCTTTTGTTCTTGCTCCAAATGGACATTTCATTCAGTGGTGCATCCAGGTGTACAGCGTGTGACAGTGCTCCACTTGTAAGGGGGCTCACACAAAGAAAGCAGGTTTCATGCGTAGGGGAGGCCAGCGTTGACTCCTTGGAGCAACTCAAATAATATCCCTGTGCTGTCTAACGGGACAGCACAGAGTGTCAGCTGGACTGCAGCAGCAACCCCAGCAGACTGGGGCCTGAATGAATGAAACATTCTTTGTCTGCTTCGGCGCAGCAGGTGGCCGACTCACTGCAGTGGCAGAATGAAGGTGCACGTACTTCGACTGCTTTGCAAATCTTCTCAAGCGATTTTCTGGAAACTGCTTGGTGAAAAATTTTGATTCTTTCGTTACTTACAATGTGGTACAGCCGCTTTACGACTGACTGTCTACCTTTCCTTTCATGGTCACGTCTATGGTGATATTTCGAAATTACGTAACTCACTGCACGAAATTCGAATAATTTTAAATCAAAATTAGGAGCCACTGTGAATTTACTGTTGGAACATATTAGGTCATATTAAGCTGCTTGTGAAACATAGCTAATACCTTTAATTACTATCTAAACTTACTAGGAGATCTGTGTCTGTCACTATCTCTGGAAAATTGATTTTAAGTAGCTCACTTACTTGACCCCATGTCGACTATAACAGAGAGTAACTAAATTACTCAAAAAATCTATCATATTTCGTGAGGAGTTCAAGATATCGAAATGCGTTTTTAGCATATGAGCACACGAAAGAAAGAGTATTTTGGCATATGGTTAATATACAAAACTTTTGTTATGATTTTTCAATAGACTATTGTATGTTTAAGAACTATCAATAACTGCTGAAAGGAGAAATTGTGTGGGTGTCCAACAACATATATGCAGAGATTACACATTGATTTTTATACTCACGACGGGATAATTCTTCCGAAATTGTCCTCAGTTGCTTTTTTAATAACAGACTGTGATTTAGAGTTCTTTTGCAGTTGCAACTATATTAATAAGCTACTGAACGTAAGTTCTACAAAATGTGAAGCGAAATTTAACACGGTAACAATAAAGACCTCGACATTGGTAACATCTCTCTGAAGAACAGAAATTTTAACGAACCATGCGAAAGTAAGTTTGACTTCTGATTCAGTTTTGGAGGAATCATGTAATCCAGTGTACTTTTGCCAGTGAACAACTGGGATTAAAGGCACTAAAAGATTTTCTTTCTACACCTGAATCATCTGTAAACCAAGAAAAAAAAATCCACAGCAAACTACGTATTACCTTTTGGTTCCCATCTCTGTGCCGTGAGAAGGGACTGAACTTTACAACTTCAAATACTTCATAGTTTATCACAGATACTGATAATCTATTTTCATCTTGATGAGTAGTCAGTTGAGTTCTGCAAGTCGTTGGAAGAGCTATTCTGGAGCTAAAAGGCACCATAGTTCTACATGAAAAAAGGAAGTTGATGGCTGTATCTCTATGAGTACTAAGATTAGAAAACATGCTGTTCATTATTTTCTGAACCATTTGTGACTAATATGCCCTGAATTGTTTCATACTTTTCGGATCGTTAAAGGGTGAGGAGAAAATCTTTTGCCATATTTCCATTGCAGCTATTCGTTATTAAGATACACTATGTTATGGGATTCCATTGAAACTGCGACAAAAGTGGTAATTTATCGCCGCCTGACATTTTAGCCATTTTTTCGTCAGAGAAGCGTCATCAGTCGCGATTTCTGACTTAACAACTTATTTCTTCCTTGCTACCTTGTAAATGTTGTGTCCTTTTGTCCTTATATGGTGGAGTTAACTTCACCAGCATACTAATATAGCTGCAATGGGGACAGAATCCCGATCATAGTCCCTTATTATAGTTCTCACTCATACTGTAGCATATATGTTACATCCGAATTTTGTTGTTTCTAGTGCAAGGAACACACTAACTACACTGGCCTGACTGTAGCATACACACTACACCACGTGCTTTCAGCGCATCACTTGCTTTCTTTTCTGCACGTTCCCAGTACGTGGTAGCGTCGGCCTAAAAAACTTGTTTATCACATTGTCGGCATGTCTTCTAGTAATAATGATATTTCAGTTTGTTTTTACTAATTTTGGACTAGAATGTGTTTATAACATGCTGTAATATCCAAATATGTCCGACTCTGTGGAATAAGTGATTGCTTATTTCATCATAACACAACGATATATTTTACGTATAACACTGGAGCTACATTCAGCGTCGACCTCTATTTCCTCACTCCAGTGCGAATTTTCGTAATTTTTAAGTGTTTAACACAGAGTTTTCTACTGTTGCACACATTTCACTTACTGTCCAACATAAATATTAATCACTTTGAACATGTTCTAAAATTTTGGTGAATATATACCTGTATTTTATTAAGTTTTTGCATCTTATTTTGTACAAGAACAATGAATTTACCATCAATAAAAAGTTTTCTTTTATAAAATATTAAGTTCCACGTATTAAACAAATGGTAAAATACTCTCCCAACTTTTCCTTTTTCAGTTTATGCATTTTGTTGACAGGGAACCAGCAACTTTATAGAAATTCGTAAGGCGTTTGCTAACGAACATGTCACCAGTAGCATCACTTATATTTGGCGACTAGTTTCAAACCTTACAGCTTCATTTTCAAATGTGGCCTACTGAGGCTGCACTGAAAACGTCTGGTCTTAATAATGAACATCAAAGTGCCAGCACATGCTTCATAAAATGTTTGCATAATGAATGTCACAATCCACACGTGCCTCTTAGGAAGTCAGAGTTTGATTTTGATGCCTGGGTCGAGACCAACGGCGAGCTTACCATCTTCACAGGCACACTTGATAATTACAGAAGGCCGAAACCAGCTCGTATTGTAACTTGTATCGCTACGAGTAAATAAGCAAAAACTTGTGCTTAAAATATGGCGTTCTTCAACAACATGCAAGCCGAGGGACTATTGCAAATAAAACACTAATAACGTTTGAAAATGTGATCATGTTGTCTTAAATAAGCGCCTAAGGCCACAAGATATGACGTGAGGATTTTTAATTTCATGTACTTATGGTCAAACAGCATGTGTAACGACAACAGTAATTACATAAACGTAATATTCACTGACGAGTAAACCAGATACATGTGGATTTAAGTCGATCTACGCCATTTCAGCTCTTCAGGTACATGAAATGTCGTGTGGCTAGGGCCTCCCGTCGGGTAGACCGTTCGCCTGGTGCAGGTCTTTCAAGTTGACGCCACTTCGGCGACCTGCGCGTCGATGGGGATGAAATGATAATGATAGGACAACACAACACCCAGTCCCTGAGCGGAGAAAATCTCCGACCCAGCCGGGAATCAATCCCGTGCCCTTAGGATTGACATTCTGTCACGCTGACCACTCAGCTACCGGGGGCGGACTTCAGGTACATGATGTTTTACTTCTAACTAGCGACTGATTGTAATTATACTGATTGTTTAAAAATATGTTTTCGTATGGAAACCCCTCTGAGATATGTAGAGCCTTTTGCTGACCCAATGATTTCAAATGGGACAGCTGACAATGTTTCTTATTGTAATAAGGTTTTCCTTTCCGCATCCACTATTAATGATTTCTGTTTCTTGCACCTTATGTATCAGTCCTTTTGCCCTTCTGGCTAATGGTGGCTAATGGCGTTCAGGAGTACGGTCGGTTGCCCAAATTTGTTCCACTCGTGCGGTATTGCTCAGCCGTATTATAGGTCCATAATTGAAGACAGGTCGTTGAGTGGCCTTTTGTAAGGATACTGCCGCCTTGGGTTTGATCCGCAGGAAAGGGACTCTTAAGTACGTTTGACATGACTAGCAATGAGAGCTATTGTTTTCTTCCATCAATCCTCAATTCAAAGTACTTACATTTACTTGCAGGTCTAAGGATACCTTCCATAAGATAGATTTCGTGTCTCTCTGGTTTTTGTCCTAATACGTGTGTCGTACTAATACTCTACGTAAGTAACGGTTACAGGCATTTTTCTTTGATTTTTTTTATTTGAACTTATCTGCTGGCGTTAGACACGCCTCTACTCTGCTTGGTAGGCCTGACTCGTTGATACAGCTTCACAGCGTTATCTTGTCGATCAGCTGCTACAGAGGCACGTTACAAGACTGCTATAAACTACCACCATTCCGAAATATTTACTGCTCAAGAAATATGGAATAAGACGATTATATTAAAATGGTAGGCGACACTAAAATGGTTCTGTTTCATTTGTATTATACAAGTACAACCTGTGACGAACAATCCCGGAAGCTGAAGTGATTGTACGAGGGGTGTTCAATAATAATGCAACACATTTTTTGTCGGCCAGATTCGGTTGAAAAACTGAGGAATTTCGCTTTGGACATCGTGGAATATTCCCACTTTGGGCCCATGGTTTCATGATTTTCCGACAGGTGGTGGCACTGCGTGTCTGTTACAGAAGTGCATTCCAAGCAGAGAGCCATCATTGAGTTTTTCTTATTGGAAAACCTGAGCATCAGAGATATTCTTAGGCGGAAACCTGGCAGTGAACAAAAGCACAGTGAGTCGTTGGGCGAGGCGTCTGGCGGCGCAACAAGATCGCGCAAACCTGTCTCATTTTCATCGCGCTCGCCATCGGCACACAGCTTCGACGCTTGCAATGTTGGAACGTGCGGGTACTCTCATTCGAAGTGACCGACGGAGCACAATCACACACCTCGTTACTGACACACTCGTCCACCAGTTGGAGTACTCAAAGGTGTGCACCTGCTGGGCTCCTCGCCGCATAGCGGAAGACCATAAACAGTGAAGGATGTACTCTGTGGGGAGCGGTACATGGACGATGGGGAGGATATTGATGCAGCAAGACGTTGTTTCCGACGTCGATCATTAGAGTTGTACCATGCGAGTATACAGGTCCTGCCAGTAAGGTGGCATTAAGTCCGTCCAACTGCGAGGACAATTCGTTGAAAAGTAGTTTTTTGTAGCCAGAAAATGGTGAATAATAGGGTGTGTCCGGATCCTGAATAAAAACAATCGACTTTCAGAAAAAATTGTTGCATTACTTAATGACCGCCCCTCGTACTACATACCAGCAATGGTGTTACTGCACTACGTTGCGACTGCACAAGGAGACTTGAGACAAACAACGCGTTACTGGTTGTAGTTTCCTTGCGACGGAAAGTGTATAAACGAAATGCCCGTACTGGATAGGCTGACGTCCCCCACTTCCAGCAGGTGGCAGCGAGGCTTGCCCCTGCCACAAATCTGTGTTTAGGCGCTGAAAGAGCCGTAGTGGAGTACGGCGGTGTTGTACGGAGTGGAAGCGAGTGGAGTGCAGTGAAGGCGCGGCAGCGACTGAGTGGTCCTCCGCCGCGCCGCGGCTTTTGTCTTTGACGTCCGCGACGGCATTACAGCCGCTTTGTGCCGGCAACGGGGCGCCACTGCCGGCTTTACTCTGCCTTGAGATGCGCCCCAGGAGGCGGCCTTGTTAAAACGGCGCTGCCTCCGAGTACAAATAAATACAAATGCCGCCGACGTGCACAGAGTCGCCTGACGAAAGAAGCGAACGTCCGCGTTTTTACATCTCTAGCGCGTACCGCTCGGGATGTAGCTTCGGGTCCCAGATTGCGCCACAGCGAGACTACACGAGTCTTTCGCAATGGCAGTTGCAGCACCACTATTTGTATGACAAATCAACTATTCCAGGCTGCTTTAATGGCATGTGAACGATTTTCTGTTCAACCTTGAGAAACGCTGAACTACACATCACCATTTATGAAGTAGAAGTAGATGGTTCAAATGGCTCTGAGCACTATGGGACTCAACATCTTAGGTCATAAGTCCCCTAGAACTTAGAACTACTTAAACCTAACTAACCTAAGGACATCACACACACCCATGCCCGAGGCAGGATTCGAACCTGCGACCGTAGCAGCCCTGCGGTTCCGGACTGCAGCGCCAGAACCGCACGGGCAAGTAGAAGTAGAAATAAATTCCTTTTCCCACATCAACAACCATAAACATCGACGTTACAGAAATAATTCAAGCCCAGCCTGCCTCTACAGTGTATATTCAGCTTATTCACAACTGACCATCACCTACTTAATTGTGCTCTGCTATACGAGAAAAATATAAGGGGCAGTCAAATGGAAGTGAGTCAGATTAAAAAAAAAAAAAAAAAGGAAACTGTTTATCATTTCAAAAGGTATCTCAGTAAGTGTTAATACTTGTATACCATTGTAAAACAACTCGGTCAGTGACTTCACGGAAATATATTTTGCTGTGGCCTACGGGACCATGATTGTGCCCAGGTGTACACCTCTTCATCCGAATTAAATCACCGAGCGAGGTGGCGCAGCGGTTAGCACACTGCACTCGCATTCCAGGGGACGACAGTTCAGTCCCTTGCCCGGCCATCTTGATTTAGGTTTTCCGTGATTTCCGTAAATCGCTTCGCCGGCTGGTGTGGCCGTGCGGTTCTAGGCGCTTCAGTCTGGAACCGCGTGACCGCTTCGGTCGCAGGTTCGAATCCTGCCTCGGGCATGGATGTGTGTGTTGTCCTTAGGTTAGTCACGTTTAAGTAGTTCTAAGTTCTAGGGGACTGATGACCACAGACGTTAAGTCCCATAGTGCTCAGAGCCCAAATCATTTCAAGTAAATGCCGGGATGGCACCTTCGAAAGGACACGGCCGACTTTGTTCCCCATCTTTCCCTAATCCGATGAGACTGATGACCTCGCAGTTTGGTCTCTTCCCCCAAATAACCCAACCAAACCCCGAATCAAATCAACTACCACGATAGTCTTTATTATGGGCACTAAAACATGTAAATCACCTGGGGAGAGTTTCGGAATTATTTGCATGATGTGTAAGAGCTTCCTAGCGAAACATCTGAAGCGTAACCGAAACAGCCTTGCATCCTGGGACGCCCACAAGTTCGCAAGGTTGTTCCGTCGACGCTGCAGAAGTTCTGCTGCGAAGGTCTTACACAACCTCACTGCAGTCGTCTCTGTGTGTAGTTATCCGAACGTTGTCTCCGGGCCATATTATAGTGAACAACATCACCACAGTGGACGGTAACTGCTCACTGCTTGAAACAAACTGTCCTTTCTCATTCCTTCACCTGTCTCCTGTTGCATTGATCCATATTGTCTATGCTGCAGAAGAAATATCACTGGGAAGTCCTTACACATCCTGCATAGAATCTCAATCTCTCCCTGTACCATTTCCATCTTTCCGGATGCTAGAAGAACGACATTCGTGGCCGTCGATTTGATTTGGACGAAGAGGTGCTAGCCTGGGTACAATCATGGTTCCGTTGCCAACTGCAAACATTTTCCCATGAAGGGTATTGGCCAGGCTGTCTAACAGAGGGATAAATGTGCTAATAATTAAGGCGAATATTTTTGAAATAATCAACAGTTCACTTACTTTTTCTATCTGCCTCGATTTCATTTGACTGCCTATTATAGTACTGAACTCTCTTTGTGTTGAGTATTTCTAGATTTCGTGTTACAAATTTTTGCTGAGATTCTGCCTGCATCTTGTGATCAGTGTAATATTACATTACTTTACAAAACTCAAAGACGAGATAGATAAAATACCATAACGTATGAACTGCTCGGCGGAAATTTCTTAAAGTGGGGCAGCAAGCTGCCAGACATCTCCCAGATGAGCACAGAAAGCTGGACGTCATATGGTGAAGTGGGACAAAGATTGCATCACCCTTCTCTGTATTGTTGCCAGATTTATTCAAGATCGCGGATCCAAGATGGTGGCCACAGTTGTGGCAACTTCGTAGTGACGTCATGGCGGGAAGTTCAAATTGTGTCGCGAATATAGGTCAATTGCGTTACTTCCACTAACGTAACTCCACCCCCTTCCCCTGCCCTCCTCCCACTGTCTGGAAATTCGAAGGAGAAGGACTCAGTCTATAATGAGCTGGCGGATTTTGTATGCATTGTTTATATTAACATTTTGAGTTGTCATAGGCAGTAGCTCCAAGCAGTGTGTTGACCTTGAGGTCTGGAATCCAACTAACATAGCCAACGACACTGCCACTAGAGGTAGCTGCTGGCCCCCCTCCCCTCCTGTGACATAATCCAGGATGGCGGTCTGGAGAAAAACGCCGGAAATCAGTCCCTGTCTTGCTGCTGAACTGGGAGCACAGATATAAATGTTTACTGTGTGTAGTATGTGTTCAATGGATGAGATGCGTTTGTTGGAGAAGGAGGAGCTTAATGAATATATTAGTTGTAATCATGTAGCTGAGTACTGCGTCGATAGCCACCTTTGTGATGGCTGGAAAGCAATATATTTGGCGAAGAGAAATATTCTACATCAAATAATGAAGACGCAGCAGGATGGGGCTAAGCTACACTTTGCAACTCATGCTAATAAAAAACGTGTGCTGTAACTGTAGATCATCTGATGAAATTCCAGTAAGTTGTCCAAAGCACAGTAGGCAAGACGTTCACCCTAGAGTCTCCACATTCCGCTGGAAGAGAGCCCATGAGCTGTGTTGGAAATACTGGAACTGTCCACCTTCCCATCCCCAGTGAACGGATACTGTTCGTTGTTGTACACGAACTGCTTTGGGAGTTACTACGAGGGTTGGAACGTTAATCGTGGCAAGTATTTATTAACATTGCATGTTTAAAAGTTTTACTGATCTTCAAAGTAGTCACCAGCATTATCTACAACCAGTTGCCAGCGATGTGGAAGTCGTAGCATACTCTTAGCAGTGTCAGTTGTCTTGACAGTTCGAGCAGCACAGTTTTTCCGACAAATTTGTAGCAGTTCTCAAGCGAATGCCGTGAAGTGTTTCCTTCAGTTTAGAAATCGAGGTGAACTCGCGAGGGTTTAAGTCAGGGGATGCAGTAGGTGGTATACACTTATCAGCCTCATCAGTCAAACAAATTAGTAACAGCTTGCACTGTACGTGCTTCAGCTTTGTCCTGCAAAATAATGGTCAGGTCCTGCAGAAAGTGTCGTCACTTCTTTCTCTATGCTGCTCATTTTTAGAACACAACCTACAACCAACTTCAGAATTGCTACAAATTCGTCAGGAAATAGACCACGTCGCTCGAACTGTCAACACAACTGGCGCTGCTAAGAGTATCCTACGACTTCCACATCACTGACAACGGGTTATACACAATGCTCGTGACTACTTTGAGGGTCAGTAAAACTTTGAGAAGCGTATCTGTTTTGTAAGATCTCTAAATACATAGTTGCCACTATTAAAGTTCCAAGCCTCGTACACCAGGTGTTCAAGCAATGTCCAGAATCCTGTCACATACGTAACTTGAAGGTGTTACATGAATTAAATGTACCACTGTATACAGAGAGTGAGAGAACTTTTCAGATGACACAAGAATATTTAAACAATTTCGATGTAATTACGTATTTTATTTTTCGCAATACCATCACAATTACACTTGAACACTGACTCTAAAAAAAAGATCGCAACCTTTGAAACTGTGTCGACACACTTCGTGCGCTTTTGTGGGAAAATCCACAGCCTTTTGTTGTCCTTGAGCACGAGCTGCCTCAGGAGTTACTAAATCCAACTGAGTGTGTCTCTAAATGCACTTTCAAAAAGATTGCTACGCAGTAGTTTGCTTCAATTTTGTGACGTATACCGTCATGCTTGAGCACAGACTCCAAAGAAAGATCGCTGCCTGAGATACTTCACACGCTTTTGTAGTAAATATCCAAAAGCCATTAACAGCTGCAATATCTGATTTTATACGCCAAAACGACGATATTTGGAAGCTGAAATAAATATCTCTGTAGCTCTAAAATAGGACGCTCACCACTTTTCCAGTCTTAGCTGCTTGTTTAAAGGCACTGCCAGAGAGAGAAAAATTTCTGAGTCCTACATCTGCTACGGTGTTCATCACGTTTCTGGAATGGTGTGGGGTTTAGTTTATATTTTCTGCTGGAGTAAGGGAGGTCTTTTTCCTCTCCTATAGAAGCACTATCTGGTGTTCAAACACAGACGGGAGAAACAGAACAATTACGCAAACATAATACGAAGCACCATTCTACAGTCGAGAAAAATAGCTGAAATTTTCGGTGTCCTGTAGCTGCCGGTCTGTAGATGCTATCAAGACACAGTGGTGGATGAGAGGCAGCATCCCGCCAGAGGTGGATGGTCTGCTTGGACGTGTCTCTGAACAGTCAAACAAAAAAGACGTCACATGACTCTCTGACGTCACAGAACTTTCTGTAGATACCTTGTCCCCATCTTGTTCGAAGCAGAGGCTCCTATGTCTCACACAAATGGTGTCTTGTGACTCTCTGACGTCATGGAACTGATTGTGCTTGGATCATTCTGACTGGCCCTTACTGAATTTACCCGTCAAACCGCTGCTGGTGCCATTGTTGGAGCACTGTCTGCATTTTCTTCAGACTGACAAATTATGAGACTTTCAGCGGCAAAATTATTTTGTATAGGTAGGAAAAGAAACATACAGCACTCATATGGCACTGAGAGTTAAATAATGCAAAAGTGATCAATAGATAATGAAATACGGAATCTCCCGCCAAAGACTCTTCCTCAGTTACACTGCTCTGCTGCTGTCGAAGAAAGCTTGAATTTTTCAGTGTGATACCAATCACCACATGCCATATTGTTGAAGTAAACACAATTCGTATCCTGGACCATCCAAAATCACTACTTCTGTTTCCTGCATACAGCTAACAGCTACCAGGCACTTGTACATATACCATGGAGACAGACAGATCACAAAAAGAAACAGAAACAATGCACCGTGTATAGTTTTCGCAGCACTATATATTTCCCACAAAGTCGGTCGGTCATCTACCATGGCCAACAGTCATGAGTCAACTACCCATCACATACGCGGGCCCGATACGCGATCAGAGCGACCTCACCAGACCATAATCACTCTCCGATCTGGTGTAAAAAGGCTATGCTGATTCTCCACGGTAAAAAAGCATTACTGTTTCTGGCCCCGACCTGTTTTCTTGCTTGCTGCCATGTTTTCTTAAGTAGACTCTGGGATTACAAGAACATAAGTGAAGAGTGACAATTATTGAACTGTATAAAAAAAAGTAGATTTGTTAAGAACTTATTTATTCAAAATGTAAATGTCACTACAGGTATTCGGATTTAGGTTATGACATGTTCGATATGTATTCCATCATTGGCGATGATGTGGCGTAGACGAGCAGGGAAATTCTGCATGACCCGCTGAAGTGTCGGATGACCTGAATGGCTGTTATCAGCTCAGCAATGGTTTTGGTGTTATTGCAGTACACCTTTTCCTTAGTAAAGCCCCACAAAAAGGAGTTCAGATACAGAGTATATGGCGGCCAATCGCGGCCCATTCCGGTAACGTCTGGGTACTCCATAGGTAGAATGTGGTCCCCAAAAGTGCTCCTTCACGACATCAAACACTGTTCTACTTCGGTGGGGTCGAGCTCCATCTTGCAGGAACAACATCTTGTCCAAATCAGAGTCACTTTGGATAATACGGATAAAACCATTTTCCAAAAGCGTCATCTACCGTTCGATCGTCAACGTGCCATCAAGGAATGTCGCACCCATTATGCCGTGTCAGGACATTGCACACCACACACTCAACTGTTGGGGCTGAAGAGAATTCTTGATCGCGAAATGCGGATTCTCAGTCCCCAAATGCGCAAGTTTTGCTTGTTGACGAACCCATCAAAATGAAAGTTGGCTTCGTCGAACAACTAAACCATATTCACATCAAAGTCCTGTTCATCAATTCTGCGGACAACACAACCGCTGTTCCATGGCCCTTGGCCTCAACGGGTGAGGAGTTTGAATTTTATATGGGAAGAGATGCCGGTCTTCAACAACAACTTTTCACAATATCTCCCATTTGATTCTTTGTTGCAGTGTCTCCCAGTTGGTTCCCACCTGTTGTGCAGCTCGTCTGGTCGATTTCCTGGGGCTGGTTTGAAACACAGCGTGTGTCTTCTCGGTGTTTTCAGGCGTTCTCATTCTTTTTGGACAATCAACACTGTCATGACGAACACTACCCAACCTCTCAAACTTGCGAATCAAATTAGCACACTTGGACCGGTTGTCTTCAGCTTGAACTCGGTCGCATACTTCCTCTGAGTCGCAGCTGGGCTGTTGTTGCTCGCATAGTAGGCCTTCACAAGCGCTGTACGCTCAGGCAAGATGTAACTTGACATATTAACGTGCAAATCGCCGTCAACAACACGCCATGTGTGCTTGCGCATACAATTCCTGTAATTCTCTGTGGCCAATCGTGCAGTTTAACGTCCTACCGCAAACCGTTCATAAGTTATTATGATTCTATCTCATATAGTTCCATAATTGTCACCCTGTATTTTCACATGGTTTACCAGAATATGATACCATTTACACAATATTTCTCTATACCAAACATTTATCAGTATGCTACCGATTACTTGCACAGTATAATTCCGAAGATAAAGAGTGGAAATTATATCTCTGGAAACAAAAACCTTAGCGAGGTGCAGCGAGGTTGAAAGTGCTGCAGACCACTGAATAACTAGAAACTAATTTCGTCTGCGATGATCTTCATACGAGAACTCGAAAATAGAGGAAACTGGAAATTCCACTCGTATTTTTTAAGGAGTACCGATGTCGATGATATAACAGATCTCAAATCATCCTCCTGCTTTACAAAATCATATATGGGTTTCTCATGTCTAGGTAACCAGCAAACATATCTTCCACTTGTCTTTACCATCTACATGCACATGACACACATCACAACGGACGTTCTGTCAACTAAATAAAGACGGGGAAATGTGTAGAAGCAGTCAACTGTACAATTTACATGGGATGGAATAACTGTCCAGCAAAAACAGAAGTCAATATTGAATCTTCTGAAGTTTCCACAGACAACAAAAGCGATCACGAAGACTGCCCAACACATCCTCAGTATTAATTCACTATATACCCGCCTAGAGCGCAACACAGATAGGTCAGCTACATTCCTGAAACCCAGCTGGCCTCCCCAGTTTGGACGACTCCCGCTGTAAGCCTGAAATGTCGATCGTTCCGGTCACGAGCTATCGATGATACACGTTCCGCATACGCCAGGCAGAATCGTTCTAGGAAAGCCGCACCATATTTATCAATGTACTTACTATTAAATATTACGATTATAGTCTCAATCTGACAACATTTTACAATGAGCAAAGTATCGGAAATACCACTCCTGATGACAGCGACTCTGGAAATATCAAAATCTATAGCATTCTTATGACTGGACTTAATTTTCCACGTAAAGAATATATTTCATTCCCCTTGCAGCTATCACTGTTTTCCACATCAAATCCAAACCTTCATAACGACAGGACAAAGCCATTTTCTTTGCACATTTCGGAACACTGACCACAGAACACATACTTTATAAGGCTGCTGTTCACAGTGAATGTATCACACACAGCCTATTAAGTATAACACTTCCCCAGTAACTGAATGCTGGAGACACCAAACAATACTGAGCGGAAATCCGTGGTGCACAGGTTTCACTTGTGTGTTCTTACGAGTGGCACAAGCGTCTTAGGAAGAGAGATGTAGTCGTCTTAGAAGTGACCAGTTTTTCACAATCGCAGTGACTATGTTTCGGTCGCCCTGCGTCAGAAGCACTCTTAGTTCTACCAGCGCACAAAATTATCGCTAACGATATCCATGTTAAAAAAATATATACAGGGTTTATAAATCCAGATATGTTATTGCTTCCGAATGAAGTGATCTTCCACACAAGTACCGGAACTTTGAATATCGAGATCACCAGTGTGCGTATTAACAGACCAAAAGTATTGATGCGTGGCACTGGTGGTGTAATCAGCAAATTTTTTAAAGTTTTCAGCAAAGAAAGTGGTATGAAGCTGGTATTTGCAACTCCGTCATGCTGTCGTTAGATATTTCTCCAGCATTTGCAACACATTCTATACCAATGACATGTCAGAGGTTCTGTGATATATATCAATTGGGTTATAGGTGAGGAAGGATGATGTTAATAGAGAATGATCTCATTCAGTTGATGGTGTGCTATACAGTGAATCACTTTTAAAAAATGCAACACTAGATTAAGGTCGTAAGAAGTGTACAAAATCCCATGACCAATAGACTGGCTTTTTAGATCTATAGTGTTATGCTTTCTGGTAGAAATGCTGTCACGGAATCAAGTCTTTCCATTCAACCATAGACTTGCGTTGGATCCTATGAAGATGTAATTTAATGTTTACAGCCACTAGTGAGTCATATCCATGACACTCTCATATCTCGAAATGAGTCACCCGTTTTGCTACAGTAAATGTACATTGTTGTCTTCTACAAAATCCCTCTCCATATTGTAACCATTCCTCAGTCTTGTCCCTGCTCTACCTGCAACTTTGTGCAAGTGACCATTTCAGTTTAAGTCGGAACGGAGCAGAAGTCGAAAAGCACTGTATCTACCACCTCCTGCAACCCGTGTAGAAACAGGCTGAGTTGAGTTAATATGACAGGGCTATGTTTTGACCACTTGTTGGAACTGAGAACATGTCATAACTCAGCCAACTGTGCATGATGTATAAGGCCCGTGCATAATGAAGCTTTCCCCTGCCACACGAAGTAATAGTTGAAAAAGACAGTACGAACAGTGGTGTTTCTTGCTGGGAAAATTAGAAAGACATCACATCATATAGGAACTGGAAAATGGAGGAGGTTTTTGCTACTGCATTGCGATGAGGTTCCAAACTACATACGGATACCGCAGTATGAAGGAGAGCCAGGTTGCATTCATATCTGTCACCCAAGCATTCTCTCTATCATTGTTATTTTGTACCATCCTAAACAGAAAAAACGAATTATAAAAGCTCTGCTGATGACATCCCACAGAGAATTTGATAAGATTTTTTACTACATCTCTCTCTTCTGATATACACGGTGGGCCTTGATCGTGACCGGGCCTCACGAAATAAGCGTCAAACGAAAAAACTACAAAGAACGAAACTTGTCTAGCTTGAAGGGGGAAACTAGATGGTGCTATGGTTGACCTGCTAGATGGCGCTGCCATAAGCCAAACGGATATCAACTGCGTTTTTGTAAATAGGAAGCTCAATTTTTTATTAGAAATATGAATATTTTAGTTGGACCAGTTTTTTCGCTTTGTGATAGATGGCGCTGTAATAGTCACAAACGTATAAGTACGTGGTATCACGTAACATTCCGCCAGTGCGGACAGTATTTGCTTCGTGATACATTACCCGTGTTAAAATGGACTGTTTACCAATTGCGGAAAAAGTCGATATCGTGTTGATGTATGGCTATTGCATATTATGGCGGTTCACGTTACCGCTGTTGGTGAATGACGCTTCGTCGCTAAATAGAAGGCGTGCAAAAAATCTTTCATCGTCCCGTAATTTCTCTTGTGCCCAGTGGCAGAACGGTACACGACGTTCAGAGTCATCGCCATGCAATTCCTGGTGCACAGAAATACGGTACGGGTACAATCGATGTAGATGTAGCATTCTCAACACCGACGTTTTTGAGATTCACGATTCTCGCGCAATTTCTCTGCTACTGATGTGCGGATTAGCCGCGACTGTAGCTAAAACACCTACTTGGGCATTGTCATTTGTTGCAGGTCGTGGTTGGCGTTTCACATGTGGCTGAACAGTTCCTGTTTCCTTAAATAACGTAACTATCCGGCGAACGGTCCGGACAATTGGATGATGTCGTCCAGGATACCGAGAAGCATACATAGCACACGCCCGTTGGGCATTTTGTCCACAATAGCCATACATCAACACGATATCGACCTTTCCCACAATTGGTAAACGGTCAATTTTAAAACGGGTAATGTATCGCGAAGCAAATACCGTCTGCACTGGCGGAATGTTACGTGATACCACGTACTTATACGTTCGTGACTATTACAGCACCATCTAGCACAAAGTGAAAAAAGTGGTCCAACTAAAACATTCATATTTTTTTACGTACTACACGAATATGTAATAAAATGGTGGTTCAAATTTAAAATAACACAGTTAATATCGGCTTGACCTATGGCAGCGCCATCTAGCAGGCCAACCATAGCGCCATCTGCTTTCCCCCTTCAAGCTAGACGAGTTTCGTTCTTTGTACTTTTATCGTTTGATGCTTATTTAGCGAGCTATTTGGCCCAGTCACTATCAATGGACCACCCTGTATAAATTAAACATACAGGTATTGATCCACTCAGTGATCAAAGTTGCCTGCGAAGGATCAGTGTAATGTTTCATAGCCATTACTGTAGAAAAACCACATCCCACAGACTATCACTTGCAAGAGAGAGCCTCTGTCTCCCTGTGTTGTTGTTTGATATATAGTTTCTTTTCTGTTGTAATATGTCCAAGCAGTCTATGACTATTACTTTGTACACTGCCGTACAATTTGTCTTTGCACCACGACTTTGCGGTCTGTGTCAGATTCTAAACTGACACTAACAAGTCCTGAGTCACTGGCTCTCACAAAAAGCTGGACATCGCACAGTGTAAATCATGTTGCTGCTGCTCTCACAATACAAACGGTGGAGGACTGAAATAAAACAGTCACAACATAAGGAAACTGAAAGAGTTTTGCGGCACTAAGGAGCGTTCCAAACAGGTGCCCACAGGTGAATGATGACCTCTGCATTTAAGCTCACATTTCACAGTGACGGGCTAGTAGATGGCTCGGTGTTCTATTTGAGTTGATTCATTACACTGCGGTCATATATGAGATCAGTGTTTTCGTGCTAGTTGTCACCACAGAAGGTGTTGCCCCTCCATCAAGGCTCCTCCTCCACATGAGACGAACGACAACTGTCAATCATTACGTGGTATACAACAGCATACAAGTGGACGGATGGCATGGAAAAGACACTATTCATGCACTGTAACAAGCATCAAAGTTGATAGTGCAATCAATTTTAGTAATTTTATCAATTTTTCCGTAATTTCTCGGCGACCAATGACGCAGAAGCATGTTTTCCAATTTCTGTATCATCGCTAAAACTGCCCCATGTCTACTTTGTGAATACCATATACTAGACTGCGAATGAAGATAGATGACTGTGCAACACGTCCATTAACTCTCTGAAATAGACGCCAAAGTATACCAGACAGCGATCTACATATTTCTAGCACTTCGATCATAGTGCGAAATTTACGATTCCGATTGCCTATCTTCTCTTATACGGACGGGAGTCACAAGGTATTCTTCCATTCCTAGGGTAGAATTAGAGATTGCCAGATCACCTCGCATTGACTTTGACATATCCTCCCTGCAACACTATCACCGATTTAATTTGCAGCTGACTAGAAGTAGCCACTATATTCCACGTTTCGTGAAGGAACAGAGTGATACCGGCCGGTGTGGCCGTGCGGTTCTAGGCGCTACAGTCTGGAACCGCGTGACCGGTACGGTCGCTGGTTCGAATCCTACCTCGGGCATTGATGTGTGTGATGTCCTTAGGTTAGTTAGGTTTAAGTAGCTCTAAGTTCTTGGGGACTGATGGCCACAGATGTTAAGTCCCATAGTGCTCAGAGTCATTTGAACCATTTGTTGAACAGAGTGGTCTAAGTCCGTAACTGCTGTTCTGCACCTATCTTACTCATGGCACTCATCCAACAGCACAAAATCTCTCCAGATGCGCACATGCCGAGGAGGTTAGCACCCATTATTGGTGTACAGATATGAAAATGTTCTGATGATATTACAGACCGTTAAAAAGAAACTTAGGGTCTTCATGCATGATAACGCTCCAGTTGACAGAGTTTGAATCATTTTTCATAAATAAACTGCACTATGAATTCTAAAGCATTGTTCTAGTGTCTGGGGTCAGTACCAAGAAGGTATTGGTAAGAGAGAACATAAACACATACACTCGTAAGCCTACACGGTTCTGCACTTGAAACACGAGCTATAATTTTAGATTGGTGCCTTTTCCCACATATTTCTCACGTGGAATGCAACGCTCTTAATGTTCCAATGTAAGAAATATATTTCCAGTGAATGGCATACATTCTCCTTCCAAGTTTCTCTGCGACAAACTATGGTGACATACTGTAAAATGAAAAATCTACCTTGTACATCAAAGAATCGTCCGCCCTTGGTAGCTGAGTGGTCAGCACGATGGAATGTCATACCTAACAGCCCGGGCTCGATTCCCGGCTGGGGGTCGGAGATATTATCCGCTCAGGGACTCGGAGCTGTGTTGTCATTATCATCATCATTTCCATCATTTCATCCCCATCGACACGCAGGTCGCCAAAGTGGTGTCAACTCGAAGGACTTGCACCAGGCGAATGGTCTATCCGACGGGAGGCCCTCGCCACACGGCATTTTACCAAAGAAATATCAATCCTTTGTGATGCAGGAAAACATAGCTTTCTAGAGGTGTAAAGCCCCCATTTTCACATCTTATCATGAATCGAAAGTTAACTACGCTTGTATCAGTGCTACAAAAAATTATCGTTAGTAATGGAAAATGCCTCTTGAAAGGAAACAGACAAACGGGTAGAAGCGTTGTTTGATATGTTAAATTACACAGCATGTTGCCACTAACTCCGTAAACAGGACTTCTATCAATAAGATGTGCGCATGGGGATTGCAGTACATCACTAACACCTGTCACTAACTTTGAATCACCGTAGTTGTGATCCGCCATATTAGTCTACATTTGACAGTCACCACGTTAAAACATTCTATTCCAGCAGTCTTACTACTGTCGAAGAGAAATAACTATTTTCCTGTGCCCACTGCTTCCATGTCAACTTTTTATCATATTCTCCTGCCTGCACATGTTGCTGCTGTAGGACTCAGAAATTTTTCTCTCTCTGGCAGCGCCTTCAAACAAGCAGCTAAGACCCGAAAAGTAGTTAGCGTCCTGTTTTTTGAATTAGATATATTTATTTTCACTTTCAAATATCGTCATTTTGACATGTAAAATTAGAAGTTGCTACTGATATTGGTTTCGGAACCTATATCCCACAAATGCGTGAAAAGGGTCTCAGGCAAGTTTCAGAAATGTGTCACGATCTTTTTTAATGTCTGTATTCAAGTGTGGCGTTATACACCGCAAAAGTGAAGTAAATTACAGTGCAAAGATCTTTTTGAAAGTGCGTTTAGAGACATATTGAACTGGGTTTAGTTACTACTGAAGCAACTCATGCTCTAAGACAAGGGAAGGCTTTGGTATTTCCCACAAAAGCGCTCGAAGTGTCTCAGGCACTGTTTCACAAGTGGGTTGCGATCTTTTTTTAGAGCCAATGTTCAAGTGTAGTGGTGGTGTTATTTCTCGGCATAAAATACGTAATTACATCGAAAACTGTTTAAATATTCTTGTCATTTGCACAGCTCTCGCACTCTCTTTGTACAGTGGTACATTTAGTTCCTGTGACATCTTCAAGTTATGTACACCTATGTGATCAAAAGTATCCGGACACCTGCCCCCCCCCCCTCCCACCCTCCAACATACGTTTTTCATATTAGGTGCATAGTGCTGCCACCTACTGTCCGGTACTCCATATAAGCGACCTCAGTAATCGTTAGACATAGTGAGACAGCAGAATGGGGCGTTCCGAGTAATTTAAGGACTTCGAACGTGGTCAGGTTATTGTGTGTCACTGGTGTCATAGGTCTGCACACGAGATTTGCACACCCCTGAACATCCCTAGGTCCACTGTTTCCAATGTGATAGTGAAGTGGAAACGTGAAGGGACACGTACAGCACAAATGCGTACAGGCTGACCTCGTCTGTTGACTTACAGTTGAAGATAGTCGTAAAGTGTAATAGTCAGACATCTATCCAGACTATCACACAGAAATTCCAAACTGCATCAGGATCCACTGCAAGTACTATGACAGGAGGGGAGAAAACTTGGATTTCATGGTCAAGCAGCTAATCATAAGCCCACATCACGCCAGTAAATGCCAAACGAAGCCTCGCTTGGTATAAGGAGCGTAAATATGGATACTGAGCAGTGGAAAAACGTTGTGTGGTGTGACGAATCACGGTACATAATGTGACGATCCGATGGCAATGTGTGGGTATGGTGAATGCCCGGTGAACTCATTTGCCAGCGTGTGTAGTGTCAACCGTAAAATTCGATGGCCGTGGTGTTATGATGTGGTCGTGTTTCTCAAGGAGGGAGCTAGCATCCCTTGTTGTTTTGCGTGACACTATCACATCGTGCCAGGCCTCATATACTGACACCGATACCTCCCCTCAGTGTAGCACTACGTGAAGAATGGGCTGCCATTCCTTCAGAAACCTTCCAGCACATGATTGAACATATGCCTGCGACAGTGGAATCTGTCATCACGACTAAGGGTGGGCAAACACCATATTGAATTCCAACATTACCGATGGAGGGCGCCACGAACTTGTACGTCAATTTCAGTCAGATGTCCAAATACTTTTGATCACATAGTGTATGTGAGAAGATTCCGCACATTGCTTGAACACCTGTTGTAGTAAATCCCAAAGTAGTTCGAAGTACGCGCCCACTTCTGCAGCTCTTGCAAGGTGTGCCATGAGCTGAACACATGGCGTCTCTTCTAGCGGGGCGTGGAGACTCTGGAGTGAACGTTTAGCCTCTTGTGCTTTGGAAGACTGACTGGACTTATATCAAATTATCTACGGTTACAGCACACGTATTTATCAGCATGAGTTACGAAGTGAAACTTAGCCCTATCCTGCTGCATCTTCATTATTTGATGAAGCATATTCGCATTCACTAGACATAATTACCTTCCAGACATCATGTAGTTGGCCGTCAACACAGTGCTCAGCTGTATGATTACAGCTAATATACACGTTAAACTACTCCATCTTCATCACAGGCTTCACATCCATTGAACACATACTACATTCAGTAAACAATTATGTCTGTCCTTCATCCCATCAGCTAGACACAGAGTGAGTGTATTTCCTGCCATTTTTTCTCAGATGGACATGTTGGATTAAGTCAAGGGTGGGGAGGAGTGAGGCCCGCCAGTACCCTCTTGTGGTACTGTCATGAACTACGTCTGTTGGACTCCAGACCTCAAGGTGAACACAGATGCCTATAACAATCAAATTGTTTATACAAAAAATATGCAAAATAAAGACTTATGTCCATCCTATCTGGCAGCCCATCACAGTCTGAGTCCCATTCCCACCAGTTTCCAGAAGAGGGAGGCGAGGTGAGAGGAGTGGGGAAGGGAGAGGGGATGGGCGGGGGAAGAGGGGAGGAGGAGGTGCTGGAGCTATGTTAGTGTAAGTAGCCCAATTGACCTATTTTCCCACAAAAATTTGAACTTACCACCATAAACTATGTGCAAAGTTGCTGCATCAATAGCCACCATCTTGGATCCGCCATACTGAATAAATCTGGCAACTATTCAAAGTGTTGTGACGCTCGCTTTGTTTCACTACTAGCTTGACTATAGCGTCAGGGTTTTCCACACAACAAGAGGCAGTTGAACGGGAAAAGACAGTGGCTATCAGGCAGTGAGAATTTATGATGCAGTGTGATGGTGATCGTCATTACAAAATGCCTCAGAGACAACATTTGGATGATTTCACACGAGAGAGAGTCATCGGGAAAGTGGGAAAAAGAAGAAGCACGATATGTCCAGCCCAGGAGTTGGGTACTGCTAACAGCATTCTTTTGCGTGCATGGGGAGTGTTCCAAAGCACAAGCACTCGTGCTCGAAGGAGAGGAGATGGTCAGCCATGGTCAACTACTGGAGCAGATGTCCGCTACATTGTGCAACAGGCAAGAAGGGACCCATGCCAAGCAGTGTGTGCAATTGCAACCTAATATAATAGGACTGTAAAGAATGCAATCTCACATTTCACAATGGCACAGCGACTGCGTGGGAGTGGTCTCCTTTTCTGACGCCTAGTATACCGAGTTCTGCTGATACCAGCACGTTGGCATAACCGTTTGTGATGGTGCCAAGAGCATAGGGAATGGACCAACGAGCACTGGCGTCAGCTGATCTTCTAGGAGGAGAACAGATTCAGTCCACGTAGTGATTCTGGATGTACCCTGTCTAATATGATGAAAGGTGGAAATACACACTGCACCCAGAAACACTATCGAATATGATCGTTTTGGTGGCTGAATTGCTATGTATGGGGAGGCACGATATTGCATGGGGGTAATGACTTCAAAATCTTTAAACGTCCAGGGGTCCGAGTTATTGTGACACTGTACTTCAGCAAGTGCGTCTTTTCAAGGGTTCATTCGGCTCTCACTGCAGTTTTATTGATAAAAATGGGCGACGGCACCGTACTCTTCAGGCGAAAGAGCCATTGAAATGGGAGGATATTAGATCGATGTACTAACCTGTCAATTTCAACGATTTAAATCCCATTGACGACTAGTCGGTTGAGTTGGTGAGACGTATCGCAGCATGTCCATATGCACCAACGACCTTCCAGTAGTTGTCGATCACAATGGTGAAGAAACCGAAGGCCCAACCACAGAAACTCCTTATCAAACTCGTAGTCGACATGGGAGCTCGTTTCAGGGCAGGTACTGCTGTCAGTGGTGATCACACAACCTATTGAGAACCATGTCCACATTTGGAATGTCCAGGGGACCATCATGAATCGCCATGAATTCAATATAATAATTGTCTTTGAGCAAAAGTGTTATCTCTGATAATCTCATTGCGCATTTCTTTGTTACCTTCTGTACTATACTGTAGCAGTTATTTATAAGTATAATCCAAGTTTTACCAAGGTATGTCAGTGGATAGTTACACATTTTGCGAAAGTTACTGTCGTCTACAAGTTTTGAACACTAGAATATTTGCTGCATTTGTAGATCTTTGTAATTCGTTTATCCATATATGAATTTAACTTTCTTTGTTGGGTGAGATGGTTAGTTTCGAGCTACAGAACAAATTGGGTTCACAGTAGTCCATCCGAATCGTAGAGCCATTGAAATCATCAGACTAGCGTCGAGTGAACGGTATTCTACGTTCTCTAATGCACGTCGAAGTCTTGTAGCTTAAATGTTTCTCTTGTTGTGGGCTTTTGTACCACATCTTTCATGCATGGGTGATTTTATGCTGCATTGTAACCATGACCACACTTTAGATAAAATAATAATATACATTTGAATGTAAGTCTACGAAGTTGATTTGTAATCCCATGCCACTGTGCAATAAATTTTATTATTTTCATCTTAGTGTGTGCGCTTTGTACCTTCCATCAATCATGTGTAACATTACAAAATTTTCTTCCTTCAGCAAAGATTTCAGTCTTAGTAAGCCATTACTACAATCAGTATATAGGTTTCCCAGTACGCTTCTGCTATTTTATTTATTTATTTTGCACGTTTCTCTGGCCAGAAAGAAAAAAAGAAAATTCAAATGGCTCTAAGCACTATGGAACTTAACATCTGAGGTCATCCTTCCCCTATACTTAGAACTAATTAAACATAACTAACCTAAGGACATCACACACATCCATGCCCGAGGCAGGGCTCCAACCTGCGACAGTAGCAGCGGCGCGGCTCCGGACTGAAGCGCCTAGAACCGCTCGACCACAGCGTCCGGCTGCCACAAGGTAAGTCATCAGCTGGAAATGCAGTAAGGAATAGTGTTGGCGGTGCAGCACTTTATGTACGACATGGCTGCTATGTGCCTTTTAATTTTAGGATTCTAATTGAAAAAGGTTGGATCCACATTAAAACGACCTAAAATTTTGGTCAGTGTAGATGGACCAACTTGTCATTCAGACGGGTGGAGTTTCACCTCCGTTTTGTAAAACAGTAAACAAATTTCGACATACACCAATTTCTTCCATATTATTCATACAGTTTACCAGGTTGTAGATTTACATTTTTATGAAGAATTATTTGGTACAATGAACATTTTATACCTGCTGCTTAAGCCAAACATGCACTATAGCAAAATGTGAAATTCGTAACGTGACGTGAATTTAAAAAAATGAGTAGTACAATATATATACATAGTAGAGAAAACATTTATAACCTTTATATCATCCATAACCTCACTGACCGTCTTCCTGCACGTCTTGAGCTACAAAAGGTGGTTATTCAGGTTTTTTACAGGTGGTCATAGAATGTGACTCGACAATGTAGGATTCCTGCGATGGGGGCAGGGTGGCGCTGCTGTACAAAGGTGAGATGGAGTTCACAGCTGCTCGAAACGAAATTCCTTCAGTATTCCCGAACTGGTAAGATTGATTTTATTGAGTGCCAGCTTTCGGTAATGAGGAACACATTAGTGGGCACCGCCTCCATCTGTGAGATTGAAACAACTTGTCATAAGAAGTGACCTATTTAAACTTCATCTGTGAACTGCAGTTTAAACACGTTAACTTCATGCATGTTTGTTTATTCAGTAGGCATATTCACGCGCATATTAAGCGTGTAGAGTATGTTTTCGCCATGTTCAGTTTGGATAGAAACTGTGATTACTGTGTTCAGATGAGAGCTGAAATGGTGATCCCTTCCTCACAGCTCCAGGTGTTGTTGGCTTCAGCCACACAGCTTGATACTGCTCCCAGCGGACATCACTGTGAGGGGGCCATATGTGGAAGTCAGACAGACGTCCAGCACATCCCACATGTCCCGTGATTGGTCCATTACTGTGGCCAACCCAGATGTTGGCTACACTGAGGCTGACCCCCTTATTCTTGGTCGAATGGGAGGCCCTACCAAGGTTTGGCAGGTAGCGAAAGATTTGTCAAGGGGCCAACGAGAGGCCCTCCCTGATTCATGCGACGAACAGGTTTGGGGTGCCATCTGTGGCTGACAAAGTCCCTGAGACAAATGCAGTCACTTGTCCTGTTCCAGACGAAACCTCTCGGCCATCATGACCTGGGCATTCACAGATGGTAGGCGTAATGGTAGCTGGGTTAGGTGCCTAATGGTGACCCTTAGGGATATGGCAGGAGAAGGAATTCAGTGTGCACTCTGTGTGTATACTGGGAGGAGTCAATTCAGATGTGGGAATGATGATTCCTGTTGCCATGAAGAGCATAGGATGCAACCAACTTAGGCGGTGGCTCATGTCGGTACCAGTGATGTGTGTCGATTTGGATTGGAAGAGATTCTCTCTGGTTTTCGGCGGCTAGATGAAGTGCTAAAGACTGCCAGTCTTGCTTTTGAGATGAAGGTGGAGCTCACCATCTATAGCATCGTCAACAGATCTTAAACTGGTCCTTTGGTACACAGACGAGAGGAGGGACTGAGTCAGGTGTTTCTGCGATTGTGTAGGCTGCAGATTTCTCTACTTGAAGGATAGGGTAGTGGGTTTCCAGGTTCTTCTTAATATGTCAGGGGTCCACTACACACAGTACGCAGCTACACGAGCAGCTGGTGTTTTTTGGAGGGGATGGGTGATTTTTTTAGGTTAGAAGGTCTCGGGAAACTACATAAAGGACATCAGTCCGAAAGAGTGCAGGGAAAACACAGGAAGGTGGACTTAGCAACAATCGGTATTGTAGTTGTAAATTGTCGTAGCTGCATTGGGAAAAAACCAGAGCCCTAAGCGTTAATAGAAAACACTGAAACTCAAGTCGTTTAAGGTGGAGAAAGCTGGCAAAAGCCAGAAATAAATTCATCCGAGATTTTGACGATTGACAGAACAGTGTTCAGAAATGATACATCAGATACAGTTGGTGTTGGAGTGTTTATTGCTGCCAGGAGTAATTTACCTTGTCGTTAAATTGAAATAGATAGTTTCTGTGAGTTACTATGGGTACAGACTATACTTGAAATCTGGTATAAATTAATAATTGGTTGATTGTGCCGACCCCGCCCCCTGTCTCAGATGATACAGTTGCTGGCAGTTCAAAGAAATCCTGAGCCTCATTTCATATAGGCACCCCACTGATAGAACTGTAGTTGGAGGTGACTTCAGTCTGCCCTCGATATATTGTCAAATGGGAGAATGATGATGGACACAGGGATTAGTGACCACAAGGTTGCTATTGCTAGAATAAACACTATAACATCCAAAATTAAAGGCAAAGTACATCTAGTAAAAGAAAAACAAGGAAAAAATTCACTTGACGCCTTTCTAAGAGACAATCCCCACTCGTTCTGATCTATGTAAGCGTAGACCAGACGTTGGCTGAATTAAATTGGTAAGAGGTTGTACTGATCCCCAGTGGTATACAAAACGGCTCAGAACAACGAAAAAAGCATGTTAAAATGAAAAGGACGCAAAGTTCCCAAGATTGGCAAAGTTTTTTGAGGAACTCGAATTTAGCACGAACTTCAATGCGACATTGTCTTAATAGTTTCCACAATGAAACTGGTAGAAAACCCAAAGAGAGTCTGATCATATGTGAAATAACCAGTGGAAAAACGTATTTAGTACCTTCCCTGAGCCACAACTATGGTAATGTCACTGACGGCAGCGGAGTAAATATTCCAGAATTCGGATCTAGAACAAGAGACAACATGAGTAACTGGAAAGTAGATATCCTCAGTGTAGCAAAGCAGCTTAAATCACCCGATAAAACGACGCCACCAGTCCAGACCGTATACCGGTCAGGTTCCTTTCAGCAATCATCCCTTAGCAATCACATGTAAGCGCTCGCTCGTCGAAAGATCCGACCCTAAAGATTGGAAAACTGTACAGGAAAGGAAATAGGAGTAATCCACTTAATTACAGATCCATATCACTAACGTCGATTTGCAGTAGGCTGGTTCAAAAGGCTCTGAACACTATGCGACTTAACTTCTGAGGTCATCAGTCGCCTAGAACTTAGAACTAATTAAACCTAACTAACCTAAGGACATCACACACATCAATTCCCGAGGCAGGATTCGAACCTGCGACCGCAGTGGTCGCTCGGTTCCAGACAGTAGCGCCCAGAACCGCACGGCCACTCCGGCGGCGATTTGCAGTAGGATTTTCGAACATACCTTGTGTTCGAACATTACGAACTACTGACAAAGAGCACATATTCAGAAAATATCGTTCTTGTGAAACACAACTAGCTCTTTATTCTCACCAAGTAATGAGCGTTATCGACAGGGAACGTAAAACTCATACCAAATTTCTAAATAGCCAGAAGGCTTTTAACACAGCTCCTCGCAAGCGACTTCTAATAAAATTACGCGCCTATTGAGTACCACCTCAGCTTTGTGACTGAATTTGAGTTCCTGCCAGAAATGTTACGGTTCATAATAACTGCTGGAATGGCATCGAGTAAAACAGAAGTAATATCTATCGTTCCCCAATGAAGCGTCATTGTTCGTCTGATGTTCCTGATGTACACAAATGACATAGGAGACCATCTGAGCAGCCCTCTTAGACTGTCTGCACACGATGCTATCATTTACCGTCTTGTGAAGTCATCAGATGATCAAAACCTACTTGAAAACGATTTAGACGAGATAATTCTCTGGTGCGAAGAGCTGCAATTGACAGTAAATGGTGAAAAGTGTGAATGAGAACAAAGCTAACTAAAACTAAATTTTAGTTACGCGATAAATCGTACAAATATGAATGCTGCAAATTTAGCTAAATAATTAGGGATTACAATTACCAATAACTTACTTTGGAATGGTCATATAGGTAATGTTGTGGATAAATCAAACCGTAGACTACGATATATTGGCTGAACGCAGAGAAAATGCAACTGACCTACTAAGGAGACCGCCTACAGCAGGTTTGTACTTCCCCTTCTGCAGTATTGTTGTGCGGTGTGGAATCCGCATGAGCTGGGACTGACGGATATAGAAAATGTTCAGATATGGACAGCTCGTTTTGTTTTATAGAGAAATAGTGGAGAGAGTACGACGAACGTGACACGTGAATTCAGATGGCAATCTTTAAAACAATCTTCAGAATCTCCTCGAAAAATTTATCAACTTTCTCCTCCGATTAGTAAAATGTTTTGTTGGCGTCTACCTACGTAGGAAAAAATAATCATTATAGTAAAATAAGAGAAATCATAGCTCGCATAAAAAGATTTAAGTGCTCATCTTCCCGCGTGTCATTCGAGAGTGGAACGGTAATTGTACAGTTGTTATCTAGATGTGGATACAAGAAAATCAGTTCCGTGTCTTGTGAACTTTGAATAATGATTAGAGTGATGTGATCGTTGTGTTGTTCCTTCAGTACATTTGACAGCAATTAATCCTGAACAATAATCACGGTTTCTCTATTATGTGAACTGTATTGTAGTACCTAACAATCCCATTTTTAGAGTGTGGTCATCTTTTTGCAACGTGAGCTCGTGCTGTCACCTGGCGTGCTACAGCGTAGACTGCAAGTGCGAATATTTAAAATTGTAAGTAGGCTGTTTAGGTTTTTTTTATTGGTAACGCCGCCGCCACGTAGCGCTCTGTATAAAAATCACTGGCTGTGCTGTGTGCAGTCTGTGGCTGGTTTGCATTGTTGTCTGCCATTGTAGTGTTGGGCAGCGGCAGCTGAATGCTAACAGCGCGTAGCGTTGCGCAGTTGGAGGTGAGCCGCCAGCAGTGGTGGACGTGGGAAGAGAGATGGCGGAGTTTTGAAATTTGTAATAACTGGTGTCATGAACTGATATATATATTATGACTATAAAGGTAAATGCATTGTTTGTTCTCTATTAAAATCTTTCATTTGCTAACTGTGCCTCATTAGTTAGTGACTTCCGTAGTTTGAATCTTTTAGTTAGCTGGCGGTAGTGGCGCTCGCTGTATTGCAGTAGTTCGAGTAACGAAGATTTTTGTTAGGTAAGTGATTTGTGTAACGTATAGGTTAATGTTAGTCAGGGCCATTCTTTCGTAGGGATTTTAGGAAGTCAGATTGCGTTGCGCTAAAAATATTGTGTGTCAGCTTAAGCACAGTCATGTATAGTTTTTCTAAGGGGACGTTTCAAAATAACTGAATGTTCATCCTTTCCGCATGTAGAAACTTTGAACTGCAGTTATTTTAGGGACATTCTGCGGAGGAACAAAATAGGAAGTATGGAACGCGAAACGCGCAGGCTACGCCGCAGCCGGTTCCTTCAATAGAAGCGACAACCCGATGCGCCAGGGAGAAGTCGCAGATACGTATTCATAGCTGTGGTCGGGGTATTACCATTGTGCGCCGGCTGCGCGCGCAGAACAATACCGGGATTCCTTGAGGCGAGGCGGCCTAGCTCCTCTCTCTGCCCAGGCTGCCCCCACCCACGCACGCCCCTGATACATTGAATCACGTAAGCGATAAGCCAGGGAAGATTTCGTACCATCATTTTGTTTTCAATAACAGCTATTGCAAGGTTTTGAACATGTGAAAGATGACAGCTTTTCATCACACTGCGCATTATTCACGTTGATTATTTATACAACATACATGACCGATTACGGAATACTCGGTCCATCATCAGTTATACCTGTACACAATGAAAGAATGAGAAGCAACAACGAAAATGCTCCTGTTTATTAATTTTGTGTAAGCGATAGACCTACAAGAAGCGCAATTCCAAACTGGCACAAGAGTACACACCGCTACAGGCTGTTCTTTTGCCGAACATTATCCTTGTATTGTAAAGAAGCAGGCCTGCTGGTTGGCCGTGCGGTCTAACGCACGGCTTTCCGAGCAGGTAGGAGCGCCGGTCCCCGGCACGAATCCGCCCGGCGGGCTTGTGTCGAGGTCCGGTGTGAAGGCCAGTCTGTGGATGGTTTTTAGGCGGTTTGCCATCTGTCTCGGCGAATGCGGGCTGGTTCCCCTTATTCCGCCTCAGTTACACTACGTCGGCGATTGCTGAGCAAACATGTTCTCCACATACGCGTACACCACCATTAGTCTAACACGCAAACATATGGGTTACACTCGTCTGGTGTGAAACTTTTCCTGGGGGGTCCACCGGGGACCGAATCGCACAATAACCCTGGGTTGGGTGTGTGGCGGCGGAGGTGTGAAGTGGACTGCGGTAGTCGTCGTGGGGTTGTGGACCACTGCGGCTACGGCGGGAACGGAGCCTCTCCTTCGTTTCTAGGTCCCCGGTTAAAATAAATACAATAACATACAATTGTAAAGAAAATTTATATATTATTATAATATAAAACGAGCGGACCTGACATGAAGCAATAAGGGTTCTACATACAGTAAGCAAAGGAATTTGGCTCTCTTCTAGAAGCAGTGTACCGTAGTTCGCTGGACGTGCAAAGAGTTGCTAGTAGCTGGGAAAAAAGTGTAAGCCATTCCTGTTTTTGAAGGGTAGTCGAACAGAGGCGTAAACTATCGACCTGTGTCTGTGACGTCGGTCTAATGCAGAATTTTGGAACATGTTTCATTTTCTAATATCATGACATTTCTGGAGAGAGAAAATTTCCTCTATAGGAATGAAAAAGGGTTCCGAAAACAACGATCGTGTGAAACACAGTTCGCCTTGTTCGACCGCAAGACTCAGAAAGCAGTACAGACGCACAGGTAGATGTCGTCCTCCTAGACTTCCGGAAGGCGTTCAACACAGTTTCACGCCGCCTTAGAAAAAAACAAAATCCGAGCCTACGGATTAGGACGACGGCTGTGTGGCTGGATTGAAGACCTGCTAGCAAACAGAACACACCATGTTATTTTGGATGGAAAGTGGTCTCCATACGTAAGAGTAACTTCGGGTTAACACAAGGAACCTTTCTGCACTATTACTTTTCACAATGTAACATTCTGCGTGGTGTCTGTTTGTTCTATATCGTGTCTCCCTACCACTTTCGCGCAACGACGCTCTGAGCATGTTTTTTTAGGGAATTGACTAGTTTGAATCTGGGACCTGTTGCTGGTAAGGAGACGCCAGACCACACATGACATGTAGAATTCAGAAGAGTTCAGTGAGACTAGCGATGATATAACCAAATACTTAATGACTTCAGCGTCAGCTCCACTGCACTCCATGTAAAAGAATCTTAGTACTAACTAAATTTAGGGGTTCAAGGCTTTCCTATTTTTAGTTAGCTGGTAAAATAGCGTCGAAAAAGCAGTTAAGTTTACCATTGGAAATTTTATCTTCTCACAAAACATTGTTTGTAAATTGCACTATTGTCAAAGGAGATGTTTTAATACAGTATGGTAAAAACCAACTGCGTTCAACAAAAATGTGAACAAATATTTCCTGAATGGGTTTCCAAGTTCTACAGTGGTTTGAAAGATGACCTATGCCATATCACATCTATAATCTAGGTTTAAATGAAGTTTCACAAAAGAGAAAACTATCAAAATGGTCTACAGTGACCCTCAATTATCTTTAATTACTTAATCTAACTTGTCGTAAATTACAGAGGCTGATGTGGCTTCTCAATAACTATATAACAGAAAAATCATCGCTTTCAGATTCTTACTTCAAGTGGCAAATGTGAACACCATGAGCTTTAATTGACGATCGACACTGGTGTTACGCAAAAAAGGGGTGTAACAGATGAGACTTCTGCAGTTCTGAGTGAAGCTTTATGCGCTGTTATGGGGTATTGCGTGCGTTCATTACCTTGTCGGTGTTCGTGAGGGGGCGGCGCGCAGCACAGCTCCGTTCACCTCGCCGTCTCGGAAGCAACTCTCTCCTAACTTCTCCTTACTACAAATTACCGAAATTGGTTTTAAAAAAACTATCTGGCTATGTTTTCATCTGATCAATCAGGGTCTCAATGTTAACCTTAAGCTCCGCCTACAAAAATGGTCTATCCAATGAGAAACGTTATACTTTTCGTGGTGGGGCAATGTTTTTAAAGTTTGCAACTTAACAGAGACGCAAAAAAGTCTCAAGCTAAAACTTGCGACTGGAGTGCCCCTTTTTGTGTTATCGTATGATCTATACTGTTCTTCTGGAGAGCTCTAGCTTTCAACATGGGCTGTGGGGTGGTCCAGACGTAACAGAGACGCGAAAAAGTGTCACACTACAACTTGCCGCTGGGGTTGTCCTAGTGGTTAGCTGGTATCCAGTCTGTCCCTTATCATAGAGCCTTCTAACTTAACACGGTTCTGCTCTAGGCTTCTGTTCTCGTTTCTCCCCTCGGAATTGCGTCTGTCTCACGGTGGGAAGGTATGACATGCATTTAGGCATTGTTGTGTTAGTCTGTGGTATTCCATTTGCTGACTCGTTACTCGTATTACTTTGGTTAATTTAACGTCACGATTTATTCGGAGTTATGTGACATACTACTGGATTTGCTTATCATGTCAGTGTTTTCATGGAAGGTGTTGGATTTACCTGACACATTACATATCACCACCCTTCGAACTTAATTTTTGCACTGAATTTAGGCAATGATTGAATCGTTGTCCAAGTCAGTAAAAAAATTCTAATTTATCTAAATTTTGTTTCTTACTGTTCAGCCACGTTATTCTGTTCAATGCTAGTTTGTATTACTAATTTATATTTTTATATTCTTCCACATTTTAATTAAAAATGACAAGAGAGGAATATTTTTATGCTTTTATTAATTTTTAATTATTTTGTATCTTTATTTACGTGAGAAGTTTGTTTTTTTAGAAGTTTGTTATTGAAAGTGAGGAGTCTTTCACATCGATATTCTTAGAAATAATGATTTTATAAATGTAGTAATTAAGTAAAATCTATTCTTAACACATTTTCTAAATATCATGTACAAGTAAAATGTTTATGTTTCTAGACACTCATTTCAACATTGTTGTTGTTGTTGTGGTCTTCAGTCACGAAACTGGTTTGATGCAGCTCTCCATGCTACTCTATCCTGTGCAAGCTTCTTCATCTCCCAGTACCTACCGCAACCTACATCCTTCTGCATCTGGTTAGTGTAGTCATCTCTTGGTCTCTCACTACGATTTTTACCCTCCACGCTGCCCTCCAATACTAAATTGGTGATCCCTTGATGCCTCAGAACATGTCCTACCAACCGATACCCTTCTTCTGGTCAAGTTGTGCCACAGACTTCTCTTCTCCCCAATCCGATTCAATACTTCCTCATTAGTTATGTGATTACCCATCTAATCTTCAGCATTCTTCTGTAGCACCACATTTCGAAAGCTTCTACTTTCTTCTTGTCCAAACTATTTATCGTCCATGATTCACTTCCATACATGGCTACACTCCATACAAATACTTTCAGAAATGACTTCCTGACACTTAAATCTATACTCGATGTTAACAAACTTCTCTTCTTCAGAAACGCTTTTCTTGCCATTGCCAGTCTACATTTGATATCCTCTCTACTTCGACCATCATCAGTTATTTTGCTCCCCAAATAGCAAAACTCCTTTACTACTTTAAGTGTCTCACTTCCTAATCTAATTCCCTCAGCATCACCCAACTTAATTCGACTACATTCCATTATCCTCGTTTTGCTTTTGTTGATGGTCATCTTATATCCTCCTTTCAAGACACTATCCATTCTGTTCAACTGCTCTTCCAAGTCCTTTGCTGTCTCTGACAGAATTACGATGTCATCGGCGAACCTCAAAGTTTTTATTTCTTCTCCATGGACTTTAATACCTACTCCGGATTTTTCTTTTGTTTCCTTCACTGCTTGCTCAATATACAGATTGAATAACATCGGGGAGAGACTACAGCCCTGTCTCACTCCCTTCCCCACCACTGCTTCCCTTTCATGTCCCTCGACTCTTATAACTGCCATCTGGTTTCTGTACAAATTGTAAATAGCCTTTCGCTCCCTGTATTTTACCCCTGCCACCTTCAGAATTTGAAAGAGAGTATTCCAGTCAACATTGTCAAAAGCTTTCTCTAAGTCTACAAATGCTAGGAACGTAGGTTTGCCCTTTCTTAATCTAGCTTCTAAGATAAGTCGTAGGGTCAGTATTGCCTCACGTGTTCCAACATTTTTACGGAATTCAAACTGATCTTCCCCGAGGTTGGCTTCTACTAGTTTTTCCATTCGTCTGTAAAGAACTCGCGTTAGTATTTTGCAGCTGTGACTTATTAAACTGATAGTTCAGTAATTTTCACATCTCTCAACACCTGCTTTCTTTGGGATTGGAATTATTATATTCTTCTTGAAGTCTGAGGGTAATTCGCCTGTCTCATATATCTTGCTCACCAGATGGTAGAGTTTTGTCAGGACTGGCTCTCCCAAGACCGTCAGTAGTTCCAATGGAAAGTTGTCGACTCCGGAGGCCTTGTTTCGACTCAGGCCTTTCAGTGCTCTGTCAAACTCTTCACGCAGTATCGTATCTCCCATTTCACCTTCATCTACATCCTCTTCCATTTCCATAATATTGTCCTCAAGTACATCGCCCTTGTATAGACCCTCTATATACTCCTTCCACCTTTCTGCTTTCCCTTCTTTGGTTAGAACTGGGTTTCCATCTGAGCTCTTAATATTCATACAAGTAGCTCTCTTTTCTCCAAAGGTCTCTTTAATTTTCCTGTAGGCAGTATCTATCTTACCTCTAGTGAGATAAGCCTCTACATCCTTACATTTGTTCTCTAGCCATCCCTGCTTAGCAATTTTGCACTTCCTGTCGATCTCATTTTTGAGACGTTTGTATTCCTTTTTGCCTGCTTCATTTACTGCATTTTGATATTTTCTCCTTTCATCAATTAAATTCAATATTTCTTCTGTTACCCAAAGATTTCTACTAGGCCTAGTCTTTTTACCTACTTGATCCTCTGCTGCCTTCACTACTTCATCCCTCAAAGCTACCCATTCTTCTTCTATTGTATTTCTTTCCCCCATTCCTGTCAATTGCTCCCTTATGCTCTCCTTGAAACTCCGTACAACCTCTGGTTCTTTTAGTTTATCCAGGTCCCATCTCCTTAAATTCCCCCCTTTTTGCAGTTTCTTCAGTTTTAATCTACAGGTCATAACCAATAGATTGTGGTCAGAGTCCACATCTGCCCCTGGGAATGTCTTACAATTTAAAACCTGGTTCGTAAATCTGTCTTACCATTATATAATCTATCTGAAACCTGTCAGTATCTCCAGGCTTCTTCCATGTATACAGCATTCTTTTATGATTCTTGAACCAAGTGTTACCTATGATTAAGTTGTGCCCTGTGCAAAATTCTACCAGGCGGCTTCCTCTTTCATTTCTTTGCCCCAGTCCATATTCACCTACTACGTTTCCTTCTCTCCCTTTTCCTACTACCGAGTTCCAGTCACCCATGACTATTAAATTTTCGTCACCCTTCACTATCTGAATAATTTCTTTTATTTGATCATACATTTCTTCAATTTCTTCGTCATCTGCAGAGCTAGTTGGCATATAAACTTGTACTACTGTAGTAGGTGTGGGCTTCATATCTATCTTGGCCAAAATAATGCGTTCACTATGTTGTTTGTAGTAGCTTACCCGCATTCCTATTTTCCTATTCATTATTAAACCTACTCCTGCATTACCCCTATTTGATTTTGTGTTTATAACCCTGTAGTCACCTGACCAGAAGTTTTGTTCCTCCTGCCACCGAACTTCACTAATTCCCACTATATCTAACTTTAACCTATCCGTTTCCCTTTTTAAATTTTCTAACATACCTGCCCCATTAAGGGATCTGACATTCCACGCTCCGACCCGTAAAATGCCAGTTTTCTTTCTCCTGACAACGACATCTTCTTGAGTAGTCCCCGCCCGGAGATCCGAATGGGGGACTATATTATCTCCGGAATATTTTACCCAAGAGGATGCCATCATCATTTAATCATACAGTAAAGCTGCATGCCCTCGGGAAAAATTACGGCTGTAGTTTCCCCTTGCTTTCAGCCGTTCGCAGTACCAGCACAGCAAGGCTGTTTTGGTTATTGTTACAAGGCCAGATCAGTCAATCATCCAGACTGTTGCCACTTCAACTACTGAAAACGCTGCTGCCCCTCTTCAGGAACCACACGTTTGTCTGGCCTCTCAACAGATACCCCTCCGTTGTGGTTGCACCTTCGGTACGGCTATCTGTATCGCTGAGGCACGCAAGCCTCCCTACCAGTGGCAAGGTCCATGGTTCATTGGGGGGGGAGGTCAACATTGTTACATGTTACACTAACAAATAAGAATTATTTCCAAGAGTTGCTTTGACAAAGAAATATACTTACACAGGTATTGAGATATTATCCTAACAAATAGTACAAATGTTATAAAAAAGAGAAAACATCTAACAAGATACTTTTTTCTTTGTTTTGTATAAGGAGAAAATAAGTAAAATATAGTTATTCTTTTATTTTTATGAGGAGAAAATAAGTGGCATTTTGTTTCAGTGTTTATTATGCCTTACTTTTGTTCTTTATGTACTGTCCATTTCAGAACTAATGACTTATTTTTATCGATAGTCCATTTGTTACTTAAGTCCATAGTCAATGACTGTTATTTTGTAGTTTATTAGCTGTCTGGTGTGCTTAACTTGTTTAGTTTTTCACACGTTTTTTTTGCACAATTCCTACATTACATAATTTGATTTCACACATTCACACAATCCTATGAATGTTTAAGCATGAGGTTGGCGAATGTTTTTGCACGTGGGTGACGGACTTGAGCGAGATGGATGTGGGCAAGTACTTGATGTACAGCTTTGTTCGTCGTCCCTTGTTGGCTTTGCAAGTGTGTGTTGCTGTTGTGGAGGTCCCATAATGGAATGGAGCTGTGAGTGCAGAATCTGGTGGTTTACTGGCTTTGTATGCGTGAAAGTCATCTTTACGTGTCGCTGAAAGCGGTCGTTTTTCGTTGTAATGCTTCGCAGATGACTAGTTTACAATAGGATAGTGATTTGGGAAGGTATGTCGTCTATTCTTCACTCATCTTCTTTCTTGTTCTCAATCTTGCGAATCTTCAACTTCTGTTCTTCCTGCTTTTTCTCTGCTTCTTGGTTCTTCTCTGGGCAGGATATGGAAATATTTATTGATAACTAGTCGCTTTGAAGTTCTCCTCTTAGTAACAGTTTGATAAATTGCTTGGGCATGTCATTTTTACTTTGTGGAAATTTTTCTTCAGTTTCGTGCATCAGCGTGCTGTTTAATAGCAGTAGTGTGACTTTTACACATATTTTTTGCCAGTGGTGGCTTGCCCAAGCGATCTTCTCGTCGGGCCGTTTTTTTAAGTACAGTAACTGGAGGTAGTGGTGTAGTGCTATGTGGCATTTCATTTATTACTTCTTGAAAATCCTTAAGGTATAAATCGCAAGTGTTGTGTCTTTTGCCAGCATATAATCGGCATAAAGTGCCTAGGTCCTTCATAGATCGTTCTGCTGGATTTACGCTAGTTTGTACTTAGATATGTAGATGGGTTTTATTTTGTGTTGTTTTAACGTGTTCTGCCATTGCACTGATTTCTATTGTAAAGCATTATCTGAAATTATTCGTTCCACTCGACCTACTTGTCTGAGAAAATCTTGTCTAAATGCTTTACTTATAGTAAGACCTGTTGCCCGTTTTAATGGTGTCAAGGTAACATATTTAGAAGTAAGTTCCAAAACGACAAATATGAAAACATATTCATTTTTTGCGTGTGGGAGGGGCCCCATCAGATCTGTTGCAGCTATTTGTTTTAATCTTTTTAGGGATTATTGGAAACAGGTGGTTTGGTTTGGAAAGTGACGTGTTTAGCCCTCATACATTTTTTGCATTTGTCTAATACTGTTCTAATTCGTCTTTCCATATTAGGAAAATGACTTGTTTGTTTTATTTTTAAAAAGCATTTCTTTGGTCCAAAGTGGCCATTACTTAAATGTGTATACCATATGTACTTATTAATTAGTTCATCTGGGATATAAATTAATCATTCATTCGTTGCAACATTTTGTCTAAAAAATAAAACATTGTTTTTTACGAGATAGTGCTGTCGAATGTCTGGAAAATCCTTACTTCTCCACTTGTGTTTGATTCCTAGTATTTCGGGATCCTTGTCCTGTTCTTTGTCTATGTTTTTCAATGCTGTCGTAATGAAGTTTTCGAAAGGTACTTGTTTCATATAGTACATTGTAAACTGGTCTTCTGCTGCTTCCAAACCTATGTTATTGCATGCACCCTGTGGACGTCGTGATAAAGCATCTGCTAATACATTCGCTGGTCCTGGTATGTGTGTAATAGTGAAGTCAAATTCTTGTAGTATTAACATCCATCTGGGTAACCTCCCATGAGTTAGTTTGGCGGATAACAGAAATTCTAATGCTTTGTGGTCAGTGTATACTTTTGCTTTTCTTCCGAATAGGAAGTATCGAAAACTGAATAGTTTTTCTCGCTTTTTGTGAGTACCCGACTGGCAAATGCAATTGTTCTATATGATCTATGCCCTGCCTGTTCATATTCTTGCAATAAAACAACTCCTAAACCTGTTTTCGCGCCATCAGTGGCCATACAAAAATTTTGTATTGGATCAGGATGTGCTACAATCGGTGCTGTTATTAGTGAGTTTTTCACTTATAATAATTCATCATTGGCTTGTTGATCCCATACCCATGGTGTGTTTTTTCCAGTCAATGCACATAGGCGTGGTGTTGCGAGAGAGTCGATCCAAATAAATTTTTTATAGGATCCGGTGAGACCTAGAAATCCTCTGAGAGTTTTCTTATTATATGGAGTACAGAATTCTTTGATTGCCGTTAATTTTTCTGGGTCGGGCATTACCCCTTTCTCTGAAATTATGTGTCCTCGAAATTTGACCTCTCGCCTTTCAAATTTGGATTTTGTTATATTTACTGTGACTCCACGCTCTTTCATGACCTGTAAAAACTGATTTAATGTGTCGTTCTGATGTTCCCAAGAGGGTTCTGCTATAATCACATCATCAACATAACAAGTAATTTTTTGTAAAATTTCAGGACTGAGTATAGTATTAAATCCCCTAGTAAAAGCTGCTGATGATATGTTTAAACCAAATGGCAATCGTTTAAACTGGTAACATCTACCGAATACGATAAATGCTGTAAATTTTCTAAATTCTGGGGTCAATTCTATTTGCCAGAAATTACTCCGTAAATCAATTGAGAAGTGATAGCACTGTGGAAGTTTTGTATCAATTCCTCTAATTTTTCTGGGCGATCTGTCGCAGTGACTATGATTGTGTTGATCTGTTGATCTGTCTGGAATCAAGCTCTAACCTGATGCTCCCATCTCGTTTTTGTACAATATGGAGCGGGCTGTTATATGTGGAGGTAGCTCGTTCAATAATATCGTCATCTAACATTTTAGATATCTCCTGGAATACTTTATTCCTGTTGCTTAATGGGATTGTATAGGGTGGCACTCTAAATGGTTTGTGCTGTTTTACTTCAAACTTGTACTGAAAGTGCTTAATACTGCCAGTCTTAGGTACAAATACCTCTGCTTTATCTCGTAAAATACCCTCTAATTCTCTTTTACTGTGTTCCGTAATACGTTGAACGTCTTGCAAATATTTCGTCGATTTCTTTATGAACTTCTAACATGAGTTGAGGCGATATGCCCTTTTGTGCATACCATTCTAATTCTTCATCCTCTTTATCTCGCGTCATTCTTAATTGTTTGTTTATAACTAGTATTTCTTCTAATTTTAGCTTTTGCTCAAAGAGAAGTGTGACATTCCCGAATGTTATGCTACCTTTCCCCATATCTATTATCGTTCATCTCTCATTTAAAAAATCTGCACCTATAATCAAAACTACAGTTAGTTTAGGTATAATCACGAAGTTGGCTTTGATCTTTTCACCTTGCCACGAAAGAGTTAACTTTGTTTTTCTCGTAACTTCCGAAGAATTGTTTCTAATAGGACCCCTTGTTTTAATCCTACGTGTTTTCAGAACTGGCAATTCCTCATTGGGATTACACCACATGAATAAATTTTCTGAGATCGCAGTCAGTTCACTTCCGCCATCAATTACATTATTGACTGGGATATGCTTTACCATGGCCTTCACAATTGGTTGAATTTGAAAGGGTTGGTTCTGTTCTTCTTCTTCTTGCATCAACGAATCCTCCACTGAATCATACATGAGTCTTTTTAGGAATTTCCGTTGTGAATTTGAACTTTCTGTAGGATAAGCTTCGATTGCTACTTCTCTCTCTTTTATTTCCTCTTCCCTATTTCTTCCTTCATTTACGCTTTCTTCTACATCCTCTACTTTTTCCTCATCCTCGTCTATCTTCTCCTTCTTCGTCGCTACTTCCACATAATCGCATCTAAATGTTCTAATTATCGCTTCATAATTTCCTTCATTATATACGTTGGGTTGTTTGCCCACTCGTAACTTATTTTCAACTTCTGTCGACTGCGCATTATCCTCATTGAATTCGCTTTCCTTGGTTTCCATCTCAAATAGCTCTGCAATACTCATTACTTCGTCCTTTCCTCCTACATTCGTTGTGGATGCCTCTGGTAATTCATCTTCCTCATCAGTATTCTCCGAATTAATTTCGTCCCAACACAATATTGTTATTTTCTTGTCTTCGTATTCATCTGGTCCCTGCAGATTTGTTTCTTCCTTCTTCCTTCTTCTCTTCTCGTGATAAGATTTTTACTTCTCTGTTCAAGGTGCTGCAATTGTCCTGGGTCGGTTCGTCATTCTCTTTGGCATGGGCGCTTAGTTGTCAATTCGAACGTTTTTCGGGTTTTGGTGGTCTTACCTCTTCTGTCTGTATTCGATTTTCTTGTTCAGCTTGTTGATAGTGGTTTCTTGGTTGATAATTTGTCGGTCTATTGGTTCTCCAGTACCCGTTCCAGTTGTCGTTATTCCCTCTGCAATTGTTGTTGCCGTTCCTGGGTGAATTATAGTTACTGCCATATTCTCTTCTAAATCCATAACCGGTTCTTTGTTGAAATCTGTTGTCGTTTCTTGGTGCGAAGTTATCACGTGCTTCGTAATTATTTTTTCTTCGTACTGTGTCTTGTGGATTCCACTGCTTTTTGCTTTCGTTTTCACGTGCGCTTCTTCTTTTTCTTGCGTCATCTTCCGAAAGTATGAACTCTAGTTCCCTTAGAATACCTTTAAATGCTTCTACGTCATTGCCTCCGCGACTTACTAATGATTGCTGGTATTTCAATGGTAGCTTGATCGCGCATAATTTAATCAACTCTCCGTCACTGTATGGTACTACTAAGCATTGATTTTTCTTTGCCATTACTTCGAAAATTTCACGGGACTCTTCTCTCCTGAATTTTCAAAATATGGATTCTGTAATAATTCGTACTTCACTCTGTTCTGTGCTTCGCTCGACCAATATCGTGAGAGAAACTTCTCTCAGAAATCTTCGTACGATCGGCATGTCGCTGCAATATTCTGCATGGTTTCTGTGACTGTTCCTGGCATGTGTACACATATAAAGTCTAATTTATGTGCTAGCGTCCAATGTTCTGGTAATCCTACTCGGAATTGATCAATAAAAGTTCGTGGATGTAATGAGTTTCTTTCTCAAAAGTGATGAAATTTTCTGACTGTGAGGAAATGATCGTTGTTGTACTTCGTCATAGTTCCATATTAAATTCGCGATTCTTCGCCACTTTTGTTTCTGATCATTTCTCCCGTCGTTCTTTCCGGTTGTGGTAGATCCATTGGATATTGTCCACTGTAACTTTCACCTACCCTTGCGTAGTATCGTTGGAGTGGTACGCAATAATTTTCTTCCATCGGCTGTGAACGTGTAGCTGAATGTATTGCACTGTACTCTTCGTGACCTGACTTTCCATTGTCACGTATTGGTTGGGTATCTTGTCTGGCTAACCTTGCTGCTTCATTGCACGATCTACTTTCCGCCCGTGATTGGAATCGCAAATGCGTAATATCTTCGTCAATTGCTTGTTTTTCCGGTGATGTTACAGATACGGATGTGGTTGCAGACTATATAACAGAAAAATCATCGCGTTTCAGATTTTTACTTCAAGTGTCAAATGTGAACACCATGAGCTTTAATTGACGATCGACACTAGTGTTACGCAAAAAAAGGGGTGTAAAAGATGAGACTTCTCCAGTTCTGAGTGAAGCTTTATGCGCTGTTATGCAGCATCGCGTGCGTTCATTACCTTGTCGGTGTTCGTGAGGGGGCGGCGTAGCAGCACAGCTCCGCTCACCTCGCCGTCTCGGAAGCAACTCTCTCCTAACTTCTCCTTACTACAATTTACCGAAGTTGGTTTAAAAAAAAAAAAAAAAAAAACAATCTGGCTGTGTTTTCATCTGTCCAATCAGGGTCTCAATGATAACCTTAAGCTCCGCCTACAAAAATTCTGTCTATCCAATGAGAAACGTTATACTTTTCGTGGTGGGGCAATGTTTTTAAAGTTTGCAACGTAACAGAGACGCGAAAAAGTCTCACACTACCACTTGCCGCTGGGGTTGTCCTAGTGGTTAGCTGGTGTCCAGTCTGTCCCTTATCATAGTGCCTTCTAACTTAACACGGTTCTGCTCTCGGCTTCTGTTCTCGTTTCTCCCCTCGGAATTGCGTCTGTCTTACGGTGGGAAGGTATGACATGCATTTAGGCATTCTTGTGTTAGTCTGTGGTATTCCATTTGCTCACTTGTTACTCGTATTACTTTGGTTAATTTAATGTCACGATTTATTCGGAGTTATGTGACATACTACTGGATTTGCTTATCATGTCAGGGTTTTCATGGAAGGTGTTGGATTTGCCTGACACCCTACAACAATATATTAAGTGAAGTGGTGGAAAACGATTGAAATTCCATGAGGATTTTCGGGGACGATGCTGTAGTGTACAGAGAAGTTGCAATGCTAGAAAATTGTAGCAGAACACATGAAGAGCAGAGAAGGCTCTGCACTTGATGAAGGGATTGGCAGTTGCCCTTCAACATAAAGAAGTTTGTGTATTGGCACAAAATGACAGACAATACAATTAACGTTATAATTACACGATTTATAAACAATCACGGGAAGTATTCACATCTGTAGTGAAATGAAATGATCGTGTGGCATTAATGAACGGGAGTTCACACCAGGGGAAGTTTGGGCGCCGAGTTGCAGTTTTTTCAGTTGACGCCACACTAGGATGACGAAGACAACCGAACACCCAGTTCCTCAGCGGAGAAAAATCTCCTGCGGTGCCGGGAATCGAACCCGGGTTGGCTGTCTGATGGTCAGACACGCTGACCACTCAGGTAGGTGTATGAGTATTGGTCGATTAGAATTGGAAAGACCTCGTTAGCTATTCGTAGGTAAGGAACGTGCCACATACATTCTTTGGAGGAATCCTCTGGAAATGTAGATCACCCACAAAGGCAGTGGCTTACAAATCACTCGTTCGTCCAATACTTGAATACTGCTTGTCAGTATACGATCTGTACGAACAAGATACAAATTAGAACAGCGCGTTTTCCTATGGGTTGGTTTAGCAAAAGGGAAAGTGTCGCGAGGAATGTCATCCAACTCTAGTGTCAGACGATGCAAGAGGAGTATTTTCTATTAGGTTCAACTTTTGACAGGAGTCCATACATTAAAACTATTTGTTTTCATTCATGGCTTTCAAAATCGGTTATATGAAGAAAATCAAATAAAATGTCTTAAGAGGGGTTGTGGAAACATTTAACATTGTGCTACGTAACAATAGCAGTAATAACACCAATTTCAAAGAGTTTTGGATGACTGTAAACAGAAATAAGCCATTAGCGATGGAAATGGTTAGTGCACCCACTTCACGTAACCTAATTTTATAGAGGAAGAAGACAGAGAATACGGATAATTTTACTTATCTTGGTAGTCACAGGTGATGGGAGTGCTCATCTTGAGGTTCTGAACAAGGTAACCTAAGACCTTCAGTCTAGATGGAGGAGTTGTCTAGGATGACGTTCCTCTAAGAGCTACACTGGCCATGTTCGAAACCTTCCCTTCTGTCTTCCATGTCCCATAGTCTTGAGAGCTGTGTCACAACCAAGAGACATGTTAGTCAACCAAAACCTTGTGAAATTAAATTACTTAGTAACTAGTTTATTTTTTCCGTCTTAAGCTTTATGCAAAAGACGGAAAAAGTGCTAATAACTGATTGTAATAGCTGCTGCGTAAGATGATCCCGCCAACAAGTATATTACATTGATTGAATTCTTCTTTGGTTCTTAGCAGAACATGATAATTATATTAATTTCTTACTTGTTTTCTGCAAAAGGTGAGGGGAGACAAGCAGACCAAACATTAACAATCCTCAAACTATGAAGCTGCCGGAGGAGGTTAGGGAACAACTTGTCAGTATAACGAACGACGATCAAGAAGTGGTGATTGGGCTGGAACATTTACATTTTCTCAGTGTGGTTAAACGCATCTTGCGAACTTCACAGAACGAGAGGAGTGGTGGCCAGCAAATTAATCGGATCAGCCCTGGAGGCATAACTTCCGTTGCAGGCGAGAGCATGGCTGAAGCCACTCCATACCCATCTGCGACCCATTCAGCTATGTGTGGTGACTGAGAACTACCTGGCAGTGTCGACCTGTCGCATCTCCTGCAAAGAGTGTTTTTAATAGCTCACTTGCTCGTGGAACCGATGCACACAGATCACGGACTCGACAGTAAGTCAGTTTCCTACACACTGGTGAGAGGGTCAGGGCAGATCCGCTTGGTGTGCGGCTTAGTGGACTCGTGGACTGGTTGCCCTGACTGCACCCACATTTTGACATGCCAGATTCTAGCTGAGAGGTAAATGTCCAGTTTACTTAATCACCACGTCGTAGGAAGCAATTAGTGTATTTTATACATTTTTTATGTATGACTGTTGATTAGAAGTTTTAATGAACAGCCAGTAACTGAAGTGTGATTACATACATTTTTCTTGCGTGTGACAGATTATAGATTTGTAATGTTTTATTAGCCAGTTTTAATTATTAGCACGTTGTGGATAGCAGTTCCAAGGTGTTCCTTTCCCCACATATCCCGTGAATTTAAAAACATAGTTTCTTCTAAATTTAATAATCTTACACATATATTAGCACTTTTAACATCCAAACCCTCATTGAAACTGTCAAATTATAGAACCTTACTACAGAACTCAACAGACAGAAAATCCAAATCCTTGTACTTAAGAGACTACATTCACTGATTTGGAAACGACGGACTACAACAACTACCATATCTTTAAAGGCAAAACAGGCAAGAAAATATTCAAACGAGCTGTATTGTTTGGTGGGGCCTTTATTGTGAATAAAGACATCCTTGACTCTGTTACAGAGTAAATCAAATTAGCAACTGACTAATAACCGTGTGAATTAAACACTTGGACGAAACATACCCACTATTAATGTTCATGCACCTACTAACATTAACAACATAAAAGAATCTGAGAATACTGGAAACTTTTGGGACCACTAGAAGTTTAAATACCCAAAATTCCGAATCATTAGGTGAAAATTCTTCTCGGTGATTTCAACGCACAAACTGGCAAAGAGAGAAAATATAAAAAACAGTCGGCAGTTGCCCTGCGCACAAATTCACGAACAAGAACAGCGTCAGACTCATAGAGTTGTGCCATCGAAACAAACTAAAAATCATGCCAACAGCACTTTGAAGGAACCCTAAGAAATAAAAATCGTGGCTATTCCCAGTCCTTCAACAAGGTGAATTCCAAGTAGACCATGTTGCAGTGTCCTGAGCTCAAGTCCACACAGGGACAAATATGTATTCTGACCACTATCCCTCAAGAGGCACAATTCACACCAAAAAGGAAACTCCGAAAGAAAACAGCGGTAATTCCAGTAATCAGAAATTACAAAAGTATGGGAAAAACAACCTACAAACAACGCGAGAGACTTTCAAACTAAAATTAGATAGAAAACAAGAGAACTGATCCCATTAAACAAAAAATCCAAACACTCATTTGGAATTGTGATAATGCAATAAAAGAGAGACAACGAGCCTCCTTAAACTACAACTGTGACAGACGAGGACCCACACAACAGAAAATTTTTGAAGTAAAAAAACATACAGCTAAAACATTTAGAGAAACTAAAAGAAAGCATCTCAATGAACACCTAAGATCCACTGGAGAAGACTTTAGGTGCTACAAAACACATGACTTTTACAAAACGCTTGTAAATGAAATCAAAGAACGCACTCCACGAAACCTCTGTTTCAGGAAACAAAATGGGAAATTGGCACTAACTAGCAATGAAATTGTCAAGAATTGGCCAAATATTTCTCACAAATTCTAAACTGTTCACAACCAAGTACGAGGTTCCCAAGACTAGAACCAGAACACACGAATGAAACTTCACTACCGCCAATTCGGTAATAAGTTTATAGACATATTACAAATCCCAAAAATAATACGTCAAAGGGACAAGATGGAATTGTAGCTGAGCTACTGAAGACCCTTCGTCGAAAATTCTTAAAAGAGATCACTCAAATCATCCAAAAAAATTGGCAGTCAGAAAATATTTAGCTGGATTGGAAAGGTGCACTAACTCATTCAATGAACAAAAAGGGAGAGAGATCAGATGTAAAAACTACAGACGTATTTTACCTCTGCCGGTCACTTACGAAATTTTATCTGTCTGTCTCTTAAAGAGGCGACAAGAAATATTGGAACATACAATTTCAGATTATCAAACAAGCTTTCGACATAATAGATCGTGCCAGGAACAGTTCTTTAATCTTAAAACTGTTTTAAAAATGAAAGCAACCAGTTCGAAACCAATAGTCTGTACATTCGCTGACTTAAAAAAAAAGCATACTATTCTATAGACAGACAGTCAGAAGAACGTGGACTGGACACCAACACGGCGAAACCGATCGACCAAACACTGACAGAAACCAAATCAAAAAGTACATTCACAAATGAAATTTCGGAACCATTCTTACTTAAAACAGGAGTAAGCCAAGGACATGGGATCTCGCCATTATTATTCAACATTGTGTTAGACAAAGTAATGAAAAATGGGAAACAGAACTAAGGAAACAAAACTTTTGGGTGCCAACTCAAGTAGGAGAAGGTACAGGAAAATTGAACGTTCTAAATTTAGTGTTTACATATGTCTTAGCGATTCTAATCGACACTGAAGAAACAGTAGTAAAACAAATCGGGATCCTCGAAGAACGTACAGATAAGGTTGGACTGTAAATCTCCTTTGACAAGACTGAGTTCATCTGTTCCATGTTAGATACTCTGAAATTTAAAACAAATTATCCTGAATTCTACAGACTCTATCACTTAAAGTGAAATTATTGAATCAACAGGACTCAAAGAAAGGTCAAAAACAGATTGCATAAAATTAATAAAGTTTCTGGACTCGTTCAAAATTTGGATAAGAACAAATGCCTGTCAAAAGGAACTAAAATCAGACACTACAACACATTAATCAGACCGACAGTCACATAAGCACACTTTCATTGAATCTAAAACTAGGCATTCAAGAAATTATGAAAGTAGAGAGATAGATTATTAGACAATTTCTGGGACAACACAATACACACAAGATGGATACAGACTGATAGCTATCGAGACAACAGGAAAAAGTATGAAACAACGAAATTCACAAAAGAAAGAGACGAATGAAGTTCTATGGACACCTAGACAGATTACCCGGAAACAGGCTAACTAAGCGTATATTACACTACGTGACATCTCTTAAAGCATCGGTATCCTGGGTAACTGAAGTTAAGAAGGACTTGACAAAAGAAAAATTGACATAACAAACACATCAGACAGAATCACATTTCAGAAGCAAAAGTGACAAGTGGAAGTTTACTCCAGAGATGGAACCAAAACCACACCGATCAAAGGGGACGTAAGGAAGAAAGAAGGCCATTTGGGAGAAAATGAAGAAATATTGGCAAAATAAGAAGAACCTTAAGAAAGATTGAAAATCGCCTGCTTATCGTTCTCCAATGGAGGCATTCGCTGATAATAATAATCTCAGGTTGATCACTATCAGTGTGTGTTAATAAAAATAAACAATGTAGTATAGCATTAGTTTTAAAAAGGTGTATTCGCAATAATATGTTTAAATAATCAAAAAAAGTTAGTTAATTCTTATGGAAGGAATTAGTAGAGGATGGAACTTGCGATTTGCACAGCCGTTCAATGGTTTGGCAGTGTTAAATGATTGGTTAATAGTTAATTAGTGGATATTTTATGTTTATAAAACGTTTTACGTGTGATTCCCTAAAGCATAGACTGGACATTCTCATAGCAATAAAAATCTAATTAACGTAACTTGCAAGTATTCAGTTCCAGATTGTAATCCGAAGGCGACCTTGGCGTTGCAACAATTACTGCTGATATTGTGCGCATACTATATGCAGTGTTGGTGTTTCCATGTACAGTAGAGCACAAAGATGGTAGTTAGGGTTGAGAGCCACACCCAACTTTTTTTTTATTTCCTCTGAAACGTCGATCCCTAGCTAGGATTGTTCTACCTTTGCTCATGCCTGACGATCTTAGACTAGTTTGTCCGTCCAACCCAGAGATGCAGGTACAATTTTCACATTCATACATAAATATATCACAATGGGATTATAATACTTCTTGTAATATCAGTTTTACGTGATCGTACCGAGTCAATCGCAACTTTCGTCCACTTCCTTTTAATACATGCCATAACGGTCTGCAGACTTGTTCGCGAGTGCTTGTAAATATATAGCCCTAGTTTACCTGTGGAAAAACGTACCTGCTAGACTTCATACGCAACAAATTATGTTCCAGTAGAGTCTACTACGTTGAACTACGTAAAAAAATCTACTTCGTTACGTGTATAGAGAGTAAACACACTTTCATAATGGGCTTCATGCATGTCGGAAAGATTAATATGCAACTACTACTGTTTTTCCACAAAAACTGAATACGATTAGAGTTGTCTGGTTCGAGAACTAGGAATTTGAAATACTATGCGTCGGAAATTCGAGTCCTCCCTAGGGCATGTGTATGTGTATGTGTGTGTGTGTGTGTGTGTGTGTGTGTGTGTGTGTGTGTGTTGTTCTTAGCGTAAGTTACTTTAAGTAGTATGTAAGTATAGGGACCGATGACCTCAGCTGTTTGGTCTCTTAGGTATCCTCACATACACATTTTTGAAATAGCACGTTAATGTTGGAAGGAGTTACTGACAATGTTATATGAAAAAGTCGTAATTTAACTGCAGTGTTTGAAAATATACGGGGTTGTAATTATTTCACACAAATTGTCAATGTATCTGCTCCACCACCTCTGGATCTTGACGGTTTGTCTATGTATTCTCATGGCAATACAGAGAAAAATTAATAAACTCTGTCAAAGTATATCATATCATACAGAAAGAATTTCAGCCCTTCTTCTTTGTTTCACCACCCACACTACGAAAACGTTTGAATAACAAGTAATTTTATGAAATGATATTTAGGATACCAGGGACTGTAGTACTGTACTGTGTTTGACAACTTAAAATAAGTCCGTCGACAATTAAACACCTTTCCCTTTTTCGTTTTGTTCTTAATCCACTTAAATGGACTGAAGCGCTTTCACTATAGACCGATTCAAATGCTTCATTTAACTACGTAACATTTTATTGCTCTGCCTCAATCATAACGAGACTCTATATGTATATGTGTCCCTCGTGGTGCTGTCGAAAAACATGGATTTGTAAGTGGCATGGTGGCAGTCTGCGTCCGATGCACCGCTCTCAGCCCGATTCTCTCCACTGCCGCATCAGTGGCAGCAGCAATAGCGGGGACTGTGGTGACAGTTGTGGTGTTTCAGACGACGTCGCCCTCTCCGTATGAATCGTTGCCGTTCTGCGGGCAAGCCCTCTTCCTGAATGACAAGATATGCGACGCGGCTTATGATATAGCACGGCCGAGTGAACAGTATGTCAGTCCTCTTAGGCGCTAGTCGCATAGGGCCGTTGAGAGCCTTTATGGCGTCGTAAATCATGGCCCTCTTGAATCCACAGAGCCTATATTCGCGTGTCAGTCTTGGGATCCTGTCCAGCACGGCAGAACGAGCAAACCGCGATCTCGAATGCCACGGTTCTGCCGTCGTCGAACACGCATTGGCAGACGCTTTTATTTCCTGCAGGAGGCATAATACGGACTTCTCGTTCAGAGGAGATTTCTGTACGAGGAGCACGCTCCGTAAATCGTGGATTTAAACAGACTATATACTGAAGTGACAGAAGTCATGATGTAGCAGTGTGTACATACACAGGTGGACGTAGAATTGCGTACAGAAGGGCAGTCCTTTGGCGAGGCTGTCATTTATATTCAGATGATTCATTTGAAAAGGTTTCGAGCGATATTATGGCCTCACGGCGGGAATTAAGAGACCTTGAACGAGGAATGGTGGTGGGAGATAGACGCATGGAACATTCCATTTCGGGAATCATTAGTAAATTAAGTATTCCGAGAACCACAGTGTCAATAGTTTAGCGAGAATACCAAACTTCAGCCATTACTTCTCACCACGGACAATGCAGTAGCCGACGGCTTTCATTTAACGACCAGGAGCAGCGAAATATGGCGTTAATGTGCTATGACAGCAGACGACCGACGCGATTGCTTTTGCTAACAGCACGACATTGCCTGCAGCTCCTCTCCTGGGCTCGTGACGGTATCAGTTGTACCATAGACGATTTCGAAACCGTGGCCTGGCCAGATGAGTTCCGATTTCAGTTGGTACGAGATGATGACGCGGTACACAGACATGAAGCCATGGCCCCAAGTTGTCAACAAGGCACAGTGCAAGTTGGTGGTGGTTTCATAATGTAGTAAGCTGTATTTATATGGAATGGACTGAGGCCTCTGGTCCAGCTGAACTGATCATTGACTTGGAGACCATTTTCAGACGTTCATGTTCCCAAACAAGGATAAAATGACGATGCGCCATGCCACATGGCAACAACTGCATGCGACTGGTTCGAGGAACTTCTGCATCTATATCTACATCCATACTCCGCAAGCCACCTGACGGTGTGTGGCGGAGGATACTTTGAGTATCTCTATCGGTTCTCCCTTCTATTCGAGTCTCGTATTGTTCGTGGAAAGAAAGAATGTCGGTATGCCTTTGTGTCGGCTCTAATGTGTCTGATTTTATCTTCATGGTCTCTTCGCGAGATATACGTAGGAGGGAGCAATATACTGCTTGACTCCTCGGTGAAGGTATGTTCTCGAAACTTCAACAAAAGCCCGTACCGAACTACTGAGCGTCTCTCCTGCAGAGTGTGCCAGTGGAGTTTATCATCTCCGTAACGCTTTCTCGCTGCTGTCCGTTGGATCTTCTCTATCTCTTCTATCAACCCTATCTGATACGGATCCCACACTGCTGAGCAGAATTCAAGTAGTGGGGGAACAAGTGTACTGTAACCTACTTCCTTTGTTTTCGGATTGCATTTCCTTAGGATTCTTCCAATGAATCTCAGACTGACGTCTGCTTTACCGACGATCAACTTTATATAATCATTCCATTTTAAACCACTCCTAATGCCTACTCCCAGATAATTTATGGAATTAACTGTTTCCAGTTGCTGACCTGCTATATTGTAGCTAAATGATTAAGGATCTTTCATTCTGCGTATTCGCATCACATTACACTTGTCTACATTGAGATTCAATTGCCATTCCCTGCACCATTCGTCAATTCGTTGCAGATCCTCCTGCATTTCAGTACAATTTTCCATTGTTACAACGTCTCGATATACCACAGCATCATCCTCAAAAAGCCTGAGTGAACTTCCGATGTTATCCACAAGGTTTGAGCGAACGGTTTGGCCATCCACATGTCTCCACATGAATCCCATCGAACATTTTTGGGACGTAATCGAGACGTCAGTTGGTGCACAAAACCCTGTACTGTCAACACTTTAACTGTTACGGACGGCTCTAGAGGCAGAAAGGCTCAGTAGTTCTGCGTGGGCATTCCAACGACTTGTGGAGTCCATTCCATGTCGAGTTGCTGCACGACGGGAAAAAAGAAAATCCGACATGATGTTAGGAGGGATCCTGTGAGTTTGGTCACCTCACTGTAGATGCGATACTACCACGTTGTTTGTATGGTTGCACTGGAATGCTGATCACTTGATTAACCCAGTGAGCGATTTGTGCTTTTACCAGTGGGGGGATGTCTTAGGGGCTTAGTATAATTACATATGTTACTAGCTTGGACTGTGGCGTTACCCATGGTTAAACAGTTATTTATAAATAGATGTTAATGCCGAAACTCACTATTCACGCGTATGCACTATCAGAAAAGCCATTCCTTGTTATATCTTTAAAAGTACATTATAGGTAATGCTTATTTACGAAATCATCTACATGCAGGTATATGACGGGAATTCAAAAAGTAAAGACACATTTGTGAAAAGCTGCGCTTATTCTGATGACAGAAAATTGAAACATGCGTTATTTTTCTACGTAACCTCTTTGGACTTCAATGCAGTTTTCCAGACGTTTTACGAGGTTTTTTTTTATTTCATCAGAAAATACGTTTTTCGGTTGCATCTGTAACCAATTTTGCACCGCAGCAATGACGTCTTCATCACTTTCAAATCTACTTCCCTGTAGTGCTTCCGTTAAGGGTCCATACATGTGAAAATCACTTGGAGCCAGGTCTGTACTGTATGGTGGATGTTCGAACACCTCGAATCTCAACTCCTTTATTGCGTCGGTTGTCCGTTTGGCAGAATGTGGGCGAGCGTTATCTTGCTGCAGGATGACACCTCTTCAAGTTTTCCACGACGTTTGGATCTGATTGCAGCTTTTAGTTTCGTACGCTACACATCACATCCACCATACAATACAGACCTGGCTCTAAAGCTTCGTTTACACTGGGGCGACGTCTTGCAACATTGTGGCATGCTACGGAAATGTAGCGTGCGTCGTCTTGTAGCATGCTACAACAGGCAACATCTTGCGGCGTATGTTGCATGGGGCAGGTTAATGTATACCAAAGCAACAGAATTTGTGCCACACGTGTGTCGGTTTTGCAGTATAAAGGATGATAAAGTATCGCAGCGGCGGCCTACTTGGTACTTGCACATGCAGCTAACAACGGAAATGAAAACCAAAGGAAAAGAAAACGATGGTGGAGGAGAAGAGTATTTAGAGAAGGTCCACGAAATAGTATCCTAGGGACTAGAAGCAGACGATGGTGCGTTATTTAGTAATGTGTGCTTTCGTCGCAGGCGCATTAGTCCGCGCCACACCGTTGCCAAAAGGTGGCCTAACGGTAAATGTTCGCACAGGTACCGGGCCGGTCACCACCCTGTGTCAGGGCCCGGGGTGGGAATTTCAGCCCCCAGCTCACTTTCCTCGCAAGTTCGCAAGTAAACGGATGACGCACCTTAGACGAAAGCAACAATGACAGCATGAGAATGATGATTTAGTTCTAAATGTTTTGAAATGCTTAACTACTACATAACACTTTTTCAAAATTAATAAGCAAACTTATTAATAGTAAGACTGTATTAAAAACTTTCAGTGTCTGGCTCCACAAATTTAAATTATATGTAAAGTTTTACTCCAGTGCGTGGGAAATAAACATCCAAGGTTGGGATGCAGAAACTAAAGCCAGACGAGGGGATGGTCTGATGCAGAGGGGGGGGGGGGGGGGGGGAATCCCCCCCCCCCTATCCCTCCCTGCAAATCGCACACTGGATTAACCATGCATGTACGGGTAGTTAACACAACTGACATCTGTTGCATGTCACCTTCATGGTGTTGCAGCTTTAACTATCAGCAGTGAACACTTTCTGATCTAGACTAACAAAACTTGTATCGAACAGTGATACTGTGCACTCTACAGCTTAACGACGCCAAGGTTTGTACAAAGCACTCAGCTTCTCTGTCAAGTGGTATTTTTGCCCTGAGGTTACGTCCTCGCGCGCGGGAGCGAGAAGCAGTTAAGGAGCGGCTTGGCGTGTCGCGGTGGTACGTGAGGAGCCGCACCTCGCCACCGCAGTGGCAGCCCCCCCAGCCCCCCAGCCCCCCAGCCCCCCAGCCCCCCAGGCCCCCCAGGCCCCCCGGGCGGCCTGTCGATACCTGCCAGCCTGCCATGCCCTGCGCCTGCCCTTGCTGGCCCTGCTCCCCAGGGAACGCCTCCTCCTCCCTGCCGGCGCATGTCCGCCTACGTAAGCGCTCCAGCCGCAGATAAAGTTAGATTTACTTCACAAACTCTCTTTTCCCGGCTGAATATTTTATTTCCCATCTATTCTTCCGACTCCACACTTCTCTGCTTCGATTTCTGCTCGAACCACAGGAAGAGAGTTATGCTTCGTGTCACCGTTATTCTTATTCCCACGTGGCGCTGCAAAAGGATCACAGTATTTTATTTCGCATCAGTATTGGTTGTAGCCGTAAGCAGCGCGTAGGCGTTTACTGGCCAACAGTACAAAATGATTGTTGATCGCTAGAATTAATTTTATTTAGCATCTTAGGATACATTTCGGGAGAACTCACACCATCGAGTCTGTGGCATGAAACGTACAGTATAATACGAGATATTAAGAGGAATATATTGCGACATCGCAGTCAAGATGAGAAACCCATCTAATTCAATCACTACGACATATCCAAAAATGGGAACTTTTTTTCCACTGGGTGCGGAACACTGCGACTCTCACGAATAAATGTTTCCAGAAATTGCTGCAACCAGTCCCCTTTTCTTTTATTTTTCAACTTTTATTTTTCTTTACTAGTTTCGAATCGCCCAGCAACTCATCATCAGATGGTACTGTTGGTTCATCTTTGCAGCATTGTGCAGTCACATAGCTGTGGCAGTATGTTAAAAAATGGCCAGATGCGATGACTCGCACATTGAGCGTTCCGTTCATACTTCATTATGTATACAACAATGGACAGTTCATCCATGCCAGGAGTAGAGAATCTTGACGATTTTTTCCTGTTATCGACATTGATATTCGCCAGATATCGGTTCCAAGGACTCCAAGACTTTAGAGAACATTTTGATTTCAAGTTTAAAGTCGAATAACAAATGCCAAAAGAAATATTTTTTTCTTATGATATAATTACAAATTAACAGTTTTGGATTTTTCTCTTTACTTGTACTGTGAAGCCATTATTCTGGCCAGATTCATGCTTCTAGACCAACGGGAAGAAAACTTTAGGTTTTAATGGGTGAGTCTGCAATTATCGAAATATGTGACATAAATTGCCATATCTTTTGGTTGCATCGACTTGGAAGCTTACATTTACTGCACTGGTAAGGGGCAATAGTCCTTAGTAGGTGACATAAATTTCAACTTGATACGTCTATCCGTTCCTGAGAAAAAGGAGACTTAACGGACAGACCGAGAGACAGTCACATAAAAAAATTCGTACGAAATAATTAAAAATTAAAAATTTTCGGATTTTGACTTTAGTTATAATTCGAAATCTTGCTTGTTGCTAATTTCATGATTACAGACGAAAAGGAAGCGCACTATGTTGAGTGAGTTTGCGAGAATAAAAATACATGACATAAATGACCCTAAGTTTTTTCTTGCATCCACTTAGAATCTTCCTTTTATTATACCGTCAAGGGACAGTAGACCTTACTAAGTGATATAAATTTCAATTTGGTACGTCTACCCGACAGACAGACGGACAGATGGACAACAAAGAGCTACTGTAAGGGTTGTGTTATTATTGGTTGAGGTAACGGAACCCTAGAAACAGGACACATAAGCATTGAATGTTCAGAGACTTATTTACTTTATCAGAACGACTTAAATGCATTAGTTACATTTATTAGTATCTGTTAGTTTCTTCTTACATATTATACTTGAAAATATACTGTACGTTCCAGAAACATTAATTTTATGCCACTTCACAAGTACTACTGATAATAATAATTGTAGGTAATGCATTAAAGTCGATCTCATAATGTAAATAATTCTCACAACATTCACGGCTTACGTGTTTCCTCTTACAACACGCCACAACCACAATGCTGTAAATAATGTAATAAATATATACCATGTCGTGATGAATTGGTAAGCGATTTGATACCGGTAACGGAAAATAAAAATTGAAGATTAAAACAAAAGGTGACTGGTTGCGTTAATTTCTGGAAATAAAGTATCTTCTCGTTTCCTACTCCATGCTGTAACTCTGCCAGTGTCCTAATTGGCACACGTATTTCGACATGGAACAAGGTAAACAATTTTGCCAAGAGGTGGCCTCAGTGACAGTAATATCCTTGCCAGCTGTAACTGTTATACGACAAACCTCGTCAAAAAAGAACACGCACCATTTAACTCACATATACATAAAAACTGATAATAAAGTAATCACTCTAAACTAAAAATGCCGTAGTGAAATATTCCGCGGCTGCTATAATTTGAACGTAGGAAGTGGAAATAGCTCAGTACATTAATTTCACCCAAAACGTTAAGGGGAATGTTACATAATAGAATAAACGTTACGTATCGCTCAGTTGACATAAAACTTAAAAATGTGGAACGAAGGGACAAATACTACGACAGCAAGAAACAATTTTCATTTATGTTCTAGTGACAGATGATACTTGCAACACCAGAACTAGTCATTATAATTAGATTGCAAAAAATAATTAGTAATTTGAGCAACAAATCTCTGCTAAAAAGGCCGTAGCTACAAGACTTCAAGCCACTTAAACTGAAGATAAGAATGCAGCTCGTATTGGAATAATCAGTATGCAGATTTCAACCAACCCATTTAAACAATACTATCTGGCAGTACAAATTACTTAAAAACAGTAGCACATTCAGTCAAAATTTCAAGCAACCTTTGGAAAAAAGTAGGGAATGAACTCAAATCGACGTTTCCATCGCAGCTGTTTACTCGATGGCTTCCGAAGAGCATCCGTAGACACAAGACGTCGATGAAGAGATATTATCCAGATTATCATTGTGATACGCACTACCATCTACATCTACATCTACACTTACATACGAACTCTGAAAAAACTGGCAATTGCGCTGCAGAATATACTTGGTATGATTCCAAAAGTTTCCTCCCATTGAAATCTAATATGGAGCACTGGAAGAAAAAAAAAAAGGCTTAAGTCCCTCTTCATAATTAGTTTGCTGTAATTCGTATAATCTTGTACTCACAGTCCGCACCGGAGCAATACGTAAGGGACGAAAGAACATCTCTATATTCGTGACATAATACTGGTTTTCGAAATATTGTAAGCAGGCTTTCGTGGGATAATTTGGGTCATTTACAAGGGTCTATAGTGCAGGTTTCTCAAGAGTTCTGCAACTCTGAAAGAAACTTGTCATCTTTAATGCTGCCATTCTTGGTATTTGTTCAACGTCCATTATTAGTCCTAGTTGGTATGGTTCCTACATGATTAAGCTAAATTCTAAGATACATGTTTTGTAAGCACTCTCCTTTGTGTACTGACTGTGTTTCCCCAGTTATCTGGCAATGAACCTAACTATGCACATACTTTTCTATATCCGAGCCTATGTGATTGTTCCATTCCATACCACCACAGACTCTGGGCCCCGCTGTTTTAGTGAGTTGGCTGAGTCTAATAGTGAAATAATAGTATTGCAGTCATAAGGTACAGAGCTCTTTTCATTTCGTTTGTGCATAATTAGGCGTTATTGTACATTTAAGGCCAGTTACCATAATTTGCACCACTTTGAAATCTTACTAAGATGGTATTGAGTAATATCGTAGCTTTCGTCGGACAGTACTCCATTCCACAGGTCGAGTCAGGAGGAAAGGTACGTCCTTCGAGGGGTGATAGTATTAAAGATTCTGAAGAAAATACGTCGTATGAATTATGTCCTGATCTTAATAGTTTCCGAGGAATCTAATGTTAATAATGACGAACATGACAAATGCAGATGACAGTAAATAAAATATTGTGATTACACGTTTTGTTTAATCGTGAACTTGTCCCGACAAAAGAAGTTAAAAAAATCCACCATCAGCTACAATGCATTTTGCAGCTCTTGTACACAACTGCTGTGTTTCTCACATGAGCTCACTCCTACAGTCCTTTGTTTGAGGACACGCACGTAAATTACGAGCAGGAAGGTCCTCCTTTGTGTCCACTCGACTCTTATAGACTTCGCTCGCAAGACAACCTCACAAACAGCAATCTAATGGCATAAGACAGGATAATATTTGTAGCCGAGAAGTGACTCCACGGCGACGAATCCAAAGCCCAGGATATGCTCCAGTGGGGTACTGTGTCACTGGCCGCACGCTATGGGGAGGAACTCCGTCATGCTTGAAGTATAACCAACGCCCGTTTCCAGAGTAATATTCTCCAAGTTTTCTGCTGATACATTTTGAAGGAAATCAAGATACCTTAATGCATTAAGTTGGTTACCTAACAAAACTGGACCAACGGGCTGATCATCACTAATACCGAATCCATCACATGTGTTGTCACTACAGACAACACTACGTAGCCTAAGACCGCTCTGGTTGTATTCGCATGTGAGTGCTGGTGAAGGAGGACATGCAACTGACGCCCGTCATATATCGGAAATGGTTAATAAAAGGGTGTGTTTTCATTTGGAGTATTGTATTGAGTTATAATTAAATTTTCCTTGAGACACATGAGTTTCTACTTTATTTACGTTAAAGATGGAAACTGAAGAAATGAATGGTGACGCTTTAAGAAGACTAAATTAAGCTGAAGACGTGAATTGAAGTTTGTGTTACACTGGACTAGGGTAATCCATGCAACTCTCTTTCCTTTAACGCTAAAGTGCTGTTTGATAGCACATATGCCTAATAAACAAGGAGACGCCCGTTAAAATTCTACCCATGGCTTATTTTTTTTCTTCAGCTTTCATTATTATTTTAATGAGAATCATCAAAACTGTCACCCCTCAAATCATGTCTCTTTCTTCCTGACTCAACCTGTAGATGACTGTTATTGTTATTGTTGTTGTGGTCTTCAGTCCTGAGACTGGTTTGATGCACCTCTCCATGCTACTCTATCCTGTGCAAGCTTCTTCATCTCCCAGTACCTACTGCAACCTATATCCTTCTGAATCTGCTTGGTGTATTCATCTCTTGGCCTCACTCTACGATTTTTACCCTCCACGCTGACCTACAATGCTAAATTTGTGATACCTTGATGCCTGAGAACATGTCCCACCAACCGGTCCCTTCTTCTTGTCAAGTTGTACCACAAACTTCTCTTCTCCCCAATCCTCTTCAACACCTCCTCATTAGTTATGTGATCTACCCATCTAATCTTTAGCATTCTTCTGTAGCACCACATTTCGAATGCTTCTATTCTCTTCTTGTCTAAACTACTTATCGTCCATGTTTCACTTCCATACATGGCTACACTCCATACAAATACTTTCAGAAACGACATCCTGACATTTAAATCTATACTCGATGTTAACAAATTTCTCTTCTTCAGAAACGCTTTCCTTCCCGTTGTCACTCTACATATTATATCCTCTCTACTTCGACCATCATCAGTTATTTTTCTCCCCAAATAGCAAAACTCCTTTACTACTTTAAGTGTCTCATATCCTAATCTAATACCCACCGCATCACCCGACTTAATTCGACTACATTCCATTATCCTCGTTTTGATTTTGTTGATGTTCATCTTATATCCTCCTTTCAAGACACTATCCATTCCATTCAACTGGTCTTCCAAGTCCTTTGCTATCTCTGACAGAATTACAATGTCATCGGCGAACCTTAAAGTTTTTATTTCTTCTCCATGGATTTTAATACCTACTCCAAATTTTTCTTTTGTTTCCTTTACTGCTTGCTCAGTATACGGATTGAATAACATCGGGGAGAGGCTACAACCCTGTCTCACTACCTTCCCAACTACTGCTTCCCTTTCATGCTCCTCAACTCTTATAACTGCCATTTGATTTCTATGCAAATTCTAAATAGTCTTTCGCTACCTATATTTTACCCTTGCCACCTTCAGAATTTGAAAGAGAGTATTCCAGTCAACATTGTCAAAAGCTTTCTCCAAGTCTACAAATGCTAGAAACGTAGGTTTGCCTTACCTTAATCTAGTTTCTAAGATAAGTGGTAGGGTCAGTACTGCCTCACGTGTTCCAATATTTCTACGGAATCCAAACTGATCTTCCCCTAGGTCGGCTTCTACTAGTTTTTCCATTCGTCTGTAAAGAACTCGCGTTAGTATTTTGCAACCGTGACTTATTAAATTGATAGTTCGGCAATTTTCACATCTGTCAACACGTGCTTTCTTTGGGATTGTAATTATTATATTCTTCTTGAAGTCTGAGGGTATTTCACCTGTGTCATACATCTTGCTCACCAGATGGTAGAGGTTTGTCAGGACTGGCTCTCCTAAGGTCGTCAGTAGTTCAAATAGAATGTTGTCTACTCCCGGGGCCTTGTTTCGACTCAGGTCTTTCAGTGCTTTGTCAAACTCTTCACGCAGCATCGTATCTCCCGTTTCGTCTTCATCTACATCCTCTTCCATTTCCATAATATTTTCCTCAAGTACATCGCCCTTTATACTCCTTCCACCTTTCTGCTTTCCCTTCTTCGCTTAGAACTGGGTTTCCATCTGAGGTCTTAATATTCATACAATTGGTTCTCTTTTCTCCAAGGGTCTCTTTAATTTTCCTGTAGGCAATCTCTATCTCACCCCTAGTGAGATAAGCCTCTACATCCTTACATTTATCCTCTAGCCATCCCTGCTTAGCCATTTTGCACTTCCTGTCGATCTCATTTTTGAGACGTTTGTATTCCTTTTTGCCTGCTTCATTTACTGCATTTTTATATTTTCTCCTTTCATCAATTAAATTCAGTATTTCTTCTGTTACCTAAGGATTTCTGCTAGCCCTCGTCTTTTTGCCTACTTGACCCTCTGCCTCCTTCACTACTTCATCCCTCAAAGCTACCCATTCTTCTTCTACTGTATTTCTTTCCCCCTTTTTTGCTATTTGTTCCCTTACGCTCTCCCTGAAACTCTGTAGAACCTCTGGTTTAGTCAGTTTATCCAGATCCCATCTCCTTAAATTCCCACCTTTTTGCAGTTTCTTGAGTTTTAATCTACAGTTCATAACCAATAGATTGTGGTCAGATTCCATTTCTTCCCCTGGAAATGTCTTACAATTTAAAACCTGGTTCCTAACTCTCTGTCTTACAATTATATAATCTATCTGAAATCTGTCAGTATCTCCAGGCTTCTTCCAAGTATACAACCTTCTTTTATGATTCTTGAACCAAGTGGTAGCAATGATTAAGTTGTGCTCTGTGCAAAATTCTACCAGGCGGCTTTCTCTTTCATTTCTCACCCCCAATCCATATTCATCTACTACGTTTCCTTCTCTCCCTTTTCCTACTAGCGAATTCCAGTCACCCATGACCATTAAATTTTCGTCTCCCTTCACTATCTGAATAATTTCTTTTATTTCGTCATACATTTCTTCAATTTCTTCGTCATATGCAGAGCTAGTTGGTATATAAACTTGTACTACTGTAGTGGACGTGGGCTTCGTATCTATCTTGGCCACGATAATGCGTTCACTATGCTGTTCGTAGTAGCTTACCCGCATTCCTATTTTTTTTATTAATTATTAAACCTACTTTTACATTACCCCTATTTGACTTTGTATTTATAACCCTGCATTCGAATGACCAAAAGTCTTGTTCCTCCTGCCACCGAACTTCACTAATTCCCACTATATCCAACTTTAACCTATCCATTTCCCTTTTTAAATTTTCTAACATACCTGCCCGATTAAGGGATCTGGCATTCCACGCTCTGATCCGTAGAACGCCAGTTTTCTTTCTCCTGATAACGACACGTCTTCTCGAGTAGTTCCCGCCCGGAGATCCGAATGAGGGACTATTTTACCTTCGGAATATTTTACCCAAGAGGACGTCATCATCATTAACCATACAGTAAAGCTGCATGCCCTCGGGAAAAATTACGGCTGTAGTTTCCCCTTGCTTTCAACCGTTCGCAGTAACAGCACAGCAAGGCTGTTTTGGTTAGTGTTACAAGGCCAGATCAGTCAATCGTCCAGACTGTTGCCCCTGCAGCTACTGAAAAGGCTGCTGCCCCTCTTCAGGAACCACACGTTTGTGTGGCCTCTCAACAGATACCCCTCCGTTGTGGTTATACTTACAGTACGGCTATCTCTATCGCTGAGGCACTCAAGCCTCCCCACCAACAGCAATGTCCATGGTTAATTGGGGATGGGGGGGGGGGGGGATAGATGGCTGTATCACCTGTGAAATATTTGCAGTTTTATTGGTATTATCTGGCTGGTCATTAATATACTGATTGCTGGGGATAGGGGCTAATGTGCTCAATGGACGAGCCTGAGCTCTTTGCAAGGATTAGGTAACTTTCGACCCAACGTATTACATAGCTTCCAATTATCTGCAAGATAGGAAAATTAGGGATTAGTCTGGATTGGTTTCTTAAGGTTCATTTTTTGTCAAGACAGTGTTTATTAGTGTGGAAGAAAAAGGAATAAGTCGAGAGCAAAAAAGATTCAGGGTAGAATTTTGCAGAGTGCCAAGGGGACAAACAAGTTGTTACTACGCCTAATGAGAGGCACTTCAAAAGCTACTGGAGGATTTATAAAGATTTTGGTAACGAGCATAAGCAGTGATGCTGGCAGTTATTGCTGTCAAACGCCTGGTCCCGTCTAGCCCAGCCACAACCACATGCGGACATCTCATATTCTTTACATGAAGACTGTGAAGTGCTTGACATACACCACCAAGTAACAATATTTACCAATACACCATGTTTAATGGCCACCTATTAATGTTTCCTTGCTCTCAAAGTCTGAAATTTATGAGATCCACGAAAGAGATGCCAATGTAACTATCATTTACAGAATAAGTCCATTATTGTGAGATCCGAGTTTCTCCGGTGTATATGATGTTCAAATAATAAAAAAAAAAACTAAACTCAACCCGAGCAGGGCCCAACGGTACCGACCGACCGCCGTGCCATCCCACAGGCGTCACCGGATGCGGATACGGAGGGGCTTGTGGTCAGTACACCGCTCTCCCGGCAGTATGTCAGTCTACGAAACCGAATAATGTTCAAATAACGTAAAGCAATGCCACTGGGTGACGTCATTGACCACGGCCTATATTTCTACAGGTCATTTTCAAGGCTAAATTGCAGCACGTAAGCGCTGTGCAATTGAATTCAACACCTGTGCTTGCAGAGCAATTCCAGAAAGATAACACACTCACACACACACATCCTTCAAAACCTCAGTTTGCAGAGCAGTTACAGAAAGATAACACTCACTCACGCGCACCCTGTAAACACTACCGCCATTACACAACCAAAGATGGCTGATGACAGAAGTTATCAATAGTGAAAACTGCTAAACAAAGTTCGAGGTAGTATTAAGTCTCTTCCTCTGTTATTGACAAGAGAGAGACAGGATTATACCCAGAATTTAAGCACAGGCCTTCATCTTTATTCACAAGGTTACTTGCTAATTAAATCTCAATTGCTTTCTTAACTGCATTAGACCAAAAGCTGGAAGTGCATGCCAGAATCTCCGTGGTGTTATAGTCCATAGGATCACCGGTGCCGTCCTAACGCTACAGCTGAGTCATCCACAGAGTTCCACGGCCCGTATCGCAGCTCGTTGTCTTACAGAAGTAATGTAGTCTCGATTCAAGAAGTGTTGCTAGAAGTTCCAACCAACTCTTGATGGGAAATAGTCTGTTTTTGGTATAAACTAGACGGACTGGCGCTACGATTGAAGTGGGGCATCGTACATAAAGGACGGTTCTCTAGACTTTTTATGATGCGTCGGAAAACATGAACCTTATAATTCAGTGTCTTTATAAACACCAATCGATCATGTGTAAACATGATGCGTATTTGTAAACATGGTGGAAAATCTGATATCTACATTTGCCAGTGTTTGCCAAGATCGAGAAGTGAGAGCTCATCCCGTTCAGTTCCTCTTGAAAGTTATGAATTCAGAAAAAAATTCTTCATTAGCCAAGATCGCAAGTATAATTTTATTTTATTGATATTTAGTTTCTGGTAAGTTAAGAACAAAATGTTTTGTCATATGAAGATAGCTAATTAACTTAGCCGAAACTAGTTAACAATCAGAGAAAAAGCATTATACTTGCCATAAAGGATGTTTTATGAAGCCGCAACGTTCAGTAAACACACATCGCTTATCTACATTTTCACTATGCCAAAAAACACTTCCACTTGCCCAAATGGGTCATACAACCTGGCAGTGTTTCGAAGTACTTCTCTCTTAGTGACAGGACGTTCTATGAAGTCGACGACATTGCTCTGAACAAAATTGAACATGTTTTGTGCGTTGCACTAAGGTTTTTCAGTGTTGCTGCTAGAGGAAACAGGCTATAGGTAAGTCCGAAAGGTACGCGGGCGAAGCTGTAGCTCGTCATTTCGTCAGTTGTAATACAGTCTTCTTGTTGATCTGGGAGTAGTTTAAGCCCAAAAAAGAAAAAGAAAGCTCGCGAGTTCCCTGTCTTTCCTGTGTGGAAATGATTCTTTGATACCGACAATTAATGCTACAGGACTAAGACTGGATATAGGAATGCCGAGAGACTGCCAGGGAGTAAATTAGGACCCGTTTCTAAAGAGTCTTCACTGAACGTGCGTTGTTCTCGTTCGACGAAGCGACGAATTAAATTCTCCACCTCAGGACACCGAACTTTCTTTCTTTACTGCCTGATGTGACATATAAATTGTGTCACTCGGTATCGGTCCAGCAGGGGTGGTGGGGGACGGGGGCGGGAATGGGAGAACTTCACATGCCGCTTTTTTATATAGTGTATCATATACACAGCGTAAATGTGTTTCAGGTTGTTGTCCTTTGCAATTGCTTTTTTTTTCCTCCAGCGAAACAAATCTCATCTCTGCTTCCTGAAGATTATTAGGCACCTTAACGACGGGTTTCCTGAAAGAATAAACCACTTTTCTTCTATCTTTGATGTAGAAGAATGCTGATAAATCTTGATACAAGGTCAGTTCCTTCGAATTCTGAGTTCTTGTTTGCTCCTATGTGATATCCAGCAACTCCAGAAACATCGTAGAATATCATCGCATCCCCCGCTTGCGATGCTCGGAAGGCTGACGTCACAACGTGCTACCGGAGTGATAGCATTTGTATGCGACACGGAGATAACTGCGGAGTACATAACGCAGCTAATCTTAGACTCGAAATAAAGCTAGCTTCTCTGCACGTACTGTCCTCCAAGTAAGTATCGATATTTATTAAGCTTCGGTATAATTAGCTATAAAAATCGCGTTAACGCATCGCTTCCGGGGTTTAGGGAGGCGAAACGGACCCGGATCAATTCCGCCTCGCGGACTGACGATGACGGACAGTGAGTCGGCCGGCCTGGATGTAGTTTTTTGGGGTGTTTCCTACATCCATCTACATAAACACCAGAGTAGTAACCACGTTCCGTCTTATATACACGCAACGCAAACACATATAAAACTTCTTCATGCTTCAATATCTGATTTTATGTATATAGACTAAAGAAGAATGTGAAAATTTGTACCAAGGCCAGGAATAGATGGCTCTGAGCACTATGGGACTTAACATCTATGGTCATCAGTCCCCTAGAACTTAGAACTACTTAAACCTAACTAACCTAAGGACAGCACACAACACCCAGTCATCACGAGGCAGAGAAAATTCCTGACCCAGCCGGGAATCGAACCCGGGAACCGGGGCGCGGGAAGCGAGAACGTTACCGCACGACCACGAGCTGCGGACGCCGGGATTAGAACCCGAGTCTTCTACTTATTGGGCAGTTGCGTTAGGAACTACGCCACCTTCGCACAGCGGTTCACAAAACTGCACGGTTTACCCTGTTAGGCCTCCCTCCTTTATCCAAATTCTCACTGCTGCCCCAGCCTCTGAAACTGTGGTATTTCATTTGTATAAGTACCTGCACCTGTGTTTCAGGCTGGATCCCTCGCTTACGTTCGATGGTGAGGCGTATTCCAGAACGTGGAAAATCTTTGAAAGTCTGTTCGTCTGTAACGAGGAATTGACAGTAGACTGGGACGGCAGTGAGAATTTGGATCGAGGAGAGTAATCCGTGCAATTCTGTGAACCGCTGTGCGAAGGTGGCTTAGTGGCTAAGACACCTGCGTAGTAAGCAGTAGTCTCATGTTCGATTCCCGAACTTGTTGCAAATTTTCGCTGCTGCTTCAATCTGTGTACATAAAATCATATCTGTATGAGATCAGTAAAGTCTCTGAAACTGTGTCGTTTCACTTGAACGTCTAACGGGGTGGACAAATTACTTCCGTGCGGCAGTGATGGATTACGAAGCGTATCTATCCACCAACTGTCACTAACAATGCAAAATACATATGACATTGCCGACCTCGTGGTGACAGCAAAAAACTCCAGGAAGAAGTAGAAAAAAAGAAGACTGTAAGTTGCTATAAAATATTGTGATGCTAATACTTTGCCACGCGAGGACATCTGCGACTAGGATTTTTGAGTCTGGATCACCTATCACCCACCGTGTGTTAATCCCAGCTAGATTAAACGTATCTGGCAAATGAAATGAAAGGCGAAGACATTTCGTGGCCTATGTTTTGGCTGCTACGATGGCAGCACCAAATGGTTTCTTTCTCTACGGTTGTGTTTATTATAGTTTAATGACTTTGAAGAAAATAATGTATTTAATTGCATACCAATTCAAAAAAAAAACTTTGCCCATGCAAAAATATTGGGGTAGTAACGTCTCGCCGTTTTTCTCCTGAAGTTAATTAGTAGCCTATGGTTCACTGATTAATTTGATAGACTGTTCCTCTATGGCTGGTTGAAATAAGTAAATGAATAGGGCCGTCAGTTTAATGTTATTTGATGAGTCTCTGACACTAGATGCTCACGTTAAGCGGAACAGTATTCATAGAAATGCTCTGGATGAAGGGAGACTGATTCATTCCTACTGGCAGCGAGGAGCAGCGATGTTTGAACGTGGATCCATTCCACAGCCGCGGGACGGGTAGGTTTGGCAGCACAATTTATTATTTGCGTTCGTGGTCAGAAAGAATTTATGAACAGAATAAAACTTGTAAACAATGCATACATTGTTGATAAATACCAGTGCAGAACCAGTGATGAGGAAAACTAACAGAATTTCGTTGAGGGTAGTAGAAATCAGTTGCAGCACGGTTTTGCTAGGTTAGTCTGCATACTGCAACGCGGATTGCTGTAATAGCGGTAAGGCCAGTGCAGCAAATGCGTGTGGCGTTTTCACGAATCCTCATGGAAACTTCGGTAATTATTTCGTTTGAAGTTATTGGTTACTTCAATAGCCTCTAATCAGAGGATCGTCTTTTCGAGAAACAGTCGTTATAAACATTTAATTTGTAACCCTGCCCCTTTAGAAGTGACGTTGTTCTTATGCAGAAATGTTTGATCTCATTTCGGATGCTGGCTGCAGAGAACATGCTGAAAAATCATCCTAACACACATCCCACGTCCAAGTGGCGCAAATTTGCGCCTGACTGTTTCTCTGCTGTCTCCGCCTTTCATGTCATTGACTACCTCAAAAATGTATTTGTAAAAAGGTAATACTACCTCGTCAACATATCCAGCTGCATGGCAACGAATTAAAATGTTCGTATCACTGCACAATGCAAAGTAATTACTAAAGGGCAAAAAGTCGTTTTAGTTGTATGAAATGCAACAAATATTCACCATTTCTTCGTTTAAAGTCACGCTACTGTAATCAGTAATATGCGACGCACCCACACATAGTACTAAAGGCCCAAGGGGTGGCTGACTTCACGTTTCCGGAACGGCTAAGATATGGTAAAACATCATAAATGGGCACTGCAAATAACGTTTGTGGTCGTTCTTGTACTTGCAACAACATCTAAACAACCTTAAACAAATACACAAATCATAGCTCCCTACATGTATAGGGTGTATAAATACTTGTGTCGGAAATTTTAAGGATTTATTCTTGACATCAAAACATTAGAAAAAGTTCATCTGAACATGGCTCCATAAATCTTTCGATGGAGGAGTATGAAAGGATTTACTACTCTCGGCAGAAACACATTTACATGTATGAATGGATTTATTTATTCATGACACACAAATGACACATCTCTCAAAATCATTTATGTTTACAAAAGTTGCTCGAGGAGATCGCCTGCTTCGATGAATCCCCGGAGTCTGCGTTCTATGTTTTGCCGTACGTTGTGGAAAACTCCTGGTATGTTAAATCAGTTTGGGATACGCACCGTCACGGCATCGACGTTGAGTACGGAAGCTGAATACACCAGGGATTTTAAATGTCCTCAAAGGAAAGAAAAGGTCCATTGAATTCAAATCTAAGCATCTGGCAGGATATGCAACGGATTTCTCTCGACCATACCATATATTCCAAAACTGTTTATCCAGATACCGGCAATCTCTCCGTGTAAAATGAGGTTTAGCACCAACGTGCATAAGCCACATTCTCGAATGACCCCACCCCAGACGTGGAGGTTGAACCTTGATGTCTATCTTGTCGCAGGTCATGAGTTTTTATTTTCATTTTTATTTTTTTAGCCCAGACGTGTTTGTTATGACAACTGAACATTCCATCACGCCAATGGTTACCCATATTAGTGACTAAATTACATTAAAAAACTGCAGAAACCCAACATACTGACCTAACGTGCTCCGATAGAAAGTTACTCTTGGCTGACAGTCTACATCATTTAATCCTTACATACACTGACGGCGATATGGGTGCAGAAGATTTACATACAGAATATTTCAAAAGATTGAAAGGTATTCAGCAGTTAGTCTCAAATTTGACTGGAACGTCCGAGATCGTGTCATAGAATTAACGTCCTCCTCCCTTCACAGAATTCTCCCTCTATTAGTCGAAGTTTCATCTGGAGTGTGAAGAATCTGTTGTTTAAGGCCAGGTGCTCATACATCGCGTAGTCTCCCATCATCTTTAACTTTCATCTCAAATGAGTCGGCCTCTTTCAAGCGTTGATGGAGTCGTAGAAACCGTTCGTGCGTGGGGTAACTGTCTCCCAGGGCAACGTTCAGCATAAAGCTGATACGCTGCGTCCGTATTCCCATCTGCTAGGCCGTTCATGTACTGCATATCCGTCAGCTCGAACACATACACTCATCAGCCACAATATTATCACAACCGACCTACTATCGATATAAACCCGCCAAAGCAATAGCAGTGTCACCCGGCGAGGAATGACTGCCAGTCAGAAGCACGCATGGTGCATGTATCAAGTGGGCGTGCTGTCCGTGAGTAGAATGGGTAAGGCTCGTAGTCTGTCTGAAGTGCCCCGACGCTCGGAACTAACATTTCGAAAACTGCTCGACTTGGCGAGTGTTTGAGGAGTGCTGTCGTGAGTGCCTTCAACATGTGGTGAAACCAAGGCAAAACCACGTCCAGGCGTCGTGGGTTTGGGCGGAAACCTCCCATTAAAGATGTCGGACGTCGTAGGCTGAGCAGACCGGTAAAACAAGACAGGTGGCTAACTGTGGCGAAACTAACGTCAGATTTTACAGTCTGAACACTCCCAAGGGCCTCCGCAGCCGACAACAAATACATGTAGCCATGTTGACAACTCGACTGAAATGATCACGTGACCATCGGCACTGGACGTGTTAACAGTGCATAGTTGCATAGTCTGATGAATCCCGATACCGTCTTCCTTACGGCGATAGGACTGCGCGGACATGTCGCCTTTCAGGGGAACAGCTCTAAACATCTCTACTGTGGAACGAACTGGTGGCGGCTCTATTTCGCTCTGGGGAACACTCACGTGGGCATCCATGCGTCCAGTGGAACTCATGCAAGGCCCATGACGACCAAGGAGTATCGTCCACTGGTTGCAGACCACGCGCACGCCTTCATGACGTTTCCCGATGGCAATGACATTTTTCAGCAAGATAATGCGTCATGTCACAAGATCAGGAGTGTGATGGGCTGGTTCGTCGAACACAGTGGCGAGTTCCAGTTGATGTGCATGGCTCCACCAACTTAACAGATCTGAAGCCAGCCTAGCACATCTTGGATTTGATTGAAAGTGCCGTCAGAGCTCATCGCTCCTCTAGGCCGAATTTACGGGAATTAGGTGACTTGTGCGCACAGATGTGGTGCCAGCTCCCTCCAGCGACCTACCAAGGCCTCATTGCTTCCATGCAACGATGCGTCGCCAGTGATACCTGTGCCAGAGGGGGACATACCAGCTATTAGATAGGTGATCATAATGTTCTGGCTGATCAGTATACATCGTTATGAACTGTTGTGACAAAAGTTACTCTAAAACCTAACAAATGACAATCAAACAAAACAAAACAAGTGGATTACTTACATACCGTGAACACAAAAGTGAGGATAAATGCACGGCTGAGGTAAATTAAATAATTCGAAACCTTATTCATATGAACAAACGTAAGGTTTTTACATACATAATACATCTCTGAACCGTGGATTTACTTTCAAAATCTTTTCTTAAAGAATTTACTTTATATACTAGCGAACATTAACACATTTAATTACACAATGTGAGTGTGGAAGTAGCTGCCAGAGGGCAACTGATGAAAACAAATTTCTTTCAGCAAATGGAAATTTTATTCGTAAAAACCTTTTCTTAAAAAAAAGATTTAAAAACTATAATCAGAAAGCACACTCTAAATATCAAGTTACAATTTATCCACAGGCAGATTTTTTTTTATTTTTGTTAAGAGTATCAGCTTTCGGGCTGAGAGCCTTGACACTCCCTTTTAATACGGCTGTAGTCACGACTGCTCACAACAACCTCTGAAAGATTACACTGGTGCAAATCTGCAACACACCAGATTACGTAACACTAAAATTTTTAACAACTCATACAAACACATGAACTATGCACCCGTAGGAGGGATGGAAATGGTACAAAAGACTCACATTAAAAAAATTACTTGCCATCGAAAGTTCAATTTGTTTTTAAAAGAAAACTCTTACGGTGGAAGGGTGGCAACTTTATATACTAAAATTACCATTTAAATAAAAACCCATGAAATGCAATCTTACATAAAATATACACTCTACATTACACATATCCCGCCTCTCAAGATGATAACCAAGACAAAAACATATTTCAGGAATTCAGCCTTTACATCTTAACCAATAAATTCGTTAACACCGAATCCGACAAACATGACAGAGGCAGCTATTAACGTACGGCAGACCGATAGACAGACAGTAACTGCCTAATAAATGCGGACGGAGACAGAGGAGCAAGTTGGGCACGAGAGACTGACCAAGACAAGTAGAATTTAATAAGTAAAGAAAATAACATATCACTTCTAATAAACTGTGTTGCCTGGCGAAAACCAGGCGCTGCGCCCCCCCCCCCCCCCCCCCCCCAAACGCTCTCCCGAACTGTCCGCTGACAGTCGCTTCAACGGACGCAGAAAGGCGCGCCGATCTCCCGTCTCACGACGTCGCAGCTCGCGCCGGCCAGACCGATGTCGTGAGTTGACTCCTGTTGCTCTCGTGTCGGCCGCGAAGCCACTACCCCTCGCTATACGGCGAGGCCCACTGGACTCACGTGGCGACCTCACATGCGCCGACGCTCAAGGCGGACAAGTCATCTTGTGTCTCAGTGCGCCACCGACCAACCGATCGATCCAACCGCCAGTGCCCATTGCCTGAGCAAACTCGAGCAGAGTGGCGGCCTAACACATATTAGCACTCCGGACGACAGACAGACTGACTGCCCCACGCTGACCCGGCTTACCAACTGACCAGACTCGCCGCGTAGCGAGCTTTTTTTTTTTCTCTTTATTGTTAGTTTATACCTATACATAGGTAGGCCAGCAGCGGCGTAACTAAGCCGCTCTTCGGCCACAGACATGAACATAGTACAAGCAGTAAGAGATACAAAGAGACATGGAGGTAAAAAAACAGTAGACAAACAGAGTAAAATAACAGAAGCCGTTCACTGTGGAGCAGTCAAGTTAAAAGCGATTCACACAGCACATAATGGAGAGATACAAAGAAGCACACGTGAACGATGGAGCACGGAACAAGAGACACGGATGCACTAACTGTACGACAAAACACATAAGCACTGCGGCGACAACCTCCGGCGGTTGGTGATGCACTTGTCACACGAGTAAGGCCGGGGACCTGCCAGAGGGAAGGGGCGAGGGTAGGAGGGAATGGGGGAGGGGTTGATGCCAATGGGGAGAGGATGGGAGAGGGAGGGGTGGTGTGTGGAAGCCCAGGGAGAGGGGGAGGGGAGGGAAGGAGGGAGGGAGAGAAGGGAGAGAGGGTGCCCACAGGATAAGGAGAGGAGAGGGAAGGCAAGGCTCAAAGTTGGTAGGAGGGGTAGATGGAGGGGAGGAGGGCATCATCCGGGAGGGGGAGTTGGCGGAAGCCACCTTGGGAGAGGATGTGGAGAGTGTGAAGATGGAGAGCAGGTGGGATACAGGAGTACAGGCGCGGCAGCGGGTTGGGGTGGGAGAGGATGGGAGAGACAAGCGGGTGGGGAGGATCAAGCTTGCGGGAGGTGTAGAGGATCCGTATCCGTTCGAGGAAAAGGAGGAGGTGGGGGAAGGGGATGAGGTCATAGAGGATCCGCATGGGGGAAGGGAGGCGGATGCGATAGGCGAGGCGGAGTGCATGGCGTTCAGGATTTGAAGGGATTGGTAAAAGGTAGGAGGGGCGGAGATCCAGGCGGGATGGGCATAACAAAGGATAGGACGGATGAGGGATTTATAGGTGTGGAGGACGGTGGACGGGTCCAGACCCCATGTGCGGCCAGAGAGGAGCTTGAGGAGGCGGAGTCGGGAGCGTGCCTTGGCTTGGATTGTCCTGAGATGAGGGGTCCAGGAGAGGTGACGATCAAGGGTGACGCCAAGGTACTTGAGGGTGGGGGTGAGGTTAATAGGACGGTCATAAATGGTAAGATACAAATCAAGGAGACGGAAGGAAGGGGTGGTTTTGCCTACGATGATTGCCTGGGTCTTGGAAAGCGTAGCGAGCTCATAGCGCCCCTTAAATGTACGTGAACAGGCAAGCTTTCCCCTTTCCCACCAGAGGGAGACACCAAAGCTGCGCTTGCCACAGCGGCGCCACCGCTGGAAACTGAGGGCGACTGCTTCACACAGCGCGCTGTGGCACGCTCTTCAAAACAGCAATTTTTACCACGGCTCAATCTCTAATGTTTCTGCCAGGTGTTTTTACACACACTGCACGTGGTGACAGGTGTCACATCCCTGACCTTGCTCTGCCACGTTCCACTGGCACAAGTAGTAATCGACAAAGGAAAGAAACGTTGGACTTTAAAGTCTTGTCAACAGCAGGGTTATGTGGTGTGCACATGAGGGGATATGGAGCATTTACAAATATGGGCTCCAGGAAGTGTCAAAGACAACAGAGGTGGACAGAACTCTGTAAAATTTGATCTCGTACACATTTGAAGGGAAACTTAACGCGTTTCGCTAAAACCTACTCAGAAAACTGCAAGAAGTGATTTTTAGTGAGTCCTCTTCGTCTCGTTAAATGGCTCAAATACCTCTGAGCACTATGGGACTTAACTTCTGCCATCAGTCCCCTAGAACTTAGAACTGCTTAAACCTAACTAATCTAAGGACATCACACACATCCATACCTGAGGCAGGATTCGAACCTGTGACCGTAGCTGTCGCGCGGGTCCAGACTGTAGCGCCTAGAACCGCTCGGACACTCCGGCCGGCCGTCTCGTTAACGTCAGTCCAGTAGGTATAGTGAATATAACATTTTTAATAAAATGTTCTCGGGCTTCCAACGGCGTCAGCTGGTTAAAAATCCCATGAGATTTCGGCCGAGCTCTCATCGGCCATTACCAAGGGGTAAATGTTGACCGTGCCGCCGTGGCCTCGCCGTTATATAGCTGCTGTCGGGTTTTCATATAGTATAACTGATCTCACTCATTAACTTCGGTATGCTACTATATTGTTCCATGGGGCTGCTTCGTTGCCAAAGAACCGATCACAGTGGCCACTACTTATACAGACAGAAGACCATTCCTTGTCCAAAAGATGAAATTAATACACCAAGTCTTCATGGCAAAACAGCACTATCTATTCCATCATCAACACGGTATAGAAATTATTACAAACTGTTGCGAATGACCTGACGAATAGTTCGCTTTAAACGGTAGTTAACAAAAGGAAACAGGCAATCCGGAGAACTGACAGCATCAGAATTGCACGAAGCACGTACTTTGTAATTTCAGACTGATCGTGGTCGAACTTCATGCTGTGCACAACTTGCTGCTGCCACAAAATTATAAGGCAGTTTCTTTCAATCCGTTTTAGAATAGTGGTCTTCTTTGTCTCGGAGGACGTCTGCAGTTAGCAGAATTACCCAGATACTAGCACCATGAAGTTTTTCTCGATGGACAGCATCATTTCACCGGCTTACTGCTCCAGCAAACCTGCATTCGCTTGCTGCACCGTGGAGTAAACATAGCGTTATCTGAACTGACAACATAATTCTGGACTTTTAGAACTCGACATGCAATTAAACGTGTTGTATGCAGGTGTCTGCCTTGCAAGATCGTAAAGGGTCACTTTTCTCAGCAAATAGAGACTCCGATAACTGCTGAACGATTCTGACCATTCAAACGATTTGGAGTCTCAGGCGTCAACTTTGCTGGCCCTCCAGACGACAAACAAGGACATGTTACGAAGAAAGGATAAATTACTCTATTCAAGTGCACAAAAACACGAGCCCTGCACGTGGAACTATTTTCAGATATGTCAACTGACGTTTTCTCAAGCCCTACAAAGGTTCCTGCGAAGACATGGAGTGCCCAACACTGGCAACGCTGCTACCTTCCGTTCTACGTACAGAGAGCTGAAGGAGCTCTTGTAGGCTCTCACGGAAACCAAGACGAATGAGTACCTCACTCAACAAGCTAGCGTATGGAAATTAATCGTCCCACACGGGCCTTGTTGGGGAGGATGGTGGGAGCGGATGACGGGATCTGTTGAACGTTGCGTGGGGAAAGTTTTAGGGTGGTCGCCGTTGGACGAAGAAGTTTTCATTATAATCCTGGTCAGCAAAGAAGCAGCACTAAATTCAAGATCAAGTACACAAGGGGGAGTGGAATCTGTGCTACTGACGATTGCAGGTTCACTTATACACGTTCGACTCGCAATATTGTCACAGGAACAGAACCACCAGTTGAAAGGGGTTAGACCAAAGAGAGAAGGCGGTGGAACACTTCTGGGTCAGATGGAAGAAACAGTACCTAATACTGCTCAAAAGCTTCCGTGAAGCTAATCAATCAAGAACAGGTTCAGGAAAACTCCAGCTGGATGACGCCGGCGGTTCTTAGACAGAAAGATGTTCGTAGACGTCACATGTGGAGGAAGACACGGTTGGAAGATCTTCGTGATGAAAGAGATGGGAAGCTACGAACTGTAACCCTATGAACTTCAGAATGATCCACAATATAACGTCCCATTTAACTGGTCATCCCTCTAGAAGTTGACCAGGCTGAAGGAGTTATTCCGGGTTGATGCTTTAATCTTAATCTCTGTTGTGTATTTTGTAAGAAATAAATCATGTTATACTGGAATCAAGGTGTTCTGGGTTCGTAACATCGTGGCCTCCACTAAAAGAATTCGAATATTACTTATTCGCTGGTATTTGCACTGGAAAATCAATGGAATGTACATTGCTCACTCTCAGCAGATGTTAGAGGATTCAAGCAGTTTTCTGGCGACGGTTAATACGAATACACTGTCGACTACGATGCAGAGTATTACCTGCCAATACGCCTACATCCCTACATTCCTAGGAGTAAAATCTATTTTGGATGTCATTCGCGGCTCGACCCTGAGTTATATGGGAACCTGGCGTCATTTTGTCCAATACCTGTACACATATGGTAGTCCACTCCACGAAAAAAAAGCCAGCTTTTACGCGACGGCAAACAACGGGATGGATTTACAAATCGAAGGTTTTCGTTAATCTGTTTAATCGTTCGTAAACAGTGGCCTGCTGTGAAACCCTCCAACATCTGTAGCATGTGGACCACAGAAGATCTGCTGTTTGCAGTCGTTTTCAGAACAATAGTTTACCATTCTGCTTTACAGTGGATGCAGTCGCAAAAGCAAATATTGAGAGACGGCATTAACGCAATTCTAACTGCAGCAAAGAGGCAGAACGTAATGGTTAAATTGTAGCGTTGTAAATGCGTTAACATTTTCCGTTTTCTAGGAAGTAATATTATTGTTTTGTCAAATTTTCCTGTCTCTCTAAAATTGCATTAAAAACTAATTTCACTTAACTGTTCTAACGCTACTGTTGCTAGGACTAAATTATCTGTCACTGCACGATATGCGTATTTTTTTCAATACCGTTTTTGTACGTTATCCTAGGACTTACATACTAAGAGCATTATTATTTTATTTTCTTTCTTTAGACTGCAAAGATTGTAACTCAATATGTAATTGCCATATAATGCTACCAACTGTTTCTTTACGTGGAATACTGATATAGTCATCAAAGCAACTATGGGATCAAATTAGATAACGGATAATACTATGTGAAGATACACAATAAAGACACTGCACATAGGAAAGTACGCCTTCAGATACGATATAATGCACGTCGTATTGCTCTACGATTTTGATTTAAATGATACGAAACGCCAATGAGGAAATTAAAGATAGCTGTAGGAACCGAAATGAACTCTCCTGAAAATAGGTCTGAACAACGGGAGTCCCAGGAGGAATGGTTATTATTCCAGGAAATGACAGGAACGATTATTCGAAGCTAGAAACTTTACCAAACATGAGATCTAAAGTTGAGTACTTAATGACAGTGACCACATGTTCAGTAGATGAGATCAAGTTCTCAAGTCTCTTAAGGCATGACCTTTAGGGTCTATGTTTACCTGAATTTTTGGCTTAGAGTGATCGTTCCTGCTATACTCCTGAATACTAACCATTCCGCCTGGAACACCCCATATACAGGATGTCTCAAGCCTTTCTGGTGAAACTGAAAAGGTGGATACGCAACCGATTATATTGAGATAGGGAACAAATGGCTGGAAACGTATATTTGTTGTGTTATCGACACAAGCAACATACACCACATAACAATATGGTTCAAATTGCTCTGAGCACTATGGGACTTAACATCTATGGTCATCAGTCCCCTAGAACTTAGAACTACTTAAACGTAACTAACCTAAGGACAACACACAACACCCAGCCATCACGAGGCGGAGAAAATCCCTGACCCCGCTGGGAATCGAACCCGGGAACCCGGGCGCGGGAAGCGACCACATAACAATAACGTAGCTCATAGTAACTGTTCAAATCAATAACCGGCAGTCTCAACTCATTTATTGCCAACGCCGCATGCAGACTAGCCACACTCTCTCGAAGATCCTTTGTGTCTATTGTACACTGGAACAGGCAGGGTGTGATAAACAGCGTACACCCCTGACAACCAAGCAGACATGCCTCCCCATTTGACTGGTCTGCATCACTTGGTGTTCCTGTAAGATGTGCTGTCACAGTTCTTGAACTCTATACCCCATGTTGCCCACCAAAGGATATTGTTTCAATACGACGGTGCACCGGTCCGCCTCAACGTTAATGTACGTGAGCACCTGAACAACACATACCCTCTTCACTAGTCTGAAAGGAGAGGTCCTGTCCCACGACCAGCGCGATCGCTGTCTCTCACACCTCTGGACTTCTGACTTCTTCCGATGCGGTTAGTTCAAGGTAATGGTGTACGAAACCCCCATAGAAACAGATGAAGACTGATTGAGGGGCCAGAGCTGCTTGTCAACCGGTACAACAAACATCAGGGACCTTTGAAAGAGTGTGGCAGAACTTCATGTACCATTCGTGAACATGCACTGAGAATGGTGGTCGTCACTTTGAACAGTTACTATGAGCAACGTTGTTGTTATGCTGCATTTGCTGTGTATGTCCACAACATAAGATAAGAAATATGGTGTAGACAAATTGTCACCTGCTCCAATTTCATCCATGACATTTGACACACACTTTATACATTGCAACTGTGCAGGACTACGCAAGAGGGATCATTGCCGTAAAAAGAAACGCTTGCCACAATACGCTGGTGCAGCATTATGCGAGGGCATTCGTTGGGCGTAGCTGCTCGCCTACTGATCAGCACCCGGCTAGTGCCGGCCGAAGTGGCCGTGCGGTTCTAGGCGTTACAGTCTGGAACCACGAGACCTACGGTCGCAGGTTCGAATCCTGCCTCGGGCATGGATGTGTGTGATGTCCTTAGGTTAGTTAGGTTTAACTAGTTCTAAGTTCTAGGGGACTGATGACCTCAGACGTTGAGTCCCATAGTGCTCAGAGGCATTTGAACCATTTGAACCCGGCTAGTTACAGGAACCATGGAAACTTCGACATGTGGCATTCTTGGTGGCATTTGCAGCAGCAGCTCTAAAACATACCCTCTTTGGCATGTATAAGTACTGAACGTTTTCCTGGGCAGGTCACTGAATTGGCGAGTCATCCATTTGGCGTCCACCAAAGTGTCACTTTCCGCCTTGTGATTGGTGCTACTCGGTCATCTTCTTGACAGGACTGGTTGCCAGGAGGTCCATCTGCGAGACTGTACTTGCTCCAACGGCGGGGTACAGAAGTATCCTTCTGCTGGGTGCCTGGTCACGTCGGCATGTGGGGTAATGAACAGGCCGATCGGGCTGCCAAGGAGGCCTGCAGAGAGCAGGATGTGGTCCAGTGTCCTATTCCCTTGCAGTCAGTCATGGCTGCACTCCACAGGAAGTGCATGGAGTTGTGGGAGGACGAATGGCTGGCGGTGACGGCCAATGAACTGCGGTTGATAAAGTCAACCACTCGCCCGTGGCGTTCCTCCTGCCGGTTGCTCAGGGGGGAGGAGGTGGCCCTCACACGTATTCGGATCGGGCACTGTCCTCTCACACATAGCTTTTTATTACGGCGGGAGGATCCTCCGTTTTGTGATGCTTGTGGTGTGCACATCTCTGTCCAGTACATTTTAACAGACTGCATTTTATCCTGTGATGCACGGGCAGAAGCACAAGTTGATGGGGATCTGCCTTCTGTTTTAGCTAATGATGAGACGTGTGTGTCTAGGATTTTTAAGTTTTGTGATGTCTGGACTCTGGCCTAAACTTTTAGGCTGGAGGTTTTAGTGTATTGCAGAGTGGCTGACTCCTCCCCTTTTTTCCTTGCGGTCAGCCAGCCACTTCCATCTGCTACATTGTTTTAGCTCCCTCTATCATTTTCTTCCTGTGTTGTCCATGTTTTACTGCTGACGCTCTGCTTCATCCCACGCTTTGGTGTGGGTGAGCACATGTTTTTCAACGATTGTTACCCATGTCTTCTGTTTCGTTTTATATTCCTGCTCTGGGATTTTTCTTGACACCCGTCTCACTAAGTTACTGAACGGGCGGTGAAGACCTTGCTGTCGTGCGCCCAAAACCCCTCTACTACTAATACTACTATACTACTACTAGGCGGCTGTGGGTGGAATTGGGCGCTCCTAGCCACCGAGCCATCGGGTGTCTGCCAACACCAGATGTCAAAGCGGCGTTTCCCCTCCGGACGTCTATGCTCCCGCGACCCACCACAGCAGGGGCAGACTGACAGGCGGTTCTCTGCTCGACCGTGCCATGACGCAGGTTGGCCACTAGACGGGTATGTTTGCTGTGTAAATTGCGACGTGACGCTACTGGGACGAGACACGCGCCTGCGCCAGGTCGCGCGGCGTTGTGGTTGTGGCACAGTTCCTCGCGCCGCGCGTCGCGTGTGCCTAGCTAGCTAGCACAGTGGCAAATTTGAGGCGGGGAGCGCAAAAGTAGCTCGGCCATATGCTCACATCGGAACGGCGCATATGAGCAGTAGTAGTATTGCCCATACGATAAATTTTACCTTACTGTGTAGTAAATTTTATTGCCTTTGGGTAGTGTTTCGTTTTTCGCCATTTAAACGCTCCAGCTTTCTTCGTTAGTAAATTATACTTTTATGTTATTTATATCTGTATAGTTTTGTTTTGTTTTGTTTTTCTTCACTCAATAAAAATGCATACTTCAGTAACTGAAGAGCCGTTGGTAGCTGGAATTGTATCATATGCCTTCGCGATGTTTTCAGATCGCAAGAAGGGACAGAGGGTAGTCAATAAGGAAGAAAGGAACATTATAAAATCATGTGATTAAGAAGCAATGCAGGAAAGTAAAACAAGGTTATCTTCTGGCTGCCTAGTATGCTGGCGTATCTGTACGAGCTGTTACAAAAATTTAGACAGGGATAATCTCCACAGGTGTGATCTCTTTGTGCTCATGGTAAAAAGCGTCCAAGATCAGAAGTAAAGAAGTGTCACTGTGATTACTTGGATATGGATGTAATAATGTAATATGACACACTGTATTACATGCAAGTGAACATCACATTTCCAATGCAAGCTAGAAACAGTCGCAAAGCAGTCACAAATAACAATGTTTTAATTGGTTCGTCGTGATGAGAAAAAGCATTTCAATTGTTGCATGCTCATTATCGGCATTAATAAACTAATCATACACCAGGCTACACAAATGAAGGGAATGAATGGCCGGTATTATTACGAAAGAAGAAATATCCTAAAAGAGTGGTATGATTCGATATATTTAATTTGTTGAAATATACTGCCGAGTAAGGCAGATCTACTTTGATGACAATGCTTTTCGAACTCCAACTCACAAGGCACACATGGCTAGCTTGTGCATTCCTGTCGCGCGCATTATCCTCCGCTGCTGGCAATTCACTGACGATTGTGTTGTGCGACAGATCAATTGTTTATTTTTCCCAATAACAATTATTTAATTCACGATCACACATTGTCAGTTTAGCTAGCCGTAGGCTAGTAACCAGTATCTATCATGTGCCTATCGTTCTGCCTGAAGGAACGCTCGTCCTTATTTTAATACAGATCAAGAGAAGTAATAAAATCCTTTGGTAAGTCCCCATTCCAGTTGCTCAGTGTTAAAAATACGATGGGTTACAGGGATTCCACCAGAATTCCAACCGAATTGGCAATGTATTTTTGTGAGAGTTGTCAACCTTTTCTCATTCGAAGAAGCATCACCGTTTGTGAGTAATGGCCACATTTCTCTTGTTGATTGGTATAATTGTTCTTCCTTTGTCACAGTGTAATTTGCCAAACTCATCTCATTAAACAAGTAATTGGTAATCACAGAGCTCAATAACTTACGAAAAACCTCATAGTGTCGATTTGCAGTTACGTACAAGAAGAAATTTCATGTTTATTTTCATACTAGGAAGCTCTTGTTTCGCTAGCCGTCGATAACTCTTATAAAATTACAGTCACTGGAGTGAAATAAATGAAAAGGGGAGTATAAGTAGTCATATATCGCCATAGATAAGAAAGTTCCGTGTGTTTCAGAATTGGCAGAACACTCTCCTCCTTGTATGCTATCATTCGCCAAACTTTCGTTTCTGTGTCTCGAGAAGTTTAGGAGATGTGAGAGATGTTGCGAGTATTTCGTTCTCGCGGAAGTGAGCGCGTTACATGGGATCCTTTTTCTCGAGATCTGAGGTAGATAGAGACTTCCTCCCAAGTCAAAACAAAATTTTAACATGTTAGCTAACTTTCATACGCAGCAACATATGGTGTAATACGTATCGAACGCCAAATCACAGCGACCCCTAAGTTTCGTTCCAAACTTTTTGAATTTTGCGTAGTGTCTTACTAAAATGTGTACATCACAATAAGAATGGTCATTGGCGAGATGATGGGCACTTTGCCACGAAGCTGACATATAACGCTACAAGTACGGCAAAAATCAAATATTTTCAGAGAATAGTTTCTGTAAAATCGTTTGAGGAAGATAAGAGGTTGCGCGCGCTTCAGTTCTGAGAGCGCAGAGCGTCGCCAGTCGGCCTGTGCGAAGTACGGTGTACGCGTCGCAATATGCGCTGCACCCGCGCGACTCGTGCGGCACGTAGGTGTAGTGTCGTGTCACGCCACACGTGCTATACGCTTCTCAATTTGCGCCTAGCACCATGCTTGGGCTTCAACGCGCGTTGCAGCTATTGGGGTTTCACAGTAACGGTTTGTTGCCGGGGTCTGTGGGTCGAAGTTCACCTTCCAGCGCTCGCTAAACGTGGGCTGCTGGCACGAGCTTCTGGGGACTAATAAAAGGATCATACTGTCATCTAGCGGGTTTTGACTCAAACCGATACACCATCCTCCAGCAGAACAGGTCATCCGAAAAATACAAACCTGCTTGTGTATCTGGATGATGTACCTGACAGACGTTTCATAGAACCGCCTTCAGAGTATTTCTCTACCGTTCTACTCTATAACGGCGCGTGGGAAAAACGAATACTTAAATCTTTCCGTGCGAGCTCTGATTTCTCTTACTTTATTACAATGACCGATTTTCCCTATATGCGTGGGGGTCAACAAAATATTTTTGCATTCGGAGGGGACCGTTGCACATTGAAATTTCGAGGCAAGATCTTGCCGCAACGGAAAACGCTTTTGTTTTAATGATTGCCACCCTTTCTCGCGTATCATATCCGTGACATTTTCTCCCCTGTATTGCACTAGTTTGAACTTTCACGGTGTCCTCTAAAATCCTGTTTGGTAATGCACGGTAGGACTCTAGCACAGGATAGACAAGCTTAATGCAAGCAATCCCTTTCGTAGACCTGTTGAAACTTTCAAGTGTTCTGCTAATGAAACGCAGCCTTTGGTGTTGTCTTCCTTAACATTGTCTGTGTGATCGTTCCAGCTTAAGCACTTCATAATTTCAGTTCCTAGGTATTTATTTGCGCCAACGGCCTTGCCACAGTGATAACATCGCTTCCCGTCAGATCATCGAAGTTAAGCGCTATCGGGCTGGGCTAGCACGTGGATGGATGACCATACGGTCTGTCGAGCGCTGTTGACAATCGGGATGCACTCAGGCCTTGAGAGGCAAACTGAGGAACTACTTGACTGAGAAGTAGCGGCTCCGGTCTCGTCTACTGACATACGGCCGGGAGAGCGGTGTGCTGATCACATGCCCCTCCATGTCCGCCGTATCCAGTGACGTCTGTGGGCTGAGGATGACATGGCGGCCGCTCGGTACCGTTGGGTCTTCCAAGGCCTGTGCGAACGGAGTTAGGTATTTATTTGAGTTAATATCCTTTAGTTTTTTTTTACCATGTAACCGAAATATAAGGGATTCCTTTTAGCACTCATTTGAATGACCTCAGACTTTTCATTAATTAGGGTCAGTAGCCACTTTTGAAACCATATAGATATCTTATATAAATCATTTTGCAATTGGTTTTGATCTTTTGATTACTTTACTAGATGGTAATTGGCAGCATCACCTGTAAGCAATCTAAGATGCATGATCAGATGGTCTCCTAAGTCGTTTATATAGATTAGGGACAGTAGAGGATCTGTAACACTTCCTTAGGAAACGCCAGATATCACTTCTGCTGCACTCGATGACTTCCGTCGGTTACTACGAACTGTGATATTTCCGACAGAAACCACGATTCCAGTCACACAACTGAGACGATACTCTCCTCGCACCTCTACTGTTCCTGATCTATATGAATGACCTGGGTGACAATCTGAGCAGTTCTCTTAGACTGTTCGCAGATGATGCTGTAATTTACCGTCTAGTAAGGTCATCCGAAGACCAGTATCAGTTGCAAAGCGATTTAGAAAAAGATTGCTGTATGGTGTGTAAGGTGGCAGTTGACGCTAAATAACGAAAAGTGAGATGATCCACATGAGTTCCAAAAGAAATCCGTTGGAATTCGATTATTCCATAAATAGTACAATTCTCAAGGCTGTCAATTCAACTAAGTACCTGGGTGTTAAAATTACGAACAACTTCAGTTGGAAGGACCACATAGATCATATTGTCGGGAAGGCGAGTCAAAGGTTGCGTTTCATTGGCAGGACACTAAGAAGATGCAACAAGTCCACTAAAGAGACAGCTTACACTACACTCGTTCGTCCTCTGTTAGAATATTGCTGCGCGGTATGGGATCCTTACCAGGTGGGACTGACGGAGGACATGGAAAGGGTGAAAAAAAGGGCAGCTCGTTTTGTATTATCACGTTATAGGGGAGAGAGTGTGGCAGATATGATACACGAGTTGGGATGGAAGTCATTACAGCATAGACGTTTTTCGTCGCGGCGAGACCTTTTTACGAAATTTCAGTCACCAACTTTCTCTTCCGAATGCGAAAATATTTTGTTGAGCCCAACCTACATAGGTAGGAATGATCATCAAAATAAAATAAGAGAAATCAGAGCTCGAACAGAAAGGTTTAGTTGTTCGTTTTTCCCGCTTGCTGTTCGGGAGTGGAATAGTAGAGAGATAGTATGATTGTGCTTCGATGAACCCTCTGCCAAGCACTTAAATGTGAATTGCAGAGTAGTCATGTAGATGTAGATACTCCTCAGGCACGAGACTTGATTACAATGAGATGAAAAAAGTCATCAGATATCTCCTAATATTGTGTCGGACCTCCTTTTGCCCTGTATAAAATGGTTCAAATGGCTCTGACCACTATGGGACTTAACATCTGTGGTCATCAGTCCCCTAGAACTCAGAACTACTTAAACCTAACTAAACTAAAGACATCACACACATCCATGCCCGAGGCAGGATTCCAACCTGCGACCGTAGCAGTCACGCGGCTCCGGATTGAGCGCCTAGAACGGCGAGACCAGAGCGGCCGGCTGTCCTCTATCGAGCAGTAATGAGTCAACAAGTCATTGGACGTCCCCTTCAAAAATATTGAGCCATGCTGCCTCTATAGCCGTCCATAATGGCGGAAGTGTTGCCATCTGGGATGTTGTGCACGAATCTCTCTGTCATGTCCCATAAATGTTCGATGAGATTCATGTTGGGCGATGGGGCTGGCCAAATCATCCCCCCGAAATGTCGCGAACAACCGTGGCCCCGTGACATGACATCGTTGTTTAGGAACACGGAATCCATGAATGGCTGCAAATGCTCTTCAAGTAGGCCAAAATAATCATATCCTGTCAGTGATCGGTTCAGTTGGACCAGAGGACCCAGTCCACTCCAAGCAGACACAGCCCACACCACTATGGAGCCGCCACCAATTTGCACAGTGCCTTGGTGGCAACTTGCGTCCATGGCTTCGCAGAGTCTGCGCAACATTCAGACCCTACCATCAGCTCGTACTAACTGAAATCGGGACTCATCTTACAGGCCAACGTTTTCCAGTCGTCTACAGTCCAACCATTATTGTCACGAGCCCAGGAGCAGTGCTGCACGCGATGCCGTGCTGTTGCTGAAGGCACTCACGTCGCTCGTCTGCTGCCATAGCCCATTAACGCCAAATTTCGCCACACTGGTTTAACGGATACGTTCGTCGTACATCCCACAGTTACTTCCGCGGTTATTTCACGCAGTGTTGCTTGTCTGCTAGCACTGACAGCTCAACGCCACTGCTCTCGGTGGTCAAGTGAAGGCTGTCGGCAACTGCCCTAACCGTCGTGAGAAATAATAACTGCATTTTAGAATTCTCTGTTTGCTCTCGACAATGTAGATCTCGAAATATTAAATTCCCTACCATTCCGCGTTGGAAGTCTGTTAACTGCCATCGTGAGCCCATAATCACTTCGGGAACCTTTTAGTATGAATTGCCTGAGTATAAACGACAGCCCCGCCAGTATACTACCTTTTTATACCTTGTATATAAGATACTATCGCCGTTTGTATTTGGGCATCTACCCATCCCGCCTCACTGTATAAGCCGCTTTTGAAGAACTGTATCAAAAGCCCTTTGGAAAACTAGAAATGTGGAATCAATTTAAAATCCCCGTCGATAGCACTCATTACTTCGGGAGGTTAAATAGCTGGTTGTGTTTCACAAGGCCGATATTTTCTGAGTCCGTTCTCTGTCAATAGGTCGCTTTCGTCGAGGTAATTCGTGTTATCCGAAAATAGTACATGTTCGAAAATGCTATTGCAAATCGACGTTATTGATATGGGTCTGTAATTCATCAGATTAGTCCCACTTCCTTTCTTGAGTATTTGTGTGACTTGCACAGCGTTTCATTCTTTAGGTATGGATCTTTCGTCGAGCAAGTGATTGTCTATAATTGTTACGAAAGGAGCTATTATATTAGCACACTCCGAAAGAAGTATAATAGGTACACAATCTGCTCTGTAGGACTCATCTTTATTAAGTGATTTGAGCTGCTTCTTTACACCGCGGGTACGTACTTTTAAATTATGTTGGCATCCGACACGGGTACAGTGTGTGGCTAAGGGTACCTAGTGAATCTTTATGATTTTCCTCCTTTACTCATCATTTCGCAAATGTTACACATAGTAACCGAATGAGTAAGCGTCATGGTTAGTATGTGAGAAGTATATTGAAATAAGTTGTATGCTCGTAGTCTCGTTTTGGAATGTATTTCTCGAAATTTTGTGATTATTTTCCTCTCTGAGCATTTCTGCGACATCCACTCGGTAAATAAAAAACCTTTTACGAAATGTATAGCTCTTCTTTCAGTCTGTTCTATCTCTTGTGCTAGTCCCACTGGTAAGAGTCCCAAACAGACGAACAATACTCAAAGTTTCTGTAAGCAAATTAATTCTCCTCATAATTCTTCATATAAATAAGAGTTTGTCATCTGCATTCTCCACGGATGAGTCTGTTTCCAGGTTGTATTGATAATGACCTGGCAGTTATTCCTCTTCCCGAGAGAGATATACCAACTAACGTTTGACTTAAAGACAGCCCAGAAGCGGCTCCTCTGTCTGTTTCTATACAGTTATACATCTGATGTAGAGTAACAGTTGCTTTGAGAAGTAGACAAATATGAGATAGGGAATTAAACAGTAATAACTGTGGTCTGCAAAAGCCGTTTGAATCCCATAGTTCTCTGTAATTTATTCTACCTAATTAATTCCATGAAAAAGAAAATTCCTCACTCTCCCTCATCTTTCAGGACCTTACTGAAATACGCACATTAGCAGGCATTTAATGTCAGTTTAAATACAGCATTTCGCAACAGTCCAAACGATGGGTCATTTCTGTTTCCGCGTTGTGCTTATAGCTCATTTCCTACAGGTCGTTCGACGTTGCTTGGTATTTTATTGGAAGTCTCTAGTGTAACCATACACAAGTGTAAATATTTTTTGTAACAGATGTTATGAGTAGAGCTGCTTGCAATACTAAGTGATTCGTCACAGCAGTATGGTTTTCGATAAATAAATTACGGAATTTTTATGCCATTTAATATGAGGAAATAAAAAGAGGAGAGACTGTGGCGTACGGACTCACGTTGTAAATTATGCGTTCCGTCAAATAGAAACATTTGCACAGTGTCTTATGGATGTAGGATGCCAAATGCTAATGGTGTTGTGTGTAATTCCCTACCCTTGCAAGAAAACGCATAGACACCATTATACTAAACTATCTCTTGCTATGAAACAGTGTCCAAAACAAATAAATTAATAATAGTTTTTAATCCGAAGATAAAATTTTTAAAGTAACAAAGATGGGAAGTTACTTCTATAAGAAACACGAATATCTGTCTGCCTCACCTGCTTTAGAGCGATAATGCATTGTGTCTATGAAGTGTCTGAAGAGTTTATTCATCTGTATGGACAATTTCTCAGAAACAACTGCATGGAGGTCTGAAAGAGCCTCTTGTGGCAGCCGAAGGGCTGCAGATAAGAGTTTATTCATCTGTATAGACAATTTCTCAGAAAGAACTGCTTGGAGGTCTGAAAGATCCTCTTGTGGCAGCTGATAAGCTGCAGATCACGTTTCCAGTGAATATACTGGCGAGACACAGTCTACACGGCTCGGGCTGGATATTTAGCTGTGAGTAACCCCTCCATCAGAGCTCCTCTGTGCGAACAACTGTTATCTTCTTTCAGGAGTAAGTCAGCCGCACTTGCGTTTGCAGTGCGTTTTACCTGTTCTTCTGGATGCTGAAATTATTTCTTTGATTACCAACGAAGACGTGAAATTGATCAAGAATCATAGTGCTATCTGCATCAAAACGGCAAGTTATTGGTCCTGTTACTGTATCGGCAACCATCATCGAGGCGAATGCGCTCTTTTAAGGAGAAGATGAATATTTTGCGAGGAAAATATTTGAATCTACGGGGTTGGCCAAAAATATGGGACAGCCGCGAGAAATGCATGCTTGAACATAAATGTATTTGGCCACGAACGGCACCTGTGCAACGTCCTCAATATGTTGCAAGAGTCACCCGCGGTCAGAATAACTGTTCTATTTAGCTGTGAGGGTTTTATGTTGGAGCTAAGTGAATTAGAACGTGGACAAATTGATGGTGAATGCTTCCGTAACCAAGGAAGCCGAAGAGTTTTGATGTTTCAAAAAGCACCGCATCGAAGATTTACACCGCATACAGGGAAAGCGGAAATACATAATCCGCTAAGTCTCAACGCTTCCGTAACCAAGGAAGCCGAAGAGTTTTGATGTTTCAAAAAGCACCGCATCGAAGATTTACACCGCATACAGGGAAAGCGGAAATACATAATCTGCTAAGTCTCAACGCTGACGAAAATGTATGTTGAGTGATCACGACAGACGGACCAAAATTGCAAATGTCACGTCAGAACTGAACGTCGCACGGACGGAGCTCCAGAAGCAAGGAATTACAGGGCAATTTGTTGTTCCAGAAACACTCATCAGTGGTGCAAACCCACTAACAGTAAAACATAATGTCGTAGCCGTAATACAAGAACTATGGAACAACGGAAAAAAGGCATTTGGTCCTATGAGCCTGGATTCGCACTGTTTCCTACTTCTGGACGAGTTTGCGTCCCAAAAGTGAAACATGGCGGGAGTTCGGTGATAATTTAGGCAACCATATCGTGGTATTCTGTGGGCCCCATGGTTGCTCTTGAAGGTCGCATTACTGCCGAGACGGTTACTCTGGAACGTTGCATTACCGCTAAGGGTTGTCTGACCGTTCCAAGACGACAGAACCACTGCTCACACAGCTCCCATCGTCCATGCCTGGTTTTGTGAGCACGAGGATGAATTGTCGCATCTCCCCTGGCCATTGCAGCCACCAGATCTTGATCTTAATTAGTCTCTGTGGTCTAGTTTGGAGAGAAAGGTGCTTGATCGCTGTTCACCCTCATCTATACCTGAACTTGCCACATTTTGTAGGAAGAATGGTGTAAGAGTCCCTTGAAAACCAGGGCCTGTATGCATCCATTCCTGGACGACTATAAGATGTTTTAAATGCCCAAGTATTTCCTAGGGCAAGGTAATATGTTGCGTTTTTGATGTTTCCATATTTTTGTCATCCCCTTGTATCTCTTTTCAATTTTAGGCGCTAGGTTGAACAAATACGGAGGCTATTTGGGAAGCAAGATCCTATCGTCAGGGAAATGTTAACCATAGTGAAAAACAAAAGTGTTTTATTTGCAACTGTTTCCAACATTTCCCAGCTACTTCTCTACATAGTCCCCAATCCGAGTTAGACATTCGTACCAATTTTCCAATACCCTCTTCATATAAACGAGCCACCTGTGCTTTCCGCCACTTCTCTACGCTGGTGTGCAGTCTGTGCCAAAATGTTTTCTTCATGAGCAGCAGATCATCTAAGCGATGAGATGCACATAAAAGGGAGCCATGTCTGATCTATACTGATCTATATTGTGAGTGATCAACCACTTCCCATCGAAAACGCTGCAGAGATGTCCTAATTGATCCTGCAGTGTGTGGCCAAGAGTTCTACATCTACATTTACAATTATACTCCGCAAGTCACCAAACGGTGTGTGGCGGAGGGCACTTTACGGGCCACTGTCATTAACTCCGTTTCCTCTTCCAGTCGCGTATGGTTCGCGGGAAGAACGACTGCTGGAAAGAATCCGTGCGTGCTCGAATCTCTCTAATTTTACCTCCTCGGGAGGTATAAGTGGGGGGGAAGTGATATATTCGATACCTGTTCCAGAAACGCACCCTCTCAAAACCTGGACAGCAAGCTACTCCGCGATGCAGAACGTCTCTCTTGCAGAGTCTGCCACGACTTTGCTAAATATCTCCGTAACGCTATCACGCTGACCAAATAACGCTGTGACGAAACGCGCCGCTCTTCATTGGATCTTCTCTATCTCCTCTGTCAACCCGACCTGGTACAGATCCCACATGATGTGCAATACTCAAGTATAGGCCGAACGAGTGTTTTTTAAGCTACCTCCTTTGTTGATAGATTACATCTTCTTAGGACTCTCCCAATGAATCTCAACCAACAATTAATTTTATGTGATTGTTCCACTTCAGATTGTTCCGTACGCATATTCCCAGATATTTTACACAAGTAACTGCTAGCAGTGTTAGGTCCGGTACCATATAATCCTACAATAAAGGATCCTTCTTTCTATGTATTTGCAATACATTACATTTGTCTATGTTAAGGGTCGGTTACCACTCCCTGCACCAAGTGCCTATCTGCTGCAGATCTTCCTGCATTTCGCTGCAATTTTCTAATGCTGCAGCTTCTCTGTATACTATAGCACCATCCACGAAAAGCCGCATGGAACTTCCGACACTATCTACTAGGTCATTTATATATATTGTGAAAAGCAATGGTCCCAATGGTCCAATTACACTCCCCTGTGGCACGCCAGAGGTTACTTTAACGTCTGTAGACGTCTCTCCGTTAAGAACAACATGCTGTGATCTGTTTGCTAAAAAGTCTTCAGTCCAGCCATACAGCTGGTCTGATATTCTGTAGGCTCTTACTTTGTTTATCAGGTGACAGTGCGGAACTGTATCGAACGCCGTACGGAAGTCAAGGAAAGTAGTATCTACCTGGGAGCCTGTATCTAATATTTTCTGGGTCTCATGAATAAAGCGAGTTGGGCCTCACACGATCGCTGTTTCCGGAATCCATGTTGATTCCTACAGAGTAGATTCTGGGTTTCCAGAAATGACATGATATGCGAGCAAAAAACATGTTCTAAAATTCTACAATAGATCGATGTCAGAGATATAGGCCCATAGTTTTGCGCATCTGCTCGTCTACCCTTCTTGAAAACTGGAACTACCTGTTGTCATGAAGAAGGAAATGCATGACAGGTATGTTATGTGGGGTTGCGTGAAATCAGGCGAAACTTCTTAGCAGCCACCCAAACTTGGAGGGAGACGCTACTGTTCGAGGCATATTTACGTGCTCGTGTTCTCAGAATGGAAAGGAGCGGCGTGACGCGATCGACAAACATACTAGAGGTATACCTTCATCGGATTTTCTCTGCCGTTCCCATTTCGCAGCCTTTCGGTTCATGGTTACCCAGCAGCAGTCGTAAATTCCAAATATGCTTCTTGTTCTGAATTAGCCTCCATTTATTTCAAAAAAGTAAAGACAACACAATAATCCTTAGTCACATTTCGTAAGTGTTGATTATACAGTATAAGGTTTCGACATACTGCGCTGGTGAAGCTCAGTGCGGAATGTCTACGAATCCTTGTGCCGGCCCTTACACGGTGCACCGTTTTCACCTGGAAAGCAAAAGCAAACTGTGAGGCTGGTGGCTGGAGACGGTGCGGACATACGAGGCCAGGTGTAGGGGGAGTCTGTTTCGCGTCCCCAGGTTTACGACCACTCGGCGCCGCCTGGAGCCGTAAATATGGCCGACGCAGGTCGCTACGAGTCCCCGGCCGACAGTTTGTGGCGGAACTTGGCGCAGCGATAGGGCCGCGCGCTTAAAATTCTGGGTCACCCGCACTATTAACGCCGCAATTACGGCTCCCCTCTAATGTCCATTTTTCGCTTCTTATGAACTTGCACTTCGCGGGACGTGAAAGCTGAAATCATGCTTCATGTCCGACAAGGGCTATCACACTTCTTACAGTAGTTTCTAAGTGTTACAGTTTTCTCATTATCTCAGATATTAATTTTTCTGATACGAAATATGTCTACTTTTATATCGATATTAATGTGAAGCTCTCTCTCTTTCACATACACTGCCGGAAAGAAATTGCAGCACCAAGAAGAACTTGTGCGACATAAACAAAAGTTGTTAGACGTTGCCCGCCGGAATGGCCGAGCGGTTCTAGGCGCTACAGTCTGGAACCGCGCTGCCACTACGGTTGCAGCTTCGAATCCTGCCTCGGGCATGGATGTGTGTGATGTCCTTAGGTTGGTTAGGTTTAAGAAGTTCTAAGTTCTAAGGGACTGATGACCTCTGAAGTTAAGTCCCTTAGTGCTCAGTGCCATTTGAAACTTTTTTTTTTTTTTTTTTTTTTTTGTTAGGCGTGTTTCTATATGTGAAAGATGACGTCTATTTAAATTTCGCGCCAGTCGGATAAGAATGAGGATAAAAATCACGGTGTAACGATCGTGAGTGTTAGCTTCCTTCGATGTGGGAATTGGTGAGTAGATATTAGTCAAGAATTCCTATCAGGAGACAAAGGCGTCGTTACCAACACCTCATTGAGTTTGAAAGAGTTCATGTAATAGCGCTAACCCAGTAGTTCTCTCTGCGATATTGCAGAAAGACGTGGCAGGAATATAGCCACTGCACATGATTCAGAAAAATGGTTCAAATGGCTCTAAACACTATGGGACTTAACATCTGAGATCATCAGTTCAATAGACTTAGAACTACTTAAACCTAACTAACCTAAGGACATCACACACACACACATGCCCAAGGCAGGATTCGAACCTGCGACCGTAGCAGCAGCGCGGTTCCGGACTGAAGCGCCAAGAACCGCTCGGCCACAGCGGCCGGCTGTTCATGATTGCTGGCAGCGGTGGTCAAGAGAATATATGGTCGCAAGAGGCTTCGTGCAGCCTCGTGGGACTACCGAGAAAGAAGACCATTGCGTTCGGCTTATGGCTCTAGCACATCTTAGTGCACCTGCAGTAGCAATGTGCGCTGCAGTTGACTCCACAGTGACACAGCCAACGTCCACAAGATGGTTATTTCAAGGACAGCTCCGAGTGAGACGTCCCGTAGTGCGCATTCCATAGATCCCAAACCACCGCCATTTTCTACTTCAATAGCGTGCAGCGAGAACTCACTGGAGAGCAGGCTGGAGGTCTCTTGTGTTTAATGATGAAAGATGGTTCTGCCTCGTTGCCAATAATGCCCTAATTTTGGTTAGAAGGAGTCCAGGTGAGTGACTGCAACCAGCCTGTTTGTGTGGTACACACACTGGACCTGCAGTTGGAGTTATGGTCTGGTGTACGAATTGGTATGACGGCAATATTCTCGTGGTTATCTATGCGCTCTGACTGCAAGTCTGTACGTGAACCTAGTAATTTTATCCGTTATGCTGCTATTCATGATCATCATTCCATCGACTATTTTCCAAAAAGATAACGCTCGTCCAAAATCCCGCTGTTGTAACCTAACATGCTCTACTGAATTTCGACATATTGGCTTGGCCTGCTCGCCCAACAGATCTATCTCTAATGGAGCACATACAGGAGCTCATTGGATGATGACTCCAGCAGCATAAACAGCATTAACAATCCCTGTGTTGATAGGCCAAGTGCAACAGGCATGGAACACAGATTGACATCCGGCACCTGTGTAGCACAGTGGATGCACGTTTGCATTCTTGCATTCAACATTCCGGACGTTACACTGGTTATTAATGTACCAGTATTTCACATTTGCAGTGGCTTATCTCGCGCTTACACTAACCTGTAATCTTGCAATGTTAATCACTTAAACATGCTACCTAGACAAATGTCTTACCGAAATAGCCTTACATTCAGTATTTTCTGATGTTGCGATTTTTTTTCGTTGGTTTGTATCAATATTAATGTGAATCAGCTGAAACTACTTCTCTTTCAAATACATTCTACAGAAGTCGATTCACAATTTAGCTAAATTTGATATAATGACGCAGAAATGTAAATGAAACTTCTGATACACTTACACGAAAAAAAGATAGACTGTGCGCAGGAACCTCCTGTATTTCGTTCGAGCACAACCGATTTCGATCTTCCTGTTCTTTGTGAAGTGGTTGAATAGAGGAAAGAATGCATGAAAAGTTAGTTCATTTTAGCTACTGTATACGATAATAATGATTTTGCAAAACGACTTCAATCCACATTTTCGCTGTTGTAAGTTATAAGTACAGGACCTTCTAACTTCTGCGTGGTGTCTGTCTGTTCTAAGTCGTGTCTCCCTACCACTTTCGCGCAACGACGCTCTGAGCGTGTTTTATAGGGAATTGACTAGTTTGAACCTGGGACCTGTTGCTGGTAACAAGACGCCAGACCACACATATCATCTAGAATTCAGAAGAGTTCAGTGAGACTAGCGATGATGTAACCAAATACTTAATGATTTCAGCGTCAGCTCCACTGCACGCCCTGTAAAAGAATCTTAATACAAACTAAATTTAGTGGAAGGGGTTGAAGGCTTTCGTATTTTTAGTTAGCCGGTAAAATAACGTCGAAAAAGCAGTTAAGTTTACCATTGGAAATTTTATTCTGGTCACAAAACATCGTTTATAAATTGCACTATTGATAAAAGGAAATGTTTTAATACAGGATGGTAAAAACCAACTGCGTTCAACAAAAATGTGAACGAATATTCCCTGAATGGGTTTCCAAGTTCTACAATGGATCGAAGGATGACCTATGCCACATCACATCTATAATCTAGGTTTAAATTAAGTTTCACAAGAGAGAAAACTATCAAAATGGTCAACAGTGACCCTCAATTATCTTTAATTACTTATCTAACTTGTCGTAAATTACAGTGGCTGATGTGGCTTCTCAATAACTGTATAACAGAAAAATCATCGCATTTCAGATTTTTACTTTAAGTGGTAAATGTGAACACCATGAGCTTTAATTGACGATCGACACTAGTATTACGCAAAAAAGGGGGTGTAACAGATGAGACTTCTCCAGTTCTGAGTGAAGCTTTATGCGCTGTTATGCAGCATCGCGTGCATTCATTACCTTGTCGGTGTTCGTCAGGGGGCGGCGAGCAGCACAGCTCCCCACACCTCGCCGTCTCGCAAGCAACTCCCTCTTCAGTTCTCCTTACTATAATTTACCGAAGTTGGTTTAAAAAAACTATCTGGCTGTGTTTTCATCTGATCAATCAGGGTCTCAATGTTAACCTTAAGCTCCGCCTACAGAAATTCTGTCTATCCAATGAGAAACGTTATACTTTTCGTGGTGGCGCAATGTTTTTAAAATTTGCAACGTAACAGAGACGTGAAAATGTCTTACGCTAAAACTTGTGGGTGGTGTGGTCCTAGCGGTTAGCTGGCGACGTGGGTGTATGTCCGACCCTTATCGTAGGGCCTTCCAGCTTAACACGGTTCTGCTCTAGGCTTCTGTTCTCGTTTCTCCCCTCGGAACTGCGTCTGTCTCACGGTGGGAAGGTATGATATGCATTTAGGCATTCTTGTGTTAGTCTGTGGTATTCCATTTGCTCACTTGTTACTCGTATTACTTTGGTTAATTTAATGTCACGATTTATTCGGAGCTATGTGACATACTACTGGATTTGCTTATCATGTCAGGGTTTCCATGGAAGGTGTTGGATTTGCCTGACACCTTACAACCTACAGTAGGTAAGTAGGAAATAAGAATCAAATTATTTATGTATTTGTGTTGCTGAAAATAGAGAAAATAACAACGAAAAAAGGATGAAACGAATTAAAAGAAGTTCTTAATACGAGAGAGGTACAATAAAACGTACACCTATGAAAGATTTCGAGCCCACATATCATATTGAGAAACTAGTTACAGTTAATAATATTCTTCTAGGGTGTGCAGCAGGATTAGAACGTCATCCTGACACAATATTTCCGCGGTCCAACTGGCCGCCATTTTCAGGTAAGAGTGCTGGTACACGATTTCGCCGGAACTGACTTCTCCGTGGAAGCGGCAGACCCTATATAGGCCACAGAAGACGCACAACGCGTGAGCGAGAAGGTGCCGTAACTGCCCTCTAGCGCAAGTAAACATTACACGCCGCCAGTGGTGGAAACAGGCGGTATGGAGATATCGCTATCAAAAATTAAAAATTGTTCCGACGATCGAAACGTAGTTTTTTGATGTCTGATAACATCGGGTTCCAAACCTTACGTAAAAGGTAACCCTTGTCGCTATTAATAAGATTATCAGATAAATTGATCTCTATGGATTCTTTTCAAACACAGTCCCAACAGCGAGATGCAGAGGCAACGATTTGTGTCTCATCATACAGGCTTCTATTCCCTAGCTGAAACAGTGCTCCGCCACTGCAGATTTCTGAGGCTGAAGCAGCCGTGTGTGTCGCTGGTGCTCAACACATCGGTCCTGAATGGTCCGGATTGTCTGACCAATATAAGCCTTCCCACTGTGGCAAGGGATCTTGTACACACCAGGCTTCCTCAAACCCAAGTCATCCTTAACAGAGCCAAGAAGCGCTCTAATCTTGGCTGGCGGACGAAAAATACTTTTGATATGATATCTTTTTAGAGTTCTTCCTATCTTTGAGAAAATGCTCCCGGCAAAAGGATGAAAAGCCACCGAATTGCAGGTATCTTCTTGTGGTTCAGGCGAAGGTCCAAACTGGAAAGCACGACGGATCTGTTTATCTGTATAGCCATTCTGCTTGAACACAGCCTTATGATGGTCCAATTCTGGTGTCAAGTTTTTTCCATCAGAAAAGGTATAAGCTCTTCTCGCCAACTCCTTCCTGTCTTCTCTTCTGGGAAAGATGAATCACTTGCTTGAGCACCCACCACACCGAAGATTGCAGGACGTCACAACTGAACGGATAAAACGGAAGACGCGTTCACTTGCGCTAGAGGGCAGTTGCGGCACCTTCTCGCGCACGCTTTGTGGGTATTATGGCCCTATATAGGTTCCGCCGCTTGTGCCGAGAAATCAGTTCCGGCGAGATAGTGTACCAGCTTTCTCACCTTAAGATGGCGGCCAGTTGGACCGCGGACGTATTGTGTCAAGATGACGTTATGATCCGGCTGCACTTCCGAGAAGAATATTGTCAATTATTACGCCGGGAAAGTCTTCGTAATCACAGAAGTTACAGCTAGACAAACAGGAACTGATTGTGGTGGGATTATGGGGAAACGAGCATAGCTTGCATTGTTGCCAAATTCCCCGTTCCCCTCCCCTATGATATAGTCGATGATGTCCAAATACCTTACGGGCTTGCTGCCAGGTGACGTCGTCGGACACCGCGAAATTTCGACAGGAGCACACACTGCCATTCTCAAGGCACAAATGCAAAGAAGAAAAAATACGCAATCAGGTTTAATACCTCGGTTCATAGAGGAGAAACAAGGCAGATACCACACACAGAACAAGTGTCAACACAACTAAAGATAACCAACATCAGAAATATCGATGGTTACTATTAATCAACAGGTGAGGTAGCATTAATTTTGTCCCTCTGTTTTTTGAGGAGAGACAGAGCCGGATTCCAAGCAGCATTTAAACAAAATCCACCATCTCTGTTAATAAGGTTGCTCGCTAGTCTGATTTCAACAGCTTCCTTAATAACACTATCCCAATAGTTTGATGTGCAAGCCAGAATTTCCATGTTTTTGTATTCCATAGGATGACCGGTGTCAAGGCAATGTTCGGCAATAGCGGATTTGCTCGGCTGTTGTAAGTGTGTGTGACGCTGATGTTCAATACACCGGTCTGCCACAGTTCGGATTGACCAATATATGACATGCCACAACTGCAAGGAATACGATAGACCCCCAGCCTTAAGCAAACAAAGATCGTCTTTTACGGACGCCAACAGGGCCTTAATCTTGGAAGGTGGTCTAAAAACACATTTCACATCATATTTCCGTAAAATACGACGTCACCCGGCAGCAAACCCGTAAGTTATTTGAACATTCGATTCGCCGGGAAAAGCTAAGGTCTCACATTGTTTACCTCTACGGGGAGGAAATGTATCGTTGTCTGCAGAGGTTGGATAAACTTCGCAGCAGTAGAGTAAGGTTGGAATGTGCATTATCTTTTTTATTAAAGTGTCGAAATCATAGTGTGGTTCCAACGTTTGCTAAGGTTGTGCATCATACTAATTCTCCTGCTGCCAATCGCATCAAGCAACGTGCTGGTTTAGCTCTTGTTCGTGAAGGGATCCACCACTATACTCGCCGTCAATTAGATTTTGTTTCTAAGTAATTGTTTCAGCTTCATTTAATGATGACGTCTAATGTTTCTGAATTTTCTTGGGATTGGGTGGACGGTGCTTATTGGTCGCAGTCTGACTGGGAATTTAAATCTGTAACTGCTCGTCATTCGGTGAAGTTTGAACGTTTCCTGGGCTCAGTGCCTAATTCAAATTCTCGACGTTCTGTGATCAATCTCACGGAGAAAACGTTTGACGACGCAGCTTTGTCTGTGCTGGGGAAAGGTTTGAACTTCGCACCGACACCTAAGAGTTTGCCAGTCGTTGATTTTATTAGTTCTATCGAACAGGCTGTTTATAAACTTCTTCCGAGGCTGCGGAAGAGGTTAGAAGGGAGGAAGCTTGTCGTGTGTTGACTGGGGCGCGTCCACCCAAGTGCAACATTACAGCAGCTGAGGCGGCTGCCTTACGTCCACTTAGAATGGATTCTGATATTGTTATTTTACCTGCGGACAAGGGTAACGCCACCGTTTTGTTGAACAAGCACGATTACATTCAAAAGTTGCAGTGTCTATTTTCTGATTCGGCGTATCGCAAAATCGGTGCTGACCCTACTAAGAGTGTTGACAGAAAGACAAATAGCCTCCTGAAGAAAAGTTCTTTGTCACACGAGACTATCAAGAGTCTTAATTCTTACTGTGCTGTACCACCTGGATTATATGGCCTCCTTAAGGTCCATAAAGAGGCTGTCCCGTTGAGGCCTATTGTTTCTAATATTGGTGCTCCAATATATCGTGTAGCTAAACATCTTGCTAGTTTGTTGAGCCCACTAGTAGGTAGGTGTGAACACCACATTAAGAACTCTGCAGATTTTTTACGTCGATTGCAGGGATCGCGTTTGAATGACTCTGATATTTTAGTCAGTTTTGATGTGGTTTCTCTTTTCACTCGCGTTCCTCTCTCTGATTCGTTGCAGCTAACTGAGGTTAAGTTTGGTGTCGAGTTAACAAATTTGCTTCGGCATGTGCTGACTTTCACTTACTTTTTATTCAATGGTCAGTACTACGAACAGACTGATGGAGTTGCAATGGGAAGCCTGCTGTCACCCGGTTCTAGGCGCTCAGTCCGGAACCGCGCGACTGCTAGGGCCGCAGGTTCGAATCCTACCTCGGGCATCGATGTGTGTGATGTCCTTAGGTTAGTTAGGTTTAAGTAGTTCTAAGTTCTAGGGGACTGATGACCACAGAAGTTAAGTCCCATAGTGCTCAGAGTCATTTGAACCAACACGCTGTCACCTATTGTGGCGAATATGTTTATGGAGGACTTTGAGGAACGTGCATTGGAGTCAGCGACCTTGAAACCTGCGTGTTTCTTTCAGATATGTAGATGATACTTTTGTTATGTGGCCTCATGGTAGTGAGAATTTAAACCGGTTTTTGGAACTTCTGAATTTAATCCACCCGAATATTCAGTTCATTATGGAGGTGGAAAAGAATGGATGCCTTCCCTTCCTTGATGTGTTGGTTAAAAGGAAGACTGATGGTACGTTGGGACTTTCTGTGTATAAGAAGCCCATCCACACTGACTTGTATCTGCGAGCTGATAGTTGTCACCATCCAGCTCAGGGTGAAGGAGTACTTCGCACCTTGGTTCCCAGGACCCACGTTATCTCAGACCCTGAAAGCTTGGCAGCTGAGCTAGCACATCTCGAAGTCACCTTTCGTCGGAATGGTTATAGTGAGTGGCAGATCAAATGTGCGTTGGCCATCAGCCTTTTGTGCAACGGGTGAGTGACGATAGCAACGAAGTGGCACCTAAGTCTACGGCCTTTTTTCCTTGTGCAGGAAGCATTTCCAACAGGATTGGCCGTATTTTACGGAAATATGATGCGAAATATGTTTTTCGACCACCTTCCAAGATTAAGGCCCTGTTGGCATCCGTAAAAGACGATCTTGCTTTGCGTAAGGCTGGGGTCTATCGTATTCCTTGCAGTTGTGGCATGTCAGATATTGGACAGACAATCAGGACTGTGGCAGACCGGTGTATTGAACATAAGCGTCACACACGCTTACAACAGCCGAGCATATCGGCTATTGCAGAACATTGCCTTGACACCGGTCATCCTATGGAATACAACAACACGGAAATTCTGGCTTGCACATCAAACTATTGGGATAGTGTTATTAAGGAACCTGTTGAAATCAGACTATAAAGGAACCTTATTAACAGAGATGGTGGATTCTGTTTAAATGCTGCTTGGAATCCGGCTCTCTCTCTCTCCAAAAAACAGAGGGACAAAATTAGTGCTACCTCACCTGTTGATTAATAGTAACCATTGATATTTCTGATGTTGGTTATCTTTGGTTGTGTTGACACTTGTTCCGTGTGTGGTATCTGCTTTGTTTCCCCTCTGTGAACCGAGGTATTAAATTTGCTTGCACATTTTTTCTTTCTTCCATTTGTGCCTTGAGAATGGCAGGGTGTGCTCCTGTCGAAATATCGGTGGTGTCCGACGACGTCACCCGGCAGCAAACCCGTAAGTTATTTGAACATTCGATTCGTCGGGAAAAGTTAAGGTCTCACTCGATGATGTCGTCTAACATTGCGTGATTCCTCCTTCCCGCAGCCCTTATTATCACAGCTCTATTTCCACACGTAGAAAGTGGTGGAAATTTAAAGAAATGGTGGGAAATTCAAAATAACTCAATTGTACTATATTGTTTCTCCTACGCCTCTCAGGTCACCGCTCGCTTTTATTGAAAGTTCTATGTACTATGTGCAAAATGGCGGGAAATTAGAAAAAAACTGTTTTGTGAAATTAAGAAAAAGTCCACGATAGTTATCCATGACGACTGTTATTGGGGATACAGGCACTGCCCTATGATGCCAGAACCCAGTATGGCTGACACTATCACAGCCTTTGTGGGTGTAAGATCTTTTGGTTTCCCCAGACGTACGATGTCAGAATCGAAGTTGGCGGACACGAGGAAATGGATGAAGCCTGCATGCTTCTCACATTTCTTTTCCTGAATATGGAATCCAAGATGGTGACCGGGTTTTCTCCAGACATCACGAGCCACTTAGCTAAGTTTATAATTGTGATAGCATAGTTATTCTAAGTTTAAACAGATTCCCACTCCCCTTTCATGTCACAACTTACTGACACTGCTTGCATATTTAAACAGTCCACTACCCAGCTATCAACCAGTTTGTGCTGTTTAAACATTTATAATAGAACAGAAATGTTTGACTGGCCGTTATTTGTCTAGACATTGTCCATGCTGGAGGTCCCTTCTCAGTCTGCACTGACAGAGGAATCCGAGCACAGTGGCTACCAGGGCCAGAGTCACGCTGCAACAAATCAGTAACGGCCAACACCTTGCCGTGCACCAAGTCCAAGCATCTCGCCCACCATGTGCCCTGTTCACAGATTTTCTGTCACCAGGAAGGTAGACAAAATACTTCACCATGTGAGCTGTCGCAACGAGCTGCTGTTGTTACCAGCCACGTAACTGCATGCAGCAGTGGTTGTATTGTATCTGTGGGATGACTGGGCGCTGATGTCATAGACTACCAACCGCCCTCCCACGTTACAGACTGCACAGTGTATCGTAATGGCAACTGAGCCATGCGTCAGAGCTTTATCAGTGAATCCAGGTCCTTAGCTAACTTTAAACGTTTCCATGATGCACCCTTGTATTCATGTGCGCTAACCAACACACCTCATACCATGTCATTCCAACAACTGACACCTTTAGACTTATATTTCTGGCTTCTCCCTTTTTTATACATAGCTAATACAAAAATGTCTCCTCCCAGACAGTCTGATACTGTAGCACATTATAAACTAAGTAGACTTGCTGTTCATAGCTGAACTAGTTTCCAGAATATGAAAATTCACTTAAAAGGGCCGCTGTTTATAGCTAACACAATCATTTTTTTCCCTGCCAGTTGAAAGCCACATGGAAATAAATAAACATGTTATTCACTCACCAAGACTGAGACATTCTGACTCAGGAAACCACCTAGATATTGTAATGTTGTTGCATTAATTTGTTATGAAAGCGGTGCTGATAGAAAATAAAAGCGGTTTAAAGGCTGTGAGCTATCTGAGGAAGTTAACCTTGCATTACTGAGCAACTGTTTCACCAGGTATCCAGTCTACCTTACCAAATTCCCAATCAGACTAACATTAATTATAATCTTTTAGTAGTCATACGACAACCGGTGGTATGTTGTTGTTGTTTTGGTCTTCAGTCCTGAGACTGGTTTGATGCAGCTCTCCACGCTACTCTATCCTGTGCAAGCTTCTTCATCTCCCAGTACCTACTGCAACCTATATCCTTTTGAATCTGCTTTGTGTACTCATCTCTTGGTCTCCCTCTACGATTTTTACCCTCTACGCTGACCTCCAGTGCTAAATTTGTGATCCCTTGATGCCTCAGAACATGTCCTACCAACCGGTCCCTTCTTCTAGTCAAGTTGTGCCACTAACTTCTCTTCTCCCCAATCCTCTTCAACACCTCCTCATTAGTTATGTGATCTACCCACCTAATGTTCAGCATTCTTCTATAGCACCACAGTTCGAAAGCTTCTATTCTCTTCTTGGTGATATATATATATGTAAAAAGGAGAATTTAAATAAAAAGGAATAAATCAGTATCTATTTGGAAATTTATTTTAACATTGATCATTGAAATTTCAGCATATTAAACTTGATTCATAACTAAGCTGGTGCCTTATTTAGGACTGTGAGAATGTGAGTTTGTAATCTTATGGAACACATCAAATAGGGAGCCAAGATTGGGAGACTGCATACAACACTGCATTCATAAAATAACACACGAATAACGTTGAAACATATGCAAGAGGAAACCTATTGGAGGCATCTCGCATCGAAGTCCGTGCCAAATTTCGCGCGTCTGTAAATTTTAGCCCATCTTCGCAAATATATATACAAAGCAATGAGTGAAACGTCATGCACTAGCCATATGGCATTTCATAAGGCAGTAGAAATTCTCTCGACTCTCATAGAAAGACACTCGTCATTATCAGGTGTGAAGATGTAACAGTATTTCCCATCAATTCATAAGTATTTCAGTAAGTAGCACAAAGTGTGAGCTCAAAACTGTAATCATATGTTTCAAGTGTGAGCGTATCTTATTTGAAATGGCGAGGTTAATGGCTTCCTTTTTTTTTCACCTAATAGCTTTTTCTCCATGCGGCTGGCGCAGCTGGGCGCCATAACGCATTACATCTAGGTCACTTAGCTTTCTTACCGAAATATTTACGACAGCAGTTTGCTACAGTGACAGTCTCATATAAAAAAATTTCACAGGTCGAGAATTTGCGTTACAAATGTGTAGAAACAAAATCCTATAAATATAACAGTGTACAAAAAATTTTAGCCGGCATTGTGATACATTCACGCATGTACACACATTTCATAACTCTTAAAGTATGATTCTTGGTTTCCAACATCCTTTTTCAAAAAACGGAGTCCCTAACCACCACTCATTATTCCTTACCTTATTACACATATACATATTCGTCGACACTTCTTCAATATTTCATCGTAATAAGTACATAGCATAATCAAATTCCTCATATAGGATCTGCTTATTGATCATAAACATACCTCAACAGCATAATACACATCGTCATCGTAATAATAACATAACAACACCTCAGTCAAATCTCAAAACCGTTGTAGCTTTCTGCAGTAATTTCAAAACCTAAAAAAAACTCTCTGCTCATTTCAGTAGTCTCATCTACCTGAAACGTACTTTAAAAATCATGATCCCATACCAAATACATCATTCAAAGCTCTCATAGTATCACAATGGTTCCAAAAAAAATATGAGCAGTTCACAAAGTACAGACAAAATACAATTTCATAAATGTGAAGTTATACAACTGTGTAGTTACGTAAACATGTGTCACTGACGTAGTAAAAAAATGTTTGTCTCTCTCTCAGTTAAATGATCAGATAGCTGTGTCATTATGTGTTAGAGAAATATGGTACCGATGTGTAAAGTTGTATAAGCAAATACATTATTAGCTAGGGCTCCTTGTGCTTGCCAAACACATGGTACACAAAGCAAGCGTGTACCCCCTGAGGATTAATGTAATCATACCCTCAGGTGTTACCGATTTCAGCAATGGAATGAAATGTATCACGGAAAACCTTTGTATCTTTGTATTTCAAAAATCTTTAAATATAAATGTTTTAAGTACAAAATTAATCACTCAAATACGTGTACTGTAGCGCTAAACTGCGCGTCTTGTTATAGGATAATCTCTGTCATTACTTAAGGGTAAAAAATGTGCCAAGTGTCGTAATTATCGTCGTCCGTAAGCAAAATTCTGTAGAAGTCAATGTACTTATCTCGTAATAAACAAAAGCGAAATGCTATGCGTATAGATATCGTAGTTATTACTTACAGTACCGTGATCAAAAAATATTATACTGTAACAAATTGTTGTGCTACGAAAAAGGCTGTCTCATTGTAGCTATATCACAGAAGTTACTACTAAAATATGTTTTACTTTCCAGAAGAATGTAGAAAAACTGTGCACATATATAACAGATACACAGCAAAAGCAACAATGTAAATTGTCTCACACATTAGTAGCGTCGTGATATAATCGTGTAGTTGTGAAAGAAACCAAATGCTAAGTCATCTTTAATCTCACACAATCTACGTCAAATAAAAAATGTCTTTTCAAGTAATCAAATGGTTCGAATGGCTCTGAGCACTATGGGACTTAACATCTATGGTCATCAGTCGCCTAGAACTTAGAACTACTTAAACCTAACTAACCTAAAGACATCACACAACATCCAGGCATCACGAGGCAGAGAAAATCCCCGACCCCGCCGGGAATCGAACCCGGGAACCCGGGCGTGGGAAGTGAGAACGCTACCGCACGACCACGAGCTGCGGCCCAAGTAATCCAAAATGTTGAATTAAAATCTCATTAACATTACTGGTATATATTCTAAGTATGTACGCCTTATAGTCGTTACGTAATCGTTCCACAATCAAGCAAGAATGTACAAACACAATAACACTGTGTCCTCTGTTCACTATAACAATGCATTTGTAATTACGTGTCTAAATAAGTTCCCTAGGTTCTTGACTGGATAGTTAACTTCAAAACATTGTTGCATGTTAACAGTTTCTAAGTGTGACCTGGCGTACTAGTAACGTGAAGTGAAAGATTTTATGACAAAGACTAAGTTAAAAAGCAGATAATCTTTCAATAAACAGTTTTACATGCCAAATGCGGTGCAATCCTTTACTCTTCCTAGTACGCAGAGTTTCAACTTCAACGAAATTATCATGTGGTATACGTCGAATTCTGTAACGTCCATTCTAAATCAGAAAGAATTTGTGACTCAAGTGTTTCTTCTTATGTGACAATGAATGAGCTTTAATGAGAACTTTGCATTTGCTTTACCGTGTAGTTTTCTCCTTTTGTCTGCTGCGGATTTTATATTTTTAATAGCCAAATCAATTGTGTCTTTGTGTCGAAGTTTATGTGTATTCGGAAATGGTAAAATCTCTCTGATTCTGTTAGGTGGTCCTTCATTCTTCAGTACAAGAATAGGTGGTAAAGCAGTGGAGTCATGAGGCATTTCATTCTGCACGTTTTGAAATAAGTGTAAATATCTGTCCCAATACTGGTGCTTTCTCTGACAATAAAGCCTGCAAAGCTTGTTGATTTCTTTCATAATCCGTTCAGACGGTTTACAGTGTGGTGAGTACAATGAAACAAAAACAGGTTTGATTTTATGATTCCGAAGCATGGGTGATCAAACAGGAGACCTAAATTGCGGTCCGTTATCTGAAATGACTTTAATAATGTGTCCAACTTCACGTAAGAAATTTCTAACAAAAGCGTTGGATACAGAACTCCCAGTTGCTTTACGTAACGGTGTGAAAGAAACAAATTTTGAAGTAAGTTCAACAGCGACTAGACGTTCTGCCAAGGGGTCCCAAGCGAGCAAGAGCAGCAAATTCTTTTAATTTAGAAGAAATGATAGGAAACAACGGAGCATGATGTGAGATGGTAGGGGTTTAACTTTTTGACAAAGTTTGCAAACAGACAAGCCTCTTCGAATTCTCTTTTCCATATTGTTAAAATAACAAGTGGTTGGAAGAATGATAACATTTTCGTGGACCATAATGTGCGTAGCTGAAATGAATGTACCAAATGAGCTTATTAATAAAATCGTCTGGAATGCAAAGTACCCATAGCTTGTCATCAACAGTGCAGCGTTTGAAGAGTATGTTGTTTCTAACTAGATAATAATGCCGAATCTGAGTGTGTGTCTTTTCATGCCATTTACTTTTGATGTCTTTCCAAATCGGATCTTCATCTTGTTCATGCGCAATGCCCTTTACAGATGTGGTGATGAAGTTTTCGAAGGCGACTTTCTGACTGTAAAGAATAATGAAATTTTTCTCGAGGTTGCCTTCTGCGTTACTTTTCTCAAGTCCAGCCTGTGCGCGTGACAGTGCGTCCGCAACAATGTTCTCCTTGCCGGTAGTGTAGACTATTGTGAAGTGGAATTCTTGCAGAAACAATGCCCAACGTTTTAACCTGCCATGATTTAATTTTGAAGACATAAGAAATTGTAATGCATGATGATCACTGTATACTTTTACATGTTTACCAGAAAGAAAGAAACGGAATTTGTTAAATGCCCAAACGATAGCTAAAGCTTCTAATTCAGTAACGGAATAATTTTTTTCAGATTTTGTTAGCACTCGGCTAGCAAAAGCAATGGTTTTCTGAACAGTAGTGTAATTTTCTATGACTTCTTGAAATAACTGGGCACCAAGACCAACTTTAGAAGAATCTGTGCTAAGGCAGAATTCTTGTGACAGATCTGGATGAGCTAGTACTGGCGCGTTAAGTTGCGATTCTATCAAAGAATTGAATTCCAACTGTGCTTGTTCGTCCCAGTTCCAAATAGTATTTTTCCCAGTGAGAGAACAAATTTTGGTGTAACTAGAATTTGCATATTCAGAAAACGACGGTAAAAATTTACGAGACCTAGAAAACTGCGGACTTTTTTTTTTTTTTTTTTTTTTTTTTTTTTTTTTTTTTTTTTTTGTGGATGGAACTGGAATGGCTCTGATTGCTTCTAACCTTTCAGGATCCGGCTGAATGCCTTCAGAAGGAATAATATGTCCCAAAAACCTCACCTTTGACCTACCGAATTCAGACTTTTCCAAGTTAACTATAATTCCAGATTCTGCAAAAATACGTAACAAACTGTTGAGGATGCGATTATGTTGTTCCCATGAGGCTTCAGCTATTAGAATATGATCCACATATAAGGTGATGTGACGTTTTAAGAACTCAGGTAATATGGAATTTACCCCGCGAGTGAATGCTGCAGAAGTAATGTTCAAACAAAAGGAAGTTTCCAAAATTGATAACAAACGCCGAAACAAAGGAAAGCTGTGTATTTTCTACATTCTGGATGAAGTTCGATCTGATAAAAGCTGGATCTGAGAGCAATAGAAGACAACACTCTTACACCATTAAAATTTTTAATAAGTTCTTCCAACGTTTGCGGCCTGTCTGTTTCAGGAATGATGATAGTATTCATTTATCTCGAATCTAAGACAAGCCTGATCGATCCATTTTTCTTCTTAACAACATGTAATGGCTTGTTGTATGAACTTACTGTAGGCTCAATAATGCCCTCGTCAAGCACAGACTGTATTTCTGTTCTAACACAGTCTCTATAATGTGCCTGAATTACGTATGGTCTAACACAAAACTTAGTATGCTCACGAACACGAAATTGGTATTGAAATCCCTTGATTGTTCCTGTTTTGTGAGTAAAAACTGAGGAATGTGCTTGTAAAATCTGAAAAAGGTCCTGCCTATCAGTGTCATTACAGTTCTCAATTGTTTGAGTTTTATTCTGAATTAACTCATTAGTATCAAATACGCCGTCGATATCATCCCTCTTAGTACTTGCAGAGTGATTGTTAGTGTCAAGTTCCGTCGAAAATTCCGAATTGTTGTTTAACAGGAGGTAAAGTCGATTAATTTCCTCGTCATTGTTTGAGAACCAATCTTCAAACTTCAAAGCTATTGACTTACCTTCTTTCTCTAAACTTATTTCAGCATTGTGAAAGTTTAAGATTGCTTTGTATTCATTCAAAAAGTCTACTCCCAATATAATTGCCGTCGACAATAATGGAACAATAAGAAAGTTCATAGAGAAGCTGTGGCTTTGACAAAAGGATTCTAAGTTGGTTTGTTGGCGTACATCTACACTTATTCCCACGCCTGCACCTTGTAATATAATCTTACATAACGGAAGTGTGGGGCAATCGTTCTGTTTGTTGCATTTGCTAAAGGCTGTCTCACTAAGTACTGAAATGGGACTGCCAGAGACAAGTACTGCCGTAAATTTTACGTCATTTACTGTAATGTGAATTACAGGATATGCAATGTTGTTATGTTTTACGTTGTGTTCCTGCAGTAAGATGTCCCTAATGTCTTCTATTTTTACGTAATTACCAGCTACGGCAGCTACTTCATCAGCTTCATAAGTACGTTTTGTGGCTGCCAGCGGTGTGAGTCATTGCCTATTGTTTCTTTCTTGGCGAGCATCGTTATTGGGATTTGGAGACCTAACTTCTACAAATTCACCTTGTCGAGAGGGCCCTGCCCTGTTTGAATCCCGCCAGTTCTGATGATATTCAGGTCTGTCGTTTTGTTGGTAGTTTATATAATTTATTTTTGTCGGTCATGTGGTGGAGAATTTCTCCCGGAATCGTAACTGCACGGTGGACCGTTGCGTCTTAAGTTATTCTGTCTCCCTTGATAATAATTATTTTGGTTCCCATATTGTCTGTTTCTCTGATTGTCTCTATGATAGTCATTAGCGCGGAGAGGTTATCTTTCCCTGTAATTATTACTACTCTGCCAACGGTTGTCATACGGGTGGTGTCTGTTTTGCTCACGATTTGCTTTGTAAGAATAGCCTTGTCGCGTCCAGTTATTATTTCTGTCATCGCGCAATTGTGACGGATGTAACCTGTAATTGTTGTGCTCCTATTTTCGCGATCCGCTATTGTCAATGTCAATTTCCAATTCTTGTAACAGCCCCTGAAAGACTTCAATGTCGTCTTTGCAATGTCCTGCCAAAATAATATGTTGTAAATCTTCAGACAATTTGATTAAGCAAATGCGGATGAGTTCTGAGGGGTTGCATGGGTTTGAAAGATATTGATTCTTATGCAACATGTCTTAGAAGTATTTGACAAGACTGGAAAATTCAGATTGTTCGAAATGTTTCATCATTATGATGCTATGTTTTACTCGGTCTTGTGTAACTTGAGACCAATATGCTGTGACAATCGTGAATAACCGATCGCATTCTTACAGCTGGTTCACTAAGTAGCTACACATAAATTCTATCCCATGCTCCATTGACCAGTTGTGAGGAAAACAATGAGAGAATTGATGGAGCCATGCTTGTGGATGAATGTCATTGCCAGAATTCTTAAATGTTTTGAATTTACGTGTAGTAATGAACAGCTAATAGTCAAAATCATCATGTCGACGAGTAGCATATCGGTTATTGTTACTTCTTTTCGGCGGTTCTTTTGTGGCTGCTTCGTGATTCTGTAATGCATTTTCAGGAGGCGAAAAAATAGGTTGAAAATGCTCACAAATTTGTGTTTTTACGTCATTACAGACTTTTTGACATTTCGATTCTATTTTAAGTAAGTCAGCAGTTAAATCTTCACGGGTTTGTTCTAGCGTTTGTTCCATTGAGTCTAACTTTTGAAGCTGTTGCTGTGTTTGTCTCTGATTTTGTTCCATCATGTCTAACTTTTTAAACTTTTGTCCCATTTGTTGCATTAATTGTAATAACAATGCCCTGCTGTCTGAAACATTTTTAACTGACGCGAATTGCGGATTCAAACGCAGTATCTAATCGGATTGTTATCGAAGCGCAATCAACTTTGACATATCGGATTTTCTCGGCATTAGCTAGATGTATTAAATGGAATGACGAGACGAAACATTAATTATTCCTTTCCAGAATTCCAACGCGGCACATATCGCTGTTATATTCCGGAGAAAAGGAACGTAAAGTATGGGTTTGTTACACCAGAAGCGACATGTGAGCATGTTTGAACTAGAAATAGTATGACGAAGTGTTCAGTGCTTACTGAGAATCGAACCCCAAACACATCGTTGTTGACTACACACGAAGAGACGACACTTACCGAATTTTTCTCCACCAGCAGCTCGGAATAACATCCCTGAACTTACAGTGATCTCGCAAATAATTCTGTGTCTCACTGGGAGTAAAAAACGTCAGATATCGTTAGTGTTGACAGCGAATGAAAATGCATTAAAAATAAAAATTATTATCTACCAGCAAATAGGTGTTCTCATGCTAGAACTTGAGAATACATAGTGAAAAGTTTAGTGCTGGGCCAGGATTCTAAGCCATTCATGCGTAATATGTTGAGATGTTGAGGAATCTGTAGTTTTGAACAAACAACAAGTTGTAGTCGAGCTGTATTGTCACGAAGGGATCAAATTGCGCGTTAAGGGCGGTCTGAGTTGCATTCCCAGTTCAGGACCAATTTTATCGACATACAGAAGCTCAAATAAAAGACGTAATAAGTGCCCTGTGACCATACACAGGGTTTGTTTCATCACTAGAAATAAATAGCTAGTATAAGAAAAGTTACTGGTGATAGAGTTTCTGCATGTCGCCACTCCTTGTATTATTGTGGTTCCACCTAACGTCTACTTAGTAGAGAAGGAATGTCATGTTTAATGTGATTTTCAGACCACAATGCCATTATACTTTCTTCACTTGGCGTAGCCAGAAGAGAACAGAATCTGTCTCTCCCTAAAAAAAAACATCGGCAGAAGTTGGAATCGAACTGAGACCAACATCATACGAAACTACCATCAGTTCAACAGACCACCACACCCACTTCTCTACGACTCGTTTCTCTATCATAACAGCGTTTCGGCACACAAGATCAGATTTCCGACACACAGGCTCCCTGTAGTGGTTTGCAGGATGTTCAGTACATTCATTTACTTGGATGACCGAATCGTCATGAACTAGCTGCCTTGGCTACCCAGTGCATACATTCGACTCTATTTTGTTATCACCGAAATCAAATAATGTAACTGCCACCTACACAGAACTGCCAACAGTGTAGGATGCAGAAATTTAAACAGGAAGTATTCCTTTCCGTTTGAGCTACTCTATTGCGCTATCTGTTTGTCGAAACCAACGTGCACTGCAAAAGAAATCCTGTAACTGTCTGTCTCTCAGAAGTCTATATCCGGCCATATGCTTTATCTCACAGCACTGTGGAATGCCGAAGTGCTGGAGTAACTTTTATCCACTTCCAGATGTGTTGTAGCTACGTCGCAGCTAGTAGCGTAACGGTGAGCGTCGCGCGCTGTTGATAACACGTCGCGTGTTCTATTACATCGGCCACTACATTTTTTAAACGCAATTCTACTCTCTTCTAAAGTTATCAATTTAATGGAACTTTGAACATAATTGTCTTCACTTCTCAACCCAAAATAGACGCATGTGGAAAAAAGGCTAACTTCTGCGTCATTTTGTTCTTTTCAGGTTTAATAGACGGCCAGGTAGCAGATGCGTCTCGAAGCTTTTGTATTTTGTCTGGGGAGAGCGCATCGTACCAAAATAGCCAGAAAAGTATTTTCTACATTAGCTGTCGTCTGGTAGTGGCATTTTATTCTTCTTCAAACCTTTTATGACAGCTTTAACTCAGAACAAGTTTTCTACATGCATGTAATCAACAAACTGCATGTGCATTGTCAGACTGTTATAGATAAAGTCAGAGAATTCGCATATATAGTTGATGATTAATTTCTCTGTCATGTTTAGCATTGTTTTAACAACACTAAAAGAAACCTTACGAAAACTGTGCACTGTACTGTAAGAAATGAAATAAAACTACCGACGATAATCTTACGACGAAAGTCTTAACAAAACTGAGTATCTGTACACAAGCGTGCCTCTATCTGCACGAATTAGTAAAACACTATTCACTTACATTTCGATTGGGTCTGTGTTTAAACGGTATGCTGTGTCATACTCAACAGGTACGCAAACGTGGCATTTCATAAATAAAGTTACGTATTCCTAGAAACCCAAAATTCTTTTGTCAGCAGCGGAAAGAGGCGTTACCTGTTGTGCAGCATTGTAAGTTTTTCACCATTGCACTATAAGCTGCAAGTATTTTCTTAAGATTTCCTTATCGATGTGTGATCTGACTGCTTGCAGCTCTTACACAGAAGGGATGAACATGTTACATTCAGCGAGGCTGGAACCGCGAACCATAACAGTCGCGTTTCCACAAGTCAGCACGTCAACACAGAGCTAGCGGATACATACGGCTTGGGCCACCCTCTTACGATGGTCAATAATGTCTGGAACTCGTAAACCGCTATTTACAGGACGAGATTAGTTGTGATTGCCACGTTCAATGACTTTGCTGGGCTGAAAACCGCAAATTTACAATCTTCTGTTACGCCTCAAGCGATAACAACTCAGGTTATTCAATGGAAATGACACGAGAAATCAAGTGAACTTTGAGGCTTACTTCCGTGCACACCAGGAAGTAACTTGTCGATCACAGAGTTGCCAAACATACCTTGCGTTGTTGCCAAATCTCACTTACATTACCAGCAGGAAGAAGACAAACCGATGTGATCCTACAGCGGGCTGGGAAGTGACCATAACTGGTGTCTCCAAGTCGCGTCTGCTACGGCCTGAAATACGTAATGCGTATGATTCGCATTTCTGTAACTAGGTTTAGGGACTGGAGCTTCGTTGCTAATAATGCTGAGAACTGACTGCTACTAAGCATCATAAATCAGTAACTCTCATAGTTGTTTTTATATTTCTTTCGTAACTGTACTCAGAACTAAGAAATTCATTCACGGACGTTTTCGTCACTCGCCGATAGTCGAGCACAGCAAACAAATAAAAATAAAAAGAGAATGTTGGTGTGTGTGTGAGAGAGAGAGACAGAGATAGAGAGAGAGAGGGGGGGGGGGGGAATTGTTGTAAAGAAATTGAATACTGGTATATAAAGAAATCTTTTATTACAATAACTCGTTCCACATCATTACAAAATGTCGTATTCATGATCTATGGAACAAGTATTAATCTAATCTAATCTAATCATATCATATTGCTGACTATCCATGATGAGTCATGAAGTACCGAAATTTCCCAGTGAGACACAGAATTATTTGCGAGATCACTGTTAAGTTCAGGGATGTTATTCCGAGCTGCTGGTGGAGAAAAATTCGGTAAGTGTCGCCTCTTTGTGTGTAGTCAACAAAGATATGTTTGGGGTTCGATTCTCAGTCAGCACTGAACACTTCGTCGTGCTATTTCTAGTTCAAACATGCTCACATGTCGCTTCTGGTGTAACAGACCCATACTTAACGTTCCTTTTCTCTGGAATATAACAGCGATATGTGCCGGGTTGGAGTCCTGGAAAGGAAAAATTAAAATTTCGTCTCGTCATTTCATTTAATACATCTAGCTACTGTCGAGAAAATCCGATATGTCAAAGTTGATTGTGCTTCGATAACAATCCTATTATGTTCTGGGTTCGAATCCCTGTCCAACACAAAGCTTTACCTCACTGCATTTCAAGTAAGTTACTTGTGAAGGAGCAGTATTTAACATCTCTCGTAGTTCGTTAACAGGGACAATAGATGCTGGGTAGGAATTCGCGACCGTTAAAAATGTTTACGTTATGTAATTTAAAGTTGATATTTGTTAACTGATACTGTCTAAAATCTAGGTATATCACTCTCTTTATGCCTAGTCAGGAATGACTGTTAATTTCCGTCAGTCACGAAATCTTAGTTTGCATGACCTGGGTTTGAATCCATATGCAGAACGAGTCGGTTCGTCGTGTCATTTGAAGTTCATACATATTCTCAACTAGCTGCTCGTGAATAACGTAAATTTTTAATGACATTTTGTGTTAAATAACAAGTGTGGTATGTTACTTTGAAGAGGAAATCATGAATACGACGAACTTACTACGTGCATTACCTATCTGACGTAATAACGAGAGAGCTAACATTTCAGGTATGTCAGTTATTGCAATAAATGCGAGCTTACAAGCCTTAAGGACAGTCTTATCCGTGATGAGGTGTTCCCTGATATTTTTAGTATCGTGGTATTACTTTACATCTTGAGTTATTGCGATACAGAGCAGTGTTTTCTAGTGGTGACTTGTTGGAACCATTTACAATAGTCAAACGACTGTACCAAGGAGCGATTAGAGGACCTGCTAGACAGCTGCGTTACGTAGGTCGCATGGGAATCAGGTGAAATGCAATTCAGGTCGTTCGGATAGTTTTGAGCACGACTGTACATAAAATCAGAAGTTAAATATCAAATGTTTTCACCAATAGCGAAATGCAGGAACCTTAATTGAACGATAGAATTGTTTTTGCCTCACTGGGAATCGAACCCAGCATCTAGCACCGTCGTTTTCTAGCCAGGAACATACGATAAACAGCTATCGTATTCGTATTCACCAGTAGCGAGATGGGCGCATGTTTAGCTAGACATCAGGCGACGAAAAGTTCTGTGCTGAATGGAATTCAAACCCCGCACACTTGGTCATGAAGAAACTTTAACTATCAAATTTTTTTCCAATAATAGCTAGGAATGGCATGTTTGTACTTTCAGTGATGTGATGGAAAATACTCTGCTGGCTAGAAGTTGAATCCACAACATGTCGTCGTTGGTGATCACAACGAACACAACGCCAAACACAAATCCGTTTTCACCAGTAAGATGGAGAGGAATGTTTGAACTTGAAAAGATGTAAGGAAACGTTTCATCTTGTAATGTTGTGATAAAACGCTCATCATTTGGCTTTGAGTTGAAACGAACAAGTTACAGCTGACAACGCACGAAGAGACGTTGAAAATGCAACTATTTTTTACCAGTAGTTCGGAATGCACATGCTAGGGCTTGAAATGAAATAATGAATATTTTGTGCTGATCAGGATTCGAAACCAGATAGGTGCCTTTCGAGGACGCCTAGAAGAGTTTGCAATCTTCGGGAATATAGTGAAATCGAATTCTAATCCCTGTCCAGCACCACAATTTTCAGCGTCTCAGTTTCAAATAAAGTAAGACCGTTGTGAACTTAGATGGCCATTGGTTCATTAAATGAAATACGTTTTCAAATTTACGACGGCTTGCTGGTGACAGAGTCTCTGCCTTACGGGGTTTCTCCATCTGTCACAGCTCAAACGCATGCCCAGTCGGCAGCGAAGGGATGTTATCTTTACTGCGGATATTGAACTACGGAGCTTACTGGCGTTTTGCACTTGGCGTTACTAGGGATGAAGGAGAGCTAATTGTCTGTGTTAAAAATCTACGCCTGACGTGAGATGTGAACCTACACGTTTTACACATCAATACAAGATTAATGCACCAGACCACAGAATCCCCTGCCAAGCACATAATTATGAATTGCAGAGTATTTATTTAGATGTAGATGCAGACGTCAAGGGACGCGTAACAGGAAGGAGGGCGGGGTATGGGAATGTATAGAAGTGCAGAAGTGCAAAATATAACGTGAAATGTTTGCGAAGTATTGCTTACTTAGATGTGTGCCACAGTTCGTTTTATCTTAGGACCGAGAGATAAAGAAGGACTGTTGTCAGAACGAAGAATGGGTTATAGGGAAGGGAAGATCAACAAATACGGTTTCATAGGTGGTGAGAGGAATGATAGAGAGTAAAGACAGCAGGAATTAAAAGAAAAAACGTAGCGTCATTGGAAACCGCTAGGTTTGTTTACAAAGTTTTGGGGGAGTGTAATAGAAGGGCACTTGCGGCGATAGTGTCAGAGAGAGAGTGTGTGAGAGTGAATAGAAGAGATATTAACAACGAGTAAACATAAATGTTCATATCTGTGTGAAATCTTATGGGACTTAACTGCTAAGGTCATCAGTCCCTAATCTTACACACTACTTATCCTAAGGACAAACATACACACCCATGCCCGAGGGAGGTCTCGAACCTCCGCCGGGACCAGCCTTACAGTCCATGACTGCAGCGCCTCAGACCGCTCGGCTAATCCCGCGCGGCGAGTAAACATAATATGAAATCGTTGGCGTATTGTGTGGAGGAAGGAGGGTGTATTCATGGATGGAGGGGAGGAGAGATACATATTTGAAATAACAAAAACTACTGTGACAGAGTCCATCTGCGTTGACTGGTTTGTAAGTATGTAGACATGGTATAAATGGAATCAAAATAGAATACTTAACAAACTGTATATTGAAAAGAAACCCACTTGAATTAAAAGGGCAACTCAAAGGAAAGCTAACCCATATTGTATCGTTTCTGTTGCCACGCGATCTTCCACTAGCTTCCAATGAGGAAAAATGACGAAAAAGAAGACATAACAAAACATTTTAAGAACTCTAATATTTTATCCAGAATCCTTCATTATTATGTACTTCTATCACGCGTATTGACATAGAATGTATAAGCCGTCGGACGTAACAGCCTGAAGAAGCAACTTCCTCCCAGGCTTCCAGGACGCAGTCCCAAAGAGCGTCCGCAGTAGTTGGTTGGTTTCGTGGCCAGTTCTCTGTTAATGTTCTGGCGACCTCAGCCCACATGTTTTCCATGGAGTTCATACCAGCCGCCCATGGCGGCCAGACCATGAAGTTGACGCCAATCGTGGAGAGCCGCTGCTGAACAAATGCAGACTTGTGAATGGGAGAATGGCCCTCTTTCAATGTGACGTCCCCTTCTGCGCACAACATTCGCACTGATGGAAGCACCACATTTTCCAATAGGTGGGCATTGTGGGCGCTGTCCATAGTTCCTTCTATCCTGTGAAGAATTCCCGTCTCTCTCGCAGAATTCCAACCCCAGCAGGTAACAGATAGCCGGCCACTTCTTCTCGTCGTGATTACATATTCGCGTCGATGGCGAGTCCCTTGCGGCCTATAAACGATTCGTGGACCGTCGTTATTGGAGGAAAACTCATCAGTTAAAATGACGTTGTCTGTCCCACGACGCCCTCAGATGGAGCTCCGCAAATGCTAGCCGGTATAAGACGTTGTCTTCGCTGAGCTATTGTTTCACGGCGGATCGTCGTGCATGCAGTCCAGCGTCCCTCAGTCTTCGGCGAATCGTGTCACTGGAGCCGGGGAAGTTGGTCGTCCGACCGCAACTGCTTCGCGTTCAAAAAGGGATTTTCTCTTCTCCAAGACACTAGGTCCCTGTCTTCCTGCTGTGAGATCACTCTCTTCCTGCCTGAGCCAGGAGCCCTGTTGGTGGTGCCTCTTTCAAGGCAGATCCTCGTTGCAGTGGTATGTGGTACGCCATACCGCCTGCCAGCTTCTCTAATGGAACATCCTCCCTTCTCAATGAGAGCGACGACTCTACCACGGCCGGCGGGAGTGGCAAAGCGGTTCTAGGCGCTTCAGTCTGGAACCGCACGACCGCTACGGTCGCAGGTTCAAATCCTGCCTCGGACATGAATGTGTGTGATGTCCTTAGGTTAGTTAGGTTTGAGTAGTTCTAAGTTCTAGGGACTGATGACCTCAGATGATAAGTCCCATAGTGCTCAGAGCCATTTGAACCATTTTTTGACTCTACCACGAATAGCCATCTCCCAATGAGCCATTAGGCAGACAGCCTGATGTGTATTTCTGCTTGCCGCTCTTATACTGATTACAGGAGAGGAGGTAAACATATTTACGTCGAACGGGGCGGCGGTGGCAGAGGCATGCGGCGCAGCCCTGCTGGCTCGTCCCGGGCTGTTGGCCCAACAACGCTACCGCCAGCTCGCTCACTTCCGTCTCGCCGTGGCCAGCCTGGCTGGTCCGTAGCTCGCGTGCCGCGACTAGTACAGACCCGGGCCGCAGGGCCACGATCACCCCTTGAAGGATCAAAAGTTACACCTAATCTACCCAAGTCTGTAGTACAAACTAACGCAGCTACAGCTATTACGCTGTAACATGTGCAGGCACACCTACAGTTGACGATTTAGTCAAATATTTGACGAACAATACTTTGAAAAATACATTCATTTTAAACATAGCTACCACAAAACATTTCACCTAGCTAGCAAATAGCATGACGCAGGAAACTATACTTTCTTGTAAGCGCTGTGCATTAGATGTAGCCTTAAGAAAACCTGTATTCAACCACTACAACTGAGCGGAATGTAAAAGTAAACAGGTTTGGCGGCAGCTTCTCCAAATAATAGTATATACTTAGTACATAATACATGTTTTGTGCACTTATAACATGTTCTCAGTGTCTAGGAAACAATATGTGCTTCACGACGGACAATACTTTCTGCTGAGGCACTTCATTTACATCTCAATGATACACGAATACTAGAGAACATTGCTCTTTACGGCAGTCAGTCCACTTGTAAATTAACATCATGATATCGCAGATATTAGGCAACACGTTACTAGGGATGAGTAAGGCCTTAAGGTTTGCAACTAAACATGCTACTCCTAGCTACTACTGAATATGAAGTTGATTATAAACGTGTCTTCATAACCATGTGTGTGGCGTTAGACTCTCAGTCAGCATAGACGTTTTCGTCACCTTATTCCTAGTTAAACGTGTGCACATCTCGCTGATGGTGAACCAACATTGGATATTTCTCGTCTGTTCCTGGTTAGACAACGACGGTGGTAGGCGCCGGGTTCGAATCCCGGTCAGGCAATACAACTTCAGTCGTCATTTAAGGTTCCAACCCCACTACTGGTGACAAACTGTGATATCTACATTCTGATTTAACTTACTTATTCAACAATTCGATTAGGTGCTGGGTTCGCATCCTTGTCCCCAGCATTACATGATGGAATTTCAATTTTAAACATGTGCATCCTTTATTCCTTGACAATGCAACACTATACAACGTCTTTCGAGGTTAATTATCAAGAGGGTAAATGTCATGTTAGGGTTCCTGCTTTCGTACAAACATTATCGTCATTTACATTCAAGTTGAGAATTGATAACCGATACTGGTGCAAAAGTCAATATTTGACGTCTCTTTCTGCCTAGTGGTCGAATCTCGATAAGGCACAAAGCTTTGCTTGGTTAACAATGGCTTTACGTTCTGGGTTTGCATCCGGATCCAGAACGAAGACGTTGGTCATGTCATTTAAAGTACAGCTTCGTGTACAAGTAATTGTTGATGAGTAATCTGAACAATGATATTACTTGTGATTCGCTGTTAATGTTGGGATTTCCTTAGAGTGGTTGCCGCCGTTAATCACGTTTTCTTGTAACTGCTTAGTATTACATAAAGTTGATGCGAAACCACTCCCCGTTGAACGTTGAAAGACGTTCCGCATGTGTTGGGTAAACCTTATAGACAGCAAAGAACTTGTTCCCAATTGACATACAACTTTATAAATCCATATATTGTCTCAAATATTTAATTGTGCCTAAGGATTACTGAACGATTTATGTGACAAAACTAGTTGTCCCATAACATTTGAAATGTCACTTATTGTAATTAAGTTTAGCTTACAAACGTTAAGGACTGTCTGATCTCTTCTGTACTATCGTGTTTTTGCTTTACATCTGGACGGACTGTCATAAAGGCTGGTGTTCTCTAGTAGTCTCTAGTAGGTACCCATTGTGTATCTTACAACGACTGTTCTGTGTAGGGTTGCGATGATGTGCAACACATATATTCCATGTTGGTTGCATACATTCAGGTGCAGCCTACATGTTGGAATTCAGGGGTGACCCATTTTTTTGCTGTTGAGCGTACATATCTTAAGAACTATGAACACTTTTTCTTCGCTATTGTGAGACACATCTCTTCTACAGAATAATTGATCGTAGCTCTTAAGTTATGCATTTCAGAGCCCATATTTACTGAATATGTTTTCCTTGCTTTGAGCCGTAGTCCACCATCTCTGAGGGTTTGTCGGTATTTTTCGGGCCACCTACGTACCATAGGAATAACTACTTCTAATTTTAACTTTCAGTGTTTCCAGTAATTTATCATTCGATCAGAATGCTGTTGTTTCTGAACTTCCTCCCACTTTGCTTTAGATTTTTTTTTTTTTTTTTTCGTTTTCGTCTAGGGAGGTGAGTCTAAAGTCTTCTTCCGAACATATTGCCGTTCAGAAGTACATCTTTCTCAGCCTTCATACTTTTCAGATCGCTTCGGATTTCTTTCAGCCACTTGCACGTGGTAGGTTTATTTCTGGTTAACAAGTTCAAAAATTCTCTTGGATATCCTGTTTCCATGTAGCTGAGCCAGATGGCCATGAAACGTCGCTCTACAAATTCTCATCATTACATTCAGTTCAGTAACTTTCATGTCCTTATCTTCATTACTCTTGATGCTGTATTCACCGTTGTGTTTTACTAACCCCAATATTCTTGTTAGGATTTTCCTCTTTTTCTTTTCTCTGTTTCCTCTGTCTTAGTCAAACCCAAGCATCAAGATACTAATAAACATTCTAATTTTATTAGTACAACACTTTGCTTTAGGAGGGATAGGTCTGTTATTATCCAGTACCTGCGTATCTCGGTGTTATTCTCGACCGTACACTGTTCTTCAAGAAACATTGCCATAGCACCAGGCTGAAGGTAAGCGCAAGGGATAATATTTTAAGGGAGCACACGAGCTGCCAGTCTTCAAGACCTGACAAAATTCTGCTTTTATTTTGTGTGTGACAGCTGCACAGTACGCCTCACCTGTACAGAGTGCATCTGCTCACACCAAGCAGGTGGACACTATATTCAGTGAGACTGATCGAATTCAAATGGGATCTACGAAACCACCTCCAGTCGACAAAATCTAGCCCACTGCCGGAATAGCTCTCTAATTGTCGATGCAGACAGGGCAAAGAAGATCAACGATCCCCGTCATTCAAAGCATCATCGTCAAGTTGTAGTCTATCAACTGAAATGTAGAAGAGCTTTATCGCTGGGGTACCACCATTAGAGGGAACACCAGAGTCTAGCTGCATCTCCAGGTAGAAGAGTAAACTACCGGATATCCGTGCAAAGAATGAGCTGGCCCAGGAAAAAATCTGCTCGTCTTAGCGTAAGCATCCTCCGTTGGATAAATGCAAAAATTGGGCATGTTTCCAGCTGATGGAGACGTATCGTGCGAGTGCAGAACAACACAAGACCCGGGCCACTTGCTCATATGCAGCGTACAGGAAGAAACCTGCGCAACACAGCATTTGATCGAGGCAAATGACAAGTCCACTAGAGTTGCTGCGTTCTCACAATGCTCACCGGACATGGAAATGAATGACTGAAATGCGACCAATGCAAAAAAGTGATCAGCTTATGTGCGATTTGCTTCATCAAAGGCGTAGACTTAGGTTCTTTTTTCTGCTAATTTTCTCTCACAAAATATACTTTGCATTTTCGAGATATATATAAACAAATGACCTATCCTAGCACTAAATAGCAGGAGCTTCTTGTGTGCTGATGACTTTGCTCTAGCTACCCAGAGCACAGGTTTTGAATCAGTGGAGAACACCAATACCCTTAAAAAACTTTCTGGATACTGTAACACGAATCACCTGAAACCAAACCCCACAGAGATGCAAGTGTGTGCTTTTGGTTTGAGGAGCAGGGAGGCCACCCACATATTAAAGACAATATGGTCAGGTGTTGATCTGGAATATTGTCAAACACCAAAATATCAAAGAGTGACGCTTGATAGATCTCTTACATTAAAGGAGCACTGCATGAACTGCAAGTCACATGTTTCCACCAGGAACGATCTCCTACAGAAACTGGCTGGGTCACAGTGGTGTAGTCAATCTGGAACTCTACGAAACTTGGCAATGGCACTGTGGTATTCTGCAGTAGAACATGCTTGCGTTGTTTGGTATAGCTCACCACGTGCCACACAGGTGGCCATAGCACTCAATGACGCCTGTGCAATCATAACAAGAAACCATTCCAGTTGAATGCCTCTACCATCTCGCAGGAATAGCATTGCCTCCTGTTCAAAGAGAAATGCCTGCGAATGAGGGAATAAAGTAGGGGGAGCAGTGGAGAAGGCATCCTCTAAATGGATACGAACCGCAACCGCAACGAATGAAGTCAAGGAGGAGTTTGCAAGAACATCGACGGTACTTGTAACCACTGCTGAAAAACTAGGTTGCACCTGTGGAGGGCTACGACTTACCTTCCCCCTGGTTGGAATAGTATTTCAGAAACTCTGCCTAGTGGCTATGATGAGATAAGGACGACTTGGAATTCCTTGAACAGATTGCGATCTGGAGTTCGCAGATGAATGGTCAATTTGGCAAGATGAGGGTACACTGATCAAGATGATATTCAGTGCGACTGTGGAGATCAGACTATTCATCATATGCCGACTGTGTCCAGCCTCCTGCACGGAAGGATGAACTTCATGCAGCGGAAAAGCATTGGAAGTGGGCAGCTTTGGCCGAAAATGATGTACTCATTACTGTGTATACAACACGTATGTTTCTGATACGAGAGTAAAAAAGGGAATGTGAAAAGTAAATGCAATTGAAAGTGTTAATCAGTTATTGCTGGTCTCTCTCGTTCTCTCTCTCTCTCTCTCTCCCTCTCTCTCTCTCTCTCTCTCTCTCTCTCTCTCTCTGTGTGTGTGTGTGTGTGTGTGTGTGTGTTTCTTGAAGACCATATTCTTTTTTTTTTTGGTTACCCACCGCGTCGGATGTTATACAACATAGCATTGGGAAAAGCAGAGAAATTGTCACTCAGACAATAAAGAAGATTTTATTGAAAGTAAATGTAAATGTGTTTCGCTGCAGTTATCACTAGCCCTGTTAACATAATGCCTTACGTACAAATTGGCTACCTTCCTGCATTCCATAATTTTGATGCAGTTATTGTGCAACAATGATGTAAGTATAAAAAGATGTGACTGGACGCGTGTTCTGTAATTAGTGTCGTTTTATTTTCTAAACTGGTCTGTTGTGTGACCTAAACTGATAGTTTTGATAAACTGACATACACTAATTGTGCCATATAATAATTCTGAAAATTTCTAAAAATTGTAAATCATTGTACCCTTAAAATAATATGTTTTGGTTTTGTTTTGCTTCGGGGTGCAAAAAAACAATTGAGATCATACGCGCCTAAGTCAAAACTACGTGGAAAAAGGGCTAAAAAAACACCATACAGAAATGGAGGCCCATAACTGAAAATTAAATGGCATTCGCCATATTACTTCGGCGCGTAAAAATAAAACGCGGTCGACAGCCCGCGCGTCATTCGCTAAAACGGCTGATAAATCAGAATGCAAACCCAAGCTGGAAAGCAAATTGTTAAAAAGAGGGCACTGCAGAGGAGAGTGGCGGAGAGTTAAAATTTGGGAGCAATGTTTACAAAGTGGTGGGGTAGCGCCACTTGACAAGTGACGATGGCTAGAAAGGCAGTGCCCAATACGCAGACGAGTTAAAATAATCTCCTCCCGGCGGGAGGGCCGAGAATAGGTCGTCCCCGGCGCTGGGAGGGCTTAATAAGCCGAAGCTTATTCCCGTGAAGGAAGGACCACTGACGCAGCCAAAGGGACACCACTTCCTGGCAGACGGCAACACAGAGATCATCGGAGGGAATATAAGAACTCGCGGGCTGGGGTTCGAGGACTGCAGCCTTGGCAGCAGCGTCAGTGACCTCTTTTCCTGGTAGACCGACATGACCAGGCTCCACAGAAATATGACACTGGCTCCACGAAGAGTGAGCTGCTAACAGTTTTCCTGGATCCGCTGCACTAAGGGATGACCAGTGTTCAGCGCACATAGACGTTGCAGGGCACCGAGGGAGTCCTAGCATAGGAGACAGTTGGAAAGTCTAAGGTAATATGAAACAATATTGCAAGAAGCGCGGTTATGGCCCAAAAGCAAGCACTAGGCCACTTCGCTGTAACTCCAGTCAGCAAGGACTTTCCGCAGCGGATCCAAAACAATAATTTTTCATGAATTCTCCTGATTCTCTAAATCTATTAGGTTGTAGGCCTGATAGGTACAAATAATTCTTTTTGAGTGTTCTAGGAATTCCTCCAACTCCGAAGCCAATCCTGCGTCAATTTTGACTACAGTTTTCTTTTCTTTTCTTTTGCTTCTTTTTTTTTGGAAAATGGAACAATAGTGACCTAAACCCTTTCACGGGACTCAGTTTCAAGTGGAATCTCCTTGTAACATATGTGACTCAATAAAAGCCTCTCAGACAACAGCCTCTGACTGAGACTGAAATCTCTCGATTACGAGAACAATACTCTTACCACTATATACCTCAATTTATGGCATAACTGAGCTTATTTTTTAACGGAAAGATGGTACGAATACAACCTACATCATTTCCTACTGTAACATCAAATAGTACCACAAAACAGTGCAGTGTTATCTGTACGAAGTGTAGCTTGGGCCCTGTCATCTGATCGATTCTTGGATACTGTTCATCAACGAGATACTCACCAGCGTTATTTGACGGAAGAGACAGAATATCCAGAGGAGAGTTACGCCATTCGTAACGAATATTTATTCAGCGTGACAGCATCACATAAACACTCAGTTAATAACTCCAGATGATGGTATAATAAGAACGTCGTGCTTGTGGAAAGGTCTGCTCCTAAAATTACGAGAAGGTACCTTAAAATATGTGCCTAAATCACATTCCTTCTTCCTATATACACTTCGTTTAATGCCAGTTGTGGTGAAACCTGAGATATTCACTCGTTCCATACGTAATGTACAAATGTAATGTGAATTGAAGGAAATGAATCTTTTGTTCAGTGGTTTATCAGCCACGCATCAAGCAATGGTTTTCGGAGTAGATCTACGTTTCTATCGGGGAATCTGGGTGTCTGACGACAGTTATCTGACTAGGAACTGCTCCTGCTTTGAAAGCAGGAGACACGCCGGGCCTTACGTCTACAATGTTCTCCTTTGCCGAAAAATCAAATCCAATAGATGCATACATTAGTCGAAAGTACTCTGCATCACACATTCATGTAATAAATTAGTATCTCTAATTCGCGTATAGGTTACACTGTTGAAAAATTCGTGAGTGGTGGAGACACACATACAGACACATATTCAGTGGCAGGTATCTGTATATGAGCTGATAGGCTACCATAGGTAAGCCTTTGTAATGAGCGCTACGCGAAGCCTTGATTTGCACACTGGAAAAAAAAGCATGGAAACCTGATGGAGAAAAATCCCCTTCTCATCAGCAGTAGACACACAGGGCTATGCCGTTAATATTGATGAACTGGTGTTTGCTCTGTAACTGCCTGCGGAAATTTGCAGATAAAGAGAATTAATTAAAATTATTAATTACTGTTCTCTCACTCGCTCTCTTTGTGTGTGTGTGTGTGTGTGTGTGTGTGTGTGTGTGTGTGTGTGTTAATGTGTATGAACCAAAGCAGACACCATTTTTTTTTATTTTGTTTGCTAAGGACTGACGTATCACTCCCATTGATATGTGCCGTATTATAAAGCTTTAGGGCCGGAATTATACAGACGGTATAGGGTACTAAACTGAATGCCTGGAGGTGAGGAAGCGAAGGTCTGAAATAAATAATCCCCGATATACGAGGTCTTGATGAGCAAGTCATGCAGAGAACCCTAAATGTTCCACAACAAATGACTACATACCTCACCGACGATGGTGGCACCACCCTACCAACTATAATGTGTTCGAGTTTACAATCGGTTGCTACCCAGAGAAACTCGTCGAACGTGGAGAATTACCCGTTGCAGGAACGTGCAGATATGCGTTTTTATGTGGTGTAGCAGGATTTAGTTCCCAAATAGCCGAACGAACGTACAGAGAAACATTTTGGAACGGGTATAATCCTGCAGCCTGATAAAATAAGAAGGAATTTATCGCCATGGAAAAATAAATAAATATATTGCTACGAGCAACTGGGTCATTCAAACTAAGTCTCTTGATGAATGTCTGCGTCCTAGGATTTTAAGAGAGAGAGAGAGTTAGAAAGTATGGGGAAGTATTCGTTAATAAGCATGAGTCAACCTGACCGTGAAATGCATGCATCCAAGAATATAGGGTGAGTCACTAACTATTGCCAGCAAGAATAACTCCGAAAATATGATCGGAGCTGAAAAGTTTTTGCTAGGTGGTGTCGCTTCAGACATATGAAGGTCAACTTTGTTTTTTAAATGGGATGCTATAGTTTGGTACTTATTTTCTGATGGCGGCTACCGAGACGAATCCAGTGATATGTAACAGTAAGGTCTCTGAAGATCAAAAAGGTGGCACGAACGTCCCTTTACAGAACGTGTCCGAAGTGATGACCATTGGTATCAATGTGGTTCTGCAATCTTCTTATCATGGATTGAAAGGTATTCCTTACCACTTCAGCACTTATCGAAGCACATGCTCTGACAATTCTCTCTTACATATCTTCAGGTGTAGTTGGAACGTCTTTATAAATAATGTCTTTTACGAATCCCCACAGGAAAAAATTCAGAGACGTCAAGTCTGGTGAGCGAGCCGGCTGCGGCACATCTCCTCCGCGTCCAATCTAATGATTTGGGGATTGACTCTGCAACTCATTTCTAGCAATCAGCGGAAAATGTACCGGACACCCGTCTTGTTGATCCCACATTCTGTTCCTTGTGCCTAAAATTAATTCCTCTGATAGCAGACCTAATGTTTCTTGCAGGAATGTGGTGTGCTTCCTACCATTAAGATTTCCTTCGATGAAATAGGGGTCTATAATTCTGGCCTCCAGAATACCACACCATACATTCACTAAATGTTCAAATTTGTGTGAATTCCTAAGGGACCAAACTGCTGAGGTCATCGGTCCCTAGACTTACACATTCCTTAATCTAACTTACACTAACTTATGCTAAGAACAACACACACAAACTTGCCAGGGGGAGGACTCGAACCTCTGGCGGGAGGGACCGCGAATCCTTGACATGGCGTATCTAACAGCGCGGCCATTCCGCGCGGGATATACATTTCCTAACCACGGTGTTTGGTGTGAAACTTGCCGAAGCCAACATGGATTTTCAGTTGCTCAATAATGCACGTTATTCAAATTAACATTTCCATGGTTCTTGGTCAGTAAATAAAATCAAATTAATGAATGTGTATTCCCTCTGAATCCGAAGTTGAGCCTATCGGCAGCATTCAATGCGACGCATACAATTCGTACCAAATAATTCTTGGTGGAGAATGATATGAGACTCAGATGATATTTATGGCGATTCTGAACACGAACAACACTACTCTGGCTCAGGCCAGATTCCCCTGCGATTTGACGTCAACTAACACAAAGATGTCGAGCCACAGCTGCATGTCTACCAATTTCTGTTTCCTTGTTAGTAACTTTCCTTTGCCAGATATGTTTCCGATGGATTAAAGATCCAGTTTTTCCCAATTTATCCTACACATATTTAAATGTACGACGTGTAGGGTGAGTACGTTGAGGATATCTTTCAGCCCATAAGTCTCTATCTCTCACTGAATTTCGTTGGCATTCTCCGTGAATGAGAAACATATCGACTTGTGCTTCGAAGAAATGCATCATTCACATTCCCTTGATTCGACGATATTAGTCTTACCGTTCATATTAGCGCTTTATTTGGAACCGTAGAATGGTGTTTACATGTCAATGGCACGCTATATGGATACGCCGTTTTCGGCTAATATTTACTATTTGCGCGATATGCGAGAGAGAATTGTCGGAGCATGTGCTTTGATAAGTGCCGAAGTGATGAGGAATACCACTCAATCCATGATAGTAAGATTGCAGCAACGCATTGTTGCCAATGGTCATCATTTCGAACACGTTCTGTAAATGGACATTCATGCCACATTTGCCACCTTCGTTGACTTTCAAAGACCTTACTGTTACCCGTCATTGGATTCGTCTCGATAAACGCTATCAGAAAATAAGTACCGTGCTATAGCGTACCATTAAAAAAAAAAACAAAGTTGACCTTCATAGTTCTGACGAGACCCCACCTACCATCAAAAAACCAACGTCATATTATGGCCCCCGTTGTCCCATGTAACTTTTCTTCCACAAACGTTTCGGCTACTATCATACTTTCGGAGTTATTCTAGGTGGCAATACTTAGTAACTCACCCTGTATAGTACAGGTAGAGCAATATCTGAACCCGAATAATAAAGAATTGAATTAATTTAAATTCGGAGTTCAATTCTGACAAATGAATTGTCCTATAACGATTGCATCGAGACTGATAAATCGTCAGTTTGAACAGTTGTTGTTCTGACCACTCTGTGTGTGCTTATTCTCTCACTGACAATCAGCATTCATTCCGTCTTATTGAAAGTAGACACGACTTCTACTAGCGGATGCCGTAACTAATGCGCTTTAGAAAGCTGCCTTTTTGAATACAGTCCGAAGTGGATGAAGACGACTAGTATGGCCATGGTTTTGTTTCGTCCAACAGGAATCTCTCTGTAGATCTGCTCTGCATCTCGTGGGCATGTTCTCCAGCTACACTACCTTAGCACATTTACGAACCCTCTGACGCAGATTTCCATAATTCGTTGCAGAGTGTTTAAATTATAAGCTTAGGAGTGGTGGAGGAGAAATGCAAAATATTATCCTCGTGTTACATAAATCAGTCACTGAAGGATAACAGGAAAATAATGGGATCAAACGTACATAAAGAGTACTAGCAAACTTCGTCAATCGCTGAATGTACCTACTCAAGTACCTGACCAAGTGTTGTTGAAGCACAATCTGAGCAGTACGCAGAACGGGTAACTTCTAAAATCTACAGTTTTTGCGCGAGAAAAACTAGAAATGAAACAAATACCAAACAGTATTGAAAGATAGGGAGGCTATAAAGTCGGCCGCGCCTGCTACGTGGCTGCCAAAGTAACTATAAAATCCACTGTGGTAACTTCTCTTGAGGATTATCTCTCGAGGATTATCAGCATATATGTGAAAGGTATTAGTGCTATCAAACACTGAATAGCTTTCCAACACACTTCACTTCCTCCCGAGAAGTGGTGTGTACGGTGTGACTGCAGGATAACACATACATCTACATCAAGCCATCAGGGAAGATAATTGTTGCATTTACACTCCGTTCAGTCAAACGAGAAACAGGTTGAGTGGCGTTGCAAGATACGCATAATACCGCCTTAAATTTCGTCACCAAACTCAAGTATATGCAGTTTAGTTAGCAATTCTTGGTTCCAAATAACGAAATGTGCAGACTTTTCTTCTACCGATGCGACAGATAGTTCGTTTCTCACAGTAGTTACTTCTGCTTTGCTGTCAGTGGAAGTTAATGTTATGTCAGTCTTACAGAATATTGCGAAAAGTCACCTGAAGCATTTAGGAGAAGTGATGTCCCTATATACAAGATGGTTTGCAATTCCTATTACAGGCTATCGAGGGAACTTGATAGATAAAGTTCTGACAAGGAACCCTGTCCGAAAAAGGACCGTTTGGGTAGCAAATAAGTTTGAACATCAGATCATTTTCAAATCTGCACGGCGCGCACCCAAACTGAGAAGTGAGTGCTGTCTCCAATCTGTGTTATCACTGACGGTGAAAGGTCGCAAAAACAAAAAATATTTAAATTAGGGTAATGTTATTTCGGGAATACATCTGCCTAGGTAACACATTTAAGTGATTAACATTTTCAAAAGTTAATGTAAGCCCCAGACAAGCCATTGGAAAAGGTGGAATGCTGATACATGAATAACCGGCATAATCGCCAGAATCTTAAACGCAAGCATGTAAAGGTGAATGCATTGTGCTGTACAGGTGCCGGGTGTAAGTATATAGTTTGGAGTTCCATGCCTGTTGCACTTGGTATGTCAATACAGGGACGGTTACTGCTGTCTGTTGAAGACGATGGACTTGTGTTCGATGATGTTACCTATGGGCTCGTTAGGAGACAGATATGGTGATTGAGAATGGTAGGGTACTATGTATACACTCTGTGGAGTATGTAGGGTTAGGTGGGCGAGCGTTATCCTGTTGGAACTCTCCCCTTCGCATCCCCCGCCCCCCCCCCCCCCCCCCGTCGAATACTGCTCGTGAGTGGCAGCACGGTCTAGGGGGTTGCAGTCATGGACTGTACGGTTGGTTCCGGCGGCGGTTCGAGTCCTCCCTTGGACATGTGTGTGTGTGTTTGTCCTTAGGATAATTTAAGTTAAGTAGTGTGTAAGCTTAGGAACTGATGACCTTAGCAGTTAAGTCCCATAAAATTTCTCACACATTTGAACTTTTTTTTTTTTTTTTTTTTGAGTGGCAGCACAACAGCTCGAATCACCAGACTGACGTACAAATTTGCAGTCAAGGGAGCGCGGGAGTGCGAGATAGCCTAGCCACGAGAATGCTCCAGCTGTTGTACGAGGTCGTACCCCAGACCATAACCCAGGTGTAGGTCCAGTCTGCCTAGCGCACAGACAGGTTGGTTGCAGGCCCTCAACTGGCCTCCTTCCAACCAACACACACCCATCACTGGCATCGAGGCTGAGCCAGATGTAATCAAAAAACACAACAACGTCCATCTTCTTCTCTAATGAGCTTTCGCTGAAGTCACAATTGATTGGTTCAGATGGCTCTGAGCACTATGGGACTGAGGTCATCAGTCCCCTAGAACTTAGAACTACTTAAACCTAACTAACCTAAGGACACCACACTCATCCATGCCCGAGGCAGGATTCGAACCTGCGACCATAGCGGTCGCGCGGTTCCAAACTAAAGCGCCTAGAACCGCTCGGCCACACTGGCCGGCGAAGTCACAGTTGACGGTGGGTGGGGATTAGCTACAGGGCTTCAGGATCGGGGCTGTCTTTCAAGTAACCGATTTGTAACAGTTTCTAGTGTCACTGTGATGACAACTGCCGTTCGAATTACTGCTGCAGGTGCAGTACGATGCGCCAGAGCCTTGTGCCTAAGACGATGGTCTTCCCACACGGTAGTGCCATATGACTGTCCGGAGCACGGTCTTCTTGCGACTGTACATTCTCGTGACCACCGCTGCCAGCAGTCATGTACAGTAGCTAGATTCCTGCCAAGTCTTTTTTTCAGTGTCGCAGAATGAACAGCTTACCATAGCCATATTACACGATATCATTCAAGCTCAGTGAGGTGTTGATAATGGTGGCCTTCTCGCCTTAAGTGTATACTTCACTGCCATCAAATCTCCACATCTAATCTCAAAGGTAACTAACGTTCACGACCGTTGTAGTGTGTATTTAAAGAAACCTGATTTGCACCCTCATAGTGGCGCGACTGGCGCGAAGTGTGAATCGACATCTTGTTTCAGATGTAGAAACATGCCTACCAACTATCGTTTACGTCGCACAATTCCTTCTTGGTGCTGCTGCTTTTTCCCGTCAGTGTAGTTACATCAAAAACCATTTTTTACCTATTAAACTACGGCTGCGAGAAACTCGTACGTACGGAACGTGGAGGGTTGATTTCATTCATCGGAATCGATGTTTCTGGAAAGCCTGCAACTGTGTCAGGCATTATTTAAATAATGAGGAACTGCACCAGTTACGTAATTTTTCATGCTCAGCATAACGCGTTTCGGCAATTAATTATCATTTTCAAGAGAATTTTTTTTACATAAATATTCTCTGTTACGTTTGCTTGTGTGACAAAAGTCATAAGAGGGTTGACATGAATGCTCGGACGCGCCGCAGACCTGACTTTAGAAAGGACGTCTTACGTCACGAAACAGAAAACCCGACGACGAGCACCCGATACACGTGTACCCAAGCTGTGGGCTCCTGTAGAGCACACAGGTCGTACTTCGTCGCCTCCTCTGTATGCATATCGTAAAGCGGGAGATTTAACAGTATTCTGATCTTTAAACTTATTTTACATACAAATGGAACATTTCCGCAACTGGCTTCCTTACCAAAACTTTATCTACTAAGCCCACTTTACAACAGCTATAAGTTCACAATGGGCATTATGAAACATCCTGTACATATATCTTTGTATGCTGTTCTGCAGCAAAAATTGTGTGAAACGCATCGTAATGATAGTCCATATGAGGTGTTTCTCAGGATTCCCTACGTCAATCAGTAAAAGCGGATGCCTTATTCGATCACTTCCTTCTCCGTCCGTCTGTGTGTCTGTCGATCCGACTGTTAATAACCCATTTTTTCAGGAACAGGTAGACGCATCACGTTCAAAATTGATGTCACATTTTAGGTCTACGGTCCCTTGATGGTGTGAAAAATTTAATCTTCTAAGTCAGAGCAGTCCAAAGATATGGCGGTTTACGTCACATACGGGGGTTGTCCAAAAAGTAAGTTACAATCGCTCTTGAAATGGAAACCACTGGGAAAATCCGGTAAAGCTTTGCACATATGTGTTGGGCAGTGTCTCTAGTATGACCATCGACGGTGTCGGGTGGCTCTTTTAAGTTTTGTATGAACAGTGAGCACGTAAAAATGGCTAGGGAATAGCGTCTCCTGCTAAGTATGAGGGCCCCGTTAGAGATTTCGCCTGTGTTATGCAGCCCACATAACACAACTGTCGAGCGGTTCCTTCTTCATGCCAATTCTCCACCTCACACTCCTGGGGCAATGAAGACGCTCCTGGAATGACTTACAAGTTCATAGTGCCCTCCATCGATAATCCTGGAAATCAATATGGTGTTAGCCCACCCTTAGCCTTGATGACAGTTTCCACTCTCGCAGGCATACGTTCAATCAGGTGCTGGAAGGTTTCTTGGGGAATGGCAGCTCATTCTTCACTGAGTGCTGCACTGAGGTATCGATGTCAGTTGGTGAGTCCTGTCACGAAGTCAGCGTTAGAAAACATCCCAAAGATGCTCTATACGATTCAGGTAAGGCCTCTGTGCAGGGCAGTCCATTACAGGGATGTTATTGTCATGTAACCACTCAGCCACAGTCCATGCATCATGAATAGATGCTCGCTGGTGTTGAAAGACGCAATCACTATCCCCGAATTCTACATCTACATGACTACTCTGCAATTCACATTTAAGTGCTTGGCAGAGGGTTCATCGAACCACAATCATACTATCTCTCTACTATTCCACTCCCGAACAGCGAGCGGGAAAAACGAACACCTAAACCTTTCTGTTCGAGATCTGATTTCTCTTATTTTATTTTGATGATCATTCCTACCTATGTAGGTTGGGCTCAACAAAATATTTTCGCATTCGGAAGAGAAAGTTGGTGACTGAAATTTCGTAAAAAGGTCTCGCCGCGACGAAAAACGTCTATGCTGTAATGACTTCCATCCCAACTCGTGTATCATATCTGCCACACTCTCTCCCCTATAACGCGATAATACAAAACGAGCTGCCCTTCTTTGCACCCTCTCGATGTCCTCCGTCAATCCCACCTGGTAAGGATCCCACACCGCGCAGCAATATTCTAACAGAGGACGAACGAGTGTAGTTTAAGCTGTCTCTTTAGTGGACTTGTTGCATCTTCTAAGTGTCCTGCCAATGAAACGCAACCTTTGGCTCGCCTTCCCGACAATATTATCTATGTGGTCCTTCCAACTGAAGTTGTTTGTAATTTTAACACCCAGGTACTTAGTTGAATTGACAGCCTTGAGAATTGTACTATTTATCGAGTAATCGAATTCCAACGGATTTCTTTTGGAACTCATGTGGATCATCTCACACTTTTCGTTATTTAGCGTCAACTGCCACCTGACACACCATACAGCAATCTTTTCTAAATCGCTTTGCAGCTGATACTGGTCTTCGGATGACCTTACTAGACGGTAAATTACAGCATCATCTGCGAACAACCTAAGAGAACTGCTCAGATTGTCACCCAGGTCATTTATATAGATCAGGAACAGTAGAGGTCCCAGGACGCTTCCCTGGGGAACACCTGATATCACTTTAGTTTTACTCGATGATTTTCCGTCTATTACTACGAACTGCGACCTTCCTGACAGGAAATCACGAATCCAGTCGCACAACTGAGACGATACCCCATAGCTCCGCAGCTTGATTAGAAGTCGCTTGTGAGGAACGGTGTCAAAAGCTTTCCGGAAATCTAGAAATACGGAATCAACTTGAGATCCCCTGTCGATAGCGGCCATTACTTCGTGCGAATAAAGAGCTAGCTGCGTTGCACAAGAGCGATGTTTTCCGAAGCCATGCTGATTACGTGTCAATAGATCGTTCCCTTCGAGGTGATTCATAATGTTTGAATACAGTATATGATCCAAAACCCTACTGCAAACCGACGTCAATGATATAGGTCTGTAGTTAAATGGATTACTCCTACTACCCTTCTTGGACACTGGTGCGACCTGCGCAATTTTCCAATCTGTAGGTACAGATCTATCGGTGAGCGAGCGGTTGTATATGAGTGCTAAGTAGGGAGCTATAGTATCAGCGTAATCTGAAAGGAACCTAATCGGTATACAATCTGGACCTGAAGACTTGCCCGTATCAAGCGATTTGAGTTGCTTCGCAACCCCTAAGGTTCAAATTCTGGAATATTCCATTCGTCTTCCCTGGTGAAGGAATTTCGGAAAACTGCGTTCAATAACTCCGCTTTAGCGGCGCAGTCGTCGATAACAGTACCATCGGCACTGCGCAGCGAAGGTATTGACTGCGTCTTGCCGCTTGTGTACTTTACATACGACCAGAATTTCTTCGGATTTTCTACCAAATTTCGAGACAATGTTTCGTTGTGGAACCTATTAAAGGCATCTCGCATCGAAGTACGTGGCAAATTTCGCGCGTCTGTAAATTTTAGCCCATCTTCAGGATTTCGCATTCTTCTGAACTTCGCATGCTTTTTCCGTTGCCTCTGCAACAGCGTTCGGACCTTTTTTGTGTACCACGGGGGATCCGTTCCATCTCTTACCAATTTATGAGGTATGAATATCTCAATTGCTGTTGCTACTATATCTTTGAATTTGAGCCACATCTCGTCTACATTCGCATAGTCAGTTCGGAAGGAATGGAAATTGTCTTTTAGGAAGGCTTGTAGTGGTACTTTATCCGCTTTTTTAAATAAAATTATTTTGCGTTTGTTTCTGATGGATTTGGAAGAAATGGTATTGAGCCTAGCTACAATGACCTTGTGATCACTAATCCCTGTATCAGTCATGATGCTCTCTATCAGCTCTGGATTGTTTGTGGCCAAGAGGTTTTTCAACAGGGAGGAGCATGAAGGTGCTTAAAACATCAGTGTAGGCCCTTGCTGTGCAAGCCCCCTGCATGAAAAATACGACCACACCATAACATCACCACTTCAGAATTTTACTGTTGGCACTACACATGCTGGCAGATGACGTTCACCAAGCATTCGCCATACGCTCACCTTGCCATCGAATTGTCACTCCATACAACGTTTCTCCATTGTTCAGACGTCCAATATTTACGCATTTACGCTCCTTACACCGAGTGAGGCGTCATTTGGCATTTACCGGCATGATGTCTGGATTATGAGCGAGCAGCTGCTCGGCCACGAAATCCATGTTTTCTTACCTCCCACCTAACTCTCATAGTACTTGCTTGGATCCTGATGCAGTTTGGAATTCCTGTGTGATGGTCTGGATAGATACACATTAAGACCCTCTTCAACTGTCGGCGGCCTCTGTCATTCTACAGACGAGGTCAGCCTGTATGCTTTTGTGCTGTACGTGTCCCTTCACGTTTCCACTTCACTATCACATCGGAAAGAGTGGACCTAGGGACATTTAGGAATGTGGAATCTCGCGCACAGACGTATGATACAAGTGACACCGAATCATCTGACCACGTTTAAAGTCCGTGAGTTCCGCGGAGCGCCCCATTCTGCTCTCTCACGATGTCTAATGACTACTGAGGTCGCTGATATGGAGTACCTGGCAGTAGGTGGTGGCACAATGCACCTAGTATGAAAAACGTACCTTTTTGGGGGTGTCCGGATACTTTTGATCACATAGTGTCCAATTTCACAACACATTCACAATAAATGTTCAGAAATATCTCCACCGAGTTCAATGCATTTAGCTGCACGTGTTCAACTGGTTTTGTTGCTCGTTTCAGTTTCACAGGGTTGTTCTTAATTTTGTGTATTGCATTCATAATGCGAGAAAGTAATGCCTCACGTGTATTGACACCGTCCTCATAAACTACGTCTTTCATGCATCACAAAAATCCATTGGTGTTGAATCGAGAGATCTGGGTGGCTACAGATGTGCAGCGCCACTACCAATCCATTTCTGGGGGAAATGTTCATTTAAATATATAGTAACTGCGTTCGTGAAATGTGGCGGGGCGCCGTCATGTTGAAAATACACTTGCAATTGCGTAGCAAGCGAAACATCTTTGAGCAAGCGGGGCATTTCTTCTTGAACGAATTGTAAATATGTCTCGCCAGTTAGATGTTCTGGGAAAATTAATGGTCCAATACAGTGTATTTTGATTATACCGCATTACACATTTTTGCTAAATCGCTGCTGGAAACTGAGTTGCACTGTTACATGTGGGTTTGCTTCAGTTTATACGTGATCGTTATGAAAATTGCTTACACCATCTCTAGTAAACTGTGCCTCATCAGTAGGTAATATGTATTTCTGTAACTGCCGATTAGGATTTAGCCAATTGTACATCTCCAAGCGAAGGGCAGGATCTTCCGGATATAAATGAGGCAGTTTTTGTTTATGGTAAGGATTCAGATTATTGTACTTGAGTGTAGACTACACCTTAGATTCTGAAATGGCCAGTCGTTCAGTGATACGTCGTTTACTGGTACCCGGGTTACGTTGAACATCATCCATAATATCCTCATCATCGTCTTCAGGGATCGAGCGCTCGTACTGATTATGAACGCTAGGTAGAGAACCAATCTCACGTAACGTTCGACATATTCCGCTAATGGTTCGTGCATTCGGAATCCTCCGAGTTGGATAATGTACGCGATATTCGGTAACTGTAGCCGTAGCATTACCATCACATTTGCCACAAATAAACACCATATCGGTATTCCTCTGTCGTAAATTCGAAAGGCATCCCTATTTCATAAATAATCTACAAAGTACAAAATTTACTATGTGGCTTCACTTAAATACACTGTTGTTATTATGTTCTTTCTCTTAACAATACAGAAAACTAGCTCTTTTCAAGGTTAGGAAACGACTGAAACAACTCACTAACGGCTGCCAGCAATGACAAACGTTTCTACATTCTTAATGGAAAGTAAACAAATTTACTTGTATAATAATCTTCGCTTCTCTGGATGTTCTGGAAAACTACTGCAGATACACGTCTGGGACATTTCTATTAGATTTACCAGACCAGTAACAACAAAAGAAATGGAAACCGCGCTTTACATTAACCTTGCACAGTTTTGCGATGGCTTCATATTAGCGAAATATTTTATTACCCGTAACTCCGTAACTAAAGATTTGCGTGCCTATGTCTATGTGAACTTTTTTCTTTAGTTTTACCTATAGAATAAAATATCAAAATATTTGCATTCTTCATGAGTCACCCTGTACTTGTTCATGGTCGTTATAGCATCGGTCTGTGTGTCAGAGAAACACCGACGAGCCAAAACATTATGACCATTCCTTTAAAAAATGTTGTTTTACTTTTCAAACATAGTTCAACGGAGATTCTGTTTGGCGCGGATTCTACAAGTCCTTGACAGGATTCCAGAAGTATATGGCATCGGATGTCTACGCACGGGTCAAGGAATTCCTGCAAATTAGGGGACGGTGGTTTACGGGCACGCAGCTGGCGCCCGACACGTTTTCCAATGGGTACAGGTCAGACACGTTTGCTGGCCAAGATATCAATGTGAGTTCACTACAATGCCCCTAAAACCACTACAACACAATTCTAGTCTTGCAACACGCACAGTTATCACGCTGGAAGATGTCTTGGTCTTAGAGGGAGACTTCAAGAATGAACCGATGCAGGTGGTCTTTCAATAATGTTCAAGTTGCTTCACTGCTGTTATGATTCCTTACCACCACAGATCCCATGGAAGCACAAACACACGTATCTCATAGCATCTGTGGCGCAGTGCATGTGTCGTGCAAGTCATTCGCCTAGATCATGGCGTGTAAGGATCCAACCAATGACCTGGTGTAAGAAGAAAAGCGATTCATTCGCCATGTGACACGTTTCTATTGAAGAACACGTAGGGGCCATGTGACCTGGAGCTCCTTGTTCATCAATGGTCTTTGGACGGTGTGCTCCGGAACACTTGTGCTACATCATCATTGCTCTCTGCCACGGATCGCTGCTTGTCCTGGATTACACAGTGGGGGATCCTCCGACCTCTGCGTTTTGTGATGAGACATGGTCGTCCAATATCATACGACCTACTTGTTACTTCACCATCATTCAGGCACTTTCCATAGATGCTTACAACTGTAATACGCCAACAGTAGGCCATCTTCGCCATTTCAGAGATTCTCGTTCCCAATCACAGTGCCACAACAATGTACCGTTTGTCAAAACCTCTTTTGATAGTGGATTTCCTCATTTGTGGCCCATATTTCTGCTATTATGACTGCCCAGTCATCTCTCTCCCGCTCCCAATCTTTCCTTACTGCCTAACCTTCCCACAGCACTATCACGAGGCAATGAACGCCGCGATGGGCAGTGGCCTAATGTTTTGACTCATCAGTGAATGGTTTGTTCCTAAATTTTTACGAGTATCTTTGATGAGAATGGGTTGACACACTACTTAAAATTTAGCACTGCCTTTTTCTGAATTATCTTTTACTACTAAGAATTTTCTCGAAGTTCTCAATATGTATCTTTTTTCTGAGTTATGCTTGTTCATTTAGGATGTTATTTTCATGTTTTGCCAAATGTGTGTGTGTGTTTTTTTTTTTCGTCCAGGATACTCATGTAGCTTCCTTTTTCGTATCTATGAAATGCAGCAAGATCAGTATTTACATTGAAGAGCCAAAGAACCTAATACACCTCTCTAAAATCGGGTAGGACCCCCGCGAGCACGCAGGAGTGTCGCAGCACGACGTGACGTGGACTCGACTAATGTCTGAAGCAGTGCTGGAGGAAAGTGACACCATGAATCCTGCAGGGCTGTCCATAAATCCTTACGAAATGAGGGGGTTGAGATCTCTTCTGAAGAGAACGTTGCAAGGCATTTCAGATTTCCCCAGTAATGTTCATGTTCGTGGAGTCTGGAGTCTGGTTGCCAGCGGAAGTGTTTAAACCCAGAAGAGTGTTCCATCTAACAACCCTACCACAACAGAGATCAAAATTTAATAATGATTGTGGTGTTGTTCACGCTGCTAAATACTGCATTTTCGGGCAAAAACAAAGTTATTATGTGGCATTAGAGCACAGTTAATAAAGTCATTTCATGTAATAATGAATAAACTAGGCACTCATCTTTTCGTGTTTACCACGCTGGTCTCGTTGTAAGATCATGGCTCAATCGTAGAAAATCTAGGTGGTGATGATTCCAAGCTCGGATGCAAAGAGGCCTAGGTTTTATTCTGCTACATTCAAAAGTTTTATAGATGTGTTTCACAAACCATTCTTGAAGATTAAACCTTAGAAAGTTAGTACAATGGGGATGTAAAAAAGTAATCAGCAGTCCGAATTAAAGTTACACTTCTTTTTTATTGCTTTTGTTGCAGTATCACGCAACACGCAAAACATCACTTCACAATAAAAAACATACTTGAAAACATCTGCCTCACTGTTAAAGTTCACATGTTATAACCTGACTACAGTACGCGTCTTTTCAATATGACGTCCAAGACTTGACTTTCTCAAGGTCCGACTCTCTAACTCACTAACTAATAATCGCTTACGTGCCCAAAAACCAGAATTACAAGTACGTCAAAGATCATAGTGACAAAAGAAAGAATACACATAAGAATAATATCATTGCAATATAAACATATCGATGTATCAAAATACCTCTACATTAATGAAATCAAATCTGAATGTTGTCTCAGAAATATGTCAACTACTTTACAGAAACACAGTAGAATATTGCTGGTATCGAGAGGTTGAGTTGAGGTGCCGTAATGGTTACGCAATTCAAGTACCATTACATCCTGGAGCCACTCTGTAGCAATTTTGGATGTGTAGGGCTTCGCATTTGCCCATGTCCGGTGGATGCGCAGTGGACATGAATGGGTGCACGTGATCAGCGAGAACGCTTACGCACATGTCACCTGTCAGAGTCGTATCTAGACGTATCAGGGGTGCCATATCACTCCAACTGCGTACGTCCCTTACCATTAATGGCTCCACCAACCTTGAAGATTCCCCTACTGACATGCAGGGTCCATAAATTCATGAGTTGTCTTCATACCCATTAACGCCCTTAGGCTCGATACGATTTAAAACTAGACTCGTCAAATCAGACAACAGGTTTCAAGTCATGAACGGTCCATTGTCGGTGTCGACAGACCCAGGCGTGGCTTAGAGCTTTGTGTCGTGCAGTTATCAAGGGTACACAAGTGGGCCTTCGGCTCCAAAAGGTCATATCGATAATATTTCATTGAACGGATCGCACGCTGACACTTGTTGAGCCCCCAGCACTGAAATCTGCACTAATTTGGTGAAGGGTTGCACTTCTATCACGCTGAACGATTCTCTTCATTCGTCGTTGCTCCGTTCTTGTAGGTTCTTTTTCCGGCCGCAGCGGTGTCGGAGATTTCACGTTTACCGTATTCCTGATATTCACAGCACACTATTGAAATGGTCGCATGGGAAAGCCGCACTTCATCGCTAACTCGGATATGTGTCCCACCGCTCGTAAGCCGATTACATTACCACGTTCAAACTCATTTAAATCTTGATAACCTGCCATTGTAGCAGCAGTAACCAATCTAACAACTGCGCCAGACACTTGTATCCGGTCACAGACCGCAGTGCCGTATTCTACCTGTTGATATATCTCTGTAATTGAATACGCATGCCTAAGCCAGTTTCTTTGGCGCTTCAGTGTCTGTCTACATTAAACTGTTGACTTTATCGAAGATGTATGCCAGGTGTGTAGAGGTTTTTTTGCATACTTGTTTATATTTCCATCGTATCTTACTGTAAATTTTGGTCCTATTTGTCTGATGTAGCAATTACTGATTTTAAATATGTATTTATTCCTAAATGGTCCTGTATTCAAAGTTTTTCTGTTTTGCGTGCTACCTTCGTTTCCAGTTTATTCTCTGTACACAAGTTCATTTTAACATACCTTTTACGAAGTGGGGTTTTACTTAATTTCTGAGAAATATTTGCCATATATGTTTGTGTAACGAATTTTCTGCTTTCGCTAATGTTATTTCCTGAATCTCTTTTGCACTTTGGGCATAATAATTCTGTATGTATATTTTATCGATTGTATTAGGATTGTGGCCGTTATTTTTAATTGTAATTAGTTCTGTCTTCATGTTTTCTTTAGTAAGCGAAATTCTAATCACACGAGCTAGCATAACGTCATGCATTAGGACATAAAACAGCTCATATTCACGACACACTGGTGAGTTTAATATTACCTTGCAACTGGTAAGTTTCACGATCCGAATTTTTAAAAATAATGATTTCTTAAAAAAAAAAAACAATTACTAATACAATCACTGCGACAACGGCCTTGCTGCAGTGGATACACGGGTTCCCGTGAGATCACCGAAGTTAAGCGCTGTCGGACGTGGCCGGCACTTGGCTGGGTGACCATGCAGGCCGCCATTTTTCGGCGTACACTCAGCCTTGTGATGCCAGTGGAGGAGCTACTCGACCGAATAGCAGCGGCTTCGGTCAAGAATACCATCATAACGGCCGGGAGTGCGGTGTGCTGACCCCAGGCCCCTCCTCTCCGCGTCCTATCCTGCGGAAGGTGCGGCGGTCGGATGGTCCCGATGGGCCACTTGTGGCCTGTAGACGAAGTGTTTTTTTTTTTTTTTAAATACAATCACTGTTAAAATTTGGCAAAATAACATAATGCGACTTATAGAGTTGTGACGTGGTGGTGTAACTGCAATCCAAAAAATACTGTCAGGAACTACTGGGGCTTTGGAGACATTCACTCGTAATGGAAAGAAATTAGCGACAGGCAGGGGGTTTGGCAGGGAGGCGGGAAGGAACGATGAATAGAATTGCAGGCTTACTGCGAGATAAGAAAAGAAAGAAGTAAAAATTGAGAAACATTACAATACATACATATTGTTTGTTGATCTAGAACACCCTTCGATTGCATTAGAGGTTTGAAACAATGCTCTGAGAGACCATACTGGCACTGTAACCGAAGTAGAGAAGAGAGGAGGCCGATATACTAAATTCGGTCTTCCGAAGTTGTTTCACAGCGGAAGATGGTAAAACAATCCCTCCTTTTACAGATGGCACGAGCGTCGAAATGACAGATACTGAGATAAACAATCGTTGAATAGAAAAGCAACTGCCTGGAAGAGAAAAGGCATCAGGACCAGGTAATATACCAGTAAGATTCTACAAACATTATGCGGGAGAATTTGCTTCCCTTGTAGCAGCAGTTTGTCGTAGATCACTACTATCTGTTTGTCTACTGCTTTAGCCATTTAACGAACACATCGAAACTGTTGTATAAGAGGTGATCTTACGTCTTGCGATATATTGTTGACCTTATTAGATCGTTTGTGTGTGTTTGTGTGTGTCTGTTAAGCTGCAATTTATATAATATGGTGTTCAGCCTGGACATGCGAGAAAAACATTTTATGGATTTTATTGATATTGTCTACTACAGTGTACCCGTCATTTACTGGTTTACAAACGACAATAGGCAGAATTTCCGTCTGCAGTTTAATATCGGAAAGTCCTAACAAGATGAGAATTGCCAAAAGTACTTAGCTAGCTTGTCAATACTTTAGCAGTCACCGGCTCAGTGGAATTTGTGCTTCATCAAACCAGGGTGAGGCTTGCAAAAATGTCAGTTCAGGCTAGGTGCTACGTAACTGATGTGTGTGTGTGTGTGTGTGTGTGTGTGTGTGTGTTTGTGTGTGTGTGTGTGTGTGTGTGTGTGTGTGTGTGTGTCATATTCGCCATACCAATGCGTGTTAATTATAGTATGAAACTTGAAGACAGCCATTATTTATTGTAACATCGGCTAGAATTTTTAGATGGAATAGCCCCCCAATCATATATAGTTCACCTAGAGAACTAACAGAATGGCTCTGAGCACTATGGGAGTTAACATCTGAGATCATCAGTTCCATAGAACTTAGAACTACTTAAACGTAACTAACCTAAGGACATCACACACATCCTTGCCCGAGACAGGATTCGAACCTGCGACCGTAGCTGTCGCACGGATAGAGACTGAAGCGTCTAGAACCGCTCGGCCGGCGTAGAACTAACATTTTTGTAGATTATACACACTTCGCAATGACAGCGTACCTTTCATTAAAATTTTCCACCATCTTGAAGTATTTGATTTGATGTCATTGATTTTCATTGCCAATGTGTCATACCTCGTCAGTAATGGTAATATTTGAAGTCAGTTTTCAACTCTGTCGCTGTAATCTTCTCATGACAGCATACATACCTCATCTGATGAAAGTTGTGTAACTAGAGAAATAGTAATTACGTTAATTTGTTAGTTACAGCAAATATGTGTATCCTAATCCTCTCACTACAGAGCACAGACCTCGAAAAGCAACCACCTTGCTGGGAAACAGTGCCACCCTCCCCCCCCCCCCCCCCACCCCCACTTCCCTCCAACGATTTGCTGCAAGTATGATGAGTTGAAAACTGACAATTTGCTGAGAGTAAAAGTAGGAAAAGGTAGATAGATCAATGACCTTGAGTATAACAAGATTAACTGCTCTACCACCGGTTCAAAATGGTTCAAATGGCTCTGAGCACTATGGGACTTAACATCTTAGGTTATCAGTCCCCTCGAACTTAGAACTACTTAAACCTAACTAACCTATGGACATCACACAACACCCAGCCATCACGAGGCAGAGAAAATCCCTGACCCCGCCTGGAATCGAACCCGGGAACCCGAGCGTGGGAAGCGAGAAAGCTACCGCACGACCACGAGATGCGGGCTCTACCACCGGAAACGCTGACAGCGGAATGTGGTGATATGAGCACAATTCCAGGAATTGTGACAAAAAAAGTGCAGACACCAATGCAATTCCTGGAATACTGACACCAAAAAGGTGCCAACATCATCGTTTCGCTGAGCACAACTGGCCCTGTCCTCCTACTGAGATCTATTGGTTTCCGAAATCGTCCTGCAACTGAGCAAGAACTCCATAGTCAGAGCATTTGTGACGCAGCAGTATAACGAAGCCCAATATGGTCAGTAAATAAATGAAGATCATTGTAAAATTATGATACAGAACTATGCTGTGGATTAAAATAATGGTTTAAAAAG